>NW_027211603.1:17788500-19095000 GCF_022749685.1 Semicossyphus pulcher
CTGTAGCTACAACACCCACCAATGTAACACAGCTCGACAGCAAGACCTGCATACCTGAAGCTAATGCTAACGTCGCTGAACCACCCACCTCTACAAGCACCACTACACCCACAGAGCCACCCATTACTGTCTCAGTTACTACCACTTCCTCTGAGTCCATTACTCCAAGCATCTCCATCACTTCCAACTCAACAATAACTACGCCTTCCATTTCCACCTCGGAAACTGTTCCTGCTCCCAGCAACGAAATCCAGGTTTCCACGGCAGCAACAAATCTGTCCGGTGAATCCAATGTTCTCTCAGTTGATGCTACACCTGCTAATGGTGTTGATGCAGCTGTTTCTGTCACCACCACAGCTTCTTCACCTTCTACCTGCACATCAGATACACCATCAGTTGTTTCTACAACCACCAAATTAATCACTGAGACCAGTGATGATCCCACTTCAGTTACCTCCACTATCTGTGTAACTTTAGCTTCATCAGTCACTAAAACATCTCCACCTCTTGACTCAAGTGATACCATCACAACTACAGCTTCACCTGTCGCCCCCATTACCTCTCCGTCCACCCTGATCTCTTCTGCCCTTCCTCCCACCATCTCCACCACCACCACTACAAGTCCAACATCCACCGACTGCATTGACTCTGCTTCTACCATTACTCACCCAGCCACCTCTAGCTCAGCTGATATCTCTTCCCCCTCCACTTCATCCAGTGAAACAAACCCTACAGACACCACCACCACCACCACCAGTATAAACCGCTCAGATTCCACCTCCACCACCAGTTCAGCAACAGCAGCTGCAATTAGTTCTCCACCTACGACTGACTCAGACCCACCTCACACTAACAGCGTGAGCACTACCCTCATGCCGACTAGCTCTGACCTCCCCACGACTGATAACTCAAGTTCTACTTCTCTCCATCTGACCGGTGCAACACCTTCTAAAGAGAGTCCAGGTCCAGATAATGAGTTACAGACGTCTCCTGAAGACAGAGCCGGTGAAGAGCCTGCAAAGAAGGGCACAGGTAAGTTTTAGGATCTGTTAAATGTAAGCTTGCTGGCTTGTATTTTCTTTTCTTTAACATGCATGGAGATGTCAGTTGAATTGCGTGTTTTGTTATTTTTAACAGCAGATGAGAAGATTGAGATGGTGAAGAGCAAGGAAACTGAGATGGATGAGAGCAAGATGGTCGTTGATGGTGGTAAGGAGAGCGAGAATGAAAATGAAAAACATGCTCTAGTCAACAGTGAAGAGATGAGTGAAAAAGTGCAGGAAGCAAGTGTGAAACCTGAAGACCACACAATGAAAACAGAAGTGGGAACGGCCAAACCTTCATCAGGGAAAGATGGCGATGAGGGGCTGATAGAAGGTCAAAAACAAGAAGAAGCCAAGTCTGATGGTGAGAAGTAATTCAAGAATCAACAAATTGCTTAAAATGGGACCAACTACTGTGATGGGCAGGAGAGACCACAGTATAGGGTAAAATGAGGGGAGACGATCCATGGCACTTCCTACAGGGACCACCACATTACAGCAGCACACCACAGAGGGTGGGCCACTGGACCAAAGAACTAAGATCCCTTTGGTGTGATGTAATCAACAAATCCAGCAGTGTCTTTGTCCTTTTTTAACTTCTGTTTGAATTTTTGCATTGCACGTATGATTATGTACCATAAGACAACTACTGTGGTTAAATACACCATGTTTACAATAGATGGATAAAAGACATAGTTATGAATATTAAATGGATTATTGAATTGACTGAGTCTTTCCTTCTGCTTTTTTATGTGTGAACACTTTATTTCTAAAAGTCTTGCTAGCTTTTCTTGAGCTCTTTCTCAGTTATTACCACAGGTGGCCTTATATCTCTGACACTGTTCAACAATGTTGAACTTGATTTGATTATCCTAATGACAATGAGCAAAGTCAATATACCGAGGAAAACCATGAGATGCTAAATGTGAACTTTCAAGCTAAAATTGTTTGAAGCTCTTTATGGTTTAAAAATACACATTGGCTATATGTTTATTATATCTGATATATTCAAAAACCACAATTAATTCATAAGAAATAGAGAAATAAACTTAGTCCGATCTATAATTGGATATTGGTTAGACTTTCCAGTTAAAAACTGTATAAAGCTCACTCTTTCAGGCCGTTTCAGGTCCGGATGATGAAATGTACAAATATGTAAAATTATAAAAACGCACATCATCAACATTAAGGCTAATCAAAGTTAAATAGCAATAATTGTAAGTTTACAACAATATAAAGTGGACTAAATCATTAATGTTCATCCTCCAGACCAACAGGGGCCGCTGGCGGGGATATCGCCTCAAAAAGCCACACTTCACCCGGAAGAGGAGGACCGAGGGAAACCACGGTAGAGAAATTGTTGTGGACTACCCACACTAGTCTTCAGAATTTCTATTGCAATTTAGATCATTAAGCGATTTTCGAAACAAATACCGGCAGAAGTTTATCTGCGGGAGGATTCAGCATCGTCGTGCTCACGGTAGAGATGTCGGTCGTGCCTCCAAACCGCTCGGCCGCTGGCTGGCCGCGCGGCGGTGCAGTTCAATTTGGGAACAAATACATCACCGGGCCTGCAAAACCGCTCACACTGGAGAGGACCATCAACCTGTGAGTGCATTGGAAGTGTGGTCAATTGATGATAGTAACATGATTGCACATGCAGCCGATATCAGTATCAAAATGTGCCCGTTATTATACTTAACCTGACGATAAATCCGAAAACTCATGTTGCTCAGTTAGCTCATTGTGTTTGACGCCAGGCATAACTTTGCTTCCTTATCAGGCTTGGCGATATCGATCATTTCAAATATAACTATTGTTTTTTACGTAGACGCATTGCCCTTTATTTCATCCAACAGCAACATAGTTTCAGAAAATTGTACCATTGTGGTTGCAACTAATAATTATCTTATATTGAATGAAGAGTTACATTATTTGGCGGTATATTAAATAGTTGATCCACTGGAAATAATTGTAAATGTAAACTATTTTGATTAGCATTAATCATTATTTTTAATTTATTTTAAAGAAATTCGCCAAATTTTCACTGGTTTCTGCGTTTCAAATAGTAAGATATTCAGCTTTTTTTGTCCACAATTACAGTAAAATAAATATTATTAATAATATTTTAAAATTTAACAAGCATTATAAATATGTTCCCGTGGGCCATTTGTGAAATCTATTACGTTTTTTTTTAATCTAACATACGTTCAACAATTACAGTTTATGTGGCAAAAAATTTAGCAAGAAAAACATTATAATAAAAATAATCATCTGCCCCTATAGTCAAATTTTCTTTGCCCGATACATTTTGTCTATAAAGTGGTGAATGGTAAGAAATTTCTTTAATAATGATCAATTATCTTTGTGCCTGAAACTAAAAAATGTAACAACCAACTGCAAATTGATGATGTTATTGTTATCATGTAAATATAATAATTACAACTGCATTGGCAAATATAAGGACCAGCAGTTTTGACTTTTTCAGCCAGCTCAGATAAATGTCCTCATTCCTATGCAGATTTATATTGTTAATTAAAACAAATTGTTGTGTTGAAAATACAATTAACAGTTAAACGTAATAAAAAAGGTTGCACAGGAGGGTAACACTACATATCTCTCCACAACATTGTTCAACACAAAGTTCAAAGTTAACACAATTAAATTACAGCTTATAATTTTTATAGCATGCAGGTGTAAACCACACTGTAGTGATCTCTCGTCATGCTCATTGACTTCATGCGTGTGTTTGTACAGATACCCTCTGACCAACTACACGTTCGGCACTAAGGAGCCTCTGTATGAGAAGGATAGCTCAGTGGCCGCCCGCTTCCAGCGTATGCGGGAAGAGTTTGATAAAATGGGTATGCGGAGGACAGTGGAGGGAGTTCTCATCGTCCATGAACACAGGCTGCCTCATGTGCTACTTCTGCAGCTGGGAACTACTTTCTTCAAACTGTGAGTAGTTATCATTTATCTGCTCCTGCATGAAGCAGCAGAAGGTTTTTTTGCTGAACAGTTTTTGCTGCCCTCCTGCAGACCCGGGGGAGAGTTGAGTCCTGGAGAAGACGAGGTGGAGGGTCTGAAACGCCTGATGACGGAGGTACCTACATTACAGCACAGTTTCTGCCTCTTGTTAGTGTGCTGATTGAAGAGTTTATGTAAACTTTTGTTTGGATGTTAGATCCTCGGACGGCAGGATGGTGTGAAGCAAGACTGGGTAATTGATGACTGTATCGGCAACTGGTGGCGCCCCAACTTTGAGCCTCCACAGGTTAGTACACAGAGACAGCACAGATTTAATTAACTGAAGGAGCAAATATTTGAACTGAAAACATTCTAGTTGTAGTCAATGGGGTTTGAAATATGTACACAATGTATTCTAAGTTTTATGTAAGGCACAGTTTTTTACTGTTACTGATAATCTAATAATATTTGTAGTATAAGGTAAATGTCAAACTCTCAAAGAAAATGCAGCAACCTTGATGTTTTAAAGGTGTGTTGCGTCAGGTTGTGAAATGACTCACTGCTTGCCAATGCACTTGTCAAGTACACTGAACAGTACAATTCAGACCAGACACTTGTTACTGACTAAAACATATTGCAGCTGGTTTCCATTTTCTGCTTCATAAAGCCAGAATAAAACATGAAAATCTCTGCAGTCAATCAGTAATGTACAAAAAATGTAGTTTGTATCTGTGTATGATAATCTGAACTGATCTAAGGTTGTTTGTCCTGCAGTATCCCTATATTCCAGCTCACATCACCAAACCTAAGGAGCATAAAAAACTATTCCTGGTTCAGTTACAGGAAAAAGGTCAGTATAACATAATGTCACTTGTGAAATTATTGTATTGTAGCTTTTAAATTCATTAGCCAACAAATAGATGGAGGTATAAATATAAGTAAAGGAGAGGTGGCAACATTGCTTCTTGTTTTGAAACCTGTGTCTCATGTCTCCACAGCGCTGTTTGCTGTCCCAAAGAACTATAAACTGGTGGCAGCACCGTTGTTTGAACTCTATGACAATGCACCTGGATATGGACCAATAATTTCCAGTCTACCACAGCTATTGAGCAGGTATTGTTCATGTCTTTTGTGTGTGTTTGGTCGTTATTGTCACAGTGAATACATTTTAGAATCTGTAGGGGCTCTAATCAAAAATTATTACTGAATGGCCTATCTCCAGGAGCTATTATCTTTAATTGCTGACAAAATCTGTATAATCTGTCATTTTGGTCCAAGCAATTCAAATATTTTTTAAATGTAACAACCTGGTAGAGATTTCATCCACAGTGGAGGCACTCAGTTGTTGGCACGACTAAGCTTCAGCTGTGCTGCAAGGTGGCACAAAGAGTACAAAGCCTACTGGTGCGTTTTAAAAAGCCCTGATAAATATTCATCCTATTGTCCTGAGCACAACACTGAAGTCCCTCCAAATTCACTGACTGAACCTGTGCCACACTTATTTATACATATCAGCAAGCATACGATGATGTACACACAATATTCACAGACAAAGATTGAAGGCAGCAAAATAAAATTATGAATACAATAAACCACATGTTTTGACCGAAATTTGCTGAGAAGGGTTTAATACAAAGGAATAGAATAATTTGGATGATCTGTTGGTCTCTTAGAGCAGGAAAGGACACACACATTTCAACCATGTGTAGATAAGTGGAATTGTGTTACAATATTGTCAGGACTTTGTGTCTTATTAACCAACAAAAATACAACAATCAAATCAGGGGCCTATTGATTAATAAACTAATCCTTAGCGCACATTTAAGTCAAAAACTCCCAGAGGTGACCTTTTCACAGAGAAGAAAACATATCTCTAAACATAATCTGAATTTTACTAATAATATATATTTCTTTCCAGGTTCAACTTCATCTACAACTAACTTGAGTGAACTGAAGTAATCCGGCTGTCTCTGTGAGTGCAGCTCTGTCTGAGTGAAGATGAGAGACAATGTGGTGGAAAAAATACATCTCATCTTTTGCTCAACTTTCACAAGAAAAAGCTTGTCATGTTTCACAGGGGGTGTTTATACTGTTCGAAGAAAATGAAAATGTCATGTGTATGGGTTTTTTTTTAATCTTAAAAAATGCTAGCTTTTGTAGTATACAGGTCTGTACTCCAGTGTGCAAAGAATCTGGTTTTATGTCCTCTAAGTGGAGGCCAGTGTTTGATTAAACAAAGAACATCATTGACTTTCCTGTTGTTTTAACCTGTAACAATGCTGTGTTTTTGTTTTCTTTTTAATAAAGCTGTCCTTTTGAGTATGTTTTTATAAAGCTCAAAAAATAAGTGAGTTGCTGATTGATAATTAAAAAGTTCCTTAGTAAACGTAAAACAGAGGCATATTTGTTGCCCCTAAAGCACAAGGGGTAATTTTATATGAAGGTTAATTGAACTGACTGTCAATTTCTGAATGTAGCTTTTATGATACAATATCCATGCGTCCATTATCCTGTTTAGGGTCATATGGGGCTGGAGTCACTCAAGCACTCACTGGGCAGCATTATAACACTGTAAGGTTAAAGCGAATCTAATGAAAACAATCACAACAATGCGTTAATAGAACTTGGAGCTACATACTGGGCTTGTATGTATACACATGTTTTTATTGTTTTTAACTCAATTTGTACATGTTTTGGAAAGCCTAAAGGCTGAGACTTGTCATTCAAAGTAAAGCCTGAAATGGTCTGATTGTCAAAACAAAGTAATGACTGAACTACACACTAAAAACAAAATAATTGTAAAATGTGATGCATAGAGGCATTTATCGATGTGTTTTTAAGAAAAGTCTTCATTTCATTTGTAAATGCAGCAAAGCAGGATTGCACTCTAGACTTTTCACTTTAAACTTTGGAAATCTAATTTAATTGTTCACTATAAATACAACACCAGCATTTTTCAAGAACCATTCCAATTTTACATTTTGTTATGTAAAAGGTGCAAACATGTACATTTCACAATTAAACCGCTACCTCGAATATAAGCCCAAAATCAGATCTTTGTCTGTCATTACATATGTATTTCAAAATGTAGTTTTAGAAACATACATCAGATATAACTCAGCTTTTTGACCCATTTCCTTAGAGTGTTTTATAAAACACAACTGATCTATTCAGTCAATTTCTACAACTTTAATTTAACAAAGTTATTTTCAGTTAACGTTGCTGCCTGACAGTCTTGACTTAGGGCACTTCGGACAATCTTGTATTACGTCATTCGCCCGCGACGCACGAGCCATTTCACATTCGCACATTACCAATGTGGATGTTGTCAAAGCTCTTTATAAAGTGCGTGTTCATCCGTTTTTAGACCGGGCAGTTTATATAATGGCCTCGAAACGACTCTCTGACGAGTGTGGAAAAACGGAGAAGAAGAAGAAAAAGAAGACTTGTGTAGAAACAGCTGAACTTTGTTCAGTCGTAGAAGAAGAGCAGGTGAAGAAGTCTGTCAAGAAGGCATGGAGCCAGAGGACTCACTACAGCCAGGGTTAGTGAAGAAACCATAATAACATTATAAATCCGACGTAAAGCTTAATGAACTGACAGTTAGTCAGAAATTGGGTCACTTTTGCTCTGGTACATTATAACCGTGCTTTGTCATAAACATAACAAATATATGTGAGACAGTGGGATGTTTTAGAAAGTAAAGAACACGGTTGAAAATAAAACTCCCAGATCATCAATTGGTCTCCAGCTGTAGGTTGTATCTGGTGTGTTTGTTTTTTCTAC
Source organism: Semicossyphus pulcher (assembly GCF_022749685.1). NCBI lineage: Eukaryota > Metazoa > Chordata > Actinopteri > Labriformes > Labridae > Semicossyphus > Semicossyphus pulcher. The sequence continues at coordinate 17,796,297 of NW_027211603.1, forward strand.
CTACATTTTCGTCCCGACGTGACCAGCAAGACAGATTACCTCTCTGAAGTAATTATTAGATAATTAACTAGAAAAAGTACAAAAAGAAAAAAAGAGAAAGAAGACACCAGTTTAATACCATGTACCTCCATCAACCATCCCTTTAACTATGTGAAAATACAATTTTACCATGTACTGTATATATAGTCTCTCTCTCTCTCTCTCTCTCTATCTATCTATCTATCTATCTATATATAGAGCTATATATAGATATAGATATAGAGCTATATATAGATATATATATATATCTATATATAATGTGTGTGTGTGTGTGTGTGTGTGTGTGTGTCTATGTATGCATGCTATACATGTATATTTCCTATATACTACGTTTTTTGCTTCTTAATAATGTACTTAGGGATAAGACTAAATTAAATTAAACAGTGGTGGCAATAAAACTAAAAACTACTAATGATAATTGATATTAACAATATTGACTCGTTTTTAATCTATTTAACCTTTTGGTGCAGGTGGACTTTATGATTTATAAAAATTATACCTTACTTAAGATTACTCTTATTTTTAGTTGTGTTTTACCTTTCATCTCTCACTCTGTACCTTCGTCACAATTCTGTAGTAACCTTATCATGTTTGACATAACAATGATTATTTTGCTGATATGTCATATTTACAGGAGCCTCAAAAAATTACCAAGTAATCACATGGATGATCTATTATTTGTTTATGTCGAGCAGGGGATCTGGAGCTGGACTGCCAGCCTTTCCCTCACTGCATCATCAGGAATTTCCTCAGCAGTGAGACCTTCATAGAGAACCTGCAGAAAGAGCTACTGGGACTCAACTTCCACGAGAAGTCAAACGATCTGTACAGATTTAAACAGGTGGCTATCAAACTGATCTTTCTTTTTTGCTGCAGAGTGTTTTTGTTGTTGTCTTATTTTTCTTTACTTTTGTTGTTGTTCTAATACAGTCTGATGACTTGAGAAAGAGAATGGAGCCATACATCGCAGGACTGAGGTAAAGATAAAAGGCCTTGTTTTACTGCATATAAGAGACCTCATATATGTCGGTGTGAGTTTTGATGACATGCAGAGTAGGATGTCGTGTGGATGATGGTTGGTTCTGACTATTTAAGACGCTCTCATAGTGTGAAAAAGTGTGAAGAAGATGCATTGTCGTACAGTATTTGCTTCCTGACAGAATGAGACGCTTTTTTTTACTCGCACCTAATCTTGGCATTGTTTATCAAGAGCTGCTTTTATTAGCTACTTATTAGGTCTAACAAGGCAATTTGGGTAGAGCCGGCGTCCCATGCAAAGAGGCTACAGTCCTTGATGCGGCGGTCGCAGGTTCAACTCGTCGGCCCTGTGCTGTGGGTCATCCCTCAACCTATTCTCCCAATATTTCCTTTCTATCTCCAGCTTTCCCATCAATAAAGGCAAAAATGGCCAAAAAATAATCTTTTAAAAAATCATCTGGTTTAGAGGGCATGCTGATGTCATGACCACACCCAGCATTTGCTAAAAATTTTGTCAAAATATTTCTATAATCATCAGTTTGTGCAGCATTAAGTAGTTTAGAATCAGTTGTTTTGAGATGAGCAGAAGTGAATCTCAAGCCTGAAATGCTGAATGCTGTTGGCCTAGTTTTAGTGGGACGTTTTGGAGTTGGTTCATCAGCTCCACCAGGTGGAGCCAGAGATTATGTCGGCCTCCCAGTTAGGGCATTTCCTTTATTAATGCTGCCTCTTAAAGGCATCTGCATTTGGCAGGCTAAGACTGTACTGTAAAATGTTCTGAGAGTTATTACAGCAGTGTAAATGTTGGTGCTTTAAAACAGATGACAAGAAACAAATATGTTAATGTAGAATAATCGAGCAGTAAGACCTGTCAGACATGCACAGGGGTGAATTTTTTGAACCAAGTCCAACAAATATTAAGATCACAACATAAAAATCACGAATGACATGAGCTTAGTGAGCAGCTTATGACTCATACATTCCACACATAGCAAAACAACATCAAATCTTTCCTTTATTTAAGAATAATATTTGTCATTACATTTATGACAACCTGTGAGAAACATAATTTCTGTAATACTGATTTGTGATTATACGGTGCTACACCTACTGAGGAAACAGAGCCCTGGAGAATAAATACCATAATTAGATACACAATAACGGCCTCCTCTTGTGTTCATCTATTATTTATGTCACAACAAAATGTCATGGTCGGTTTGAGCAGTCAAACAATCTGTCTTCATGGTGGGCTTTATACAAAGTAAAGGGCTTCAGCCTTATTGTTTCTGTCTATACACAATGAAATGCACATAAAGTGCAGTTCACATTTTTCTGTGTCTTCAGGGCGGCCTTGTTTGGGCCTTTCCGCTCCTGGCTCGGGGAAGTATTGGGGGTTGAGCTGGAGCCCACAGTGGATATCTCTTGTGCCAAATATGAACACACAGGTGAGCTTTATTTTCAACCCTGCAGGAAGGACTGTTATATTTTTAGTCTCTTTCTCTCCTATTTTTGACAACTTCTCTCATTTAAATTTGTTTTTCTTTTAATCCTGATCATTCTGTCTTTTCTTTGTAGATGTTCTCTTGTGTCATGACGATGAGTTGGAGGGGAGGCGTGTTGCTTTCATCCTGTATCTTGTGCCTCCATGGGAGAGCAGCGATGGAGGAACCCTCGACCTTTACACGACAGACAGTGAGTATATGGCCTTGTGTGTGTGTGCTTCTGTGCTTTAAGTTATTATAAGTCTTTAAAATTTTCATCCTTCAGGTAATTTACAACCGCAGAGTATCGTAAAATCGCTCGTACCGTCTTTGAACACACTTGTCCTCTTTGAAGTTTCTCCAGTCTCCTTTCACCAAGTAAGAATACCTGCTCCTCCTTTTAAGCACCTTTGTACCAAAAAAGTAGCTGTGATTGAAGATTGGGTTTTGTTTTTCCAGGTGTCTGAAGTTTTAACACAAGACAAGTGTCGTCTCTCTCTGAGTGGCTGGTTTCATGGACCATCTTTGGAGCGTCCTCCTCGCCACACAGAGCCCCCCATCCCACGTAACCCACATTTACCAAGAGATGTGAGTTTGGTTACACATTCACAAATAATGAGTATATTAGTATACATATATATTAGTATATACTAAAATAGTATATTAGTATATAACTTTTGTTGACATATATCCTTAGTCACTGTTTTGACCACAGTTAGATGAGAAGATTGATGCCACTCTCACATGTGTCTGTTTAAGATGAAACTACAGCCAACAGCTGGTTAGCTTAGCCTAATAACTTAGAACACTTAAACATCTAGCCTGGCTCTTTCCAAAGGTAACCTCCCAACATCTAAATCTCACTTATAAACAAATGATATCTTGTTTATTATATTACATTATGGACTCTTTCTTGCTTTCTTGGCAGGAAGCAGTGACTTCTTATGCTAGGCTAGACGAATGCCCTTTAACCTCATATTTAGAGTTGGACTATGCAATATTGGAGAAGTATTTTTAATACTGTGTGCATTGTTCATAGGATCATAGCTATCAAACAACTTGTAACAAGACACAGCAAGAAACATAACTAACTTTAACTAGGCTTTAAGTTAGCAAACTGTCACTTCAGTTGCTGCTGCAAAGCTAACATGCAGAGAGGAAAAGGCAGCACAACAGCTCCAGACAGAAATACTTACAACTAACTTGATACTATAGCTAACATCACAACAATAGCATGTCTTGGTATACAAGAAACTAACTTCAAACAATTTCTTCAACAGACTGTTAGTTAATATTTCTGCTCACATGTAGTTTGTTGTTTCCATCACAGGAAATGTTGCTGCTGGAGTGGGTCAATCCAGTGTACCTGGACATATCCCACCAAGAGCAGGTCCAGGAGGAATTTGAAGACAGCTCTGAAGTCCAGCTCAAAGATTTTCTAAAGGTTATTTTCCACTCGTGTTTTCTGCCTCGCTCATCTCCACTTGTCGCTGTTGTCTGATGATGTTTGTGTCGTACAGGAGGAGAAGTTCAGGGAGGTGAGCGAAGCACTGCGACTCACTCAGATACAGTGGACCAAGAGAGGGCCGCCCAATAAGAGGTTGGGCATGTTTCACAGATAACTTTAATAGTGTTTATTTTATTTGTTCTCTGTTAAGCATATTTTAAGACTGTGATTAAATGTGTTTGTGTGCATTTAGATGCTGTGAGGTGGCTTCTCTGGATACTCTGCCGCAGTGTGTGAGTGCATGTTGGGAGCTGCTTCATTCAGAGGCTTTTTTCCTGCTTCTCTCCAACTTCACGGGCCTTCGGCTGCACTACCTGTGTCCTGCTGATGAGGACGATGAGGACGATGAGGACAAAGAAGAAGGGAACGGGGAGAAGAAGGAGGAAGATGACAAACGGGATGGAGAAGCCACCGGATCTTCGACTGAACCATCAGCAAACGCAAGCAGAGAGAAAGGTGTGTGTCAGTTGGAGATGATCACTTCTCCAACAACTGTTTGTATGTCTGTGTTGACACGTGTTTGTTCTTTAGAGCTGAGCACACCTGTATGTTGTGGTGAACTGCGACGATGGTCTCACGGCAGCTACACTCTGTTGCACGATGGAGAGGCAGCACGAGCAGAGTATGCTTTAGATCTTGCTTTGCCTTTTGGCTGTGCTGGTGAGTCTACACACACACACACACACACACACACACACAGAGTAAGAAAAATAATCTTATTATCAAGCCATGTTTTGACTCTGACAAAAACTTTCTTTCATAGACTGGCAGTCAGAGTTTGGGGGCTTCACGTGTTACGTTGCTAATGAAGAGGATGAGGAGGTGAGTGTTGATCACACTATATGTTGTAATTGTACACGTGTGGCAAATACTTGAGTGATTAGCTTCATCATTGGTTTGATTTCCTCTTTCTCACAGCTTCTGACCGTGTATCCAGAGGACAATTCCCTCGCCCTTGTCTACAGGGACAAAGAAACCCTCAAATTTGTCAAACATGTCAACCACAAAAGCTCCTGTGATTCTTCCTGCAGAGCATTTTATGACTTCTCTTTTGTGTACTATGAATAAATGTATTTATCAATCATGTGGGTTTCTTGACTTTTTTTGTTGCTCAACATACAAGGAATCACAGCTGCTTGCCTACTCATTGAGCACTTAGTACGTAGTTGTAAGGTACCTGGGAGACAATTTGACATTTTTCTGTACTAATTATTCCTAGTTCAGCTGCTAAGGACAACATTATGGAGCTGCATGGTACACTTAAGAAAGACTGTTAAAACCTAAATCTGTGATCATTGAGCATGAGCTGGAACATAACTTTTTAATATGAAGGAATGATGCAGTCCTCCTCCTCAAGGACCATTACAGAATTTGTTTGTTAGATTTGATTTGAAAATTTGTATGTTTTGGAAAAAAGTAGCTCCCCATAGCCAAAAGTAATATCTCTAAATGGCGTAAGCCCAGCACTTAAATACATTTTTGTCATGAAGGTTTAAAAGTGAAGAAAGATCTTGCCTGACAAACTGGATCCAGTTATACTTTTGAATTATTGCTTGATAACTTACCTCAACGATTAACAATTAAACAATGAATGATGGTAATAAAAATAGTTGGCAATATTATCTATATTTATCACTCATTTAAGCATCAGTGGTTGAATCTACAAGTAACAATGTTCTTTTTTGTCATTCATTGTTGTGACTTGCCTAGGCTATCAATGTTATTTGCGTTTTTATGGATTTTTTTATGGCAGCTTGTTCGCAGATGTTAACACGAATGGAAACAGTTTATAAACCGCAGTGGTGATTAACACACTGCAGAAAAACCGGGCTTGTATGTCAATCAAAGGGAAGTGGGAAAAAATCGATGTAATCGTTAAAATCGACAGCTTAGTGATGCCATTAAAATACGGCGCCACTGATTTGACTCTCGCTCTGTACCACCTCCTTTATGTTTTATATCATTGATTATTTGAACTATCAATTCCTCAATCAATTTAGCTTCTTACGTTAATGATGATGTTTCAGTTGTAAGAAATCACCACGTAGACATGTTAAATTTAAAGATATTTAGCTGATATGATATGTCCAACATATGTATGCTTATAGCATGATAGAAAAAAAAAACACTTCCTTCCTGTCATGATGTTCGCCCCGGGCGACATATTGATTTCCACCAATCAGAGTGCTCTTTCATTCTTCTCAGCCAATGGGAGCCCAGAAGGTCTTTACCGTGTCAGTGGGTGTGATCCCCGAGGAGGAAGAGTCACCGAACAATATAACGAAGTTTTAAGGTAAGTTTGTACCGACTTCAGCTAAGGGATATTTCAAAGGGAAGCTATAAAATGAAATGTTAAAAGCACGTCCGTCTGGTTGTTGTGTCTTGTAGCTTTCAAGTCACACTTCAGCGGTCTGTTTGGTCGTACGGTGGCCGAAGTTTTACTTCTACTGTACGCGAGGTTTATCAACACAAACTGTACCACAAGATAACCCAACCGTGTTTTTTAACCTTTCATTTGAATATGCATTTTTTTTTTAATTTATCACGGACGATTCTTGTTTCCGGTCGGTTGAATAAAACTTTAATGCGGTTTTGAAAACTCTTAAATTATTCACTCTTGTGGCACGTTTACGAGCTAACTTCACGTGTTATGACCTAAAAAACCACCTGTAACTGCCTGTCTGTCTCAATAGAATACGTACACGCCCTTGTATGGCCATATGAAAGCTTTAAAAGTCACGGTCAATGCTTTGTCTATGAAATCTCTGCATCTCAGCAAGCACAAGCCTGTGAACATACAAAAAACCTTTGGAAGAGAGTGACTTGATTTGATTTCAGCTGAATTTTGAAATTGCTGTGTGCAAGGATGTTTTTTGCAGCTCATCTACACTACGCTGCAAACAACAAATTTAGGATATTGTGGATCTCTTGATAAATTGACTAAAAAGATTCTTGAGTCGGATCAATCAAATCTTAAGGTATTGCTTTGAGGAAGAACTGTCTGTCTGTCTATCAGAATGAGGGTTTATTGCGAAGTAGGTTTACACATACAAGGAATTTGTTTTCGTGATTTTTGGTGCAGAACGATTAACTAGAATAAAAATAAGTAAATGACTTAAATATAAATATCTATCTATCTGTCTCCTGTGGGAAAGAGGTTTGAAAATGTCAACCTCTCATTTAAACCGTACTTTACCGACACACATTCTGCCTGATGTGACCTCCTCTCAGGGCCGTGGGCATGTTGCATGAGGATACATACAACCCTTTATCCTGCTCATACATGGGGCTTCATCTAACTTTACGCTGATTTCTATGTTGCATGTACCGCGTTCATATTACTTTTCACTATTCATATTACTTCTCTGTTTTATAATGTTTTGTTTTGAACTGCTGGTTGGTAAAAACAAGCAATTTGAACTTTGGAAAAAAGTTTTTCACAAATAACTAATGAACATTTATCTGTCTGGGACAAGTCGGACCCATTGGCCTTTGCAGATGAATATCTCACTGAGAGGTATAGATGATCAGGGGATGGAGTTCTATATTTATGTAGGCTGCTGGGTCCAAAGATTCAGCACCAGACAAAAAAAAAAAGTTGTCTGATGCTTTGTGAATTCTGTAAAACACCTGTCAGTTAGCACAGAAAGATTTGTGCATAATCTAGATTTACTTAAGGCAATACTCACTATGTTACCAGGCTGTTGATCTTGCTGTGCAGTGTCTGGGTCCTTACAAATATGATATTTTGTATTAGCTCCACGTCACTGACTTCTTATTCATTATGGACTAAATAAGCAGGATATTTCCACAAAATTGACATGATACCTCAAGCCCTCTGGAGTGCAGTTATATATTCTCTTAATCATCTGCACAAGTGCTCTCCACAGCTGCAGACGTGCCTTCCCCCTGCCGTATACATACATCAATAGAACTTGTATTAACGTTTTGGACAGGACATGCCAAGCCTGTGATTTTAATAGAAAGGAGTCACTGGATCATCTTCTGGTGGCTCCAAAAGTGTGACTGTGTTACCAGATACTGCCAGGGAAGCCAAAGTCAGACAGTACACATTATATAATTATTTGATTGTGTTTCATGATAAGTAGTATTGCAATAATGTGCCTTGTATGAAGAGGCCAGTTTCTGTCACTGGGACAGAGTCAGTGGCTGTCCCTCCTGGGATCCCTTCCATCACTGGCCTCCCTTTATTATCATCCAGTACCAGCTCCTCTGCTGGAGTGAACTCCTGGGTCGGTGGGCCGTACCCCGTGCCCGATTATCTGCCTTTTTTACTGCAATCATAGAGACATAAAATATGTCAGCAGATCGATTCACCTCATTTGTACATTTTTATCAACAATCAAGTCACTTACCAGCCTGCAAAATGATCTTGTATTTAATTTTGACTTGCTGCCAGGTCCTTTTGTGGCCTGACAAGTTTGTTCTTAATGAATGATAGATAAATACATGGGATAGATGAAAATAGTGGACAGAATAAAAATAGACACATATTGTGGATAATTGTTTGCAATTGATCTTAATGATAATCAACATTTCCTGAGTAACATGCACTTCCACTTGCCACATTTAAGGCAAAATGTACAACTGTTAATTATTGGACTTGAAAAGTAACTCCTTTAATTGTAATGATGACAGTTTCAGTGGAGCACTGTTTATTAATTGTACATTTTTGCACTGCTTACGCATTCAGCCGGTTCGCTACAGTCTGCCAGGCTTTCTCTCGTTCTTTAATTATAGCAGCTGTATTTCCTTTTTCTCTAATTATGTGTTTCATTTCTTTGTATATCTCCATGAGGAGCTGTTGTTGTGCTGATGAAAAGTATGATGCACGAGTCTTTCTCTCCATTTTTGCATCCGTGATTCTGTGATCGATCCCGTGGTCTATTTAAGAATGCCTTGAACGTGCACCAATTCAGCCAGGATGCGCAGATTAAACTAGGTCAAGCTGGGCTTTCTCAGTTATCCTGGATTTCTTTATTCTACTTTTGTGCAATACCCCTCTGGACTCTTCCAGAGTACGCCTTTTGTTTTGCCTTGTTTTATATTTTGTTTTATTTAATTAAGTAATTAAGTCTGCACCTTGTCCTCACCTTTTTGGTTAAACCTCAAACAGTGACATTATCAGCTTGATGATGAAAAAATAATGAAGAAATTAATTGACATGCCATGTGGTTTTCCTTTATTTGAAGGCATCATGTAAGGGTCTGTTTGGTAATACAATAACTTGCATAGAAATATCATTTCATAACTAAAAGGTAATTTTCCTAACTTGTGGAGGCACATTTTTGTGTGAATGAAATATTATTTCCACCTTTAATGTCAGACGAGCTGTCCAGGGAATACTCGAGGTTGCCTTTTGGCAGCAAAAGCTAAATGATATATTTTAAGCTCCTGATGATCACTTAATCCTCATACAGCTGCTGAACAAATCTCACAGTGTACTTCCAGAGCACCGATAGATAGGATAGCATATAATTACATACTGGCTGAGTTGTGGAGATTCCTGTAGACCCAACAGACAAGCATACTGTGTATTAGTGAAATATGAGGATATGCATCTAATCCAGCTCAGGGATGCTCTTTCCACGCAGAGCGCTCTGCGTCCTGTGCACGGAGACAACAGCAAGAGTGAGCGCGCTGGCTTCATTCTTCATTCAGAGTACCGGAGTCAGGAGCTGGACTGGGGGGGAGGGCTGAGATTAAACATGTTTTTATGTAATGAGCATTTCAAAAGGAGGCTGGGGTAAAAAAAAGGGCAAAGTGAAGTGAGGCTACAAATATCAGGGACCACAGGACAGGAGTGGTTTTAACTCCAGGAGGAAATGTGTCTGTCACTACCAGGCAGTTAAATTTTGAGAGGTTATATGATGCGATTTCCTCTTATATTGTGCATAAAACATCTGATCACATCAGAATCAGGAGAAAAGTCAGTGCAAAGTCTCAACTGTTTTTGTCACCACATATGAATGATGTGGAGAAAGGAATAAAATTAATTTCATTTAGTCTGTTACATGTCCAAAAAAGGTGAAATGTCATCATTTATCAGAGCCACAGGTGTTGAAATAAATGCGTCAGTTCCTGAAGTTGAAGTTGCAATGATAAAAAAAAGTGAAAGTGAATTTTTCCACTGTTTTATGTGGTTGTCCAACAGTGATGGTAAATGAAGCAATACATTCATCAGTGTGAGTCCTATACTGACTGAGAAAGTTATTATTTAATTTACTGCTTATTTACGTTTTACTGAATTAAGTTCCTGCCACAGCATACTTAGAGTAATCATGAATATTATGACTTGCTGCTCTCTAATCCTTTGGCAGTTAAAGCCTTTTTTAGGTTTGAGGTTTATTCAGGTCTTCTAATATCCGCATGTGAAATGGTTGTAGTATTACGTAATAAAAGCGCCTCTAAAAAAGCCTAAAAAATTTGCTATAAAAGCCACAAAAAAACAGTCACTTAGATTAAAGTCAAATCTATTGATTTATTCTGCTAACGGAGGAGAGATGGAGTAAGATTACGCAACAGTCACGCAAATGTTAAAAATAAAAAACATCGTCCGTCCACTTAATGGTTCACTGACTGCTTGATACACAAACAAATAGAAAGAAAAGACAAGACTGAAAATGTAAGAAGAGTTCTGAATGGAGAGGAGGAACCTGCAGCCCTGACGTCCCTGAGGAGAACGGAAAGCATCCAGATCTCTTTGAAGGCAATGAAATGTGACAATTTAGAAAAAGTAAACTTCAAATGTTACAGGAGGCTGTTTGATAACTTCTGAATTAGTTGAACCTCTTTGAAAGTTAAGGGATAATAGTCCTCGGGTTTACATTATTCTTCATAATGTAAAACACAGACACTATTATGTACTGAGCTGCTTGGATATATCTCCTCTCATCTCTGTGTGTCTCCATCTGTGTTCAGAGGATGGCAGACAGGACTGTGGACGGTGGGCCGTGGACAGGATGTGCGGTCATGTTTCTTCAGTCGCTCTGTCCTGGTGTGAACCTGCTCTCTCTCTTCAAAGACCGCGAACACGGAAAGTTAATCGTTTTCAAAATCATCAAGCTGACACTCGTAGGTGAGCGCTGTAGATAGGATCTATAAGGCAACACACATTTATTCTTTAATGTCACATGTATTAATCTGTGTTTTCCCCTGCTCAGACTCTGCAGGAGGACTGGATGGTTATGAGATACTTAAAGTCCATGACGCTGATCCCTTCCTGGGGGTGGAGGTGAAGTTCGTGGATGAGGCAGCGTGTCAACAGTTCCTGGATAGCTACAGCTCCGGAGCGGTGCGTCAGTCTCTCTCCCAACACGCCTGCCGGCTTCTTGCTCTTTCACAGGAGTTCACAGTGGAAACGCAGCTCAAAGCCAGCACACACATCCTGGATCTCTATCTGGACAAGCTGGAGCTTTGCCTGAAGCACATCCACCTGTCACAGGTAGACTCCATGTTTCTGATGGTCTCTTTTTTAAAGCTTTAAGATGGAAGTTTGTTCTTTACTAAATAATCATTCTGACATTGGGTTCATGTAGGCTGATATATTCATGGACGTTTGTTTGTTTTAGCCAAACCTATCAATGATGAGTGACGCATCTCACCTACATAATTTTTAGTTAAATCTGCAGCTGTTTTTTCTGTAAGTGTTCCAACAACCTGTAAAGCTTTTTGATCTTACCCACCCTTACTTTCTCAATGAATATAGCTAGGTAGCTAGCTACATAGGAAGATGACTTGCCCATTCATCATCCTGCCTGTTACGCTCTGATTGGTCAGTTGTTCCATTTAAATCAAATGCAGGTTGCATGTGAGGCAGAAGTTATGTGTCTGACTTGTTTACTACCCTGTTGATACATGTTGTATTTTGTTAATTTGCCAGAGTGAGCTGTTGATTCAACTTGGAATGAATGGCTTGTACAGTTTATTGTTGTGAACTAAAAAGAAACCAACCAAAACAAACCATTAGCACAAGGTCATTCAGGCTTTGGAGCGAACCCACTTACCATAGCTGACATGTGAGTAACCATTCAGGCTTGTTGGTTTTCTTTTTGGATGCAGATAGATTAGGGTCGGAAGTCACAAGATCAAAGACGCATGAATACAAGTTTGTTCCTGCCTTACCAACTGACTGTCAACACATTATAGCCTTCAAGCAAAAAAGTGTGACTAAAGCCTTAAAAGAGACTGTCACGGCACCACAAAAATATCACAAAACGCAGTTACTATGACCTGTTCACGACTCATTAGGGGATGTTTGTTTGTTTTCAATTCTGTCACACGCTTCACAAATTGATTTCTTTCCCTCAGTAGTCTACACGAGTTTGACAAAAAGAGGCCATTTCTACAACTCATAGCTGCAAAAACATTAGATAAACTTTAATGTTGTAATCTCGATGATCTCAGTTTCGTTCTCTTTGGCAGCACCTATGGCAATTGCCGGAGCACACTTCCCAGATGTTCCCAGAGTGTTTCAGGTGTGACGTCCACATTTGGCTCCAGTTGTAACTCTTGATTTTCCTCGTTGACGGTCGCTTTGTGTTTCTTTTTCTTTGGATTCTCACTTATTGTTGAAGTTGTATCTGTAGTCATCGATCTTTTCTTTGTTTGTTCAGCCGTCGTAGATTACTGTATACTCGCAACACTTGCAGAGACCTGAAAAGCAGCCGCTTAGCTCCGCCTACCTTCTCTGACAGACCAACCACTGCTGGGTGATGGAAAACGCATCACTAACTGGGCGCACCAGACACCCGGTCCATATTTCTGCAAATGCAAAGGCTTTCTTCAGTGGGCCATAGGCTCAATCACCATCGTGTTAAACAATTTTTGTCCCCTGTAAAATTTGATTGGCTGAACGTACTATTTATATCTGACACGTACATTAACATGATTGTGTCCTGCTGATATAAAGTGTTAAAGTATTAAGATTTCTTGTATCTTTACTTTAAAACCATTATAATATTATAATATAGTACAGGCTGTGTACAGTTAGTATATAGTATACTGATGGGACACACATGAGATTAACAAAGCAGGACTGGAATCACCCTTCATAAAGTAATTGTTGTTGCTCTCAGATGATGAGTTCACCTTTATGTTCTCACTCATTTTATTCAATATAAGTGCTCTCTGTCGTTTTGTGTCAGCCGGAGCGTCTGCGTGACGAGGAGATTGATGACCTGGAGCAGCAGCTGCAGGATCAGGCCCTCGGTCCTGCCCCACAGTCCACCACCATCACACAGGAAGAGTCTCCCGTCCCCAGCAACTGCTTCAAGTTTCAGAATCGAGTGTTCGGTGAGTCAAGACAACTTGACATTTCTTCTCATCTTTTGTGGTTTGTCCTTCACAAACTTGGTGTCAGAATAGAGAATAGAATAGCGTATATTTCTGAGCTGCTGGTACCTTCTCATTAGATTTAGCAGAAGCAAAAGTTTCGATGACAATGTTAAATTACCATCCAGTTGTTTTGGATGTTTACAGGATAAGCGGTATAGAGATGGATGGATGGATGGATGTGTTAAAGTGAATTTTAGATTAAAAAACAAAACTTGCTGGTGATTTATAACCCACAAGCATCAGAAGAATTTATTTTTAATAACTATGTCATTGCTGCGTGGTCATACAGTCTAAAGGTTGCATTGTTTTGAAACCTCCTTCATGATCGTTTGTTGGTCTGCAGTCAAAAATCATCTTTTTATTGCGGCGAGCTGCCAAATTCCTGTTACCGTGTTCACAACATCCAACATCGTCTTGTGTTGGATTTTCTGACTTCACATGAATTCAGCGCTGTTCGCCCGCTGTCGCTCTAATCCAACCTTTCATGAATTAATGTTCAGTCTATGGGAAGAGATTAGAGGCAGCAGATAATGTATTTGGATTGCATTGATTTAAATTTGTTGACCTCATATTTAAACTGTTAAATTAACATAAAAAGAAACAAATCTATTCAGTACAAATCAATTTACGTAAGTGTACTGATTCAATTAATGCTTGACAAGTTTAAATGGAGTTAATTCAATGCATTTTCAGGTGCAACCATGTAAGTGTAAATACATGTCTAAACTCTGTATAGACTTTTAGCTCCTAGTATATGACAGCAGCCGATAATAAAATTACAACACATTACAAACTCCCTCAATGTGCAGCTATTACACTCCAATACAGTAGGTGGTAAAATATAATGTTGTAATGCACCAAAGACCAAACATACGCAAGAAAAACCTGTTGATGTCCTGTGAGGTTAAAGTTCACAGCACATCTATCACTTATTGTTGGAAATATTGCTGTTTACACACACTTGTGTATAAACCAATGTTTACGTAATCACAATTAACACACTTTGCATTATTGTGTTTTTACTTCATCCTTCATCCTTCGGTCCATCAGAGGACCGTATGCTGACAGCGGCAGATGTCCAGAGCTTCTCTAACGGAGTGGGCCGGCAGTGGAAGCACGTAGGGAGGGCCCTGGGGAAGAGCTGCCGGGCTCTGAAGGGTCCGGCCATAGACAACCTGGCCTACGAGTACGAGAGAGAAGGGCTGTATGAGCAAGCCTATCAGCTGCTCAGCCGCTTCATCGAGGCAGAGGGGAGAGCGGCCAAGCTGAGCCGGCTGGTCAAAGCACTGGAGGACTGCAAACTCACCTACCTGGCTGAGAATATTTTGGACGTTCAGCCGTGAGAGTGACTCTGTGTGCGTTGTTGTGCGTGTACGAGTGGGGGAAACTGACGGGGAGATGTCCTCTCTGCTCTCGACAGTTCACTTTGTCCGGCCTGCTTATATGTACAGTTTGTGTGTTCTTGATTGACATCTGTCATCCTCGAATCATTCCTGAGCGTGTGTGTGTGTGTGTGTGTGTGTGTGAGAAAGAGAGAGAGCATGAGACAGAGAATTGATTTATATCTTGATTAGCTTTTCAATGATTAGTATTATTGTTTAAATTTAGATGAAATGATTTGTCATCACTGTCATAAAGATGCTGTCTAGAGTTGAATGCACTGTTTAAACTGTTTTCATCATGTGACTATTTTTATTCCTGCTTTATTCGTCCATTTACAGATGAAGCCTGTTGGTTCTGTTACTAATGAGTACACAACTGAAGGTTATTGTTTTTTTTTCTACAGAATGGGTTTATACAAATTAAATGGTTTGAAAAAAAATAGTCTTCATGTTTGTGTTTGATGCATTAGTGTAATTAAAACTGAAAACATAATTTTGTCAAAATTCCCTCAGGTATAATTTAGTGCTAATCCTCCCTCCCTCCCCTCACTCTCTGTCACTCACGTACACGTGCACTTGCTCATATGATTAAACTGCACTGATTACTGATGTTGTCGCTGCATGTGTGTGTGCGTGCGTCACGTTGTGTGTGGGGGCTTCAGGGTAGAGAGCTGGCGATGCAGTGTGAGATGTGTGTGTGTGTGTGTGTGAAAGTTGTATCTCAACCTGGCTGTCAAAGAGGAAATTCACTGATGGACAGCTGAAGTCTCTTCAGGTTGAGCTCCTCTGCTGGTTTCATTGAGGGTCCTCTGTGGAGCCCCACCCCCCTTTCTACTGCACTTGACCATCCATCCAGATGTGATGTGTGGATTAGAAGCTTTTATCACACACACTTATTACAGCTATATGGTACGACCACAACCCCCCAACATAGACACACACAGCTCTATAAGTTATGATAAACACACAAATCTCTTTACATTTAATGTAACCAGGCAAGAGCGGACACGGACTGAGGCTGAAGTTATATTTCCTGAATCATCGCTTTAATGACATGCAGAGGAGTTTACATTCTACACATACTCAAATACTGCACTGGTTTAATTATTATTATTTAACACTAAGTATATTTACATTTTGTTGTTTTTAATGTGGAAGATTTGTCTTGTAGCAATGTATAGAAATTGGTAGAAAATAGCATTTTGTGATTTTACTTTTGATTTGGTGTTTGGGGTTTTACACACACAAACACACACACACACATCCACCGTACCAGTGTAATCATTACAATGCCCTTTAAATATCTATCTATTAGTTATAATAACCTAATAATTAAATATGAAAAATTATATTTTATGTGACGTTAAAATGACTCTGCCTGGGCAGTGTGTTTTAATTTTGTTACTAGGTACATTTTGCTGTTTTATTTTGGTAAGATTTTTGAATGCAGGTTTTTCATTTGTGATGGTGTGTTTGTTTTAATGGTGGAATACAAGTACATTTGTTAATGTACTGTTTTTAATTTAAGTTATAGGTCACTTTTTAGGCCATTTACCTAATCAAGTTATTATAGGCTATAAAAAATAGAAGAGGATTATCAAATACTAAGAAATGTCAGGTTTTTTTTTTTATGTAGCCAACATTTTACTGCTACGGATTTGAATGCAGGACCCTAAATTGTTTTGGTGTGTAACACTGGGAAATTGCTAACAAACCAAAAAAAAAGAGGGAAAGATTTTTTCCCCATTATTATTTAGTCATAGGTCCCCTCCTCTTACTGTGTTTTCATGCAGGCTGATTTTATAAAATATTGACTTGTTGTCTTGCTCCTCGCCCAGCACCGAGCCTGACTGTGTTTAAACCTGTTTCGCACACAGCCTGTTAAACGTCAGTCCTGGTACAATAAAAGAACAGTGTAGTGTCGTTTTAATTTTTCAAACAACAGCACAAAATCCACTAATACCAGAAGACAAGAGGGCAACATTTGCCATTTAAACGCTCTTTCATTTGAATAATCTTTCATAGGACGTGATTAAAGCTTGGCTGCTGTGACGTAAGCGAGCTTTAGGTGAGTCTCGCGCAGCCAGCCCTGCTTTCCTCCTCTTCCTCTCGCGCCCCTCCTGCCTGCCTTCGTGAAAAGATACGATGAAATCGCTCGCGCTCGCTGTCATCATCATCATCAGCGCCGCCCTGTAGAGAGAGAGAGAGAAAGAGAGAGAGATAGAGCTCGAGGCCCCCCCTCCCCACCTAACAACAACCCCAACCCCGCAGGCTCGAGCACAACGACCCCACCCCCCAATCCCCTCTGAGAGGAGACGGAGCGAGAGAGGCGCATACAGAGTCACGGAGAAAAGATCGTTTCGGGATCCCGGCTCTGTTTAGCCCTCAATCAGGGCCTAATGCTGTAGCAGACCGCGCGGGAGGAGAGCTCGAGCGAGAGACAACGCACTGATTGAGAGTCGACGAGGGACAGGGCGGACCGGAGAGACGACGGGATTGCTCATTCGCCTGGAAACATGGGATGTACACTGAGCGCCGAGGAGCGCGCGGCTCTGGACCGGAGCAAGGCCATCGAGAAAAACCTGAAAGAGGACGGGCTGACCGCCGCCAAGGACGTCAAGCTGCTCCTGCTCGGTAAGAGAAGAGCCTCTCACGCCGCGGGGCTGCAGCGCCTCGGCACGGCACGGCTCGGTTTGCTTGTGGTGGGGCTGCATGGGGCGGAGGTGCTCTCCGTGGTACTGATTTCGATGCCGGCTCTCACTCTGCCTTCCGTTCTTTACAGGCGGCGGAGAGTCCGGCAAAAGCACCATCGTCAAACAGATGAAGTAAGTGTCTTTTTTCGGCTTATTTTAACCCTCCCCGGTGCAGCCAGAGTAAAAGGCCCGAGATTGCGCCTCCCCTGTCTGTGCGAAGGCAGGTTGAGCCGCCATGTTTCGAGAGGCCGTAGCCCCGGAGGAGTGCCGGTGACTCGAGCACCTCCTGCAGACGGACAGTGAGGCTGCGGAGGCCGCACCGGTGCGTCCCACAGGGTGCTGTTCACTGCCTGGGTGCTGAAATGTAGTTAACCAGGGTTTGTCTTTGCTACAGGGAGTGTGCGACTGGGGAATAGGTGGGTGTTGTTCCTCTGTGCGCGTGAGAGTGCGCGCGTGTGCATGTATGTGTGTGTGTGAATTACATTGAGGTCACTACAGCTCCATTAGTGAATACCTCTGCTTTTAATCTTAATGGCTTTAAGTGCCCGATATCGCCGGGAGTACTTTGCCTATAAAGCGGATTTACGCAGAAATATGGCTTCTAAAACCGCATCTAAACCTACCCCTGTCTAAGCTAAATCACTCTTTGATGTTTTAAATCACTGTTGTTGTTTTATATAAACCTCTTAGTTAAGTTTCTAGATGTTTCAGTCCGGAAAAGGCTCGGTCCCATTGTATATTTCGTCTTGTGAGACATTTCTCCCAGTTTTTTTTTTATGGGTAGCAGTGAGCCTCCGTCCTGCTCAGCGCATCCCCCGGCCTGCAATGCTCTGACTGCACCCTTCCTCCCTCCTTCCCTGATTCCTCCTCTTCCCTTCACCTCATTACCCTCCCTGTGGTCCCTGGTTGTCCATAACTCACTGCTGTGCCCTGAACGCAACACAGAGGGCCCGAGAGTGTTTACAAATACTTTCCAGGCCTTGTTTTAGACAAAGGAGGCAGCAGATGATGGTTTTATCACACAATGTAGGTTAAGAAGTAACAGCAATGAATGGTAAATTTGTCAGCTCATCATCACGACCAACTACAGGTTACAGGAACAGGGTTCTTTATGAGGTTTGATTCAGGCCTGGTTGTGGTTGATGCATAGCTGCAGTGTGTGTGTGTGTGTGTGTGTGTGTGTGGCCACAGATTTTCTTAAATGATCTGTAAATGTAACCAATAATAATTGAGTTGTGCAGCTGAAAATAAACTCGTTGTGGTAGATTTAGTGAATTGATTTTATGGATTAAACCAGGAGTAACCTCACTGATGGTGATGTGCTGATAACCAGGATCGTCAGTTGCAGCTGCAGGATGTCAGTGGTGTCTATTTTTACGCTTTTCTGTTTTCAGACACTGTGATTGGTCCATGAAGTTTTCATCACTTATACATACTGCATAGAAAGCTGAAACTATTAGTCTGCCAGATAAAAAAAAATCAACCTGCAACCGTTGAGATACCTTAGTAATAATTTAAAGACATTTTTCAAGCAAAAATTCAGTGGTTCTGACTTTATTAAATGTGAAAATCGACATATTTACTTAGCTCTCTGTGATATGACGCTTGAGTTTTAGACTGCTGGTTGGACAAAATCATGAATTCAAAGATGTCACCCTGTGATTGTGGAATCTCTGATGGGGTTTCCTGTTTACAGACCGAACAAATTAATGAGTGATTGAGAAAATTACCTGCAAATATTAAAAACTTTATGTGATTTGCTGCCTTAATTGTATGTTACTGTCACCCCCTTTCCTTGGCTTTTATGTCCCATTCATTTCTCACCATCATGTCCATTTAGATGCAGCTCATCTTAAAGATTAGTCACAATGTTTTTGAGATGAAATTGACAGAATACAAGTCAGCATCTATTTTAATGACAAAATAATAATGTATCCCTTTTTTGTTGCAAAAAAACCCCACTATACATTGTCTGGTTCCTCTTCTTTTAATGTTATGATTGATCTAGCATGGTTGTAAAATATATAACGTTGGGTTTCGGACCATCTTACAAAGATGTGATATTGGAGCTTTAATCAATAATAAGCATTTGTTGGCTGCAGCCCACATTTGTTACATAGCCTTTGCTTTGTGCCAAACTGCAGCCTCCTTTCTCTGCAGGTTAATGATTTATTTCATGTTATTTTTATGATGTTTGGGGAGCCGGTCGCAGATTCAGGCCAGGCAGTTACTGCTATGAAACAACTTCTAACACAGATCAGAAGAATATAAAAGTTAAAACCATCAACCCTAAAATATCTTCCCCCTCAAACATCAGTAAATGATCACAGAGGAGGAAAAAGAGAAGCTGCTGAGTTTAAATGTGGATTGCAGGTCAGTTACAGAGGAGTTGTCTGATGTTTTATTAGATCCAGAGTGAACGAGGTCAGGGTGAAAGTGTGCTGATGGATAATTGAATGTTGACCAGATTATGAGGACTTTAACTGTGCCATACTGGATGAAACAGTAGAGTCCTGTTTAGTGTGATTGATTAGTGCTCTGACCGATTCCACTCCATTGCACATCATACATTATATACATATACATTATTGGCTTAAATATCACATTTCTGTCCAATTACAGATCACAGACTGAGAATGTGATCAATTCCCATCCCATTAGACGCTGACACACTCAAAGAAGCATTTTAGGAAGAAGGGAGAGAGCACTATAAGATTTACTGTATGTATTATGTTTGATACCAAAATGAATAATAAACGCAAAGAGAAAAATCTCCGCCAGAACCTGCAGAGCTTTTATTGTGAAAGGACAGTTGTTTCAGTCTGCAGGAGCATATGGGTTTGTGTGACTTTTCCTCTTTAGTCCATGCTCGATGCTAACATCTGTGTGCGCGTGCAGGATTATCCATGAAGATGGCTTTTCTGGGGATGATGTGAAGCAGTATAAGCCTGTCGTATACAGCAACACCATCCAGAGCTTGGCGGCCATCCTCCGAGCCATGGACTCACTGGGAATCGAGTTTGGAGACAAGGATAGAAAAGTTAGTCTCACAGTTACCCATCCATTGTTGAAACATCTTTGAAATGTAGGGGTTGTGTTAGTGCAGTGGGTTTGTTATATGGTTATAAATATAAAATATAACACCAGTCTAACAGGTGATAAATGATAGATATACAGATATGATTTTGTTCCTCTCTCCCTGATCATATGTTTTCTTGCAGGCGGATGCTAAGCTGGTTTGTGATGTGGTCAGTCGTATGGAGGACACAGAGCCGTACTCCGCAGAGCTTCTGACCGCTATGAAGCGTGTTTGGGCCGATGCTGGGACTCAGGAGTGCTTCAACCGCGCCCGAGAATACCAACTGAACGATTCTGCTCAATAGTGAGTGTGCCAAAAGACTTCAAGACTCTTGTTTGTTATCTCATCCTGTCATTTTATTCACCATTTCCTTGATATTCGTCCCTTAGCTACCTGGACAGTCTAGACCGAATCGGGGCGGCAGAGTACCAGCCCACAGAGCAGGACATCCTGAGAACCAGAGTGAAGACCACCGGTATCGTCGAAACCCACTTCACCTTCAAAAACCTTCATTTCAGGTAGCGCACATGAAGCGGCTATCATCGGAACTCATCACAGCTTGGGCCTTATTTCAGGTGTTTTGTCAAAGATTCGGTTTAGGGGATTAAAGCTCCGAGTCTGAATTGACTTCTTTTCCAGGCTGTTTGACGTGGGAGGTCAGAGGTCAGAGAGGAAGAAGTGGATCCACTGCTTTGAAGATGTGACGGCCATTATCTTCTGTGTGGCTCTGAGTGGATACGACCAGGTGCTCCATGAAGATGAAACAACTGTAAGTGTGACTCAGTTTATTCACTCTGAATCCTTCTGATGCACAATCCTCTGAGGGACTTTTGACAGCTGATAATTGGGAGTCCTTGTGGATAAAATACATCTGATATAACTGCAACATTACCAATTAGTCTTTGTCGCACTGATATCCTCACGCTGGATGTTTGTGCTTCTCTCCTGTACTCCCAAATTCCCATGTGCATCTTTAATGTTACCTCTCTATTAAAGGAAACAAATCTTATAGGTTGATACCTGCGGATTGACAATATATTGCATATATCTTAATTATATTCTAATGCACTTCACAGTTTTCTCAGGAATAGATTAAATCATTTCAAGATTTTAATTATAAAGCCCAACCGTCTCAGAGGGGCCGGCAACCCGTTAAACACCTTTTCTTCCCTCCTTCAGGACAGACAGTGAAACTGCATCTAATAAAATGGGAATTTATTTCACCAATTTTTCTTTTGCATATGATTTGTTAAGTAGGCCAGATGCCTTCGGTCGGGTTAAAATCAATGAATCTTTTAAATGTGTATTTCTTCTGTTTCTAGCTGATCCTCAATTTATATATACTTTTGTATTATACAAACACATTTAATCTGATTGTTTCCAATAGACAATCAATTTATAATTTATCAACTACATACATGAACCCGTGCACATAGCAGATTGCTCCTCCATGCAGCACTAACCACATATTCCTTCTTCCTGCAGAACCGCATGCACGAGTCTCTCATGCTCTTTGACTCCATCTGTAACAACAAGTTCTTCATCGACACCTCCATCATCCTCTTCCTCAACAAGAAGGATCTGTTTGCTGAGAAGATCAAGAAGTCCCCACTGACGATCTGTTTTCCAGAATACACAGGTGAGATCCCCGACCTTCATTTGCTTTTAAGAGCTTCTTCATTAACACAGTGACGAACGTTTATCCCTCATGCCGTCTGCTCTTCTCTCTGTTTCCTCCTGCAGGTGCTAACACTTACGATGATGCTACTGCATATATTCAGGTTCAGTTTGAGAGTAAGAACCGCTCTCCCAATAAGGAGATCTACTGTCACCTGACCTGTGCCACAGACACAGGAAACATCCAGGTAGTGTTTGATGCTGTTACTGACATCATTATTGCAAACAACCTTAGAGGGTGTGGCTTATACTGAGGCCTGGCCAAGCACAGAGGTTGTCATGGAGAGTATGAGGTGTTAATAATGATAATTTTGATGATACTTAAACACATAAATATGTAATTCTACACGTCCAAATGGACCCAAAGAGCTGCCGTCAGACACCACACTGGATTATTGCCATGATTTGTTCCCTTCCTCTTTTTATTTTCAGTATACAACCCCACTTTTGTCTTTTAAAAACGTGTTTTTGAGCTGAATGTTTCATGTTCTGTTGATGACCGTGTCAACGACTGGTAAGGTCAGAAGCGGCAGCCCCAGGGTTATATTCACCCGGAGCCTTGTTTTTGCAAACCCGGCCCAGAAATATAACATGAGGGGTGTGCAATGTCATTTTTAAACCGCGGTGTGGCATACGCTCCCATTCTTTATGTGACATTTCTATGTGCAAGTCTCGAGGCATTTCTATCTGTACTGAATATAGCCTGTTGTGCTGCGTTTGAAGAGCTGCTGTGTGCGCGAAGGTGGAGATGATGATGTTGTTGGGGAGGTTGCTGTACTCGTGGCTGAGGGTCATGGTTAGGAAAGGAGGCTATTTTAACTTTCAGATGGGACAAAGCTCCCCTCTCCTTCAGAGCCACACATGACTGAGTCGCCTGCAGGTCTGTTCCACTCTCCGTTCTCTTTCACTTTGAAACATAATGAAAGAGAGGATTCTTCTGTTCAGAGTGGCCGCCCACTGCTATTGGCCTCCTGTAGCATGAGGAAACGCCTATCAGCCAATGAAATTCACAATAAAAATACCCTGTCATATTGGTGCCATCCATCTGATGACACACAGGGGATTAGGATCAGAAATTATAAGTCATGCTCATCATTATTTAAGTAACAGATATAACATTTTATTATCATCGAATGATTTATTTATTTAAGCCTCATGCCCTACATGCCTCCTCCTACCTCCTGAAATCCCGTGCCACATATTTATTTCCTGACATGAAACACTGGGGTACACAGACGCCTGTCTACGGTTCAGAGGGTAGAAAGCAGCCCTCCAATGACATCTTGTTCTCCGTGTGCTGCTTTACCCGTCGATGTGAAACTGTGTAGAAATAGAAGACTGCACTAGGAGAACAATATCATTTGAGGCAGCCTCTGGGGAGTTGGGGGTTTTCCAAAACTCCCCTGATCAGTAAACAGGGAACCTTTATCCACCCCTCCTCCCACCCACACTCACTTCTGTCACGTTTCTCTTCTCACAGAGAAAAAAGTACAGCTCTCCATTTTCACCTGTGCACCCAGAAACTCATCTTCCCGTCCCTGTATACTCTTATCTATCACATATCAGTCCCTGTATCCTATTCTCCATTTTCACCTTAAAAGCACCGTACTGTATATATATTATGATTATACCAGATTTTTTTTTTACTGTGAATGTTTTTGTGCTGCACCCCCATCCTATTTGGTAGTTTATTGGTTGCTCTCATGTGGAATGTTTGTGCTGAGCCAATCGAATGTTGTGTTTACATTAAAGCCACACTTTTCCTAACTATTCCTGCGTCTGAGGTCTGAGTCTGATTACACTGACAAAGGTAAAAAAGGGTTTGATAACAATCGCAGCAGAAGTTTAAATACACGCTGACCTGCTTTAATCTGTGCAGAGAATTCAGGTTAGAGCAGGAAATTAGGCTGAACGTTATGAGAATGGACCACTTTTAATGCTTCACTGCCAGGTGAGCAGAGATGTGTATAAAAGATTGGGAGCAGGTCTTGCATGGCAGCAGGGCAGCACTTCGTGAAATGTGGCGGATGGCAGGGATCAGAGGCGTTGCACAGCGGCTCTCAATTTATTAGGTTAAAAGTGTTCCATCAGCACAGACGAGGAGCTATTCATATATTGAATGACTAGGCTGGATCAGCTGTCTGACCTGCTTCTGTCACTTTAATGGGTATGATGTTCATTACTGCTCTGTTTCACTGACAGCCCCAGAGCTCCACCACTCAGTCCCAGGGTGTCCTCGTTTCCCACACACAGCTACAGGTTAAAAGGTTGGAACTCCCCGTGTGACACAGTTACACTTTTTAATTACATATTAAACAGAATAATCTCATATTTTACACATTATTCATATCAACCCCGTACTGTCTGCACATCGTAACAACAAACCATGACCCTAGAAGCTGAGCTGCAACTCTGATGCCGGTCAAGGAGCAGAAGGCAAAGTCTACAAGCCCGACTGAAACCTCCAGGATTAGCATTTAGCATCTTTGTTTCGGACGAAAAGAAAACCACTTCCATTTACCCAAACGGGGATTTAACCTGCGATTTGCACAGGATAAAAAGGTGGGTACTGCATTGCAAACGATGTCGGACCAGTGCACTGGTTGGTGAGTTACAGTCGCAGCCTCTTTATATCTTCACTTCTGAAGTCGATGCGCAGAGCGAGAACCTGACGCACCTCCGCCGGGGTCAGACGCCACGTCAGGGGGCCTGAGTTCGGACCCCAGTAATCCAAGATTTCAGTTACCTGCAGTACAAATAAATATATGTGAGCCTGTGTAAAAACCAAGACGGAGCATTCAGAGTCAAAAGTAGTAAAACCACACAGAGAAAACGTTTTTCAGTCACATCTACTAAAAATGATCAAGAGTGAAAGTACTTTAAATGCGGAAAATTGCCCCTGTGAGTGCTTTACTAAATATAATGTGACTCAGTGCTATTTTAAATGTATAATTTGCATTTTACGAGTAATTTGTTTTAGTTTTGGAGAGAGAAGAAGATCCCAGGCCTGACGTAAATTCAGGACATTATTATTTCATGGTCAGCATCTGTAGTCCCTACAGCAGCCTGGGGGCTCCTTTTCACTGTTGTATAAGGTTGAGGTGAAGCTAGTTTAAGATTCTGTCATTTTTAGAAACATTTTTAAGAAAAACTAGCACCTGGAATTTGTACATTTGCTTAGAAACATCCCCCTTTGGTATAAAGGTGCCATAAAATTACCTGTTATACAGATGCATATTCTATGTGAGAGTGAGTCTAAATTACCCGCTCCAGGTTGAGGATGGTGGCCATCTGTGTGAGACGAGCAAACTTGTCCCTGATGGTCCAGGTGGTCACAGTGGTGAGGTACGCCACCAGAGACCGCAGCTCTTTATCAAACTGCAGCCCTCCGAGCTACAACAAAGGATCAGCAAAAGATCAGAAACAGAGGATGGTTATAAATATATATATGTGACGTAAAAGGGTACAGATTTATTCAGAGGTTTCCTTTAAATACTGCGCAAAACAGAGAGAAGCTATCGTGCCAGTGGAAGCATCCTCTCCTGCAGGCCTTTCAGGACTCATTAATAAATCATTGCTGGAGGATTTTCACCACATGTGTGTCAGTGATGTGATGTGAAGGGAAGCTGAGGGTGCTGGGTGCCACCTGGTGGCTGCTGCTCACCCTGCTAAATGAGCACTTCAGGACGGTTTTTTCCATTTCAATAGATATCAAGCTGGTCATCAGGCTGGTCAGGGTGTCGTAGATGACTGGAGAGAGAGCCGTCTGGTGAGGATACAGGCAGGAGATTAAAAACCAGGAGGAAGGAATACATTTAGAAAAGTCTCATAGCTTAAGTGTTTCTCTGAGAGGGTACCTTAAACTCTGCCATTAGCTGCTCCAGGTTCAAGATGAGCTGCTGCACCCAGGGGTCATTAGCTTCATAATCATTAAACTCCTCCTGTGGGGAACAACAGCAGTTACAGCGACATGCTTCATGACCTCTGTTTTATTTTGGCTTTGTATCATAAGACTGTTTACCTCCTCTATGTTGTGTGAGATGGACAGAAAGCTGCTGATCCAGGGTTTCACCTGAGGCTTTATGGCTGTTGTGTTTAACTCAGTCAGGCCCTCCTGTGACATAAAATCAGAGGATATAATAACACATTTACAAGACATTCGATACTTTGTCTTGCAGCAGAGATTTAACTATCTCTATCTAACTTTCTAAGATTTATTTATGGAGAACGTGACCAGATCTCAGAGAAGATTTAACTGGCCGTAACGTTCCCATTAAATTAATTAATTAGACATTGTTTCACTCTGTTCCTTCTGGTTTATCACAGTAATCCATTAAGAACCACCAGATAAGAATCATTCCTTGTTGAGTAGTACCAGCTGTAAATAACTAAATAAAGTACTCTCAGCTGACAGGGAGTGATCAATGTATTTATGCATGCGTCTCCAACCTGTAAGAGATCCTTGAACTTGGCCGATGTGTTGACGAGGTCGGACAAACAGCTTTCAATCTTGGCTTGTTCCCCAGAGCCAGCGCCCTGATTGAACAACTTGGAGCAGTCGTTCTGCGTGAAGAGGTCAAAAATGTAAATATTCCCGTTAGGGTCGCACGATATTGGAAAAAACTGACATTGTGATAACTTTAATCATTTATTAAGTCTATTTTCCTCTCACAAAACAAAAATCCTCTCCTGTTTTTACCACTCTTGGTTCACTGACTCTGAAACCCGCATGATAAAGTAGAGAGAGCACAGGAGGAGCGACATGTTTCTTGTGGGCTGCAGTTGTGTTATTTATACGGTACATCGTCTTTCATTTCTAACGTATTCAAATGTATGTTTAATCAGTGCGGTCATTCAGGTGAGAGTAACTTTTGGAAACGAAAGCTCACGTCTCCTCCTTCCTGTCAACAGACACAACCTCATGCCGTGTGTGCTGCAGGTGTAACCGCTAAAAGTAAACACTCCGCGGCACGTCTGCTCCGTTACCAGCCCGTATAGCCACAGCGTAACAAGCACCAGGATGACGTGCCGCTGATTAGGACAAAACACACACTGAAAAGCTGCCATGTGTAACTAAAAGCCTGCCTTGATCATACTGCCGACATTATCTGTGATGGCAGCAGCGTCGCGTGCATGTTTACAGTGTCCAGGCAGGCGACTCACAGACTCTGTATGCACAGCAGCCAGTTCTCTCTGTGCTCATGGATGTACTAATGAGATATCAGATGGACTTTTGTTGCAGATTACTGATGGAAAATGAGAAAATGGCGAGTACTCCTTTTTGCTCCAAGCAACAATAAAGTAGCAGCTTGACCTGTAGCAGTAAATTTGCCTCACAATCGCAGTTCCTGTGATGTGACTATTGCACATGCGCACATAGCAGTTGGGATTGTTAAACATTTTATCATGCAGCCCTAATTCCCATTAGTGAGGTCCATTATAAATTACAAGATGTGATAGATAAAAACTTACCTCAAGGTTCCTCTTCAATGTCGTGATATTCTCACTGCACACCTCAACATTATTCAGGGTCACCTGGGATAGGAGGAAAAAATTTATCATTTGGAATCATTCATTTTCTGTCATCCTCGTGTTTGAATGTATAAATCTATCTGTATCTGTTTTCTGTATTCTACAGAGGACCGGTCTGGGGTATGAACTTTAAAGCAACGTTATGCAACTATATTACCCTAATATAGCAGCTTTAAAATACTTCTGATGTAATGCTGACTTGTAACAGAGAGAATGGTGCCGCTTTCATTCCCACCCAGCGCCCCAAAACGCCTGTTCTGCTCTGTGTAATTGGGTTAGCCAGGGCAAGATCTTATGCGGGAAGTGCTTAACCCTCATGACACAGCTGTCAAAAAGTCTGACACCAGTCTGAGCTCTCTGTTCTCAGTACAGACATCTATGCAGACAGGAGCTTGAATAATCGTTTCCTCCTTTGGCAGAAGAAACACTGGACCATCCTTCATGGAAAGGAAAGGAGTAAACACTGCCCCAGAAATGACGCTCCACTCAGCTGTTGTAGATTTGCCTGCCTTTCTTACAAAAATTAATGATTCACTCACACTAATTCACATTTGTGTGGAAAAATAAGAGCGCATGAGGAAAAGATTCCATTCTATGGTCTGTTATATACATTGTTTCACCGAATTAATTACAACTGCCTTCCGTAACTGCAGCCTGATTCTCTTCGAATGCCTTCCTGAATTACTTATGAGCTCTCTTTCACTCCTTTACTTGACGTCATGACATTTTACATGTGGGTCAAGAAGTTTGGGAAGACATTTTTGAAAGAAAAGGTTTTTAAAGTCGTGCTCTCCTTCACTCGGAGCCATTTTGGAAAATAAAATACGACTTTCTCTCTTAAAATAGAGGAGATTATTTATGTATATTTGATT
The DNA here is from genome assembly GCF_022749685.1 of Semicossyphus pulcher. NCBI lineage: Eukaryota > Metazoa > Chordata > Actinopteri > Labriformes > Labridae > Semicossyphus > Semicossyphus pulcher. The sequence continues at coordinate 17,824,894 of NW_027211603.1, forward strand.
TCTCACTTAAATAACTACTGCTTGTTTAAATGAGCGTCATATAAAGCTTTGCTAGTCCAGGAAACAATTTCTAAGAAACTGCCTGAGAGCACGGCAGGGATGTGTGCGTGTGTGTGTGTGTGTGTGTGTGTGTGTGTGTGTGTTGCCTGTTACCAGAAACGCAGCCTTGGCGTTCTCAGCGCTCTCGATGCCCATCGTGTTGAACTTGCCCTGCTGTAAGCTGCTCTGCATCAGACTGACCGCACTGCTCACACCACGCTGGATGTCCTGAAGCGTCGTAGCTGGGAAGCCCTGCCGCAGCTTGTTATACAACACCTCCCTGACAGAGACAAGCCAGCAAGAGTTCAGACACGCATGGGACGTGAAAGAAAAGCACTGAATGTGTGAACTGAAGTATTAAACAGTGAGCACCTGAAGTCAGACTCCAGCACAGAGTTGGCGTGGTTGATCATGGCACAGAGGCAGTCAATGCTGGAGCTGGATAAAGCTCTGCTGATGCACTTCTTAACAATATAGAAACAGTCGTCCACCATGCTGGAGGTCAGCTGACCCTTTTCATATGTATCCATGGTAACAGCCTAAAGGAAGATTTAGTATATTTAATGTGATTTCAATATATTTTGATAAGTAACTATTACATGTAATGGTAGAAATACGGTTAATTTCTAAACATTCAACACCTGAATTACTTCCACAGTAATGATTAAGTTTAATAATATGACATTTTCATACATTTTAAGTCTAAGCGTCAATTCTTAGGACACGTGTTGACAAGCCAACATTGTCCATCACAACTGAGCAAACTTTATTCACTGATAAAGACTGTTAAATATGGCTGGAAGAATTTGAAAACATTAGTGTTCCTACAATGTCCTCACAATCATGATGGACAATTTGAAATAAAATCATGATAAGTGATGCAGGAAAAGCAGAGATAACTACTTTTTTTATTCCACATCCTCTTCCTCCTTTTGTCAAAATCTGGTGCCTACATTACCCACAATGCTGCCATCTCTGCCGACTGTTCAGTCAAGAGATTCAGGCATGTACTAGGAGCCTAGGGCTTCCAGAAGAGGAGAGGGCTACAGATGCTCGGTAAGCTCTTGTAGTCCACAAGTCTGACTCAAGTGACATCATTTGAGGAGTTTCCCTTCGTGATTGTGTTGTCAAATATATACAAACATTGTACTATACTAATAAAACTGAGTAATGTACCTTGTTGACAGACTCTCTCATGTAGTACTCCTCCATTGGGATATAGTAGCCGATGACCTCTTGCATCGTCCTGCTCAGCATACAGTGTTTCAGTAGCTTCTCCACATTCTGCTGATGCTCTGAGAGTTCAATAACAAAATTAAAAACAAACTAATTAATATTTTTGATGAAGAAAAAGATTCTTAGATCCAATCTGAAAAAAAGGCATCTGCGTATGGACCACATGTTACTATAAAATCTACCCTGTGTGACGCTCTGGGCATCCCCAACTTCAAAGTCAGCCAGCATGCGACGTCGTAAAAAGCGCAGGTAGAGCTCTGCTCGAGCATTCATCAGGGTGACTTCTGCCAGGACGGGGTCCAGCTCCCTGTTCATGGAAGACAGAGGTATGAACCAAAACATCACAGAGACAAACATAGAGGGAAGCAGGATCATGCTGAGACAACACACAAATACCTAGGCTCGATCCTGTCGCCAGGAATGCTCTTCATCATGCTGCTCTGGACGATCTGAAACTACAGGAGGGAAACATGTTCACAGTGGGTGCAGGTTTGCAGTTAAAAGCATCACGTTGAGCAGTTCAGATGTCATGCACACCTTGTTGTGGTATCCTCTCTGCTGGATGAACTTGTCGACTATTTTCTGGGCCTGTCGGTCACATTCCTGCTGCAGGTGAGTGATGAGTGTGTACAGGTAGCCTGGACCGTAAAACGTCTCTACGATAGGCTGATGAGTTTCAACCACACGAGCAATGCCTGTAAACAGACAGCGACATATTGTAGGAGTGCACTCAAAGCAAACAAAGGAAATAAAACACAAAGACACACAGAGATCATCAGTCTTGTTTGTTCACCTTCCAGCAGCAGTGTCAGAGTGTCTGCAAATACCAGCAGAGCTCTCTTTTCGCCCAGATCTCCTCCTGTAGCCAGTTGCAGGTTCTCCTCTGCTTTGGACGCAAGCTGTTTGAGAAAAAGAGAGGGAAAAGTTTGAAGTTCATTTTTTAAGTCTAGAGGGACTACAGATGTGAATTAGCTTAAAGCTATAATCTCGTACGGTGCACTTAGGAGAAGTGCACCGTTTGGTTTGGATCTGCCACCAACAGGACAAGAACAGACTGCAACGGACAATCAGGACCTGCCCTCCATTCAGGACTTATACCGGTCCAGGGTCAGGAAACGGGCAGGTAACATCACTGCGTCACACCCCGGTCACAAACTGTTTGAACTTCCCCCCTCCGGCAGGCGTTACAGAGCACTGTACGCCAAAACAACCAGACACAGGAACAGTTTCTTTCCCCAGGCTGTCACTCTGATGAACAGCTAACTCAGCCAGAGTGTCAGTGACATGAAATGTGTAAAAACATAATCAGCTGTACATGTAAGTTATACAAACATCCACTGTGCATGAGAAATATGTTATTTATTATTTATTGTTATTGCTTAATTCACCCTCTTATCATTTATAATCACTACCTCGAAGGTCAATCCACATTCTCTGTAAATACTAAAACCATCTACCTCTTGTATATAACAACCTGATTCACACCTTTGCACTCTCTACTGCACCATGTGTGTCTAAGTGTCTGTGTTACCTTGTCTAACCTGTCCTTGTTTCAAAGTTTAGGATGTAAGTTTAGTATGAGTGTCTGTATGTTGAGAGCACAGAAAACCTAGAGTCAAATCCCTTGTATGTGCCCACATACTTTGCCAATAACGCTGAATCTGATTCTGATTCAAATGGTGACATTTATGTTTTAAACTGTGCATGATCCCTTTTTAAATTAAATAAATAAATAAATAAATAAGTCAAAGAGCAAGTAGACCACAAGAAACATTTCTGACCTGACTGCAGAGATATTGTCCAAAGCGGGCCAGACCCTGCTGGTGGAGGCCCAACAGTGGGAAGATCTTGAAAAATCGTTCAACTTGTGGCAGGTCAACTGCTGCTACAGCTTCATCCAGCTTCTCAGCAACAATGACTTTTAGTTTCTGCTCTGCCTCCTGCAGCATTACCAAACTGGCATCAACTGCACTGCCTGTGCAAAAAGGAAGCATTGGCAGAGTTAGAGTGCAAGCCCATAGAGAGAGAACAAAAGTTTAGATACACAAATAAATAAGATTTCAGTAATACGTCACTATGACAGAAAACTAGAGGCCTCTTACTTTCTTCTCCCTGCCTGCTCAGCTCAATAACTGACTGGTCCAGAGAGAGGTATCGATGGATGTGAGCTGCGGCCTGTTCATAATCTTCGTTACGTAGAGCTGTCTGCACACCGTCTGTGCAAAATTTCAGATCGAGGATGTCGTCAGCACGCTGGATGACGTTATATAGCTGTGTCTGGAGAAACAAAAAGATATATTCAAGGGGAGTGTATGAGATCTAGTACAACTAAATTGGAACCTTTCACATACTGTCAGCACCAGATGAAAATGCTACGTATTGCAGAGGTGTTTTTGATATCAGGTAAACAGTCAAGTTAGCAATTCATTAAATAAATACTGAGTATTAATGATATATAATGGTGTGTCTGTTTACCTTTGCCAGATCTAGCTGTCTGACTTTGCGGCTGACGTTTTCGGCCAGGCTGCAGGTAAAGGTGATCATGCCCGAGAGCTGACTGGCATCTCCTCCAATCAGCTGGAGGTTGGGCCTACAACAGAGCACAGAATTTTCTTTAAAAAACACAGAGTGCAGGTTTAAGCTCAGACAAATGATCATTAGGTGCATTTGAAACTTTACAAATCTGTACAAAGTGTACCCCATCCTCTGCAGCGCCAGCATCTTTGTGTGAATAGCTCCCTCCCGTCCCACCAGTCTGTCCAGCTCAGCTTCCACTTCTTTCTGTATCAGAAAACAAAACATGTAGTAAGTAACAAAATCAATTATTACATTTTTTACAAAAACACAGTAAAGTGGTTAGCTCACCACAAATTCAGTACATTTCAACCTGGCAGATCGTCTTCAAAATGATCAAAACAAACATAAATCCTTCAAAGAAACCAAGTATGTCTGGAAATCATCTATGCATGTAGATGTCTGATAAGAAGAGGAAGATAGAGTATGGTGAGTTGAATAACCTTCGGACACCATAGGACTTGAATATATAAATATGGGCTTGTGTGTCATGAACTTTATTAAGTAAGCTCTCAGGATATCTGAAAAATAATTTATTCTTTACTTCAGTTGTTGTGCTTAATGACACACAGCATCCATTATATGGACACGCAATCACTATTTGTGATCTACATGTCAATCTCTCTCTTTTTAAAGTCTCCCAACGAATTCATAATTGTTGAATATCTGGGGCTGTAGTGTCCTGTGTAGATAAAGGACACACTAAATATCTAATTTCAGTGGTATATTTCGGTTTTTAGTGAGGTTTTTGTTTTAAATATGTTCTTTTAAAACAATGGCACAGCATTTATTATAAGATAAGACATATATATGTTGACATTAGAGGCATCCTTGGTGGCAGCAGGGTATAGTATATCTTCAGGATGCCCCTATAATGACGGTGACAGATCTCAAAACACAAAAAGTTTGATCAATGACATAACTTAAAAACCAGCTGGTTTTGTATAAACAAACTGGAGCATTTGGAGACCAGAATCCCATATTTCATGGTAGCTAGACAGCGTTTCTGAAGTGTTGAGTATCCCGATTCAGCTGCTTACTGCTCCCGTTTTTCACTTTGTCTACAAGGTAGTAAACGTTAATTCTAGCCAAACGTTAAACTGCAAAGAGAGTTCATTAGCTTAATTCTCTAGGTTTATTTAGCCAAAACAGGTGAAGGTTTGGCCATCAGTAGTGTTTTGAGCCAGCAGTGTCCCGGAAGTTTACGTAGTGACGACAGTGACTGTCCACGTCAAAGAAATAGACGTTGACGGTCGTTTATACTAACCTCCTCCACGCAGAGCTGCTGGTAAACTTTCTCCAGGTCCTCCAGCTCCGTCAGGCCTGAGATGGTCTCCATACTCACAGAAGACACCGATCCAGAGTCGCATCTTTTTGCTGCCACGGGTCCGCTGTCAGCCATCTTCCGCCATCGACGTAGGAGTCAGGGAGAGCCTACGTAAATCGTTCTTAGGTTTCCCTGGGTTTTGCCTTCCAGGCAGCGCCTCTTCACAGGATAAATTGCGATAAAAAACAAGCCACGCTGCCTCCTCGTCTCTAAACTATTTAAATGTAATCCTAAGATTGACCACAATTTGTCCATGTCCGGGAATATCTCAAGATAAACTAATTTACACAGTGGGGTATGTATTGACAGCACACCAGCACTACCTGAGAGATTTAATTCTGGGATAATAACAGCTCTTCAATACGCATGCGCTAGACGCTTTAATATTGGCACCGGGATTTTAAATTGGGAATTCACCCAAATTACATCAAATTGACGAAAAATAAACTTTCTCCAAGATCTGGGTATCATCGGACTATTCGTAATTCAATTGTAATTTAAACATACATCCTCGATTGTAGTTGACAAGAATTTAGGCAAAGTTTCTGAGGATTACACAGACTGAAACGATATTAATTTATCATTTCAGTTGACACGGTTAAGGAGTGGAGCAGAGCACTAAACAAACACCAAACAAACGTATGAATAAAATTTTAGCTTACGGGGACTCTAGAGTCACAGAGGTCCTGATGCTTTAGGTTTGTTGTCCAAGATTCACTCTGACAAGCCTGATTCTGTACCACAGATTTGAAGTGTGAGAAGCAACACATACATTTTTACCGTTAGTCACTGCCAAATACATACAGTTGAAAATGTTTTTTATGCAGCTATCAGCGAAATTAGGGAAAGGTTTATCCTAAGTCTTATTCATCTGATGCCTAATTCAACTTGTTGAATTGTGTCCTCCTCACTATGGTTGTTTCAACCAGCCCAGGGTCAGTGGTGGTGGTGGTGGCATAGTGAGTGTTTATAGAAAAAGTTTCAAATGCCACCAAATTCCCTGTGATGAATTTCTCTCCTTCGAAGTTCTCACTTTTAAACTTGTGACCCAACCATACTTGCCATCATATATCGTCCTCCAAAACCAACGGGCAGCTTTTTAGCAGAAGTCCCTGCATTTTTATCCACTCTTGTTTTAAATTATGACAGTTGTTTTATGTGGGGATTGACTCAAACAGTACTCATGGTACTTCCATCAACACAACCCCAGATTTTTTATTTAAAACAGTCGATCAGCTGGTAAATCCAGCCCCTCCTTGTGCCCCAGTTAGCGATACAGACTGAGAGAATTTGTATCTTATTTTACTGCTGAAGTGGAGTCAATAAGAGCCTCTATTACCCCAAATTTTAATTACCCTGATGTCGATCCACAGCAGAATTGTTTTAACCAGTTTTATCAGTTTCATCAAATTACTTTAGTTGATCTTTTAGAAACAGTATCACATATGAGAGTGTCTTCCAGCCCTCTTTATGTGATACCAGCAACGTTTTTATTTAAAGTAATGGAATCGGTCGGGCCTTGGTTGCTTTCCATTTTTAACAGTTCTCTGCCTGTGTCCATCCATTATTAAAGAAAACTGGACTAGATCCCTCCCTCCCCCAGAACTATAGACCAATCTGTAAGTTACCTTTTATTTCAAAAAATTTTGAAAAAAATAGAGGCCAAGCAATTTCTTGCTGTGCTTGAAAAAAAATTCTATTTATAAAAAATTTCAGTCCGGCTTCCGGAAGTTTCACAGCACTGAGACTGCACTGCTCAAGGTAACAAATGACCTTTTAATGGCTGCTGATCAAGGCAGTGCTCAGTCCTTGTACTCCTAAACTTGAGTGCAGCCATTGACAGCATTGATCATGGCATCTTACTGGACAGACTGAGGCACTGGGTAGGGGTTCAAAATCATATTTGACAAATAGAAGGTTCTGTGTGTCTGTAAATGATTATGTCTCTGCTCTCTCTTATGTAAAGTATGGTGTGCCTCAGGGGTCAGTTTTGGGCCCAGTGTTATTTTCTTTATACATGCTCCCCCTGGGACACATCATCAACAAACATGGTGTGTCTTTCCATTATGCAGATGATACGCAGTTGTACCTGCCTGTTAAATCCACAGATCCGGGCATGCTGAGTTCTGTACACACCTGCCTGTCGAAGATTAAGAGCTGGATGGCAAGAAACTTTTTGCAGCTGAAATCAAGCAAAACTGAATTACTTTTAATTGGACCACACCACATGACACAGCAAATACTGCCATCTGCTGGTCCCCTACTGGATCACATCAAACCAGTCGCCAAGAATCTTGGCGTCTGGTTTGACAGTAATTTAAGTTTTGAGCAGCACACAACAAAGCTTGTACAATCATGTTTTTATCAGCTATATTTCCAAAATTCGTTCTATTTTAACGTTTAAAGACACAGAGACGATTTTAAATGCTTTTATATCATCACACCTTGATTACTGTAACAGCCTTTTTACCTGCCTAAGTCAAAGATCCATTGATCGACTTCAAACTGTACAGAACTCAGCTGCCGGGCTTTTAACCACAACCAAAAAATACGACTACATCACTCCTGTTTTAGCGTCTTTACACTGGCTCCCAGTATGTTTGAGAATTGATTTTAAGATTTTAATGATTACTTTTAAGTCTCTCCATGGCCTTTCTCCCATCTATAGCTCAGACCTTTTAGTACTGTACAAGCCGACACGTACGCTGAGATCCTCGGGCAGAGGTCTTCTGTACCAAATGCCAGACTGAAAACTAAGGGGGACAGAGCTTTTGATGTGAGGACTCCGAAGCTCTGGAACAACCCGCCAGAGGAGGTCAGGTCAGCTGAATCAGTGATCTCTTTTAAGTCCCTTCTTAAGACATACTTTTATCGGCGAGCCTTTCCAGATTTTACTTTTATTTTATTTTTTTTAGCATTCATCTAAAGGAATTTTATGTCATTAGTTCTTTTAAATGAATTTTATGTATTTGTTAAATGAATTGTTATCTTAATATCTGCCTGCTTGATTTTATGACCCGTCTGTTTTACCTCATGACCTGTTTGTTTTGCTTTGCTGCCTCTGTAAAGCACTTTGTAACTTCGATTTTGAAAAGTGCTCTTTAAATAAAGGTTATTATTATTATATTATTAAGTGATGCCAGGGCATCACTGTAAAGAGGCCAAATTTAAAACACCAGAAAAAGATCAGAAACATAGTCGACTGTACTTTGATTGTTTGCAAGATATATTTAGCTGAATTGACATTTTTACATTATTGTGTGTTTGAGTTTGTCTCAAAGCATTTATACAAAGTGTGAAATCTGTGATGACAGCAACATAACAGTCCAGTTTTTTAGCTGTAACGGAATCAGGAGGCTTTTCTTGTCCTGGAAAACTAGACCCGTTCTTCTCTTTCCTGCTGAAGCTCTTCCCATTTCGTCTCCAGCTCTGCCTTTTCCTTCTGCAGCTCTTCCCTCTGTATACTCAAGTCTTTAGCTTCCTCCATCTGTGCTTTCCTCAATGACTCAATTTGCTCCTTCTCTGCAGCTGCCTCCCTGGCATTCGCTGCACGCAGCTTCTCAATCAGCTCCCTCTGTTGTTGCAGAGCTTGAGCCTCCTCCCTCTGCGCCCTCCTGAGAGCTTCTAGCAGCTCCCGCTCTCTCCTTAACACACGCTTTTCTCCTTGAGATGCTCTCGAACACTTAAACGTACCTGTAAAAAGAGAGAAGGAGGAACGTTTACTCTTATTAATAGACTCAGCTTACATTAGCTGATTATAGCTGCTGGGAAAACAAACTGCTTTCTTTCACTTCATGTTTACTTATTTCTGGTTAAAATATAAAGGAAATATACTGTTAGAAAATACCTAATTCTACCTGTACTTAAAAACTCTTGCCATGTGGTAAAAACAGATTTTAAACAATAAAATACTGAAAGCTGGCATCAAATCTTAATCAGTTTCATCATTATGTTAATCTTGATCATATAGACCAGGTTTTTCCTGCATTTTTAAATAATGATTTAAAACCTCACCTGAACACTGACTCTTCCTTGTCGCTCTAACAGTCTCTGGTGGGGCCGGAGTGTCCCCATTAACACTTTGGTTCTGCCCATCGGTCCAAAGCTGAGAAAACACAGCCGGGTGTCTCTTTGACATGTGTCGATGCAGGTTGCTGGTGCTACCTCCCTCAAAGCACTGTAACTTCTTCATACAAATGCGACACTGAGCTGCATCCAAACTGTCCAGGTGCTGAAAATGCCTCCAAATCAGGCTCCGTTTACTCCGTCTACGAGTCATAGGGTGGTCACTTATCACCTCTTCATGTGTCATTTCTTCTGCTGGACCACCTTGTGCAGCTTCAAGGATTCCAGTGATAGCAGAATTAATATCAGGGTCATTCCCTGTGGTTATGGTGTCAGAGTCTCCGTCCTCCATAGCTACCTCCACTAAAGAAAAAGAGAAGAGGAAAGAATAAGGTATGATTAATGCTGCACTTAGTAATTAATTATTGATAAAGATGTGAATAAATTCATTAAATGTTAAATGTATAAAATGTCAGAAAATTTGTAAAATGACCTACAGTAAGTTCCCAGAGCCCAGTGTGACACTTTTAAATATGGGTAATATGTTTTCTCTGACCAACAGCGAAAACTTATAACAATGTAAAAACAGAGGAAAACAACAAAGCCTCACATTTGAGAAGCAAATACTTCAAATTCTGCTTGCTAAATGCTTTAATATACATCTAGAATAGTTGGCGATTAATAGAATATCTAATAAACAATATCTTATAATTTCAGCAGTGTAATTATCTTGCAGAAATGAGGAGGTGGGTTTAAAAAGCTACAGAAACAAACAAACATTGTATCTGTATTTCACTTATTCCTTATTCTATTATGAAAGTGGGAATTTATTACAAACAGAAACACAATCCTGAAAACCTCACCTGGAAAGTCACTACTCTCCGTTGCCCTGACAGTCCCTGGCGGTGTGGACGTGTCCTCATTAGCATTTGTGCCCTGTGACAAGTGGGACAGTCGTGTGTTCTGCCCATCGGCCACTAGCTGAGAAAACACCACAGGGTGTCTTTTTGACATGTGTCGATGCAGATTGCTGGTGCTGCTGCCTTCAGCGCACTGCAATTTCTTCATGCAAATGCGGCAACGAGCAGCAGACAGACTGTCTAAGAGCTCAAAGTGCCTCCATATCAGGCTGCGTTTACTTCGTTTACGAGTTACTATAAAGTCACTGATGGCCTCTTCATGTGTCATTTGTTCTACTTGTTCAGTCTCCAGGATGCCACTGAGAGCAGAATTAACTTCAGCTTCAGTTCCCATGGTAAGGTTGTCCGAGTCTCCGTCCTCCAGTGTCACTTCGACTACATAAGAAGAAAAATCAAAAGTTAGAATAAGTTATAATAATTATCTTACCAAAAGTTAAAACACAAAATTTATAAAGCTGTGTAAGCAGACTGCTGGCATGGTAGTACAGTGGTTAACAGGAAAGTTGAGGTTTCGAACCTGAGTTTTTCTGTGTGTGCATGTCTTCACTGTCACTGTGTGGGTTTTCCAGCTTCCTCCAGTTAAAAATACATTCAAGTTTGTTTTATCGGCCACTCTAAATTACTTGTGAGTGTGAATGTGAATAGTTGCCTGCCTATAATAACTCATTAAGAAAGGAGATCCTTCAGCATTTCTATTGAAAACAAACTTTTCCATTCAAAGTTTGTTATGTTGCTGATGCATACTGAAGACAACTGAATGCAGACAAACAGAATTTTAGTTTTATTTAACACTGGCTGACAGTGACATGTAAGTAAGTTGATCAATGTCTTTTTCACGAAACACATTATTATATGTCTCATTAGGAAGCGATGTGTTGATATTCATGATGGCAGATGTTTATTTGCATTGTTTTCTTTCCATGCCAAGTCAAATAGGTGCTGTGAACAAGGATACTGAAGTGTTCATAGACGATATTAAAACATTATTTAAGACGAGCTTATGCTGAATGAAGTAATCATACCGGAAGAGAACTGTTCACCGTCTGGTTCCATGTCTTGATGGCCGTCGATAAAGGTGCTTTCAGATACACGGCCCTTGATCTTCCTGCCGGCCTCGGTGGGATGCTTAACACGCAGATGTCTCAGCATGGCTGTGGTGGTGCCCTGAGCTTGTTTAGCCACTACACATCTGCAGAGCAGACACTGAAACGACTCAGAGTCTACGGTCGAAAAAAAGCGCCAGACTATACTTCTTTTACGGACCATGTCTATCTCTCGACCTACGTATTGATTTTAAAGGACATTGCGATTTTCACTGCTTGGTAATGTAAAAGTATCCGATTTAGGGAACAATTAGCATCAGGAACATTAGCGTTTGTGTTTTGCTAAGCTTTACCCATAATGCATTGCTGCACCCAGACGTAATATCCGGGGAGGGCGAACAGCCTGACAGTCATATTGACCTGAACCAAACTTTTTAAAATCGTGTTTTCGTGTTGCCGTTATGGGCTATTGACAGCACACGAATTGGCACTTCCAATGGCATCTACAACTCAAAATGTGCAATTCAACTGGTAAACTACTGTATAATCCTTTATAAGATCCGCTGCTTTGTTCTTTTATGTCATGTGTCCAGAAAGCTGCACTTTGAAATACATTAAATGTTGTCTGGTGGTGATTCCATAGTAATCAAGTGGAGACATGATGTAAAGCACTGCACTATGTAGTGAAGATATAAGTGATAACTTGGTGTGACTATAGATAAAGATTAGCATACTGCTAGCTCAGTCTACAGCAATGGCACATCTGGTCTGGAAAGAAGTTAAATGTGTAAAATGGTGCGAGTATTATAACTGCAATTTTAAGCTTAATAAAGACCTGTAATCAGTCAATGTATACTTTAAAAGACTTTTTCAGAATTACTGCACTGATCAAAGGCAATAAATGAATACAACTGTATTTATTAAAGGAAATATCTGTCAGGCAGATGAACAGTACAGTTAGCCAAATGAAATGCAACACATTGTGCTCAAAAAGCCACATTATCAATTAAAACAACACTAAATCTACACTAGATAAATATTACAGCTTTAAAAAAGAAATTCACAGGCTGGAAACACAAACACTGAGTGATGATAAACACACCAAGACATAAATAAACACACACAGTCTTCCTACTTACAGACAAATGTTAAATTCATTTGTGCAGCGAGCCAGCTGGTACACGCATCACACTGCATGTTAAATAGGTGGTCAAAAATCAGTGCAAAAAATAAAACAAAAACATCTGTTGAAAAGAAGGTAAACACTCAGGTGGAATGTATTTAAAAGTGGTGGGTTAAGGATCATTCTGTAGGCTAATGTGAAGTAAAGACACTTAGTGTAAACTTGATGTGTTGTTTTTTGTAAAGCACTGTTGGGAAAGCGTGAGGTAAGCATGTAACGTGTATGAATACATATCTACAGATCCTGTGTGGGTTAAAGAAGGGAACAGACCAATCATACTGTATATAACCAGTGCACCTCCTGTCTCAGGCCTAACATGACTGATTTTACAGCAGAACTGAGATTCAGTGAGTGTATATACTAGCTTAAACTTTTTCGTACTTCTCACTCTTGGTCTGAGTTACACATTTATACTCTCATGCACATCAAATCCAGTGGTTTTACTCAATAAAAAGATCAGTAAGGTTCTCAGGGTGAATGGTGGGTGGTGGCCCCACTCTCTGGATTTCAACATGTGTAATAACTTTAGATTGCATGAATATAGTCTTGTAAAAACAAATAAAATCACTTCAATATTTGACACATGTAAACATTTTGCAAACACGCCTGCTTCTACTTCTGTTCAATTTAATGTGATCCACACCTTAAATCTGTACTCTGAGCATTAAGCAGCTTCACATGTGGCTGTTAGAAGTTGGAAGTTTTCTTGTCCACAGACTAGGTTTTACCATTACTAATAAAAAGTTTATACGTATATTCTATATTATATTTAGTTTTCACATCCTTAAGTAGTGTATTTATATGCCAGTGGTAAGTGAAATGAAATAATGACTGGATGTATTAAGCATTACAATGTTTTTTCCCGATCTATAAAGACATTTAACTACTGAAATCCATCATGAACTCAGCTCACTACAGCTGCTCCATCTGTGAAAAAGGAAACTACAAAACGTCTTGCTCTTTTCTCACCTTCACGGTGGAAGTATTACTTATATTTAAAATTTAAAAATGACTTTCAGAATTGGTCATTTTGAGGGGCAATGCTACAAATTAGAGTTTTTATTATTGTGTTTTCTACATAGCTTATTTTACTTAATCCCTGGTATTTTATCTATGCCATGAGACAAATGCCTACAAGCCCCTCTTGCAATCACCCCACTTTCAAACATTTGCATATTATTACATTCAAAAAATTAAAAAAATAAAACTAAACTCTGCACAGCTCCATTATTCTCATTCTTAATTTAACAGAGGCTGAGCTCCAGCATCATTTGAATTCTGCCAGTCACCACACTGCACACAGGGAAATCATTTGTTAGTCAAATCACCTTCCTGCTGCTGTATTCACATTCGTGTCTGTAGTAAACTCTGCCTTTCAGAATAAGGTGCTATTGTAGGGAATACACGAACATCAAAATACATTCATTTCTGAAAGTTACAAATAACAGAGATTGAAATGTTTTATCAGTTGGACTGTACACCAACAGGTGTGTTTTAAGATGAGACCAATGATTTGGACAAACTGAGAGGGACTTATCTGTCAAGCAGGTGAAAATAAACATACTCATAAATATAAACATTGTTGTTCTCAACATCTCGCTGACACAAAACTGTGCAGCTTGAAGAAGGTTTATACTAATTTAACAATTCTGTTTTAATATTTGAATGTATTTATATGAATTTATTTGTATTTTGAATGCTAAAAAGAGGAAATATCCACAAAAATGATCTTGCAGACTTCAGGAAGAGCTCTGCTCTTGTCCAACTGCAAGGTTGCGGTATGAGCTTAGTTGAGCTAGCTCTGAATATCAGTAAAATACAACAACCTACATGTTTGTTAAAATTCAGACAAGCGGCTTAAAAATGATGAAGGCTTGAATTTAATTTGGTTCCAGGTGATATATCACATATTATTCTGCTGTAGTCGTGACTCCATGAAATCGAGCTTTAGTGAGTGAACACAAAGACAGTCTATGTTTCGTGACGGCACAGATAGTAACGATGTCTACATGGGCACTGATAGATTATAATAAAATTACATGGCTTTAAAAATATCTTCTGTTGAGAATGAGAATAATGGAGCTGTGGTAAACAAATTTACTGTACAAACAAATCACAACTGTGAGAGTAAAAATATTCCCAACACAATTATGTTTTCTTTTCCCCGATGTGAAAAAGAGTAGTCATAGGTGTAAACGGCCTCAGCAGCTGAGTTAAAGGGAAACATTCAGAGCTCCGTTTTTAGTAGCGTTGCACTGGGTGTATAAATATATTTAGTTCTTGTTTCTCTGCAGAGCCTCACACAGGTTGTGATTGGGATCTGGCTCTTGACTCATGATCTCAACACACTCCCACTCTCCCGTACAGCTGGACCGCTTCACCGCCTCCACCACCGTCTGCACATACAGACCATCCTCAAATGTTGGAGCCATGGCGACTGGTCCCCGTGCCCACGACCTACGCTCCTCGTGAGCCTGAAAAGACTGTCTCAGTGATTTCACCATTGAGCTCAACCCCTGCAGGTGAGGCAGCGGCATCTCTTTCACCTCGGGTCCTGCCCACCCACTATCGCCTAGCAACAGCTCCTCACCTTTACTTCCATTGAGTTGACCAAACAGTTCCGTCCCCCTGGCAACCAGTCTCCCTGAGGATCCAACCACCATGACCTCGTGCACAAACGACCCCGGCATGTTAAAGTTGAGGGTCACAGTGCAGCACACGCCACCTGAACTCGACACGGATCCACCCATCAACATTTGGAAGAAACAAAAGTCGTCGCTGGTGACGCGGCGGATGCCTCGGATCAAACCGTTCTGTTGTACGAAGGTCCGCAGTAAACCGTGAACACGCTGGGCTCGAGCACCGGTCAGATAGCTTAAAAGGTCAATGATGGCCGAGCCGACAGTGTGCAGACCGCCTCCTCCCATCAGCTCCTCACACGTCCAGCCGTACGACTGATCCAGGAGGCTCGGGCCGTACACTCGGACATCACACACTTGCATGTCGCCAACATAACCCTCCATAAGGAGCTGACGCATTGCAACGAAAGCTGGCAGAAAGCGCAGGGTGTTACCCATAATGCTGAGCAGCTGGGGGTAGTATCTGGCTGCAGTCACCATCTTGAATGAATCTACAGCAGTCGCAGCTTTTTCGCACACGACATTCTTACCTATACCTGCAGACAGAGAGGGAAGGAAAGGAGAGAATACAGTTAAGAGAAAACTGAATTTGAAGATGAACACATCTCACACACTGACATAAAACTCTTTCATGATTTTTGGTTGTCTTGTAATGCAACATAAAAGCCATTCAACTTTTGATTTCCTTCTTGGAATTATTCTTTTATGTTTAAGGTGAAATTGTTTTACATACATTTAGTTGTAACCTCCAATAATATCAGTGACTGTTGACAAATTTCAGAAAAAGCTGTCAAAATAACACAGTTCAATTCAATTGCATCACAAACCAACTTACAGCCCCTAAAGGCCCATAAATATGATAAACTAAAACAGTTTGAAGACAACAAGGAAGGACTGCATTTGTTTAAGCTATTTTATCAAAAATGTTAATTATGTGTTTGTTAAATAAGATTTGAAGTCTAGGTCGACCTGGTGTCTCAGTGCTGGTCATGCTGTGGACTCGATTACCTTAAATGGCATTACTACTGTCCAGTTCCTGTTGTTTGGGATGAATAAACAAAATGTAAATATTCTCCTGAAACTATATGTGATAACACAGTAACACTGATAGCTTCAGTAACGGTTGGAGGTAGTACTGTGTGTAAGTACTTTGGTGGGGACTCACTCAGGAAGTTGCAACTAAAACAGGAAGCTGAGGTCAACCCTCAGGAATTCCATCAGTTATAGTAAGTGAGCTTTATAGATCTCGTCTGATACAACATGATGATGCTTGCTTCAAGATGAAGCTAACAGATGTGCTGAGACGTGGAGATTTTCAAGTTCTTGTCTGTAGTATTTGTTTTTGTTTCCCCCACCTCAAATTACTATGTCCCGTTGTCACGGCTATGATGCTTAATATAACCTCAAGGATAAACCCAGAGAAACATGTTACAGAAGAATTCAGCCAATTAAAGTATATATACAGTATATATTTTGGGGGGAACTGTCAAAAATGTCAAATCTGTTCAAGAGGAAACCTGCCACGCCCAGCTGGGTCAGGTCATATGAACTCTGATTCCTCAACAGCGCAAGTTCAAAACTCAATTTTAAGACATTTTAACATGAACACAAAAATGTCTAATTGTTGTGTGAAATAACAAATAAGCTGTTATTAAATGAATAACCTCCAAAATTACTTTTGTTATAGAAATGCTGTATGTTTTAACACTTGTGTTGAGTGACTACATGCAGGTAAGCTCAGCAAGCCTGTAAACATTAAATAAGCCTAATGTTCTTAGACAAAGCAGCCTGGCAAAAAGAAAACAAGTGTGGATTTCAGTGTTTTTGTTTACGATGTCTTACCCAGTGCTTTGACAGCGATCTGCCTGGTCATTGAGGGTGGAATATAGATGCAAACAAGGTCGACATCTTGGTGCAGCAGGACGTCATCAGATCGGCTGGTGTGAAATGGGATGCCAAGCTCCTTTGCTAAGCAGCACGCTTCCTCTTCGCTTCTTCCCCAGAGTGCATGGACCTCAAAGCCTTCAGCTTTCAACAAAGGGACCAGCACTCGGGCTGTGCTCCCTGTGCCAAACACACCAACTCCTGGCAACATGGTAGTGCCACTTACTTCGACCTTACATGTCAAATATGGTCAGCGTCACAAACATCCCAACAGCCGATGATTCACTTGTCTGCCAAATATGCGTCTGGAAACCAAGGCGAGCTCAAGGTACCTGTATAAATAAAGATTAATGAAGCTTACCAAAATAAAAATATATAAATATATATAAAATATGTATATATATAATAACATCCATTCATCATTCAGCAAAAGCACTTACATTACTTCAAATAGTTTCTTTACTGTACTGCAGGGTTTAAGACCAGATACCTATGACTGTACTGACAAACAGGACAAACACGTCTGATGGAGGTCTGGACCAGTTTTTTTTCTCAGCAGTCTGTGACAGCTACTTATATTATGTCCTGCTGCATAGTTAACATGCCATTCCTCAGACAATCCACACCCACAAAAAGTAAACGTGAGCTCTACCTCTGAAGCAAGTGCACTTTATGTCAGGTAAAACACTTATTTGGTGGCATTTATGTACAGAAACTTGCACACAGAAAATCCTAATTTTGATTTGCCTAGTTATTCACTAAGTTAAATATTAGATGATGAGTCTGTGTTGCTCATCTTATCTGATGCCCTCCCAGCTCTTCATTTACTTGAAGTAATTTCCCAATCTAACTATTGTGGACCTGAAACTGTGGTGTAGATTTCAGTCCATGTAATTGCTATTAGACTGCAGCTGGCATGTGTGGTGGGAGCACCTGCACTCGTATTGTATATCTTTGACAAGGAGGGTGAGCAGTCTTTTCTTTACCGCGCTGTACTGATGTTGAGGAAATACAAAAATAATGTTTTTTTTCTATTTATATCGTTTTAATATGTATTTATGTGACGTTCCTACGTAATACCACACTTGTCTCCCTGCAGCATGACAGTACAACAGACTGATAAAGGCGTGAGTGCCTGTGCACCTGCAGTACCTATGTAGCCTTTAACTCCACTGCAATGCATGAGGATTCAAGCTCCGTAGCTAAACAAACATACATTAACCAGTCTGACAGCAGCTGAGGTCTCTCTCTGTTTCTATCACACACAGACACCTATGAAAAGTGACCTAGCTGTGCTGTGTTAAGATAACTGTCGGCTCGTCACATAACAAAGCCATGTCTCACGAAACTGTCCCCGCCGAGATCAATAGTTATATGGGCATTAGCCATAAATTCAAAGATGCCAAAAACTAGCCGAAAGTGACCACTTCTTGATTTAATACAGCGCGTATGCTTCGGATAGCTAGGCTTCACTTACACTGAGCTAGCAAGACTGGGTTAGTGATAACGTTAGCTAGCACGATTAGCTAGCCGGGCCAGACAGCCGCAAAACGAACTCAAAAAGCTCCAAATAAGTATGTGTACTTTACAGAGTTAATATCTAGACTTAATAAATGCAACGGTCACTAATGTTGTAGTAAAAAGAGTCCATAAATAATAGTAACATAGGCTTACGTTTCCTGCTGTATTCACCGGGACAACATCGACAGTGGTTATAGGTGCTCCACCGGGCGCTGCCCAGTTGCTAATGGTAACTTCAGTCGCAACGACAGGACCGTGGGGACTATCAGAGATATTACAAGAGGCTGGAGATGGGTCACTAGCAGAGAATCAAAAAAGGTGAGCACGGTCGCCTGTACACTCGAAAATATGGCGTGTAAACACCAAACACACGGGATGTTGACCCTGTAAAACGTGTTCTTTTTCAAATAATCGTTCAGTAACAAAAAATATACAAGTTAACATATGTTACAAATTTAGGTTTGCCTCTGAGCCAAGTATCTAGCTAGCTTGCTAGCTAGCTCGCTAGCTTGTAGCTTACACTTTACAAACACCCTTTCAAAAATATATATAGAAACTTCTGCTGCTATCAGTTTTAATTGCAAAGGATACTCAAAAACAACTTAAAGCAGGCTTATTGTGGTTTATGTAGGCTAGAATTCACGTCTGGTATAGTCTTGTTTGTATTTAGGTTTATAATCCAGTTTACTTTGTTTTTCAATATTCACTAGACATGGATTTCTAATACAATGAATGGAAAGTGTCTACCAATACAACAAGTAGCCCAAATATATTGTTCCCTGTAATGTTTCGATTATCTCATTAACTGTGAAGCTGCAATAACACCTCAAAATAAAATTCTGATGCCATTAAATTTTTTTAATAAACGTGTTTGCTCCAAGAAGCATATCTACCATCAATGTTTGTCCAAGTTGATTCAAATTAAGGTCAGGATGGCCTAATCTTTGAAAGATACACATTTATTAATTTGCAAGGTCTTTACACAATTTTTAAAAAGTATAATAGTTAGTCAAAAACCTGTATACTCTCTTGTTAGCAGCAAAAGACCTACCAAACGTAAGACGTTACAAATTCCCACCTGACACATTAAAACTTATCTAGATTACTGTCTGACACACTGAAACATCCTTAATGGGAATTTTAAATGTTTTAAGTAGGTAGATCTATTTCTGCTACAGACGATGGTTGTGACTAATGACATTAGAGAACACTTGAGGGCCATCAGGTGGCTGATAACAGTTACTACCACATGCAGACATAAATGTATACAGCTGTACAATATGCTGTTTCAGATGGAAAGACTAACGAATCAGTTGAAGGAAATAGTTTAAATGTATTGTGTTATTATTATTACAAACTGACAGTGATAATAATACCAGTTAATGTTTCCTTCAAATCTATTAACATGCAACAATATGGTAACGTTAAAAATAATCCTGGAAATCCCTGGATGCTTGACATGACACAAAAAACACTTAACATGTTTTCAAAACGTCTTTCCTTTATTAACAGTGCATATGGTGGACAAAAAAAAAGGATTCTATCATTATAAATCAAGGGCTTTAATGATTTAATTATATATTTGTTGCAGAGGGCAGATGTTGCCTAATTAAACATCTTCCCAGCAGGACTTATTAGTTCATAAAGTCTGGTTACATCAGGTGATCCCCATGATGACTCGACCTAACTCTAACATGTAGAGCTATTATAAGCAGTGTTATTGAAAACACCTGTGTGAGTGTGCACAGTCCTAAATAAACATGTTTTTGTTTTGCATGAAAAATAGGCCTACATTAATGGTAGCTATTTTTGCTCTGGTTTGTTCACTCTGGATAACTGTCTTTCTGTGGATTACCGTTAATATATCATCTGTAACAGTAAATATTACAATTTATCGCTTATTTTTTATTGTTTAAATACACAATGTTTTTTCATCTATGTAAATAAGCTGCATCAAAAACAATCTTTGCACACTGACATACTATAAATATTATGTAGGCTTCCCACAACCTCATTTTTAGGATAAGCTATAGACTTAGACTTAGACTCAACTTTATTGATCCCTTTGGGATGACTCCCTCTGGGAAATTCAGTCTCCAGCAGCTTATACAGTACAATACAATAGGAAAGAATCAGCACACAGGGGGTAAAAAATAAAGATCAAAATATATATATCTATCGATATATATATATATATAAAAAGTACAAAATTGGATAACAAAATATATAAAATATACACTCTTAGAAAATATACAAGTAAACAGTGGGTCTATGTCATCATATTTATTTTTTCTTCTTTTCTTTATATACATACATACATATGTATACAAGACCTGTAAATAGTACTTTAATGTTCTTAATGTTAATGCTATGTTACTTGCGTCGAGCTTGTAGCCCTGTTTTATGCAAAACGTATGGAAAGACCGGAGTAAAATTCCTTGTTGGTGCACACTTACCTGCTCAATAAAGCTGATCCTGATTCTGAATCTCGTTTTTATACATTATTTGTACCTAACATTTTTATCACATTTTAACTTTCTAACTTTGTAGGAATGGTGCTACATATAAGAAGTTTATGATGATTATTTTTAGGGCAATACAATTGTTCAACAACAGTTTTCCACGGGATATATAATTGTACACTATGGCCTTTGCAGACAGGTAATTGGTTCGGAAGTAAACAGCATATTATTTTCCTTGAAAATTAACTATACAGGAGCTTTTTTTCCTCTCAGCCGAGATCCAAACTGCGCTACCACATACTGACCAGCAGGGGCGGTAGTCTAGTAAATGACTTCGAGGACAAGAAGCGCAAGGAATTGTGGGACTTTTAGTTCTCAGTGGAGGACGGCTGGCTTGATAACACTGCGAAAGACTAAACAAGGCATTTACCACCAAAAATAAAAAATTAGCCTCGAATTCAGCACAAGTACTAGTTCCGTATGCGTTAAGTCTGGATAAATTCGGGTGGATTTAGACGTCGTGCGAACAAGAGCGGCTCACTTTTGCTGAAAAATAAACAGGAAGTTGTTAGCGTTGTGGGACGTGTAGTTCCGCTTGCAGGCCACTGAGGTTTATAACAACGCATAGAATAAAGAAACAACAATAAAATAACCTAAACTTATTCCGAAGACCGTGTTTTTAGCCTCGGTGTCAACGCAAACATGCCCGGGTTCACCTGCTGCGTGCCTGGGTGCTACAACAACTCGCACAGGGACCGGGAACTGCGCTTCTACACATTTCCCAAAGACACCACGCTGAGGGAGATGTGGCTGAGGAACATCTCCCGGGCCGGGGTCAGTGGCTGCTTCAGCACCTTCCAGCCCACCACGGGACACCGAGTCTGCAGCGTGCATTTTACCGGCGGAAGGAAGACCTATACCATCCGAGTACCATCCCTCTTCCCACTGCGGGGCGTGAATGAGCGCAGGAGTCGGCGGGGCAGAGGCAGGAAAGTGTCTGCGGCGGCTCCTGCCCAAGCCGCTGCAGCGACCTCCGGGATTGTCATCACCAGCGTGGTGGGAAACACGGCAGAAGGAGCGGAGGGAAACACCGGCGGAGAGGCGAGCGACGACAGCATTACCGTGGTTCAGATAGGCCAAAACGGGGAGTACCTGGGCACGGCGCGGTTGCCTGCCCAGTCAGAGGGGACTTGTTACACCGCGCCGGACGGCACCGCAGAGGAGCTTACCGCCGACGACTCACCGATCGAAACCGCGTCCACCTTGCACCAGCAGCCCGTACAGTACGTCAGTGTCACCAGCAGCCCGCTGGACCACTCGTACTCACTGACCACCGGCACCACGTCCGCCGAGCTGCTGCGAAAACTGAACGAACAGCGGGACATCATCGCACTGATGGAGGTGAAGATGAAGGAGATGAAGGCGACCATCCGCCAGCTCCGGGTGGCTGAAGCCAAGCTGCAGGAGGAGGTGCGGGAGCGGGACCGGCTGCTGTACGGAAACTCGGTGGCTTTTACCGTCCGGAAGAAAATCTAATGGCTGAACATCACCGGAGACGACCCGTTACAAAGACTCAGACTAACGGGGAGGATACCGAGGTGGTTGAACACAGCAGATCCAGCTCTATTTTGTATAAAACTACGAGCGATGACAATTTATTTTCAACAGGTAGAACTGAGTTTTCGTAGGCCTGATGTAAAAAAAAGTTGGCTGGTTAGTTCATGTAGCTGATATTAATAACCTCATTGCTAATTATTAGGAAACATACACAGACCACTCCTGACCCACAGCCCGAACAAGGTCAGTAATAGTCTATATATATTATCTATTCAACCAGACTCATAGTTTGCAAGGACTTACAAGTTAGCCAGGCTTACACATTTATAACTAGACTGGTGAGGAAGATGCTGAAGACTGCCTAGATGCATAGAAAGTTTTTCTCTTGCAGATTTCTATTACAATGATTTTATTTCTGTACCTTTGACTTTGAATTAGGCTGTTGTTGCAAGAAACATCCCAGAATAGATTCATAGAGCTAAAGTAAAGTATGCCAAGATTAAGTATTTATAGGACGGAAAACACTATTCTTGGCTTACTTGTGGTGTTAGCCCATGAAATAAAGCTCTACCATGACTTGAGTTGCCTTTACAGGTACCTTTAATGGTCTTTTAGATGATGTTTCTCAAAAACGTGCATTAAGCTACATTTGTTCACTTGGGTTTTATAAGGGAATCTTAAGAGGAGAACAAAAACACGTTGTCAAGATACTTTGTGCAACTTTGTTCTATGTCCGCCCCCGAGGTTTTTCTGTGAAACAGCACCTGCTAGTTTCAGCGTGATTCATGGTTGAATTTTATGTGCCTGTTTATGGTCAGATGTTTTCCTCATGCAGATGTTTAGTGGCTGCATCTTCCTGTCCTGTTCTTCAGTGTTTTATGCAGGATGTTACACACATTTCAGATTTTTGAACTTGGTCTGACATCAATGCTCTGCTCTTATTTTGAAGTAAATTTCATTTTGAAATTGTTGATTCATGCTGAATGATTTCTCAACTCATAAAATGTGTCCTTATCTTGTCATAATAAGGAAGCAGAAACATTCAAATATATTATTTATTGGTATATTTTCAAGTTGTAGCTTCCCACTCGGGTCTTAGTCATCTGTTAGGATAAAAAAATAATAAGATTATTATTATTATTATTATTATTGTTTCAAACTATATTAAGTTGTGCAAGATAAATCCAATGTGAATCACTTTAAATCCTCAATCATAAAAACTTGTGATGGAAGCTGAACATGAATTCAGACATCTTAACAGTGCTGCCCTGGTTGATACAGTGATGTCTTAAAAATTGCAAAATCTCAAATACGAATAACCAGAGGATAAAGTTATGTCATCAAAAGCTGAAAACACTCAATGATCGTTTTTAAAGCAGCAAATTGTCACATTAGAGATTAAAATGTGTCTTTGGCAGGGTGTTGTTGGATGTTGCAGCATGATTTTCACCCTCTAGATGGCGGTGGGATGAAAGCTTTAAGAGAGATGTACCTCCTGCCTATATGGCCTAATTTACTTGATCTTCAATCCTGTTTGAAGGCCGGTCATTTGCTGAATTATAACTCCACACTGAAATGTTAATTGTCTTAACGTGAATGTAAAGCAGTGATGCTGTTTGTCGAGTAATGCGTTTAGCATGAATAATTTCTCCCACCTTCTGTAATAATGTGTTAGATAAAACAGGAAGAGTGCGGGGCGGATGAATGGATAGACGGAGAGCATTGGACAGAGCCGGGATGCAGATCCTAATCTCATCTGGATTTATTTTTTTTTACTCCCAGCAGTGTTGCATAATGCCGTAATCCAGAGCTGTCGATCAAACTTACACTACTCTATCTTCTTTTTCAATGGCTGCTGACGTTTACCACAGCCGTCTTTACATCCAGGCCGAACCAGAGCTCGTCCTGTGAGAGTAATTATGTAATGTGAATGAAGTACAACAATGTCAACAACATGTGATCCTGGAAACCGGAATGTGACATCAGACTAGGTACAAACAGCACGTACCCAGCAGTGATGGACATCCAGAGACAGCAGAGAGTCGTCTGCCTGAGTTCCTTCCATCCACAAATGTCAACAGATGATGTCTTGAGTCTTCCATTTATAACAACAATCATAGTTTCTGTATTGCAGCTTCAGTTTTCTAAAATTGATGAAGCTTTCAGGCTGCTTTAGGATTTCACGTTTTGTATTCTTTTATTAGTTTGTTTAAATCAACATTTCCCAGTTACAGTATTTGTCTTTCATGAGACAGATGTCTTGCACAGTTGCTTATGTTTAGGTCACATTAAACATTTTATAGCTTTACTTTTTGTTAATATTAATAAAAAAAATAATATGAATGAAATATATAGAGTAATCATTATTACTCATTAAGTCTCATTTCAAACAAGACTCACATCACAAATACAATAGGTTCAAAAATAGTAAAACCAAACATTTAAAAGAACATTATACAGACAATCCAATAAAAACTAATGGCATAATTCTACATGCGTGGATTTTGTTGATCAATCATCACAATCCATCACAGCCAAATCTAATCTGTGGAGTTTTAGTTGAACATCTTAGTACCCAGCAGCAGGGGTTTGCTTCCATTCACCTACAAGAACCTCAGTGAGCTCCAGCACAGATGAAGGGCGATGATGAGACCCGGCTCATGGTCAGTGTTGCAGCTTGGCTGGGGTTGACATCAACTTCTACCACATAGAACTGGGAAAACTATTCCGTCATGGCTTTCTCTTTGTGGACTAGGGTTTAAAAACAGGCAATTATCTTAGATATCACAATGTCCTTACATATATCATTACAGGAGACGAGGGGCTGGCTGATTCTAAATTCCAAACGCTGACCTAAGCCCCCTCCCCCAGTGTGTTTGTAATGGAAATATTAAGCGAACAAAAACTGTAATATATCTTAAATTTATCTAATGACGTTCCAGTGATGATGACCTTTGACCTTCGCTTCCTGTTATTATATATCAATTGGTTGGTATCTTCGCAAGTCTGTTGCATGTGTGACAACATAAACATACTCTACTCTAACATTTATTTTCTAGGAGTTACTTCAATGTTGAATGGTTTGGGTGAAAAACAATAAGCTTGTGCTAATCATCTTATTGATAAGAAATGAGGCAGATTAGAGGATCTTGGTGGAGATCGTAAGAGATAGCTAATTGCTAAAACAGAAGCAATGAGGTTGCCAATTGCTAATGTGTTGGATGATATTGTGTTGCCACAGATGGAGGATAGCGAGGACGAAGAAGAGGACAGTGAAGGAAAGGACTGTCCGCCTGAGCTGCATCAAAACTGTACGTGTTGTTAGCTTAAATCAAGTTACTTCTGATATGTGCTGTGTGCCTGTGGCTAACGTTAGCTACAGCCGGGAGGCAGCGGCTAGCTAGCAGGAGTTGTGTGTTGCTATTCTATAATAATGTAGGATATATCTTCTTTATTTTAACGCTCTTCAACTTTATCCAGGACAGTCTTCTGTCTCACAGCTAAATTATTTAATAAAACCGCAGATTATTTGTGAGGGTTAGTGTGATTGTGATTGTTGTTACTTTCTGTAGGCCTTTGTATTGTTCATTAGTAATGTGTGTTATTAACAGTGCCTGCGTTGTACATTTAGTTACGTGCATTTAAATTACATACCCAGGATAATTGAATTTTTTTTTCAATTGTAATATTATTTATATTGTTTTAGCAGTCATTAGCACATGCTACAAACAACCCAAGCCACCAATAGCTCCCTTATTACAGTTTGGTGGCACAACAGTAGTTTTTCAAGGATGTCTCACATCCAGCTTGATTGATCCTGTGCTCATCTGCGTGGTAAGAATGAAAAACAACATTCATATTTGCTGAGCTAATCCAGAGGTTGCTGCCAAAGTAGCTCCCATGATGTATTGATTCGTGGCAGCGGCTTCAGACACAGACAGATTATTCCGCAGTTAATGGTTGTTTTAAGCTGGAGATTAACAATGGGTAACCATTTCTCCTGTGTCACTATACAGATGTGAACCAGGACTTATACTAATGCACAGTGTGTGAGCCATCTGGGGGGCAAAGCAGAGGATTTAAGGCTGAGAGGAAGAGGAGGGGGATGAAAGACTCACGCTCAAGTAAGGAAAGTTGTGAATAAGGTTGATGGTTGATTTTTTTTTTTAAAACAGCGTCTGCATGTGTTGTTTGCCCAAGCTTACACTGTTTAACACATCACAGCGCTCTTTAACAAACCCTGGTGACCCACATAACTGTGGATGATTCTCACATGGGCTGCTGCTGCTCTCAGAGGACTCTCTCTCTCTATGTTGGATCCCAGGTGAGCTGGATTCTCTTATCCTCTCTGGGACACCATCCATCTGTCCACATGAAAAGATAAAACCCAAATCCTTCTGACACTTCTGATTATGTCCCCTTCTACTATCATTTAAAAAAACTCCATATACATCAGTCAAACTAGTTTATTACAGCAGTGAATGTGTATGAAGCAGGCAGAGCTGGTGTGTTCACCATAACACTGCATATACGTATAATTATTTCTAATTCACATAAACGCTCTAAATACTAAAGACCGGAAATGAGAACGCTCTAATCCCGTGTGCTGTGTTGTGATGCCGTCATTGGTCTGCTGCTTCAAAGCCCTCCATCGCTCTCGCCTTGCGCCCCTCCCTCGTGCACATGAACACACACACACACACACACAATCACCCACACACGCACCCTCTTACTCTCTGCCATGCATCGGCCCCTTTCACTGTTAATCCAGCAGAGTTGTGCCACTGTGCATTGCCGTACTTTTGCAATCTGATGAATCCCCAACGGATGTGAGGACACACCATATTTTAAAGGAGAAACTTTCTACTCTTTGGATTTACAGTCAGTGGGAGCTTCACATCACAGCCTCTGGTTCAGAGGTGGGACTCGGCTCCACGGGACTCGTGGAACAAACCATGAAGTCCCAACCAGGCGCGGCCACGATGCTGCTGCCAGTCGCTCTCTGCCTCAGTAAGCATGTTTCTTTAATTGATTTCTCATTTTGTTAAATTGAGTGTGTTTAGTTCCTGAAAACAACTCTTTAAGTCTGTTTCTGTCTTTCTGTAAAGGTATAAAACTCTGATCAGAAACTCTGAAACTGAACCTTTCTGTTTCGAAACTGAGAATAGGAGGATTTCACTATGCACTTACCTTAATGACCGCTCACTGTCCCCTGGTGTTTTTGATTGTCTTTCTGTGGTTGTGTGTGTGTGTGTGTACAACATCATTAACGGGGGCTAAATTCTGCTATCTAATCTTTTCCAAGGATGCTTGGATGTTAGTGTTTTCCAGTAAGATTACTCTGGCCAGGAAAAGCAACACTTTTTATGAATGAATGAGCAGATTGTGAGACAACTACATGAAAAGAGAATTACAGAATGTTTTGAAGACAGTCAAATCATGATAGAAAATCTGACTGATGGAAAGGCTGATACAAGGGCAGATTAACACCCATTGTTTTTGAGTGAGGTGTTCTGACAATCGCATGTGGCTGTAATGGGCTTGTCTCCACTTAATAGCCATGTGGTGAACTTGTGACACAGAAAAAGCTTCCACGCAGCTGCGGCAAACTACAAGTTCCACCAGAAGTCGTCTGTCCCAGTTAAACCTCTTCTCTGAATTCAACCTCAAACGGACGTGTTACGTATGAGCTGATCAATGGACTCAAACAGCCAACAACTGGTTTTGTAGTCTTTCTCCGAATTTGGCGCTGAGGATGTATAATCCCTCCAGATGAATGGGATACAACATATTTCTGTATTTGTTTGATCCATCAAAGCAGCAGATGGATCATGTCTCTATAAATACACAAACACTGGGTTTCTATTCACAAGATGAAACGCAGCAACCCAAAGAGAACCCTAATGTTACTTCTCGCTCATACCCGATGTGTTGTTTCCCTTCTACAAATGAAAAGATCATAGACACACCTTTCTCTTGTCTTCTCTCCACCAGGCCTGGTCCCTGTGTGTTTCGGAGCTGCTATTCCTGTTTCCTGTGGTTCCATCTACAAGAGTTTTGCTCAGTGTTTACTTGCACTTGGAGACAGTTTGGTGGAAACACAAAAAGACCAGAGCACGCAGGACATCGATGCAATCTGCAGGTGTGTGTGTGTGTGTGTCTGCCCATCACTTTAATCAAAACTCACCATCAACTTGACAGTTTTCAACCTTTATCAAAATGTTAGAATCCTAAAATAGAATTGGGCAATGGTCAAATGTTAGTCCACTGCTTCTTTGTGTAAAAATTCCCACAACCCGAATGACATTTCCAACAGTTTCAGCTGAACGATCTTTTATGCTAATTAGCAAATGCTGACATGCTAACACACTGATTTAAGATGGCGTACACAGTTAACATTACAGGTTTACAGTTAAACATTAGCCTTTTCTAATAATTTCTTTGAGCATGTTAACATACAAACGTTAGCATTAATCAAGGCACCGAGAACCTACTGCCTCGCAGAGCTGCTAGCATGGCTGTCGACTGTTATGTTGTTATACACACGTTTTCCTCTGACGTCATAAGTTGGATAATTTTTACAACTCATGATCATTTCACTGCTTTTTGATTGATTCAGCATCAGAAAAGGAAATCAATCTAATGTTAGCTAAGAATTAACTTCCCTGTGAACAAAATAATGGAATGCTAATTTTATGTAAGCTAAGGAGTGGTTGAATGCTAGCATTAGCTGTCTAACGGTAGCTAATGGGTTATCAAATCTCTTGTATTACATTGACATTTGGTGCAATGTCCCTCCAGATTTTCACAATTATTTCTTTACAGTTGCTCATTAATCCAGAAGCGCTGAAATAAAAAGTATGTTTTAGATGCCCCTCATCTATTCGGCTTACAATCTGGAATACAGCAGTACAATGTTAAAGCTTGATTTGCAACAGGCAGCTGTATTCAAAGAAAACATCTTCTCTGTCCTATTTAAAACAAGACTTTATGAATAATGCTTGTCTGTTGCATGAATCATGTTTATTGCCCACAAATCTGCCAGTCCTCTGAATGCTCATATACTAGATCAATCAAAAATATTCAGCTCTGGAAGGGCCACCCTTACAGCCCCTCTGAAGCAGGGACCTTTTAGAAATGTAAAATAAAGTCCCTGGCACTTTATTTAGACCCCGGTCCCTGCAGTGGAAACATAAGGAGTACCTCAAAAAGTCCCTGGGGAAAGTTCCTGCAGTGGAAATGCAACTTTATGCTTCAACATCTGCCAGGGTGTTTTATGTAATGTGTAATGTCATCACTGTATTATTGCAGTTTACTCTCTACTTACCTTTCAGGTGAATAATGTATTATTCATGAATTGTATGAATTATTTATTGCGTTACACTTCTACACATAACACTAAGATCTCCTTGTGTCCTTGGTCCTTGAAGGTCCTGGAATGCGTTCCATGTTTGTGCCAACTCAGCTCTCGCTGGCTGTCCTGGAGAAGCAGCAGCTGTCTGGGAGTCTCTAAGACAAGAGTCCAGGAAGACGCAGTTTTCCGGAAACCTCTATGATATGTGCGCCAGCCTCACAACCCTCCCACCCAGCACTGTGCCTGCACCCCAGAGCCCCCCCAACCCCGACCAGACCAACCAGGAGACACTGAAGGGACAAACATACAAGCACAGCCCCACCCTGGTCACTCTGTTGTTCCCTGTGTTCAGCACCCTGCTGCTTCTGCTCAGGAGTTAGTTTAGTCTTTTAATCACAGCTGGTCATCTGAGTCCTGCTGCCCCTACGCAAAAACACAAGGGTAAAACACGCTTCACAAGTCATGATCAGCATGACACATATTGATCCTACAATAAGGATTTCAAACACTGGAGCAAAATACATTTGGTTCAGTGTTTCCTACATGGACGAGGAGGTGAATCTGAACCAGGCTTTAAATCAATGCTTTTATGATGTGTAGCTTTGATACAGTAATGGAGGGAGAGAAGAAAAGGACCCTCCTGCTCACTGAGATCACTTAAACAGAAACATTTTTATTATTGTTATTTGTGGTATAAAATTATTTATTTTGACCTCTATGGCAGTACATCAGTCATTTTTAGGACAAAGGACATTTAAGGAGACATTCAAACGCCAGGTGTTCAGATCTCTTGTGATCCAATCAGGTGTCCTCCAGATTAGAGTGTTTTTACAGAGTGCAAAACAGTGCTATTGTGCAGTCCAAAAGTTTAATTCATCACCTGGTGATGAGCGGTTTAACGCAGAAAATTAGATTTTTTTGTGGAAGTATTTATCATCTTTGTGACCCATTCAGTGGTTTTTCAGTTTATGTTTGCTATTCTGAACTGCAGCTCACAGTAAAGTTTCAGTTCAGTCAGTTTCATGACTCTATAAATCTCCTTTGGGAGTTAAAGGGAAACATATCAGACCACACATCTCAATAGAGTAGTTAAACAAGAGTGTACAACAAGGGCATGCATTGTGCATAGCTGCGTGATGGAACAGTTTGCTCCTTCTAACTTTAACAGTTGTAATATTATTTACTGTAGTAACTCTTCTTTGATACTGACTGAGCTCTGTTATACAATCACACATTGATTTTATTCTCTGGTTCTCACATTACTGATGTATTTACTGTATTATTTTCTGGGTTATTTGCACGGTTGTATTTTTGTTACAGCGTTATAGAGTGATATATGCCTGTTTGTTTCACTCTCAACCTTCATTTTACTAAATTAAATATATGCTGAGATCGAACTGCAGAGCTTGTTTCCTTAAAGTCACAACTACTACTTTTCTTAAAGTCCAGGGTTTTTATGTGTGTTGTTTGTGTGTGTGTGTGTGTGTGTGTGTGTGTGTGTTTAATCTTAATACTCTTAAGCTGTTTCATAACAGCAGAATCACGGGTGGATTAATCTCATCTCCCTTTATTCATCCACAGTGCAGCAGGTTGCACCTCGAAAACACTTGAAAACATCCGCTGTGGGCGATATACACTTAAAGTGAACGATGATTGGTTGCGCGGCATGTTGCCATGTCAGCGATGTTTTGTAGTATGACTTAGCGCGACGTGATCAGTTGTGACAACTAAAGGTCAGAGGTCATAACTTCATTACTGCATAAGGGCTGACTTTAAGAAGTGACTGCCGTGTCAGTGACACCTCAGGTGATCCTGCTTTATATTCTGTATTTTATATTCATGTGTTACACTGATTAGATGACAGGTCAGCACAATGCACCCTCTGTAGCCCGGAGTTCACAGGTTTAATGGCTCATTTGAATAGTGCAGTATCAAAAACTCCCAGCTTCAGGCTTCGACTATTGGCTCAAGTTGCACCTGAGTATGGTGCCTGATTTCTTTTTAATCTGTAATCTGGTTTTCTCTACTTTTTGCTAGTAGAGAACATGTTTAAAAGCCAGATTATAACCCTGATTTGGCAATGACCACTGATTTTAAATACTGTAGCAATCTGCACATTTCATTGCAAGAGACCACAGACAGAGCTTTTCTGATAATACAGACCAGGATTTTTTTAATTTATGAAATATGAAAAATATTTTCTACTTTCTATTTTAATGACTGCAACATCTCAGATTTGTATATTTCCACAGTCAAACATATCCTCCTACCTTTTACAGCAGGTGTTTTTCTACACTTTTCTTCATAATAAGGTGTCCCCAGAACACCTTGGTGAGCCTGCTCAGTCTAATCTCTCTGTGTCCTGCTGAGAAAATCTTTGTAAGATGCCCCCAAGCCCTCACATTCTGCCAGCTGTTGAAATCATGAAGATACAGCAAATGTTATTTTTTCTAGAGAAACATTTCCCCTGCCGGCTGTGAGTCAGTGACATGCAGAACAACAATCGTGGGATTTTGACCCATGCTCTGCAGCAGATGGTGTGTAGCATAAAACTCGGCTGAGATTATGACCTCCATGTGAAGTGGATTGTTCTCTCCGATCCATATGACCAGGACTTTATTTCACCACATTAACAAATGCTTTGACTGTATCAGCTGTACTGCACACTAATTCTATCTATATTATTATGTAAATACATGAAATACTCAAGAAATATATAATGAATAAATGGCATGTTAACAATATGGTGAACTATCTTTCTGATGAATACAAGCAGCAAGTTGTCTGATAATTGCCCATTGAAATTGTTTTAACCCAGAAACATGAATGAGGTTTCATCCTTTTTAATATAGACAGATGGGCCTAATATTAAAGATGAACGATAGAACACATTTATCTCTGCAGTTATACTCTTTATTGTCCTCTTTTTTTTGCATGTCTCTTAACATGTGTCAATCCATGATCTTTGAGGAATGACAAATGATCTGTGTAATATCAAAACAAATGTCATTCCCTTAAATAGCTTCTAAACTTTTTTTGAAAATAATTTTGTGGCATTTTAGTTGCATTTAACGTTTGTAAGCATAGAGACAAATAAAGATGAAGTGAGGGGAGCCAGACGAAATGAGGAATTTACAGTTATGTGATGTGCTCTCTAACCATTTCAGCTACCAGGCTGCCACTCTTAATTTTGAAGCTTTGCCTTGAAAGATCCTACAGTGCCAGATCTAGTTTTAAGTTATTCTTTGCACTTAGTATCATTGTTCTTTAATTAATACACAGCTTACATGGGGAAAGGTTGTTGTCTGAATTAACCTAACAGCTGTTGAAATTAGTTAGCTACTGTACATGGAGCGCAAACAGAGGCCTAGTTGTATATTTATTCTTCACAGGCTCCCAACAGGTTATTTGTTCATTTCGGTTTTCAATTAGGCCACTTTCTAAGCTTTAATTGGCTAATGTTCATTCACTTATAATGTATTCCGCAGGTCCATTTTTATCTTCTTATTAGGCTATCAGAAAAAGAGAAACCTAAAGAGAGAGAGAGAGAGAGAGAGAGAGCGCACACACACACACAAGCAATCATACTCACTTTAGTGACACATTTAGCAAGTTGGAGTGAAATGTTTAGTAGTCTAAATGTCCAATTAGACCTCGTGAGTCGTGTGCGCGCGTGCCTGTCGGCTATATATTAGCCTGGTTTCCCACTCAGAAGGTTTTCTTCAAAAGAAATTCGGGAGAATTAACCATAAAACTGCACTACAGAAGAGAAGTTAGTTGTGTTGAGCATCTCTGCAGAAAAACTGTCAGTCAAAGTTTCTCCTCTCGGTGGTTTGTGAGTCTGGTTCGGGATCATGGAGGAGCTGGCCCGTGAGAGCATCAGCCTGCTGGCCCGCTCTGCATCCCACGCGGACCCTCCGCGGCTCGGCTCGTTCGGCGCGGTGTTCATCATGCTGAAGTCCGCGCTGGGAGCCGGACTGCTAAACTTCCCCTGGGCCTTCGAGAAGGCAGGGGGAGTGAACACCGCCATCAGTGTGGAACTGGTGAGGACTCAATCCTAAAGGATTTTCACGCTGCTGTTGTTTGTGTTGTTTTAAAATGTGTTACTAGCTTGTTGTGCATATTACCCTGCAGGGACACTTTATTGATACTTAAGTGGAATAACGAGCAAAAAATGACTGCAAAAACCTGAACTTTATTGGTCTTTATCTTTGAATATACAGTATTGCTACTCAGAGGCTATTGGAGGGTTTGTGTCTGCAGGCTGAGTATGTATAGACCCTCCACCCTGCTGTCTCTCCCTAGTGTGAAAGAGGCTCACTTTTTTCACAGGTGAGCTCTAATGAAGCTTCCTGTTTAAGTGAGGACCTGAACTTCCATTGCACTGTCTGAAAGGAAAACTGTGTGTGTGAGTAAGTCTCGTGTTTTCCGTACTGGCTTTCTAAGAATGGCCCCAGGAGCCCCAGAGGTCAGGGTGCTCCTAAGAAGGAGCCTCAGTTTGATTTATGGGATGTCTCATCACATTTTTCATGTCCTTGATCCTAAATTGATTCCTTAAATCTGCTGGCATCAAGGCTCACCTAATGTTTGTAATGCATTTGTTTTCCTGTTAAAGAAATAAATTGTACCGAGGCAACAATCAGCCTATGTTTAAATGATTACAGATAGCCTATAATTAAAATGTACAGAATAATGTTTGCTCATAGGAAATATATCTTGCAGCACAGGTTTTCTTTGTCATTCTGCTTTCGGCTTAATCAATAAGTTGGTTGGCTGGAAATGAGTCAGTATCAAGTTTTTGATCAAACACTTAGGTTGTTTAAGTCAAACTAATAACTTGTTTGCTAGCTTGGACTTGATATCCAACACATCCTGCTAGAGAGACTGGAACAGAAATCCTATTTAGCAGATTGATTCTGTTTATACATGTTAACTTTAAGGCCTCTACTAAACCAAAGTTAGTCATGGAGTTCCACAAGGTTCAATGCTCGGACCGATTATTTTTACCTTATATATGCTTCCTTTAGGTAATATCATCAGAAAATCCTTATTAAATTATACTTTAAATATATTGACTTAGCTAAACTTAAAGCATACCTTAAGGACATAAAGAACTGGATGACGAGCAATTTTCTGCTACTTAACTTATGTTATTAAGTTATTGTGCTTGACCCCAAAAAACTAGAAACACCCTAATGCTGGCATTAAACTCCCAATAAAACAAATTTCAAGGACTGCCTCTTTTTTGCCTTTGCAACATTGTCAAAATCAAGCACATTCTGTCTCAGCAACGATGCAGAAAAAATAGTCCACGCTTTTTCTCACGTACAGAGCTCCTAATGGTCAGGTGCAGTCATATCTTAAAGAGCCAAGTGACCTATGTACGCACAATAACACCTTCTGTCTGGAGTAGTGTGTCTGCATGATTAAGTTTAAGTTAGAGTTCCTCACCTGTTGTCCCCACAGGTTTCGCTGGTTTTCCTGATTAGTGGTTTGGTGATCCTCGGCTATGCCTCATCTGTCAGCAGACAGAAGACATACCAGGACGTCGTGAGTGAGGTTTGTGGACGAGCTGTGGGTCAACTCTGTGAAGTCTGTTTCTGCTTCAACCTCTTCATGATCTGTGTAGCCTTCCTGGTGGTGGTGCAGGACCAGCTGGAGAAATGTAAGTTACTTTCATAATGTGGTTTCTTTCTTTATCTTAAATGGACTACACGGTGGAATAGCTGAAGTTTAGGAACTCATGCCTTTGTATACCCTTCTCTCTGTGAATGAAGTATAAACATAATTAATTGAGTGTATTGATCAAACTCTTTCCTCTTGATTGTGGGTGTGTTGGCACAACACAATGGCGATTGAGCCTATGGCCCCCCTCATGAAAGCCTTTGCATTTGCAGTATATAGTATCATTAAGGACTAGGTGTCTGTGGCGACATTTGCAGAAAAAATCAAGCGGCGCCCAGTTAGTGACGCGTTTTCCATCACCCAGCAGTGGTTAGTCTGCCAGAGAGGGTAGGCGGAGCTAAGCGGCTGCTTTTCCGGTCTCTGCAAGTGTTGCGAGTAAACAGTAATCTACTATGGCTGAACAAACAAAGAAAAGATCGATGACTACAGATACAACTTCAAAAACAAGTGAAAATCCAAAGAAAAAGAAACAAATTCACGCTCAGATGAAGGCAAACAGTCTAAAAAGGAAAGCGACCGTCAGCGAGGAAAATCAAGAGTTACAACCGGAACAAAGGTGAGCCAATCGTAGACGCCTGGTTATCTGGGACGTATGCACCCGCAATTGCCTTTTATTGCCATAAGGTGCCGCCAAAGAGAACGAAACTGAGAACTTCAAGATGATCACTTGAAGTTCTTTTTCTTGTTACAATGCTTTGCAGAATTTTCCATCTCTTAACTAGCATCATCGTCTCTAACCTTTTATCCAAACTAAACAGCCTGTATGGCATCTACTAGATATTATACTGCATGTTTTCATGTTATCCTGTTGCCCATCTGAGGTAGTGATCCATTTCCCATATCAAAAAAATAATCTCCTTTAGACCACAAATCAACTGCACTTTAATTTTCAGTATCAAGGTAAACATGTCACTGGAAATATTACTGCAGCCTCATTTTGTCATTTTGTTCATCTAAAACCCTTCAAATCCCTTTAATGTTTTTGCTCTGTTCGTATTTTTAACAGAACATTTGATTGGATTTACTAACACCTCCTTTTCCTAAAACATAAAACATTTGATTGGAAACTCTGCACAGAGCAGCGGGCAGATTAAGCAATCAGGGAGAGATCCTCAAGGAGATGTTTTAATATACATGAATGTTCAGTTTTGATTATTCTTTATGTTCACCCAGCAACATTAAAAAACCATAAACCACGCTGTTTAGCAATAAAAAGTAAATAAAGCTGGTGTCGAGCAGGATTTTCTGTGTCTTGCATACTGATGCCTTCCTGTTGCAGCAGATAAATAATGTTCATTTTGACTTCTTCTCCTTCAGTGTGCATTTCTTTATATGAGACGGTGACTGGCTCTACTGAGGCAGAGATGCCGTATCACTGGTACACTGACCAGAGATTTGCCCTCTTCGTCATGTGCCTCGTCATCATCCTCCCCCTGTCCATCCCAAAAGAAATCGGCATCCAGAAATACACAAGGTACACAACACTTACCTTTGGTCAGAGTCACATCCAGTTTTTATGTCATTTAACTGTTTCCTCTGTGGGTTAGTGTGCTGGGGACGCTGGCTGCTACGTATCTGTGTGTGGCAGTGATCGTCAAATATTACCTGATGGAGAGCCACACTGTTATAATAACTCCAGAGCGCAGCGAAGGGTCAGTAGCACTGCTTTTTATAAATTGTTGTTTTACATTTTATACAGCTGTTTTTTTGTTGTCATTAAATGTGTGTGTTTGTTGTGTGTGTTTTCAGCATTGGTTCGTGGGCTTCAATGTTCAGTGTCGTGCCAACCATCTGCTTTGGCTTCCAGGTATTAAGTCGTTAATAGTGGGTTGTTCAGATGGACTCCTGTGAACACAGTTAACACCACTTGGGGGCACCATGAGTGAATACTTGATATTTAATTTTTAGGGCATATTTTTGTTTTTTCCCCTACTTATTAGGATTGATGGATTATTTTTTTGTATCTGCTCACACATTAAGGGAATCTTGATTGTGGTCACCTACTAGCAGCTTACAAAGGAGGAAATACTGTTTTTAACCTTATGCAAAGATGGCTGGGCAAACTTTACTGTTGGTTTATTCCACACCCCACAAAATTAGACCATATTTTGACCCACACCTGTTCACGTACCCAAACAGCTACCCTAGCATGCACAGCCATAGATGAATACAAACATTTATATTTTTGGGACTGTAGGTGCAGCTGTCCATAAATGAATCCCATAGATTAATTATAACTATTATAATTTATACAGCACCTTTAAAACAGTTTACAGTGTGATTTCATAGAGAAAGTCAAAGCAGGCCGACATAACAGAAACCCCCAACATAAGGCTAAATATAAGCAGGAAAAGATTAAAGCACTGTAAATACGGTTAAAGCAAAAACTCAGGAGACAGAAGGATGAGTAAAGACAATAACAGCCAATATAGATTTTTTTAGAAGTGATTTTAAAAATGATTCTTAATCAATGTTTAAAATCCTCCCAAAGTCAGGCTTTGACTCTAAGTAGGAACAACAGAAGAAAAAGTAACTCCCTCTAGTGTCCTACAACTGATCTCACTAATCTTTGTGCCTGTGTGTGTTTGCAGTGCCATGAAGCATGTATAGCCATCTACAGCAGCATGGAGAACCAGAAGCTCTCCCACTGGGTGCTCATCTCTGTGCTCTCCATGTTCTTCTGTTTACTCATCTACACTCTTACAGGTGAGTTCACCTGTAACATGTTAACCTCTGTGCTTTATGTGCTCACCTGAAAGCTGCTGATCACACCCACTCTCTGATCTCCAGGTGTGTACGGCTTCATGACGTTTGGAAGAGCCGTCGCCTCCGATATTTTGATGTCATATCCAGGAGACGATGTGGTCATGATCATTTCCAGGCTGCTCTTTGGAATATCGATCATCACCATTTATCCGATTATTCTCCTTCTGGGGAGGTAGGTGACATCAGCTGATTCATATTGTGGAGTTTGTGTTTAACATCTAACGTGTTGTCTCTCTTTGTGTGGATCAGATCTGTCATCCTGAACTTGATGCTGCGCCTTCAAAGACGTCGTCGGGGAATCGTCACTCACTCGTTTGAGAGTCGCTGCAGAGTTGTTCTCACAGTGATATGGATCGCCATCACTCTTCTAATTGCCATGTTTGTCCCGGACATGGGCGAGGTCATCAGTGTCATTGGAGGAATCAGCGCCTTCTTCATCTTTATTTTTCCTGGTATGTAAACCACTTCTGAATGTGTGTGTATATCTGTGTTTTTAACGACATAATTTGAAATGCATGGACATTATTAGACATTATGATCTTGTCAGTCACCTGAAAATCACTTTGAATTGGACTAACCTGTGTGAAGGGTGCTAAACAAATAACTTCTTATTGATAGCCATGAATGTGACTCAGAAGGACAGCACTGGCAATGTGTGTGTTTGTGTGTTGCAGGTCTTTGCTTAGTGTTTTTAATGCAAAGTGAACCAGTGTCTGCAAGAGTCAGGTGAGTAAAAACTTTATATTTCTTTATGGGTTTTTTAAATATGATTTACTTACTAGGTTGATTCATTATTATAATTTCTTTATAATAATAATAATATTATAATCATTTCAAAGACATTTCCTGGAAACAAGTTTGTTAATATTAAAGGGATTGTTCAGATTTTTGGACACCATGTTGTATTACATACTTGCTAGTAGTGAAGCGGATGCAAAGCTATTAGCTTACTTACTGTCCCGTGGTCGGAGTTCTGGACAGTTCCTAACGTAGAATAAGTAGTTCCAGTGAGAACCAGAGTCAATGGTGATCCATTTTTAACACAAAATCATCGCCCTAGGATTTCATATACTGCCGTTTTTTTGGCACTATTTTCTCTCTTGACAAATCCAGTATCACTACGCCTGCGGCAGGCCGGTTTCTCAGGTGACGTGATCCATCAGCTGTCAAGTATTTCATACAACTGAGTGTAATATGGAAAACAGAGACCCATGACAAATTCTACATATACTATGTAACATAAAAAACAAGGTCACGTGCTGCAGGGTAACAATAACACAAGTGATGCACGTTATCAATCAACAGAAATCTGCTTCAATTTTTAATCAAAATAACAAATACACAAATACTCATTTAAGAGTTTGAATTGTGTGGTTGAAAAAATAAAAGTGTTTCTAAAACTGAGATGGCTTGTCTCCAGCGAAAAACACTTTCAGGGTAGATTTGATCCATTTTCAGATGACATGAAGACGTTTAAACATCCTAATCAATCAAACTATGATGGGTCCCTGATGTCCTGATTTCCTTCTGCAGGGTGATTTTAACAGTTTGGGGAGTCATAACTGTCGTTGTCGGAGCCTTCATCTTTGGACAGAGCACAACCATCGCTATCATGGAGCTTTTCCACAAATTCTGAATTTCTCATCATCATCATCTCTTACAACAGTAGCTGCTGGGACTTTGCCTTGTGCTCACCTCATGGCCATGGCAGAAAGTTGCATTTGTATAGGTGGTTGTAATTTGCAATATGATCCTCGTCAAGGCCTCTGAAGATCTTAAAACATATTTATTGTGAAAGAATGTAATATTTTTGTTTGTTTGGCGCATAAATATTTGATTTAAATGGATTGTTAATAGACAAATATGTATAGTGTAAAAGAGATGATGTCAAAATGCATTGTTATTGTTATTTAATGATGTATATGTTGGAAAAATATTTATGATTAAATATTTGTGTCTGTTTTATTACTGTCTTTGGAATGACAATAATATACCTGTATTATTATTAAATGAGAAATCACAGTGTTGTTTCTTTGAGCATTCTTTTATACCTGAAAACTCCACCAGGGGGCAGTATTGCACCACAGCAACATTATTTATTTATCTGCAGAGTCCCTCATTCACACGTGTAGACCTGCATATTGGCGCTACAGATAAGAGAAAAAACAGTTATCAGTGTTTTTATGGTCTCGGCGAACATTCTGACAAGTGTAAATCAAGTAAGCAAGAGAATAATATTATTTAATGTCACCAGATGGATTTTATGCCCTTGAATTATATGTTAACTTCCACTGATGATAACGTCACGGAATAATGTTCAGATTTTCTTCTCTTAAAATAAGCTACATTATTCTTATCCTTCCTGCATTTTCTACTTTGTCTCTCCACTGACCTCCCCACGGCCTGAATCATGTGAGTGATATAAATGTGCACCTTTCATTGAGCACAGATTCATGACTGAGGTATGCTGAATATCACTGTTTATTGTTTATTGACTTCAAGCTTAAAGGAGTTATGGCAGGCTGCGTGTGAGCGTGCACGTGCTCACACATTAGTGTTTGAGTAAGTAATGATTTACAGTAAATCCAGAAAATGGGTGCTGTATGAGGGTCTGCCTGGAGGGGTCTGCTTAAGAGCAGCATATCAGCAGTGCTAAGTTCACATACCCATCTGTCTGAATAGCTTCGCAGCATTAATAAGAAGTTATTTCTAAAACAGACCATCCAGAAACACAGCAGCTCCATATCGACGCCTCGGTTATGTAATGGGCTTTTTCATCTCTTGCTGCATGAACGTCCTCAAGGGAAAACCTCAAACTGTGATACTCTACTTGTGTTTAGCCCAAGGGATTATATTCCAACCTGCTGGCCAAATGACTAAATCCACTAAATGCCCGAGTAAAATCCTCGAAAATCACCCAAACTCCTTCTTGAATCCAACAGCTGCACTCACTTTGAACCAGCCTGCAGATTTGTAAAGGCAACTTAGCAGCCTGAGCAAACTTCAATTATCTCCCGTTCAACTCATTTCAGGATTTTCTGCCTGGAAAATTAAAGAATGACCAACATAACCTGCCTAAAATAGGAGTCTACAGCCATGCTAGGAGCTGAGTTTCACTTGTAATTTGAGCTGAATGCTAATGTTAGCATGCTATTATGCACGCATTGACAATGCAAACATGCTGATATTATGGGAAACGTTTTGTGAAGCATGTTAGCATGCTAATATTTGCAATGTATGAGAATGTAACTCAGTGCACCTCTGAGGCTGCTTGTAATGCCATTAGTTTTGTAGGTGTTCAATCATAAACCAAAGAGTAGACGAAAGAATATGTTGCTGAAAGAAAAGTGAGTTATCATATTTCAATTTGCAGGTAGTCTGACCTGCAGGACATTTTTTAGTCCTTGAGCTGTTAACATGCTAACGATTTCAAAATCCCTATTGCTACTTGAATAAACAACAATAATCAACAAGAGCTAGCAACCTACACACTGAAAATGGCACGTTTTGATTTGGACTGTGCAATAAGGCAGGCTATATGTATTTTAATGTTTTATGTGGCTTTTTTTTGGAAGGATTAGGTGAAAATGTTCCATCAAAACAGGTTCTCTCCTAACATTATTTTGAAGGCCTCTATGGCGGCATCCCGGGATTAGTGCCGTCAAAGAAAAATCTGATTGATTTAAAGAAATGCAAACAATCTGTCGTATTTTTTCCCCAAAGTGAGAAATAATTATGGGTTCAGCCAGCCATTTTTCCAGCGCTGGTACAGGACAGTGTGGAGATAGTTCTGGCTGTGACAGACCAGTTGGTTAGTTATAACAAATCACCATACAGGGAACGTAAATATGTCACACAAATCCATCCAATAGTATGTTAGACTTTTCACTCAAAGCAACAAATTCATTCTCATGGTCGTGCTAGAGGAAAAGTCAGAGGATAACCAAAGTCACTAAGATTTGTTGTGTGAATATGAATCCAACAGTTGTGGAATTTTTTCGGTCCGAACCAAACAACGACTGATCATTACTTACATCCCTGGAGCCGTATCCACGTGCCTGACTAAAAACTCATCCATTATTCTCTGCATTAGATTATCTTTTCACTTTCCTCGGCTTCTGAGAAATAATTTCCAGTCCTCATTATCATGCTGTCCCCTGTAGCTACTTTGTTATTGAAAGATTGCTTGTAATATAGGCTTCTAGCAGACATAATTAATGAAATGGCAATTTGTGGCAACGTCGCTTTTAAATGTTAATTGGTCCTGATAAGAGCGTCAGTAAAAGTACTGAGTGAAAAGAGATGGCGGCATGTTATTTCTATTACACTGATTGGAATCTGCATATGTACCTTTTGTGTTCAGGATGAGAAAAACTATTTAGCTCCTGTTTAATTAGCAGCTTTATGACTTCATACCGAATTAGAAGAGGGATGTTACTGTAGGCTATGACTGTCCTGACTGTGTGTGTGCGTCTCACTGTGCACCGTCTGTATGATATGGTCGTGTGCATGCATGTGTATGACCTTGTTTTCTATGCATCAAGGTTATGACCAGCAGGCTGAGATCATCATGGCGGAGATAACATGCATCCATCACTGCGCTGCTCAGGCCGTTATTGAAGTGGTGACAGCAGATCTTTGACCTCCGGGCTGAACTCTGCAGGATAATCGCTGCAGTGGCAATGAGCTCAGGTGAAGGAGAGGCCACTGCTACCTTGTGTGAGTGCAGGACATCAAGAGTACATTAAGTCCTATTTGTGGCGCTAAAAGAGCGAT
This sequence comes from Semicossyphus pulcher, assembly GCF_022749685.1. NCBI lineage: Eukaryota > Metazoa > Chordata > Actinopteri > Labriformes > Labridae > Semicossyphus > Semicossyphus pulcher. Next base: position 17,867,925 of record NW_027211603.1, read on the forward strand.
TAAGTTTGTGTCATGTATGGATAATATATTGTGTACAAATAAATGTTAATGACAAACATGAACTTGCATGCCTCGTTTCCCATCATGCCTTGCGCTGGACTGAATGTCTAGTTTGTTGAGTTGTTGTATGTGTTTTTAACATGTAAATGTTACTTGTTGTTTTTGTTGGTAATGTGTGTATTCTGAGGATGTTTTGTGTAATTTAATGTCATTTTGTGTTAGTTTTGACCATAACTGAGGGGATCATTGTTAGTTTACATATAAATATCATGTCTCCAGGATTCAGTATAATTATCGTATTGAAATTGTGAAAAGCAGCTACTTGTCTCCTTAAACCATAGAGGGTAAAATGTACAAAGAAACTGTGATACTTAGATTTAACCAATCATACATTTATAGGAGGATTGTCAGATTTCCATAGTGCTGTAAACCTGAGGAATTACATTTACTACAATAGATAGTGTGTATTTACAGAGAGGCAAGAAAACATGATTCAGAATGAATCTGGTCCTTGCATACATATATGGAAATGAATAACTTCAAAGTATAGGAAACAGCATAAAGACTGCATAATACATTTATTCTTCTTGTCACGTGCAATTGCCTTTCATTCGCCCACTTATCTCCACATCCACTAACAGCATCATAAGGGTGAATGCTGCAATCACATCCGTTTGGTAAAGATGCCTTGTGTAAAAAATATAATTGTGTCAAATTATAAGTTTCTCTGCTTGGGTGCTGGTTTGGCTCGATTGGTGGAGCGGGCACCCCGTGTGCAGAGGCTACTGTCTTTGACGCACTGGTTGCAGGTTGATTTCTGGTCTGCTGAGCGTTTGGTGCATCCCCCGCTCTCTGCTCCCCACATTTCCTGTCTCTTCTTCAGCCGTCCTGTGAGTGGAGGCAAATGGCCAAAAAAACATCTTTAAATGTTAGACTGCTGGTGGAGCTAGAAGAAAGATCAGGTGATCACAGAGGCTGATAGGATACATCCTCAAGGAACACGCACATTTTGTAATAATCCATCAATAGTTGTTGAGATATTACAGTCTGGACTGAAGAATAGAGCTGTACCAACAGGCTACAATGCCAACAGTAAAGCAACACAACTAGTATGGCTAAAAACAAACCTCTCTCTTTTTCAGGTGCATTACTTATAAGGCTTCCCTTAAGGATACATTTCAGGTAGGGCCCTCGTACAGCCCCTCCCTGAAACGACTCAGTCAGCTCTGTTCCTTTAAGAAACCCCGCCCTGACAAGCCAACTTTCTTCTGATTGGCCAGTGCACCGAAGCCTGCTTGTGACCTCACAAAGTGCAGTGTGTAGAAAAAACTGTTTACTGCAGCCTGCAGACTGAGCTGAGAAGCCTTGGGATTACTCCAACATACTTTTACCTACAGATGTGAAACTTCACCCACGTTTAGTCTGGACATCCAACATTGTAACATTATACTGTATGTATATATATGTCTTAAAATGTGAAACAGCATAATACCCCCTCTTTAAAAACACAGTGACTGGCAGAGTCACACAATGTGTTTGTTAGTGGAGACCTGAGAGAGCTGAGTGCTGGAGGGAACTCGTGATTGGCTGCCCTTTAGGAACAATATAGAGTATGGATGCTGTTTGTCTCTGCTCCCATTTGCAGAGAACATTTAATTTTTTTCATGGTCACACATGACCTTTAAAACCCCAATCTCTTTAATACCAATTGTGATATATACTGTATGCTGCTGCATTTCATTTGAATACTGTGAACTCAGAGCTTTCCTTGTCCCCTAAAGGACCAGCTGTTTACATCATTCTGTGCACATTCAAAATACAATTCATTCAAAGAAATCTTGAACCCCTTTACTCAAATAATCACTTCTTATGATCTTTTGTTTGTCTCCACAACACAATACTTCTGGTTTAATCCTCATATTATCTGTGTTTTTGGACAGTTAATCTCTTAACTCTCACCAGCATTTCCAAAATAAACTCCTTCTTCCACAGCCTCCTCAAACATCTGCTTGATTTGACTGCCTTCCTCCATCTGTCACAGTTTGAGATGCTGCGTTTGGACAGCACTGTAGGAACATTAGGACATAAATAGAAAGATAACTCCACAGTGCACACATTAATATTACAAGAGGTGCAATTTATAGCAGAAAATCGAACGATAAAATGTTTACACCCACCATTTTTGGAAATCCTAATTGCACCTGGATATCCCAAAGGTCCATTATTTATGAATGAGACTCCCGCTGTTTGTGTCCTGTTTTTACTCACGCACATATTTCTTATTATTAAAGCCTGAATTACTTTTGCATGAGCTATGTTGAGCTATATGATGCCAACAGTATATAAACCATATTCAAACACAGCATTGAAATACTATATTCAGTATAGTCATCAACTCACACTCTTGACAACAACATTATTACATAACGTGACACAGATCAGTTCAGTGTGGATAATCTGGTTGGGAAGATGCAAACACAAGAAAATCCAGGACAATGGAGGATCAAACAGAGGCTCAAATTCTTCTCAATTCACTCATGAACTGAAAGTTAGAATATTACAACATGGACCGAGAATGAATATGAAGTCTTTCTTTTGATAGATACATTGTTATATATCGAATATACCCCATTATTAGAATATGTATGAGATTGTAGTGTGCACAGTCATGATCTATGTCATTAAAGCTGCAAAAAGTAAAAACAAAACAAAACTGCATAAACAAGTAAAGCACTAAAGAAAATGTTCTTGGGACATCTCTGAGATGAAACGCATAAATAACACATAACCATCTATGTGCCCAAACCGGACTCTGCAACTACAATATGTGCATAGAGTCGACTGGTTGCAACTTATATCTTTGTCATGAAAGTTGTATCAAAAAGAGTGTAATCACACCCTGTAATGTTACTGAGCACTTATTTCCTCGTCAGACCCTTGCCCACTATTTAGCTTCTTTTTTTAAATACTGTGTGTGAACTTTGGCTCAGACCTCAGGGGGAAATATGTTCTTTATTTCAAACCCTCCACATTTATAATATTTAAGGTTCAGTGTTCAGCAAAAAATCCTTTGAATCTCAGATATTCCTCCCACAGACAATATTACAACTTCTACCTGTATCCTACTTGCTGTCATGAATGTTGTTTAATAAATGAATGGAAAATTAATGACAAAGCCTTATAATAATAAACATAATATACATTAGAAAAAGGAAACGTGTAAAATATGAAGGTAAAACTGTTCATTTTCCTTTATTATTTGTTGCTCTTTGTTTGATTTTAACATACAAAAATCATACACGGCACACTGGCATGCATCCTATGAGAGATGTCCCGTCCCTTGATCATACGCATGCGCTGTGTTGTTCCGAGTCACATGACAGCTAGGTTCCGTTTCCTCACAGCAGCTACAGTACGGTGAGTTTCTGTTGAGTGTTTTCAAGGTGTTTGAGTCTCTTAAATGGACAGCCAGCTCTTTAGACTGAACACAGGGACCGAAACATCTCTCTGAAAGCCTCCACTCAGCACAGCCGCTCATAAAAACCGATCTTGGAAACGTTAGCAGACAAAACTCGGCCGAGAGCACAGCGGTGCAGGAAGCGCCCACTTTAGCTTTAGCTGGGGATACACTTTTCTTTTAACTCAGTTTGGGTTCTCCACAGACAACATTCAGCATGCCATCACCTTTAACTGTGCAGCTATATCAGGGCTGTTTGCCTCCATACAGTTTTGAAGTTCATTATTAAAGACCTTACCTTGTCGATTCAGTTTCAGACTTAATTTGTCCCACATTAAACATTATGCAGTCTTATGCCCTGTTACGGAGGAAAGCAGTCCAGTTCCTTAAGTTGCCAGAATTTTTTATAATAAGCAGTGTTGAGGTGGAGTACAATTTTGAGTTACACGTACTATTTCTACTATATTTTAGTAGTAAGTTTTTATGTAAACAGCAGCTCAACCCTTTACAAACACAGCACAGAGCAGCTGACTGATACACACAGGCGGTGCTTAACAATATGATTTATGAGGAATAATTGATGAATGTGCAGCCATTAGTAATATAGCGTACAGTATGTTGCCATTCATCAGTGAGTCACCGCAGATTAATCAAGAAATGACCCAGAATACGTTCTCCTGCCCAGTGTCATCTCAATCATGTGCACATGAGCATGGGATTAGCTCTGGGGTTAATGTGATTCTGACTGTAAATTCTTCTTGTGACTTGTAAAAGAAATTGTTCAATAATTACATGAATTGATAAAAAGTGTTCTTGGCACATCGTGATAGTGTTTCTGACAGCATAAAAGGTCGTACCATCACAGATTAATCTGAATATAGTCTTTGAACATGTGCAGCGCTAACTTTACTGTGGGAAACAAAAACATTTTTATATTATGAAACCATGCATCTCCATCTTTTGTGATTTTGAATTTTAGATTAAGATTAAAGTGTGCCTCTTTTTTTTTAATCTCTTGTACATTTGACATATTGCCTACTCTTAATACTGTTCATCTTTGCAGCTTATATTGAGTATTTCTGCACCTCTGCACAGGTTTTTAATCCATAAACAGTACATATGTTTTATTTTTTATATATTTTTTTAGGGATGCACGATATTATCCTCACGTTATCGGTATCGGCCGATATTGGCTTAAAAATGAACTATCGGATATCGGCCAACACGCCGATATCCACCGATATAATTAAACAATAAAATAATGGGCTGCTGCATACTTGATTAAATGCCCGACCTCGGCGCAATGTCCCCGGCGCGAAGAACACCTGCGTGGCGCAGCGTGATGACGTCACGTGTGTCTACCTGCAGCATGAGAGAGTTAGAAGCCAAAATGTCCGTGGTGTGGAAGTTTTTCAAAGTGTCCGAAATAGAGAGCAAAACTGCTATTTGCAATGACTGCTCAGTTCGGTGATGCGAGGAGGAGCCAAGGCAAAGTCTTTCAACACTGCAAACTTGATTAACCATCTCAAGACCCGTCACCCCGACCGTTGTAACAAATGTGATAAGAGTATCACCATTATACTGTGCGCTAATTCCAATACAGAAGGGAGTTGATGATCTCTGCAATTAGGTGTGCGGGAAAAAAATATCGGTATCGGTAATCGGCCAAATGAGTTGTAAAATATCGGCATATCGGATATCGGCAAAAAATCCAATATCATGCATCCCTAATTTTTTTTATAATTCTGTAATATAATTGTAATTTTTTAAATATTTATCTTACATCACCTCCATGTTTTTGCTCTGTGCTTATTGTGTGCACCATCAGACCAACACACAGTCCTTGTAATGTATAAAGTATTTCAGCCGGAAACCCTAACCTGATTCTGAGAAAATCCAAAATAAGTAATTAAAGTAAAGTCCTCTAATTGTCAAAAAAAGTTCATTGCCTAAAGGTTAAAAGTGTTTTCTTTTGTTTTGCTTATAAAAGTGGACAATTTGAATATCTGTGGTCTTCTCGGTACATTAACATAGACTTGAATCTTACTTGGACCCTTCTGCTGTCCTCATGTATAATACCAGTGTTGACAGAGAAGGGACCGTGTGTTCTAGCAGTGATTCATAAAATCTCTTGTTATTTTGAGTGGGTGGCCTGGTGAGGTAATCACCAGTTTTTACAGTCTGCCCCGTTGCTTGAGGGCACCACATCACAGTGAGTCAACACGAGTAATTCAACAGCACTCATGCATGTAGAGGGAAATGAAGGGCTGCGTGAGCTTGGTCGCAGTTTAATTCACTGTGGAACGACGTGTTCGCAGACTTTTTTCTTAAGATTGACTCTACCTGTGCCGTGTAAGCAGATCACGTAACCACTGAGCCGTCCTGAGGATTACATCAAAACAGGAAATGGGTGATGCAGATTTTAATTTTTTCTAACTACTCTTGTTGTTCTTGTACAACAGGTGAGGAGGATGAGCTCAGGCAATGGGACCAGGAGGAAATCCGGCAAGCTGCATTTTAACAACACGCTGGCATTGGACCAGGAAACACAGACTGAGATTCAAGGTCTTTTCAGTAAAGTAAGAACCTATTTGAAACCGGCCAATGGGGAGTGGTGCCTCCCCGACCCGAATGCTGCTCTCAGCCACTCTGTGGAGGAGCACTGTCGCCTGCAGGACCTGAAGCTTTCCTTAAATGCTGTAAAGAACCAGCTCAGTGACAAGAACGTGCAAGTCTGGCATCAGCACACCAACTCCACAAACCGAGCTGGGAAGGTGATCGCAGCCGTACGTTCTGCTGCCGGCGCCGAGATCTGCACTCAAGCATGGTGCAAGTTCTTTGAGATCCTGGGATCCTTCAACCTTCTTCCAGGGGAGGCTCTTCAAAATGGAGAGCTGAACACAGTCCACCTGTGTGAGGCTCCAGGGGCCTTTATAACCGCTCTGAACCACTACTTCAAAACCAGCGAGTCCACACGCTACTGCGACTGGAGCTGGGCCGCCAACACGCTCAACCCGTACCACGAGGCCAACGGAGGAAGCACGACCATCGCAGATGATCGGTTGATTGCTAACACGCTGCCCTGGTGGTTCTTTGGCTCAGATAACACAGGCAACATCATGCTGCAGAAGCATCTGCTGGAGCTGCAGGCGTTTGTGGCCAACATGCGCAGAGTGGATTTGGTGACAGCAGATGGAAGTTTTGACTGTCAGGAGAACCCGGACGAGCAGGAGGCGCTGGTGGCGTCGCTGCATTACTGTGAGGCCACAGCTGCACTGCTGCTCCTCAGCCCCGGTGGCTCCTTTGTACTGAAAATGTTCACTCTGTATGAACACTCCTCGGTCTGCTTACTTTACCTGCTGAACTGCTGTTTCCGCTCCGTCAACGTCTTTAAACCTGCCACCAGCAAGGCGGGAAACTCGGAGGTCTATGTTGTGTGTCTGAACTATGACGGAAAGGAAGCTTTGAGGCCTCTGCTCTCAAAACTGATCCGTAACTACGGACCAAACATGGCTGACCAAGAGGCACTTTTCCCAAACTCACTTGTCCCAGAGTCGTTTCTGAAACAGCACAAAGAAGTGTGCTTGTACTTCCACACACTGCAGGTGGGGACCATCACAGAAAATCTGCGACTGTTTAAAGGAATGAGCTCAGAGCAGAGGCAGCGTCTGGACTACATCAGGGACTGTACAGCTCAGGAATACCTGCAGCGCTTCCGGGTAGGTCTTGAACTTGTCATAGTATTGAGCCACAGAGTTGCTGAAAAAGCACATTTACCTTGAGGTCAATGTTGCAGCTGTTGTAGAGGTTTTAATCATCACAGGTCATCAGCAGAAGGAGTTTGCCCAGTTGTCATTGAGCTCTTAATGTTCAGCTTGTTTTTCTGAGCACTTAAGGCCCTTTCTGTCCATGTTGGCCTAAAAATGGATAAATGAATCAATAATTAATAAAAGAAACTCATTCTAGAGGGGAAACATGGCACTTCGGGCCTCCAGTTAAGTTCAGTTTTAGAGTCCTTTATAAAGTGTAGTTTTCCACTGAGAAATATGGGCAGAAGTGCAGTGTAGATTCTACATACCTGACCATAACATACGTATCATCAACTGAACTCAGACCCAAAGAGAACAAGGTCTGATCATAGCCAAGTCCAAAAGTAGTCACCCTCTGCTTCTAAACCAGTTTGAGTTAAACGTACCCTCAGCCATAGCAGAAGCTTAAACTGCTGTACAGTAAAAAATCAATTTAAATTCCTTATTATATGTAACCAAGAAAGCAACGTATAAGGAGCTTCTTCTTGTATATGTTTAGTGGTTTCGCGTGTTTAATGACACAGAATAATCGATCACACTTGTCCATTTATTTTTAGCCAAGCTGGCGGCATGGCTCGAGGCATGGCAGTGTTTTATACTAATTAACCAATATAAGCAGGCTAACATGCTACACTAATATGAGGAACATGGCAAACACACAGACTGTATATAAGTAGGGGACTTAGCCTGTTTAAAATACGAAGACAGTGCTGAAGTGCCTGAAATGTGCATTATTTCTTATGACCACGTTAGCATGCTGACTTAAGTTGTGGCTACATCAGCCTCACACAGCAGCTCACATGGCTCAAACTCTCAGTATTATATGTTGATTAGCCAATTAGTTTAACATACACACAATCATTGCCCCTAGTTGAATCTTAGTTTGGGATCATTCTCATTCTCACCTGTGACCTGTGTTTGCAAAAAAATGACTTTTAATAAACCATCACTTAATGCAAGTATTAAATATTCTCTGTAGACGCTGTATTGTCTGATAAACATTCTTGTTCTACTTGTTATCCAACATTGGTCTCTGTGTGCAGGTGAGCTTCCTTCCCAGGAGTCGGTGGATCTCTCGTAACACAGTGAGTCCCGCCTGCTGCAGCGTCTCAGCGGGCCGACCTCTGGGACAGAAGAAGCAAACAGGCTCTTTCAATGAGCGCAGGGAATTGCAGACCCTGAGCTGGAGAGAGCGCATCAAGAGGGGTTGCCATGCCACAGAGATTAAGAGACACCGCACTGAGGCCGGTGGGATGGGCTGCGTGCTGGAGGGACCCCTGACTGAGTCTCAGGTGGATTCATGGTACGTTATCGTCGGGGCTGCACTGCCTGAAGTCAGAAACTCTCCAGTCTGTGATGGAGGCTTGTTAAACCACCTGAATGAAGCCCTGATGGACTCAGCAGTAGACTGGACTCGCACTCCTCCCTGTGGGTCTTGTAACGTGGTCTCCACGGCTTCCATCTTGTCTGAAGTTGCAGGTCTTTGCGTCTTCACACGCGACAGTGAAGGAAACAATAAGAAAAGACAGTGTCTGGTGTTTGGCAGTCGCTCTGTGTGGGGCGCCTGTGAAAGCCAACTTGAGGATTTAGTCTTAACATTTTCTGCAGAACCTTTGTTTCCTCAAAGAGGCTGCATCACGCTGCACGACGGGGAGCCGCTGTACCAGCAGCAGCTCTTAGCTTGTGTTGTGTTCTCCCTGCAGACCCTGAACTCTGGGGATGCTCTGCTGCTGCCGTTGTTCTCTGCCCTCACCCGAGTTACCGCAGCTGTTGTGCTCTGCCTGCATGTGTGTTTTCGCTCCGTCACATTCAGGTGTCCTCCACCTTCAGGCGTAGTCGGGACCGTTCTTGTGTGTGTCGGCTTCTGCCCTGAAGCTGCTGCACAAATACTCCCTGTTCTCACTGAAGTCCATGACTGCATGGGTCAGCTGTTAAAAGGGGAGCAGGACTCGGGTGAAAACCTGCCGGCTGGGTGTGAAAGACAGGTGCTGCAGTTTGTTCCCATGGAGGCGCTGCTCACAGGAGGACTGACTGAGTTCCTGTGGACCATGAACTCTGAAATCATCCAGCAGAAGCTTCATTTGCTCGTGCAATCATAGCAAAGTCAGCAGACTGTTCAACCTCATGAGCTACCAGCAGTTCGTCACTCGCCAGTTTTGATATGAAAAGTAGCAGAACCAGAGATACCATCTTTTTTATCCAATGCATTTGCTTTTCTTTTAAAAACCTAGTGCCTACGTTACCCACAATGCAACTCATCCAGTTTGATCCTGAAACTTGGGTGTGGTATGCTATAAGCATGAGAGGAGGAATGGCCGGTAAAGTCACTGCTCTACAATTTTAGAGATTTTTAATTTCAAACTTTTGGTTTTCAAACACAACTGATGATGACTCAAGTGACATCACATGAGGCAATTTATCAGCCTTCTCGCAGCTCCCTCTGGAGCCACAGAAGCCTTTATGCAACTTTTTCAAATATGCAGTACTACTCCACGTCACCTGTTCACAGAGATGGTTTTAAACTGTTGTTTTCTATGTATCACACTGTTTTCAGTGCTTTTATTTATTAAGGATTCTTCAGTGGCTGAAATGATGTATTGGATCCAGTATCTAAGGCATATTTCAGGGGATTGCTATAATGTAGAAACAAAATAATTTACTTTTAAAGGATGGTGTCATGTCGGCAAAGTTTTAAATAATATGTGGCAGATAATGTTGGCCATGTAGGCTCATAACAGATATATTGGTATCTGCATATAGTGTATGTCTGCTGATGAGTGCTTTGAAATTACTCTACAGAAATGGTGAAATTATGTTCATTTACAAACAGTGTCTAAATTCCATTATTTGTCTTCCAGAGAATATAAAATGTCCTGCTCAGTCCAAATAGTCACAAAATATAAATATATATATATACAGTATATATCACTTTATACCCGTATATACCTGTACATCCCAGAAGAAGTTCATCATGTATGTGCTAAAATGAGATGAATTAAAAATAAGTGCAGATTAGAACCTTACAAGCAGATGATATTAACATTGAACTACAGCCAATTACACGTCACCTACCCTTGAAACTAGCCAACCACAACCCTTACTACCAGATTTAGCCATTTAGCTCCTGTTAGCTTGAGCAGAAACCACATTAAAATGATTCTAAATCAGCGAGGCTATCCAACTTCTGTTATAGGCAAACACAAAACACAGAGTAACTACTACTCTGCTCTTTTTATTTACTTAGTTTTTTAAGCAGGCTAACTCGCTAGTCAGGCTCGTGGGTTTGCTTATGACTCAACATTAAAATGAAGGGACAGTCTTATTGTCAGCAGCTAACGTCCAGAGTTTCCAGAACCATATTTTAAATGGATGGATGTTCCTCAGAAAGAGAAACACAACTGTGTGAAGATCAAACACAAAGACAAACTTTCAGTGCATAAAAATGCTAATTACTTTCAGTGCTTGATCAACAGAAGTCATCCGTGACTAAACTCACTGAGGATTTTAAGGAGGTTGAATAAACAACAGTGGAAGCCTCCGCTCCAAACCTCCTGTCAGTCACAGATGGTTTGTGTTAAACTCACATCACAGAGGCCCTGGAGTTTTACCCTGAAGTGCCTGTTGTCTTCTACAACACATTATTTCATTTCAGGATGTCAGGGATCTTTGTGTCTGTCTGCCATCACGCAGCTGATGGCCAACCAATTACTCTGCATTTAATTTTTTTTTTTTTGTGTCTAACTTTCTATAAAAGTACAGCCTGTGCTCAGTGAGGTGTTTTATACAGCATGAGCTTGATAAGTAGGGAGCTGCTGAGAAATGAAACATGCTTATACATAGATTATATAACAAATGCTGCATTTGTATTTTTTGTTTTTATTTTGTTTTAATATCACCAGTGTGATCATGGAGTTTATTTTCTTACAAAAAGAATAAACATATGTTCTAATGAATGACACAAAATCTAAGTTATTTGGTTTCTGGAAAAATCTGAAAATTCTCACTTTTATCTTCCGATTCTGTCTCAGAAACAAAACTATAACACTTCCTCGCAGTCATCTTAGTCTGTAATGTTCATTCACACTGTAAACAACACAGCTGGATGATAACTGGAGTGACGACTTTTAAATTCTTATTACAACAAATAATCGATTAGTTGTCAACTTAAATAATTACCAACAGTTTTGATCATTGTTTATTCGGTAATTCGAGTAATTTTTGGAGGGGAAAAAAAAAGTCAAAATTTCAGATTCCTGTATGTCAACATTTCCTGGTTATTTTGTCCTCTTTGACAGTTATCTTTGTTTAAGACAAAAAATTATATCTGGGTACGTCATGTTAGGCTTTTAGAAACTATGATCGGTTTTCCCCAAACTTTCTGATATGTGGACCAAACTACTTATGAATCTATCAAGAAAATAATCTGCTGATTAATCTGCAATTAAAATAATTTTCAGGATCAGCCATAGTACTCATGTTTATGTTGGTAACCGCTCAGACTCTGAATAGAGCCTCCTCACCAGTGTTCGTCCATGATTGTGGCTCAAGGAATAGTGTGATTATAATCTGTGTATCTGTTATTGTCAGATACCTGCCCTATTGTGTGCCCTGTCTATCTTATTCACTGACTCACACCACAGACTTGCTCAACCTCCATTATCAGCTGATTTTATAACACTACAGTGCCTGCAGATGAAGCTGATACTTTCAATCGTATTACGTAAAAACCCTGATTTTCTGTGAAGAGGGAGAAGAATCTGAGTTTGTGGGTCATCCAGTCAGAATCCTCACATTCAGCACCTGATGATGAAAAACTGAGCAGATGTTGGAAGTTAAAATGGAAATGATCCTATCTGCTGTAGTTGCACATGAGGGGTCACAAACAGCACTTGGTTTATGTGTGTGCTAACGATAGAACTAGCCAGGAAGTCATATCAACTACAACCAAAATACATGCTAACAACCTACAATCTCCCTACATCTTCAGCGTTAACGTATGTTCAGTGACTGCACATACTTACCTTTACTTAGTGGCTATGCCACCGGGAGCAATTTGGGGTTCAGTGTCTTGCCCAAGGACACTTCTACATGTAGCCTAAGGGAGCTGGGGATCAAACCTCCGACCTTCCGATTGAAAGACAACCAACTCTACCACTGAGCCACAGCCACCCCCAATCTAGAGATGACTCTGTTTAATGGCAGTGTGATTTTTGTTTCCCTTCAGGCCAGTTCTAATAAAGGTCAGTTTTTTGGCTGGAACGCTGGAAACACCCCTATCAAACAAAACTGACCTAATGTAACCTTATGGGTTTTTTGTTGTTGTTTTTTATACGTGCGTGTGCTCTCACGTTATTGTAGATTACAGTTGAAAATGGGTTCAGAGAGTAAAGCATCTCCACTAATCTGTCTGTCTCCATGGAAACCCCCTCACAATCAACACAAACAGACAAATTCATAGAAATTGGTGAATTAAGAGATTTTTTTCCCTCCTTGTTCTTTACAAAAAGCAAATAAAAGTCATACAATGAGTCTCTTTCAATGGTGTGTGTGTGTGTGTGAGAGAGATTGAGTGAGTGTGACTGGGATGTATTGTATACCAGGAATGTAATCTCTCCACAGTGCAATACAATATTCCTTTGTCACCACTCTGTCCTTTCCAAATATTAACACACACATACACACACACACACACACACACACACACACATACAGAAGCAAATCTATATTTACATCACTGCAGCTGATGGCTACAGTACAATCTGTGAGGATGAAGTGATCGGATGTTGAACTTGTGAACTCTGATATGGACTCGCTTTGACTTTATTCAGAGGGGACACAAAAGAGATTTTCTCAGTTTATGTTGGATTAAAGTTAATCTCCTATTTTGTAAAAGGTTGCTGACCTACAATACTGCTTAAAAATAGTAGATATCATTGATACGGGCACAGATGAAATGAACTAGCAGGTTGGTTTGAATCCACTGACAGAGAAGGAAACGCATAATAATGTATCAGATAAATATTGAAATAAATAAACCAGGCATCACAGCACAGTAACACTGTCAGTGAATTTGACAAAATGCTGTAAAGCTCAACAACAGCAGTGATTTTTGTCTGATACAAATATTGTTTCATACGTTTTTTTGTCTTCACATCACTGCTGAGCGAAGCCCCGCCACATGTCTCTGCTGTCTACAGAGAGAAGATGTTGACGGATCAGGTGAAGTGAAACTCTCGTTATGTAACAATAATAATGCAGCAGGAATAAACTCGTGAGGAGGAGAGTTGTCTTCCCAGCGGAGCAGCGTGTGTGTTCAACAGAGGAATTCAGCTCAGTCAGTCAAATGTCTCTCAGTGATCACATTTTATAGGGAAGCTGTCGGCGTGTTAGTCTCGCTTTGAAACTACAGTCTCTGTTTAAGAGAGAAATAAAACAGGGTTGCAGCAAAGAACGTATTAACATCCCTCAAAACATCCGCATGACAAAATGACGAGCAGCATTATAAGCCTTATAATTAAACTTGTAAGGTGTTTAGTGCAGCTTTGTACGGACCTCTCTGTACCTACTATTCATTTGTTTGCTGCTGCAGGATTATACCACTTTAAAAATAATAAAGCCTAGTTCAAGTCAAATTTTCTATTCTTCATTTTGGGACCTGAATCAAATGGTAAAGGAAGAGTTTTACTATTTGAGAAATACACTCATTCTCTATGGGAAAGAGCTCATTAGCTTAGCTTAGCAAAAAGGCTGAAACCGCTGGTAGGTTATATTTTGTCCATCAGAGAGAAAGAGGTTAGCTGTTTTGTGGCGTTTTCATCCTTTATACTAATTTAAGAATACCAGCTGCTGCTCCAGCTTCATATTAAACAGACTGATTTAAAATCGCTATTAATGCTCTCATCAAACTATCATAAGAGAAATGGCAAACTAGTCACCATATTAACACAGCAGCCATTTATTTACCTTTGTCAGTATACTCAGTACTCGGTTTTAAATAATGTTATAATTGGACATCAGGACGTTTGATAACCATAAAGTAGACAATGGCAGACAGTGGACGTTAGCATTCAATCAACTCCTAGCGAGCGTTACAGTTAGCTAGCTTAGAAAATGAACAAGGGAGCTTCACTCACTCCCTCACCAGTGTGGTGAAAAACTCACCCAGAACTTTCAAAGGTTTGTTTTCTTGTTTCTTGTTTGCTTTGATACGAACTGAGGTCAACCTCTTAGTTGGGACTGGCGCCCTCATGAACACCCGCACCTGAACCTTACTCCACCATGCGTTGGCAATGTGGACTGTACCAAGTGGGACTTTGGGATGGGGGACGATGCAACGTTTTATCTTATATATTTTGTTTATAACCAGCCGTAGCAAGGTTAACCCTTACTGAATGAATATGTTGAAGAGTAATTGTAAATTTTAATGCCTAAATAGAAAAATTGTTGTCAAATATTTTAAATAACTTCAACAGTCTATTTAACTTGACCCTTTCTCATAGCAATGTGGTTTGACCAGGAAGTATTTAAAGCTGTTGTTTTACCTGCCTTTCCTTGTTGTCTGTTGGCTGGGGACCACCCTTTTAGTAAGTTTCATTACTAAAGTAAGGTTTGTAATGATGCTGTTTTTGGATGTCTGCTAAATGCTAAGAAGCCCCTGGTCGGTTATTGTGGTTCCCCAAAGCTCCCAGTGTTGCTGCTCTACATTTTGATTAACAAGGTTTGTACAAATCTGTACCCTAATGACATTCCCATCAGCCTCAGCTGTACTTTGTATTTAGTGCTAATAAGCAAATATTTCAGTGCCAATATGCAAAACGGTGAACATAGTAAACATTATACCTGCAGAACCACTCAGAATTGTCATTGTGCTGTTAGCATGTTGATGTTAAAAACTGGCTCAAAGCTGTGCTGTGCTCGAAGCTAGAGGCCTCATGGAGCCACTAGCATGGCTGGCTCTTATTGTTAAAGATTTATACTGATAAATATACTTTTGAGCAGTCATAACTACATGCGATGCAGTAAAATGCGTATGAAGCTGCACGTTTAGGATGACAGAAATGTTTCAGTTCCAATTAGATGAAGAAAGAGTCGAAATAAACACACGACTAAGCAATCACAGTGAACATCTGCTCTCTGTCACAGCGACACTGCAGCGACACAAACAAGTCGCTCTCTCTCCTCCTGCAGCTGTTGTCTGATGACAAACCCTCTTTGTCTCTTACAGACGAAAGATGGATCATCTGCAAAACAGAGAAGACGGATCAATCTCTGAATTAGAAAAAGAGATATGAGACATGTCACATCTGGTGTGCTAGACACGAACAATACTTTTACAGTTTAAACAGGGGATATGAAGAAATATATAATATATAATATCCCCTGGAGAGTAGCTGGTGAAGTTACTGTCATGGCTTAAGGCTTTTAAAATTTACTGCCCAAAGCAAAGCCTTCTGAGCTCTGCTGAACAGTCAGTGATAGTGAAGGAGCTCAGCTATTTTCTGCAGTATTAGAGGAAATGTGGAAATGGGAAATACTGAGAGGAGCGTAGATAAGAAAAGGGAAACTGTAAAGATGTAATCCTGCCGAACTGTTGACCTGAAATCGAATCAAATAAGATAACATTCCTGCTGCAGAAAATGTATGGAGTGATAACTATATACTGTGCTGTATATAATTTAAATCCTGGAGACCTTACTGAAAGAAAATATGCAGTTGTAAAATACAAAGAAGGGAGGCGTTAATTAATGCAACTTTTATTTGAGTTAGAGCTGGTTTTACATGAGGTGGTACACTGTTTAGGTGTCTGTAGGGAAAAATTAAAAAGTCATCACAGGAGAAAAGAGGGATTTGGGGTCACAAATCTTTCAGCCTGGCAGCTGTTTTCAACTCATAAACAACAACAACCAATTAACCTCTGACACCCGGCCAGAATTGGAGTGTCAATGCTTGTCGATTCTTGGAAATATTGCAGTTTAGTTCCTGTTCTAATGGCTGCTTTTATGGATCGAGTATGTAAATCATGTTCCATAGTGTGAGATTTATTGCCGAAGCACAATGGTCTTTGGTCTTGTCTTCTTAAAATGCTAATGAGTTTAACTCTCATATCTGGCACTCCTGCACAGTCGTGTGCAGAGAGGCAGCAGTCGGGAATGCAGGTCATGAACAGGGATGTACAACCTCTGTCATACATGTGCTTTCTGTCTGATGCACAAAATGCTCAGGTCAGTCTGTTTTCTTAATGTGTGATCCTGAACTAAAACCTAATTACATGTATCCACGATGACCTCCAATTGGCATTATTACACTTGATGTGATGTATAGTATTAACTTGAAAATTTTCTGAATATTTGAGTCATTATTTATCCATATTTGGATACAACCTGAGACAATACCTCGGTACGAACCATCAGCAAAACTGCTGTTTACATTTTTCAGAGTTCCTGCTAATATGGAATACAATACAAGATATAATGGCCTATTGAAATGTACTAGTATCATAGGATCAAAAGAGAAACTGTATGATCCATAAATTACTATCCCTGAACAAAAACTTTCACGTTTTTCACATTAAGCCGAACATTCCCATCTTACACACTCCTCTGCATCACAATGCCATCGTCTTCATTCACTGATGTAGACATGTTACATAACCCTGCAGATAACAGCACATCAGCTCTTTCTGTTCAGGATTTTAGCAGTGGTTCAGTATGAACTAATTCTCATATTGATCCGTTTTGCACAGAGGAACCTGAATCTTCTATCAAAGGGTAAAAGCCTGACTTGAGATCAGATTGTTGTTTTAAGTGAATGGAGGAGGGATTATTTTAACTCCATTGATTTTCGCTGCAGCTCAACGTGAGATTTCAGCTGAACTGAAGGATTTTCATACCCAGCTTTAATCCTCTGCTTAATCATACTTTCAAGGACTGTTTGGGAACAGAAATGATTTTGCTGATGCAACTTTAAATGTAGGTTGTTGGTCGTTAGGAAGAAGTGACCTGAGTATGACTGTATAATGAAAGCAGTGTTTATGACAGACAAATGCCTCTACTAACTGCACGTGTGTAATTTCACCTTTTGTAGACAGATACTTAGGTGGATTTAATCATATTAAATGGAGGTAATGGACGATTGCACAAGTCTGAAAGGCCACTGAAAATAAATATGTTGCATTCATCTTTTACAAAAGCTTTCTGATGACATTCTGTGTAAATTTGCGTATTTCTCTGCCAGGATTGGGAATTTTTTTTATGTAGCTAACAGCCTGGTCTCTACTCAGAGCCAACAGCTCGCACTTTGAGCTCATTTCATTCATCATTTTGTGTCCAAAATAAAAACACTATGAAGCCAAACCTTCACATGTGCAGCGGCCAAAATGGTTAGTGTGTGAAGCTGCTGAGAGTCTGTTTGGTCACACATGTTAGCCAACAGAGTGGCAGCTGGATTATGTCCCATATGGCTCACATTGGTTTTAGTTTAATTTGACTAATTTGTTTCAACACTTGTAATCACAGGGCCTGGTTGTCGCGACTGTTTTCTCTCTTCTGGTTTGAATAATCACAAATCTCAAAAGATCCCTTAGAAAAAAGAGTGTACAGACATAACCAAACTACCTGCATGGACTGCTGCTGTAACAACATAGATGTCAGCACGCTGATGATGTGGCTGTCTTACACGGAAGCATGAAAAATGGAGATCTATCCTCTTTAGAAGCCAGAGGTCAAGTCTTTTGTGCTAAAGTAGGAGTTTCCACCCAGGGCAGCCAGACAATGTGATTGGTGCGACAGTGGGTTTGCATCCTTGATGGTATTCTTGCTTAACCACCTGACATCAGTGCAGTTTTGATAATGGGTTGGTGGGAAAATGGCAGAATTGTCTTTCATCAGTGAGTCTGTAGCCATGCACAAAACATTTCGCCTTACTGCCTCATTTCATGTTTATTGCAAGAAAATATTGTACTTTCAAGAGGCTCGACCAACCTCTCTTCCGACATCGACCAGCATCATCAATCAATATCAATCTCAGAGAGCCCAGTTGTTGTCGGGATTTAATGCCAGGAGACATCTGCCAGCTGGGAGTTTCTCTTTTGTCTGACATGTTAGAAACTTTCATGTGGATCCATCTATCAGGATATTATCCTTGAGGTTGAGAAACTTTTCACAATCTTGGAGACGACTGCCACTAGAGACAAGATGGCAATAGCTGATAGTTATTTTCTGCTGATGCGTGAGATATCTGATGACATTGGTGCCTGTTATCAAGTTGTCATGTTGACAGGCACAATACAGCTCTGTCCATACAGTTTAATTTCTACCTCATACATGCACATGGGCTTGCGTAGTGTCCCCTCACAACAGTTAAAGAAAGGGCTTTAAGAGTAAATCCTTCATATGTAGTTCTGCCTGCTCACTGATAATGCAGGCCATAGGACCAAAATCAAGCATCCTCTGCACTTGAAATTTGTATCACGTTCTGAAAGTGTTATAAAGTAGTTTAAATGGACCCATGTTTTTGTGGTTGGCTATATTACGTTAGCACTCGGTGCTACTGCATATGCTTTTAGTTCTTTGTAGATCTTTTCAATATCACAGGCAGGGAGGGACACTGAGCTTGGCCAGGCTGGTGATTAAAATAATTTCACAGTCATTTCACAGTAAGCATTTGGCAAATAATGCCTTCATACTTTGTACCCTTTTTCACTTCAAGTTTTGCCGCAAAGAACAGCATTAGGGTGTGCTTTTTGAGGTATTTTACATGGGCTTGAGTTTTATTTAACATCTCGTACTTTAATATAAATGATTTGCTGTTTTTTTTGGCATTAACAGTAAATATAGGAAAAATCTGTGAAATCTCTTTTTTTTTTAACAGTGTATATATTTAATGCATCCGTCTCTCTCCCGTTCTTTGCTTGAAGGCACATCGATGGACGACTGTTCAACCCGCTGAGCTGAATTGACTCAATAAAAGGGATTGCTGGACAGGGGGAGGGGAGGAGGGGGGCTGCAGAGGGCACAAATCAGGCCTCGGGGACACTTGTTGTTGGCATTCAATATGTACACACACACATCAACACGTACACACACACATCAACACAGCCACACACAACCCACCCCTGTGAGGATATGTTTGCTCAGGTATACATGCTGCACTTTTATATGTGCATGTGGGGGTGCTTGTTGCGCTTCAGTGCATTTGTTTATAGAGGGCTGTCAACACACAATGATTCATCACAGCCCTGAGCTCCAGTGCTTAGAGGTCTCTCCCCTCTGTGCTCGTGTGATCCATGTTTGTCCGCACAGATTCATTTCTCCTCCCAAAAAACACACATGATGGAGAGCGGAGGTGCAGGTCAGAGAGGGACACGAGGCCGTGATGGAGATCTGGAGCTGTGAGGAAATCATTTCAGGAGAATCAAGATGAAGGTGAAGGTTTTCCTTCTTGAGAAGAAGTATTTAACCGAATGTTATGTATCTAACACTTTGCTTGTGAGGTGAAGAAAGCCAGTCCAGCATTACCAGGAAAGCTGGGGCTTATTGCACCCAACCTGGATTCCGAAGAGAGAGGCTGCAACCTTCTGCTCTCAGACACACACAATTGCACAATTTTGCTACCTACAACAAGGCTTCAGCAGGAAGAGGTACTGAAAAGAGACATTTACAACATCACTTTGGTAAATTAAAAAGGATCTCAGCTGTACCAGGCAGTCCAGCTGTGTGACACAAGTAATGCTACTTTAGAAACTTTCTCTGTATACATTTAAATTCTGTGTACTTTAATTGTATACTTAAAGTACAATTAAATATTTTTTGGAAATATGTTTCTTACTTTCTAGCAGAATGTTTGATGAGAAGACTACAGCCACTCGTGAGTCTGTAGGTAACCAAGTTACAGCCGGCAGCTTGTTAGCATAGCCTAGCTCTAATAGCTAGCCTAGCTCTGTGCAAATGTAACCAAACATTCACACTGAATATTAAGCATGTCATATATTCTGTATAAAAGCTTTGTAGAAAGTAAATGTATTCTGAGGGGTTGTGTGTTGGACTATTTCTTGGCTGTGGTCAAGTAACTTCCTTGTGTCACAATGAGGTTGCTAGACAACCCGAGACTCGTTACATAACCAACCACAACATGTCAGTTTTACAGTTTTTGAACAGATTGAACAAATAAGATATAACTATATATATATATATAGATGAATAAGATATACTATTATGAGCTTTAGAGGTGATTGTAGTTAAATTTAGTTAGCTATGGATGAATCCAGGCTAGCTGTTTACCCCTGCTTCCAGTCTTTATGCTAGGCTAAGCTAACTGGCTGCTGGGTGTAGCTTCAGATTGAACAGAGGTGAGAGTTTCTCATTGAATTCTTGATGCATCTTTTTTGACTTTAAATCATAATTAACTGACTATACCTTCAAAACGTGTTGTTTTATAGATCCATTAGGTTTCTGCCTGGCAGCCTCACTGTTGCATCATGAGAACAAATAATCACTTCTTGTCTCGGGCGACATTATTACTCGTGATGTTTTTGCTGTTGAAAAATGTGCTCAGCATCTTAATTGTTCCCAGTGGAGTGGCGACCAGGGAGATGCTTTTGTCCTCCGAACCATTCAGCAAATACATTTGTATCATGTGAAACTGGCTGGAGAGATTACACGCCTAATCTGTGATGTGCTGTATGGCGATGTTTGGGTCACAATGTGCGTTATCTCATTGGGATCTTTGCTCTGCTCCTATTACTATATCTGATTTTCTTCATATTATTTGCACGAGCAAATAGCATGCAGTAAATGAAGATGCACTTTTTGTCATTGCATGTTGTTTATCTGTTGCAGTGTTCTGCAGAGAAATAATCACAACACAATCTGCAAAGTAGGCTAAAACGTGGATTCTGCTTTATCTGTTTTCTGCCTTCCGCAGCTCCAATATTTTCAGTCTCTCATGTTCACACTGCGGTCCACATTGTGCCTCTGATAAAAACGACTGATTACTGCGATGAGGCACCCTGTCACTCTAATTTACACGAATCATACACTCCCACTCTGACTTCTGCTCAACCGTGTTAAACTGGGAGCGAATGTCTCTGGCAGTCAGACCCAGAAAGCCTAATTTAATGTACATGCACCCTTCCACACAAATAATCCCACACTGTGAGATTCATCCTGAGCAACAATATGCACATTTGGTGTTTATTGTGCTTCTGAGCGTGTAATTATGCAGTTTGGGATGTGTGGCGTCACATCAGCGAGCAGGACTTTGGTGTTATTTATTATTTCAGAGATTCAGCTGAATGATGAGAAGCTGGAGAAGTTTGGAGAGTTAATGATGACAGGTGGGAGAGACAAACAGCCACATGGGTCACAGCACTGGTATCCACAGAGGCCTCCTGAAAAGAAGAATCACTGAACTTTTTGTGTTTTATGTTTCCACATGATTTACGCAGTGAAAACCTGGTGTAGGCATGTTGTTAGTGCAATAATCAGCATACAGTTGCATGCTAGCTGTCTGCAGTTTTCCGTATTGTGTGTGTAAGAGCAGGACTAAACCAGCCGGGTTGGTTTCCGCCTCACTCTCATAAACTCCAGCTTGCTTCTCACTCACTGTGTCTGGGTCAATATTAGTCAATCGTAGTGGAAATAAACGACACGGCGCTTGTTTGATGGATCCCTTTGCTCCACTTAACAGCTTTTTCACCTCAGATCCAGCTGCCCTTCATCAACCTGAGGCTTCCCACTCGTCCCTGTTAGTTTATCAGGTCTCCTTGTGACTGTTGCTGTGAGTTTTTTCTGTTATCTGCATCAGTTGCCGAGGGAATATACTGCTTTACGCACCACATCTCTTGGTGTCAGCCTTTTCCCTTCTTTCAGACACACACACACATTAAATGTTGGTCAATCTTCTTGTTAGATTCATCAGAGTGAAAGCTAGCAGGGGACTTAGTGTTTAAGGAGGAGGTAGCCTGTTTTCTTCAGTCTTTACATTTCTGTTACCATCACCCCCTCACACACTGACCTTTTTTTTAAAAGATTAATATTTTGCCTTTATTTATAGGACAGCTGAAGAGAGACGGTACATGTGGGGATTAGCGAGTGGGGGATGACATGCACCAAATGATCAGCAGACTGGGAGTCGAACCTGAACCCTACCAACTGAGCTAAACCAGCGCTCCCCACTGACCTCTCTGACCTACAAACTCTCTCTCTCTGCTCTGTCTTGTAGGCGTACCCTGCCAGGTATAGATAATTTGTCAGGTGGGTCGTCTCTTCGGCTCGCGTGCTGCTGGTCGATCAGAAATCAGAACGATGCACAGACGGATTGAACCATGACTGCACGCTGGAGGGAACTCTGCTGCACGCAAACATCAGTGAGGGGCTCATCAGACAGCTGCTGACCTGCAACACACACAAACACATGCTCAGTTTAAAGAGACGACTGTATGCTTACTGTATGTTTTATGTAATCCCAACACAAAAACACAAACGATAGAGCAGCATCTCTAAGATCGAAGCAAAATAGAATCTGTAGCATTTTTGCCTCTTGTTTCTCAGAATGATTAAGATACAGTTCATTTTTAGGATCTATGTTAGTGTCTGTGAGAAAAGAAGGGAAGCTGCACTCTTTAAGAGCCACTGCAAACACCGAAACCTATTTAGTCATTACAAAACGCATGCTGAAACACATAACCTTCATATTCACACAGAGAGCACCGCTGTATTTTCTACATAAAACTTGGACTGTTCAAGCTTTCATTGTGCTTCAGGCTACTTAATGGAAGGTGTAGTGTGCAGAGAGGTGTTGGAGAAATGGCTTTCATTGATTCACGCAGGACAGATGTGGTGAAACAGGAGCAGACAGTGGAGGTAAAAGACGTCCAACAGAGCCATTAACCCACAACTCAACCTGCAGTCAATATTATCTGTCTTTAATTCAATGAGAATATATTCCACTCATTCACTTAAACGTAAGTCTGCTCTGTGACCAAAGGTTGGCTTGTTTTTATCTTTCAAATGATCACTTATTTTTATATATAAAGGCAAGCAGGATTAGTGCACTTGATCCTGGATAATTCTGCTGAATACCAGGGAGACGAAATCGTCGCTGCGTTTCAGAAAATTAAATCAGAGTGACTGAAAAGCCTCTTAACACCTGCATGCCTGCAGCATTCCCTCATCCTGCTTTGTCTCCCCTTTTTAATTATCAATATTAAGTCAGTTTGCACTAATCTCAATGTAACATGATATATATAATACAGCATTAACAGGATTGCACAATTATCCATAATTTGCACTCTATGAAATGCATAAAGACTGCCATGCAAAGCTAACAACACGGCCGTCCTATCGCCTGCCTGCTCTAAATTCATATTGTGTGTGTGCATACGTGTGCATGCACCTGTCTGTGTGTGTGTATTACATGTAAGTACATGAGTGTGCATGTTCATAACCACATGACAACTTTCCATTTGAAAGGTGATCACACATCCATTAACATCTCCGTCCTCTATCCATCATCTCATTTCCCACTCACCTCTCCATTATTCACTCCATCACTTTAACTCCAACACTTTGAGCCGAGCGCGCTCACAGCTCTGCAAACAAATCCTATAAAGTCTCTAATTATTATTCATACAGTTTAGGCTTTATGATGGGAGTTCCTATAAATATCTCTCCCCCGCTCCCTCCCTCCCCCTTTCTGTCTTTCCCACATACACATACTGTTATACATATGCACTTATCCTACACACACACACACACACAAATACACACTTATTATCTGCCCTCTCTAACTCTCTCTCTCTGTTTTGTTTTCTTCTGTTCCTCTCTGATCAGCCGCACAGAGCTCTGCAGGGAGGAGATAAAGTATCTTCTTCTTCTTCTGCATCCTCTCCATCTCATCCCCCCTCCCCCCATCTCCGCACCCATCCTTTACACCACCAGCTTGTAGGGACCAAACCGGGGAGGGAGACGCACCACAGCAGGAGGGGAAGATGAGATAAAGATAGGATGAGTGCACGGCTCATCCTGCAGAGTGAACAAAGCTGTGTAGGTGATTTAGTAGCCGTTCAACATCTGAGCTGGATTTACGCCAAGTGCAGGTTCGATTGACCGAGGAGACGGAGTGCCCCTCTGACCTCTGCAGAGCCAGGAAGAATGATGAGGGGTGTGAAAGGTTTAGGGAGGGAGGAGGTGAAAGTAAAAGCTAAGAGTGGAGGGAGGGTGTAAGTGACATCTGATGGGTGAAATCAAAACTTAGGAGACAATGAAAGATGGAGTGATTTGGAAGAAAAATGTGGAGCAGGATGCGCATGACTGCACATTTTTATTGTTTCGGTTCCACCTCCAGAGGCGCTGTGGCCCCTGGGATGCTTATTTATTCAGGCTTTATTTGATAATTCACAGTGCAGAGAGCTATAGAATTAAAAGAGACAGGGGTGACACAGATCCCATAAGATCCAGCGGAGCCAGCAGGGCGCCCGCTGAAGGATAAATAGTTTGATGTAATTTTCTCCTCATGGGAGCAGCAGGATTGGATGATGTATAATGATCCTGCTATCAAACCAGCAGCCTGGACAACACTTAATAGTAACTCAAATGCAAAGCCCAGGAGAACCTTCCTCCTCATCCTCCTCCTCCTCCTCCTGTAATTGGTCTACTGCCTGCAGGTTCACCTCACGCTAAGTGCGCCCCCGTGTGGCGGGCAGGAGAAGCGCGGACGCCGCGGGGGGTTTAAAAGCCTGAACAGAGGAGGAGCTGTCCACAGTACCAAGGAGCTCCACGCCGGGAAAAGTTTACCTCCAACTATTCCGCTCGACTGAAAGGACGGAGAAACCGCAGACATGGCAACTCAAGCCCAGCAGCCGCCCCACCTGCACCTGGCTGAGCTCACCGCCGCGCAGTTCATCGACATCTGGAAGCATTTTGACGCAGACGGTCAGTGCGCAAATATTAAGCAGTCTGAGGAATGCGGAGTTAACGGAGTGGTCAATTAGTATTTGTTAGAAGCTAAACATTGTATTAGTGTTTTTAATTAGTTTTTTATTTCAAGCAATGGTTTATTATTTACTCTTTTACAACAAATTTGCTCCAAGTGAGAGTTTAAATTCATCTTAAAATAATCCAGAGACGCGCTAAAATACAGCAAAATTAGAATTGTACAGTTATAGCTAATGAGTTAAAGCAATTTTATTTGATATAACAGTATAAGAAATATTGTTTTATTTCATTCTTCATTTTTCACACTTGATTTAAAAAAATACTTTGTGTTTGCGGTAAAACCTCCAGTAAACAGTGACATCTCAGTAACACGTTTGATGCTTTGATATACGATGACTATAGCATGCTTTAATATCATGTATGTTTTTTTACTGTGTCTGAGGTGCTACGCTGGTTTGAAAAATTACAATGAGAAATCAAATTAGACTCCGTCAGAGTTGAGTTATGGAGAGGAGGCTGGAAAAGGTGGAGAGGAGAGAGAGGGGGGAAAAGAAGAGCGGGGGGGGGGGGGGGGGGGTCTGAAAGTGAAGAAGAATGAGAGGATGAAGAAGAGGTGGGGGAGGGAGGGATGAAAGGATGCAGAGAGGAGGGAGGACAAGAGAGAGAGATGGATAGGCAGGGAGGGGGAGTGAGGTGGTGAGAGAGAGAGAGAGAGAGAGGAGGGGATGCTTCAGTGAAGAGATGCTTTCAACTGGAGCTTACTGGGAGGAGCTTCTGAATCTGAGAGCTTATTGGGAATTAACTGGAGGGATGGAGAGTGTGTGTGAGAGAGAGAGAGATCAAATCTTTAACAACTACTGAATAAAAGGGAATAAGTGTACATAAGTGTAATGAAAGGTCAATTATTAGGCAGTGACGTCGCTCTGATTGGTGCAAAGGTAGCTATTACTCAGTATTTTGAGGGGATACCTGAACTTTCCTCACGCAGCCTCGCCTCTCTCAAAACTGGACACTGAGCTAACTGAAGTTGTCCACCAACCTGAAGTCTGTTGATATAAGGGGGCGTGGTTTCTTCCCTTCTGCAATCGTCAGTTTTGTTATGCTTGATCAAGCCCTCTACCTCCTTCAGGTTGACCTTTTCAATGTTGTCTGTGATCATGTTCACCATCGCTCAACTTGATATTTGTTAGAGTTGAAATTGATCACATTCCTATTTGTACAGGGAGAACAGCAGGGGGCTCAGAACACAGCCCTGTGGTGCTCCACTGTTAAGGATGAGGTTTGATGAGGTTTGTCTGTCCACCCTGACACCTGGGTTAGGGTGAGGGTTTAATGCCAGGTCGTTGAGCGGAGAGGTGATTGGATAGGTCTGAGCTTTCTCGCTTGATTTGTTTGTTGTCTATGAGATTAACCAGAATATCTTTGGGTCTTTTACTGTTTGTCACTCAATGCAAGCTATGTGAACGTGTGGACTTGAGCTATGGGAAAATGGGGTAAACATTTTTTGTTCCATTTTTGACTGACTGAGTGACGGTACTTTCACAGCCGTAGAGAGATAGAGTCGCGACATTGCAATGGCAGATCATGGAGCATATTGGACCTCCACTGACTCGACTCTCTGTCTATGAGTCTCTGGATACTTTGTTCGGGGAGTAGGCGGGGCTGCTCCTCCGCTACTCGTCGGCTGTCCTCACCTACGTCCGCAGCGCGCACCTGCTTTCAAACACGTTGTCATCGGCCTCACAAGGACAGTCCTTGTAAAACATTGCCCACAAAGGTGCACATTGACCTGATGCAGTCAGCCACTTACGAGGTTTTGACCTAGTCTTGTTTTTTTTATTTAATAACCTACCAGTGATCACCATGTTATTGTTTGTGAAGGCCCAATAACTTTACATCATATACATCATAAACTGATTATAGTAACACCAGCTGTGGAGGTTGTGTAGTAGAATGAAAGCTATATCAATTTAGTGACGAAACATAAATATGAAAACCTACATGTATTTCCGTCACTGTTTATGGCCTGGTTGTTGTAACATAGGGTTTAGGATAGACTTCATCCTGAGGGATTATTTTCTGAAGCCATCAAAAAAAGCTCAAACCTCCATCGTAAAATCCCTTCAAAACCATGTCCCATAAATTCACTGTTTACTTTCATCAAACAGTGTAGCCTTTTGTTAAGTCCCACACAACCTTCACAACGCAGCCGCACTGCTGACCCGCTGTTTGCATCCTGTTTCATTCAATGCTGTTTTTATTTAACCAAGAACAAAGCTTTTAAAGCAGTTTTTGTGCCTTGACCAATTTAACCATGACCATAATTTGGTGGCTGTGGATCAAAAGATAGTCATACTACATTTTCTTACAGCGGTTATATTTTTAAAAAGGAAAATTTGTCAGGGGCACAAGATCAAGAAACACACCAGAGGAAATGCTGACTATTCGGCTGCTATTTCAGGGTCCACAGAACAATCACATCTGAAAACATTTACAAATTAGTCTACAGATCGTAAGCACAGACTGATCTCTGGATAATTAGTACAAAACGGCTCAGACCTGTAGGACTGCAACATATTTGTTTCATCTGTCATCTTCAATGAGCTCTATTGGAGAAATTGAGTTTAAGTGCTCTGCTCAAGGGCACCTCGCTAATGAGGGTGAAGAAACTGGAGCTAATTACTTCCTCACCTGGAGGCTTAGATCATGGACTGAATTACATAAGTGACAAAATCTGTTGGCTTCTAGGGACAATAACTTTGAAGAAAAGCTGGAACGTTCCTCTCAGCAAGCTTTGCCTTTATCCTGTTTCATCTAATAATTTTATTATAATAATATGTTCCTTTAAACTCCTCCAAAATGTAAATCCCTGTAGTAGGCTCTGAGCACACTTATGGCCAAGCTCTGCCTGCTCTTGGCAACTGAGCTCAACATTTAGTGCCCACTACTCAGCTTTTATATTCCCAATGGTCTTCAGAGAGTTATTTATGCTTTTATCACTCCTAGTCTGGTTTATTTGTGATACCTTGTTTCAAGCCTCAGTCAAAATGTCTCACATGCAGAACTAAATCACAAATTCCAAATGGTGCCATCATATTGTTGTCCGAGTGGGTTAGCAGCATAACGGCCTTGTGGAAGCAAAAAGAGGCTTCCTGTGTGAACAAGCAATGGAAGCTTCGCATAGACACACAGCACTGCTCCGATCTGCCGGCTCAGAGGGGGAACGCCTTCGCCACATCATTCTGCCTCTGTGACTTTTACACAGACAACGAGGTGTAACAGTCCCGTCTTGGAAAGGCTGTGCAAAAGAGGCCATAGAAGCATGATCATACCTTTCCCCATTTTAGCTTACCTTCACTGAGTGCCAATTATGTGACTGATTTTTCCAATTTTAGTCTCGACTCTCTGGCCCTGCTGTAGATTGTTTAAAAGAGGATGTAGCCATTGTGACATCAAACACTGGTTTGGTAACTGCCCGGGATAAGCCAGCAACGATACTGACTCCTCATGGATATGCATCCACAAAACAAGGCTGTAAACATGTTTATATTTACTGTAAAGTTGAACATTTTAATATTCCAATGGGAATTAACTCGCTTTTGGAGTCAGCCTCAAGTGGCCACTCAAGGAACTGCAGTTTCTGCATCTCCCATGTTGCCTTTATTGTTCAGCTCCAGTGGCTGCCTCTTGGGCCCTGCATGGTATTACACTGAGCTACACGGCTGGGCCTCTAAACCACTACTTATCTCTCGTTTCTGATGAGCCTCTGGTGATGCTGGTTTAGCTTTTCCACGGACAACGCTAAAGATCAAGGGTGACAGGGCTTATGATATTAAGACTCCAACCCTTTAGAAAAGATTACAGAAGGAAAATTCTGTGCTATTGTCTCTAAAGACTTACCGTTTGGCTTTTCCCTTATTATTTGATCTTTAACTTATTATATTTCTGCTTTTATCTATTATATCTATCTTTAATTCTAACTGTTCAAATCGTAATTGTATTTGTTGACTGTGTTTGTGGGTAGTTTTGAAAGCTTCTATATGAATAAAGTTATTTCTACTTTTATTAATACCATCATTAATGAATGAACCACTTTACTCGGCGAATACGTCCGACTGGAGAAAATTGGTTCTTCCTCACAGAAATAGTCTGACTCAAACTAAACCCAGACTCTTCAGCCCACTCAATGTAGAGGAGTCTATTTCTGGGGATGAGTTGTGGATTGATTTCTTGCATCAGGGCAGCAACAAGTTGTTTTCTTGACCACAGCTGCAGAGCAGCAGTGACCGACTGAAGCAGAGCTCCAATTGGCTGCAGGGAAAACTAGGACAATTAGAACAAGTGAGAATCTGAAGGAATGATTGGAGCGTCAGAATGAACTCGTGGGCTTTTCTTTACATTTAACACATTTTTTTTTGTATCATTGTTTTTGGTGATTATGAGTTGGATGCTGGATTGTTGTCCAGGTGCCATTGAGTAATCAGCTGTTGAGCTGCGTTTGAAAATGTTAGGAGGAAGAAGGCTGCATCTGCTCAGTATGCAGTGTGCAGTGGTGCGCTCCATGAGGCAGCTGAGATTTGTAATGCAGTTAAACTCTCACAGTGAGCCCCAATGAATTGAGTGCATGGTTGAGGGACTTTGTTAGATGTCACAAGATTTTAACAGACTCCTACTCAGAATAGATAATTTGTTCTTTGCTGACCAGAGACTGTACTGTGTATTCGATTATCTGCTTCTGTTCTGTAGATTAGATTACATAATGCAAAATCCAAAAGAGTAAACTGGTCTTCTGTCGGCTGGAAGGGATGGCTCACAATTTTATTAAAGTTTCTGTTGAGACAAACTTTAGCAAAGAAAAGAGGCAATTTGATTCAGATAAGAAATCTAAGACACTGTCATTTATTACACACATGCTGTAACATAAAATGTTTATATCTTGTATATACTACTCTTCCTGAATGCATTTTGTTGTGAGATAACTCTTTCTGTGATCTGGCACCATATAAATAGAAAACTAGTGAAGGAGTTCAATTGACTTTGTTGATCCCCAGACTTTTTTTGTAGCGCCACCTAGAGTTATTGTTCTTGGTGAAATAACTTCACTTATATTGGCTTGATTGCTATGAAATTTGCCAAAAACATTCAAGTTCCAAACTGCAGGAATCGAAATAACTTTGGTAATCTCTTTCCATCTGTCTGCAACCATAAGTCCAACATCCATCCATCATCTATAACGCTTATCCTGTTCAGGGTCGCGGGGGGCTGGAGCCTATCCCAGCTGTCTTTGGGCGAGAGGCAGGTACACCCTGGCCTGATTGCCAATCAATCACAGGGCTGACTCACAGAGACAGACAACCAATCACGCTCACACCCAGAGCTACAGGCAATTTACAGTCACCAATGAACCTAACGAGCATGTGTTTGGACCGTGGGAGGAGGCACCCGGAGAGAACCTACACATGCACGGGGAGAACATGCAAACTCCACACAGAAAGGCCCACTTCGTCCGAGGATTTGAACCAGGAACCTTCTAGCTATGAGGGGACTAACCACTGCACCACCGTGCAGCCTAAGGCCAACATTTTAAATTTTAATGTGACTAATCTTGTTCTTGGTTTGATCAATTACCTGCAAAACTAATGACTTCACCATCAGCCTGAGCAATAAACAAAGTGTAAATCCTGTTAACATACAAAACAAAGCTGTAGAGCATGGTACCATTATACCTGCTAAACATCAGCGTGTGAGCATATTGGTTAAGATTGAATCATTCTTATTTTAGAGGAACCGACACATAACTAAACTTTATTTGTAACTGAAAGTACATTTCCCATCCAGTCTTTTTCTTCACGTGTCAAATATTGCTGCTGAAAAAGCTGATATAATATTCTTGTTGATGGAAGTTCTTGCTGATTTCTATATCTCACATTTTTCCCGGACACAGTTAAGTACAGAATTTGATTGAACAGCTGTTGAGGGATAATCCAGTCATTACTCAGTGTGAATGCTCACAGATTATAATAAATTAGTAGCAGCTCAATAATGAAAGAAAAACTAAAGATAATATTGAGGTTATAGTGAGTGTTTTGTTTCCACACAAAGCTTTGTGTTCCAGCAGTAATTTGTACATATCTAAACACCAGCTCAACCCCGCACAGATGGTGACACGGAGCACCTATGGCATACAGTGATCACATGAATCTGTGCAGGGGGATGAGGAGAAGGGGGGAGGTGGGGGAGAAAGTGATCATATTGTAAGGGAGATGAGAGGATAAGAGATTAAGAGATGAAGGGTGGTGGGGGTGAATCTGTGCGTTTTACTCTGTGCATCAGTGTTTATTCTAAATTGAAATAACAATTTTATTTAAGTCTGTTTTGTTTACGATAAAAGGCACAACCCCCCCGATCCCCACTGGGATTCTAGACAGATGGGACTCATTCTTCTGATTAAAAAGAGAGCGCTGACTGTCCTATATGTTTCCTCTGACTCGCAGGGAAAACAGCGGAGTAAATTATTATATTAAATAACCCCCGCTCATGTGGCTGTCTAAGAAGCTCTTATCCCAACACGGGGACAGAATGCCCCAATAAGCATCAATCTGCCCACTTTCACCCTCTTAGGCAAGAAAACACTCATTATACTGCTTCACTCCGGCTGCACTGCTCGCTGCTTGTGCTCTGTGTTTTTTCTGCCGCAGCACATCACTGAATCTCCACAATCCCTGCCACCGCTAAATGCCAATTTGGCTTGAGATTTATGAGGAAAGACTATAATCTGTAGATGTGAGCTTGTTTTTGTGTTCCGTTCTTCAGTTCATCAAAGTGAGTTTTCAATTAAAAGTTTTCAGTTTTGAGGAAATGATATGTGATAATCTTTCATCCTGCTGGTGTAGCGCTCCAGGCTTCACTCAAGACATAAATATTGACGACCCAAACTTCTGTTCCGACTTTTAAACAAAATACTGATGTAAGAACAGCTGTAGGCATGCATTAATGCTGCACACAGGCCACATAAGCAGATCTTTAAGCAGCCTCACTGGGCCCTCTCACAGAGGACTCCAGACTGGACGAGCACACAGGCTTTGGCGACTGTTACAAAATTTAAAGACCCCCTTTGACCTTCAATCTTTTTATCAACTTTCATCAAACTTTTTGAACGGTCAGCAAAGCTTCAGGGCGACTTAAAAGCTCCATAACATTATTTTGTGCCAAACTAAGTGAGTTCTTTTGGTGCTTCACAGGAAACGGCTACATCGAAGGGAAGGAGCTGGAGAACTTCTTCAGAGAGCTGGAGTCTGCCAGGCGAGGATCCGGCGTGGTGAGCGTGTGCTTACATATTTAGATTTGCCCAGAGTGACTCCTGAAGCGTTCACATTTAAACAGAACTTTGATTTTTCATGACAAATTGCTCAGTCTACCTTCAATCCATCATTTAACATAATAAAATAAGGACATATTAATCAAAATTGCTAAGACAATGCTCGCCCCTGGAAATTACATTTGCATACCACTCATTTGTTTTGCTGATTACGTTTTTGAGCAGAACTCTGCTGCATGGAATATTTGTTCTTCTAATGTAGGAGGTGCTCTATTTGTCTCGCGCACCAAGTAGCAGGGAGGTGGTCATGGGCTTCTAAAATGTGACATCCTGCTAACATTAAGTGATGGTTTAGCTCAGTTAGAAGAGCAGGAGCCCCATATACAGAGGTTACAATCCTCAGCGCACTGATCGCAGACTAGACTCCCAGTCTGCTGATCACTTGGTGCTTGTCATCCCCCACTCTCTAATCTCCACATTTCCTGTCTCTCTTCAGCTGTCCTATCTAATAAAGGCAAAAGAAAAAATCTTTAGAAAAACATTTAAAAAAATACAGGTGATGTAAGCGCCTGAACATAAGGAGGGAAAACCAATGAGATACATTGGCCGCAACTGTTTTGCCAACACATTCATCATCAGAGCCACATGTTAATTAACACTGTTCACTCATTATGTGGATTGGAAACATTATCTTGCTGGCATTCAATTTCATACAAAACTAATTAGCTGTTGCAAATATAAAAGTAGGCTGATTTATGGGGAACAGGGTTGGCTTATTTTGCATGTTTTGTCTTAAATATATGTTTTAATGTAGGTCTGTTTTCATCTCTTTGATCTGCGATTCAATGTGGTTGCAGGATCCTACACACGCTGCCTTCAAAGAGAAGATGAGGGAGTTCATGGCCAGCTTTGACAAAAACGCTGATGGGAGAATTGAGATGTCAGAGGTGAGTAAACTAATAGAAAACTGTTTCTTCTAGGTCAGACAGATACAGCCTTTGTGTTATGTCGTAACCTCTTATTTATTTTTACTTTATCCTCACTGTGAATCACCTTAAAAAAAATATAGCTACTGTTTTAATGAAGCCTGCATTTCAAATGTCTCCTGTGTTTATGAATATATATTTTAAACCAAAAATAGAGAATATAAGTCTCTGGAATAATAATGATTCTGTCTCCTATCTTCCTCTCTGTAGCTTGCTCAGCTTCTGCCCACAGAGGAAAACTTCCTGCTCTGTTTCAGAGAGTTTGTGGGATCCAGTGCTGAATTCATGGCCGTAAGTTTATATATACTATATATGTGTGTCCCCCACTTTATTTTTGTCTCATCTTAAGCAGTAGTCATTATATTACTCTGTATATTACACCTGCTCCGACAAGCTTTCATACCTATCAACACTGATTCAATGAAGGTCAAGATTTTGGACAGCCCAAAAGAACAGTCTCATCTCTTGTCATTTATCATTGTTGTTCATTATGTTGCAGTATGATAATGTGTAATTTGTCAAGTGATAAGTATGTGCCACTTTGTTTACACGTTTTTTGGTTTTTTTTGATAATACTGTGGAGGCAGCTGTATGTATGCAATGTTTGAGTCCAAGACAATCGAACAATAAAGTATATCGTGTCATATTGCATCGTACCACATTGAATTGTATCGTATTGTATTGTATTGTACTATATCATAATATATGGTATAGTAATGAATTGCACCGTACCGTACAGTACAGTATCGTATTGTATCATATTGTAATATATGGTATAGTAATGAATTGCACCGTATCGTATTGTATTGTATCATATCGTATCGTATTATATGGTATAATAATGTATTGCACCGTACGTACCCTACCGTACAGTATCATATTGTATCACATTGTAATATATGGTATAGTAATGTATTGCACTGTACCGTACAGTACAGTATCTTATTGTATCATATTGTAATATATGGGAAAGTAATGTATTGCATAGTACCGAACGGTATTGTATTGTATTATATCGTAATATATGGTATAGTAATGTAATGCACCGTACTGTACTGTACCATATCGTACGTACATATCATACCTTACTGTATCA
Source organism: Semicossyphus pulcher (assembly GCF_022749685.1). Classification (NCBI taxonomy): domain Eukaryota; kingdom Metazoa; phylum Chordata; class Actinopteri; order Labriformes; family Labridae; genus Semicossyphus; species Semicossyphus pulcher. The sequence goes on from NW_027211603.1 coordinate 17,902,524, forward strand.
TCATTTCGTATTGTATCGTATCGTATTGTAACACGGTATAGTAACCTTACTGTATCATATTAGCCTTTTTTTTTCACTCTTTGTTGAAAAAACGTTGCTCTCTGACTAACTGCCTAACTTAACTGAACTGTGAAATCTCCACTTAACTGCCTCAAGTCAGCACAGTCATCACAGCTCGCCCTGTGGGACGCATGTTCAGCTGCCCCATGATTCCTTCTGTTTCCCTGCCAAGTTAGGACACCTTGTTCGTGTGGAAACAGTCCAGTGTGTGATGGTTAATTTACAGCCTGGATGCCGTGTCTCAAACTCAAACACTAGAAGTAGTGTGGTACTGTACTGCAACCTGCGCTGCTTTTATTGGTCATCTCTGGCAGTGTTAAGGTGACTTAAATGAAAATAATTCTCAATTATTAATTCCTATAAGTTATCATTGGAAGTTGCAACCTTTTACCACACTAAAGTAAGGATAGTTCGATGACCAAAACTGAGTATTTACTGCCGTAACAGCATGTACATAACTACATATTTGACCCACACTTCTGCACCAGTCTGTAAAAAACCAGCAGTAACATCTCTCCTTCCTCAGCTGCATATGTAGAAATAATTAGAGAGAAAACAGCGAAGCATGGCACATCTGGCCCTCTGTGATTTAAAATAACATACCCACACTTTGTGTTCCTCAGGCTCGTGTCGAGGAGGGTTTTCAGTGGTGTGATGTTCAGGCTTCTCTGTGCGTTAAAGCTATTCTCAGACAGACATACATTATGAATGGAGCACAGCTTTCTGCTGGGGGAAGGCAGTGAGTGCTGGAGGGGTTTAGGTATCCATCTTTGATAAGAGCTTTGACAAACTCTATATTTAAACAATATCAGCTGAAACCCTTGTACCACTGTCATTACTCTTTGTGATGTTTCTTTAAATCAGTTAATATAGAAAAGGAATTGTGTATTAATGCTTGACAGGGTGGTTGAAGTATTGCACTTGTCTTCTGAGAGCTACTGTAACATCCCTCTTCTCGTGCAGGCCTGGAGGAGATATGACTCTGACCGGAGTGGGTACATTGAGTCGAATGAGCTGAAGGTAACACACATACGCCAAACTCTGCAGGAAGCTAATTAATTTATGTACAATCATTTGAAGTACATGCCAACAACACAGCTGCTCTGACAGCAGTGCAGCTTCTTCACTTAGGTTTACCAGCTCTGTCACTTACATACAAACACACAAACAAAAAAAGTAAAAGTATATAAATAATATTGATACACATCTGTTCTCTGTGTCATGAGTTGTGGGTGTATAATAAAAAGACAACAGGAGATAAATAGTTGATACATGTATGTGTGTGTGTTCTGTAAAAACACACCACCATTTGGGCCAAATGCTTTCTGTCACATTCTGATCTCTGGACATCAGAACCACTCATTTTTACCATCATACTAACATGCTAGTAATCAATCACAATTGCATTATGTCATTGATTCTTTCTCTTTTCAGGGTTTCCTGTCAGACCTGCTGAAGAAGGCGAACAGAAACTACGATGACAAGAAGCTCAATGAGTACACAAAGACAATTGTAAGTATCATGAGGCAATTTTCTTAACATTTGTCCCTCTTTATAAAATAACTTGAACAAAAGGGGCCATGTATCTTCCAGACTCTAGTGTATGGCATATATGATTAATTCAATGATGATTTAAAGTTCTCACTAACTGTAACATTTTTGTGCTGAACATATGCAAGAGTACACCCAGCAACAACACCTTCCTGCCTTTCCATATCTTGTAACTGAAATAACACCCCTAAAGGCTTGAATTTTAATGTTCTAAACTATATTGTTTATTTGCCCCTCCCCCATGTAACTGGATATGATTCGAATGTAATACTAGGGCTGGGCAATATGACAGTATATATCGTAAAACAATATGAAAATGTCTATCGTATGTGTTTTTCTATATCGTCTCATATCGTGATCATCACAAAACCAGCAGCTATGGCAATTTTTATGTCATTTTGACAACGCTTAATGTTCTAGTCCTCGCACGTGGGAGTGTGCCTGGAGCAAACCATAAAGGAGGCGCTGGTTATTAACATGGACATGCAGAAAAGGAATCAGGCTCAGGCCAAGTGAAATCAGAAACTCAGTACTTTTTATTTGTCAAGTATTTAATTCACACAGGATTATCCTAAAAAAAAGGCTTTACCATGTGGTTATTTCATATAGACTAATTGTTTGTTAAATTACTAGAAAACATGATATATCGTGATATATATCGTCATCGAGATATAAAAAATCCTGTATTGTGATATAGGGTTTTGGCCATATCGCCCAGCCCTATGTAATATATGTGTAAAGGACTCAAAACTTTCAGTCTGCTGTGGTTTCTGATAAATTCTCTGCTAATCTTCTCTTCCTGCAGCTGAGGATGTTTGATCTCAATGGAGATGGTAAGCTGGGCCTGTCTGAGATGGCGAGGTGAGTATGTCTGTGGTCTGTTTGTATATTTTAGCTAACAGGATAAAACCTTACCTGTTCTTGTTACTTATCTAACTTGTTACTTGTTCGCAGGCTCTTGCCAGTCCAGGAAAATTTCCTGTTGAAGTTTGAGGTAGGATTAAACCCAAATTGTTTGAAGTCCTATAACTGTGATATTGTGATGACACACACTGGCGATTCACAATAGTACAGTTCAACATTATTGGATCACTACAAGAGGATTATTCATCCTTAAAGTACTGAATGGACATATGGGGCATTGGAAAAATGTGCTCTTCCTTATGTTAAGTCCTTCAGGAATTAAATGTTACAGCATTTTCAAGCCTTTTAAAACATGATATAACCCTTTTCTGTGTTTACACTGTAACGTTCCATGAAAATGATTTGTTATTTGATAATTGAAATTAAAGTCCTGTGGGTTTATGACTTTAATTTGCATCTTAAAAGAGAACTATCTTATCTTATCGGACAGCTCCATGTATATTCTTAGCTAGAAGACAATTTTTGTGTTCATAGCCACTATGTAAACCTTTCTGGAGCTTTAGGGTTCAACATTTGTGGCACAGTGACAATGTTAATCTGCGCCTCCCACATGTATTTTGTCATGCGTGTTCCCATATGTACATGCTAGCTTTAGTGAACAGATTCCTTTCTGACAGGGGATTAGTCCGTCTGATCAGGATTAACTCATCTCTAGTCCCAGTTATCATAATCTGCATGGATTAATATCAGTTCTGGATCTGGTGGGGCTTTTAGCGCTCTCTAGAAATATCCTGCTGTTTCTAACAATTTCCACTGCTCTCTCTTTCACACAGGGCATCAGGCTCACTGTTAAAGAATTTGACTCCCTCTTCACCTTCTATGATAAGGTGAAAACAGCATGTTTGTCTGTGTGTTTGCTCTCACTTGTACTACATATTTATGTTATGTGTTATGCATAATAGGTACATTTCCATATTAACTGTAAGACTGTGTATAACTGATCAAATAACTTGTTAAATTGATTCTATATGGAGACATATTCTAACAAGTATTTGAGTGTCTGAGTAACGCTAAGTTTAAAGCTTCGCTATAGCTGCCAGGAATAATGGACCATATTAACAGGATGACCATTTTCAAATTCTTTTCAAAGTCGCACTGCTGTGTTCCAGTCTGTAAGTCATAAACATACAGTGTGTAGTAAACTGGACAAAATGTTATAGTTTCACCACTTCCAGATTGATTAGCAATTGAAAAGGCAATGGTTAATGTGGCTAAAGGCTAACATGCTGTTTGATAGTGCTACAAGATACAATAACTTGGAAGTGACTCCTTTCCTAACGTTAATATGAGCTAGGAAGTGGCTAAATGCTAACTTGGGCTGTTGTCTAAAGCTAGCTAATGGTTATCATTTGTGGATTGATCTAGAAGCAGTGAAATTATAATGATTTGTAAGATTTCAAACATTTATACGACTAACAACCTGGAACATAGCAGGACAACATTATAACAGCATTTGAGCTTCCAACCCTGAACATGACGTCAGTGGAAAATGGCCACTGTCCGAATATGATGAAGGATGTCAGTTGGTCAGTGGGTCCATCACTTTGGTTCAACAACTGTTTCATACATTCATTATCCCCGGAGGTTCAATCTTACATAATGTGGTGATCTGCTGACTTTTCTCCAACATGAGTTGACATCTGAGGTTTTGAGTGAGCTGAACTTAGGGTATGTTTTGTGTTGATAAGCTAATTAAAGTATGCTAGCTAGCAAAACTAAGACTCTGAACTTTGTTAGCATTGTGTCTGTTCAAAATGTGCCTGTGCCAAAGTACAGTCTCAAGGAGCTGCAAGCATGGCTGCAGATTCTTTCTTGATTTCACATTGAATACTTTATCTCTGACCTCCCACTTTGTCCCTTTCACCAGGATGGTAACGGGTACATTGATGAGCAGGAGCTGGATGCTTTGCTGAAGGACCTCTGTGACAAGAACAAAATGGTAATGAATAGTTAGCCTATTGATTGATCAGTTCAGGTTACTTTTCTACCTGCCAAATATAGAGCTGAGATGTAATAGCTGCCTGAGATGCCTCTGCAATGTACTGTATGTTTGCACCATCCATAGAGCACTTTGTAGACCTCTATGTGCCTCCTGTGTCGTTTCTGGCAGGACGTGGACTCGACAGGACTGGTCGGGCACAAGAAGAGTATCATGAGTCTGTCTGACGGGGGGAAACTGTACCGCACTGAGCTGGAGATCGTCCTCTGTCGGGACTCCACACTGTGACCTCCCTGCCTGGGACCCTGACACCTCTCTCGCCCCATCCACAGCCTCCTCCTTCCTACCTCCTGATGTAACCTGGTGCATGTGTGACCCTTAACCTCGCTACACAACTTAGATTGAAACAAAAGTGCTCCTGAGAGCCAAAAGTGTACCGCTGGCCCTGCAGTTTTAGCTTTCTACCCCTCCGAGGGGTTTACTTATTTATTTATTTTTATGTAACATGCATCCCACAGTGACATAGCAATGACTACAGGAATTTATTGTGTTTTTATTTATTTTGTCCCCATTTTTAATATGCATTTGTATTTTTACATTCATCTATATGTTCCTCTTTGAGTTAAAATTAAAAGTTATGTTCTGTAGCATCTGTTCATGTATTTTAATTTTTTCTGTTTAATTTAATATGATCCTGTTTTTCTGACGAGGCTTATACTGTTCTATTAAATATATATTAAATATATTACTGAGAGAATGAATAAATATAACATGATAACTCTTGTCCCAGTTTTTCACTTGCATTAAAAAGTCATATCTCTTATCTGTTGTGTTGCACCTGAGCTCTAAGAGGGATCGTTTCAACTGTGCCGCTGCTTCACTGTGAACAGTTTGTTTAATCTTTCCTCTCTGCGCCGCGTAAAAGAAAATAATTTCCCCCAATCCTGAGAGTTGTGTGGTTCCACTGAAGACTGCAGATGCCCAGAGCCAGAGTGTTTTCTCCAGAGTGCTCCACCTTCACTTTCTAATCTCCTGGTAACACAAAGTGTGATGTCGAAAAAGCTTGTGCTGCTCCATTTTTCATGGAGGAGAGTCTCTGAAGCCTCTGTGCCACTTTGAGAGGGAGTGAACCGAGTGGGACACGCTGAGAGATTCGGGACAACAAAAATACAGCATGGTGATTGTCTCACTTTCTCTACATGTATACAAAGCTGCTGTAACACAGCAGGAGGAAATAAGACATGGCAACACAAGATTTGCACTTTTAAATAATTGAAATATGTCACCTTTTCAGAGAACGTGTGTATCTGAGCCTCCACTCATCACCAGACAAAACATTTCTCTGATTATATTTGCCTGTATAATATATGAATTACATCATATCTTTAGTGTACATTATGTATCGATTATTTAACTTTCTCTAATGAGGAAAATCACAAAAGGCAGTTCTTTCTAAATGTTCTGTCCTAATTTACTCTTTATTTGCCTTTTTCTGCTCATTTTTATGGGAAAAAGAATCAAAACACCCCCTTTTTTCAGCATCGTGGAACAGTCCACCTCCCATCAATTAATAATCAGCTCTTTCATCTTTAATTAAACCCACTATCTTTAAAGCACACGCCCTCACACACACCCTCACTGCATCTACACACACACACACAAACAATGGTGTTCAACTCCTTTAGTCAATGTTCACACACATGGGTGTACAGAAACACACACACACACACACACACACACACACACACACACAGACACACACACACACACGCACACACACAGTGAAACGCGGAGCTGTAGTTTAAGCAGTTAACTGCTGACAACAAGAAAAAAGAGTTATATCCGCTCTGATTCCTTCACACACATCGGTGAGAGGAACGAGACGAGCGAGAGAAACAGACAGATGAGATTCCCTCTGTTATTTACCCTCTGCACAGCTGCACACACACACACACACACACACACACACACACACACACTGGCTGCAAAGATAGTGAACTCTGTTAAATGAATGATAATAAATAACAAAGCAGAGGCTGTGCTGATTTACAGTGTTCTTAATACTTGGACAACATTTACTGTATACATTTTTCATATATATAAGATCTATATTGCAAGAGTCAGTACAACGTGCTGCTGCAGCTATAGCAGACACCAGTCATTCCTTTAGCACATTATGCTAATTATTTGTCCTGTGTTTGATCATAATCGTCTTTATCTTCTATTCAACTCATGTTACTGTATGTTCTATTAGATTCGAATAATTTGGAACAAAATTTTACATCAAACAGTGTTCATGTTGGAGTTTTTAGTCACTGCAGGGTTTTCTAAGACATGAATATTGTCTCAGCGATTTCTGTTCCCTGACAATTTATGTGCAAATATTAGTGATATTTTTGGATCTTAGTCTAATTGTGTCTCTGCTACGACAGACACAAGGGACAATGTTTTTTTCTTCTTGTTTCTTTTACCGGAGAAATCACAGAAATCATATTGCACCATTTCAACACTGAAGCAAAACACAAATCCATGTTTCATTTTACGTCAGCTTTTAGTTCCATAAAGAATTAGCTCACTGTGTTGTAATAGCAGAATTTATAATTATGAATAATGAATGATTAGAGTTGTATTTCCTGCCTTAAGAGGTACATGAGAGTTAAAGTGGGGACGTGTCATTTGGTCTTTTAAGCTCAAGAGTTGTGAAGAATTAAATTAATGATTTGCTTTTCTGCTGTGACACATCAAAACTTTATCCATCCCCCTGCTCACCTGTTCCCACTTCACTCATCAGCCTCACTTTATATATATCAGATCTCTTCCTTTCTTTACTTGTCAGCTTGTTCTTATGCTGTGTGCCTCTTTGTTATGCTTTATCCCTTGTGTTTTTGCATGTTGTGTTTTTGTTACTCAGACCTGCCTAGCTGCCTACCTGCTCTTCTGTTTCTTGTTACTGTTTTACCTGCCTACCATTCTGCAAAACCTGCTGACAGGCTTTTGTATCGACAGTACATCTTTGTTGATCACCTGTCTGCCTGTGTCGTCTGCATGTGGGTCCTTTCCCTCTTCCTTTCCTCCCATCTTTGACATGTTTGACATATATGATATTTTATCTCAACATTTGCTCAATTATTTTAATATCTCATATGAGACAATGCAGTAAAATATTATTGTTTTACTCTATTGTCTTATTTTCCAAAGGAGAGTACTTAACATATTGAAACTTGACATAATTAAAGCTTGAACACACACACGCTAACAATAGTCAAAATGCAGTGTGTACCTTGGTAGGTTATAGTTTTTCCTCTAATTTTCCTCCAGCTTAATTCATTACTACTGATACATCACATGAACCTATTTTGGACCTGCGATTAAAAGCAAATTTAACTAGATGTAATGAAGCACAAATAGGGACAACAATCTTATTTTTAATGTTTCACTACCACTGCTCCACATCATTTTATCATTACAACTCTCTGATGGCACACAATCTGTTAACTGACTCCACAGGCAGTGCAGAGCAGTGGGTAGATGAGTGATATTTACTTATGTTGTTTTGTGTGTTTGAAAAAAAACAAAAAAGTTATCAAAAAGCCAATTAAGGATACGCATTTTTTTTTACGTTACAGCACACATACAGTATATGCTATGAAAGGGTATGAGAGAAGCCTGTTCAGCCCCAAGTTAAGCTGTGAAACGTCACTCAGCATTACAGTCAGTAACACTTCCCTCTTATCAGTTTCCATTATTCTTTTTCTGCTGCTCTTTTATTTTTAATGCTTCTTTCAGCTCGGCAACGTTTGCTCCCCCAGCCTCCCACTGCTCTTCATCACTATTATACTGTCATCAGTTTCTTTCCACAAAGCTGTTTAAGGACAAATGTAGAGTAATATGAGCTCTCTTCTGCACTTTAACAAAGTACTGAATAACTGCAAACTGCAAACGCTACATTGTATTTTGCTTCATTTCTTTTTCCACAAATGATGTTTCTGAACGTTACATTTGTGGATGTGAGTTCTCTTCGACATTACTGACAGCTTTGTTGGAAATATCCATATCTCCTGCACACACTGGCAGTCCCACGTGCAAGCCAACTGCATGTCCTGCTCTGTCACCGTGTTGGGGTGCCAGTGAGGTGCCTGTAATGCTGCAGGGAAACTGTTTCATGACCTTCCAGGCTCTCTCCTGTGATGTTCATCCAGGTTGTTGTTCCTTCTGCACAGACTGCCTGTCAGGGATTTTGCTGTTCTTGTAAACTTGTATGACTGAAAGTAAAACATTTCTGGCATCTTTACTTAATGCAGCCAAGGCACAGTTTACAGACATAACACAGAGTGAAGAGGGAGAAGAGAAATATCCAAGATAACAGTGTTTTCAACTACTTCAGTGGCTAAGAGGCTTTGACGATTGCAAGGTGCTTTTTATATTAAAAGGTTGGATTCATTTCTTGTCTAATCATCTGACACAAGAAACAGTGAGCACAGGTGAGCTTTGAAGAGTAAATGTAGAAGATGTCTCCATCTGGTGGGAGGTTGGAGGTAGACTAGTGCTTGGGCAAAGAAGAAACAACAAATTAGATACTTTGCTGCAGTGGGTCAGTGGCCACGGATTCTCAAACGTGACCTTTTATGCAGGTGGGATGTGATTTTTGTATCAGATAATCATCACAACAGTTGTCTATATGGTGTCCGTGTGAAGCCTACTTTCATGAACATGATTAGAGCAACTAGAAAAGCATGCAGCTAAAAGCAGATGCCGTGTTTATTGAGCAACACTGCCCTCAAGTGGATATATAAGATAACTACAGAATGCTATACTGCTGTCATGTACCTACTAAAAAAGTTACCATCACCAAAGAAAGTGTGTGTCACCTCAACCATGAAGTACACCGGCCTTATGGCAGACACGCTGATAAACTATTATTGTTATATTATTATTACAAACAGCACCGTCAGGCTTGTTCTTAACACAGTTTGCACTGTTAAGAACACTATTTCAAGATGTTTAGACTTGTGTTCAGTTTTAAAAGGTTTTGCAGCATTTGCTCTCATACAGTGTTTAGCTTAAAACAAGGCCTTTCCTGTCACTAGGCAAATTTATTATTAACAGGCTTATCCTGAACAGCCACAGTCCTAGAAATATGCACAAATACTGTCGACAACAACATCAATATAACTATTTTAAAGGGACAATAAACCTGAAGATTGATTTTAAACAATATTAGTAAACCAGTTCTGTTTCACTCTCAATGTTGCTCGAGCAGTGACTCCTAAATGTTGTTGTTATCTTCTTCAATAGAGAACTAATAAAAAACTAAAATGTTGTATCGCTGAATAAAGAGGCAGCTTAGTTTAATACCATGGATCCTCTTTGGCTCAAAACATAATTTGACTTCCTCTTATCCTCTATGACATTGTCTGCATGTTCTTTTAATATACTTACTCAGAGAACACTGGTGACTATAACTCATGGTTTAATGGTATTTGAATTAAAAATGATGCATTTAAAATTGATGTTGATAGTGATGAATTATGAATGTACTTGTAGATTTATTTTTTCGGGGTTATATATGAACCCAAAGTTGCAGCTGAATTCATAACTTTTATTTGTATGTTAACACTGGTATGTTAACCTTATCAAATTGACCTTAGCAAATTATCTAAACATTTCTTAGCACTTAGTACATGGGCTATTTCAATGTTTATGTTGCATGACATTGATTGATTTCTATGATTTAAAATAAGAATCATCATTTTTTATGATTTATGTAAATGGATTTCTCTCGCACCTAGCACATAACACAACACTAGTCAAAGGATTAGCTGTCAGGTGATAATCTCTTCCTCTCAAGTCTGCCGTACTCACACTGTACTGTACTGGTCGTTGCTCTGATGTCAGCGCGTACAAGGCGCGTACGTCGTGGTGGTGCCTGCCCTTCACATCCGTCCACATCCTCCTAGGCTCAGCTCCCAAGCGCAGCACAACGATGGCCCTGCTCAAGTCAAACAAGGTGATCCTCTGTTTGGGGAACATCTCTCCGTCCCTGGGAGTTCTGTCCACCCGCAACAGGTAAATTAAAAATGCAATGATAGGCTTAAAACTTAAGGACATAGAGACTTTTATACACAGTGATGCTAGTCTTGGTAATCTAGCAGCGTGGCGTCACATTAGTTTCACTGCTAGCTTGACCAGCAGACAAGCCGTTATTTAAAGGTGAAACGTTTACGGTTCAGCCAGCAATCAAATTGATATTGAAACGTAAATGCTCTTTGATTATCTCGAGCTGGTTCGCTAAGATGGACAGGGGTCAAATGGTTTCAATAGGCCTCGCTGTGCTGTGATTGTAACTAGCTAGAGGGGCAAAAGCTGCTAACGCTATTTTTCATTTGTAGATTAACGTTAGAGACTTTTATGACTCGATAACCTCACACGTTAGCACCTATTGTGCTAGACATCCTCTAGTTGACCTTAGAGGTAACTTGATGTTGCTAACTTATCACTGAAGCTCGCTACTGATGAAAGTCACGCTGGCGTGTCAGCCGCACAAGTCCCTGTGAATCACTGGCTGAGGTGTAGGAGGAACTAACACTTTAGCTAGGTTTGGCTCGTTATAAATTAGTTATTTATGATAATGGGTCGTATATTATTGCTACGATTTTACTTTGCTCCGTTGTTCAAGCCAACTTTCTTAAGGATTTGCACGAAAGCGATTAATTCAGCTGTCAAATCCCCCGCACAGTTTGAGCTAAGCGACTTGTCGTAGTTGGTGAAATCGTGCAAGCTGATTGGCTAAAGTGTTCCGCCTTTGATCGCTGATTGGCTGTTTTCTAGCGGCGACGCGGCTAACATAGGCACCGATGTCCTTTCAGGGTCTACTTGGAGGGCAAACTCGTTTAGATTCCCTGGTGCAATTTTATTTACGGACAGTATTTTACATGTAGCTTTTGTAAGTGTAGACAATTTGATCAGGCGTTTGAACTTTTGTCTTTTGTCATTCTCTGCTTCGTTCTCCGCAGATGTAACTTTGGGTTTCCTTTTGCTAGCCAGTGCTATCATGTTTCTGACTGTGTGGGTGTGTTTCCGAGTGTCTGCTTCATCCAAGCACATCGGTCTGATTTCAATGAATAAATAAATGCATTAGGGTTTACCCCTGCAGTAGACGCTAGTATGAAGAGCAGTGGGTGGGAGAGCAACACCCTTTTATTTCCACGCTTTAACATGCTAAACAAGGCCTTTGGTCTATTGATCACCGATAACTTGCCAGTCGCTTTAATGTTTGTACAAATGCTGAAGTTCAGCTGTTCAAAGGTTCTGTGTATATGCTCTCTGCAGGCATAACATCCCTTGAACCCAAATGCCCCTCACTTTCTATAGCATTTGTGCTACATACATTTTTTCATTGTGTTGAAAGTGAAACTATATAGTAAAATAATTGCAACATCTCTTGTTTGCACTCTGCATAGATGTGCATATTATTTTGTTGCCTTATTTATGGCCTTGTATATGATATATTTACATAGTCTGTATAATCTACTAACAGATTACTGCTGTCTATACTTCACTGAATATAAAATCTTATCTAATCTTAAACTTAAAGCGTGTATAGCATAGTAGTGATAACAGCATTTACATTACAAAAGCACCATAAACTACAGCCTCAGTAATACAGTGGTAGTAAAACATCTCTAACACAGTCCTTATACAGTATTTTAAGCTCCACAAAGGTGTTTTTAATTCAGGTCTGTTGCATTGTATATTAAAGTAGGGCTTTGATTGTGATGTCTACTGCTGGTTGTATAAATGCTTCAGGATCAAACACCCCATTGTATTTAGCTATAGATTGTTAGCTGGACTCAGCACATATATTTTTTAAGCATTTCACAACATTTGATTAATGCAAATTAACATGTTTGTTCCCGAACTTTAGTCACTATTTAATAAACCACTGCAATATTTTTTTGAATTATAGATAGGGGAGGTGTGACTCCTGGCCTTTTGCAAAGTGTTCAGTACTAAATTTAGCTGCAAAGTTTAGAGGGTTTACAAAGTAGAAGAAACCCGAGACAATATTTGAGCACCAGTGAAGTGAAGGTCGCAACATGCAACAACCCTCTTTAACCCTTATTGAACAGATTTCTGACATAATTTATTTCATTTATTAAGTGAGTCAATAAGAAAACAATTTATCCCAATTGGAATTGGAGTGGCCACTGTCATATTACATAAAGCCTGATGTGGGTTTGCTTACTTTTATTTTCTCATAGTAATTTGTAGTTGGTTTGTTTTGTTCATGAATTTTTTTTTGTTATTATTGAACTTAAGAGCAAAAGATCTCCACTTTGTAATCTAATGATCAATAAGTAAATAGCTCAAAGCTATTTTCCAAAAATAGACAAACCTGAATAAAATAACAGGTTTAGAATAAGAGGAAGAAAGCAAACAATAGGACAGATGATTGAAGGGGGGTTAGAAAAAAGCAGGGCAAAGAAGAAGGTAGAAGTAATAAAACAGTTAATGCATTTAGCATGCTTGTTCATAATTACATTTTCTTGAGTGATATTTATATTTTTGTTGTGTATTACAGTGGGGATATGGACTTGGTGCATGGGGGACTTGCATCATAAACCGTGAGTTTTAGAGCCAGATTAACTGTTACTCTTGTTTGGACTTTGGACCCTCTGAATGGATTATAGTGTTTGTCTCATGAAAGTCTGAGGGCCAACTGAGCCTGTGTTTGACGTCGGTGTTTTCTCAGGTCACATGAGGAGCTAAGCTCACGCATTAAGTCTACACACATTAGTGCAACCAGTAGCCAATAATGGCGTGAAATGTTAAGAAGCAGCACATCTTGACCTTGTAGAGTGTTTCCGTTCATGAAAGACAAAGCAGTGCACTACACACTGATGAAGTCTTCAGTCTTGTCACTGTTTTCCGACCACATCAATAATCACCTAATTTGGTGTCTTTGCAGCTCATGGTGGGGTGGAGTGCAGATGGGACCCCCCGATCCCATCCTGGGTGTGAGCGAGGCCTTCAAGAAGGACAGCAACCCCAAGAAGATGAACCTGGGAGTGGGAGCCTACAGGGATGACCAGGGCAAGCCCTTCGTGCTCAGCTGTGTCCGCAAGGTACCATACAAACAAGAACATTTCTTCCCGTTTCACAGACATGCACACTCTGATTTTCCCATGCCACTTACAGGTTACCCCTTTAACCTAAGGGAGAAAAGAAATCACATCAATGAGTTTTATTTTTTCATGTTAAAAACTCAAAGGGAACCAAAGTACACCAGTTTTGTGTAGATATTTAAGCAGGTCTTTTAAAAACAGAGAGGTCACTCAGGGATTTACATAGTTTACATTTTCAACTGGCATTTAAAGTGTTAACAGTTGTAGCTGGTCAGGGTCTTAGTGATTGGCTCATTCTTGCTTTGTCATCCTGAGTTCAGCTTCTGTAGACCCTGTGGACCCTCAGGACTTTTGAACATTCAAGCAGTTTAAGTTTGGGTGAAACACATGTTAATGATTAGGACAACTTCTGCCTCGTCACCATGAGAACGCGTGTCTGCCTTTTGATTTGTGTTTAACCAATGGTACCTTCATTATAGATGTTTCATGTGCAGAGCAGGGAACACAAATAAAAGAGAGTAGTTGTGTTTTTATAGCTTTTGATTTTCACACTTGTAGGCGGAGGCTATCATCACAGCCAAGCAGCTGGATAAGGAGTACCTTGGCATCACTGGTTTGGGGGAATTTACCAAGTCCTGCGCCCAACTAGCTCTTGGTGCTGATAACGAGGTCTTGAAGAGCGGCAGGGTAAGCTGGGTGGTGTTAACATCTAAAAACTAAATACAAGTTTTGATACACAATGAGTTCAAAATCTCTTCTTCCAACAGAACTCCACTGTCCAGACCATCTCAGGCACTGGATCTCTGCGCATCGGAGCCAACTTCTTGGTGAGGTCTTCTTGTATTGGTCACTCAGCACACACATACATTCAGGTGTGGCTGCTTATCTCACCAGGTGTTTTTTCTTCTGTCACAGGCCCGATTCCATGGAGGTCCACGTGATGTGTACCTGCCCAAACCCTCCTGGGGAAACCACACACCCATCTTCAGAGACGCTGGCATGCAGCTGAAAGCTTACAGATACTACGACCCAGCCACCTGTGGCTTTGACTTCAAAGGAGCTCTGGAGGACATTTCTGTAAGACATTTACAATCGACTTGAGGCGTTGTTTAGAGCACAATCCTTAGGGATAATATTTGTATAATAATTCTATATAGTTTCTATTTAGAATAATTGTAGTTGAGCATTTTCAATAATTAATAATAACATAATCACACTCAATCTGTGCAACAATCAATACTTCTGTGGTGTGTTTAGACACGAGGAAGAACATTTATGCTTTCCCCCCCATTTTTGTTTATATATTTGTATCTTATGAACATATTTGGTGGCTACAAAGTTAATCATGTTTTGTCATTTACATAAAGACCAATATTTCCTAAAGTAGCTGGTTATAGTCACTTATGTAATTGGCTACATGCCATCTGAGAAAGTCTGTGTTGAAGTTTGACGAACCCAAACCATTTTTTATGTCACAGAAAATCCCAGAGCAGAGTGTGATCCTGCTGCATGCTTGTGCTCACAACCCCACTGGTGTGGACCCCAAACCCGAGCAGTGGAAGGAGCTCTCTGACCTTGTGAAGGTGAGTCTACATCATCTTACTTATGGTTTTTTGCAGCTTAGATAAATGTCAGAACACATTTTCTTTTATCTCAAAGTCAGAGGTGTTTGACAGTTCAAAGGTCACATTGATAAGTCTTGTATTATATGTAGCTATTATCGCTTGACGATGATAACTGGTTGTTTCCGTCTGCTTTCCCTTTTTTCCACCCTGTAGAAAAGGAACCTGCTCCCGTTCTTCGACATGGCCTACCAGGGCTTCGCTAGTGGAGACATCGACCGTGATGCCTGGGCGGTGCGATACTTCATCGAGCAGGGCCACAACATCCTGCTGTCCCAGTCCTTCGCCAAGAACATGGGGCTCTATGGTCAGTCAGAATTCAGTACACCCTCTTTTTTTATTTATTTTTTAAGATTACAAGCAAATATCAAATTTCAAAATGTGGAAATTTGAGATTTTACTGGTAAGTTAAAGTACCGCCTGTCAGGGTCTTCTTATTTAAATATCTAATTATTTGAGATATGTTTGGCCAAACTGCAGAATCTTTTAAATTAGAGGTGATTTAGAAATATTAAATACAGGTGTAATGCTGAACATTAATTATGCTAAACCTGGATATTTATTTATAGAAGCCATGAAAGATCTACACAGTGACGATATTGTGAACTCTAGCTGGTGTTTAGCGCCACCCAGTGGTAAAAACTATATAATGAAACAGTTTATTCAAACAGGCTTTCAGACTTACAAAGAACTGCACTCAACTTTGCTGGTCATCACAGCTTTGTATGTGGTGTGAACTCAGAAAATGCCCTAAAGCAGTCATCTTGTAATAGTAATAGGTTAATAATTAGGTGTTAGTGTACACAGAGTGGTTTGTTTTTCTAACCAAAACTATGTGAAATTATGTGAACACAGAGATATTTAGTATTTTAAAGACTCATCTAACTGTTCTGTGTCATCTTTACACCCTTTTTTATGTTATAAAACCCACATAACTGTTTGTAAATTTAGAATATGTTGCTGCAATTTAAGTATGAAGATGTATTGAGTCCTTTATCCTATCCTTTATATATATTCTTATCTAACCTCCTCCTCATAACTGAACTTTATTTAAAGGGTTAAATCATCAGTTTTTGCAGATTAATACAGTTTTCCTTTTGAAGAAAGAAGTTTGTTTGACTTTAAACACTGTGTTTTACACTTACTGTGCATGTTAATATTCACAGGTGAGCGTGTGGGAGGCTTCACTGTGGTGTGTAATGACGCGGAAGAGGCAAAGAGGGTCGAATCCCAACTGAAGATCCTCATCAGACCCATTTACTCAAACCCCCCAATGAACGGTGCCAGAATTGCATCAACCATTCTCAACACACCAGATCTGCGCTCACTCTGGTATGTGCTAATTACCCAAATGGGAAGTTTGTATTCTACACTTCAGTCTCCCTGTTTCATATGCACCACATTTTTCAAGACATATTCCAGATATCTATTTCTTGATGTGTTTTTTCACTGCTGTCATTGGTCCCAGGCTGGAGGAGGTCCATGATATGGCCAACCGCATCATTAAGATGAGAGAGCAGCTGGTGGCTGGTCTGAAGAAGGAGGGCTCCTCCCAAAACTGGCAGCACGTCATTGACCAGATCGGGATGTTCTGCTTCACAGGCCTCAAACCCGAACAGGTACACATTTTCTTCCTGTGATTGTTAACAGCAGAAATACATCATTCATTCATTGAATTTTAAAATGCTAGATTAAAAGGTTGATACCACTCTCTTACCAGCTGCTGACTTTATATTTACCTTACAGATATGAGAGTGTTGATCTTCTCCTCAAACTCTCGGCAAGAAAGCCATTATTTGTAATTCCCAGGATGTCAAACTATTCCGGTGATATTGTACAAAAAGCTAGGAGAAAAAAAAGTTCAGATTACAAAGAAGCATAAGAAAAAAGTCAATAGAGCCATGTGCTTTTTAAAGGTAAGCTTTGCACAACAGTCTGGTTCTCTGCTTTGGGAGATTTGTACTTAAAACTTATTGTGAAATTTAAGCATTTGATTAAATCCAACTTGAAGGAAAATGCAAACATGGATCCCTCGATTCTTTTTAGAGTGAAAATAAATACCTGTGTTTATACTCTGAATTTACATACAAAAAGTAGTCATTGAAGGTTTTATTGATTTTTAATGTTTCAATATCAAATGACACATTGATCAAAGCGACAATAATGCTGCATGCTAGTATCACATTACTTCTTTGTTAGGATTTGATACCTGCATTTTCTGACTAGCAAGTGCAGATACTAAACCTGGGGTAGGCAAGAGTAAGCTAGATTCTGAAAGTATCCAACTGAAAAAATACCATGTGCACTGCCTCACTGCTGGCGTCCACGTTGGAGCATTTGGGAGAGGAGCACAGTGCATATATCGCTAACAGTATCCAAGTACCTTTCTCTGCAATTCTTGTGTGACTAGCTTGCAATCCTTCGCTTGAGAAAGGCCCCGTATATTTCATAATGAGTGCATGGGCATAGTGCGCACAGGGAGGCAGGTAGATGATAATTTAATTCAATCTCAATATATAGATTGGATGGGTTTATTTCTTGCCAGCTGCAGATGCTGAATTTTTTTCCTACTTCTCTTAGAGCGCTTGATTTATGTACTGCTGTCAGGATTAAAAGAGAAATTTAACTAATGTAACAGAAAAAGCTTCTAAAATAAAGTATGGTATACTCTTTTAAAGTAAGTACACCATACTAATGAACAATTACAGCCTCCTATCAAACATCCCACTTTTGGTTGCATTAATTGACAGCTGAAAACCTTTTTGTTCTTAAACTGCAGCTGATTTCAGAACGCTGCTTAGATGTTTGTTGTTTATTTTCTGACATCCATTCATTATCTATACTGCTTATCCTGTTCAGGGTCGCGGGGGGCTGGAGCCTATCCCAGCTGTCATTGGGCGAAGGGCGGGGTACACCCTGGACTGGTAGTCAATCACAGGGCTGACTATTTTCTGACATATGTATTGATTTATCTTCCCTGCAGGTTGAGCGCCTAACAAAGGAGTTTTCAGTGTACATGACCAAGGATGGCAGAATTTCCATGGCAGGTGTGTCCTCTGGCAACGTGGGCTACCTGGCACAAGCGATCCATGCAGTTACCAAGTAGAGTGAATCCTGCTGAGAAAGCTTCAAGATCAGAGCAGCCGTGTGAAAGAGGAGCTTCGTGCATCACTTATTCTGTCTCCTCCATTCCACCTTTAGAAAAGATATTTAGTTAGACTTTTTCTTGACTGAATTTCATCACGAGTTCAACTTGGAACGGTTGCTGCTGCAGTTTAGTTTCTTTTCTTTTTTTGTTAACATTTCACTGAACAGCTTCCCCTGCCAAATTATAAAAGGCATGTATTCTCCAATCACTGAAGGGTCATCTTTGCTTATTTATTATCTGAAATATACTGTTGGCTGTGCATCCTCATAAATGTGTGCTGTCTATCTGCTGTGGGGTCACTCACAATAAAACATCCAGGAACCGACGTGGGGTAATGTAAGACTTTGCATATGTTTTACGTTAAAAAGCCAGTAGAAAACGAGTTATTTTATTTTTCTTAATTTTGAAGGTGGGGTTGTAGCACTTTATGAGCTTAAAAGCACTGTTTGAGTTTCAAGATTAGGTTGGCACTCGGTTTTGTCCATCAGTTAATCTTTTCACTGCTGGTTCTTCATCTGAACTAATCAATCTTCCAGTAATGTAGTTTCCTGATTACCTTTGTTTGGAATCTATCTCCTTGTATTCAGTACTTTTCCAGCTGGATTTGTGAATCCTTTTGGGTTTTAACCTAGTTAATCACTGGGCAGCAGTCTCTGTCAGACCCGTTCAACCCCCGATATAAACAAGCACAAAGGCCAAAAAGAGTTAAACTCAGAACAGAGAAACGATCAACACTCTGAACTGATTCCACAATGAGGATTTTTTTTTACGCCGTATTCCTCTACAGCCCCAAATCACCATCTCATGTTTTACCTTCTTTTCACAATGGAGTCTTTATATTTGGTACAAGTACAATGTCTCTCTGTGTGGTTGATAAAGATGAGTGGGGTACCTGATTGAACACTGGACAGAAATATTCACATGCTTCTCATTTACTCGCTCAGACATCATAGTTGAGTGTATGGATCTGTTTGTCATTCGGACTGTGACACAAATGGCATCTAGACATGTTGGGTTCGTCGCAGGTCTGCCTATACTACCATGTTTGCATTCTGTCATGAAATAATGCATCAGTGGTCATGTACCTTATTGAACAAACAATAAATGGTCATAGAGTCATGATCTGTTTGAGTGTTCCTTTTAACCTCCAAGAAGTTACACGTTTCTATAGTTTGCTCATTTAAATTGGTTGGGTAACATTAAAATAATATTGCACTTAGGGTACGCTTTAGGCCTAAATGGAGAGATATTAATTCTAATCTTTAAAACCCCCTGTGTAATATGTTTTTACTTCTTCCTCCTCCTACTACTCACTAAAAATGTTTTCAAGAAATCATATTGTTTACAATCCTTATTCCAATTTACAATTGTACATCTGGGCCTGCTGCATAGCTGGATAAACCCGCTGTGGGTCTTTAGGCCAATACTGAGCTACAGGCTGCTAACCCTTTATGGCATGAATTTTTAATTTGGAAGGAAAAAATATTTCAAATAGTTTTGGGACCTCGGAGGTCACTATATATATATATATATATATGGCCTTTCATCCCTCTGAAAGACTCCCTGCTAGTTTACTTATTCCTCTTATGATTTGTACTTTAGAATACTATAGTGTAAATAAAAGAACAAAATAAGTGCCTAAACAATATAACATACTGTATTTATTTAAATAGTCATGATCATGCATGTATTTTAATGTAAAGTAAATTTAAAGCAGGTAAAAAGTGATAGTTATCTTATCGGACTACTTAAGCCTATCATGTTAATTTACGCCGACAGCTATGGTGATGTTATATATATTTATTTTCTTTAAAAAAAGATAAAGGGGCAGCGTGAGGTCCAAAAAGGTAGTTTGTTTCTTTGGGTCAGCACTGCCATAGAGGCTTAATTATTGACACAGTACCCCTCTGTAAACCAGGGCCGCAAGAGAAGGTAGTCATCTTTTCAGTTAATCCACTGCCTCAGCAGTGTAATTAGGACCCCAATTTATCAAATCACCGAGTAATGAAATCACGCAGCCTATGTACCCTGGCCTCGACCCGGTCCGGTATCAGAGTTTATCACTCAAATTCAGCATAACATTGACAGAATTGTCTTGAATGATAAAACCGGACCTATTCCTATATTTTCAAACATTAACCTATAAAGTAAATAGGGTATTCGCCCCTTCAGACGTCAGGAAGAGTGGCTTACTATACAGCAAACACCAAACAACTACAATACCCACAATTCTAAACAACAGGAGGGCTACCCAGGATTCCAGTCACGTGACAACGTGTCACATGCTCCTCTGCTTTGTACGCGCTGCCAAAACACCGACGGCTGCCTGGGGTGGTGGAGGCTGTATAACACTGAAGGTAATGTCTCTAATTATCAGCATTTTATCATTAACACAAAACTTAACGCTGCCGAAGAATGAAGTGAATTTAAGAAAATTAGAGATATTGTTAATGTGGTTTGTTTGGAAAAATATCGTTGTATTTTTTCATCAGCTAGGTGAAACATTTTCTAGCTAGCTATTGTGGGACACAATAACAAAGGGCTTTGGCTGCGTTGACAGATGTTATTGTTAGGTAAATGAAAAGAAAAGTAATAACCTAATCACATTTAAAGGTGGAGTATTTAAACAGTATATTTGTAGGCAACTGAAGGTTTGTCAGTGTGGAGTAAGCTAGCAGTAAGTTAAAATGAGGCTAGCTCGACATCATCGGCACCCTCCCTGTTCCCTGTGCCGTTCGCTTTACTTCTTCTACAGCTCCCATGGGCATTGTTTGAGACTATTTGGGATTTAATAAGAGATCTAATTCTTATAATGTTTGATATTTATATCTATCTCGGTGACATTGTGTTATTACAGAGCAGTACACTAAATAAAGTGGCTTAAGCCTAGAGTTAAAGTATTTAAACCTTTAAGCAAAACAGTCAAAATACTTTTACCTTGTATGACTTGTATGACAAGCTTCCACTTTCCAGTAATCTTATCATCTTGATTGTCGATGTTAACAGTCAGCATTGATGGGGAAGTATCTGTATAGTGTTAGTGCTTGATTTGAGGATGTACAGTATGTCTCTATCGCTGATCCTTGCTGTGCAGTGATCAGATTTTTAAGTTCAATTTAACTCAAAAGCTGCCTTTGGTTTTTTCAGCTGAATGTATACACTCCTCACACATCTGCATTGGTAATGTCCTTCATCAGGTCGACCCCGTGCTCCTGAGTATGTACCTCTTTGTGTGTGTGTTAGTTGAAGATAAGATGAAGAAAGAAGGAAGTGGTTAATCAAATTTTGTCTCTGAGGAACCACTTCCTCACAGGGAACCTTCGATATACTCACAGTGAGCATACGGGCCAATAGTGGGCAGGACTTAAGGTCAGCTGAAAAGTAAACGGCTCATTTCATCAACAAGAAAAGCGGGCTATATTTATAAAGGGCAATTTTTATGTGCGAATTGCAGTTTTCAATCCAATGGGAAAAAATATTAGCATTGGAACTAGTGACACCTCCAGAAAAACATTGGATCTTGTTCCTCATTTACTCTCTGTGTTGAAATGATATAAACACTGTGCATGTTCAATAATATTCACCTGTGCAAGTATATCTTAATGCAAACAATATTTCATTACAGGATACTGAATGGCTCCACCATCATACTGACACTTAAGAAACTATCATCTGCCTGCTGACGACTGTGGATCTTAAGACATTGGACAGACTCCCTCATCAACTTTCTTTGCTCGGATCCAGAGAGTTGAAGTCTTATTTTTTGGAGTGTGTAAGGCTTAGCAGGCCGAGCTACAGCCTGTGGACTCATGGCAATTAACACTGATGTGGAGGACTGGGGTGGAGTTGGGAGTCATGACTCTGGAGAACGCGCGTGGCTCTTGCAGAGCCCCAGTGTGGATTCTGTTCAGCTTCCAGACATGGAGAGGAGAAGTAGCGGGGGTGTGTCGTCTTTGGGAGCAGTCTTTATCGTAGTGAACGCAGCGCTGGGAGCTGGTTTACTTAATTTCCCTGCAGCTTTCAATATGGCAGGAGGAGTCACTGCAGGAGTGATGCTCCAAATGGTGAGGAGATCTAAGTGAGGAATAAAACACTGTATGACCTTTCTGCTGACCTTTTTTACCACTGCCCGTTCCAACTGTAAATATTTAAGGGTAATGTGATAAACTGGCATGCAACTGTTTAATACGATTCATTATTAGGTCTGTCTCCGTCCTTTTAACTATGTAGTTGAACCTGTTAAAGCTAAAGCTAAAGTTTGGCACTTCAGCAACCCATAGTTTTTTTGCAGACCAATCAGTCAGTATCAATTCTGATTTTAAAGGGGGAAAAATCTTAGACTGAACATGGCCTTCGCAGTACGTACACACTTCTCTGTACTGAATGTTTGAGCTGAAATCTGATCACAGTATGAATGCATTTTCTGTTTTCTTATGACCATCACTATTCAGCTTATGGACAATATAATCAGGAACTATAATGTGATGCTTCCTGTTTCTTTGTTACAGTTCATGCTGATCTTCATAATCAGTGGACTGGTCATCCTCGGCTACTGCTCCCAGGTTTGTGTCAGACTCTGACGTCCTGAAAGTCCTAATTTCCATCTCAGACATTTCCCCTTGTTTCTATTTCATTTTTTCCCCCCGTGTTCTGCAGCCTCCGAAATCAGACTCCATTTCTTTCAAATCAGCATTTTCTACTCTCAGTAGTGGTGACATAATTGGATCAGCCTTGTGCAATAACTCTGGTTGTAAAGTGTAGTGCATTGCACAAAAGCTCAGACTTTCAGTTCCTGGTGGCTTAGACTTCCATATTAAGACATAACGGAGTCCATCCAAGTTTAAGAGTGAGAAACATTTAACTTTATAGATTATACTTGTTATGACCTCGTAACATCTTTTTAATATTGCTGTTAAATACAAAAATCTGTCATATTCAGTTTTAGGATGAACCTTGTCTTGAAGCATGTGAAGCCATTAGAGTCTCTGAGTGTGATTGATGACTGCACTCAACGGCTCTACAGCCATTACTTTGTCTATAATCCTGCTTTAAACAGAAAGTGATTACTGTCAGCAGTGAGACTTCTGCTGCGGTTTTACTTGTGAAACACCCATTTGAATACTGCAGATACAAGGAAACTGCCATATGATCAATTTTATACTACTCATCTGTTATCTCATTTGACCTTTAGCTTTATTTGCATCACTGCTGTGATAAAATAAGAGCTTTGCAAATCTGAAATCACGTGAGCTATATAAGCAGTAGGTTGTGCTTGGTTTTTGCAGTCGTCAGCAAAAAAAAAAGGAAGCTGAATGAAGCTGCTTTGGGCACATGACGACTAAATAGTTAGCTGACGACAGGAGCTCTGTTTGTGACAAATTTCTGTGTGAAATTTTGTGACACAGTGTCAGAGTTTTGAGTGATTCTGAAGCTGATTTCAGAGTGATGGGGAATGCTTCCTTGGTATTATTGTGAGCTTCGGTAATGACTTGTATCGTTTAAAAGCCACTTAACTTTAATTCAAATAAAAAACTTCAGTATGTTCATGCACCATCTTACACCAAATCCATCTCCTCAGGATGCTTAGAGTATTGCATACTAGGATGTATTTCTTTACCCTTAATGAAGCCTACATCCATACACTGCACTGAACGATGTACATTCAACCATGTGGACTATGAACATAGATTTGAACTCAAAAATCTTTTAAATTTTAATACTTTTACTGCTGAATTAATGTCAACTTTGTAATAATCCTTCTAATTTCTTCAGGTCAGTAACGAAAGCACCTATCAGGAGGTTGTTCGAGCCTCTTGCGGAAAGGTTACGGGCATCATATGTGAAGTAGCGATTGCTATCTACACCTTCGGTACATGTATTGCTTTCTTTATCGTCATTGGAGACCAGCTGGATCGCTGTGAGTATATCTGCATTGACACAGTGAAAAGGCCACTAATCAGAGCTTCCTTTGCATAGTTGTCATGGACTTTGTCATTTCTGTCAATTTACTGATTTGTGTTTCATCAAAGAGGAGATGTCACCATTACTTGCAGTCATAGTAGTGTTGATTACCTTTAAAACAAGTCTGCCATCATTGATGAGGGCAAAGAGCATCAAGGATGACACCAGTCAGCCTTTTCCTCCAGTAAAAATGTCCCTCATGTGACCAACGCTCACGTTTTCCTGTATTGAGGCAGTTCCTCCTGCCTGTTCATAGAAAAAGACTTTGACCCTCCACCTTTTTGTTCTTTGGAATGAACGGATGGAGAGATTTTAACTTGAATGATCTACTCTGCTACATCACCAGTTTACACCAGTTTCTGCTTGTTTTTTGTAATTCCTGTGTTCTTATTTTCATTGCTTTGCAGTGATAGCAGCAGCGGGTCATGATGGTGCTTCAGTGGGCGACCACTGGTACACCGACCGCAAATTTACCATCGTTGTTACTGCAGTCCTTGTAATTCTGCCTCTCTCCATTCCCAAAGAGATTGGCTTTCAGAAGTATGCCAGGTACAAATACTCCCACCCGCTCAACTTATGTTTTCAAAGATTAAAACAAACGTTGACCGTGCATAATGACAAAGTCTGAGGTGTTGATGTTCTTCCTTGCAGTACACTGAGTGTGATGGGAACCTGGTATGTCACCATCGTGGTGATTATAAAGTACCTCTGGCCGGACAAAGAGATTTCTCCGGGCTACATTCCCACCAGGTGAGATCACTCTTAATGATGCTGCCCTTACTTTATGAAGCTAACAGCTTAAACTAGTCATATTAAGCCTTGCTTACTACTCATTCAGGCGGCAACATCTGCATCCTCGTCATCATGCTTCGCTTGAGCTGTTAAATTGTTGTGTTTGTTACAGTGCTTCTTCCTGGACCGCAGTTTTCAATGCAATGCCAACCATATGCTTTGGTTTCCAGGTATCTCTCCTTTTGGTATCATAAAACTATAAATCCTTTTGTTTTAACAGAGTTTAATAATAACGGAACATTTTTGTCTTCCTGCTCATCTATTTCTCTCCACAGTGCCATGTCAGCTGCGTGCCAGTGTTCGACAGCATGAGCAAGAAGGAGATCAAACCTTGGGGAGTTGTGGTCACTCTGAGCATGATAATCTGTCTCTTCGTTTACACAGGAACAGGTGAGGTCAAAGTGTGTACAACTGTACAATCAATAATGTACCTAATAACCTGTCAATCAAACGCACATTACTTGTGAAATGCTTATTGTGTCTATGTTTGATCAGGTGTCTGTGGCTTCCTGACATTTGGCTCCAATGTGAGTCAGGACGTGTTGATGTCATACCCTCCTGATGATATCCCTGTGGCTATCGCGAGAGCTTTTATTGTCATCTGTGTCATCACCTCCTACCCCATTTTACACTTCTGTGGCAGGTAAGATTCAGTGCTTTTCACCCTTCTATCCTCAACCAGCAAACTAGTAGCATAACATAAGTGTTTCTGTATTTTACACTGCAGTTAATGAGTCCTTTCATTTCCTCACTGCACTCTGGTCTAATTTGTCCTTCAGGGCAGTTATAGAGGGACTGTGGCTGCGTTTCCAAGGCGAGCAGGTGGAGGTGTGTGTACGTCGTGAGCAGAGGAGGAGGATCCTGCAGACACTGGCGTGGTTTGTCGTCACTCTGGTCCTCGCACTCTTCATCCCAGACATCGGCCGGGTGATCTCGCTGATTGGAGGATTAGCCGCCTGCTTCATCTTTGTCTTCCCAGGTGACTCTTCCCTCAGTGTTTGCAAGGCTTCGGATCTCTGTGAAATCTTAAGGTCACACTGTAACACCTGTCTCTTTAACTTTACAGGTTTGTGTTTGATGCAAGCCAAGCTGGCAGAGACGGACAACCGATCTGCAAGGTAGTATTACTTTTAAATGTCTTTTGAATTTTTATTAATGTTTTAACTTGTAGTTTGAGGCTCAGCTTCAGACTTGGTCTTCCTTGAATCTAATCCCACGTTAGTAAGGGGCAAACACACCTTTCTTCACAGTGGTTAAAGAAGTATAACTTTATGAAGCATTATCACATTGTCAGTGGTGTGTTTCAAAAGAAGCTAACAAAAACAGTTATAGAGTTGCCTACACATAATTTAAGTAATTTCCTCTACTTTTAGCTCTGTTTTGGTCTCCACCAGCTGAACGCATCTTAAGCTGTGTTATTTCTGCGCTAAACCAAAGCAGCTATTTTGATATGTCGGTCTCTCTGTTACAGCTGGCATGGATTGGTGATCTTCGGCGTTGTCATGGTCACACTTGGTGCTTTCATCTTCGGCCTCACCACGACCAACTCCATCTATCAAGACGTCGTCAGCTAAAAGGAACATTTTTAGTGGAGCCAGTGGAGTCCTAGTTCTTGAAGACAGAGGAGAGGGGGTGTTGAGTCCTGTGCTGCTATTCTGAACTGAACTGGATACGACAGAGAAGCATCTCAGTTAAAAATCATCTACATCATATCCCCGCCCTGCTGCACAGCTCTTTACTCTGTCAGGTAGTCTCAGACGACCCACAATGCCAAGTGACTTTGAACACTTTGCCTTTTATGTTCTGTACAATTTCACTGCATGTTTTTATGATAAAAAAAAAGGTTTTAACTTGCAGTGAAGAAGGGCAACACATTCCCGTCCTATTGACAAAGCTGAGGACTTTGTGTGGACGAGTCTTACAATCAAATTTGTGTATTTTAACTTGCATGTTGACGTAAATGTTTCTTGTTTAAAATGACATGCTGCAGCGCCAAAGTCTAATCTAAGTCCAGGCTTTACGTTGCTGCTGCTCATAGTTTGTCCACAAATCATGATTTTTGTCTCTTTTATGTTAATTAAGTGATGGACACTAGGACACAGCATCATTACTGATTGGAACAAGTATTGTTAATTTGTTTTTTTCTAGTAAGCACCTTAAAAAAAAGTTGAACAAGTGAGTTTTTTAATGATTTGAGCAAAGCAAACTACCAGTATTTCATTTTAGAACACATTTTAAATCATTTACATTTTTCTGGTTTCTTATATAATTTCATATTTTATAAAGTCAGAAGTGCTATGATGATTTGATAGTTTGTGTTGGGGTTTATTCATATCATTTAGACATGTACAAATTTAGGTTAAGGTAGGCCTGCATGCCTTTTTACAACAGATTAGTTATGTCCATGTAAAAAACAGTTGACAGACAGGCTTAAAGGTACAGCAGTGTGTCTCCCCAAACACTAAGTACGGGTGGGGAGGGTGTCTAACACGAGTAGCACCTCAACATTCAGGACAGAAAACCCAAATCCTTCATGAGCCCACAAAGCGGGTCGGTAAATGATACTTTGTGAATGTAAGAAAAATGGATGTAAACTGTACAAAATAGTTGCACAGAGAAGAGCCAGCTTCACTCGGAGTCAAATACTGAGTGTGAGTTTTTATTTACTTGAATTACTTAATTGTATTTAGCTCAGGATTATTATTAGATTATTTTTAAGCCTAAAACCAAAGTGTGAGCTTCCTTTTTTAACCCCTATTACTATCATCTATTAAACTATAATTAATGGTGTTCAAAACAGAATTATTGATCACTTAGTCAGACTGGTAGTTAAAAAATTACTTTTTCAACCAAGCTAAGCCAAGCCAAATTTTAAATATGGAAAAGGTTCAAAAGTTTACAATGACACAGAGGACCAGACTAAAGGGAGTGGATTTGATCCTTGGTTTTACATTTAACAGAATCAAAGCGAATTATCTTGGCAAAGCAAAGAATTAAAATACCGTTTATCTGACTTTTATGAAAACAAAACAGGCTTTTATGTGTGAACATGAGGGACAGTGACTCTAAAAGGGACCTCCATACCCCCAAATAGCAATAACATTAATCACACTGCTGGACTAAATACATTCACCATATTATGTAGAGGAAAGGAGCTATAGCCAAAAACAAACTTTTAATGAAGTTTTCTTTAAATCATTGTTGAAATACAAATTCTTCATGGTTTGGGTTTGAGCCATTTGTGTTTTTATTATTGTGTTGTTTATTATTTTGGTGCTGCAGAAAACAAGTTGACCTTATTTCTGTCACATTTACAGTACTGTGTCAGAATGTACACTATTTCCTCCCATGCATCTATGAAGCAGAAAGCTTGTGTCCCTGTTGTCTTGGATGGAAAGTTGACTTGAAAACATGAAGTTCATGTAAAGTTTAATGGAAATGCTTGACAGAATAACCTGTGATGTTCCAATAAATGAACTACAAATCGAGGCATGTGACTGGCAGTTTTCACACGACGAAGAATGTAATTTTACTTGCAGTTTTTATTCAGACAATTTCAATATTGTTAGATACATTCAGAAGTTACCTTGTATCACTTCATTTACTTTCATTTAAATTAAAACTGCGAACACCACCACTGAGCGTTACACCAGTGCCACAGGAAGTAGCTTCATTTGATCATGTAGAGTGCAGCCCAAGTTTAAGGAAACGGGTATTTCTGTTTCGTTTTATTCAGCACAACAGATGTGAAATAAAACAGTACGGTCAGAGTGCTGACTTAATGCAGGGTTGTTACTTTCCCTCTATTTTTGAGGGGCAACGTTAAGGACTTGTATACTCTTTTTTATGTAGTTCTCCAGTTAGAGGACAATTTTACAGCTGAGGAGCTTTTAAGGCTAAACAGGAGCAGGTGCAAGACAGGCGGCAAGAAGTGAAGCTGCCTATTGACCAAATATATTTGTGATAATTAACTTTTGTTTGTGTCCAGTTGTTAGAGGTCCACAAAACAGGAAGTGTGCACTTACTTCACTTCAAATCCAATGTGATTCAGAGCAAAGCATTAAGTCTTAACAGTCCCTTTACCTCCAAAATCTTCATCTTCCCTGAGAAAAAAAAAGTACCATTAAACAAGTGATGAGTGCAGGTATATACAGACAGGAGTCTCCATCATAGCTCAGTAGATGCTGTTCGTTATGAAAGACTGGAACATGTGGAAAGCTGGACCTGGAGCCCACTGAGGAACCATGTGACCTGCACCCTGAAACACAGAATTGAGCAGCGTTTACACATCAATGTAAAACAAAACATGCTCCTACAGCAGACACTAAACAGCACACCGCTTGTTACCTTGACTGTCAGGAAAGTTAGGTTTCCAAACTGTTGGTAGAAACCAGCAATCTGGTCATCGTGAAGCCAGGTCTGGTACTTAGTGGTTGCCTGAGAACGTACATAGGTTACATTAAGAAGTGTATCTGTTTGTAGTTTTGGAGGACGAAAAAAACATTGTCATCAACATCAAAGTTCCTACCGTCAGGCCAAGGTCTTCAACAAACCACTGGTCTCCCAGGAAGTTGCACGCCATGTCAGTGTCTCCGTTGTAGACGAGCGCCCGCAGGTTCAGAGAGAGCAGCTTCAGGTACACATCCTTCACTGTCGGGTACAGGTTGGTGTACTGCGCGCCAACATCTTCACTACAATGACGAAAAGAGTGGATAGTGATCATATGCTTCATGTCCTACACACAGAGAGATACAGATATTGTGAGAGGCTAACTTCAATTAATGATCCTTGAAAGAACAATAGATCGTCTAAAACTACTTCCTCACATTGTTTAATAAAGCAGTTATCAAGGCAAACAATCAGTAAAATCAATACACACAGGGGGGAATTCACTATGTGATTGCGCAGCTTTTGCGCCCATTAAACCTGTGCAAATGACACTAATTCTCGAAGCACATGCAGAGGGTTAAACACACCCCAAACAGCGCTGCAGAGCAATCAGTGTCTCTGTGCTCTGGTGCTGTTTGAGCTTATTTAAATGAGTCATTATGCAAACATTAAGGGCAACTTTGGTCCCTGCCTGTGCAAATGTGGCCTTGTGGCATAAAGCATGTAATTCACAAACGCCAGCGCTAACAGCACCATGCAATATTACTGTCTGCAGAGAGCTGAAGGTAACTGCGGCGCAGTATTATAAGGGCTGTCACGCTGAGAGTTTCCATTGATCACGACAACAATTCCACCTTTTGTGTGATTCAAAGTTTTTAAAACAGTTTTCCTAAAATAGACCCTTGTGAGACGTTTAATGCATTGACAATGGTGTCTTAAATGTGGTTGCTACAATATATCTTCAGATCTTTATCTAGGTGTATCAGTAGTATTGAGCATAGTAGTACAGACATAGAATTCGGATTTGGTTGCTAAAGTGAGATTTGAATCCTTTTTTGTATTTGCCCTTTGTTGTGGTTAAAGTTGCCCCTGATAAAGTCAGAGGTGATGTCACATTTGTTATTTTTGCTGTAACACACCTGCAGATGTCCCAGGGTGGCAGAATGTCTGGAATGTGTAACGCTTTCCTCACATCGCCTCTCCTCAGCCAGTTCATCTGAGCAGTACTGTTGATGCAGGGAGGGACTTCACCCAGAGACACCAAGGAAGAGACTCCATCTGAAAACTTTTAATTAACAGATTTTTTCATGAATGCACAATGAGTCACATGAGTGAGAAGCACTGGTTTTGAGCAGGAAACACTAACCTTGTGATTGTGTGGGTGTTTCCTGAAGTTCTTAAACAGGTGAGTCATGGCCCTCTCATAGCCTCTGTGGTATCTTCTGCCACCCTCACAATCCAAGTACAGGGCATACTCATTAAGGCCACTTTCATACACAATACCAAAGGCCACATTCACCTAAAAGGAAGACAAGGAGGAAGTTAAATCGGTAAGAGTGGTATAATAGCATCAACTGAATACCTAGCAGATTAATGCAGAAATAGTGCACACATACCAGAGTCTTGCAGGTTTCTGCACTGGAGTTGTAAAAGTTACAGCCTTCCTTGTCACAGCAATTTATGTTCAGATCACGCCACAAGCTGCACATAAAACAAAACTTTAGAAACACAATAACTGTGTCAGCTACATATGAGTAACTTATAACTTCTCCGCTTGCTGTTAACACTTGATGAGAATATTTAAATACTTGCTTCTCTTCAGACTAAAACAGATTTTTCTTTGATATAAACAAGTTAGTCACTTTTAAAACCTTATGCAACATTCTAGTGAGCATCATTTCAAATGCAGCATCACGTCATTTACAATGTTACAATTTCATTTAGCATCTATTTAGCCAGAAAGAATCACCTACATGTTATGAGCTATATTCTGACTACCAGGGGAAAACACTAGCTGGATGGCATTTCTTTCTGAACAGCAAATAAAAGGTACACTTACTCTTCTCCAAAGAGCCCATGGTAGTAACCAAAGTAGATCAAAGTTTGGTCGTTGAGAGCAAAGCTGCTGAGACCATTTCCTACTGCAAAGCCCTAAAAAACAAAATATATATGTCAGGGTAAATGTTGTTGGTTAAAAACACAGCCTACTTTGCTGCAAAAGTCTTTTATGAGTTCCATCAAAGTGCCTGAAGGGCAAAACAATTTCATAAGTGTAGATACTGCATTCTGGTGATAACACTGATACAGATGATAAAAAACCCCATGTGAAGCTCACGAGAAGTTAGCAAATCGCACAACCCATCTTACCTTGAAGTTGACTTTGGCAGTTCCAGTAGCCATGCGCAGGCTGAGGGTTGGTGCGTAAATTCCACCATAACTTTCCCCAAAGATGAAGAAGTCGTTTTGAGTGAAATTTGGGAACTTGACAAAGAAACTCTGCAAGGCTTCATAATTATCATCTGCAACCTAGCAGAAGAACACGTGAGATGTAAAGGATGACTCAAAGCTTTTCTTCACATTTAAAAGTCAGTCAGGCAGGCAGTCATCAAACCCACCTGGTCATCATCCGTGGCATACTTTTGGTCATCAGAGTAGGAATATCCCACTCCTGCAGGAGATTCTAGATACAGCAAATTGGCAATCTTGTTCCAGCTGAGTTTGTTCTCATACAGGGTGGCTCCATCGTCATTTACCTGAGAAGAAAACACACAATTTCTATTTATGTTCACTTTTAATCAGTGCACAGGTATAGTCAGTTCCAAAGTCAGCATGCTCACATGAAATGGCCCATTCTCTGACAAGAATCCGTCCAGCGAGCTGCAGCCTGGGCCTCCATTCAGCCAGAGCACCAGAGGGTCTTTGACTGGGTCCCTCTGAGAAGTGACAAACCTGCAGGAGATCAGGGCCAGGGTTTACAAGTGCACTACTGCAAGGTCTCAGAGAAGTCAGAGAAAACAACTTTGGCCTTGTTAAAACATACTCACATGGCTAATGATTCTCCAAAATAACAACATTTTGTTAGGAATGTAAAATAAAAGCATAAAACTAGGCTACAGGAGGGTTGCTTTTTGACCTAAGAATGTGGAACTAGCTATCAAATAAATCGCACATCACAGTTTACATTGCCTATGTGTGAGTCGAAATACAGTCAAACTCTGGCCAAACTACGGTGGAGTTCAGTCAGGCTTATTTAGAAGCTGCAGAAAGCTAGTTGGTTACAATCTCTTACCAATAATGGAGAAACTTTCCGGGGCGAGCCTGCAGGTATCCCGACCACTGTTGATAGTTCGGTTTGAACTTCATACCAGGTAGGTAAGTAACCTCATCAGGAGCGTACTGAGCCCGGGTGCCAAGCTGAAACGCCGCCAACAAGCACAACAACAAAGCCCCGGCAAACATCACTGAAACAAACTAACTTCTAAACGAAAAGAAACACTACACAACAGCTCTCGTTGAGAAAGATGAAGCTTCTTTGTAGCAATAACTTCCCTCAGCGTGCTCAACGGCAGCTCCGCGTGAACAAGTCAAACCAGAACGTTCATGTGACCGCTGCTGAATCGGGCCACGTGATCAGCGTCTGACTAAATACGGAAGTCCTGGATCCATAGTCGCCTTTCTTGGATCGTCGGAGCTAACTAGTATGCTTGTTATCTAATTATTTGTAATGGTAACCTGCGCTTTCTTCCAAGCAGAAATCTATAATAATGGAGTCCATGTAAATGGAAATAGGTCCCAAAATATAAAACATTAAACCATTGCTAAAAACCGCTTGCATTTACTTGAAAACTTTAATCGTCTGCAGAAAATCTGCCACTACAGAAGAAAAAATAAATTACACAAATATTTGCTGTTCAAGTTAAGGAACATGTGCACACTGTAATTAATAAATCAACACAATGCATTCCGACTGAAAATTGACGGTGACATTGCCGTTACCATGAAATACTTTCCCGAAACATTTGCGCCCATAAAGAGTGGGAAATTGATTGATGTAAAAAAAAAAACATGTCAGGTTTTATTTAAAAAAATAAGTAAAAGTTTTTGGAACAGACCTCATAGGCTAAGTGGAAAAATTAGCTAAATCAAAAATAAGGAATTAAGTTGGCGAGTCATACCCCTTTGAGAAATTCGATAGCCTGTTCTTTTTTAATTATTATTTCCCCAGTTTAGTTAATGTATATGTTAGTGCAGTCTACATGTAGTTCCAATAATATCTTCTTTACTACTAATTACACAGGTATGAAGCTTATACCTTTACCCTGGAACTGGTTTAATTAAAGCAAATTTTGATGTATGAAGCACAGATATTACAAACAGTAACAACTCTTGTAAGTCATGGTAGTTTAACAGTGAACCATTAGGAACAATACCAGGACCCAGAAATGTAATCAGCAAAATGGAATTCAAATATTATTTTTTATTGGCTATTTAACTGTGGATTTCCTTTTGTGACACACTTTACTGTGATCGGTCGAATGTTTGGGCTTTTATTTTGAAAGCACATATATACTGCTACCGGAAAAAATACGCGCCCAACTCCAAAACAGCAGGGGGGTCGGACTATCGCCAAAGTTGGGACATTGCTGTAAACATCTGCTTTAGATTGGATGTAAACACTGGATTAATTAAGCTGTCCGCCAAAACTTGCATCTCAGGTGAAATTCCCATCAGTTGTCGTCGTCTGGACAGGCGTCAGGTTAATATCCTCGGCAGGAACTCTGTGTACAGCTGGTTCCGACAACGCTCCAGGTAAATCAATTCTTTCTCGTGATTTTAGCGCTTGCAGCCGAAACAATGTTGTCGGTTCATTCGTATGCATGTTTGAGCACTATTCGATCAATAAGTAGTCGCAACGATACAACAAATGAAAAACTTTGTCTTAACGTTAGATGTGAGCGAGTGAAAAGCTAGCTACATCAAATGTTAGCGTTTCCGGTACTATTTTTCAGAGTAAATCTGTTCCACAGAGAAACGAAAAGTACAACACATTGTTTTCTTCTGAAAAGTTTACTTCGTAGTATGTAAAAAAAAATCAAATATCCACGCAAAACAACAGAGGATGGCTCGCAAAGAGATCAAACAGATCCGTGCAGGAATGCTCCCGAATTTATTTGTTCTCCCCTCACGCTTAGCAGAATGGATCCCGAAGGAAGCTCACATAGTCCAGAAGGAGAGACCACCTTGCTTGAGAACAACCTCATATATCAGAGGAGTCTGAGGAGCCTTAGCTTGCTTGCTACGAGGTTTGTAAAGATGTTACAAGAAGCTGAGGAAGGTGTGCTGGACCTAAAAGACGTAAGTGAACTGAGACCAGGCAATACAACAAACTCTGAATCTAACACTGAAAATGTTTTATCATGTTTTATCAGATATCTTCATGTCTGTTTTATTTAATGTAACTGTTTTGGACTAAACGCAACTACACAATATATGTTATTACTTTTCATACACGCAGTTGGTCATATCTACAAAATAGCTTAAAAAATGTTGGAGATTAAGATGATATTTCACCTAAATGGGGGTGTTACAATGTGCACTGAAATATATGTGTTTAATAGTGTTGTTTTTGGAATACTTTGTCACAAATCTGAGAGGGCTGCTCTTGATCTAAAATCTTGTTGTTGTAACTACATCCCTAACCCTAAACAAACAATTAAAAGTGTGTTTAGTGCTCCAGTTAAGGTCTTAATTGAGTTTTTAAAGCAGGTTATGGACTTTAAATACCTACTTTAAAGTTATTTGAGACACTCAAAGTAAGAGGCAGGATAATGGGTGTTTTTTTTTACTCTCTCAGGCTGTCAAGGTTCTGGCTGTTGGAAAGAAAAGGCGAATCTATGA
This sequence comes from Semicossyphus pulcher, assembly GCF_022749685.1. NCBI lineage: Eukaryota > Metazoa > Chordata > Actinopteri > Labriformes > Labridae > Semicossyphus > Semicossyphus pulcher. Next base: position 17,937,933 of record NW_027211603.1, read on the forward strand.
CATAACCAATGTGCTGGAGGGTGTTGGTCTGATTGTGAAAATATCCAAGAGCACCGTAAAGTGGAGGTACGTTTTTAATGTGTGCATGCATTTGGATATGCATGTGTGGCAAGAGTGAGGTGTAGAATATTTGTTTTGCATCATAATACATGTGCTTTTCTTATGAAGGGGGGCATTTCCAGGAGAGCAGTCACTTGAGTTTGACTGCAGACTGATGGAGCTAAAGTCTGAGCTGCAGGACTTGGAGCACAAGGAACACACTTTGGACCAGCAGAAGTTCTGGGTTGAACAGAGCATCAGGAACACGACGGAGGACTGCAGTCAATATCCTTGTCACAAAAATGTACTTACATGTGCAGAGATGTTTTTGTTTGCTGGAAATGTTAAACTTTTAATAGTTACATTTATGAGCAGATTTAATCAGATTTATATGGTTGGTTAATGGTTAATTATTTTATTACACAGATGCTCTAATTCTTTGGCAAAGTCAGTCATAGAGAATGTCTGAGTTGGGCAACCTGCTATGTTCTGACACACAGAATCCTTGAGATATCTCCTCAAACTGCACTGTCTTAATTGAACCTTAACTCAAATCAACTCTGACCTATGTGAACCATGACGACATCTGCAACTGCTTCAGTGGTAACTTATACTTTCTCTTGCCTTTTTATGAATCACTCTTGTGGTCGCATGTTTTTGATAACGATGAAAATCCAAGGTAGAGAGGAAGTGAGAGTCAGCCGAGTGAATTACACATCATAACCCTACTTGTTGATGAATATCTTCAGCACATTTCTTCCTCCCTGCTGCTTTTGGGCTGCAGTGATTGATGTTTCTGTAGAAAATCTCAAGTTTTTAAACCAATAGTACATTAACATGTTTAAAATCTAAATGTAGAGCAAAAACTGTAACTGACAGCTGAAACATAAGGCCCTCAGGTTTGAAAGCATAACTTCTCATTGATTTCCCTTGCTATATTTCTACCTGCCACAAAGGTGCAAAATAATAAATGTGTAACAGGAGAATTTTAAGCTCAGAATGTGCGTTATGTAGACGGATGAAATAGGTTGTAACTTTGAATCAGGTGTGTGGTTTTCATTCTATTTTGCTAGTTGGACTAATATCACCACCTCTGAACAAACACTGTTGCATAGTGTTAGGGTGTCACCTGCATCACTGTCCAAACTATGAGAGCAGTTTGTTCAGAATAGAAGAAAAAAGAAAATATAAAGACCAGACTAAATTAATGATTTGACCACAGGGTTTCACTCTCCTCTCTCTCCAGGCCATACTCTTCTGGCAGTACAAGCACCGTCTGGCACAGAGCTAGACGTTCCCATTCCCAAAGCTGTAAGTATAGCTGTAAGAAACCTATAGTGTTGAATTTCCCCTCTGGGATTTATAAAGTATTTCTTCTTGTAGCAGTTTTAACTTCACAAAGGATGATTAAATATGAGCATATGTCTTCTTTTAGGTCCCGAACAGCCCAGCAAAGTACCAGATCCATCTGAAAAGCATCAATGGGCCAATAGACATTGTACTTCTTAACAAAAGCTCTGTGAGCTCTGCTTCTCTTGTGCTGCCAGTCCCACCGTCTGAGGAAATTTTACAGGAAGCCAAATCGGTAATGCTAACTTCGAACGAGGCAGAAGGCAGCATCGCATCTTGTCAGGCGACTGACAATACTGCACATAGTGCCAAATCTAGATGGCCGGCCCTGGAGGACATTCGGCATCTTCTGTCATCGTCATTTATGAATAGTGAGCCTCAGAGAACATCTGAATGTGAGTGTTTTGGTTTGAACAATTTCTGAAGTGAGTTGTAAATGATGTGTAAATTAAATACCTAGAAAACCTAGAAGGAGATAATACAGGTGCTAAGCGTCTCCTTCACTGAAGGATGAAAGCAGTTTATCAGTTTTATATCAGTGGTTGCTGGTTCTGCCGTGTTTTTCCTCCAGCTCACACAATAATGGATTTATGCATCTTGGATGTGGCTTTTAGTTGATTTGTTTTGTCTTCTATTTTTTTTAGTGCCAAGTTTTTCAAAAGAACTGGGGAACCTCTTCAACCCAAACAAAGGTAGTGCTTTCATAGTCATTTCATGTCTCTGAACCATTCATGTTGTTTTAAATTCACACACATGTATGATAAAACATGTCTTTCTTCCCTCTTTAGAAAAAATGAGAGCAAATATTTTCAAAGAGCTAATGAACCCTGAAGGTAAGTAAACATTATTTTCTCACTTTATATGATCTTTATTCTTTTATATACTATAGATATGGTATCCTTTTATTAATCTCAACCTTACCTCTACTCCTCAGTGTTTTCTCCGCACCTCCGCCTGTCTCCGCCCCCATCTGAACGTGATTACCGCTATCATCTGGATGAGAGTGAAGGCCTCAGTGATCTCTTTGACATCCCTATGCTCAACGTGTGAACATGAACTCCTGTGTTAAGACTTCAAAAGTAAATATTTGTACTCTGGAAATGTACATAGTATGTTTTTTATAGATTTTTGAATGTAAATAAACAAATGATTTTGAATATCGTGTGCACCTCATTCATATACTACGAACTAAAAATAATAGAAACACCTTTAAAATATAATACAGTCCAATTAAATGCCATTAACTAGATTTGATTTTGTCAAAAGATTTTAAAAAAAAAATTGCCTCACAGAATGTAAAAAAACTAACACATGAAACTTAAACTGCTAACAAGACCCAGAGTCTACAGCCTTGACTTCTATCCTCTGCGTGTTAGCACGCTAACAAAGATTTACAGGTAATCTTAACTGTAGCTCAGGCTGGTGTAAATGTCATTTTTGCAGGTATTGTGGTCAAAGCACAAAGTACTGTACACATTAAAACTACAACCTGATGGTGGTGCTAGAGGACAAGTACAGCGATCACTGTTATAAGTAATTCTTCTCTTAGGAAATGGTGACAAACAGTCCCACTAATCATTTACTCTTCTCCCCAAAAACAGAAACCAACCCGGTGTTTTGTATTAGACTTTGTTCTGATATCTGTTCACAGTTTAAAATGTAAACAGTTTTTCACATTCAGTTATGTGAGGTAAGGGTAATAAAGGCATTACCTGAAATGCAAATGTTCTCTGCTAATGCCAGGGACTTGGCTACCCGTCAAGCTTTGTATTTCCTGATGAAACCTCTCTGTGTAGCACTGGGCAAAAAAAGCTGCATCCAGTGCCCAATTTACACTAAGTGAGATAAATTATATGTCATTTTATGTCCGTAAATGCCATCAGACCAGCACCGTTTAGGGGGGATTAAGATTATTTCTGCTTCGATATTTCCATGTGAAAATGTGGAGTAGACCAAAAGTTGGATTTAAACCAAGTATTTCAATCTCTACAGCAGCTTTCACCAGCTGATTTCTGCCATGCCCGAGTTTCCAGCAGAGAGAGGAGGGACGAATGGGGTGGATCCAGTTTCTCATTGAATATTCCCGTGGTGAATCGAGCCCTGCTGCACTGAGTGATCGCTGTTCCCTGCGGTATCAATAATACAGGGGGAAGTTATTGTCCCTGTGCAGGCCACAGTATCCTACAGCTAAAGCAAGTAGAGGGAGGAGGTGGTCCTTTCACTGGGCCCTCTAGGGTTTCAGAGCCTGCAGACAGTGGTCTGACTCTGGGGAACCTGCTACTGTGCCCTTGCACAGGGCTCAATTGTAAGTCTGCCTGACCGAAGGATAAATGTGTCTAAACAGTGACAGCCTGCACAGTCCTGCTGGCCCGGCACCATCCGTAAGACTACACCCCCAACAAACCCAGAGTCGCGAGATGAGGTCCTGCTGAAAGACGGCTCAATGGGGAATCAGTCAGTGGGAGACATCTGACAGTTAGAGAATGGGATAGATATCCTGGGTGTGATCAACATGCTCCAGATTTTCACCTTGTTTGAGCACCTAGCTGAGTGCTGTGGCCATCCTGTAGCTTTACCATGCTATAAAATACTAACCATAGGAAAGCAATAAACTCATGTACATCCAAATACAAGCAATGACTCAAAGGGATGTCTTGCTTTAAAGGATTGTGTGCACGCAAGCCTAAACACACTGCTCTCTCCTTTTATCTGTTCATTGTAAACAGACAACCAACAAACTGTCGAACAACAAGGTACCTCATGAAATATGAAGCCATGCTTGAACCCTAAACCCCGGAGACAAAAAGTGACCCAAACAACTAAAAGCACAGAGAGAGGGACAGAGGACGCAGGTGGGAGGGGTGCAGGAGGAGAGAGTGAAAGGTAGAGAAAGTCCGAGTGATGGTGAAACAGAGAGAGGTCAGCTCCGAGCATGTTTATACCGCCGACCTAGAGATGATGGCAAACACTTGAAGGGATACTTAAAGACATGAATGGATTGTAGCTTTTGGTAAGTTCCACATTTTTTTCTCATTATTGAAAGAGACCCCTGATGAGTAAGATGTGCAAAAATACTTAAAACACAAACAGATGTATCATTTGCTATTCTGAAGTAACTATAAGAAGTGTGTATAAGGAAGAATGTATTTAAATATCTTAACTTTTTCTTGTAACTATTCTTTGGTTGCTCTTTTCAGCAACATATGGACCTATCTTTAATAGTTCATAGTCTGGACGTTTGTATAAGTTAAGTACATTACTGCTATTTGTCTCAGTAACCATGCAGCGAAAGTGGTAAGGTGATGTGGTCATTAAGGTTTAATATGCCCTCTCCCCTGAGATACTTTACTCCTTGAGTCCATCTCATTGCTGAAAATAAAAAGAGCTGCATCTGTTTAAACAGGGTTTTGTGAAATCAAGAGGAAAACAGCCTGAAGAGAAAGATGTGACACCGCTGTGCCGCTGTTCATAATGGCATGAGATGAAGACGGCAGAGAAAGGGCCAGAGATGGCTACTCTTAAATTCACAAGCATCATTGTTTGTGCTGTTTTACTGGGACAAGGATCTCCTGAAAAGACAGGTGAGTGCACCACCAAAGCATAATGTTAAATACGATATTTGTACGTTTATTACTCCATGTGTTTATTACATGATACTGGCTCAAGCTGTCTCTACTGGGACTCTTTTAGGAGGAGGTAAAGATGACCAGAGAGATGCCATTCTTAAGGAGATTATATCAAAATGGAGCACAGGGAAAGGTTGGAGTCCTCAGAAAGCTCCTGAAGAAACAAACACAGACCAGTCTGTGCACCCTTGGGTGAAGAATATCATGGGGAGCCTAAAAACACTATTTCCCAGCAAGAAACTGCCCTCATTAAACAAGCCAATTGACAGGCATCGTCTCTCTGGCTTCCTCTACAACATCTCTCACTATCTTCAAGAGATGGGTGCTGAGCTGGAGGAGGCGCCCTCGGAGCCAGATGAAGAGCAGCTGTGGGAGAAAGTGCTGCATTTCTTTCTCCAGTCTGAAGGGAGTGCTGCCATGAACCAGTGGAACGGCCGGGTGCCACCCCGGCCCAGTGTCAGGATGCAGGACTGGTTTTTGTCCCTGCGGGGCAGCCCTCACTGGGACTGGCTGCTGGGGCTGCTGCAGAGTCTGATAACTCTCTCAGAGCGTCAGCCCCAAAGGCCACTCTTGACTTACTTATCTCAGAACTGGAGGACAGTGAGCGCTGTGTTGGAGGCTGTGCTTCAGGCTCTGGTCAGTGGGACCTACGGCCAGGCCAGTGCCGGCCTGCAGGGCTTCATCTGTGCTCTACAGGGCCGTAGTGACTGTGCCTTCAGTGTGAGCTGGCTTCAACAGCTGCTGCGTTTCCTAGAAACACGGAACTGGAAGCCTGTGGTCAGTTTACACCCGGCAGGAGAAGCTACTGAACACAGTAAGAGCTCAAGTGCATTTGGGCGATTAAAGCCCTTTAGCTTGCCCCCTGAGGCCATGAGGATGGATGGGTTTTCTGGAAATGCTTCTTTTGAAAACACGATGGCAGCAGAGGACGATCCAGACTCCATGCAAAGTTTCCTGCTGCAGGCATTATCACGGTCAGGTGGGGGAGAGCGAGGGGGGCACATGGCTCAGAAAAACCTAGCTCTGGTGCAGAGTTTGGATGGGCTGAGGAGGGGCCTCCTGCACAGGGTGGGTAGTTCTGTCTACGGTAACCTGAGGAAAAAAGTTTCACGAGTTACCATGGCGCTGCTTGATGATGTCAGCGGCCTGGTGGACGTGCCACAGCCCAACGCTCAGGGCCAGTGCTCAGTTGGTGAGTATGTGGGGCGGCTGGCCTCAGGTCATCCCTTGTATAATAAACAGGCATCGATTTGTCAGTTAGATGCTTTGATACATAAAATCTTATAAGACATTTACTCTATGATAAGGAGAGAGCGCCCTTCAATTATAGTTCACATGGAAGATGCTGCTGTATGTGGTTTGCTTCAGAGGATGATTCTAAGAGAAACAACATTATTACTAGTGTGCTGTCATATCAAACATGTTACAGGTAAATAGGTAAATCATGCATTTTTTGTATAGTATTTAAAGTAATTCATTAAGGAAACCCTTTGCTCAGAGCCTCAGTTTGGCCTTGGTTTCACCTGAAATAAACAAGAGAGACAGTGACAGTGACTGACACTGCTTTACAATCTCTATATTCATCCTGGCCAGTGAAAGCATCTGTTGTTAGCCCAGCTAATCTCTTTATCCTCTTATTGATGTCTGTAACATTATAACCTGGGCATTGTTAGTGGAGCTGAACTGTTACATCAGGCATAGTCATGTACTGCAGAAGCTTCCAGTAGTTTTTTCCACATTCACTCATTCACTTTGATTTCCAGTTAATATTTGCTGTTCATTTGTCTTTTTGAAGGAGACCTGAGGCAGCTGATCTTATGGTAAGATATTTTAGTCAGCCAACATATTTGACTGTAATTTGACAGCACACAGCTAGATTCTTATTGCTTACACTGTTCTGTCTGTGCAAACAAAGGGGGATAAGACATAATGTGACGTGGAACACTGAGGCTTTGGGTGTTGGGTCCCAGGGTCTCCCAAGCTCACTCTCGTTCCTGTCCTGCCCTTCCACTGAAGGAGATGAACAACAAACACCAGCCTACTCCTCTCCAAAAACAGCCCCCTCTTCACGAATGATCTCAAAACAAAAACATGAACTCTCCGCCGCACCTCGACGCTCCTGGCTCAACCAGCCGCCAACAGGGAGAACGAGAGAGGGCAACAACCAGCAGAAACACCTGGAGTTCTCCACCTCTATCGAAATCCTGGAGGCGGCGTGTAATGAATCCATCCCAGGCTTGACCGGAGTCTCCAACTTCACTGTGTTCCTATACTGTAAACTGTTTGACGGGGAGAGCGGGTCAGTTAATTCTTCAGTGGCCGAGATGGGGCTCGACCTGCACGCCACGTGCTCTGATGCAGCTTGGTACCTGTCGGCTGCTGAGGAGGACTTCCTTTGGGTTCATGTCTGCAGTGAGTTCTTTGCCAGTGAATTCAACAACACAGTGTGTGCCAACTCCTCTTTCTGGCTGCAGAGAGCACATCAGGTAATAGATCATTCTGTGAGAGAGCAGTCTTGGAGGTTTTTGCCAAATACCCATAGAAGAGTTGTTCCTGATAACAGTGTTATTATCTGCCTCTGATACTGCCAAGGGTTCTGAGGATTTGCTGTGCATATGTATTTCTGCATTGCTTTTTTAAATTGACGTGTCTCTCTGCTTCTTCTTAATTCTAACTTTAATATTTGCAGGCTGCACTGACAAAGGACTACACTTTCTTTAACCAGACAAGTATTGATGACCTGTGCGTGCAGCTGTCAGGTGAGGCGATAGGAAGCCCAGGGCTTGATGAGAATTGTCTGGCGCAGTTGGGCAGCAGGATGCTCAGTGCACAGGCCTTCAGACACTGCTTCCTGCCCAACAACTCTGTCCTGATCTCAGCTTTGTGTGGGGGAGAGTCCCCTGACTCTCAACAGTCCTTACCAGAGGGCAGCTGGGCCGCGGCATACTGCTCCAAAATACACAACTTCTCCCATGTTGACACTGTTGAGGACTCTTGTCAGTACAGGGATTGGCCTGTGCATCATTTCACCAACTCCTCCCTCCTGGAGCTCTGTGAGCAGACACAAGGATTGAGAGAGTACATTTGTTTAAACACCACACTCTACAATCAGCTGTTAAGATCGATGCCTCAGTTTGCTGATTTCTGTGCCGATCTGCAGGCAGAAGAGGAGGAAAGGAAGTGCTTCCTGCAGAGGTTTTTTGACATGCTCCCAGCACGGTATGAGTTTGACACATCTCAGCTCTGTGTGGACCCGGCTCCACTGCTGGTCGACGTCCTACACAAGCTGAGTGTGTGTGAGGTCCAGGGAGGGGAGCGTGAAGGCTTCTTAGTGGCCCTGGGGTATGTGTTTCGAGTCCTGGACTTCATGGTGGGTCTCTCTTCGGGTCTGGATGAGGGGGAAAGAGAGGCGAGACAAGGTTTGGGTCAGGCCATCCTCCTCTCCAGTCTTCTTGACAACACATCCTGGGCAGCACTGCAGCCAGAAGCCTCCACGAGTGTCCTTCGCACTGTCGGGGTTTTCCTTCGCAGAGAGCAGAACGCCACTCTGAAAGAGGACCTGCTGAGCTGCTTCAGTGTAAGATTGCTGACTGACACACACACACACACACACACACACAGAGTAAAAATATGTATAACTTCTTCTGCTGTTTCATCAGCCTGTCTTGTGGGACCTCATCCAGCGAGACGACAACTCATCTGCTCTCAGGGTTCTGCTGCAGGTATTGGCCTGTGCAGCTACATCATCACATTTAAACTTTCATACTGAACTTTATATTAAGTTCAATCACTTTATCTCACCAGGAATATCTCCAGATGCCGAGAGACAGCATTCGCACCCTTGTGATGTCTGCTGAGAAAGATGCTGTTAAGAGATTTCTCTCCCATATGCACCAAAGTTGGGACCAGTTACAAGTTGAAACCGGCCAGGTTTGTTCTGAAGCTCCTAACAGATACCAAATGTACACTTTGGGATACTTGTTATAAAGCTTATTGTGCAGATAAAAGTCCTCATCCGCAACAATGTATAATTATTTTACTTCAGTTTTGTACTCTCGTCTGCTGTATCTATTTTATTTGAATAAACATTTATACACAGTTAAAGAGGGCCAAACTGAACGCACATCAGTTTCTGTCTTTGTCCTTTGTTTTCTCTGCCAGGCCTCTCAAAAAGAGCTGCAGGCCATGGAAACAATGACTGCTGCTTTCATCCACAAGTTCCCCCGAGTGACCCCAGAGTTGTTTGTGGACCTGTCTCAGTTCATTCCCTTCATGTCTGTGTCAGACATCATGAGCTTCCCAGCCTCCCTGATCGTCAACGACACTGTGTGAGTGTGACTGACACAAGAAGCAATTGCATTTAGTTTGATATATCCTTATGTCCAGATGCTAACAGCTTCTTTGTTTGTCTTCAGGCTGACAGCCATTCGTGACCACAGCTCGGGGATGAAGTCCCTGCAGAAAAAGGCCTTTGTAAAAAGACTCCTGCAGTCTAGTGTGGTGGGTGATGTCCCTACATGGCCACCATACTTCCTTACTTCCATCCTCCCACTACTGCCTTACCTCCCGGTCAGTCATTTTCAGCAACTGACCTCACAACAGGTTAGAGAGCGTTTCGCTAATTTGAGAGTTTTTACATAACTGCAGTATCTCTTTGACAAATGTTAGACTTGTTCTGGTGCTTAGCTAGTGTACGGGTCAATAAGGGCTTATCGATTTAACAGTGATAATAAGTTAGATAAAAACAGTTATTATTGGTAATGATAATTTCATTACAATTCAGATGGTTATATTAGTCTAAAATGCATATTTTAGTAATGTTAAAGGCGTTTCTACGCTTCATGCTTCTTGATTTAGGTTCTTACATGTGTACAGATGACATGATAAAGGGAAAATACAAACAAATGAGTGTAAAAAATATGTTAATAATTTGCTGAAACCTTCTGCAACAGATCTCAGCTGACACCCTTAGAAAAAAAAGTGTCCTAATCCTAAATCGTGAATTTACCAAGATACTTGCATGTGTGTCGCATATCTGTGCAGAGTTGGTCAATGTTGCTTCTACTGTTTTTGTCTGTTGTCTCCTGTAGCTTACTCCTCTGGTAGAGTTATTAGTCAACGGCAGCCTGGATGGCGTAAGGGGCCGCCATGTGCTCCGGACCCTCTTCAGCAAGAAGAAGAATCTAACCAGTGATAGCATACTGAGGTTGGAACTTCAATCTTACTGTTTATGTTGAGTTTCATTCCTGCACTCAGCTGAATTGTGTTTGGCCATGCTGCTAAAGAGCACTAAAAAGTTTACATAGGTGTTGTACCTGTTGTACAAGATATTGCTGACTAGTATCAGGTCATAATTTTCTTTTAAGGTATTTCAGAATTAGCTTTATTGGCAAGGTATGTGTGCGCATACAAGAATCCGGTTTAGCATTGCTCTCCATGCACATACATAGAAATAGACAACAAGAGAAAACAACAATAAAATAGAACAACAATAACATTTGTATACAGAGAGACAGTAGTGCAATGGTAAAGGGTGCAAAGAATTTCTAAATAAATATGATAAAATAGGTTATTATGTAGTTGGGTTCATAAGTTGGTTTATTTTATGTGGTGTTTTTATACAATCTGCTTAACAATACAGACAAACTCCCAAAATGATCTATGAAAGAAAAGTGACGGACATTGTCTTTTTGCAGGTTAGGAGTCCTTGTATGTTACCTGGATCCAGAGGACCTGGGTTCATTTCTTCAGGACTCATACGTGTCCTCGGCTCTCTGGCAGCAGCTCGCTCAGTGCATGTCCAAGGGCTTCATCAGTCCCACCGGCAGGGTAAGCAGCACAGGCTCTCAGAAAATCTTCATCTTGTTATTGTTCCGAACAAAGTCTAACCAGCTCTGTCGTGTTTGTTTCACGGTCAGCTGTCCTCTTGGTTCGTACAAGCTGTTCAGAACCTGAACGTCAGCAGGTTGACTCTTCCGGAGCTGACGGCACTCAGCGGTCTGTTACCTCAGTTAGGGGCTTCTTCTTTGCTGTCACTACCCTCACAACAACTCCTGGATATCGTCTCACAACCAGGATTACACAGATATCCCCCAGCACAGGTCAGCGGGAATGTGTTTCAGATCTTGGACAAAGTTTTTAAATGTGCTCCAGCATTTAATAGCGGTGCTCTTGTTGCTTTTGTCTCTTCTCTGACAAAGGTTTCAAGTTTAGCCCTAAATGGAAAAAGGCCATCATAATACAGAAGTTAGACTTGATTCTAATATGTCCTAGATGGGTTTTTGTCACAACTGTGCATCTACTAATAATTAGCTACTAAATTTCTAGGGAAAAAAGAGGATAATTATTGCTATTTTTTAATGCAACCCCTGTTAACTTTTTGTCAATACTTTTTAGGCTTTTCAAATGTTATCCAAGATCTCCAAGGACATCCCTGTAAGTAGACATTTTTAAATGATTATTATTGGATTTCAGCCATCTGCTCTTTCATCACTGTGTTTCTCTTTTACTGCCAGCTCACCATGGAGAAACTTTGCAGGTTAAAGCCGCTACTCTGTGGTTTCTCCCCTGCTGTGCTCAGAGACCTCACGTGGGCTGAGATCAGTGAAGCTGCTTACTGCCAGTGTTGGAGAGCGCTGCTAACTGAGCTTAAGCCTGGCCACAGAGCCATGCTATACAATGCAGTGCAGGAGGTGACGGTGCTATTATCTGTCCTCGGTTCTTAAATGTGTATCACACCTTTTAATGTGCTGTGCAATTAAATCATTTCTACTGTCATAGATTGTGTTTGAAGTCTAAGTCTTACTGTAAAATAACTAATTAAGTAAAAACAAAACTTGTAGCCGGGGAAACTTTAATCTAATCTGTTACTCAGGTTCCCAGAAAGTGTTCATTTGATCCACTTGTGTAAAACCTGCTTTGTGTTTTCTAAAGAGCCTTTAAAGGCTTTAAGTTTTAAATTTACAGTGTTTGTTGTTGTTTTTTCAACAGGCTCTACAGAGAGAGAACATCACTCAGCAGGTAAACTGTTTATCACCATTTGTCCCGCTGAGGAAGCTAAAGGAAACCGTAGACGGAGAAACAGTCCTGAGTGATATCAGCTTGTACCGAGACGAACTCTGGTCCCCACAACAGGTGCATATTTTACTTCCATCCACCTTTTGTGTGCGGTTAGACGTTGCATTGATGTTTGAACAATAGGTCTGCAGTTCTCTGACTCAAGAAGAAAATGTTACCAGCTTTAGTGCCATTAATCTGTAACTCATTGGACATGCTTCAGATGAGCCTTTCAGGATATTAATACTCCAAACGCATCAGCCACCATCAGGCTAATTAGTTTGGATGTAGTACAATGGTGTGGAGGAGTGTAGCATAAATTAATAATGGCTACCTTAAAGGGATTTTGTCACAGCCAAGAGTGTATTTCAGCCCCTGATCTCGCCCTTACAAGACCTCAGTAAATCAATAACAATTGCCCTTTTCAGTTAGAAGCTGCAGTAAAATATAATTTGGCACTGAATATCAACCCATATATATTGTATTTAAATAACCATAAAGTTAAATGTCATAATATCCTGTAGTCCCCATAATTTGATTGATTTAAAATATATAAAAATCCTTTTATAGATGGTAGTTACTGAAGAATTAAACTCATTGTTTCTAATATCAATTACAGTTGTCAGAGTAATTTGGGGTTTCACCTGAAACTGATCCCACTGCACACATGCACTTAGTATTTCTAATTTGGAAAAGTCACATCAGTGATATGCAATCAGGATTGCACGTCAGTATGTCGTCACTGCTTAGTTTGAGTTGAACTGCTTAAGGTTTGTGTGATCCCTTAAACTTCAATGTTCATTACACTCACTGCAATAGGAAAGGGTTGGATGGAAAAGAACAATTAATACAGTTGATATTGACTAGATAGTTTTCCAAATGGAACAGGGTTAATCCTCTATGAAACATGAATGTTTTGGCCTAATGATGGCATTGAAGGGAAGTTGATGGGATCGTCAATAACATGGTTGTGAACAACAGGATCTATTTTCAGTTAACCGTGAATATCCAGGATGGCACCCATCTGGAAAATCAGCTTCCAGAGCCTTTTGACTGGTCACTTTGGACAAGTCTCGCTCTGGACCAAAGTGTCGGACTGAACATCCTTAAAGTGATATTTCACTTCAAGCATCAAACACTATAGAGTTGTTAGCAATCATTATAACTTGAAGTTATCCCAATAGTGAAGAGTTATAACAGGCAATGACCACCAAAACACAACACACAGAAACATCTAAAGAAAACTGCTCATTTGTATGCTCACTCTAACTAACTCTCTTGCCACAACAAATGTTGTCAACAAGCACAGGCTTGTTTATGCATGTTGGTCTAAGTAATGCTTGAGTGGAGGCCTACCTCATGTTCTTTAGCTCCCACCACTAGGGACAAAAAGTATTAACCAACAACACTTAAAAATGACCATAACAATGTTTTGCCAGCTTTATAGGGAACTGTTTGTTTCATCACTTTTCAGGACAGCATGTAAATCATCTCACAATTAGATTAAGTTTGAATGGGTTGTCGTAAAAGGGCTGAAGATGTTGGTGCTGTTGGTCTTTTCTTGTAACAACAATTTAACTTACCTTTAGTGATTAAAATGCTCGTCATTATGAGGTAAACCTTTGACACTGTTTCTGTCTGGACAGGCTCAGCTTTTGTTTAAAAAGGTCCAAGGAATTAAAACCATTTCCAGTAATATGGTGAGGTAAGTTTTTCTCCAGAACATTCTCAACTATGATTTTACTTAGAATTTTAGTAAGTAATACGTTGTTGGCTTAAGAAATAAGAGATCCAATATCACAAACTCGCTCAATAAACAAAGAATGACCTTTTTTTCACACTTAGGGATCTGGGTCATGTTGCCAGGGGAATGAGTTGTGACTTTTTAAGGCTTTGGAGCAACGATACAGACACAGACTTTGCAGAGCTGCTTCAGTTTGTTACTGAGCTGCCTGGATCCATGAGACACGCTCTGGTGAGGAATCCTTCAGCTCTCCTAAAACTCTAAATCACTGTAACTGATATGCAGCAGTCATTCATTTTTTTGTCGGCGTTATGTGTCTGGAACAAACAACAACAGTGTTGAATTCTAACAAGTTCAGATGTGTTTTGGCTGTGTTACCAGCGGAAATGTATCGTAGACGAGCTGAGGAAACATCCTGAACTCGACCTCAGTGCTCTGAGCTCGGGGTTCGCTGCAACATTACCGTAAAGTATCTCCTTATTAAGCTCATATTTTGCTCTTTCCATACATATTTGACAGTTAATCTAAAAATGACTCCATTGACACCTCTGCTCTGTTCTTTTTCAGGGTGACAATGATAGAGAACATATCTAATGTATCCTTCAGAGCCATCCTCAATCACATTCAGGCACACTTTGCTGAATTCCTCAGACTGCCGCATTACAAGCAGACGAGTTTAGCAGAGAAAGCCGTCTCTGAGCTGGTAAAGCACCAACATGAACTATACAAATATTTACTGCATATCATTATTCGATTGCAGGGCTTGACGCATTGCCTCTTGTTCAGGTAGAAGTGTGTGACCTTATAAAACAGAAATCCTGAATTAACCTCAGATTATTAAACCAGAACAATGAGCTGTTAGAGCACACTGAAGCAAGAGATGCTATTTCTGGTTAGACTAAATCAGGGTTTGCGTCAGTGATAGTGAGTCATGTATTTGGTTTGTATTAACATTTTAATAGGACTGAAAGAGCAAACTTCTTTGCTTCATGCTTCTCAAACACAACACACAAAAGAGAGATCTGAAAAATGCAGTACATAACCTGCCTCATCCCCTCAACAGCTGTTCACAAAAGTGAAGTCATAACAGTGTGAAATCCCCGTAATCCTGGGTCACTGACTGTGTGGTGGTCTGCTGGGCTCTTCTCAGGCTGAAGAGGAGATTGATGGCACCACTCTGGACCTGCTGGGGCCTTTACTGCCTTTCTTGGACCGAGACAGTTTGGCTCTGGTGGACAGAGGAGCTCTGGCCCTGCGGCTGGAGGAGATGAGAGGTTTCTGTCTTCCTAAAGAGGCCCTGAGAGATATCAGTGCCCTGCTTACTCAGAAAGACCTGCTCGGGTAAATAAACACATCTGCTGGGGATAACGTGACATGTGCTGGTTATGACACCTGGGTCATAATATGCCAAGAGATTAGTTTTCAAAGATGATTAATAGAGGTTCTCACATACGAGCAAAATTGGCAGGAAATTTAAAAAACCATGTAAAAAGTTGTCTTTTAAATACATTTATTTATTTGAAGAATTACAAATGAATTAACTAAATTAGAATGTGGTAAACACAATTTCTTAGGAAATATAGAAAAAATAAAAGATTATTTCTGCAGTGTTCTTGTAATATTTGTAATATTTGCTATGTTCACTGTCTAAGTACAGCGCAGGCTCAATTGAATGTGTTTCCTTCTGTAGGTATTTGATTGTAACCAAAATGGATGCAATTAAATTGGAATCTAATGATCCAATGGTATCCAAGTGTTACAGTACATAAAGAGGAGTAAAGGAAACAGTTGTTGAGCCATTAGGCTATCTATCACATGGCTAGAAATTCACATATAAGAGAATATATAGTTTAGTGATTTCTACATTTTTATTCCCATCCAGAGATAAAAGTAAAACTAAATTGATCAAGAAGAATAGTTAGTATTAAAGACCCCCTCCAATGAAAATCAAGTGTTTAACCTTGTAAACATCTCCATGTGGTGTTCTTCATGTGCTACAAGACATATCAGGGACAACATGAGCAGTCATCTCCATGGCTGGGCCTGTCTGCTTTTAAACTGCAGTGTACCAGGGACAGGCTGAACAACACGTTTTCAGATTGGCAGGTTTGAGACGTCACAAACCTAAGGAGCCAATCCCACTAATGGACGGGGTGACGCTATGCATATCATTATGTGCAACCTATGGCAACCACTTCAGTGATGCACGAGCCAGCTATAACCGTCATCGTAATTTTTGCAAACTCACTACTAACTATTAACGTTAACGTTACTACTACTAATAACTACATTTCAAGCTAGCTAAGTTTCAACAAGTTGCCTCTAAACGGTGGCAGAGACGTGTTTTGTTTTCGGTTGTAATTTTATGAGAGGATAAATGTTGTACATAGTGAGCGGGGCCTATGCAGATTCAGATTTAATGAGGGAGAAGGAGGAGATGTCTTGGGAGGATTTTTACAAGGTAATTAAAGGTATGTTGCAGAAAAAAACATATCAGGCAAAATGTATTATTTCTTTAAGTCTTAATTAAAGAAAATGCATTGGGAAAGTGTGCTTAGACATGGATTTCATAAAACACCAGTAATGGTAAAATGTGTACTTTTTGTCAGGGAGCCATCCAAATGGCAAGTTGAGGATGTTGAGCATTTGGGCAGGCTGGTGTTTTCTCTCTCAATGAAGCAGATTAACTCCATCCCACTGGTGAGCTTCTACAAGCAAATATTTAAATATGCAAATAATACATTTCATTGCATTCATTGTTTTTATATATATATATCCTGACATGCATGAATATATAACATGTGTTTCCCCTGCACAGACAGTGTTGAACAAAGACACAGTGGAGCAGGTTCTGTTGGGACAAAGCCGCTGGGAGGACAGCCTGGTCGGTGGAGTCTGTGTTACTCAGTGTATGGACAAGTATCGTCACAGAAGGCAGACTCAGAGTCTCATTCGAGGGATTGTCAAAGCACGGAGCCGGAGAGCCAAAGGTTTAGTGCTGCTCCTACACTGTGTCAAATATATTTTATCTATAGGAAAAAACTGCCAGTGTATTATTAGTGCACCGCTCGGCTTGTGACCTACACAGTAGATAAGTCTCGGTGTGATTTGTTGCTTTGTGTACAATTTTGCAATCACTGGCCTCTGTTCAAGCAGTGCCAGTTCCAAGCTGTGCAGACATCAGGGGGACGTTTCCTTCTGCTTGGACTTCCACTCAGCTCAGCCGCATGTCACAGGAGGATATTAAACAGTGTGTCGAGGTCTTTGCTCAAGATGCTTCATTGAGCTCTGAGCAGCGCCGAGCACTGTGGATGAAAGTCAGGCAGGTTGGTAAATCTCTGCTGTAAAACACCACAGGAAGTTTCGTCTCAGATACTCATTTGTTCTTTTGCAGTAAGAATACAGAGTCCCCCTCCATTAGATAATGTGCAGACTATTTGAACGTGTGGTATATAAGTTAAAAAATAGAACATAAGAACAATGAACAGACAGGATCCTGGCTAAACCAGGTGCTGTGTATTAATACAGATTGAATCTGTGGTTGAAACATGTTATGGTTGTTCATTCAATCCAGTTCTTCAGTCCAGTGAAGGAGCTGAGAGCAGATCAGGTGCTGGCTCTGGGCTCAGTGGTGACTGAGATGGGAGAAAGAGAACTCCAAGACACCAATTTCACCGATCTGGGTGTGGTGGCACATCTGGGGACGCTGACAGACTGGAGCCCTAAAAAGGTGAACTTTATTGACTTGATCATACTGAGTACTTTACAACTCCATCAGTTTGTTTAATGTTTCTATTTGTCTTTCAGATGAGAGCAGTGATTTTAGGTGTG
Source organism: Semicossyphus pulcher (assembly GCF_022749685.1). Lineage (NCBI taxonomy): Eukaryota > Metazoa > Chordata > Actinopteri > Labriformes > Labridae > Semicossyphus > Semicossyphus pulcher. The sequence continues at coordinate 17,955,579 of NW_027211603.1, forward strand.
ATGAGGAAACGCAAACTGAAAGTCGAGCAGTTAACAGCTGTTGATCTTGCAACATTTGGCCATCTGATTTGTGGCCTGTATCCCTCAGAGATCAAAAGACTGAGCCCCTACAACCTCAGGTCAGTCAAATCCCCTCTGTGTATTTATCCAGCTACCTGCAGCAGAACAACACTTAACAATAGCAGTAACAGATTAAAAAAAAAAGGCTCAAATTAGCTATTTGATAAGACAGTTTTCAAAGCAACATGTGAACGAACATATGGTGGTGCAAACACTGCAAATTAATCAAATATGAATGAATTACTATGTTTATAAATACAGGTTGATTAAATAAGAAAGCTAAACATTAGCAGTGATGGACATTTAAGGTCCAAAGTATGACAAATACTGCCAATTTGTATACAAGCCAGTAAGCAGTAATAATATGTAATCTACATAGCAGTAATTAGCAACAGTAAAATAGTCATTGATCCTCCAGTGCTGTAACAGAATTGCTTTCTTGTGGAGTAATTAAATGATTCCACACACACCTTCTAACAGATGTTAACTAACAGGAGGCCGGCACTTAGCCGTACAAACCTCATGAAAACATTTTGCACACCCTCAGAGGAGGATAAAGTCCTGAATCCTTCTCCTCAATCTGCAGTATGGCTGTGCTGTTCCTGCGGGAGATGTACCTCCCATGCACAGAACAGCAGATGGAGGTGTTGACAAGCCGTTTGTCCAGACCTGAGGCCTTTGGTCCAGTCAGTGCTTGGGGACCAGAAGTTTTCACTGAAATTGGGACGTTGGCAGGTACAGTAGGACATGGCATCCCAGGGGGTATAAACTTTTCTGTGATCAACTTTTTTCCAAATTGTTTTTGCACAAAGGGAGGAGGGAGGTGACAGCTTTTGGATGGATAGTTACAATTGAATACATCCCTGGGGGTTTGGAAGTTTAGGAAAACTTTTCCTGTGATTTGATAGAGAAAGATTAATTATCTGACAACAGTGTTTGTGTCTCTGTCCAGTGGGCCTAGAGGACATAGTGCTGTCAGCTCTGGTACAAGAACAAGTGGAGGGAATCACCCCTGAAGCCATTGCCCTGATGTCAAAGAAAAAGATGGCAGTGAGTTTCACCCAAAGATTTTAAGGGTCATTTATTCAGGCTGAACTACAGAGCAGAGTTTGGCTGCAGTATAGATGCACATCAATACATTGCAGCAATATCAGTAATGGGTGATTTTGAGATTTCTTCTTTTACTTCTTAAAACATAATATAATTTCATAAGGAAACATTAGGCTCCTTTTTTCTATGTTTTCTCAGGAAGAAAGGAGATTTAGATAATAAATCAATGTTGGCAAAATTCCATTGAGCTGCTTTAATTTCAGGCTCTTGGTATTGTACTGCATGCTGGCTCACTCCCACACTGTCATGACATACAGGGACACTTGAATAAAGCCATCATTTATACAATTAGTAACTCTTGTGATTTCCCTACTATTACAACTATTAAATGACCAGATATTCTAGTTCCTTTTGTTAAATCATAAAATTAACTATCTAGCTTCCATATCATTACGCATCTCAGAGTGTCGCAGAATAGGCAGACAGGACATCATTTTGTGAAGAATTAGACTTTATGTTGAAAAATGGACGTTGTTAGCTAGTTTAACAATGTATCTTAGCTCTGTTCACCTATAAGTTGATCATTTTATTGGTTGTTTCTGGTTCATCCTTATATTAGCAGACTTCATATTATGTTTTAAACAAAGATATATGATTGGATTTTGAAGTAAGAATACAAAATATACGTATATATATATTTTTAGCATATATTGTTAAAGCACTGAAATTAATTCTGATTACTCTATATGAGCTACAAAAGCAAACCAGACCATCAGAGACAAAATTGATCATTTCTATATAATTATTCTTAATGCCTGAAAGGCTATAAGGCGCTGCAGATAGGGTCAATTTCACATGTTATTGATCCACTTATAAGGATGTCCCACCTGAAAATCAATTGGGTTTCAATTGTACACTATATATGAATATTTCCCCGTGTTTCACTTTTCAGTAAGAAAGCCTCTTTATTTGGCACTACTTTGTGTGGACCGCAACACATTCGTGTTACAACGCCTGCAGCATGCGGTGTCGGATCAGCTGTTTGTGTCAGCGGTCTGTAGAAGAGACAACAAACTGAAGACAATACAATGTTATGGAAACGACAAAATGCCGTTCACGGTGGGGACCAGAGGATATTGTTTTCCTCAAGTTGTGAAGTGTTTTGAGTGTTAATGGTGTTAGATAGTGCTCCGCTAAACACTCCAGGCGCAACACTGAGACAATTATACGCCTGCACCGATCATTTTTCTGAAGAGGTTTATACAAAACCAACGCCGAATGATCCAGCTGGACTCTATAAGTGGATGAATAACGTGTGAAATTGACCCTATCTGCAGCGGCATATAGCCTGGCTTCCGTGCCGGCACTCCGGCCGGTTTCTCTGGCCGGTTTCTAGCACTGGGGCCGTGCTCACCGGCGTCCACTGTTGGGGACAGTTAGTGCTTTGTCCACAGGGGTCGCCAAAATCAACACAAACCAAAAGTTCCTCACATGAGCTTTAAATAGGCGTTAAATAGGTGCACAATATGATGGGTAAAGGGTTAAAAAAGCGTTTTTTATTTCATCTTGAAACTGGCCTATTTGGAAGATAATCAGTGAATGATTAAAAGAGACAACCTTAATTTATATAAAAGTAGAAAAATGGGACTGTTATAGCTCAGATAACTGTCTCAAACAAACATTATAAACAGTTGGGCAAGCCGCCTATGCCATCAAATAAAATCATCGTAAATAAAGTGAATATAGGAAAACACAAGAACACATATACAGTGAGGAGAAAGATCTGCAGTAATGGACATGTAAAATATAGGTTTTGATTGGAAGATGGATATGGATAGTTTACCCAGCGTTGTACATGTAGTGTGTGTTTTTCCTGTTCATTTGCTCACAACTTTCAAAATGTGTCAAAAGGGGAGACAAAAGGATTTTATCTTTTCACACAGACTGCCTCCTTTCAAAGTTTCCTGCAGAGTAAGTTAGTATTTGTGCTGGGTGTGTGTCTGACAGGTGGTGTTCAGTGCAGTTCAGCTGTCGTGGCTGAGCGCAGAGCAGGCGTGGGCCGTCACCGAGGAGCAGTGGGCAGAGCTGGACAATGAGCAGAGACACGCAGTCGGACTAGCTCGATACGAAGGAGACGTTCTGCTGGAGCTGAGAGGTGTGTCTTTAAAGAATGAGGGTGATAAAATGTCCTTTTTATAACCTCCTTCATAATGAGTCTGTCATACTTATTTGAATTTACTAAGCGAAAATGGTTTGTGAGGACATATACTTTAATCGTGGTTACACTTGTTTCCTCTAACCAGTTTGATTTTTATGTTGTGTTTATAAGGTGGTAATTAATTCTCTGTTTGTCTGCTTCCACAGGAAGAAATTCAGCTCCAGCAGGCCTGAACACAGACAGCTTCCCTTTACACTCACTGGCGCTGTGCCTCTTATTATGGAAGCTAATTTAAAATGCTGGAAATAATTGAATTTGTTCCTTGACCTCCCTTCGTATCATCACATTTGTACTTTAAATAAATATTTTGGACTGTTCCATTGCCTTCTTGTGTCAGCCCTTTAATTTACATTGCTCTTGATTGTGCTCTGCTGTGCATGTTTCACTTTTATGTGGGCTATCAGCCTGAAAATATGTAGATACGTGTTTGTAGCTACTATACCATGTATAATCTGCTGGTTGAGTCCCTGGTGAGTCTCTGATGTCTTTCGAGGGCAGGAAACTTGCTGCATGTTTCTAATTAAATTAAATTAAATTAACTGGGTTCAATGAAATTATGTCAAACTATAACAAAGAACACAATAATTATTATTCAAGGAGAGAAATAGATCAGTAGTTGTTCTGGAAAAATAATGAAGCAACAATGCAAAGGCCGCATTTTGCTTAGAGGGTACTTACACAATTCATAGTAGATGGAACGAATGTCCGGACATTCAAATATTTTTTTCCAGAGCCCTCACATTGATAGAAGGTTGGATTAATGATGGATCCTGATTTGAAAATGTTTCTGCTGCAACAGCAGGTAAATACTACAGCTGCAAGGATTCATGGATTGGTTGTCAAGTACATAATTAATATTAAACCAGTTTGTACTATTTTTTCTGGTTCCATGTGTTTAAATGTGAATATTTTTGGGTTTCTTTACTTTTCTATGAAAGTAAAATACATGTCTTTATGTCATGGACAAGACGGGACATTTGCAGTTATTTTAGGCTTTGGGAAACACCAATGGAAATTTTTCACAATTTTCTGAAATTTCACTGACCAAAAAACTAAACTGAAAATAGTTGTTCATTGCAACTTCTTTAAATAACACTAGAAGAAAGAAATATATGTAAAAAATACACACAAAAACAAATAACAGAAAACATTAAAATACCTTACTTCAGTATAGGCTACATAAAACCTATACATACTCAATTAATATTATAAGAAGAAATATAGAATAAAAAAATAGTAATCTACGTAAACACTCAATAGATATAGTAAATAATGAAAATAAGATAAATAACACAAGTGTGCATTTTTTTAGAACAAAAAATGGAACAGCCTGTTTGGCAGCTGCCAGCCCCAGCTTCTCTAGCAGGATGGCGGTGCTATGCATCTTATGGCCAGCAGGTGGAGGTGTAGCAGCGCTGCTGGCCGGTAAGTAGGTGTTGCTCTAACGTCCCCACTTTGTCCACGGCCGTGACGTATTTCCTGGGGCTTGTACGGACCACTCAGCGGTACACCAGAGGGGTATCATGACTATTTATAACCAGCAATTCTCAGTTATCAATTTTTCACTCGCTACACCGTGCCGTCGTCGGTTCTAACACCGCGGTGAGAGACAACAACAAGCCGGGTCGAGCAGGATGTAAACGGAAGCTGGTAAGTTGAGCCGATTGGAAGTTTCCCGTCTGCTGCAGCTCGTATTTTTACTTGTTTGGGTTGCGTGGTCGGCGAGTTTCTCGTGTTCTTGTCTCTGGTACCACACGGGGACCCTGATACAGGACAGGACAGGACAGGACTGCGTGTTGTCTTATTGATCCCGGTCGCTGTCAGTTTGTTTGTGTGTAGGTTTGAAGGGGGATCTCATCTCGCTTACACACACCGAGGTGACGTCGACTGCGCCGCGTCCGGTTTCTATGGTTGTTCCAGGGAGAAGATAGTGTGCTGGTTCGTGATCCACACAGCTCGCTAGGAATGAGTAGTAAAATGTAAGCAAGTCGAGGACGGAAATTGTCGTCAGGGGTGGATGAGAGGAGAGAAAAAGGGGGAGGCACCTGTGAGACGAAGCAGGTCGGTCTGTCAAGTTTACGTTAATCACTGCACGAGACACTTTCAGACATATTTGTCAAGCGGGGGAGTCATCATCAGATCAGCTCCAGCGGCTTCTCCTGAGCCAAATAATGACTACGTGTTGTTGTCAAGGACTTACCGTGTGAGGTGAGTCAACCGACCGCAAACTCAAAGTGGTACTCCGATCAGCTGATGTATTTAAACCTCTTAACTTTAGCTTATACACATGAAAGTGTCGCAGGCCTGAACGAGAGAAGTTTTGCTCCTTCTTGATCTGTAACGTTACTGCAGTTAATCTCTGTGTCTCTCTACAGCACAGTACGGATAGCTTTTTAAATATGCAGCTCATAGGAAACTTAACTTAACTTTTATTAGTTTGCTCTGCTAGCCTGTGAAACGTAGAAATGCAGCACCGAACTTTGACATCTGAAGTAATCAGTGCAGACCTGCAAAACACAGCTGATGTTGTTGGGCTAGACTTGTCTGATTCTTACACAGTTTATCTGGTGTAATCCGGGTGATATGAAAACCATCATTCTTTTGGGAGGCTTGATTTAAGTACATCTTTAACAGAGCTTTAGCTGTTTAGTGGTAGATGAGATGTTACATAATAATAAGTGGTCTTTATTGTGAGAAAATGAGTTGTTTGTGCTGACAGTGTACTGTAATTTTACCTCCTTGGTGAGATAATATTGAGCTGCTGGTCATTGTGGATAAACACCAGGACAAGGTTGTGGACCCCCTTGCATGCACATGTTTATGAAGTAACAGCAAAACCTCTTAAATTCACAAAGCACATTGTTCTGAAAGTGTGTCAGACTATTACTTGTTAGGCTGGTTATATTATAAAATGTTAAGAAGTGTCTTCAAGTTGACTGAGCACAGCCTTACTTTAAAGGCATCTTGATGAATTGTACTAGTTTTTTATCCCAGACAAACTGAATGTGGAAAGGGTAAACTCCAGAGCGTCATGAAACATTAATGCTGACATTGTTGCAGGAAGTCTGAGGAGCTAGATAGATGACGATGCTCAGAAAAAGGAAATGTACCAGGAAAAATAAAAGAACAGACAAGAAAGGTTTTTGTCTTTTTTTAGAAGCATGTAATGGGGCAAGCACAAAGTCAACCCAATAAACCCCCAGAAGCTTTACTTTAGAAGTTTAAAAAAACATATTTGCAAAGATGATGCATTCAGTGCTTTGTGAAAATGCAGTTCTGTACTCTATTACCCTTCTGTGTTACTGTGTTTGGTCATACTAATGTAATTTAAAATGGGGAAAAGTTTGTAACTAAAAAGTGAAATACACCTTAGGACAGAGGTTAAAATTAACTTATGATATAAATAGTTTTAATTCAAGAGGCCCATCGATTGGGAAAAAATGTGTTGATAAGAGTTGATTTTCTGCTTCTTAACAACCCTGAAGAAATGCTTTTAAACTCACAGTTGTTCTGGGATCTGGATTTATCCAGTTCTTAATTATAATAGGTCTAAATTTCCATCATTTATTTAGCTTTTTGTCTCCCTTCACTTTGAGGGCCTGAGGGCTTCCAGCTGAGGATGGTGGATTAGTTATAAACACATTCATTGGTCCAGTAACAGAAGACAACAATCAATTACATCAATAATGTTATTGTCATGTCATTAGTTTCAACCCCTCATGGCTTGTTGTTTCCAAATCACTTGGTGGGCTGTCTGAGCGTTCCTGCACTGAGATATTGATTTAATGTTGCACACAGTTTGGGAACAGGCAGTACTAACAAGAAATTAGACTGTTAGATAAGGGTTATTTTTTGCTGAATGCATTTGATACCGTTTTTATCTCATTAAATTGTAAATAATAAAGCGATGAGGTGTAAACTGTTTCCTTTTTAAATCGTCCTGATGAGTTTGGTAATGAGGCTGGTATTATCCTTTGGGTTTAATGATACTTGGCTAATTATAATTTGGTGCAGTTTTTTTTTTTTTATAACCTCTGTTATCACAGTCTGACATATGGTATCATTTACTGTGGCACCACTAAAGACCACTCACAGCGCTTTGGTCGGCTTCTCCTTTGTCTCTTGGAGCAGTGGAGTAGTTGGGTCGTTGTTATTCCATGGTGTGTGGTTTTCACGCTGACGTAAAAGAGACTGAGTGGTTGATGGCCCAGATGAGGTCACAGGCGTCTGTACTTAAAGTCAGTGTGTGTGTCCCGAAATCAAACAGAGGTTTGGGAACAGTCGCCCTATTTACTTGTTGCATCAAAGGACAGAGGACAAAGTTGAGTAAGTGTTGCCACCAGATTTATCTTTCTTTACCTTGTTTTTTTTATATTTGTGTTTTAGAATTTAAACTTTTTACTATCTGATAAACACTGAAATGTTTTGGATTAGCCATAGTCCACTTTTTAAATAGTTTATAATCCAGATGGAAATTAACTGACTTCAATTGAACCGACATACAAAAATTGATTTAATTAATATGCTTCTAAATTAAGACAGATTTTAATGTGTTTGTAAAATAGGTCATATGAGTGAGCGAGGAAGAATTAAAAAGCAGGCTATGGGTGTTACTTCATGTTGGTATATGTTTAAAAACCGTTAATGGCATCTTGTTCTTCTTGCTTTGGCAGACATGGTGTTTGTTTAATATATGGTTGTCTCTATACGGTTATTATTCATCAAAGAACACCCACTTTTGCGATGCCTGGAATGGATTAGCAGCGTGTCAGACCAACTCACAGCTTGTCTGACCTGTAAGCCTGCTGTTTGCTAATGATGCAGTCACCTATAGCTTCTCAACATCTTAGTCTTAATCCTTGAGACATTTGCTTGTCACTTTGCCTGGAAAACTTCTCAGGGTAATGCTGTATATACACATCAGGTCATTACAGAAGGTACCAGGGATTTATCTGAAATGCATCTGACCAAATAGGGAATCTTTTATTAGGATATTTGTGGATTGTTTAAAAACATTAATTGATAAGTGAAATGTAATAACAGCATAATACACAATAAAATCAATTGTTGTAAATGAGATGGGGTTTACAGAAGCTATAATTGTTAATCTGTATCTCTTGTGTTAAGTCTGGCTGAAAGCAAAGTTACCCAATGAGTGTTGTGACAGCATCCAGATTGGGAATGAGAACTTAATAGCCTATGCAAACACTGACTTCAAGTTATGTTTGCCTTGATGTTAGTTTTAAATGCAGAGTAAACCCCTGATATGATAGCAACCAAAAGGACTAGAGTAGCCTACTTCCTTTGTTAAGGCCTCTTATACTGAATTGTTGAATGTCGGTTGAAAATCTATGAAACTTTCTGTCAGTTTAATTGAATAAATTAGAATTTTAAAGCTCAGTGAAAAAAGACCTGCTTTTACCCACATGCTCATTGTTATTTCACTGTAAGCTTAAGCCTTCTTTAACAAACAGAATATGTTTCTGAAGTTATGAATGTAGTGCAAATGCCTCTTACTTTAGGTGAATGTAAACAGCTGTACATAATGAGTTAGTTTATTTAGATAGGTTTGTTAAATGTATATGTCTGTTTGTCAGTGGAGTCAATAGATGAGGTCCAATTCTAAAATGATTGTAGAATTAACACTAAAGAGTTAATGACTTTAAATTACTCGTCATGTGTGGGGCAGTGCTTGTTGCAATGCTACTGAACAGAAAGCCACAGAAGCCGTTATGTACTCTCATGAACTTCACTCTCATGAAAGATGCAGAATATTTAACACCTCTTATTTAACACCTCTTAATGCAGCGTTGTCCAGTGCAACACCATCACCAACTAGGACCTCAGCAACCAACAAATGATTGAATGTAAACATCTCTGACAATGTCAATAAAACCAAAAGATTATGAGCTAACGGAGGCCAGTTGTTTTGGATGGCATCACATAGTACAGTTCTCCCTAATGCAGCGGCCGCAGAGTGTACTGCATTTAATCCAAAGGAAAAGCAGACTGAAGTTGTTGATGGTGATGAAATGCTGAAAGCTTGGATGCATCAACAGCGTCCGTCGGGGGGTTAGTAAGCAATGGATAAATGCCAGCTGGCAGCAAGTGACGCAAATCATCTGCACCTTAAAGTCTTGCCAGAAATCAATGTAACTATTGCCCCAAATCTTTGAAATTAAAAGACGTTCAGTAGCTGTAAGCAGCTGTTTATCTGGCAACTGACGCTTTGGGAATTGCTTTAATATCTAAATAATTAATTAATAAAATATAGATTACTGTTAAATATTGAAATGGCATTGAAAATAAGTAAGTGTGACTCTTGTATGTGCTATTTTACGCAGTGGCTTGAATGCTGTTAAATTGGGTTAGTGGAGTATTTAATGTGAAAAGACTTGGCGATGGTTTACTTTCCCAGCCGCCTCGAAACACATTTTCTTTTGGTTCACAACAAACTGTCCAGGGAGATTTTAAAAGTGTGACTGCACAGAAAACATAGAATAGAAGCACACTTTTAGTGCAATCCAGTCAACTCAGCTCAGTGTTACAGTAATGATACACCTTTCATAATGGCCTGAGCCGTATAAAAGCACAGCTGACCCCTGTGGCTTCAAACAACCGTTGAGTGGCGAAATGGTATCAGCAGACAATTACACCATGAGCTGATATTTGTGTCTCAGCTTTCTCAGGCCACAATTGCTTCTATATACTATCATGATGTATTGCTCTAAGTGTGTGTTTGAGAGCTTTCGTCTCGGTGACAACACATCAGTCAGAATGCTCTGAAATGAATGACGAACTCAAACCAGTATAACAGGTATGCTCTGTAGTCATTTCTTTGTTTTCTTAAAGATTATATTCCTATGTAAATTGTTATGCTGTTTTGTTTTTAATGTTTTGCATTTCTGTATTTCCTTATTTTATTTTCTAATGTATTCAGAACTGCCTGTGATGCACTTTGTATCTTTATTTTTATAGCACTTTTCTTTACAAAGGTTATTATTATCATATTATTATTTAACTGACATTTTAAAGTTGTAATCTCAAAGATCTCAGTTTTATTCTCTTTTGCGGCACCTATGGCGATAAAATGGTAATTGCCGCAGCACACTTCCCAGAAATCCATACAGTGTTTGTCGCATGTGTGACGTCCGCGGTTGGCTCCAGTTGTAACTCTTGATTTTCCAAACTGACGGTCGCTGTAGTCATCGATCTTTTCTGTGTTTGTTCAGCCATAGTAGATTACTGTTTACTCACAACACTTGCAGAGACCGGAAAAGCAGCCGCTTAGCTCTGCCTACCCTCTCTGGCAGACCAACCACTGCTGGGTGATGGAAAACGCGTCACTGATTTCGTGTGTCGCCACGGACACCCAGTCCATAATAATACTATATACTGCAAATGCAAAGGCTTTCATCAGTGGGCCATAGGCTCAATCACCATTGTGTAACCTCATTCGGCGATATAGGGACTTAACAGACATTTATTTACATGAAAATCGAGATTATTACTTAAAGTACGTATCTACCACAACTATCCACATTGTTTGCCACTGCTGCATTTAAACTCCACCCCTGAGTGTCTAGCTACTTCACCTTATAGTAAGACTCTGCTGTGATCCCTCAGCATCCAGGGCGTAGTCTAGCTTTCCAACCACACTTCTCCACCTCTACTGCCAGCCCAGTATACCTAAGCACTTTCCTTTCGCAAGCTTCATCTATCAAATCCTTCCATGGGACCGTAAACACCAAAATGTGCTGCTGTGTGTCTGACCGCAACATCGCGTCTTGGCCTTGTCGTCCTGCTCTCTGCTTCCTGTGGGATTATCAAATGCCTGTACTTGGGCTGTGTTACTCCTGGTCAAAACTGCCTTTGCGGCGGCTCGTCTTCCTCACGGACAAAACTGAATTATATTTGTTATTATACATTTCAGTGTCAAGTTAAAACACATCTTGGAAACTGAAAACGTCTTTATTCCTGTGTCTGTCCCTCATTCCACTGAATGTTGATGCGACTGCAAAGGAAAAATACCAACCTAAATTTGAGCCTGTGTTCTTTGTTTGGCCTTGTGTGAATACTTTCCCTGCGGATCTTGGCATTTCTAGAATATACAGTCATCTTTTGTGTTGCAGTTTTAAGGTCATGTTGGATCACAAAGAATGATTCACCACGCTAAACCTTCCAAGGCTTACTAAACTTTTCAGATGTGTAAACTTCAATTATTTCTTCTTTCCGTCTGTTCCCTGCCAGGTGAGCTGTGACTGTCCCCTTCTTTGTCTCTCCGTGCACCTGCATGTACCGTGGGCAGCCCCGGCCTGTCGGAGAGGCGCCGTGCTCAGAGACTGTGCTGCACTAGGAGAATCCATGGCTTCTGGCCCTCAATCTTCCTGTCTAGACCGCAGGCTCAGGCTGCTGGAGTTGCTACTTGGGCCTCTGTTGGTCTTGTTGATTTCTGGGCTGGTACCGGCACAGGGACAAAAGGTCTACACCAACACATGGGCTGTCCACATACCCGGAGGTCAGGAGGAGGCTAACCGTATTGCCAGCAAACATGGCTTCATCAACCACGGACATGTAAGTAACAAGCTGCACTAGTTTTTCCTGCTTTAGCGCTGGAACGACGCTTAGATGTAAGAAAAGAGTTAAAGAATTGAAGCACTTTAGATCGGAGGTGACGCAAGGGCCACATGTAAAAGCAAAACCAACGACATTTTGACTATGCAAATATGGAAGCTGCTCCTCCTGTATGCTTGCATAGAAGGAGACGAGCTGGCTGCTGTTGTTTGTCAGTCTGTTAGGATACGTCAGGTGAAAACAAATATTTATGCTATTGTTTGTTTGTAATACGGGATGTTGCCACCTGGTACAAACCGCCTTTTTAGTGCTTCACTGTCATAATTCAGTTCTCGTTCAGTTGTTTGCATGTTATTCTGTGGTAGTGGTGTTGCAGCAGACAGGATACTTTTGTGCAATTGCACTGCTCAAACACATCGTACCACGTACTTTGTCACCACCGAGGATTTTTCCACTCCCTGCTGTTTGCATTTTGTTTAACTATTTCTAACACTAGTCTTAAGCTCCATTGTACAATCATGTTAAGCACTGGAAACACATGTGAATACTGAGACCTTTAAAGGGTAGACAAATAGCAAATAACTAACTTCCATCAACATACAGTACATGAACATTCAAAAAGAAGGATGGACAAAACACTTAATGTAGGTATAGAGTTTAACATGCAAATACATATGCTGAAATGTGTTCAAAAAGCCACTCAGAAAAAGAAGGAAATGCCAGATTTATAATAAATGGGGTACAAAGAGAAGAGAGAGAGAGGTAGAGGTGAGTTCAGCTTTGGCCGTGCACTGAAGTCTGGCTGACCTCGATTTATAAAATAACCCTTGCTCTGCACACAGCACGTCTCTGTCAAAAAAAAAAATCATTGTGTTCAGACGTATTTCAAATAATCTTCATCAAACTTGACAGCGACAGGATCCCAGCGATTAAATTTCTCCAGCGCCAAACACCGCATGATTTTATCTCCTGACTGACGGCAGCTGCTTACTCAGACTTTAACAGACTCCTTCTGAAATGTTCCGATTGGCTGCGGCGCTCAGATCAAATTGTTTGTGTGCGTCTCACACACAAACCAGCTTTGATGTGAAGTCGGGAACGATGGCGAAAAATCTGGAGCTGGGTTTATCTTAAATAAGTTTTTGGTTGATTCCTCTACTTGAGAAAGCTTTAAATTATTAAGATGTTATTATGCCCACAGCTTCCCAGGCGCAGTAGGTGTGGGTGATAAACACTTCCTGTGTGCTTCACTTACATTATCCTGTTTTAATGACTTCCTCTGTGACCTCAGTGCGAAGTGATTAGCCAAGTTATCCTTTAACAGCATCGTACGACTATTTAAACTAATGTAGTCTCCTGGCTTCAGGAGGTTGTTGGCTTTGATTTCTATATAGACCTCTTTTTCTTCTGTTCTGTCCTAAAAAATCTTCTCGTGCTTCAGTGTCTAACAGTCGCTTCTTCAGAAAGGAGAGGTACAGGCAATATCGCTGCTTTTACAAAAGTGCTTTCTTGGCTTTTAACCAGCCGCTTTTTGGAAGCGAAAATCTTTTTTAATGTTGGATGTACCTTCTCTGTTCTCGTACCGGAGATTCTTCTTTTAACCAAAAACCCTCTAAATGAACTGAAAGTATCTCATCTGTCTCCAATTGGCCTAATTTGACCGGACAGATGGGAAAACCTGGCTGATGTTGATATTATGCTTTGATGATCATGATCAACTACTTCAAATATCACTTTATTTTCCACAAGTGACACAACATCTTAGCGTCATCTGTTCCTTCCATCATGCATTCAGGTAGTAGAGCCATAATTGGCAGATTGCGCCACATACCTTAAGACCTTCAATTACAGTAGTTGTGACACTGCACTGGATGAAGATTCAAGTATAACACATCTTTTTCTGATGATGAAAAACAAAGCCTGTAAGACAGATCGTGGGCGACTCTTTAGCACAGTTTTAATCCCAACTTTTCCAGGGAACCGTGTTCTGTTTGCGGCGTATGGTCTCACTGGTTTTCACCGGAATGTAATTTGTGCTCTGAATCACAGCACGCAGACTAATGAGTAATCCTACACACTGAAATCCTTAAACTATGTGTTCCCTGCGGACGGCGAGGAACCCAGACAGAGCAATAACACCCATGTCGTAACAAAACTGTGTCCCGGAGGGGAGGAGCTGTGTGGTTGCTTTTAACCATTTTCTGGCATTTTGAGGGATGGAAATTGGACTTTTGTATCTGAGCTAAGCAACAAGCTAGCCATGACAGCATTTAGGATGGAAAATAGCCATAACAGGGGCTTTCACAAAGAAACAGCCTTATGAAGTCAGCTGGATAAATGCTGAGTAAAGCTCACTCAAATCTGAATCATGGAACTAAAAACAGATGTTAAAGGTTTTTAATTAAAGCAGTTATTATAAACCTGCTTCATAAATTAGATCCTTGATCTGGCATACGTTTTGTGATGGTGAAAAGAGGGTTAAAATAAGCCTGTTTAGACCCCCCACATTGCCAAGGAGACGGAGCCAAAAGAGGCTGACCTTACTCTGTGTGTTGTGTTGAAATTACCACAGACACCATCTTGTGCTTTTAAGGAATCCAATCAGTACCTGTGTCCCTTTAGGCATGTGTTAGGCTGCTGGCAGAAAATGAGAAAGTCAGCTTGAAGTATCAAACAGAAATTTATGAGACATGCCTTCACTGCAGAAGAGAGGAACTACTTTGCGTACGTGCATTTTATTCCTCTGCTTGAGGAGGCTCCTGTGGTGGTTAAGTACATCAGTTTGGACGAATGATAAAGTCCATTGACGAGGCTTTTGCCGCATGAGTTAAGAGTTACAAGGTTGATAATCGATTAATTGAATTGTCAATTAATTGGCAGCAGTTTTCTTTTCTTCAAAGCAGAAATCCCTGCTTCTTAAATGTGAATATTCTGTGATGTCTTCAGACTTCTACCTCTTGGGATTTTTGATGTCGGTTGCATAAAATAAGACATTTCAAGATTTAATCTGGGGCTTTGTGACACCATAATGAGCATTTTTGACAGCTTGACATGTTATTGAACAATTGATTCCTTTATTATTTGAAAAAAACAATAAGCAACAGAGTACCCGACACTTTCCTGGTGGCTACTCGATTGTTTGAGAGGCTGGCTTCAGGAGGCTTCCTGTTGGACACACACGCTCAGTCTGAGAATTGGCCCATGATAACATCAGCATAAACCTTCCAGTAAACGATATGAAACAGTCACATCTGTTAAGCCCTCGGCATGTTTCTGATGCATTTCCTCAGCTCATTGACTTTGAAAGAAAAGGTATAACCAGAAGTGATGACTGGAATAAAGATGCTCCCATGCTCCACCCTGACTGCATTCCAGTAAGTCACTGCTCATTGATTAAAATGAAGCCATTACATCAGAGCTGCTAACAAACAAAACTGATAAGCCTTTTTTTTCCTTCAGCTGATGGGAATGGGAGTTGCTTTGTGAGCCATGTGTGGCCGGGCATGGCGAGTGTGCGCTGTGGGGGTGAGCGTGTAGCTCTGTGCCTCTCTCTGCTGGAGTGTGCAGGTGTTGGAATTAGGCAGGAGAGCTGGAGGGGGAGATCAAAGACTGCAGCTGGGCAGGTTTTACAGCTCTTATGGTGCTTCTTTTATATTATTACTCATTCTCCTCACACTGTGGCATCCATGCAACTTCTACTATAACATTCCTGGTTCCTGTGTTCCTCCATCGTTGCACACAAGCGTGTCCTCATGTCTGTGTGCAGACACACTTATGTGAATACGATAATTAAGAACAACACATCTTAAAACGCGTTGTTGTTGCTCCATATATTGTGCCTGTTGAGTAGGTCATAATTTTTTTATTGATTTTATTTAATGATGAGGTGATACAGACTCTTTAATGTGATGCAACTACTTTAATATTCTAAACTGGAGAATTCATTTCACTGCTTTATTATGTGTTTTTATCTTGTTTAGATTATGACGATTCATTATCGCTCAGTCTGACTTTTCTTTTCTCAGTCATCTGTTTGGTTGACAAAATGTCAGATAATGGTGGTAATACTGTTTGTCGTAGTTTCCCTAAACACATTGATGTCTTTAAATAGCTTTTTTTTGTCTGACAAATGGTCCAAAATCCAAACATTAATAATTTCACTCAGATTTTAAGGCAAGAAAAAGAAGTAAATCTTCCCCTTTTCCTTGAAAAATTACTCAAATGCTGAATTGATCATCACAATAGTTTAGAATGGATTTTTATTGCTGATCGCCTTATTGTTGCTGGTCAAAATATTCACAAACTAAATATTATATTCTCTTAAAAACATGCTAGGTTCACGTTCTCTTCTTTTTTGGCTTTACCTTTATTTATAGGCCAGCTGAAGAGAGACAGGAAGTGTGGGGAGTAGAGAGTGGGGGATGACGTGCACCAAATGATCGGCAGACCGCGCGTCGAACCTGCGATCAGTGCGTTAAGGACTGTAGCCTCTGTACCTGGAGCGCCTGCTCCACCAACTGAGCTAAACCCGCGCCCCTCTCTTCTTAACTTCTAGGAAATATAATAATTAAAGGTCATTTAAGAAGTGACCTTTTGTTTTTGTTCATCACATTTTGCCTTGAAGGTTTAATTCATGTAACCCGCTGCTAACGCAGGGATGTAAATGCTCCTCCACATCAAGCCAGCAGTCCTCTATCTGGTTCTGATGGGCTGAACATGACTGCCCTGTGTCTTCAGTTTTCACAGTTTGGCTGTCGGCCTCCTGTATTTAGTTTAATTCAGCGTGTTGAGTCATTAGCTTTCTCGTAGTTGATCTTTGGAGACTAGTTATTTTCACAGTTTGATCTGCTGTCTCCTAATCTTTCGCGTACAGCAGCAGGAGTAGGGCCTGTTGAAAGTTTCTGACTGTCCAGTCAGATCAGCTTTAACTTAAAAATGGTTCTCTGGTTCGTGTTCCTGCTTTTCCACAATGTTTCTAAGATGAAGAACACAGGCGACTGGCTTGTCAAAAGCATAGCTGACTTGATGCATCTGTCGGTCTTTTTGATGCTTTTTCTTTAAGGTTGGTTTGTTGTGTCGAGGGGCCAAAAGTCACCTAAAGTCTATTTCTCATTCTGTCGCTTCTAATCAGTCAAGGGGAGCCAGCCGATGTGACAGTGCGGCTGGTCTTTTGCCAGCAAGGAAACTTTAAAGCAGTGTTGTCTGACAGCAGCAAATCATGTAAAAACCCTGATTGACTCTAAAAGCAGCAGCTGTATCTGCTGAGCTACACCTCCTCTTTGCTTTCATATGACTTAAAAATTCCCTCCTCTCCTCTTCACGGCTAAAGGAGCTGCAATGGATGCTGCCTGTAAGGAATATTAATATTAATGTACCTGAAATGAAGCAGATCTGTTTTAAAAGTAAAAGGTTGCCGTGACCAAGTGATGTGCAATTGGATTACACCTCTCACCGTGCCTCCGCTTCCAGATTATGGGGCCATTTAAGAACAAGGAGAATAATTAAAACTAAGTTAAAGTCATAAAATTAAGAAACAGCTGACTCACACAGCCGTAAATGGGCATTAACTGCGAACTTGCATCTCCTGATGGTTATTTTACATTTTAAAGACCTTTTCTTGCCCACATCATCAGACTTGCGCTGCAGTTTTTCAGAGGGGAACTTAAATTTCTGCGTTAGGCCTGCTGCGGTTGCACCTCCATTACGTGGGTCTTTTAATAAATAGTGAAACGGGCTGAGAGGAATTGCTATTAGCAGTAAGAAGCGATTTGATAAGGAGGACTGACACAAGTTAAGTAAATCTTAAGAATCATTATAGCGTAATGTGCGGATGGGATCAAACGGCAACACGATCAAAGGCTTCATTTAAAAATGTATCAGTGGTGGTCACTCGCACAACAACAGCAGCTCTTTTCATTTGATCTGTTCAGCGTGACTGCTGGATGGATTTCTTTTTATACTTATTAGGTCACTCATGTATTTTGAAACATTGTGTCTTTCCGTCTGTGGCCTCGGGCTTTCACAATCTCTTCCATCTCATATTGACAGTTTCATATTCATGGCTTTGAGTCGCACTGTTTCTTCACAAAGTTGCAGAACAAATAGCTGGCTTGTGTTGAGCTGTTAAAAGCCTCTGGATTAATTGCATTTATCTTGTTTTGACACAACCTATTACGTTACCAGCTCTGTAGAGTAGTAAAGTAGCATTTTAATTAACTGATTTAGTATTAACACAGACAAAGTTGTGTCAGGTTGAAGTTTTGCATAAAGGTTGTCGATATCATCGTCTCCTAGAAGGTATTTTCCCGCTTCCTCAAGTATTTCCTGCTTCCTTCTTCCTGAATATAAAACATGTTCCTGGTGATATTCAGGAAATAAAAAATACAACTTACGCTCAATACAAATGACAACTTATGTCTGCGGGATGCAAAATACATCTCTTGTTCCCCAGAAGCTGCTTTGATTATTCACAAGCAGAAGTGGAAGAAAAAGGTGATAAATAAATAATCAATTCCTACTCTCACTTCAAAGTAAAACGCAGCACTTCTCAGAAGCGTGTCACTTCCCGTCTTGTGAACAGAGGTTTCTGTACTTCGGCTTGATTTAGAGGCCAAGTTCCTTCATAAGTTGTCGTGCCGGTCCACCCCGGGGCCTTGCATGTGAAGGAGGATTGTGTTTGCCACACTGTGCCCCCACTGTACTCCGTGGCACCATCTTGGCCTATTTCTGCTATCGGCTGTGTGGGTTTCTCCCCTCCTTTCTGAAGTGGTTACGCTCTTTTATGAAGACATTTAATATTCTGTTCAGCACAAGATTAAAAGCAGGAGCAAAAGAGAAGGATATTATCTGTGGTTGTGATGAAGTACATGAAGTGACACTCTCCTATCAGTTACTCATGACGCAGCACAGAACTTAAAGCTGCCGCTGTAGAAACTTTAATCTCGCTCAGTTTTCTCACTAGTTCACAAAGTATGAGGGATGAACTTCTAATCCCTTCTTTCCACATCTGCTTGGTTTCCCTTCTAGTTTTTACAAGCCTCTTTATATGGAAACTCCCCACAGGGTCGTGTAGGATCAGATAGTATAATATCTTTTATCAAATGCCTCAATGTCTTCATCACGTAGTTGCATGTACATTTTGGTCCAAATGTACACGCGAGAAAGTTAGCTAAATATTTCTCTCAGTGAAGCGAACATGCTGTTCAAGCAGACAGATTCTTCATTTACATCACATGGATACCACGAGTCAGTGTGTCATTTTGTTCCTCTCTGTGCAGAGCTACGCTTTAGGCTCTAGGAGTTTTAAAACTCCCAACAAAGAAATGAAACCGGTCTAAGTGGTTTGAAGACATTAAGGAAGCAACACATGACCGAATCAGGCTTCAGAGTTTGGTTTAGCCACCACAGGGACAGCAGATTACTGCTTTGTGCTTCCATCTCTGACTTGTGGTCAGGTTTTTGTTTTTATCTCTTCGGATGTAAAGAAAAACATTGAGTCATAATTTCTTGCGTGACGGCGATAATAAGTTAATCACACTTGCACATTTGTGATAACATAATCACACAAGTCACATCCCATTAACTTGAGTGACTGACTGTTATATCATACTTATACTTATCAAGTGTTTCAGCATGAACAGTGTAATTTGTTGCATCTGTTAGTCAAATAATGTAGCAAAGGGTGAAGTGGTTTCTGTTGACTTTAACAATCATTCATCTTTCTTGATACATAAAAATAACACTTCACATAGTTTACTTTTTCAAAAGTTTAACTCTTGCTGGTGGAAGAAAAATTGTCTTTACAATCATGTTATCGTCATACTCCCTAAACTGTAACAAAGTTTTTTTTATTTCTATCCCACGTGTAAAACTTTTACCTTTTTATAATTACCTTTTTAACATCTTCAAACCACTGACAGATAAGTATTAGTTTTATAGTATATTATATTTTTACTTTTTGTCTTTTTACTGTATTAAAGTATGGTAATTCACCAGGTAGGTAGCAGTTATTATCATTATTGTGTTCTGGAAATCTACCAGCCACTTTCCTATTTTACATTTGGCCGTAGAACAATCTCACACGCAGTCCCAAGTGGTTTGTGTCTTTCTGTGGAGCTATAATCGTGTAAACCGCAACACCTCAATTTACAGGCTCAGCTCAACTTCTCGTCCTGCGCTGCCTGATAAGAGCTAAATTATTTCTGACTCATCTCTCAGTTGAAACTGCGATGTACAACCAACGTGAATTGGAAAACACCAGAAACGAGAGGCTGAAGGTACGGACTAAATAATTGGACTCCGGAGACGTGAAGCAATTAACTGTGGAAAAATCTTCAGACAGGATATGATTGGCCCTGAGATGATGGGAGAAGAAGCTGCCTGCTGAGTGCTGAAAGGAGGTGCTCTGCATGATTTGTACAACCCCACACAGGTGCTTCCTCTTTTTCTCTTCTGCATTGCCACCAAACACAACTGGTCTGCCAGAAAGGGGACGCGTATAAAGCCCTTTCAGGATTAAACACTCGCTCACACGCTCTGCAGAAAGGTGTGAAATGAACTTTTCAAATGTCACAAAAACTGTGACTTATTTGTGGTTTTCCAGCTGCTGCATTGAGTAATTGAATAATAAGGTTTCCATAACAAACATTTGCAGCCGTGTCAGGAAACACACCCACATGAAAAATGAAAGAGCCTTTCAGGAATTAATTAATATTGAGAGGGTTATTGCTCATATGTGTCAGCCAATATCTGGAGTATTTTATGCTCTGAAGGTGTTTTATGATATTGTAATGTAAACAGAAAAGAAGCCATTAACTGGGGAAGCACTGCCCATGTTATATATCAGGGAGATGTGATGGGCAGATAAAGTCAGCCCTCTGTGCCAACCTCACTTAATCATGATGGGTGTGACAAATACCCTTTCATCTTTATACATTAAACACTTCTTTTATTGACAAATGAGAGCTTGCCTTTCCTCCTTTGCAAAATTAATACATTCTATGCTGTTTTTATTCTCTGACTTGGCCCATTTTAAATCACATACTAGAGTATACATGCCACAAAAACTAGGGTATAGAAACAGCCCAGTGAAACAGCGTCATTGTTTCTATTCAGCCGTGATATGTTAGTATACCCAGAGGACCGTTCCAGGGTCCTTGAGTCAAGCATGTGCGCAAACACAGCCGCCAAATAGATTGCCAACTCTTAATATTTTATTAAGCTTAAGCATGTTTTGTAAGCTGGTTTACTTGCGCGATATCTTCATTAATTTTTAACACACCACTCTGCGTGCCGTGGCCCTGGCCTACTTCAGCCAATAAGAGCTGATGGCTCATACAGTCTGCGAGGCCCTATAGATCCAGCTGAGCACGGCCCCTCAGACACGCTGCAGCTTTGAAGAGCAGCGATGATCACACAGCTCCGTCAGAACTGTTGATACGAGCCCTTGTGTGGTTCGGACTCATTAAGAGGCCGCTCTTGTCATCCAGAGGGGAATGTATCATTTCTCATCTCGGTGTGGTTGATCAGCAGCATGGGGTGGTGCATCTCTGCAATGTCTTTGCTCCCACTGCCTTTGGTCTGCTTGTTGCTGTCAATGAGAGAGCCTCCCCGTATTCCACGCTCGGGCCTCTCTCTCTCTCTCACACTAAGCAGACTCTGATCTAACTTCATCACAGTGCAGCTGCTCTTCTTTGAGAGTTAATGAACTGCAGAGATTGACTTATCCCGGCTGCTCTGCTGGACACTTCTGTGTTTAGAGGAAAGACTGCAGCCAATATGCCTGAAACTCGATCCCAAACAATCACCACCAAAGCAATGCCACTGATGCATTGTTTCAGAGTCATTTGAACGATCATCTGAAATGTCTCTGAGTTGTTAAGCTACAACTCATGGTAAAGAAAACTTTCACATGAATTTGTCTGGTGGTTATTTTTGCAACATATTAAATAGCAACAAAAACAACGTCAGAAAGAAATTGCAGTTGAACAGTTGAATCTGTCAGCTATTTCATTAGCAGAGGTTTCTGTAGCAGCGTTTTCAGGCAGATTTGGGTATGAATGTGGCATCTGACCAATGTCCCTGTTTCTGAGGCAGTTAATAGTTTTTGGCAAAAGGTATGCAGGACAATTTAGAGAACACAATCAGATCACCGAATAGACCCTGAAAGACATATGCCACATTTTATAAGATGAGAATTTGAGTAGAGTGCTGCAGGGAAGACGTATTGCTGGAGGCAGAGATTAGCATCCCTGTGGTTCCCTCCACAAAAAGCCAATTGGAAACTTAAATTGGATATTGAATTTTGTAAAAAAAAAAAACCACCTAGTTTATGATACTTACACGTTTTGTTAAGCAAAATAATCCACACAAATTAACACTACTTAAATGCCTAAAGTAAACAGCTAAAATTGGGCTTTAAACAAACTACACAACAGTGGCATGACCTCAACGCCACTGCAAATAACTTTTCAACTTGTCCAAGTTCAACGTGACTTTTAATGTCCCCAATAACCTCTGCAGTCAAGCAAACCAGACCATCAGAGACAAGATTGTTTATTCCTATATAGTTTTATTAATGCCTGAACATTCTGGCGGGGTCTAGGTGTCAGACAAAGAGGTTAGCTGCACGCTGCCTTTGTTTACATTTTCCAGGGCAAAAATTTTAGTGAGTATTTAGTGAGACTTAAGCATGTACAGGACAAAATCATCACAGAGATAAGAGGTACGGCTTTGTCCACAGGGGGCGCCAAAATCAACACTAACCGAAAGTTCCTCACAGGAGCTTTAAGCCAAGGAACCCCATTTTTTTTATTTGGGGATATTTACTCATAAGATTAACTATAAACTCATTCGGCATCCAGGCCAAAATATTAACTTATTTCCTGGTTTTACAACTAATTTCTGCAGCGCTGTGTGTGACTCTGTTCTGACACACTTTGTTAGAACTAAAGAGAAATAAAGGAGTATGAGTGAGTCTGTCATCAGCCGTCAGCAGCAGCTTCACAGAGTCACGGATCAAAATAGAATCACGCCTACACTCTTCTTACAGCTGTGAAACAAGTTTGGCAGCCAGATAATTGCCTTTGTTTCCCGGCATCCATCCTTTGACCTTTTTATTTCTGTACATTGTATGTGTTATGTCAGAATGGGGGGAAAAAGCCTCCAGTATGATGATTTCTTTAAACCCGCGTGTCCCAGAACCCTCCACACATTATTAATAGTGGTCCCTTTATAGTGCAGAGCTCTTGCCTGTGTGAATGCCCTTCTAGTCTGTATATAAGTAACTGTATACCTCTATAGATAATTCTGTTTGGCCCGCAGAATGTAGGAAAACAATATCTGATGCTAATAAAAAGAAACATCTTTCATGCAGACAGATTTGTTCTCTCAGCTCTGCTTGTCAGGACTTTCATTATAGCTCAAACACTGATAACATTTAGTGACCCTGTCTGTGTTTGTCTTTTTAGATTAGGTTATTAATCCAAAGGACACTGCATCAGGTCAAACCAATAATTGCTATCTTATGAAAAAACTGCGAGCGCGGTGACATGCAGTAATAGCACTAAAGGCCAACATCCGGAAAGACAAAAGCAGAGCATGAATCTGTTTTCCGAGACGTATCCTGAGGAGGACATAAAGCTGAAAGAAGCTGGCGCTGGCTTCACTCGTTCTCCTTTAAAGAAACATCGCTCAGAAGACAAAGATAAAAAAATAACAAACTGGTCAGCAGGAGGCCGTCTCCAGCCCAGAGCAGAGGAGTGAACACCCATATTGCCAGGGGTCCTGGGAACTGCAGCAGCGCTTAGTCATTACCCGGCTCTCCCACAGAGGAGCGATGGGGGCTGGGATGCAGCAGAACCACACACAGGTCACAGGGGCTGTAACAAAAGCCAGATGTGCTGAGGGGACGTGGAAACACACGGACACGCACCTCTCTGCAGCTTTTTAAATATGAGCATGCTCACATGTACGTACACGCACACACAGGGAGAGCGAGGGCTGAGGTATGTGAAGAATGTCAGCTCCGAGGTGGAAAGAACTACTTTTTGTTCATGTGTGATAATAATATTAGGTGGAGTAATTTTCTCACAAAAGATAGTCAAAAGTCTACTACTTTTTCATGCCTGTTGTGTTGGAGACTGCGATTAAGATTTGGATACAAGAAAAGTTCAGCTTAAAGAAAGACAATTTACATAAAAAAATTAATTGATTGCGTCACTCCTTTTCTAAGCAAAAGTATTAAAGAAAAACATTCTGTGATTCCAGGATGTAAAATTTTGGGATTTGCTGTTTTTCTTTGTCATATAACTCTGAAATGATTATCTCTTGAGCTTCAGACTACAGACAGAAAACAACACTTGTAATTGGTGTGCTTTCCTCTACTTTTTCAAATTAATACATAAAAAAACAACTGAATAACCTAAAGAAGAACTTTTGATCGATAAAGAAAGTAATAAGTAGTTACAACTCAAAGTCAACCTTTATTCCTAAAACTTCTTCATAGATTAAAGCACATTCTTTCTTTGCAAGTTACTTGTTTTCTTCCTAAAGTTTATCTTAATACTTAAGAAATTATTTAATCAAAGCTCAAGATCAAGACCTAATTACAACAATTTCTATGTTATTACGTATCTGTACTTTTTTAAGTACAAGCTGCAAGCGACACTAATTCCACATTGAGATATTTAAAGCAGAGTACTCATGTCCTGTTGATCCACAGATGCAAACTAAGTAACGGGTTCAATTCTGAGAGACATTTGTTGCACGTCATCTCCAACCTCTCCCCCATTTCCTACCATTTGCTTTTACTTTTAACTTTTGAACTCCAGCAAAACTCCAATAATAAAAAAAATCCTATTAAACTGTCTGTTTGTTAAAGTCAAATTTAATTTAAAGAGTTCACTGTTTGGCTAAAATTGAAGCTATTGTTGAATTTTTTATGTCCTCTTCTTGGATGCCGGAGAGCAAGTTAAAGGAAGAAGTTTTGGCCGTGAATCTAAATCCTGGACAAACATTATAACTCTGTGTGGGGAAATGAACACATCACTTCAGGGAAGGAAGCCAATTCATGGGGCCGTTAAACAATGCACTTACCCGTCTGCTCCAGTGGCCAGATAAGAGAAAGCACTGTGGTTGTGTTGGGTAGCTTCCAGCTATAAATGTGTTTTTGTGGCTTCAAAACAGCATCCCTGCTCGAAGGATTTAATCTGGAGTTATAAATTGGATTATATACATTTATGTATATTAAATGCACTGTCTGTTATGGTCAGATACTCCTCTGTTGTCCTCAGTTCTAAGTCGTTGGCAACTGAAGTGAGACACATTGTTGAGCTCTATGTTGGAGGTAACTGATCTGTCTGTGGAGGTAGTTGTTTGGCTCGTATCTCATGTCATGGGGAGCATAATGAGGACAGGATGCTCCTGTCTAACCAGACCTGTGTGACCCAGCCTCTCGCCCTCGCAGACACGCACACACTAGCTGACCTGGGAGGCGGAGCAGTCGTTTGCGTGGCACTTTGAAAAGGGTAAGGGCTTAGATCTGATAAGCCTTTTACAATGAAAACAATGAGGTGAACATTTAAAAGGCCTTTAACCAGCCTAATGGAGGCAGCGCTGTGGGAGGAATGCAGCATTTGGGAGGAGCTTTCTTTTATGATGGCTGCAATGGTTTTTTTTTTTCCTTTGTAACAGGAGTCCTGCTAAGTTGTAACAGATCTGCTGTTTTGGTGGTGTTGCAGTGTAGCAGAGATGCTGGACTTAGATTTCAGATCAGGTGTCGTTATCACTGACACAGTTAGCTTAGCTTGACAGGAAAGCAGGTTTGTATTTGTAAGGATTTAGACTTTGTGTTACTATAGGGATCAACCTCTAAATTATATGTGATACTGTTTCTTTCTTGTGATATGCATGGTGTACAGTTTAAAAACCCATGCGCATTACATTTTATGTGCCTACCATAACACTTTCATATTTGCAGCTCTCCTGAATTAGAATCTAAGGAACGTCTTGTTCCTCTCTGCAGGTGTAGCCTTTTTCTACTTTAGCCTGAATGACCTCAAGATGTTGATACAGTTTATTCGCATGCCAAGTTTGCCTGGGAAGAAATCTTGTGAAAATATTATTTGGCACAAAGTGGATGATGAAAACATCAAGCAAACAAACACACACACACACACACACACACCTTTTTCTCTCTCTTCCTCATGGTTTCACCTCAAATCCAGATTTTCGGCGCTTCCAATCACGCTCAGGCTGTTTCCTCCTCGCAGCTCTCTGAGTAGGTGCTTATTTGTCTCTGAATGTTTCCAGTAATGGTTTGGTAACCTTCCAGCTTGGCAGAGATGCCTCCTCAATGTGCCAGAGGTAGACTTCTCTTTTTTCTCTTCTGATATGTTGTTTTTTTTCTTTAAGGATGTTATAACATCTGTTTTATTGATGTGACAGCCTCCACAGGTCTCTCTGTGTTCTTAAGTTTCCATGAAAGTCCTGAAAGTTGGCCAGTTTGACGGTCGAGTGACACCGGCTCTGAAACACAGGCACTCTCTAGGTCATCTATCCATGGTACAAAGAAAGGGGAATTTATGATGCCTGTGTACAGTATCAGTTGTTGGTGTATGTGTTCGCGTGTTCATGAATATTTTATTGCTGATGTAAGCTATGCATCACTGAGTACGTTTCCCCTCCCATCCCCCACCTCATCATACGTATGTGAAATAGAGTCCCTGGATGGCTGCTGCTGACGACAGAGCTCATCTTCATTGTGATGATTCTGCTGACTGAAGCCATGCTGACTGAATTGGATACACTCAGTTTTTTAATGTGACGGCTTGTTGCGTCGGGAATAATAGAATACATAACTGTTGGCTGCATGTTTTTTAGCTATTCTAAGATAACAAACTAAGGCATTATCTTTTGTCACTTAGATAAAGGCAGGGTGGCTGAAATCCTTATTTAAATAATAATAATAAGGATTTTATCCTGATACTCATTTCTGGATTATTATAACACGCAAATTCACAGAGTGCCGACTAATGAAGCAAAAGAGCAAAAATATTGACTCATTAAACTTCACAAAATGATGAAAAATGCCGGTCATAATACAAAGTGACATCCTCTAATCATGGCTTTGGTCTGTTTGTCTTACAAATCAAGCAAAGATTTTTCATGTACAATTATATAACAGAGAAAAGCAGCAACTTTATACCTATACAAATACTTTTTTACTCTACAAAGTATTTTCATAGATAATTTAGACAATTAATTAGCTGAATGTCAGCCACTGTCAGTCAAAGCTGCTGTTCTCTGTAATCGATAGAAGCAATAATAAATTGGGGCCGTAGCTGTGGAGAAAGTTTTACAAACAGCTCGTGGTTTCGCCCATTCTACATTCCTACAACACCCAGCGTGCATTGCGCCCCTCCCTCTGAAAGGAACGGCCCAGTGTGAGACGCTGCAGTGAAACACAACCACTGCAGACAACGGCTCAGAGCGGTACAGAATCCGCAAAAAAATCTTCAAACCTGACGATGACATTGGAGGCAGGCGTCCTAGATTCCAGGGCCCATTGGAGAAGCAGATAGCGTCCTCCAAAGGCACATAGCGAAACCTTTTTTCCCACCATAATGGCATTAGCTCCCTGTAATAGCATGATAGGACTGAGGTTGAAAATCAGCGAACTGGCCCTTTTTAAAATCTGCTGATCATCTTATCAGTTCAGCTCTTGAAAATTCTTGTCATAATTTCAACAACCAAAGACACACGATGAGTTCACGCATTTAGATTATAGGACATTTTTTAAATCTTATCATGTGTCTCTTTATAAAAATAAACCTCCTCCAGCTGTATGTGACTTCTGTGAACTATAGAAAGTGTTCCCACTGAACATGCAGAACATGTGCGTTAAAACACAACTCGCTTCATTTCAAACATTAATTCTAACCGTCTTTACCGCTCTGCCTTACTTCTCTGCAGCATGCACAGACTGTACATTGAGACTTTAATTAAATGTCATTATATACTCTACATGTAATAGAGCTGATGTTTGATTGGGCTCTAAAAATATTCAGATTGCCGCCATATTTAGCAGAATACAAAGGAGACTAACTGCACAGGAAAGACTGAAGAGGTTGTCTTGTGAGAAGTGTCCATCTGTTTGGATCAGTTTCCGTGAAGGCTGCTCCAGCTCAGGGAACGCTACCAATGTTTTGGACAGGAAGCTGTGGTGGCGTTAGTTGGTGAGCCTCACTGAGTGAATTGCTCTCATTCCCAGGGCGGCAGTCCAGACAAGTTCAGCTCTCACCCCCTCAGTCTGCTCGGGCCGTACCCCGCTGTGATGCACAGTGATAGATACTCCAGCTCCCAGGTTTCCCTGAGGGTCTAGTGCCGCCATTCCTTGTCTTTCCAATAAACAAGTAAACCAGGAGAGCTGCAATTATTGTGCTTCGGAAAGAGCAGAGTCCTACGCTGAGTAAAGCTGTTACCAACAAGTGGGTTCAGTGTTTAGTCCACAGAAAACAGCCAGCCTCCCACTGCTTTCCAGACCTGTAATACTTGCTGTTTATGAAAGAATCCCTCTCTCCCCCTCTCAGTCCCTCTCTCTCTCCCCACACACACACACACACACAACACAGCCTGGAACCCTTTATTATCCTTATTTTGGCACCATGTCGGCTTTTCGTCTATTTTTGGACTGTTCTCAGTTTTTGTTGTTCTCGCAACTTACAGTAACTTCAGAAACTGGTGTGACTTGTTTCTTTAGGTTCCAGGAAACATGCAGTGAGTTATGCACAGTCATAATTATACACTGAGAGAGGAATGAAAGGGAGCAAACTAATTTTCATTTTTCTAATGCCTTTGCTCATTCTTGTGTTGTAGATTTATGGCAAGAAACATGATCAATATCCCTAACCGAATGAATAGCGATGCAATAAATAACAAGTTGAACACAGAGATTAGAAGTCTATTGGACTAGTATCAAGATGATAGCGCCATTTTGGACTCTAGGAAATGGTTGCGGTCGGCCTTCCTGTCATTGTCCCAGCCAGCGTTCAGCAGCGTGGTTAGGGCAAAGCGAAAGGCTGAATCCAGCAGTTGTGGCAGTCAGCTGGACACAGTCCCTGTGTTGGGACCAGACTCTTTAAGAGAAAGGAATGTCCCCCTGTGTGGAGAAATGTGACCTGAAATGTCACTACAGGACACACACACAAACACGCACACACTTATCAAGAAACAGGGCGCACAAAGAGGACAAATAACAGGACATGAATATGTGTCAACATCAAAGGTATGAGTGAGCGATGTGGCAGTGTGTTGGGCTGCCAGGGTAGTGAATCAACATGTTTTTTTCGAATTAAAAATAAACTGCTAAAAATACTCAAACTGTGGTTTGCTAAAAGGAATGTATCCACATGAAAATACATAAAATGTGAGGGAAATAGATCCGGCCTTGTACTGTAGCTGTTACTTTTAGCAGTGATAAAATGCATTAACACTTCATACTGTGCCTCCATTTAAGTTTTTCATCTTACTGTACTTATCTTGATTTCACGTAGAAGACACATGAAGAATATGTTTACAGTATATAAGATTATTTTGTCTTTATGTAGAGGGAGGACTGTGGATAGTGTTGGAAGACGCGCAGCAGAGGGCCGAGGATGGGAGTCGAACCCGGGGCCGCCGCATCGAGGACTGTTGCCTCTATTCATGGGACGTGTGATTTAACTGCTGAGCTAAGCCAGCGCCCCAGACATGCAGAATATCTTAAGATATGATTCATTGCAAGACATTTAAACTTGAACAACTGATCGATTATACTGATTAGTTAACTATTAGTATTAACTAAGCATTAATCAAGTTTTCTGTGGGGAAACTTTACAGGGAGTAACTTCAGTCTTTTGAACTGATAACAATAATTACGTGAAAATTGTCTTTAACAGGATCAACAAAGCTAACGTGAGGGAGCTGTCAATCAGTCCGTTTGGACACGCCCACACTTTATTGATAAAATGGTTCAGATCAGCAACACAATTATAAACAGCCGTGTGGGTGGATCCTTGGAGTCCTGCGATAGATACTTCCTGTGTAAGTTTCAATGTTTCTTTCAGTGTCAGATTCCACTGTTGATATCAAAACTACTGCAAGATGCGTGAAGCGTACACGATCAGGCCTGATTATGCTGTAATTATTTCCCCCACAGTAATTAAGTCTACATTTGTTCTTTTACATTGTGATGTCAGACAATGGTGGTTACATCCTGATAACTTTTATTTTGTCTCGTCTTATTACTGAGCTGCCATGCATCGCAGTGTTCACATCGCTTCATTCACTAATACAGAGCGTTGCAGTGGAGAAAGCTGTCCTACATGAGTGTTATAATTTAGTGTACGCACTCCACAACAATCTCCACCAGTGTGACTGTGTGTAGGGTTATATGCTGTAATCCTAAAACATGCAACAGTAAATCTGCCACCAGTCATGTATGTAGAGTGCATTGTTTTTCACTCTCAGCTGAGTGCAGTAAAATAAAATATTCTGAAATGAAGTTGGAGTTTAAACACACAAGTCATAGCGATTTTTTATTTGTGCATCTCCGTGATGTATGTATGCTGCGTCCATCAGACCTCCCTGTGGGTACAAATAAAGCATCCACGGGATGAATTGTTGGCGGTGTAAGGTCACAGCCAGTACCCAGCCAGTGGCTCCATCTTGTTCCCTCTCGCCTGCTGTGAGTGAGATTGAGGAGGAGGAGGAGGAGGAGGAGGTGTCCATGGTGAAATGCTCGTTGTCTGTGTTCTCAGACGACGTGGCGCACATCCGGTTTCCGTGAGGACCGGTCCAGTGGTACAGCTGTGTCTGCCAGGCTGCTTTATGGCCTTCTTTAACAATGTCACTTTTAGACCTGTGCCAGAAACACTTGAGACTTCTCTCATTTTGTTATGGGAGTTGTTTTGTCCTTCATGGTGTGTTTGACATTATTTCACTGAAGAAAGTAACATGAGCATGAATAAAGTTACCTGAAGTCTCCTCTGCTTGCCAATTTAGGAGTGTGTTGAAAGTCGGGGGCGTCCAGACTCACTTTTGGATTACAGCAGTGTGTGGATGTTATTGTCAGAGTGATGAACCAGCTGGGACAATGAACATCTGTGCCTTTTAATTGATCAAATCAGGTCAAGCACACAGCCTCTCCCAAACTG
This sequence comes from Semicossyphus pulcher, assembly GCF_022749685.1. NCBI lineage: Eukaryota > Metazoa > Chordata > Actinopteri > Labriformes > Labridae > Semicossyphus > Semicossyphus pulcher. The sequence goes on from NW_027211603.1 coordinate 17,986,674, forward strand.
TAAAAATTCATTATCTCAGCTCCCTTTTATGAGAAATGCAATCTCTCTGAAACAGCTGGCTCCTTCGATGGTTGGACTGAAATATCCAGCCTGACATCACCAGACCACTGTCAGTTCAATTTTTGATTTCCAACGAGCGCTATCAACAGATGCAGACCGAAGTGCCTCTGGATGATACAACCAATCAGAGCAATGGGGGCGCTGGTTTAGCTCACTGATCGCGGGCTCGACTCCCGGTCTGCCGGTCATTTGTTGCATGTCATCCCCACTTTCTTCTCCCCACACTTCCTGTCTCTCTTCAGCTGGCCTTTAAATAAAGGCAAAAAGGCCAAAAAAACAGGCTAGTTAGCTAGTTCCAACTTCCAATTCATAACCACCACCAGCCAGGTGTCCGTGTCGTTAAAATACTGACTCGTATTCTATCCAGAACGTCCAAAATCAGCGTCAGCCATCTTTGTTCTTTATGGAAATACCTCAACGTGGCTCATCTCAAAAGCCAGTCATTTTATCGAACAAGCCAATATTAGATTTAGGGTTGTGATTGACCCTGACCTGAATCAAGTCGGCTGGAAATCTAACCGAACAGGACGGGAACCGTTCACTCTGTCAGACCACATAAAACGCGAGATTGCAGATTAATCTGGATCCAAGGCTGAACTAATAGAAATGTTGAAAGAATGCTTAAAAACGATTTCAGCCCAGAGGCACACATGTACTACAGCTCCTGTCGTCTAACTTTAAAGTCAGTCAAGTGAGATGGATGCGGTGCTCATGACTGCTTTTTGTAATTCATCTTGCTGTCACAGCCCCGTCTGCTCTTGTTGTATTACTTTAAATGTATTGAGTAGAATGTTTTCTGTGTTAGAGTCACGTATAATATGCAGGGCGACACGCTGCCTAATGGCGGTACACTTGCCACTGACTGGAACGACCGTCTGATTGATATCATATTTGTTGCCGGACCCAGCGCAGCTATATTTGACAGGGAGATAAAATGAAGGCGGTCGTGTCATACGAGTTTAATGTTGCTTGACAAGGCAGTGACTGCTTTTCATTCTCATAATGTAGATGAGAGCCGAGTTGTTTTGCTCGCCGCTGCCGTCTACTATGAATAATTCTGTGTTGTAACTGCATTCAATATCTTGCCCCGATTGCTGAATTATTTGGTTGGAAGAGCTCATTTGTTCATACCGCCCGGGGAATGGAAATTATGAATAATTTTGTTGATCGACATTCAACCACATAAATGAACACATCAATTTGTGATCCGGAGGAACAAAGGGGTCCGGGGTCTGTGCTGCAGCAGAGGCATCTGCAGCTGGATGCAGTTTGTGTGTAACTTCTGTTGATTTGCTTTTAAAATATTAGAGAATGATGATGTCAAATAAGCTGCGATGACCCGTTAAGAGCCCAATCCAGTCTCTGAAATAGACTCCCCGCTTTCAGCTAATTTCAGTTCCACTTAATTGCTGTTGACAGTATTTTCACTCGGCTTCATTATGAATAAGAGTACCATGCTAATTGATGTTTGCTCATTATTTCAGGGCATTACCTGCATAGCGCACCATGCAGCTTCCATTCAAGCAGCAAGGACAAACCGCAGCTTATGTTTTCGACTCATCTGTTTGAGCACTGTGTCCGTCCTGCAGAGAGTAACTTAGAGGTGACCTGTGGAGCTGAAAAACAAACACAAGCTTCTGTTTTCCTTTCAGTGTTTCAGGTCTTAGAAACACTTGTGTCTAATATTAACCCTGTAATTGGAGCCTCCCAGCTTAAGAATTGCACATAGTTGTACTTGTATAACCGGAGTGACAATAAACGTCTTGAATGTTGAATCTTGAGACTTGTTGGCCTGTTGCTGTGATTCTTCTGACATTACTGCCACCTATCTGTCACCAGAAGAGCACGAGATGATTGTCAGGATCGTGAATCGCATCACCCGCATGCAAGGATTGTCTTATTGCATATGAGTGGCTGAAAATACTCCTCATTCATAAATATTTATTTATATTGATAAATTGGCATATGTGCAAGGTTTTTTTTGCTGTGGAGTTGATGGATTGAAAACATTAACCTAGCTACAATCTTGTTATCTTGAGGGATGGATGGATTTTTTTTTATCTCAAACTGGGAAATTGTGATGTTACAGTAGCAAGTAATATAGCACCAGAAAAATATAAATACACAGGAAATGTAATTACACAATAATATACCCTTAAACTAGAAGATAGAAATATGTGCATCAAGAAGTTATACTGTACTAAAATTGTACATCAAGAACATCAAGAAGAGATGTTGAGTTAACAAGTAAATGGACTCATGTTTTCAACTGTCCCTCCTTTCATTGCCCATTTCCTTTCCAGATCCAACCAGCCGCTGTGTGCGACGTAAGACCAGGGTGTAGCATACTTTGATTTTATTTCTACATCTTAGATTAATCCGAAAGGCAGCTGAACTTGGTTGAAGTTCTTTAAGACGTTTCCTCTCCCATCTGAGAGGCTTCTTCAGCTCTATACGGAGCTACAATTAAAAACTTCTGTAGGTCGTTATTATGCAAATAGATGTTGTAATCAAATGAGGGTCGTTGACCCGGGCTGTTGACCTAGCATCACTGAGAGTCACTAACAGCCTCTGGTTCACATGATCCAAAGTGTCACTGTGTTCTTTTTGTGGTTTAGCTTCTTCTTCAAAGATGACTGAGATATTCAGGGAAATGATCTGACAGGATGTCCTTTGATTTCTTTCAACGGATAAATATCGAAAGTGCTTTCAGAAATGGCGTGTGACAGTTTCCTGGTACTGTTCACAGTTCGTTTAAGGGAAACTTTGACGTGCGGAGCCAAAAACATGTACGGTACTCTTTAGCAGGTAGCTGAAGAATGGGTGTGCTGGTAATGTGCGTTTATGCACCGCTGATGATGTGACGCATTGTGCAGACTACTCACTCCTCAATAAGGCTGAGCCAGTTATTAGGAAGTGTTGTACTAAACCATATTCATTTCATAAGCGTTTTTTTTCTTGCCTTATTTCAGTACTTTTATGTGCGAGCAGGCACAGGATCAATTTTTTGCAACATCAATTTCTCATCTATCGCTGCACATCTGTGAAATTGATGTTGGGACAGATTTCAGCGTGTGTGTGTGTGTGTGTGTCTCTAGTGGCTATAAAGCACTAGGTACTCATTATTGGATCAAATTCACCATTAAGTCCAGGGAGGAAGCGGCTAGAGGATTTAGTCCAAATGAAGAGCTCTGCGATAACATTATAGGCGCACAAGGCTCCAGTCTGCGTCTCCCCCAGAGCGAGACAATAGCAGAACAGATAAGTAATGACTGATGGGACAGTCGTTCTCTCAGCCAGCTCGACGTGCTCAACAATTTTTCCACAATCACCCAGAAGAAGTGAGCTATGCTCACCATGCCAAACCTACATCAGTTATGTCTGCTGGTGTCATGTTTTGAAAAGGCTAGTGACTCAGTAAAACAATACAGGACATACTTTGCTTTCTTGGGTAATCTCTTGCACAATTCGCCCGTATTATTCATGCCGGCTTAGAAAAACCTTGCAGAATGTTGTGCTTTCTCCTGACTAAACCAAAGCTCTTATCACAGTGTGTTTCCCCTTTTTGCCCTCTTACACTATCCAGAATTGTTAAAGCTGCCCCTTTCGAACCAGTCTCCATGTAAACTAAACAAACAAACAGCGTTTGAGGGCTTCCCCTCTACCATCATTGCAGAGGATCTTGTTTTGTGATCCGTCTTTCTTTCACCCCACTTCCCCTACAGTGCGGCGAGGGGAAGTACAATGAGTGGGAGGCTTTTTGTAGAGCGAGGGGGATCACAGACTGTAAATGTGCGTAGCCTCGGGCGTTGGCAGCAGCAGGACGAGGTTGTGGCTCAATTTCATGTCAGCGGTGCAGCGGGACACGTTGGAATAACCAAATCAGCAATCATGACTAAAGCATCTTTCAGATTGGGGATTTCAACAAATATATCATCTATTTCTTTCCTTTTATCGCACAAAAGTGAAGTCAAAGTGGATTTCTTTCTCCACTTAGGGGACTTTTCCATTAAAGGCGAAGGTCCTTCACCTACAAATGTGGTAGCCTTATATCCTGTCCAGATTTTTCTCAAAGTCACTCTCAAACTGCTGCTGCCGTGCACCTTAGGGAGACCCTCATGACAGTCCATTTAATTGAAGTGCAAAGGGACTGGCTACCTGTGGTGGGCACAGAGACAAAAGTGCCTTCCTCTGCGGAGGGAGAGAGCACACTGATGGAAGTGTGTTAGATGGGGAGTTGTAAGGAAATTAAGAGTGCAGCTTCCTCAAATGGCCCCCGTGGTCCTTCATTTGGGTCGGAAGAGCCTGTTTGGTATTTCTGTGCAGTAGCCGTGGTCTATCAGCGCTCCAAGAGCAGAGAGGGGAGATAAAATTAGACGCCAGAGCTAAATCTTATTAGCTCCTGTCCCAGTGGCAATCACCTTTCGCACTTTGTGTCTTCTTTGTGTGTGTGTGTGAGAGAGGGAAGGTGGGGAAATAGCAACAGGTTATTAATGAGATTCGAACACTCTCTCAGTTACGTGTGTCCTTGTGCTGCATTTATAGCCTAAGCGCTTCTCTGCCAGTTTAGAGGGACTGTTAACTTTATAGAAAAAGCTTCGGATTCAGCTGTCAGACCCATTGTCAGGAACATTACCCCTGTGTACACCTCTTAAACTGGCCTTAGAACTCTTTCTCACAGTGCTTAAAACATCTTTAAGTTCAGTGTCTTAAGATGGAAACAGGAAGCAGGTGATGACACAAAATATGCAGCAGAAACATTTAATTCTGTGCTCTGTGGCTCGGCTCGTATTTTGAGACTCACCCCTGTATTATTATCATGTCTCATGCTTATTCATCAGGGCACATTAATTCTGTCCTACCCAAGATTTTAAGCAGAGTGCTTTCATGTCTACTTATATAATGGCGTTTATTCCTGCACTCCTGGCAGGGGGGCCCGTGGGGCTGACAGACAAACTACCTCTGTTGAAATGCCAATGAAGTCACGGTAAATCTTCCCCCGTCTTCAAACTGTCACTGCTTACTTTGTCCTACATGCAGGGAAATAACTCAAAGGCAAACCCAATCCTTAGATATATTATGTGACATAAATTTTGTGTGTTTTTGCTTTTAGGAGATATTTTTTTTAAGCATTATCATCAAACACAACTTAGTTTACATGCACAGACACACAGGACCAACACTTAACTGTGCATCAACAGTTAAAGCGAAGAATATTGATAACATGTTTATTTGTGTTTAATTGGTTCAGTTTATTCACCGCAAATGGACGCACTCTTTTTAATGGAATAGCTAGTAGTTAAGTAGAGTCAGTGCATGGTAGCTATTACTCTTAGTTTCTATGTATGTTTTTATATATATTTTTTACCTTATTTTTTTAAATTGACACCAATTAATATGAGGGAAGCTGATCACTTGTTTGTCCTTCATCTGATCGCATCAAAATGGTGAGAAAGCATGGCCATTATACCCAGGGCTCTATCAAATAGGTAGCCTACAAGCTTAGTGAGAAAGCAAGGCTTCCATCCATCCATTATCTATACTGCTTATCCTGTTCAGGGTCGCGGGCGGGCTGGAGCCTATCCCAGCTGTCATTGGGCGAGAGGCGGGGTTACACCCTGGACTGATCGCCAGTCAATCACAACCTTTCACACTCACACGTACGGGCAATTTTAGAGTCACCAATTAGCCTGACGAGCATGTCTTTGGACTGTGGGAGGAAGCCGGAGTACCCGGAGGGAACCCTCGCATGAATGGGGAGAACATGCACACAGAAAGGCCCACTACGTCCATAACAGGATTCGAACTAGGAACCCTCTCGCTGTGAGGCGACAGCGCTAAACACTGCGCAGCCCGACAGCATGGCTTCTTTACATTAAGTAATGTTTCTTCTTCATTGTGATAAATTCAGACTTGAGCGATGTGAGGTAATGTTGAGACAACGATGACATTGCACCCAACCAAGGACTATAGCCCCCAATAAAGACTTTAATGTGACGTTTTTATACCTTCACCCGAGTTTGTTGAAAGTATCAGAGTTTTCTAACAGAACAATAATACCAATAAGGTGAGTGATTTGATCAGTACAAAGTATGAAAACAGGTTTATCACTACATAGAAAAAGCGCCTCCCCAATATCACTTTTGAAAGTGTGGATTTTCTCCTCATGTTGGTCACTTTTACTGTACAGCCTGATACAGTTTCAAAGCTCAGATTAGATTTAGTATTCCCTCGTGGTGTCAAAAGCAATCATACAGTTTGCACTCCCAGGGATAGAAGTGGCTCCCTGGTGATTAAAACCTGCTTCCTCCCCGTCCCTCTCCAATTTCCTCCATCTCAGTCAGTGGCATTCTCTCTCTTTTCAAAGACACACACACACACACACACACACAAAACTGGGTAACTAGCGATGGATACAGTTGAATTCCTCCACTAATGAGGATGAGCTCATAAAGGCATCTGCATGAGAGAGGAGGACGTGTTTGGAGAGATTATCTGTGAACTGTTAATATGACTCCTTGTGGGGCGAACTTTGATTTCCGGCAGACTGATCGCTGAAAGTTTTTTCTTCTTTTCGACTTGAACAAATTTAAAATAAAAGAGTTATCAGAGAATCATCACGTTGAGGTTCAGTGATCAAACAGCAGACTGTCGGACCAGTTCACTTTAAATCATCTCTCATTAATGCTATGTCTTTTTCAGTCCGTTTTTAAAGTAATGAAAACATCTAAAACTTGCTGCCCTTAACTTCATATAAATACACAGGAATTTCCTGTAAAGTAGGGCACAGCAAGCAGAGTCATTACATAAGTAGGGTGAGGGCTCTTTGTAGTATTGAAGGGGGACTTGCTGCAGAGCTAACACATATTTATCTTCACTGTATGAATGAACATTATCCATTTCCAACACAGGGAAAAAGATGAATTGACATTTTTAATAATTAAGTGATACATAAAGTGCTGAAAAACAACTCGATCCTTTTGTTTGTTTGGTAGAATTGGACTTTGAGCATTCATATAAAAGTTCTTTCATTATTGTTAGGCTGTCAAAAGCCAAGGCTAAGTTTGTCACCGTTTATTGAGCTTGAGTCTGAAATCTGCTCCTTTCATTAAAAGTTAAAAAGGTTTAATGTGTCATCTCAGGTAACGCGTGAAGACTTCGCTGCTGAAAGACTTTGTGTTGTTGTATTAGTGCAGTGGTGTTTCAAAGTGCACAGCAGCACTCGGGCGGCCTGGGAGGTGATTGAAGACAAATAAATTAAACACAGTTTTAAATATTAATGAAAAGTGTTACTGGGAGAGTAATGAACAATGTTGCAGTAGCACCACTGCTGTCAGAATGAAATAAATAATCGATGAATAAATCGAGCTGTAGGAGAAACATGGATGTTATAATTCTGCCATGGCGCTCTTTAGATGAATCATATCTGGGGCTTGAATTTATATTTTCTAGTTAACAGTGAAAATGGCCGCCTGCTGTCGACTTTAAGATACTTCATCCTGGCATGTGTGCAGAGTTAACTTGATTTGCTTTCCCCTTTTTCAGAGGAAACATGATGAATATTAAGACGAGCGGGCGGATTCATTCAAAGCTTCATCAGTTACAGATTAAACCTAAAGACCCTTTACAGCCTCTCACATCGGACCACCACCAAAATGCATGTGATGGCTTTACATACCTACCTTCCTGAATGGAAATGTTGGTAACTACAATGAAGTGTGTAAATCTTTCTTTCTAGCAGCTCTGCCTGTAGACATCTAAATGATATTTCTGACTTTAATGTCACGAACGAACGCGTTTCGGCTCTATGCCGCCTTCAGCATGATCCTGTGAGCGCCAGAGCTTTTGACATTTTCAACCGTGCACCCAAAAGGATATTTTGTAACATACTGGAGTTGCGCGTGCTACCTCTGCTGTATTCATCTAAATGATATATCACATGATTCTGGGCATGGAAACAATCGAAGTCCACCAGTGTAGTGAAGTACACCATGATCAAAACTAGGAGGTGGGAATCGCAACCCCAGATACGATACGCGATACGAAACACAATACGATACATGGCCCACGTCGACGATCAAATCACGATACAGCGATTCTGTGATAATTGATATATTGCAAGACGGTAATGTAACGATATCTGATTAACTGAAGAATACAAAATTCACCTAAAAAGCTGGTACATCTCTAAACTTGTTATCACAGCTGTCAGACATTAAGATGCTGTCTTCTTCTTTTATCCTGCTGTCAACTTCTTCTTCGGCCAATTCATTTCCGTTCATGTTACCTTCATTCACATCATAAGCGCCATCACGAGGAGTCATGTAGTAGTGACGCGGTGAGTTAAAATCACAGGGGAATTTGTTTAAAACAACATATATTCAAATTTAAATTAAAGTATCGATATTTTGCGCCAGCTTATAAATAATTGGGACGACGATATATTGCCGTATCGATATTTTGTCCAACCCCTAATCAAAACTATGAAAACCTTTTAGCTGTTGAGTTAAAATAAAGGTTCCCATTCTTCAAATGGGCCCCGAGCAGAGAAACATCCGACTCTTGCTTGTACCAGACTTTTCTCCTCTGAGACACAGCAGAGCAAATTTTTCCTTCTACATTTTGAAAAGTTCCCACTGATCACAGTCGTCTCTCGTCTGAAGGAGCTCATCTCTGCTGCTCTGAGAGCTTCTTTTCAGAAAAACTTCTCAGACTGAGGTCAGAACGACTCGGCCAGGAGCCCTTTCACTGCAGCACCTGCTGACCGAAGCTCTGCTCAGGATCGACCAATTATTAGAGATGATATCTGCCCCTACCCGGAGGCTAAAGTTCATGTCTCACTCACACAGTCCGTCTTCTCTGGTGGGGAATGAGATGTTCGAACATAGGCCAAAGAGTCATGGCTATTCTCTTCTCATTACCACATCAGAACTTTTGGCAGAGATTGATTTGGAGAAGAATAAATCATATGAGATTAAATAGCCTGAGAAAATAAATCTCCAAGACTTGGCCAAGAAGGTCAATGGAAACATTGTGTTTCTAAATCAAGAGGGGACCAACAAAGCCGGTTCTTGGCTTCTCTATGATCTGATCTGTCTGCATGAGATCTCTGCAGCAGGGGTGTGTGCTGTTTAAGGCCTACGTGACTGCGCATGTGTGCCGTCTTCTGCTTATCTGACTTTTCCCTCAGCGCACCATAAAGACCTTGCTCTGAAGAGTTAGTCATCTGAGGACAGCTCTCATCGACCCGTGAGCTAACAGCCCTGCAGCAGTTCTGCCGTGACACTGTAAACTTTTTTACACCCTGGACCACTCTATAAAGTCGAGGTGTGCTGCCGTGGATGAGTTGTAGTGCTAATGCAGAGACCGGGGGAGGATGAAGTGAATAATGAGCGAATTATTTTTTGTATTGGAAATGACGTGATGCGTTTTATTTACTAGAATATTGTAATCTCAGAGGTTTGCCTGCATACAAGCAACCAGAATCAGTATTTACGTAATTATTTCATCAGCATATTTAGTGTTTTTCTTAGTCTACACACTGAGAAGTACCTTGCACCTACAAGTTAATAAGTCATAAAAGTGTCATGGGATTTGCAAGCATTGCATCACATCACAGTGAGTGTTTAAGCTCTGCCAGGTTTCCAACAAGGAAACACCATGTTTCCCTGAAATGATGCAGGAATCGGATCACCCGCAATTATCGGGAAGCGTGAGCTGTCCAAATCAAATATGACGACAAACACGGCCCCACACACTCTCCATCATCTCAACACCTCCACCGTTCTGGCAACTCTCTCCAGGCTCTAAAGAACCCATAACCTCCATTACCTGTAGAAGCTGAAAGGTTTTTCGGGGTTGTTTTGCAAACCCAAAGGACCCTGTGTGCCAACTCTGGGAAAAACCTTGGCTTTTTTTCTGCAGTGTTTAGTTGGTGCAAATAAAGATGTTCGTTTACTTTTACATGTGGTGACTTTTAAACCTCATATTGTTAAATCAATAGTAGAGCCCCACAGCGCAGGAGGAGGCTGAGAACACAAGACCAGTGTAGTAGCAGACTGCAGGAGGCAGTCATTTCTGATCCTTTCCGTCAAGCTAAAGCGTGTTAGTATCCGGTCGTGCTGCTCCGTTACTTAGTGGGAATAATAGCCTGCTCAATTTTACATGATTTGAAAACCATAGAAAAAAACATTAACATACTCTTTAGCTCTGTGCACACAATCTGCAGTTATCCTGGACAGATGCATAACAATGTTCCACACCAGTTATCCTAATGAAGTATCTGTTGCATTATCATGTTATTACCTACTTAACAGTACCCAAATGAAGGTTTACAAACCAGGAGAACAGTGTAAAGACGGATTGATTCCACATGTTTTTCTCAGTATGAGTTGAGGGAAGAGTGGCAGGGAGGAGAAGAAGTAGTAGAACTTGAGGCTTTGCTCGAAGAGAGCGCTCCTCAGGCTTTGCAACTCCACGGACTCGACCTGAGGGGGAAGGTTATTTCATTTCGGAGCCATGGAGGTGCAGAAAATGTGAGTGGGTGACTGATAGCAAGGATTGCAGGAGTGGGAAAGCTAAATATCTGCACACGGCAGAGAACATGGCGAAAGGTAATCTGATGTCAGCAGAAGAATTTATTCGCTGAGCAAGTAAACAAGATGGAATACAAGTTCAGACTGAAGGAGATAAAATATCAGCTAAGGGACAGTAAACTGACAGAGCAGTTATTAGTTTGTCCAAATAAATAACTGTGCAGGAAAGAAAACATATAAACATGCTTTATTTTGTATCTTTTCCTCAATCAGGTAGAAAACACCGAGGCAGACGCTGAGCTGTGCGCTGCAGGAGCTTTAACTGAGGCTGAATGATGGTGGTTCTAATCATGATGTCAGCTTCCTGCCCTCCTCTATAGATACTGAAGTCTCTGGTGTATTTCCTCGCTGTCCGCCTTAATCAAATGCCCCATATGTTACCCTCCTGCTTAATTCACATGTTTTTGTCAACCCCATTTAAAGGATTAATCTAACTTCTTTAAAGCAATCACGGTAGACAGTGGACTGTGCCAAGAATCATATCTGTATTTCCTGTATAAACACAGTTTAGAATGTAGCCGGCAGCTTGTTTAGAATAAACAGTGTGTTGATAAATAAGTTAGCTTGAGTCTGCCTTAAAAGGCTTTAGAAAGCTAACAGTTTATTCCTACATGATTTAGATATATTGAGTACATTTTACTGCATACTAGCTCCCACTTAACCTCCACCTGAACGCATCTTTACACCTCAAATTCTCCTAGAACGTCTTTGTTTATTTACTTTCTTATCAAGTACGAACATAACATTGATGCCAAATAAATTCAGAAGGTTAATGAGCACTGAGACAGACTGACTGCCACAGGGCAAATAATGAAGGGGGGAACAACAGAGAGAGAACATGTTATAATGACTTAGTCTAGCCTGGCAGAAAGGCGGAACAGCTGTGCAAACCCATTCTCAGGTGTGAGGGGTCAGCTCGGGCTGCTCTGCCCTCTGTTAAAAAAAGGACTTGTTGCTTATGTCCAGCTGCCTCCGTGGCCCACTCTGCCCCCTGTCCAACCAACTCGGTAATAAGTATCCAGACTCATTATAAAAATAAGTGGCAGAGCTATTTCAGGAAGCTGTGTTGCTAGTGTCATTATCTTAATTTATCTTCCCGATGCACAAACAAAATATGTTAACACCAAACGCCCTGACGCCTGCGAATCAAAAGCGTTTAACCCTCAAAAATGAAAGGAACTTTGTCTCCATTAATGCGTCTTTAGTTTGTCTGCATTAATGGCCTCCTCAAGTTGAATCACCAAAACCCACTTGCTTTGTTCTCGACCTTCACGCCCTCATACTGAAAACACTTTCATATCATTTAACTGCAGCCCCCAAACCCTCTTTCCCAACGTGTCTCCAGACACAGTTTGCCTCTTTGTAAAACATAATTGCGTCAACAGTCACAAGAGATGAGACACCAGACCTTTTTGATAAGTGCTTTCCCACTAGGTAAATTTGGCAGGCGAGGAGGGAGCAAACATGCAAACAAACCGGCAGACTGCAATTTTCCGCTGCCTGTTACCGTGCATTTTAATGAAGTTGATGGATTAATGCCTCACTTCAGTAATGGGCCACTCGGAGAGCAGCGGTTAAGCCTGTTGTGCTCTATCAGTGCCAAGCTTATCGCATCAGTAATGGTCACTCACAGGTCCTCATCCGTCTTTTTCTACCGCAGTTTCCATCTAAATATCTTCGTCTTAAATGGCCTTTTTTTCTTCCAGTGGAAAGCAGTTATACCTCGCAGAAACAATGTTGTCCTGAGTGAAATGGTTGAAAACATCAGCTCTTAAGTGTTGTAGCTGATTGTCAGATGAGGATAGAGCTGCAGGGCGACATTTAGCAGGAGTGGAAAAGACCTCAATTCCTTTACGGAGGTGGGAGTGTGTGTGTGCGCATACGTTTGAAACAGTTGAGCTGTTTTCAATGTGAGCTGACATTAGACCCTAGGTGTGTGTACATCTGTGCCTTAATGCACGTGTACAACACTTAAACCCCTTTCCCACCAAAATTAGTGCCTTTTTCAGACCTGGGAAGATCCGCTCATAGATGCCGATTGTCTCTTTTCCCATTGCCAGTGGAGTATACTCGTTTCTCTTTTCTGCTGCGCCACCGTCTGACGTCACAAACGCGCCGTGTCGAGGCGATAATTACCCGGGTCTACTGCAGACTCATGTTACCCGGGTCTGAATGCTGATTGTAACCTTTCCCATTAAGCAAAAAGCTGTGTGTTAGCAGGTTTTTTGTCCAGTGGGAAAGGGGCTTTAGTGTTTTTAGTTTTTCCATCTTGGAACAAATCTATGCCCTCTGAGGTTGATTGGTCCTGACTTGTGTTTGTTAGGTAGTTGTAGTTGTATCTGAAGGTGTTGCAGTGTCCATGCAAACATTTCTAGTCATTCTACCCTTCATTTCTCAGAGGAGTAGAGACAGGTAGAGATAAATCGTCATTGAATTTTCAGGAAGTAAGTGTGCTTTGTTTGAGAATTTCTTCAGCATTTGCCCTTGAGTTCTGGAGGTTGTTATAAATCATCAATAAAATGTGATGTCGAGAGCATTTCAAGGTTATATTCCAACAAAACATTACACATAAATGTCCCCGTCAGATGGTGATTTTCTACATTACTCATTTATTCTTTTGACAACGTCCAGACGTTTGCGAGCCTTGCTACAGTTTTCACACGCCTGTACTTAAAGCAAAGGCAGCAATTAGCAGCAGCAGAGAGAGAAAGTGTTTTTTTTCCGCTTGTCAGAAAGTTTAAAAAAGTGGCACTGTTACATAAAATGTGTTGTGGCTGCATAACAGTCTGTTGATGCTGCTTCTTTTGGACATATTGAGGTCTGTCTCCTACAGAGGGTTGCACAATGTAGTCCCTCGCAGACTGATGACTGTAGGAAGACACTGTTTCTCTTTGATTGTAATTTCACTGACACTGAATCCTGACTTATCTCTGTTTGAAAAAGTGCTTTGTTGTTGCTCTGGAACTATCATTAACAACAATAAGTTATCTGTGGGATATCATGTCAAAGAGAATACTGAAGGATGCATCACCAACAGCTTCTGTTTGATTTCAATTGGAATTATTTAGTATGAAAACATTGTCTGAATCCCCCTCAGTGCTTTTGTTTTAGGTACGTCTTACCGTTATTTAGAGTTGCTTAATGGATCCTGCTGCAGCTCCCCACCCATGTCTTTGATCAGTGTCCCGCCTCCCAGGCTCTTATCTTAGTGGACACAGTAGACCCACTACCTGCTCTTATTCTTCTCTTTCACACGGGAGGGACCATCAGCTCAGCTAATACCTTTTAGATGTCAGCGTTTTATCCCCTTTATATCCTGCATTTTCTCTTTGCTCTCGTCGTTAAATGGTTTTCACGCTCGTGGTGGCGGTCCCGCCTCTGAGCTGAATATCACTGTAAAGAGTGTCTTCCCTCTCGGTTATTGCTTCCCTATTGTCCCCTGGCTTTGTGTGCAGGGGGCTTTTTGTGTCAGCCTGCCTGGAATCGGCCTGTTTACAGTGATTAAATGGGAGCAGAGGAGGTTGGAGGACTGAACCGTGACTCTCTTAGAGTGATGGAAAGTTACAGGACACACTGCAGCACTTTAGTTCTACTTCAGCCTGAGCGGGGACAAAAAGCATCCCAGTTTTTTCTGTCCGTTTTTCCATTTTCCCAATAAATCTTCATGTTTTAATCAATAATTACATTCTGTTTTATTATCACGACAATCTGCGTGCAGTGATTATTTCATCTACAACTCTCAGTCTAAGTGCATTTCCTCTGTAGTGAAATCATTAATTAGTTGGGAGCATATGGAGCTGTAAAAAAGGATGTTTTATGAGTCGGCTGCTGAACACAGTATTTACCTCTGAATGTTGATATGTTTCTTTGTTGCTTTGTCAGAGGACTTCAGGAGAATATGGATCATATATGGGCTTTCCCACAGGGGAGCACGTTAGTCGATGTGGTGGCACCCAGAGTTCGAGACAGTTATTGGGACTGAAAATGGAAATGGGCTTTTCTATTTAGCGAGCACACCTTTCACTGGCTGGCGCAGCTCATTAGCCTCACTTGGCAGCACAAAATGTAAGAAAAATGATTTGCAGCGGCTATGATGGCGGAGGGATTCATTATACCTGCGTACCCTGAGTAGAAGCTGGCTGTGGAGAAAAAGGCAGTCCAACTTTTAAGGATCTTACTCAGAGCTTGGCTGAACTTGGGTCGAATGAAATGATGCTTATTTTGAAATGCTGCTTTTGGTCAGTCGATGCTGAGGAATGATTCTTGTCTTGAACATCAGAAATGTTCACATGGTGGTCTAACGAAGAAGAATAAAGATAGCAGCACCAGAGTGATTTCATACTCCATTGAAGCTGTTATCGCACCAGGAGGTTATTATCAGATTACAGAGGAGGAGAGAGATTTTAAATGTCCTTGTGTGATAGCTGATCGTATCTCTTTGTCTTTTTCAGGCATTTGGTGATTATTATCACTTCCGGCATCGCACAGTGGTGAAGAGATCGCTGTCGGATCACAGAGGAACACAAGTCCGTCTGGAGAAAGATCCCAAGGTAAGACGTTTATGCACTGTGTGTTCGTGGGTGTTAGTGATCATTGCAGTGAGATGTGGGGAGAAGGTGAGAGCAGCTGTGTCCCAATCCACGGGCTGCAGGCGATTGCGTCACAGAAGCGTGTCGAAGGCTATCCCAAATCGAAGGCTCCTTCAGATGCGGCTGACAAATGCGTCCTCCGTTTCCCAGGCCATGAAAGGATCCATTGGGTGCATCCTTTGTGTGCCAATTCAAACAAAATGGCGAACTCTGACGCGGCTGAGGAATAAACGTTCAAACAAAAGGTTTTGCTATCAACTCAGTCGAATAGCTGGTGTTACAGATGTTTAAAAAAACTAAAGGGCCCTTGAAACAAATTATCTTTAAAGTAAAAGGTTAAGTTACTTGATGTTAGTTATGCTAGCTAGTTAGCCCGCTACCTACCTGTCGCTAGGCGACAGGAGCTGCATTTGGTGACGCAAGGATAAGGGCAGGAACAGCTGGTGACGCAATGCTCCGTAGACCAGACCGACTCCTTTCAGTTCGGCCTTAGCGGTCTACACAGGCTACGAATGGAGCATCCTCTGTAGGCTGCCTCCTTCGAAGACTGCAGCCCGTGGATTGGGACACAGCTAGTGAGTGTGTTTGTGTGTGTACTTGTAGGGTCATCCCTTAGTGATGTTTTAGGTGTCACCATTAGGGTTGTATTTTCATCATGTGACCTCATGATAAGAGGTAGATATGAAAAAAGAAACCTTTTATTTGATTGATTTAAGGTTAGTTGTTCAGTCAGTCAGCTCTCTCTATGATCAGTTACTGCGTGCAGTACAGAGGCCCAGCAGAAACAAAGAGGAACACAGAAAGATAACAGTGACAGAACAATGAAGCAAACTCTCCGCCCTCATTTGTCACCGTCTTTTAATGGCTGCCTCAGCGCTCACACCGCTGCTTTCTTTTCACCTGAGCGCTCAAAGGTGGGTTGTTGCCTCCCTGCGATTCTCCTCAGATACATACTGTACACTCCTTCATGGATCTCTGTGAAACCACCTCCTCCTCCATGACGGATCTCGTTTAAAAAAAACACATTCCTGTATTTTCTCGCTTCTTCATGGGAGAGTTGGAGGTTAGTTTGGAAATGAATCTGTGTCCTACCTCCCGCTGGGAAGGACACCGGGAAGAGTGTGAAATTAACATTCACGGCTGAGGGAATACAAAGGAGTTGGAGGAGGACTTTTTAAAGACTGGCTGAATATAGAAAGGTAATAATTGTCTTTTTGTGGGTTCATAAATGCTGCTGGTGTTGGAACGGAGTGAATAACATTAAATGTGTTTCTAATATCCTGTCCCTCTCATGAATGTAAATGAAAATTAAGAACACATCTTAATATAACGCAGAACAGGTTTACATCGCTACAACCTCAATAATAATTGAGGTGTAGTTAACTTAATACCTCTCTGACAGTGTCCATCAAAACTGACCATTATCTATGTTAATGTAGAATTAATTACATTAGATTGTACACGTGAACCAAATCACGTGGCCTTCAAGTATGTGAGTATATTTCTAAGGCCTGATGACCTTTGCTTTTGTGTCTTCTTATTAATTAACTATATATAACAATCACTAGCTGACACTATTAATGCATTCAAAGCAGCGGTGTTTACAGTATTAAGCCAAAACACTTTTGCAGAAGCGGTGGTTTCACTGGCTGACGACAGCGTGCGTCAGTGGAACATGTAAGTGTTTCAGTTTGGTGCTTGTGACTACTGCCATACCTACAGCACAATGGGTTACAATGAACAATGACTCTGAAATAGCTCAGGCTTTATATAGCAAGTTGTGATCAATGACTCCTGTACTCGTCTCAGGCTCCTCTGCTCTTAAGATAGAAGACCAGCACTTCAGCATTTTGAGAAACTTCTCTGCCTTTCCAAAAGACTTTCTCTTATTTTCTCTCTTGCTGGAAATATTAAGACTTTAAGATGTAATTTGTGCACGGTAAATACAGCATTTGAATATATTCTGTATAAATTAAGGAGAAGAAGAAGAGGAAAAAGCAGAAGGTTATTAATCTCCGAAGGGAAATTCAATGTTTTCATTGCCTACAAACATAAGCCCTAATACACACATGCACAAACAGGACCCTGTGGACATGCATTAATGGAGAGATGTCAGAGTGAGGGGGCTGCACATGGACATGCGCCTTGCTCAAGGACACCTTGACAGTGCCTAGAAAAGGAACTGGGAGCTACCAGCCCCAAATCCATACTTGGTCCATATTAATAACGCTACTCTATAAATCTATACAGCAGGGTAATGCGCCCTGCCACACTGCAAAAATGGTTCAGGAATAGTTTTGAGGAACACGACAACAAGTTCAGTGTGATGACTTGGCCTCCAAATTCCCCAGATCTCAATCCAAGCGAGCGTCTGTGGGATGTGCTGGACAAACAAGTCCGACCCATGGAGGCCCCACCTCGCAACTTACAGCACTTAAAGGATCTGCTGCTCATGTCTTGGTGCCTCAGCACACCTTCAGAGGTCTAGTGGAGTCCATGCCTCGATGGTTCAGGGCTGTTTTGGATGGTAAAGAGGGGGACCTACACAAGATCGGTGGTCATAATGTTCTGGCTGATCATCGTTTAATCTATACAAGCTTGTTTCTGTTGCACTGAAAATCACATGGACTCATCTAATAATGTTAAATGTTGTCTGTAGAAGTGCAAAAACAGAAGCATATTATACATCTTCTCCTGCCTTGAAAGAGTGATTGAAACCCACCTGCGGGTTTCACTGGCCCCGCCGTCATGCTGTGCAGCCACACAGCACAAGTGCAACAACTTCTGCTGCTGTTTGTTTGCGTCCGTGTCAGAAATGCTCCACCTCTTCTTTGGGATTTCCTTTAACGCTGCGGCTCCATTTCCTGTTGTTGAATTCCTTTTTTCCCCACAGCAGCTAAGTGAAGGCGGAAACTCTTAGTACAGATCAGCTTGTCAGTAGCTACGTGAGTTTACAAGATGTATTTATGTGTATATGTAAGCAAATGCTGCAACAGCTTGCAATCTTTCCTAAATCCCTTGCATTTTTTATTATCTAAAGATCTTCTTGTATCTTATTGGTGTGTTTTCTTCTGTAGCTGAGCTGCATGTATAAGTTTGATCAAAGCTTTTAAAGCTGCAAATCAACACAGTTTTTCTGAAAAGAAAATCGCCAAAATGTTCCTAATGGGAGTCATTTTCACTCGAGATAGAGAGAGAGGGAGAGAGACTGTCCCCGCAGCTTTGAAACAGGTCGAGATGGAGCCGTCACAAAGGGCCGGTAAACTCTCTTTGAAGAGTGTCTAATTACGGACAAAAGCACCTGGACCTCTGCCAGGTCTCATAGATTGTTAACAGAGGCCTGTTAATAGGGTCTGCTGACTACTGAAAGCTTGGGTCTATCTGCTACCTCCACGCCTTCTACTGTCTGCTGTTGATTTGTTAGGCAGTTTGCTTCACCCAGTGTTTATGTTTGCTTTGTTGAAAGAAACATTGAACTTAACCATCATTTGTTTGCTTGTGGTTAAGGCTCATAATTGCTGGTTTCATCGCTCTGAGAGAATAGTAGCAGCTGTTACATGAAAAAGCTTTAGCATAAATCTGGACGACAGATCTCTACTGTAATTGGTGTTATGTTCCCTGATGGTAATGATGCTTCATTTGAGGTTTCCGTGTAGCCTCGGAGGGAGGATGCCGTGTTTGTATAATGAAGAAGGACAATTCAGTGGGTGGGCAAAATGAGTCGTGTGGGGAATCATTTTTCTCTCTTGTCAGAAAGGAGCCTCCACCTAAACACAAACCGAGCGGTCTGTTTGTGAATATTAGTGCTGCACTGGATCCGGTCAGAAGCACAAGATGGGCTCGCTCTCCCGTTTTCAAAGCTCATTTATAATGAAAATGCTGTTTGTCAACTTCTGGGCTCTGTGTTCTGTCACAGACTATTAAAGAATTTCAAAAGACTCTTCACATAAAAATTGCACAATAGAAAATGGAAAAGTTTGTTGTTACACGCCTGCCAGAAGTAAGAAATCTGTTCAGAATGAATTATGAGTCTGGAGCTGAGAAGCAACACTCGCATTGTTGCTGTTTACTCTGAAAATGAAGCGGGAAGAGAACGTTTTGTTGAAATGAGGCGCTGATCTAGAGTTCAGTTTATTATTCAAATCACCATTGTACATTGTGCAGAACAGTCACAGGCATATTTAAATTAGAACCAACAATGTAAAGGTGCTCGAGGGAGATATGCTCCTGTAAGAGAAATTATATATTTCTCCCTGCAAAGGAAACAATAACAGTAATTACTGTACTAGTACACAGCTTCCACTGAGTTCTTCTTCCTCTTGCTGATTGATTTAGTGTCCTCATCATCATCAAATAGTTTCTAAAGACACCCAAGTCATTAATACAAACCATTATTTCCTGATGACTACGACTAAAGCAGAATCTTGTCTTCGCCGTCTTTCGATTGACACTTCCAGGAACAGTGTGTGACATTAAGATGACGGGCTGCACAAATAAGCAGGAAATATCTGTCGCTGTCTGCGGCTAGAAAGAGCAGAAATGAAGCTACTGTACTGAAGGTAATCTGCATGTTAGCTGGAAGCACACGAGCTATGATTGAGCAGTCACGTCACTATCTTGTGTTAAGGTGGGTGTTAAAGCCTGGCCATGTTTCCTGACCTTGAAGGGGAATTCCGGTGTTTTAATCCAGGGCTTTACTTTAACATATTTAGGGGTAGAAATGTGCAAAAAGGGCATCACTTCAGCCAGCAGCGGCGGAATGGGCGGGCAATGGCTGCAATGTAATTTTAGAGGATAAAGTTAGCCGCTAAAAGAGAAAACTTTTTCCAATGACAGACTCTGATCACAGACTCTGATCACTGTTCTAAAAGATTCAAAGCATGGCTAACTCTGCCCCACATTTCTGACTCGCGATACTAGAACACACACACACACACACACACACACTTGAAACGGACTCTCATCCAGCCCCTCAAGTCATTCCAAATCAGACTCTATGCGTTACATTAACGCACACTGGACTCTCATATTGTCCGTACCCTGCACGTTTTTTAATTTGATACTGTAAGCTTTTTGCACTCACCAATATCCTGCACATCTGTACAGTGTTTAATTACACCTGTTGTACATATTTTGTAATTATATGTCTCGTTTTTCTATATTTCTATTCTTATTGCCTTTTTTATTACTTATTACTACTTCTATTTCTCTGTTTATTTTTCTACACCAAAATCACCAAAACAAATTTCTTGTATGTGTAAACCTACTTGGAAATAAACTCTGATTCCGATTTGATTCAACAACTCTCACTTCAAGATTTCATAGCAACATTTCTATATCTGGTTAAACAAGAAGGGCCTTACTTTTCCTTTCCATAAAGTTATGAGACACTTAAAAAACAGTCTGAGCCTGTCAGTGATAAATGATTTTAGTGGACTTGCCCTAAAGGATTATGTTGCAGCCATTGCTGCCTGATTTGCAGCTGCTGGCTGAGGCAGTCATGTTGAGAAATTTTGTAACTTTTTGTCCCTTTTTTTATGTATGGGCGCTGGTTTAGCTCATTTGGTGGAGCAGGCGCTCCATCTACAAAGGCTACAGTCCTCGACGCAGCAGCCGCAGGTTCGGCTCCCGCTCTCAGCCCTTTTGCTGCATGTCATCCCCCACTCTCTTCACCCCGTACTTCCTGTCTCTCTTCGTCTGTCCAATCTAATAAAGGCAAAAACCTCCAAAAATAATGTTATATTTTAAAGTGTTCCCCTTTTTAATGGACAAATGAAAAGATTTTCCTGTGTAAGATCAACGAATCTTAAATATTACTTATCAACACTTTATATAAAGATTACAATGACATCTTTGTGGCTTTCTGTAACTGTTTCTATGACCCAGTCAGACTTGTTTTCAGGGTTCATGTCACAACAACAAGATCTTACCTCAGAGGCTGAAGTGTGAAAAGAAGCTGTCGCATTGTCAGGAAAGGCATGCACAAGCCTACAAAGCATACATACCATGGTTTTATGTATAGGGTATGATACCCAGGGAAATAAGAAATCACACCACGCTCTGCAGTGATTATGAGATCATTTAAGATGCAGGTTGGATTCAGTGCAATCTGGTGCAGTGAACAGCCTGGTGCCATGTACATTATATCATAGATAGCTTCCTGTGTTGCCCCCAGATGACAAATAATTCATGCACACTGCGTCTTCTCTTTCTTCTTAAGATGTTAGAGTCAGCATGGAAACGGAGACGTATGTGTGAAAAGAAGTGTCAAACAGGATTTCACGATAAAAACCACATACACATCGTTGTGACGCAAGAGCAAATAGCTTGTTTCTATCAGACTGAACATCACATTGACTCGTCGAACAAAGTTGATTTTGGTCTGTATAAAAAACGTGCTGTCTGAGAGTGTTTGTTCTCTCAGACAGCAGAGATACTTTCCAGTCAATACTGCCATTTTCTTTAATACAGAAAGTCAATATTAAAGTCTGTCTCAATACTGTCTGTCTCAAAACCCACACAGTAATTAGCTGGAGTAATCTTTCCTTCTAAAAGCGATACACATAAGCAGCTTCACTGTATAATGGAGGCATTGGTTCATCATGTACCACCTTGATTTATCTTTTATCTCTGTCTGCGGGAGAATTCAGCAGAACGCAGCAGGAAACAAGCATTTATATATTCTTTCTTTATATTCGCAGCACATACAGTAATGAGACTGTCGGATTCCCAGTGGTCTCAAAGTTGTTGGCTACTTTCTTCAGTTGTCTCCCTTTTCACTACAAACGCAGACTGCTTCCTCTCTCAACTCGCAACTTTTAGACAGAAAAATGTTTGCTGACACCTCCATCTGTTTGTCAGCGGTAGTTCTTTGCCTTGATGTGTCAGAGACCCATAATTTTTTCCCTCTGTAAGTGGAAATTCTCAGTGTGAAAAGCTGTCAAGCGGTTTTGTGCGTAAACTACCACAGCTGAACCTCGCACGGCCGACATCGCCCTCCCAGTAAGACTCGTGCTGGTAACATCTCCCCCATTTAAACTCACCAGTTAAGGGAGCAACACAGACACGAACGCTCTCTGCTCTTTGAAGAGAAATTATTCCATTATAGCGTTTTATTATTATGCCAGAGTTGAATTGGCATCGCTTCAGCGTTGCAGCTAATGTGACCTTCATTACTTCTTTCCTCGTCTCCTCTTGTGTCTCTAGTGAACTGCAGCGGCAGAGAGAGAGAGAGAGGTGCTCTGTGATTCGGTTGTCCTTCACATCAGGTGCTCCGTCCTTGCGGCAGGCAGCTCTCTGTCTTCCTTCTCTGACATATTTAGTTTCTTTTCTACTCCAACCGTCCGTTTTGTGCTGTAAAGCGAGCACGATTCTGCAGAGGGAGTGAGATGCAGGCGTGTTTTCACTGTATGCATTCTGCTTCTGTCGACACTTTCTGCAGGAGACTGCAGACTGGGTTGCTGCTGTTGTGAGGCTTGTACCTGAGTGTGTGTGTGTACATCATTAATGTGCATACATGTTTAGACTCTCTCCATAAGCATATAAGGATCGGTGCATCCTATTATACAGCAGTCCAGATATTTTAATTATTCCCGGCCTGCTGTGGAGTTTATCAGTGAGCCTCATTAGTGCCGAGTCCTCCGTACCCCGCTGCCTCTAATCTCGCTGTGTCTGCCGTCATCCTGCTGAGAATACGGATCTCAATTGATTCTTTTGACATGGTGACCCTCTTGTCCAGCACTTAATTATTTCTTGTTCAGTTTTTTTCCGCTGGGATAATTTTCATTGCTGATTATCTCCTCACATTTTTGATTAAATTGCTCATTTTCATCATTGTATTGCTGTGTGTTTTTGCCCTTCTTGTTCAGGTGACCTGGGCAGAGCAACAGGTGTCAAAACGGAGGAAAAAGAGGGATGTGTATGAGGAACCTTTGGATCCCAAGTTCAGAGACCAGTGGTACCTGGTGAGTATGAACAGGAACCTCATATGTGTGTGTGTGTGTCAGACATAAATCCATATTGCATACTGGTTGAGCTTTTTATCCACCAAAAGTCAATGAAAGTAATTGCAATTGCGGCTGTGTTGTTTACTCTCCTGTCAAAGACGAGCCTGTATGCATCCAGTGATATACCGTCTTGTGTGAAAGGCTGACAAGTGTCTTGTTTGCAAAAGAAGCAACACAGGTCTGAGTAGCTTCACCAATATGATTCAGCTGTAACAATAGCAGACAGACAGACACACAGAGTGTGTCTTTGATTCTGAATTGCATCCCTTTTCAGATTGATGGACAGCTTAAATCTGCAGACAGAAACACAGAGAAAGCGGAGAAAGAGCCAGGTGATTCACCTTGAAGCACTCTTGTTTTCAGTTGATTGATTTTTCACGTTCGACTACGAGAATGCGACTGATACATCGGCCTGTTAGAAGCAGCTGTAACAACCCCTGAGATTTTTCTCTTCAGCTTCACTCTTCCTTCAATTACTGCGAGGATGCTTCGGGCGGGAGGAGATTCGCGCTGATGCAAAACAGACTTGCATCACCAGTAGTTCAGAATGTCTGTACTTTGACGGAGGCACTCTGACTTCCCTTGTTGGAGTAGTTAGCGGCACCTTGAAAGGCAAACGAGCAGATAAAAGCCCGCTGCCTGGTGTTATCAATGTGAGTGGATGTAATAGATTCTGACTTCAGACAGAAGAATGAAAGCGGTTCACTGACACCGTAGTAAAACCTGTCCGTGATGGATATGAGGGAGTTTTGTGGACAGCTTTTTTTAGCATCTTTTACGACTGCTAGTGCAGCTAACGATTCTTTGAAATTTAATTATAGATTTATCTGCTACTTATTCTATCAATTCATTCTTTAGTCTCTAAATGTCCCCCCAAAAAAACAGACAGGCACAATTCCCCTCAGTCCAAAATTTTGTTTTTCAAATCTGTAGCTCTACAGATAAATCGTCTATTCTGAGAAAAGCTGCTGATTCACTTCCTTTAATCTACTTATAGGTAACATGACTAATCATTGCAGCTCTAGTATGTCAGATAAATAAATGTCACGCGTGTTTTATAATAAGAAACCGTTCACACGGCACCACAGAAGGCATCATGTTCATAAACAGTAAAGCAATAATTTGACGGAGTGGAAAGCTTAGAAATAAAGATCTGTTTCTATTTGTGAGTGTGTCGGCAGCTCATGAGGTCGTGAGCTCATTAAACAACAAAAGACACGAAAACTGGAGCAACACCTTTGCTGTTCTCAGATCTGCTCCTCTGGTGGGATCATCTGAGCTGCGAGCGGAATATAAATGTCACCGTTTCAACAAAAAAAAGCTGTGCAGCATGTAAGGTTACCGTCAGGCTGATGTAACCTGTTTTGATTTGATGTTTCGGACAAGTTGAAATTCTTGTTAGTGGTGATAGATGCAGAATAAAGAGGAATTCCAGTTTATCAGGGTTCCCTCTTTGTGTACCAGGATCAATCACGCCAAATTCAGTAAAAATCCATTCAATCTATCTTAAGACAATTAACTCTGAAGTTGTGTAGTTGCCTAACGTCCCTGATGCACACACATCAAGTCAGAAATTGATGAAACACACGATTCCATTGAACTCTACGTTCGGCCTTCATACGTGCTTTCATTCATAGTTCCAGTCATTCAAAATCTATTTTACGAGCCTCTAACTTGCCTTTGCGTTTGAGTTGTTTGTGATTTATAAGAAAAATGTGGCTGTGTTCAGAAGATGGAGCAAAGGTTGCAGAAGTGTGCCTCTCTCTCTCTCCTGGCAGAAAATAAGTCGGAGCCTCATTAAAATCAAACCTGGCTGAGTGGAGAGTGTGGGTGGGTCTGTGCGCAGGGTGTCCTTGGTGGACAGATGCTAATGGTCAGCTTCTGCTGTTACAATGAATATTTTAGTGTTTTTCTGATGTTTATCTAAATGATGAGACAGATTTCTTTCGGCTGATAAATCACAAGCGAGCTTTAGAGCAGAGATCTAAAGCAGTACATCAAGCTCTCAGTGTGCGGCAGGAGTCCGGACAGAAAGGAAGAAAAGGAAAGGGACTTAGCTGATGAGAAATATTCAAAATGAAACCTTGCACATGCCTCTCAGATTAATTATACACTCAGCTCGTCAGCAGCGAGAGGCCTTTACAGTCTGAATCAGCATTGCAGATCACAACTTTCAGCTTTAATGGATTTTCCTCTTGATGGTTTAAGTGTGAACAACGTTACAAACCTCCTCCTGTGTGATCGACTGCACTTTGAAGGCTCTGAAATATAAGAGGAACCTGTGGTGGAGGCAGACACATTATATGTAACTAATGATAGAAAGAGGAGCTTTGAACGAGATAAAAAGCAGACGGGGCTTCTGACCAAAGGTCAAGTTGAATGTCAGACGCGTATCAAAAAGCATATCGAATCATGACTGGGAGCTGGTGCTCTGCTTCATATTAATAAAAAATGCTATAAATGCAAGCATGCACCGACGCTTTCAAATAGAGGTACTCTTTTAACCTTGTAATACCTTTCCCCCGTCATTGAGAAACTTTTCACTAAGGAAGAACGACTGAAATTCAATAAGCAGCACCCTTTTCCCAGGTGCTTCAGTCAGACGCTGACTCCTCATCTAAATGTCGTAAATGATTGCCTTTTTTTTTTAAAGTAAGCCCTTCAGGACTTAGTTAAAAGCACACTCAGGTGTCTCTCAGTGAAATTAGATTCCATCTAAGGTGTTTGCCTTTTCCATCCTCAGTACAACAGCAACCGCCGCGACCTGAATGCCAAAGCTGCGTGGCAGTTGGGCTACACAGGTAAAGGCGTGGTGGTGTCCATCCTGGATGATGGAATAGAGAAGGACCATCCTGACCTGAGCCAGAACTACGTGAGTATGACTCCCAAATGAGCTGAAACGTTAACTTTTTCATGGAGTAGCCGTGTTAGAGCCGCAGCAAACAGAATGAAGATAAGAACAGAATAAACAGAGCAGATTTTGAATTATAGATGGTGTTTTCCTTCAGCCTAAACCGAGCGGCTGATGGGTTTTAAGAATCATTTCCAGACAGACAAATTGGAAAGTTTAATATTTTGCAGATGTTTGAATATTTAGAAACGGAGAAAAAGCTGTTTGACTCCAGCAGCTTATCTTTCTTTTCTTAGGACCCCGACGCCAGCTACGATGTGAACGACGGCGACCTCGATCCCCAGCCTCGATACACGCAGCTTAATGACAACAGGTAGAAATCTCCTCTCTTCCCTTTGTCCTCCGGCCTGACCTGTAACCGCTCCACTTGTGTTTTCTAAATGCCGCCTGCGTGAGGGGGGGGGGACATGTCAGGAAGAAATTACACGTGTTCATTAATTTGTCCCCCTCACTGTCCGATAGCTGACAGCTGACGTGGAAGCAGGCCTGTGGCTGTTTATCACCCACTGCTGAGTCAAAGGGGCGACATTTATGGGAAGCAAACTAATTAAAGGCCATCGCCTGTGGGGTTCGATTTGTCCGAGACGTTTTAGTTTTCCTCCACTTCAGGCTTGTTTCTACCCTTAAATGCACAATTACGTCTTAATATAAATCCAGTCCCCAAATTAGAGTTTGTGGATTTGTTTTAACCTCTTAAGTCACACGGGCGTCACCAGGGCATTTCTACGGCCCGGTAAGTAGAGTAAATCTACGCTAGGATTAAGGTAGCGTGTGAAGAATACGGCCTTATTGCAGTGGCCTCTGCTGATGGCATTAGGAGTTGTTTATCACCACAGTGAAGCTTTGCAGAGAGTTGATTGAATTAAGTTCATCAGCGTTAATGAAACAACAAATCTCTTGGCTCTCGTCTTCCTTCATTACAACCACCTGCCTCCTTTTGACTTTAATTTCTGATTGGCTCTAATCCGCTGTTTGTGGGCCACCGGCCTGCCTGAGAGGCTTTTTTTATTCCGAGGCTAACCATGATGACGGGTGATCGGCACAGAAGATTATAGATTGGCATGGATGGAAATCAAACGTCCCCAACTGGGACAGGGGCCTGGAGCGGGCACCGTGAACGTGGCGGCCCGAGGGAGACGGTCCGAGCTGCTGAATGACCCTCACATACTGTTACTCTGCCAGTTCTGTCTCCCCCCTTTAAGGCTTTGTGGGACATATCAAAGACGGAAGCTGGTATTAGTTGGTGTGTAATTGTTTTCATACTCAGAATAGAGATTACTACTTCAGAGAAAAACCACACACACAGATACACACACACATAGTTATCAGTAAAAATTTCCCCGAAACATGGAAATGCTTCAAATAATATGCCGTCGCTTTCGACTTCAGCCCAAATTTAGTGTTTTGAGGATTGTGTGCCAATGCCTGTAACTGTTTTCACCACCGCCATCAACAAAACCCTAAATGGGGAATTTCTCGTGGAAGAATGTGGGAGAACATCCCTGTGGTGCAGCTCCATGGATCCTCAATCTATGCCAAGGCACGCTTAAGCTCTTCTGGGGGCTCACAGTGGCCCAGAGCCCAGCCAAGACACTTACTATTGATGTTTCCTCATTCTGGCTGCTCCTCTCTCCAACCCTCGCTCACCTCGGCCCTTATCTCTTGCCACCCAGCTCTCTGTGTCTTCCTTGTGGCAGGATGAATTGAAAGGGAGCATGTTTTATGTGTGTGTGTGTGTGTGTATGTGTGTGTGTTGCGCTTGCTTTACAGTGGGTTGGTGCAGATGCATGTGTAAACAACCTGTGGGCGAGCATGAAAATGCGTGAGGTTGTGTAAGACTGTAAGTGTCTGTTCCCTGCAGAAAGCCCAACTCTGTTCACCTCCATAAAGCCGTCTTTCTTTCCCAGCATACAGGAAGCAGTGAGGATGGATCTGCAGCAATATAACCATTCACCCACATGTTTATCTAAGACGGCATGCGATCTAGGTGTTTCTCTTTCCAGTGTTTTCTTTGACTCCTATCAGGACGGTTTCCAAATGTGCATTTAGTGGATTAAACATTTGAGTCCTTAAAACATTGGCGTTAAAAAAAGACTCGACTTATTTCCTCTTAAATTTAGAACAAGGCTTGTTCTCAACATAATTGAAACTATGTCATCATTGCTGTGTTCCACATGCGCAACAAACATGCAGAATTTTACTTTACAAAACGTGGGAGTTTAGTTCAGACTGACTGCGCAAGGATACTATACGTTTGGCCCACAGCGACAGATCAAGGGATCTATTTAACCGACCTGCAAACAGCAGACTGATTAACTTTCACCAGACCCTCTATTAATCTCTCTCTAGACACTTTCTACATATTCCTCTCTTTACCATGCTCTATAAATATGCCCAGACCTTTTGTCCTGCAGGCCAGCTCATTAGTAAACTGGCAGAACCATTACCAGACTTAAGAACGAGCAGAGCAAAACAGTTGTTCAGATTTACCTTTGAGGTTCAGTGCAGCCGAGAGTCTAATGAACAGCAAGCGCCGCCATCCACGGCCTCTGGAGCCTCAATGATTTTTTTAGAAAGTAATTAAGCTAATGCAAGAGAGAAAGCAAAAGACTGAAAGATGTTGTGTATCCGGCTCTGAAAAGGGCAAAGAAGTGGGACTTTGAAGATAAAAAAAGATCAATGCAATGATGGACACCGGCTTGAACTGGTAATCTGGCATTTCAGGCAAATGTCAAATGGGCCCGATCCAACTATTGGGGCTCGAGGCCACAACGAGCTACGTGTGAAAAATCGCTCAACGCTCGACCTTCTGGCTGCCATCTGATTAGGGTTTACATGGTACCCAAATTTACAATAGGCTTCCTATTCCACATCAGCTACAGTCTTACAACAATAAAGTTTGTAGGAGCCAACTTTTCGATATTACCCGTGTAACCAGCGTTAAGTGATAAAGGACTGCAGGCCAAGACTTCCTTGTCTGTGTGCTGCAGTTTACAGTCCGCAACATGAGAAGCGAGAATGACGCTGAGATACGACGTCAAAGAACAGATTGTTCGCTGCACCACATGCAGATTTCTGTTTTTAGTTGAAAGCTAAATCGTCAGATGACTGCCGGCTGTGGCTCAGTGGAGTCAGTCAGGGGTTCGATCCCTGACCTCTACAGTCACATGTCGAAGTGTCCTTGGGCATGACACTCCAAATTGCTTGTATGAATGTGCATAGATCCTAATTGATTCAGCATTCTTATGCAGAATCTGTAAAAAGAGATGAGCTATTCTGTAATGCAGAAGTAGTGGTACCAGCCTCTGTCTCCTCCCCCCACCCCTTCAAGTGGATCTGTCGTTAAAGCAAAAAGAAGGAGTGGAAAAGGTCAGAGTGAAAAAGGAAATAAATCTCAAAGCTGAAGTTGCAAGAGAATTTTAAGATACACATTTGATATTTAAGAAAATAACGTTATAGTCAAAGAAGCGGGCTGCTGCCACAGTGACAACCTTAACTGTCTGCTGGCAGCTAATAAAAAGGAGGAAGAAGATGGTCCGGACGAAAATGGCCAGGGATAAAAATTGTTCCCAGTCCCGGTACGACCCTGGATGGACAAGTAGATATTTCACTATGTAGTTTTCTGTTTTTTTCTGTTTTTAGTTTTGGCTACTTGTCTTTTTTGTCATCTTGTTGTCAAGTTAAAAAATGTATAGTATCACAAACTGCAGGAGCCAAATAAACAACGTGTCAAGTCCTATCCATCACATGTGGTTCCTCAGAGGATGATCGAGGTTTTATGAAAACCTGCAGGATCAGTGGCATCTTTTTATAATGAGCCAAAAAGCTGCTTTTCAAAAAGACACTTTCTTTTTCTTAAGACACACCTGTCCTGAACACTCCTCCAGCCTGTCCAAAGCACAGTTAGGACACATCTGTATGACAATAGCTCGTTTCTCTACAAGTCTCCAGAGAGACCGTTTAGGCTTTGCACAGTGATAATGGCTCTTCCAGCTGTGGGTATGAATACAGATCATGTTCCTGGCCTCGGGCCTGCAGCCAACTGTAACCCGAGTTAGTGTCTGTGAGTAGAATCTGCCACGGGGATTGTCGTCGCTGTAATCGGAACAAGGCTTTACTGTAATTCCCCTTTGTTCACTATAATCTCCTATCATCACCATTACGTAGGATGCGGGAATCCTGAGTTGCTGAACACTGTGTATCTGATACAAAGGTTGTTTTTTACACGATTCTCCTGTTTCCATGACGTGGGTGACCTTTGCTATCAAGATTTTATTATAGGAGGATAAGTGAAGGTGTGAAAGAAGTTGTTCTTGATGAAAACGGTTGCTGTAAGAAGTCCAGGTCTGAACCACTTTATCTTTAATAACACAATTTGCATCACACTGGTAACATGGCAGGCGCCCAATCTAATTGGCTGTTAGTTATTTTGGTCTGCTGAAACTCCTCCAGTATTCAAAGTGATGTGAATAAAAGCTCTTCAACATTATTTTTTTATTTGTGCTCAAATAAATATTACATTTGCCAAAAATGATAACTGGACTGTAGAGCTTTTCTAGTCTTGCGACCACTCAAAGCGTTTCACACTTCATGTCACATTCACCCTTTCACTCACACACTGATAGCAGTGGTTGCTATGTAAAGTGCCCAACTGTTAATCAGTACTTATCACATTCACACACCAATGGCTATGCCACAAGGGGCAATTTGGGGTTCAGTGTCTTGCCCGAGGACTCTTCGACATGTGACTGTAGCAGTCAAACTGCCAAATTTCCGATTTAGAGACAGCTGACTCCCCCACTGAGCCACAGCTGGCCCGGCAAAACAAAATTGCTATACTACATTAAAGAGGGTGTATTTTGTAGTTTCACATTTAAAGACACACAATGTTACAACGTTGGATGTCCGTACTAAACATGGGTGAAGTTTCAGATCTGTAAGTAAAAGTATGGTGGAGAAATCCTGATAAAAAAACATCTGCAGGCTGCTGTGAACGCTTGCTTTCAGACAGACTTCTCCAGACGCTTCACTTTGTGATCTAACAAAGTGGGACACTCTATATTTGGGCGTCTGCCCAAGACACAGCAGAATTTCCTGCCCCTGACACAGTTTCAGGACACGCCCACCCGGCAACTCAGTCTGCCTCGGAAATGTTTTCACTCCACCACTCTGCTCAACGGCTCTACTTGTCAAGTTGGTTGAGAATATCTTGGAGAAAGTGTTTGTTTGGCTGTGATGGAAAGGCCTCAGTGTTAAATTTTCCAAAGGACGAGAGCCCCAGACATTCATTTCAAATCGAGAAAGTGTAGTTTACTCTTTGCCGACAACTCTGTAACACGGCCACACGGTAGGAGGCGTGCCTCAAACGCTGAGTTCTGCCCCCTGGTAGGCGTCGGAGCACTGGCCAATCAGAAAAAAGCATGCTTAATACCCCCCTTTTAACAAAATGTATTTGTTACAAAACTTTATGTTCAGTATGTTTGCTTTGTGTGAGATCAAAATCAAGTAAAATCTTTTCCTCTGTGAATCCTACAACATCACTTGTTGTATAACCGACTGTCATATCTGAGTACTTCACTGAGTCATAATGGCATGCTTGAGTTTGTTGTTGAACAGTCAATGAAAATGTTTCACTGTAGAGTCAGAATGGTGAATAGTTCCTGAATGAGTCTTTTCAGAAATGGGGGCAGTTGAGAGTTAAGACTGCTCCGTGATAAGTGAGAGAATGAGGCCTGAGAGTCTGCCAGAGTGTCAGCCAATCATCTATCACACATATTCCAGCGGTGATAATTAATCTTTGCTTCTTGTTAACAGCTGATTGAACAATGGCGTGCTTGTAGTGACAGACAGCTCTTTGTTCCTGCACACAATGTCCGGGACTATTTTCACTGCAGCACTTCATGCGATGATCTGCAGCGCTCTGCTGTCACCCCTCTCCAGCCTCCTCTCAAACACGCCGAGCCTGGAGGATGGATCCAGGTTTGGTTTCATGTGATGTCAGTCTCATCAGCACGTTGGATCAGCAGAGACGTGTGTGCTCACAGAGAAACTGAGGACATGCAGTGATGCCTTGCACTTATTGTCAGAGGACTGGTAGCTCCCTCAGGCTTCTCTTTGTGACTGCTCATCCCGCTGACATATGAACTCACACAGTACAGGCTTCTAATTAGCTGTGATATAATTCTGCGTTTGGGAATTTGGGCCATAAACTATTTAAATCTTTACCATGGGTGTCATTTGTAATATAATTTAACATTTACAGGTCTAATGAAGCATTATAATGGCTTTGGGAATGTGTGTGTGTTCATAATGTCACTGTGATGGATCACGTTTTAGAAAGGTCAGAGCAGGTTCAAGACTTTTATTTTTTTATACAAATGTTTTAGATGGTCATTACACTCTATACTGTCCTGCTGCGGGGCTGCCTTTGTCTGCCTCTTCTCGTGCACTCGCGTCACAATTATTCTGTTATCTTGTGTGGGAGCATGTCTCGAAATATCACATTTAATTGAACAGGATAAGGATTAGTCAGTTAATCAATTTGCTAATATTCATGATTAAGCAGCAACCAGATTGATATTTGTTTATGCTGGTTACTTTTATGTACTTCAAATAATTAGCAGATTTTTCTCTCTTTGCTGATCCTGTTGTACACATGCATGTGTCGTGTCCAGCTCCGGGAAAAAATAAGACACACTGCAGAAATGTGTTTTCTACTATTTATGTTTTTTTATTGTAAACAACATTTCTCCCAACTTCCAAATCAAATATTCTCATTCAGGCATTTTATTTGCAGAAAATGACGACTGGTAAAAAAACAAAACAACCAAAGGATCCAGAAATATGTTTTTCAGACCTTGAGTCATTCAAAGAAAACAAGTTCATTTTCATTTTCAAACAACAGAACGTTTTAACTCAGGAAGAGTTCAGAAATCAATATTTGGTGGAATAACCTGATTTTTAATTACAGCGTTAATGCACCGCGGCATGCTCTCCACCAGTCTTTCACTGGTGATGTTATGCCACTCTAGGCACAGTTCGGCTTTGTTCGATGGCTTGTGACCATCCATGTTCCTCTTGATCACATTCAGGAGGTTTTCAACGGGGTTCAGATCTGGATTGGGCTGGCCATGACATGTAGAGAGAGATGCTGATTTACGGAACATTGGCAGTGGTCTCTTATTTTTTCCCGGAGCTGTATATATATCCAAATAAACAATCTCCTCCTGCTGTCTTTTAAAAGTCGACTCTACGATAAGCTCTGTTGTAAACAAATGCTTTATACGTCTGCGTGCTCTAAATCGATTCCTTGAGTCTGATCCAAAGACAGCAGTGACAGGCATTAAAAAATAACTTACTGATGGCCTTGTTTGCTTTTGTACATCATATAGAGGCATCATTATTAAATTGACACAGTTACCACAGCCGCACTATCAAATAACATTTCACAGTGAAAGTCATTATGTGGACGAAACATCGATAGTTGAATGAAAATGCCTCCACACTATGTCAGGGATTTGTGTAAGTCATGTTGAATTAATAATAGCAGAGAGCAGGCTGCTTTCACAAGAGAAGTTCCACTAAAGTGTTTGACCCAGCGATGCACTCTTCCTCACATTCTTATTGACCCAAACACTGAGTGGGAGCAGTAAAAGGATTCTTCTTGTATCCATTTTATCACTCCCGGGAAAATCACTCCCAAAAACCTGATTATGCAAGTAGTTCTTGCATAATCAGATTCAGAAAGCAACGCTTCACCTTCATAACAGCATTTGTATGCTATGAATCAGTCTACCGTATAAGTGGCTGTAATGAATGTGTCAAAGGAAGATTTTGAGATGGCTCAGCTGAACACTGGAGGTATGAGTCTGTGCATGCCACACATCCCACCGCAGACACCTGAGCCGCTGCTTATCTTCAGCTGCATCGCAAACACGGATGCTGCCTGTCGGACATCAGACTCCAAAGTCAACACACTCGCACTTCCAGGAATGTTGAGATAAAGTTCTGTGGAAATCGCCCAGATGACATTTCTGTGTGTGTGTGTGTGTGTGTGTGTGTGTGTGTGTGTGTGTGTGTGTGTGTGTGTGTGTGTGTGTTTACTTTTAAGTCTATAAATGTATTTTATTACCCAGCAGCCCGTCTCCTCTCAGCACTCTTTACCTTCAGAGTCTATCTAACTAACTTTATGTGACACATTAGAAACCCGATGCTGACATTAACCTCCGCTCTCTCAGCTCATCACCGTGTGCGAGGGATCTCAGGGGGCCGGCAGATGAATTACAATACTGTGACCTTCTGTCATTATACCTGTGTCTTTAATAAAAGCAGAAGTCTTAAGGATCACTGGAATTAGACAGTCAAATAAAAATGGGTTACGGCTTCTGTGACCTCCGACCTCTCTATTATGAAAGGTTTAAATTGAACTTCA
The DNA here is from genome assembly GCF_022749685.1 of Semicossyphus pulcher. Classification (NCBI taxonomy): domain Eukaryota; kingdom Metazoa; phylum Chordata; class Actinopteri; order Labriformes; family Labridae; genus Semicossyphus; species Semicossyphus pulcher. The sequence goes on from NW_027211603.1 coordinate 18,021,266, forward strand.
GGAAACTCAAACTGAGTGATTAATGATCTATCCAGTCAAAGAGCTGTTTGTTGGATAACAGAACATGTAGCTATTTAATGGGAATTAAACGACAACACCTGAATAAATGTGAGAAATGTTGCTTGTATAACATGAATACAAACACGTCCTTGAACATGACTGTCAGCGATTTTCATCTGCTGTAGCGATCCCATGCTACTTGAAACTCAGCCTTATTTATTGTTCTATTCTGATAGAGAGAAATCACATAATGTGTGTTTAATACTCATTTATTACTGATAATAGCAGCTTTGGCAGCCTACCCTCAGATTAAATGTCTGTGATACTCTGACAGCAGATAAAGTGTATTGTGTCAGGGGAGGTTATCTACTGCAGGGTGTTTTGAGTCTTGTGTTTTTGGTTTGGCTTCGTACCCAGACCGTCTCAATGGAAACCTGCTGTCGTACATGTTCCTGTTGTGTCCTGGTGTGCCACAGTGTTGCTCCAGCGTTCCTGTCTGGAAAAGGGCTGCTCTCCAGTGGGGATTACTTTATGGTTTGAAGGGCATTAAGAGTGCATATCCATCTGGCAGACCATGAGAGTGCACCTGACTGGAATGTGATGATCAGCTCTTTGTAGCAGCTTCTTGGATCTCTACACCGCAATGCCTGGAGCGAGAGCTTACTACAGAGGCTCTGGTTTAATAAAACACCCGGTGTAAGAATGGCAAATGTAATTCACAATTTCCCCCCCAGTGTGACATGTCATCTGATTTCCCCTTGACTGCTTTCAGAGCCCTGTGGGCATTGCAAGGTTCCTAATGCTCGAAGGCCATAGATAACGTACAGTGGTCTCCACTCATCCACTGAATGTTTGCTTTTGGATCAATGTGGGAATATTTGTTTAAAGGAATCAAAGCCAAGAACTTTTCTCTGTTTGTTTTGTCTCAGTCTGCAGGAGGGAATCACATTCTTTCACAAGCAGCTGATTTTAGAAACGTACACTACCTCTGTGTTCATACTGTACACAATAAAATGATGGATAAGTAGCTTCCTTAAACATTCATCTCACTCTCTCACTCTTCCTCCTCTTCAGGCACGGGACACGATGTGCAGGAGAAGTGGCTGCAGTGGCCAACAACGGGATCTGTGGAGTCGGCGTGGCCTACAACGCCAAGATCGGAGGTACGGTCGAATTAAAACAACAACTCTTTTTTTGACTGCCAGAATAGCTGAAATATGTGTTCTGCAGCACCTGTCTTATTTTCAGTCCATTTCCCAGACACGGCATGCCACTCACTCCCTGTGAGCATCACCGCAGCTGCGATGTAGCCAATGCATTTCAAGTTTATTGGCTTTGAATGGAGAAACAGTATTGTAAGGGCACAGTGATAAGCAGTTTCCACAATGGCTGAATATGTTTTCACTTAATGCCCAGCATGCCGTTCTCAGATCAGTATCTACTGAATGTTATAGCAGACAAAACATAACACTCAGTCGAGCACAATCCCATTGCGACATGAAGCTACGACCACAAACGTATCGCAGTTGAATTATCACCTCTCTGACAAAAGCATAACATTAGAAGCTCCAGGGACGGCCGAGCTGCAGAGCTGTTGTGCTGGGTTGCATTACACGGTACAGATGTAGCCTATAAACTGTCTGTGTCTGTGTTTACAGACATCTGGTAGTGGTGTCAGAAGGAGATGGAGGGCTGCGTCAGAGTTTGACATCGCTGTCTTTATAGTTTGTTAAAGGCAATCAACCACTGTGGGGATCTTTTGAAGTGATGTCACAGACGGGCTGAAGTCAAGTCGTCAGAATACACATTTGTCGGGACCTTGTTGTGCCCCTGCTGCGGTGTCGCCCCCACTGTTCCCGAGCGGCGCACGCTTGGTACTTGAATGTGTCACTGTGGTCGATGATATTTCATCACCCACCTTCTGTCACTGCCATGATGTGCACGCAGGATGTTGCCTGGTTTCACCTTCCCTACTGAGCTAATGAAATAACTGCCTCTCACCGCTCCTCCTTGTTTTTTGAAACACATTTTCCTTCCACATTTTCATCTACTGCGCAAATGACCAAATGCTTTTTTTTTTTGAGCTGAAGCAATTTGCCAAATATACATATATATATATATATACAGAAAACCAAACCGGGAACTATTTTGATGGTCAATTTATAAAGCTGATGGCAAAATATTTTCTGGTCGCAGCTCGTCAATGTGAGGATATGCTTCTGTTCTTATTATTAATTTTCCTTTTTTTATTGAGAGATTGGACAGTGGATAGTGTGGGGAACAGGGGAAGAGAGAGCAGGGATGACACGTGGCAAAGGGCCGAGGGCGGCCCCATCGAGGATGAGACTCTGTAGACTGAGACGCGTGATTTAACCGCTGAGCCAAACAGACGCCCCCTGTGTTTTTTATAGTTGTAAATGTTGTATTTTGGGGTTTTAGAACAAAACAAGCATTTTGAAACTAGAAGTTTATACTTGGCTTTTTAAAAAAACTTTTTTCCAGACTAGTTGCAGTGCTTTTTATGTAAGACTGGGAATGGAGACACATTGTTTGTACATATACAAGCTTTTGTACATCTACTCTACATACATATATACTATTTATTAGTACTTCTAATATGCTACCATATGACTTGACCTCTTTTTCAGCGAGTGTAAAGGTTTGCATCCAAGGCGTGTTTACACTAAGTAAACGGCACATAGGTTTTTGGCCTTACGGGGGCAGAGGTCGACTAAAGAGCAAAGATTAATCACAATGTTGGTGGAAAACATCATATTTTAACAATGAAAGATTATTATTATTATTATTAATAGATCATTTGCCTCACTCAGACATGCACAGACACAAAATTAGAATCAGAATACAGAAGTTGAAAATATAGTGAAATATTAATTAGTTTGTTCTAAAAAGGATTTTGCACCCTGCTGGGATGTTTTGCTTCGGCCTACAGGGAGGAAGTATTTGGAGTTTCTGTTCCCGTTCTTCAAAAGAAGCTGCAGTGGCTTTGTGATGTTAAAAAATACATTTGTATATATTTTTTATTCTAAACAACTTCATTTATTTCATGTTTTATATTAGCCTTTTCTCCCAGTATGAAATGGGTTATCTAGTCATAGTTAGCTGTTGAAATGGTCACATTGCTTCGACATGTGCTGCTGTTTTCTGACTGCTTATATCTCGTTTTGATGCTGAGGATGCTGTGATGTTTGCTGTGGGCTCTGGTGTTTAGTCATTTTAACTATAGGAGCTCCTTTATCCCAGTGCATGCTCTCATTACCTCTCTGCTTATCTCAGAGTGTCATAACTCTGCTCTTTATGGTCGTTCCAGATGGCAAGTAGCATTGCACCACATGGCGTGCAGCTTCTCTAACACCACATGTATGCTGTGTGGTGATGTAGGTGCAGCAGGAGGAAGCCTGTGATATTGAGACTGTGAGCGAAGATAAAACCACATTTGAAGGTTTTCACTTCATCAGTAGAATCAGTTATAATCTATGTTCCGCACAGCCATACAGAAGCTCCTCAAGTGTTCACACTTAAATGCTTGTTGAATAGCTCCTTAGCCTCCAGACTGTACATTAATACTTATGGGCCTGCTCTGTCTTTATTCCTTTAAAGCTCAGTTTAAGCTCACAGAAAGTATGAACTTAATTCCACTAGTAGCATCTTTAGTGGTTAAATGACTACTATATTTTTTCTACAAACCTTAAAAGTCGCCAACGTTATAGCCCTGCAGCTTTAAATTCAGCCTATTACTAAACAGCCTTTGGTTACTGATGCTAATAGCTAGCTCACTATTTACTACAGCTAACAAACTACACTGTTGGGTTGGACAAGCCAACAGGAAAAGTTATGTAGCATTAAGAGAACACCTTTTAAAGTGTTGAGTGTTCAGTATCTAACATCACACAGCGATGTTGTAAGAGGCATGTGGCTATTTCAATTATTTCCTATTTTTTTTTATTTCTTAAATCATAATTCACACTTTCAAAAGTGACTTCCAACCTTTTAAATCAAACAGTCAGGCTCAAGCATGAAATATTCCCCGACATGAGGAGCAGTGACATGCCAAACATCCACTGAACATTAAACTGACAAAACAGCAAAAACAGAGAGAGTGTCCAGATTGTGCAAGTCCTGCAATAACTCCAAACAGAAATCTCTCATTCTCTGAAACATCAGAAACAAAAGGCAGAAAACCAAACTGTTGTTTCAGATCCGAGGCAGCTGGGCCAGCTTTTTCATTCTGGTGGCCAAGGAGAATTTATTGGAAAAGATGAGTGCGGCGGGAGCAGTGCAAAAGCTTCTATGATTCCTCACTTGCCCACTTGCCCCCATGCCACCTGCTGTACTGTAGCTCATTATTCACCCGGAGGATTCCTGTGAAATATTTCATGCTAGTTTCAAACACATATTGGCTGCCTTAGATCTTCCAATACACATGAGTTTGTCAGTGGTAAATGCTGCCCTTCAGGTGAACTGAAAGAAAAGCCCTGAGGCCCAGAAGGAGTACAATAAATATAGCAGCAGGTCATGCAAATGTCGGGTCAGAGCTGCCTTCCCCGAGGGTCTCCACCACGGATATTGTCAGGAATTTATTGTCTGTGCTTTTTTGCAGCAACTCTCATATCTGTCCAATATGCAAACGGCTACAGCTTCATATCAAACCACACGCAGCTGTTTTTTACACTTTTGTGTATTTAAGCAAGTTAACATCGAGATATAACATGCTAATTATTGAGTTTTAAATGTGGTTTTAAATGGACTTTTTTACCTTGAGTGAGAGCTTGGCTCGTTGTTTCCACCTGTGTGCACTCTTAATACCTGTATCAATGCTATGCTATGCTATGCTAATAGGCTAGCTTCATGTTTAGCATACACATATGAGTGGTATCAATCTTCTCGACTAAAGCTCAGCAAGAAATAAAAAGCATGTTTCCCAAGAACAGTTATTTAACTATTTGGTGTTTACTTAATTGCAATCCTTAGTTAATCCCTTAATTTTGTTAAATTGGGATTGGGATTATCAATTAAGGATTAGGTCTGACTTCTTTTTATATGTAAGCCTTTAAACATTGATGCTGTACAGAAAGATGGACTGAACCGTGATGCATTATCAGCCTCAGTCTGTGGTGTTTGGGATGGATGGATGTTTTTGGATGAGGTCTGGAGATACAGTACTCGAGTCTCCTCAGCGAATCACATGGCCCTCTCACAGTTGTACAGGCTGCCATGGAAACACTAGCAGCTCCGTGCCTGTTTGATGCTTTTGGAGGACTTCAAAGAGCCACAGCTTGGTATCTTTAACCCATATAGAGCAGCGTGCAATAACCTGACCTGTGATGCATCAAAGGGGCGAAATTAGTTTGTTTTTTTTAAAGGTGCTCGATTTACCACCACTCTTCTCCGTGGATGCTTGTTTGTGAGACAGGAATAGTTCTGTTGCAAGAAAAGTCTCTGAACTCGAGGGAAAATAATTGGCTCGGACAAGCACCAAACTCTCTCTGTGCCTCTCCTGCATTGTTTTATCTCTTGTACAAAACTTCATCAGTGATCTCTTTCTATTCTAAATAACCCTCATTTGAAGCCTGCTGCTGAACACCGGCTGAATTGTTTACTTCTGTTTAATTACAAGAGAGTTTGTCTCCATTTATACGCAATAGCACCTATTTCATCCGGCCGTGTTGAGGAAGACGTCTAATTCTTCCTTTCATCTTCTTATCTGAATTTCCAGCCTCAGAAATCTTCACACTCGAGGAGGCAGATCACCCACAATGCATCTGATCTCTCTCCATTTCTGCTTTTTTACAAACCAGCTCGAGCGCCAGAGTAAATCAACAGAGAGGCTGTTGATTTACATGATGGTGTCCATGAGAACATCACTGAATGCACAAGTAATGAGCAGGAGCATCATGTGCTGCATCACTACATGAGCTGTTCAAACACATACAGACAGTAAAGCATCGCAAACAAGTGTGTAAAAATGCAAATCAGACAGCTCTGCAGCCGCTTTGCTTTGTCACAGCGCGTGTCAATCGTTGCCGAACATGAGCACAGTCAGGTAGAATCACAGAGTTACAGGAACATGAAATGAAGCACTGAGCTGCAGACTGGAGGAACATCCTGCAGGATTAGCTACAGATGTCACCTGCAGCGTTTTTTGAGATGTTTCGGTGTAGTCCCTAATTGTGGTTGGTGTGCACTCCACTGGTTTAACATCGCCACACCCCTATGTGATGGTTGCCGTCATCGTTGTTTATAAATTGCTACAGAATATTGTTGTGTTTTTGTTCCACACATTCCTCCTCCACAGATAGTTGGGTCTGAGATGTGGATGTGTTGTTATGCTAGTAGCAGCTAATATAGCCTCCAGCCAGTGGCCTTTAGCCCACTCCTTTTTAACTCTGCGCTCATCTCACCCCAGGATCTTTTACAGTTTCAAACTTGTAGTCTTCAGCAGCAACTGATGCAACCTCAAACTGCCTCACTGGAGGCAATTTGTCAGACTTCTCTCCGCTCCCTCTGCAGCCACACAAGGCTTTGCACAGGGCACTTTTTTTTTTACATATACAGCGGTGCTCTTTAAGACCTGTAAACAGACTTTAATGTGTAGAATCGGTGGAGTTTCTCTTTAAGGAAATCCTGATGTCCATTTCGTTTAAAGAATTAATAAGTGGCCACAGGATGTAAGCTAGTGTGTAAGTACTAAGACAACCTTTGTTTTGTCTTCTTTCTGTGTCTGTGTTTGTGGGAATGCAGGTGTGCGTATGCTGGACGGCGAGGTGACTGACATGGTGGAGGCCCAGTCTCTCAGTCTGAATCCCCAACACATCGACGTCTACAGCGCCAGCTGGGGCCCGGAGGACGATGGCAAAACTGTGGATGGACCTGCCAAACTTGCCAAAGAAGCCTTTCTGCATGGAGTTACAGAGGTGTGTGTGTGTGTGTGTGTGTGTGTGTGTGTGTGTGAGACAGAAATTATTTACTGCCTGTGTGTTGCTCCTTTCAGCAGTCAGTAATTGAACTGTTCAAGCATGAGAGGACACAAGCGGCAAGAACAAAGCAGTTTCTTGCCCCCGACAATTATGTATGGAAGGGAATGTCCTCTGAAAGCCACCAGGGAGGAAAATGTTGGAGAATGATTTGAAGCAGCACTGACAAAAATAACGAATGAAAAGTTTAAAAACTTCTGTTACTGAAGGCTCATCTTTTCTGTCTCAGCTCTTTCAGTGAGGCTGCACATGTTCTCTTCAAGTGCGAAGTGTGTTTAAAACCAAGGTTGTTTTTTTAAAGTCCAATCAAAGAGTAGCTGGAGTTTAAACATTCTTCTGTGATTAAAATTTGTAATTAGAGAGCTCCAATCACATCTAACAGAACGAGCATACTACTAAATATGCTTTTAGAGTGCTAGTTTTCAAAACACGTCTTTCAGCAACATAGAAATCTGAATTTTAACCAAAAAGGGACGACACAGTCAAGTCAAAGTTCACATATATCTCCAAATCTCAGAGGAAAAACACATCAATCCAGAGACGTCTGGTTCCTGTTACAGAGCTGTAGGATTCAAGGCATGTGCTATAAAGCTGATTGGGACTGCTGACACACTGACTACTAAGATAATTGCCACAGTGACAGGGCTGTCAGATGGCGGTGTGGGTGGTGCATAGCTGGGTTTGATCAATGCAGAGAGACGGTTCCACTCAATACAATAAGAGGCTCTTAGATGGAAATTATTGCACTTCAAAGGCTGAGAGGTTGGATGATTTATTACAATGAGCTGTTGTCATATAGTGCCGTTTGTATTGCGTCGCTGTCATGTGATATTTAGCGCTTTTTAATTTACTGACCGGCCACACCGGCCTCTCTGATGGATGCTGCATTTTCAAGGGCCTGTTGTGAAATGAATTTGCCCTCGTATAATTGGTATTCCTTTCCAAAGATTAAATGAGATTATGTTCTCTCTGCTTAGTGCTGGTCCAAGGCCTGAATGAATGAATACATGAATGAAAGTCTTTTTAATGTTCTGTTCTTCTCCAGGGTCGCAGCGGATTGGGCTCCATATTTGTGTGGGCTTCTGGGAACGGAGGGAGGGAGAAGGACAGCTGTAACTGCGACGGCTACACTAACAGCATCTACACCCTGTCCATCAGCAGCTCCACCCAGAACGGCAACGTCCCCTGGTACAGCGAGGCCTGCTCCTCCACTCTCGCCACCACCTACAGCTCGGGGAACCTCAACGAGAAGCAGATAGTGAGTTTTCTTTGTGTCTGACCTTCTGCGTCCTTGTCTACAAAAAGTTTACTTGATCTGAAGTATTTTAAAGCTGCAGTCATGTTTGAATGACACATACTCCTGCAGGCTGACTTCAGAACAGTCTGATATTGTAATCAGTGTTTACATAGTTTAATGATTAGTCAATTCAGCACCAACTGTTTTAATTAATTAAGTTTGGACTCAAACAAAGAAAGTGTTTACCTTCAGTGTCACTTAACAAAACACATGCTGTGTATCCTTGAAGTCGAACAAACATGTTGAATTAATTTCCTTTCTCATAAAACATTTGGAAGCAGATTGTTTACTATAAATGTTTACTTGCTGTGTCTCTGCCGGCACATTGCTGCATCTCCTTGCGTGATGCAGACACCTGTAGAGTGCTGTGAAACCATTGGCAGCAATGTGTATTGTGTCACCCACCTCTCTGCGTGTGCATCCTGGTGAACATGTACGAGGCAAACAACACAGGCACATCCTCATTAAATTATAATGCTCCATAGCTCTACCAGAGGTGAAAACCTCCACAGGGTTCCTCAAGTTTTAAAAATGTTTTATCAAAGGAAAAGTTTTTTCCCTGTGGCCTCTGTGCTATAGTTTCCAAAAGCTTGTGTTGTCCAATCAGTGGAGCTTTCATATAACATTACACCCAGAAACTGCCACGATTAATGAGCTGTGCTTGTAATAAAATAACAAACTGGTTGGTAGAGATAAGAATTAAGACAATAATATTTTGTTACACCCCACCATTAGGCGGCCCTCTGTGGCGAAAAACAACCCACGAACTGCCACACTTAAAAACACATAAGAACACCTTAGAACACTCAAATCCATGGGATTCAATATGAGAGAAACATACTGACAATCATTCAACACAGACCAAGTAAGGCCAAAAATAACACAAGAACACGGAAATACCCGCCTGAGAGGCAGAGAGGCAGAAAGGCAGCAGTCCCCACTCTAAAGCCTCTCTCCTCTAAGGTCAACACTGGACTTTCAAGCACTGCTCTAAGAGCAGGTGCAGCTCGTTGAGCAATCAGCGTCACCTGCAGAGCTACAGACAACAGGAGGGGAAGAGGGACAAACAGAGCAGGGAAAACATACACCAAAATCAGTGTTCTTATAGGGGCCATATCTTTTGATTAGATATTCTCATATTGTGCATCACATCACATTTTTGTGTGTTTATTGTTCACATGTGAAAACATGTGTTTTTCCAGAATGACATTTTTTAAAGGTCGCCTCTGAAATGGGCCGTTCAGAACAGCTGCAGGTTTCTATGTGGAAGCTTGCTTTGGCTGAAATCAACCAATCGTCATTCGCCGTCATTCACCTCAGGCTGCCTTCTCGCACTCGCTTGTAGTCAAGTCGTTGTCAAGATTTCAACTTACCATTTCCATACCTCCTGATGATTCTGGCTCGTACATATAAGGCCGAATAAAACTCCTAGAGCAGCTATGTTTTTTAAAACTTTGGAGTGACAGTGCAGTGCAGTTGCAGTGCGGCTGCTCCCCCATGTGGGATCGCATGGATGCAATTTTTAAAACAAAACAAACTTTACTATTGTGATAAAATTAGAATAATAGAAAACTGATAGCATGGCTATAAAATGTCCCCTTTAAACTCCTTAAGGGAACTTGATCTCCCTTTATATTAGATGCATTCACATCTTGTACATGTTCTCGCAAGAAACAATCATTTTATTATTAGTTTATCAAATAATTTTCTTTGCAAACAGACTGATTGGAAAGTTTTGAGGAAAACTTTGCAGAGCCAAATATGACTCCTTAAACGTCCCACCAACCTTCTGAACCTAAAGAAGCCGCTCACTAACACAGAAGAACGAAGACAAACAATAATTATTCACATATTTATAGATTTGGGATCTGCAGCGTGTTTCTGTAGCTGCTGTCTGAACCACAGCTCGGCTTCTCCTTTCTCTCCGCCTTTTCTTCACTCTTCTTCTCCATTCATCCCGTCTTGGACCATTAAAATTATTATGAATGGTGAACCGCTGAAACTCCATCTGGCAATATGTTGCTGCTTAACATTCCTGTCACATAAAACCACACACACATACGCACAGTGACATAAACACAGTCTTTCTTTCTCGAGCAGGCAGGCCGGGTGGACGGACAGCTTATGACATCTCCGTGACATGTGGCTGGTCCCTTAATGCTTCACTGCTGTACTCATTTAATTGTGCTGTCACTCATGAACCCAGGAATGAAGAGACGGAGTTGAAGAGAGACAGGGTGGGACCTCTGGGGGTTATGCAGCAGCGAATATCTGCTGTTTATTACGCTTATATTATCCTTCTCTTTCAATTTCAACTACGGGGAATATCGGAATCTCCTGAATGCATAATCGGACCATTAAAGTCAGCTCTGCCAGCGCATTTATTATTCTGTTTAGTCCGTTAAGAGACCAGTTTCTGGAGGCTGTGCATGGGTCAGCACAAATAGAAGATCTTTGATTTTAACAGCTTTTGTATCTGTCTTATTCAGTGAGATACACTGACCTCCCCTGTAGGATAATACAGAGAGTGGCAGGGGGCTTTTCACGGGACAGTGTTTTCTAACCTTTCTCCTTCCTGAGATGGGCTCTGCTGAGTACAAACATGCTGCTACTGCAACGCCTCGCTGTGTATTCATGTAGCTGCAGAAATTCACTCGTGGGAGCTGCCCAGTACAACCACAGCCCTCTGCTGCGGGTCAGTGAGGAGAGCTCATCTGAAAGGAGTGATGCTCACAGACACCTCACTGGTAGATGGCGAGAGAGGGTGAGTGGAGGTCATACGAGTTCCCCGCTTTGATTTTCTAACTGGTTCAGAGAGTCATGCGGAGGTCTTTTTGTTCCTGATAGGTTAACCTTTAGAAGTTTTCTGCCTCCAGCAAATGCATAGTAAGAAAGGAAGTGAGTGAAGTTATCAGAGGACAAGAGTTTTAATATCTGGGGAATTTATTCTTTAATGTGAAGTCACAGGGGGGCTTGTTTATCTCAGCGTTTTAATCGCACGTCCCATGTACAGAGGCCTTGTCATCTATGCGGTGGCCCCGGGTTTGACTCCCACACTCGGCCCTTTGTCGCATGTCTTCCCCACTATCAACACTATCCACTGTCCTCTCTCTCTAATAAAGGCTTAAAAGGCCCCAAAAAATATCTGCTCCAGTAAAGTTAAGGCTTTGATACTGTGTGAGTAAAGCAGTAGTAGTATGGCCAAAGTCATCAGAGTGAATAAATAGAGGATTTGTTACATGTATATTCGCTTTCTACAAGCAATACAAGCCCTGAGACGGTCTAATGGACAAAGTAATGAAAGAACAACTTTTGGTTGAGACATTTTTCCACTCTGTCAGTTTTTGTTGGAGCTGTCTTTAAGCCCACCGTGTTCATCTTCTCCAGGTGACTACAGACCTCAAAGCAAAATGCACAGACTCCCACACAGGCACCTCAGCCTCTGCCCCGCTGGCTGCTGGGATCATCGCTCTCGCCCTCGAGGCCAAGTAAGTGCTTATCACCATTTTCCTGAGGCTTACCAAGCATTGCAATTCTCCTCAGCTATGTAGCCTCGTTCTAACCCTTCCTATCTGCATATTTCCCTGACTGTTTTTTTTGTGTGATTAAAATCCTTTTATCCTTTGGAAATTTAAAGTGTTAGGAATACAATTTGTTCTGAACACTTGTGATTAGACTGTGCAATAGTTATTCCAGAGAAAGACTGGTCATTGGTCAACCTGCACGTGCAGTTAAATATTCAGAAAATCAAAGCAGCATGAATTAATGCCCCACTGCTATCACAGAATTTTTAAAATGCAAATTGGTCATTTGGTGGCAACGGGTGAAACATTTATTTGCACCGACTTTCAGATGGCCGATTATGGTTTAAACACACTTGTACAAAACCAAGCGTAAATTGCTGGTGCCCTGTGTTTATGCATTAATTCTGCTTGATTATAACATTTATAAGTAACTTTTTAACCCCCTCTGCCTGACAGACTTCTGCAGGGCATTTACCACAAAAACAGCACAATTTGATGTCCGCACTAATCATTCCTATCCAGTCACGCAGCACTAATGGAGGGACAAACACGAACAGCAGACCCACTGAAAATGAGTAATTAGTCTTGTGGCAAAACAGAGTGAGGTGGTGGAAAAGGATCGCAATTAGGAAGAGATTTGATGAGAAAATAATCGAGCAAAGTAACTACATAATATGATTCATTTTAATAAATCTGAACCTCACGAGTCTAAATCCAAAGTTAAACACAACCATGACCTCGTGTTGCTCTTTTCTTCTACTTTGTCTTCTCCATCCTGCATGGCTGCAGGCGGGAGAATCACTGAGCAGTTTGTGAGGTTTTTCTTTTAGGAAACATTTCGCCAAAGGGCAGAAAATGTGTTCAACGGCATGTTGACTAAAGATTTAACGTAATTGAAAGTGATTGATTCTTTATTGTTTGCTGTGTTTAATCAGCTGTCCACCCGCAGGTTAGAACTGTAAGATGTGTTATCAGAGGCTTCTGTTTGAGCTGTTTGACTCAGAGTCTCACCATGTGTGCGTGTGTGTGTGTGTGTGTTCTCCTCTTTTCATGTGGCCCCGTCTGTGTCGTTGTGTGTTGTTCCAGTACAAACCTCACCTGGAGGGACATGCAACATCTGGTTGTGCAAACTTCTCGCCCTGCCCACCTGCTCGCCAATGACTGGAGGACCAACGGGGTTAAACGCAAAGGTACAGCAGCTCCTTTCAAGTTCTCTTCTGCAGATTTTAGAAGCCTTTGAGGCTCATTGCATCGTTAAAATAATATGCAAAAGTGTCCAAATTGCAAGCCCCTGGAATCTGACAAAAAGGTCGTTTTAAAGCCAAAAAAGGGACACGCACTGTTTAAGCCGGGAGCGTGAGGATGCTGCTCTCAGCAGGCCGACTTTCATGTGTGTTTCCTCTCTTGTCTCCTGGTCTCTGCAGTCAGCCATTCATATGGATACGGTCTACTTGATGCCAGTGAAATTGTAAAGCTGGCAAGTACGTGGACCAATGTGGGGCCACAGCGGAAATGTGTGATCACCATGGTCTGTGATCCAAGGTTAGTACACTAAACCTGCTCAAGACCGAGATTACAAATGTCTGCACATATTAAAGCTGTCACTTGTTCTAAAACACGGAGTTAAAACTAATTAGGACTAACAAGTAATCTGTTCGCTTTCATCTGAATGCAGCTCACGTAGCCTAATCCTAAAGTTCGCTGCAGAGTTAATGTTGTTCACTCGAAGGTGCTTCTGCAGGCTCACTTGAGTGACAAGCTAAGTTTGTTGTGTAGCAGCTTCACTTTAACGCCACACTCCAAATCTTTGCTCTCTAAACTCCTTACATGGTTCAGTGTCGTGTTAGCTTTTCAACAAGGCTAACTAGAAACAACTTTTGCCCCGACTGATAGAGTAGCACGGCACTCGGTTGATCAGATGAACTGCGTTTTCTTGGAATGCTGCCTGATGGAGTAAAAGTCACAGTCTGGTGCTCTGATTGGCCTGAAGATTATAAACAAATTAAGACAAGTCAATTAAATGTATGTAGCAAATAGCACACACTGAGGGGGCTTTATGATCTGCAAAGAATACAACAACATCTATTCTTCTCGCACAATTCAGACCAGGAAAAACTCCCTGTAAGAAAAACATTTCAACAGAAAGGGAAAAACCTCCGGATGAGCAAGAGAGGAGGGATCCCATTCCCAAGACGGCCAGACATGCACTCGATGCTTTGTGCACAGAATTACAGTACAAAAAATCTCAGTATAAACAACCTATGAAGACTAAATTATAGATTTATGTAGACGGTAAAACTGTTGTGAAGACTATGGATCCAGGAGAACGCTGTGCATCTTCAGGTGTCAGATAGGGCCTGAAATCAAACAGCCCTGCACTGCAGGCCATACAAACACAGGAGCAACAAGCACAGACTTCAAACGGATAGAAACGAAAAACAAAAACATGGAGGTAGAAAAACAAGATCACACATAAACTAGGGAGAGGGAGAGAAAGGAGAGGCTGATTTTTCCCTGCGAAGGATGATCCAGATCAACATCTAGATGAGGAAGACAGAAGAGAGGGAGAGAGGGAGGTCTCAGGACGGCTGATGGTTCAGCACAGAGAAGTTTGGGTGAGCGAGAGGACAAGGGAAAGAAAGAAGGAGAAATGAATTCATTACAGGAGGAACAGATGCACAATAAATATATAAATATATAATATAAAGCAGTTTGTTTTAGTTTGGCTTGATAAGAGAAATGGACAGTAAACTGGTCTATCACAGAGAGGAGATGTTGGGGTTCGACGGAGCTGTGCTGCGCCACTGCAGTGACAAGTTATGTCTTCATCTTCAGCTGTGTGTCTGCATGTTTGTGTGTGTGCGTGCGTGCAGACGCTCAGCTCAGCTGGAGATGAAGCGTTTAAACAGGAAAAAAATAATTTGTCATTTCACGTGTTCCCTTCACTGCGAAGCCTCAACATTTCTCCTCAGCCATTTTATTCCTTCTTCTGGCGGCGGCGGCGTCTAAACACGTCCTGACATCCTCTCTTCATTATGCGCTCCCTGTCACTTCTCGCGCTGGGTCTGAGCTTTCTCTCTCTTTCGCTGCAGCTGGGAGATGCTCCGAACAGATGGTTCGAGCGTCTGGGAGCAGCAGTCGAGGCAGGTTATTCAATTTAGGTTTTTAGGTGTTTAGTTGACTCACTTATCCGAAATGACTTGAAATAAGTCAGCAGGTAGGTGTTCAGTGTGTGTCTCGCTGTCACTTACATCCTGTGATTACATCATGACAGTGTATTCAAATGGGACACCGCAGTACAGAACATACACATAATGACATTTCCCCCCGCGCATTAAGTTGGGCTTCTGTGACAGCCGGATGATGAATGCATAACTTTAGCATTATTCTCTTTGTTAATGGATTTCCGAGTGACAGCGGTGTGAAGGTGGTTGATTTGCATTGTATCATTGTGTTTAAATGGATTCTGCATTAAAGCATGAAGTCTTTGCAGAGAAGAATCTGCAGGCGAATAAGTGAGCGCACTTTCCAATGGAGAGATTTTATTCACTACGGTATCAACATAGAATTCTCCTCTCAAACGAGTGCACGCCGTTCTGAAGGACTCGTACTGAACAAACTTAATGCAAATTACCATCATAATTCTGTATTATTGCACTCTGGAGTATGGCACGAGTTGGGAGAATAGATTTATGATTTCGAAACACCCTGTCCTCTCTGAAGCGCACTCAGCCAAATGGATGGCAGTCCCTCATGTTTGGCTGGCTCGCAAAATATTTTCGGTAGCCCTGAAAAGCTTTATTCACACTGGATTAAAACCCTCTTTGTGTCTCCCAAGGATTACTGCTGTAAACAGATTTAATTTAAAAATAGTGTATTAATTATTTCAAATACGTGATAAATGTGTGGAACATTTTTCATCATGCTTTGCTCCGGAGCTGCTAAATGCCAGAGAAAGATTTCAAGCAGAAGCACTAAAAACTGAAATAATCCTGTTGTTTTGGCTCGTGTGTTTGTGATGTTTAACAGCAGCAGTGTGATTCATCATCGCTGAGGTGATTTTCACCTGCAGCTGCTACTCAAATGTTTATAGTAAAAGGGCCAAAGTCGTCGTCTCTCTTTGTTGGCCGGTCGCCCTCGTTTCTGCGATGATTTTCCGCAGTGACTGAATGGCAGATTGCCGGTTACAGGTTTGACTTTCTCTCTGTGTGTGCTCGTAAAACAGATGCCAGGGCTCCAACAGTGCCACAAATTTTGCTTCCCCCAGACCTTAAATCACAGATGCCTGTGTCGCAGCAGTCAACTGGCAATCATAAATCAACTTCAGCAGCCATTTGTATAAATTTCCATTCCTTCTCTCCCAGGTTTTCTTCCTCTGTCTCGAAACATCGCAAAATACATATTGTATTAGCCCAAACATGCAAATGCGGGATGCTGCGTCGCTGCCAATTTGCATCATAAAAATAATGTGGGCAGTCGCTGTGTGACTGTTTGGCACCTAGAGAAGTGCTACAGTATATTAACCTTTAGACCGTTCACACATGAGGCCGCCACAAAGGTCAAAAGCATTTATGTCGTCCGTTAAAGCATCATGAAACGTTTCCCAGAGTGAGCCTGGAGGGAGGGAGTCTTAAAACAGCGTGACAGTTTAGTGATCACACTTTAGCGTCTATAATTTGGACACCTCTGTGTCACTAAAACCCTGCACCTTCCTCCTCCTCAGCATTGTTGTGGATGCATGTAATCTCCTAAGCGGATTTGGGAGGAGAGTAAAAAGAGGTGTGCGCTTTATTTCCACAGAGGACACTGGTGCCACAGGTTTTCAGACATTAATCCTGTTCAGGCCTCAAACTCTTCACCCTTTGCAGGCTTGCACGCCGGCCGGGAGCAAAATGTCACACGCACACACTCTTTAAATGTATCTTATTCATGTTGTTTCTTGTGTTTGACAGGAACATCGGCAGCCGTTTGTCGATTAAGCAGAATGTGGACGCCTGCTTTGGAACAGACAATCACGTGACCTCGTTAGAGCATGTCCAGGCCCGGCTCACCCTCTCCTACAACCGGAGAGGAAACCTGGCGATCCACCTCACAAGTCCAGCGGAAACACGCTCCACGCTGCTCCACCCCAGGTACAAACACACACACACACACACACACACACTCACACACAAACTGTACAAAAACACAGACATACCGACACTCCTGCTTGTCGCCCTCCTCCAGGCCTCATGACTACTCCTCAGAGGGCTTTAATGACTGGGCTTTCATGACCACCCACTCCTGGGACGAGAACCCCAGGGGGTCGTGGACGCTGGAGATCGAGAACGTGGCCGGCGCCAGTGACTATGGTAAAGCCTCCCTTTCATTTATTTATAAGAGGGCTTCAAGAAGAGGAACATTCTGGTGGATTTGTCTTCATGTTTTTGTGTTTATATGTATAATTCTTTTATTTCCAAATGTATCTGTTCTTGTCACGATTTAAAACACCAAAGTGTAAACAATGAGCAAAAAAAAAACACATTGGAGAAGATGGAAACAGGAATATTGGCACTCTTGTGCGATAAACAATTTGAGTGGTTAAAAATTACAGCCAACTAATCTTGTCCTGATCAGAATCATTTTATTTATTAACTGGCAGAAGGATAACAAAAACAGCATTACAAATAAAGACACGTTTAAAACAATGAAAATAAGTAATAACATACTTACTTACTAGCCACAAGACTCGGTCAAAACCTGGTATGTGGCTGACCGCATCAGGTCAATGTGCGCATTTGTGGGCAATGTGTTACACGGACTGTCCTCATGAGGCTGATGACAACGTGTTTTAAAGCAGGTGCACGCTGTGGACGTAGGTGAGGACAGCGGACGAGGAGCGGAGGAGCAGCCCCGCCTACTCCCAGAACAAAGTATCCAGAGCTGTATAGACAGAGAGTCGCATCAGTGGAGGTCCAATATGCTTCATGATCGGCCATTGCGATGTCGCAACTCTCTCTCTCTACGGCTGTGAAAGTACCGTCACTCAGTCAGTCAGTCACATACAGACCCGTGTGTACGGCCCCTTATTAGAAATAGTAAAGACATAAAACACAAACATCATGATTTTCACATGCAAAGTAAAGAAAACTTGAAAAGCAACCTTGTCTGAATAATTATTGGAATAAAATGTAATAAATCAGCTCATCTATCAATTGAATAATTGTTTCAGCACCATTAAAGTGACACATAATGCACATACACATACACTGTGTGATGTATCAGACAAACTGTATATAAAAGATAATTATATTTGATAGTAAAGTGACAGCACAGATGCAGACACAAACACAGCATATGCCAGAGGGTCTTGTTATGCAACAGGTGGATTAAACCTCCAGGTGTCACATGCTATAGATCTTAACTACTAGGTCCCCAGGACGGCATGAAATGTCCCCACATGACTGTAATTTAACACATGTATTAATCTGTTGAGTCAAGCGTTCCGCTCGTGGTTTGAGGGTTCAGTGCCAGCAGATTAGAGATCAGGCAGCTCCTGTATTTAGAGCTGCTGAGCCCCTGTTCTCTTAATAGGAGCTGTGAAGCTGACTCTGCTCCAATCGTTTCTCTTAAACAAGCCTCAAAGCCAAGAAAGCCCCAGAAAACAGATCTAGACAAACGTTTCACACCTCCCTCCTCAGTAAGGAGTCGTTTACTAAAGTGGAACCTCTCACAAGGCCCCACACTCCAACGATTCTTCAGAGACGTGCACTTTATAACATTCCCATTAGGCGCAGAGTGGATCATGCTGTCTTTAGATTGAGGCTCATTTTAAGGGGTCATTTCCTGTCACTTAATGCAGAAAATCTAAGAGTCTACAATAACAGGAGGATACATTTACAAAATCCACCCAAAGGAGTGCCAGAGCCTTAATGTTTTTGACAGTTCTACTTTACTTCACGGGTAATTTCACTTTTTTTCATCTCTCTCTCTTATCTCTCTCCGCTCAGGCACTTTGACCCAGTTCATCCTGGTGCTGTACGGCACAGCATCCTCCTCCAGCTCCTCGGAGAGCTCTCAGCCGGGTAACGGCAACTGTAAGACCCTGGACCTGAGGCAGATATGCATCGGTAAGACTCGTATCTGATACTGTCACACAGCAGAGGAGGAGAAGTGTAATTACTGAGTCATGTTGAGATGTAATGTGTGAAGAAGTCTTGACATTGTGAGGTGAACAGGATTAATATTCTCCCGTGTGTGCTCACGTCTGCGCCGTGCGTCAGTGCGAGCAGACTTATTTGAAAGTCACACAATTATCTTGTTCAAACTCTTCCTGCAGACGTCATGCCATTATGTCGCTTCAGCATCAGTATCAATTTTAAATGAAGATCTAACTGCAGATGAGATCAAATAGAATTCCACTCCAGGTCCCTTTTTAATAATCTCATTTAAATTTAATGGTGTCCATACTGCCGTCTTGTTCCTAATCCAAATACTGCTATAGGCAAGGTCTCCAGATACTCTGAGTGAGCACCAGCACAGTGTGAAGTCCACCTTCATGCTGTGTGAAACAGGGACAGTCTGACCCCTACAGGCTGCCTGTGGTACTAACACACCTTCAGACAGGATCATATACAGAATAATTAGAGGGTTAACTAAATGTAATTATCATATATGAAGTTATAATATGATCAGCATGTTTCCTGTAGTACACTGCGCGCTCTGATCGGGGCTCTCAACTGTAGTTTTCTCTGTTTATTAACAAGTTGGTAGGACCCTGCAGTGTCTCATCTCTCCCTCCTTCTGTTGGCTCGCGCTCCTGTTTTTCAGCTCTGTTACACCCAGCACCCACTCTCTGTTAATTGCCTTTACAGGCAGTGGTCTGCATCTGGACCTGCTGCATATGGGAATGGCTGTGTTGACTCAAAGATGCTGCACTCAGCATATAAAATGTAAAGCTTTTCTTCATCTGTTTTTTATATTTGCAAAAGTAGCACTAGGAAAAGATGAAATGGCGACTCAAAAGTTTGTCTCACATCCCCAAGATACTACACGAGCCATGGATGAACAAAAAACACACAGAGTTCAGACACAGCCTGCGTGACGTTCACTGAGCTCTCTGAGTCTCGGCCGTCTGAGCAGGAATACTGCTTCTCTGTTGTTGGAATTGCTGACACATATGAGAAGGTAAAACGTGTGTGCAGCTTCTTATTTCAGTTTTGCTTCTCTTTGTTACAGAGTGCGACAGCGGCTACTACCTCTTACAGGAGGGCTGTGTGAAAGAATGTCCAGCAGGGTTCTCGGTGGGCTCCCAGCCCCTCAACTACACGGTGGGAAACTCGATCTTACCAGCTTCCGTCCCCTCCTGCCTGCCCTGCCCGCCACCCTGCCTGACCTGCAGCAGCCTCAGCAGCCTGGCCTGCCTCTCCTGCCCCCCTCACAGCTCCCTGGACCCCATCTCCGGCACGTGTTTGCACCTTAACCAGTACATGCGCAGTTTCATGGTGGGTCAGGGGGACCCAGACTCGGACTCGCTGCTCCAGCTCAGCTCCCGGCTGCCCATCACCATCGCCGTGCTCAGCTGCATGGCCATCATCGCCACCTTCGCTGGCATCTTCCTGCTGCTGCAGCTGCGCTCGGGCGCGCTCATCAAGCTGCCCTCCCTGGAGGCCGGCAGAGGCCTCGGGGGGAGCTTCAGCCTCGGGGGGAACAGGGTGGTGTCGTACCGCGGCATCCCGACAGTGTGGGGGGATGATGGGGTAAACACAGACTCCGAAAACGAAGAGTTTGACGTCCACAATGAGAGGACTGCCTTTATCAAAACACAAAGTGCTCTTTAATGCCTCCAACACATCCCTCCTCCCCTCCTGCTTTTAAAATCCCCTCCCCCTCTTTGGTCTGATGATTCAGGGCTGTGGTAACTGTCCCTTCACAGTCTTTGCTGGTTTTATCTCTCATCTCTTTTCTTCTGTCTCGGTCTTACCGGGCTCACATCTGAGTCCTGCTTCAGGATCTCGTCGTCCACTCTGCAGTGGGAGACCTGGCGGGAAGCAGCTGTCTCTCCGAGCTCGGGATGGCCCCAGCTTTGCTCCGTTCACACTTGGGCGCACTTCTATTAAACTGGCTCTCTCCCTCCTCTTGCCCTCAATCACTAACAGTGTCTGTCTGTGCAGAGTCCATTCTCCCCTCCGGCTCCGGCTCCGGCTCCGGCTCCTTTTTGTTACAGTAAACAAATGATTATTATTTGCTTTCTTCCTCTTTTGTTCCTCTTTCCATCAGTCTCAGTGCAGTAGCCAGACGAGATTGTTCAATGTGAGGAGCTGAGTGTGTGTGTGTGTGTGTGTGTGTGTGTGTGTGTGTGTGTGCACATGTTGTGTGAGTATGTAAGCCTGATGAACAGTGTAGTGCCCTTTATAGTGGAGCTAAAGCCGGTCGTGTCACATTTAATACTGAAGTGACAAAAACGTGTAATATGAGGCGTGAAATCGGATTAGGAAACACTGATTCTTTCAACATCGTCCAAAATCTGTTCAGAAAAACTCCACTTATCTGCAGTTATTCATGTTTTTAGAGCCATTCTGAAAAAGGCTCAAATCAAAAGCATAAGAGTCGTCAAAGAAATGTCCAGACTTTAATGGTTTCTAATAACGTGTCACCAAAACAGTCGGAGAGCTTTCTGCTCTTTCTCCGTCTGATGAGAAATTTACTTTAAAACAAAAATCCATCTCTCACACGGTCTTTTTAAATCTGCGCTTATCGATCCGTGTGCGACGGAGGCTTCAGTTCTCCTATTGTACACACGGCCTTAAAAGATCTCTCTCAGCTCTGGCCAAACAAACGGTGAGTCACACGCCCAGCAAAGCCTCCTCCTGTCTTCTGGGATTCATGATGGACTCTCGGAAACTATAAATTCTCCTGCACTCATAACCTCCCCGAACATCACAGGGGAGGGATTCAACAATAAGATAAATTTAAGGAAAAAAAAGCTACTCCATCGACCCAGAGGCGCAATCCCTTCAAGGGATGTTTAATTTCTGTGTGTGATGTGCTCACATCCCGAGGCTGAGAGAGAGAGAGAGGCAGGCGAGGGACGAAACGTGAGCGTGCAGAACAAGAGTAACAAGAGGGGCAGACACACTAACAACACATGGATGCTTTTCTTTTATTGTCAGAGCACATTAGCACTAATTACACACGCCTCATATCATAGAAACATTGTTACTGTGTGTGTGTGTGTGTGTGTGTGAGAGAAAGGATTATCTGCCCTCTCAAATGGTTTCCTCTCCTCCTTCATCTCTTCCTCAAATCTTGAATACTCTTTAGAAATCGCTGCGATGAGACCCCGCTCTCCTCAGTGTCTCCGCGCTTCCCCTCCAGTCTTCATCTAATCTGAATTTCAGATGATATCTTCAGCGTACTCGCCAATTAATTATATTCAGAATGAAACTGCAGCGACTATTTATTCTGAGAGATTTTAATCGTACCTTTAGGCGAGATTGTTTTTAAGTGATTTTTCTCCTGGGCTGGTTTTCATCTAAAATATGCATCTCGTGATTCAATCCAGAGTAGACATTTTGAATCCATTGATCGCTCTTTTTTTTTTCTTTTTTTTTGGTTGATTTTTTTTTTTCCATTACTAAAAACAATGGAGCTTGCTGAGAGAGGTTGTCATGGTGATGACGTGCATACAAAACTGCAGCTGCTCATCCTTTTATCTACCTCTCATATCATTCAGCAAGGGTTCATACGCTGTAATAGTAGCTGTTCAATGATTATGGAAGTCTTGTTAAATGTAGGTCACATATGATAATGCTTCTCCGGACAGATTTAGGGGGGAATCAAATTTATGTTTCAGAAGAGAAGGAACTGTAAAGCTGCTGTGTAATTCCTCCTGTCGCCCTAAAATGCATCGCCTTTAGGATCAGCGTTCATGCGCAGTCACGCCTGGGCTTTAGAACCTGTCGTTGAGTGCAGAACAGGTGGAAGGATCGTCCATAGATCTCGCTGGCTGGCGTTTAAATCCACTTTAAATTGTGGATTGTTTTACCCCGTTTCCACCCGGGTCGGCTCCATCTGGAGAAAATCTCTTTTTGTTCTAAGTTTATGACAATCAAACGCTTACCTTGTATCGAGACCGAGAAAGGTGCACAAGCACAAATCACTTTTAAATTCTCAGAAGGTCATGTTCATAAATATGTAGAGCCGAACAAGATTTAAATTGCTAGAAAGCTTACAGAGAAAAAAAAAATCAACAAAATAAAAGTGTTTATTCCAGCCAGCGATCTCTCTAAAAACACAGAGAAGAATTTGTATGTATTCTTTCAAACGCAGCACCGAGCCAGGACGCTTGATTCGTCTCAGATGGCCGGTGCAGGTGCAGATTATTTGGCTTATCACGGCAGATTCAGTCAGGAAGCACTGAACTGGATTTGAGACCCAGCTGAGAACGTGGATTTAGAGAAAGTGTCCTCTAAAGGAGCGGAGCTAATGTGGCCGCTCTGTTTGATGTACATTAGTGCCTACCGCCATTTAGGCCGTTATTAGCCTCAGTTTAAGGAGGATGCTAATCTAAGATATGTCATAACTACAGCCTCAGAGTCTTAATCGACTTCCCAGCGTGCTGTGAAATGTGTAAACAACAGATCATGGGCTAATGCTGCAATGAAATTGCTTCCATAAACTTACATTCTGGATGCTTGGTTAGCTTTTTTAATCAAAACAGCAATGTGGGACTCTGTCCAATTAGTTAATTCATGCTCACTCATGTCCACATTATCCGTTGTGCATGTGCATTATCCTGTCCAGCAGATTTCCAGAAGTTTCTCTCGAAGTGAAACATTTTGGGGTGTTTATACAACTTTCCATGGCCCCTTGAGTGCACACACAAAATGATTTATTCATCTTATCTCTGTGTTGTATCCACTACAGCCTGGAAACTCTGAAAACTTTAAACTGATTAACTCAGAGCTTTGTGCATTCAAGTGTTCAACTTTTAAGAAAAGCCTGAATGCAGGCAGCATTAAGTAGCTCGTGCTTCCAAAGCATGGGGTGCTGCTGAAAACCATTAGCAGCCGGCTCACTCTTTCACTGCAGAAATGTGACGGAGACTACACACTAAAAGAAGAAGAGGTTCTCTAATTGTGCCGGAAAGCAGCTGATAATTATACCGCTACCACTTCACTGGCACCAGAATGTGAAGCCTCTTTGTGAAAGTAACAAGAACGTGGCTAAAAAAAATCTCCCTTCTCGTGATAAAGATAAGAGTCGCTGTGGGGATGATGGAGCTTTTCCTTTACACAGCTGAAATGTTTGAAAGCTCGATGTTGCTTCATTCCTGCCTTAGGATGTAGTCAGAAGTGATCGATATGAAGTCGGATGGAGTTAATAGGAGCAATATCTTTGGCATAACCAAAGACAATCATTTTAATGCTGTCTGTTTAGCGTTACGACATGTTGCTTTCAGGTTCTCACAGTCCATCGACCCCTTCACCTGTGTTCAGAGTGTTTTGTTCATATGATTCTGTCATCTCTGCCTTTTGTTGAAGACCTGCGGCGACAGCCTGTATGTTCAGCAGCTGTGGAGGGAGGAGGTAGAATGTATCCCATCCCCATTAACTTAAGGGCTGAATCAGATGTGCGTGCATCAGCGTGTGCACATGTTTGTTTAAGTGGAAAGGAAACACTTTGCGATGGTCTGGGCGAGGCCGTTAGACTCTGTTGACCTCCTCCCGCCTCTTGGTGAGGTTCCTGGCCTGTGGCTGCACACAGTACCTTACAGATTTGTGACCTATGAATAATGTACAAGAATGACTATCTTACATGGGACAAAACTCTAATATAAGGCCTATTTTTGTACTATATGAATGGTGCAGTGTAATTTTCTTGTAATTTAAAGATTTTTTTGCTCTTGTTTTTCTCCTTTTTATTTAATTGATGTCAATTATAGATTCTACTAAAAATAAAGATCTATGCAAATTTGAATGTGTTTTTATTAACTTGAATGCACAGAACAGCCGTCTCAGTGTTCCCTGTCTACATTTAAAACACAACTTAAATACAAGTACACAACATCTTCAACAAAACATATTCTTATTTAAAGTAACAATCTGGAACTTTTTCATGGAAATAAATGTCTGTTAAGTCTCTATGTAATGCCGACTGAGGTAACACAGAGGTGATTGAGCCTATGGCCCACTGATGAAAGCCTTTACATTTGCAGTATATAGTATTATTATGGAGTGGGTGTCTGTGGCGACTTTCGCGGACAAAATCACAAGCACCGCCCAGTTAGTGACACGTTTTCCATCACCCAGCAGTGGTTGGTCTGCCAGAGAGGGTAGGCGGAGCTAAGCGGGTGCACTTCCAGTTTCCATAAGCATTACGAGTAAACAGTAATCTACTATGGCTGAACAAACAAAGAAAAGATCGATGACTACAGATACAAATACGTATTAACAAATATGAAGGAAAACAGACTAAATTGGAGCGCGAGGAAAATCAAGAGTTAGAACCCTGACAAAGGGAGCCAGCCGTAGATGTTGTATTTACTGATTAACCACAGTAGGAGGTGCTCAAGAGCATGAAACTGAAATATTCAAGATTCTATCTTTAAGAAAGAAATACTAATAATGCAGGAAATTGGCCCAGTATACAGTATATTAAGATTGCTAATACTACTGCATCAATGTGAAAACACCAAGAGTAAGGAAGAAAAACAACTGACACATTTCTATACATTTTTTTTGGACATTTATCAAATCTGCTTTGCTTTTTTGTGGAATACAAATCAAACCTCTGAGAAGTTTAGAGTAGAGATGTGAAACCATGACAAGAGGCTCCAACAACTGCCTATACATCTGAAACAGGGCCCTCTGTCTTCTTCTGTGGTGTTCAGCAGACATATCTCGACAACAGATTGATTGATATTAACATACATTCATGGTGTTTAGACGACGAATCGTCTCTGGTCATCCTCTCTCTCTGTAGTACCACCATGAGGTTCACATTTATGTGGTGCTGACATTCACATCCTTCAAGTGTAAATACTTTCTGTGATCCCTTCTTATCTACTGCCAACATTTGGTTAGAAAAAAAAGGTTTCAATTTCAATCAGCTATAGTCGAACTTTGTGTGTAGAGACTTTTAAACAGGGAGAGTGAAGCTGCTAAACATTATAGCCTGTCAGCTTAGCTTTAGCATGTCTGTGTTTTCATTGTGTGCGTGTGTCTCTCAGTGTCAGAGCTCAAAAGTGTTTAAAGTAGTTGGTTGAATCTTTGACAGAGCCGTGAATTTTATGTTTCTATGTTCAATCTTTTGAAAAGTAACAACAGATGTCAGATAACATCTAGTTGTGTAAAGAGGACAGCAGTTCCTTCCGACATGTTGTGGAGAAGATGTTTCATGTAGGCCAAAAAAATTTATAAAAAGAAATCAACAGATGATTATTGCCATTGAAGGCACATAAAATAATAAACTCTAACCCAGTCAAAGATTACTCTCTGTTGCTTTCAGCAGTGAATGATTGTACACAACCTGACCTTTCGTAGAAACTGTACCTAAACATAAAAGCATGCATTTCCGCTGCGGTCTTAGACCTTGTTGCGTTGCTCAGCTTATGTTTGTCTCATCTTCTCGCTCACTCTGTATAATGAGTGTATTTGATGATGTATGGCTGGTGTAATTAAGCCGATGAGTTTACCGCAGAGAGGTTGCACACAACGCAAACCAAGTCATAAACAGAAGTAATGAAGTGAGACTGTGGTAAAAAAGAAAATGAAATGCTTTTTTTATTATACGCAGCAAACATCATCAGCAGTTTTCTGCTGTGGTCTAATGGCGATGAGCAGTGTAGGAGACAAAATACACACCCGAATGTTTAAGCCAAGCGCCTATTTCTCAAAGTTATGTAGCACTGGGCAGTTTCTCTAACTATTCTACTCATTTTATGTAAATTAAAGGAGCATGTTGGGCTCAGCAGTAAAGCCTGCACCTGCCTGCAGCAGGCTTCAGAGCACTGTGGGGAAACCTTGAAGCCACGCTGCTCCAATAACCTACTCACCACCTGTTCACATGCACACTTATAAAGAAAGGACACCTAAGCTCTGCTGGTGAAAGTAAAAATACTCAGTGGTGGAGGAAATATTCAGATTGTTTACTTAAAGTAGGAATGAAACAATATAAAATGCTGTATAAAATCAGCATTTTGTTCCAATGTAGTTTAAATTACTTCATATATTGTGTAAACTATGTACATAAAAGCAAATAACTCCGGGTGAAAAAGAAAGAGAAGCTAAAACAAGTCCACTCGTTGAAGGGGAACACGTACATTTACAACTTTTGGAATTTTTGCGCCTTAAAAGTTGAAAGCAAAATTAACCAGCAGCACCACATTCAAACAGACAAGAGGAAGTGCTGCCTCACACAACGCTGTGTACTTGCTCACAGGGAAATGAAACCTTCCTGTGGCAACAGAGAAAGAACTGCTGTTGGTCATTAGCCGCTGCTTCAGCTCACCGCTCCGCTTCTGTCCCGCTCACGAGAACACAACGGTGCTGAAGGACTCAGAGCTGTCAACAAACCCCACGCAGAGAGGAGAGTTTAATTATTCAGAGATGGGTTTTGGAGAGGACCTGAGGTGCCCTCAGGCGCATGCAGCTGTCATTCGGCTGCTGGACTCAGAGCTTCACCTGATGGAGGTAATGAAGAAGTGGATGGGTCAGAGGGCGAAGAGTGAGCGGGAGTTTTCAGTGCAACTTCACCACATGGCTGCCATGGTGGAGAAGATGGACCGGCCCCAGACCGGAGCAGGAATGGACTACATCAGCCAGCTCAACAAGGTGAGGTCTGATACATCGCTCTGCTCTTATAAGTGGCTCAGTGGTAGAGTGGGTTGTCTCTCAATGGGAAGGTTGGCGAATCGATCCCTGACTGGTACTGGTTGGAGTGTCCTTAGGCAAGAAACTGGACCCCAAATTGCTCCTGAAAGCACAACCTGAATGAGCTTAGATCCTGAGTAGACACTGGCATAGCAGCCTTTACCATCAGTGTGTGAATGTGTCAGTAGTGTACAAAGCGCTTTGAAGTCTGAAGACCAGAAAAGCGCTATATAAGTGCAGTCCATTTACCATTTCACCATTTAAAGTATAACTTGATCATCACTGATCGCCACAACATTTCCAAATAAAGAATGTATGTTTCCCCACTGAAACAGTTTGTCCTTCATTTAAAGAAGTCCTTTAATTTCCTCATTGCAACAACATCTCAGATACGTGAAATATCACAATAATGCAATGAGGATGTATTAGTAAAAAAATACTTCCTTCCTAAATTTATTTTTGTCATTCTTTAAAAATAAACTCACATAAACCAAACATCACTGTGAAAAGATCCTCCTCCCCTTCCACTTTTTTAATTAAAAGTTAAAAAAGAAAACAATTTTAAAAGTTTTCAGATGTTATTGTTGGTTAAATTGTGTTGAGGACTGTGTCGCCGTGTTAGAGAGTTCAACTTGTTCCAGTTGTCTTGTTTTAATGACCGGTAGTTGTCGTCTCCTTTGTTTTCTTGTCCGTCAGTCGTGGGGAGTGCTGGTCTCTCAGACCGACCTTCTCAGTCAGGTGATGAAGAGACACTCGGAGGATCTGCTGAACGGCCCCCTCAGCAAACTGACGCTGCTCATCAGAGACAAACAGCAGCTCCGCAAAACCTACACAGAGCAGTGGAACCTGCTGAGGCAGGAGCTCAGCAAGGTGAGGGACTAACATGACACACACGTTCCTGTTTTTATGACATCGTGAGGACCACTGACTGGCTTCGGCCTTATGGGGGCCGCCATTTTTAAGGGGTCTGGAGACCCCTTTTTATTTTAACTGCTAAATTGAAATTCTGCTAAATTTGAATGTGCGTGAGCAAAATGACTTGAAACAACAGACACACACAACTGCACGCACACAGAAACACTCACATAAATCTCTACTTATAGACTGCTATCGCTGCAAAGGGAGGCAGGAATGTCCTGATACCTGCACTGTTTTTAACACCAAATGTCATGAGGAAAAAGATCGGTGATGAGGTGGTCTATTCTGGGTCGCAGTTTGTCCGTCTCGCCCGTTTCTTTTAATGATCTAGTTTCCTAAGAAGACGAGGCTCAGGTGACTTTTTGTTTGTGTATGTCACTGATAGATTGATTCTATGCTGTGATTGCAACTGAACAACATCAGCGATGTTATCAGAGGTAGTTTTGAGTCATTGCCAACAGCAATACAACAAAGGCCATTTCCTCATATGTCTTTTCTCACATTTCGTGTTCCTCTGCAGTGAAACGTAGAAGAGCCACGTAATGTCCACTTCCTGTGGTGGTCACATACTCAGGAAAGCAGTTATTAACCACACAAATTGCACCTCTGCATAACACTAATTCTTACACTCTGTGCGTGTGCTGCTGTTTGTCTGTGTCTTGCCTTAGGTGACCCAAACAGAGCTGGAGCGGCTGAAGAGCAGCTACAGACAGGCAGGGAGAGAGGCAGCTCAGAATAAGAGGAAGTACACCGAGGCTTTCAAAGGTTGGAAACCTGACTTCACCTACTTCTCCAAACAGAATCACTTTCAGACTGATGGCTGGCGCTTTTTTCACACTGTGTAAATCTCACATGTGTATTTCTATCATGACATAATGTGTCCTCCCCTTTCTGTGTGCAGACAAAGAGCGAGACAAGGCCAAAGAGCGTTTTGTGAAGGCTTCAGTGAAGCTCTATGAGATGCATAATGAGTACGTGCTGTCCATGCAGGCTGCTCAAGTTTACCATCAGCACCACTACGGTCAGATCCAGCCTGCTCTGCTCAGCGCACTGCAGACCCTGCAGCAGGAGATGGTGCTCATACTGTAAGATCAAACACTGAGTGTGTGCATGCATATGTGAACACAGCTCATTATGGCACAGTTCATACAAACATGCTGCCCAAAGCGCTTCATATAGCATGATAAAACAGCACAGATGAAAATGTTGACAACAAAAGATCACAAAAATAAAAACAGTGAAATGAAAAATATATATATATATTAAAAAATAGTACTATAATAAAAAATAATGTCAAAAAGCAATGATTAAAACTTTTCATTTTAATAAACATTACTCCAAATTGGGCTGCACTGTGCTAGAAGGCTCCAAGTTCAAATCTGGATTCTGACCAAGTGAGCCTCTCTGTGTGGAGTTTGCATGTTCTCCCTGTGCATGCGTGGGTTCCTTCGGGGTACCCTGGCTTCCTCACACACTCCCCCCGTGACCCTGAACTTGATAATTGTGAAAGAGAAAATAATCCTTGGTTACTTCATGGTCGTTTTATTGTACTGTTTTTCTGGTTGTATTTGGTGAACCATCCATTCATACAAACATTAACATAAGAGAGAATGCTGGACCTCAATATAGTTTATATGCATGTTCTCCCCTAATAAACTGGAATCATGTTCTTAAAACATTTCCCACAAAATACAACAACCAAACAGTTTTTAACTTTCAGGCAGCCATTTGTTTAAAAAATACCGGCGCAATATGTATTCAATAAGCAGAAGCTTATAAGGTATAAGCAATGACTGTATATATATAGATGGATGATGCGTCTGCCAAAATAACCCCTGTGATAGGCGTTGCCATCTTGCGATGGTGACATCAATTTGGAGGCAGAGTTGTGCAGTAGAGATCGGCGGGTGGAGCCGCTGTAGCCACTTCTGCTAACCAAAACACATACACTTAACCAACAGATATGT
The DNA here is from genome assembly GCF_022749685.1 of Semicossyphus pulcher. Classification (NCBI taxonomy): domain Eukaryota; kingdom Metazoa; phylum Chordata; class Actinopteri; order Labriformes; family Labridae; genus Semicossyphus; species Semicossyphus pulcher. Next base: position 18,051,818 of record NW_027211603.1, read on the forward strand.
AAACTTCAATGACTGTAGTGATTGTTTTAGTCTCCTCGCCACGTTCATCCTCTACTCTGCTAAACCAGAACAGATCGGCTTTATGAGCCATATTGGTCAACAGAGCTGTCAATCATCCTTTTGACAGCATCAAATAACTAATTAAAACTAAACTTGTCGGAAAAATGAACACTTGGACGTAAATCAGCATGATAAGAATTAACTATAATGACAGAAACCGTGTTTAAGAAAAAATTATTTGGCGTGTATTTTGATTTTAAAGTGTGGTTCATGTCCCATCTGTTAACATGGAGGAGGCGGGCTTTATGAGCTATACTGCAGCCAGTCAGCAGGGGGCGATAGAGAGGTTTTGGCTTCACTTTTAGACTTAGACTCAACTTTATTGATCCCTTTGGGATGACTCCCTCTGGGAAATTCAGTAAATTTTTTTCAGTAAATTCAGGGAGCTGTCATGTCGTCCATCTTTTTATACAGTCTGTGGGTATAAGGATCAAAATGGAAAGGATAAACTGATGCATCTCTGCAGATCTCAAACATACATTCTTCATGTGATTCATAACAGTGCAACAACATGAACCATAATTTAACCAAAGTTAACATATAAATGTTTTTATAAAAGTAGACTTTCATAGCATTTATATGTGTCAACCTGCGATCAAATAAAGGTTAACTTCTCATGTTGTGCTTTGCTACATGAGTGGCTTAAATACACTGAAGTCACTGAACACACCATCATGTATTTTGTATTCTTCTGTTTGGCTCTCTCTGACGTGTGAAACAGAAAAGAGATCCTGCAGGAGTATTTCGACATCTCCACTCTCCTCCATCATGAAGTGGTGCGGATCCACAGGGAGATGTCTTCAGCTCTAACAGCCATCGACCCCTACAAAGAGTATGAGAGCTTCATCCACCAGAACAGGTGAAACATTCCCCTCAGACGCACACAATGCAATCATGCAGGCTTACCCTGCAGAGCAATGATACAGTGGACTGTGTGCTTTGTGTTTGTAGGTCTGTAGGGGAAATTCCCGCCTGCGCAGAGTTTGATTGCAGCCTTTTGGAGGACACTGAACGGCTAAATCCCAGAGAGATTGAACTGAACGATCTCACACTTGAATCAATCCAGCATAAGTGAGAACACACAAAGCAATCTCATCCAGATGACTAAACTCTAATTTCCTTCTTCTAATGTCTCAACTACTTCCCTGTCTTTACCTCCTCTTTTCTCTGTTTTGCATCAAGTGCTTCCTCTACTCAGATCCTTTCTCTTTCTCCTCCTTCCAGACTGACCACGGTCGAGGAGGAGCTGATGAATCTGGCTCGGACTCTGGGCTCCCAGCAGACGTCAGTGGAACAGCTGGAGCTGGAGCTGGAGTCAGAGCAGGAAGGTGTCAAGAAGGGCCAGAGGTGAGCGGACCTAAGACTCGAGCCAGAGTCAATGATGCTTTGATGTTGCATTCAGAGGTTAAAGCAGAGGTGTGGAAAGAAAAACGCAGCATTTGGTAGCTGTGGAGACAAATTACCTTCGCCTCTGAGGGCAGTCCTTCCCATCAGGAGAGTTCAGGGTGCTCTTGGCCGGGCTGCAGCTAATAACCAGGGTGCTCTCAGGGGGCTGTAAGTGCTGTATGAAATATTATACAGCAATATGGTCAGAGTTATGGAACTCGCCGCCCTAATTTGTCTTAGTTGATGAGGCTGTCTGAATGTGTTTGAGGTTTGCAGTCCTGTGGGAGCGATTGAGAACAAGCTCCTGGAGGAAAACTGGAAACAATGTGTTAATTTGCAGAAGGTTGGAACCTTTTAAAGGCAGCTGTGGAGCACATATGGTGGCGTTAGTGAGGCTTATGCTGCCCTTTGATTTGTATTTTGAGGAAACATTTCATAAATCAACAGTGACGTGCTGTAAGAGGTTGACCTCGCGTGACCTCCTGCAGCTGAGAATCTCTTCACTTTGATATAAAAGACCGAGCATGCTCGCTTGGTTCCTACTCACAATAAGTCTGAGCTTTGAAATATATAAATTAAGCTTTCTTTAATTCTAATTAATTTAAAGACTTTTATGTGCAGAAATCTGGTGAGGCAGTAGCATGGACTTACATAACGTAGTTCCTTAAAGTCAGTCTCACTGGGAGGTCCATTAGTAGCTGCGTTAGAGGATTTGATTCTGTAACATCCTCACTTATAACATCAGCGAGCTGTCTGATGATCTTTTTGGACATTTTACGTCAAATTCCTTTTGTCTGAGTGCTTTGAGGACCAAAAGCTGAAGGAATAGTTTGACATTTTGGGAAATAAACATTTCCGTGTGGAGTGTTGGATGAAAACAACTCTCATAAATGTTGGGCCAATAAAAGCTTTAGACAGTGGTTGGTTGGTAATCTAGTGATACACCTGAATGATCTTATATGATATGCAATGTGCGCACAGGGTGCATATAAATTACATTTTTTTAAGTCATGATTTGTCTATAAAATGTCAGATTATTGTTAAAAGCGTATCTGTACAAACATTCATTTGACTATGACGCTCTGCACATGTGAAGAGAAGCAAAACTCCTCACATTTAATCAGCTTTTTGCTTATACTGCGATAAGTAAGAGTTATCTAGGAGTTGCACTTGAACTTCCTGTCAATTCATAAATCATTCATCAACTTTTTTTTCTGACCAACTGTGGCTTAAAGTCGAGGTGAAATGAAAAATGTCATTTTAATCCTTTTAGATCACATCCCCGGTGATATTGTGCATCTATTTGACAATATAGGCCAAAAGAAAATACAGAAAATCCATTTCTTCGTATTCTTATATCAAAATCTGATCATTTTTTCTTCCGGTAAAACTTAATTTCACACGTGCTTACGTAAGTTAGCACCAAACAATTTCAACCAATCAATCTGCAACATTTAGCCGCAGAGCACCAAGAACGCTCAGTCAGTTAGCTAGCTACTGCGCTGTGGAGAACGTCTGTCTACGGCCACTTCTCAACGATCAAATCAAATCCCTCTAATGATATGTCCCGCCTGCACGTCCTGTTTCACTCGGAAATACGTCACGATACGGAAGCTAGATACTCTCGAAATGCCGTTTCAGCTCAACTTTAATAGTATATTTGCAGGACAGGAGAAGGGGTTGTTACTGGCTCTTTGTACAGTGTGTGCATTGCACTGTGTGACAGGTTAATGCAGCCATGTGTGGCTTGTTCCTGTTCTGTATAACCTGCTGATTATTATCCGTAAGCAAACAAATTCATGCTTGTATTTTTAGATGTTTGGTTTCCCCTCACTTGCAGGACTCTTGGTATATCAAAGGTTTTTACATGTTTTCACATGCTGAGAACAAAAGCTCACTAAGCTGTCACCAGAGAGGCCTTCTTCTTATTGACTGTGTAAGTCAATAGGAAGCTTCTGCAAACCTATTTGCACAGACAAACTCTTTATTGATGTCATTGTGGTCTTGTACTTTCTATTTGCGTCGATTGTGCTGTGCTATTTACTTGTTGCGTTGCTGACATTGAAAAGGACCCACACACACACCCTCAACCTACTTTTCTTTCTTCCTGCCCTGTCCAGGGTCTACCAGTTCAGCAAGAGACACGCGCTGGAGGAGTGCCGGCAGCAGGTCGCGCTCTCTCAGGGCGTGAGAGCCAAGCTGGAGGCTCAGAGGCGTCTTCTGAAGGAGAAACTGGACCAGCTGGGCTCCAAAGAACCTCCCTCCGCTCTGAAGCTGGACCCAGACACCATCTCAGTTTCCTCCATCACAAGCAATGTAGTCTATCCCTCCTCTGTGTGTTTAGCTCCTCATCTAATCATCAGTTCTGCCAGTCAGCCAGGTTTAAAAAGACGGTGGTGTGTTGCTTGTGAACTCTTAAGTGCTGGTATTAAAAAGAAAGACGTCTTATTAGTTACAAGCGTCTTTCAATTTGTACTTCATCTTCACAGAAAGAAGGTTTAAATGCTTTAAGAAGTTTGAAGGATTTTCCCTCTTTTGTTTTAAAAACAACTATTCGACTGATTGCCTTCAAAAGACATTTGCTGTTCCTCAACCAGTTAGAATTAAAGCTTACAGACTTTAAAACTAATGAACATCAACTTCAACAGTTCTTTGTGTTTACTGCTGATTACAAAATGTTAGCACGCTAACGCACTAAAGAAAGATGGTTTAAACCTGCTCAACATCAGCATGAAAGCATTTTCTGCTTTTATTTAATAGAAATAGAATAGAGGACACGTAGGTCTTAAAAATGATACTTTTTTTATTTTATTTACCATTGGATATTTTTGTTTTTCAGGACCAGAGCCAAATTCCCACCAAAGTCATGGACGGCATCATAAACAACCTGAGCAGCCTGTTGAAAACCAGAAGTGAGGTAGGTTTACGCTAAACCATGATAGAGGATATTTTAAGAGGAAGGACGCCTCCACTTCCTCACTCTTTCACCCTCACGGCCTTCACTGTTGTTGCGTGCTTGCGTCCGTGCCCTCAAACCTCCAACCACACAACAAACAATTCATCATGTTTGGAGAAAGTGGCAGCGTATGAAACTGCGCAGCTGAGCTCAGTCAGGCACGCTGTCTGTCTTTAGGGTTTCATGCTCCTGAGAGCAACATTGGACTTTTTGAGCTGTTTTTGGTAAAGTTTTAAAATCCGGCCTGACCTAAAACAAAGTTTTCAGTTTACATTTTACGGTTTTATCACAGCTGACAGATGATAGCGCACAGGGACTCGTACACAGTCTCTTATCAGAATAAAAGCTGTTTTTTTAATCTGTTATTTCCTCAAGATCATCTTTTTCAAAAGGCTTGGACCAAAATATATCTGTCTGCCTTCTGTAAAAGATCATCTTGAGAAAATAATATGACTTTCTATTATGTGCTGGACTTCCAGCTTGGATTATGTGAACTACTTCTGGCTCTCCAGCTCCCCTCTCTGTGGTACCCCGGAGGCATGGAAGGTGGTGCAGTTAGACTTTAAAGCATGAGAGACTCCTCTTTGAAGTATCTCCATATAATCTCTGCAGAATCACCTTAAAATCCACCCTCTATCACTTTCGATTCTTTATTTATTCATGTCAGCTTTTGACAGTCTGCTTTTCTCCCTTCCTGCCTCCAGGCGCCTCCTGTCCTTAACCTGGTGCAGGAGGTGGAGCGTCCTCTGGAGCAGCAGGACTGGTATCACGGAGCCATCCCCAGACCGGAGGTCCAGCAGCTGCTGAAGAAAGACGGAGACTTCTTAGTGAGGAAGAGTCAAGAGAAGCAGGGTTATGTGCTCTCTGTGCAATGGGAAGGAGCCTGCAAGCATTTCCTCATTCAGAGCACAGATGTGAGTAAATCTGCTCAAAAGAGCATGAGGGAAAGAGATGCAGAAGTGTTGTTTTCATTGTATGCACATCATCTGTGTGTCTGTGTGCACTCCACATCATACAATATGTTCTGAATGATCATGACCACAGATACATGTGTATCTATAAAAATAGATGTAACATTTCCAGAGAGGAAGTCATGAAAGCATGTGGCTTATTTTCTCCAAATGCTTAATGAGAACAAATAACAAGCTATTTTAAACAATTGAACCAGCTACTCTGTCAGAAATGTCTTTCCCATCCTGTTGTGAAGTTTTTCGGCTTGCTGTGATCACTAATCGGTGAGATTCTGCGAATTATTTTCCGTCTGTGTCAGTAGAATATGTACCGTCTGGACGGAGAAGGCTTCCACAGTATCGCGCAGCTGATCCGTCATCTACAATCGTCACGACAACACATCACCAAGAAGTCTGACATAGTGCTGAAGAAACCTATACTGAAGGTATATACTGCTGTCACACACACACACACACACACACACACACACACACACACACACACACGTACCCTATAGGTCCAATGCTCTTTGGTCTTCAACACAAAGAAGAAAGAATAGCTCATGTGCAACCCTTTTATTTTGTCATGACTTTATATTTCTCCCTCCTCTCTTGTTGCTGTCACAGTTTAAAACAGCAGTGCTACAGTTTGTCTCTCTTATTGTTCTTTAACCCCATTAGGACAAGTGGGTCCTGGAACATGACGACATTAGCTTGGGAACACTCATCGGACGGGTGAGTGAACATATAAAGACAGAAACGTACAAGTGAAGCAAGAAAAGTCAGCCATGAGCTGTGTGTCAATGTGCTTCTCCGTCTCTCAGTCAGATATCTCAAAATGTTTTGAACATAATTGCTGGTAGATTTGGTCAAAATGACAGGAAGACCTGTCTAATACGTTAGACCCAGGTTAAAGGGGACCTTCACAGTTTTTCTCATCTGTCTTAAATCATCACTTGTATGAAAGAGTTGTAGTTTTTTGTGATGGTTTCTCCTCAAAAGGATTTAAATGTAAATGATGTGGCAGAAAGTTCTGTTGTTATATTGTGCAGCTGAACGCATCATGAAGCTTCAGGAGTGAGACTTAAGTTACAAACTTCCGTCTTTGTGTTTCGACTTGCATCAAGGATAGCAAACACTGTCTTTTGAAATACACGGAGGAAATTTTGCTCCTAAAACACTGAAGATTAGGAACATATCTGCTAGGTATGTGTAATCCAAACAGCCGAAGTCTCATGTGGGCTGCAGCTGAGGGAAGCTTTGGAACAGTAAAGGGACCTTTCTATGAAGAGAACGCTTCACAGCCAGGTTAGGACACATGATCCGAGGGAAAAGAAGAAGAAGAACAGCTAGCTTTAAGTGTAAATGTGAGCCTGGTAATATCGTTTTTAAATACATTTGTGTTTTTTCCTGCACAGGGTAACTTTGGGGAAGTGTACAGTGGTCATTTACGCTCTGATAACTCTCCCGTAGCAGTGAAATCCTGTAAAGAGAACCTGGCCCCAGAGCAAAAGAATAAGTTCCTGATGGAAGCCAGGTTAGTGCACGCACACGCACAAAGACACACACATTTGCAAACACAAACACACACATACACACTCCTCTCTGTTCTCCTTTCCTTTGGTGTCCAGAATCCTGAAGCAGTACAACCATCCCAACATTGTGCGTCTGATCGGAGTGTGCACTCAGAAACAGCCCATCTACATCGTCATGGAGCTCATTCAAGGTAAATATGACCCTGCTGGACTCCAGCTCTATATCTCTCAGCTTGTTTACCCAACAGCCTCAGCTTTCTTTTTCCATTATTACTTCCCCTCTTTGTTCCTCCATCATCACTCCATCATCACTCTGTAATATGCGTGTGTGTGTGTGTGTGTTTGTGTTTGTGTCAACACATTCCATAAGGTGGGGATTTCCTCTCCTTCTTGCGGCGTGAGAGTCACAGTCTGAAGGCAAAGGTGTTGGTGAAAATGACAGAAAATGTAGCATCAGGGATGGAGTACCTGGAGAGCAAGAAGTGCATCCACAGGTTGGTTATTCATCAGTTTATATTTGTGCAGCTCCATGTGTGTGGACGATGGGTCTAGTTTTTTTTTTCAGGATCAGGATTGTAAAACTTGATTCAAGACCTTTGAGCATTCATTGCAAGTGGTTGTGCAGTTATATTTGACACCTATAGATAAGAGAGCTCTATTACAGTTGCAACGACCACTCCCAAAATCAGGAAATTTCACCACAAAATAATTTGGAATCCAAGGCCAGACGAGCCGCTCGAGCAGATGAAATTAATCTGAGCAGCTGCTCCACGTAGAGTTCAATTTTGCAGCATTGTGTGCTGCTGACCTACTGCACACAATTGACAGTGCTGACCTTTGAGGGAGGAAGATTTGAAAATGCAGGAAGCTTTTGTATCTGTGTTTCATCATAATGGATGTCAAATAATGGTCAATATGTTCACATGTAATTTCACAGCCTGCGGTCACATTTTGTGTGCATGTAAAAAACAACATTTGCACGCAAGAATCAAAATCTGTGAATGCGCAAAAACAAGTGTCATCACACATTCAAGTTTGTGAATTTGTAAAAAAAAGTTTTGCAGGTGTGGAAATATTTTGTGCTCACAGATCATATTTGAAACTATTTGTTGAAATTTGTACCTAAAATATTTTCAATTTAAGATTTCACAAAGTCTGAGCTACAGACACACAAATGTCCTATGTTCGTGTGTGCACCTGAAGTTAACAAGCACAAATCTTGACTGTTTTTACGCCTCAGCTAACCAGCCAATCAGCTCGCCTCCACGTTGTCCACTGACCATCCAATCAGAGGAAGCTAAAGTGTCCAATCAGGGCGCAACTGATTGTGAGCGTTGCTGGTGGCCGACAACAGGTCGATCGTTATCTGACTCCATACACCGTTAACTTTTATTCTTTTTCCACTGCTGGAATAAAAACGTTTCCAAAGAGCAGGCATGGGTTGCAGACAGTAATGAGACGAGTCGATGCTACAAAAACGCCTTTTAAACAAACTGTGTTCACTTATTGTCCCGTTGCCAACCATGCTAAGCTAAACATTAATAAAGCTTATTAGCTTAGAGAGCTACGTCTGTGTATACGGCCCCACCAATTTAATGTGGATTAAATGATGTTTGAAACTATACTCAGATACACAATCTAAGACACACCAAATATATAAATAACACAACAAACACAGCATCCTTAGATCAGAGGTGTTTTATCTAAACAGTGTGTTGGATCTAAAACCACTGTGATTAAAGGAAACAAGCAGCGCAGCACAGTGAGACAAATAATGATTCCAGTGAAAATTAATTAGCTGCGCATTAAAACATGTTCATTTTGCATAATGTATGAAGTGGTTTCCATAAGAACATGAGCGCTACAAGCTGCAGGCTGATGTACAGAATCTCAGTTCTTAATGATGCATGATACTGAACATAAATACTTCCCCTACATTTACTTCACTACAGTTACTGTTCACAGAGCTGTACTGTGCTTGCAACACTTCCCCCTGTGTGGACACAGCAGTCAAACAGTCCATTGAAATTAAGAGATAAAAGGGTTTTTTTCTAAGAACTGCGAGATTGTGTGTCCTTCATGAGGAAGCTGAATACTGACTGCTCTGAATAAAGACTTCATGGCCATGAATTTAACTGTGCATTACATTACGTTCATTTGTCAGACTCTTCCATCCAAAGGAACTTACAACATGTGCATTCAGACCTTTATCTGAAGTAGACATCAGCAGCTAAATGTCGGCAAAAAAACTGCCAGTGTCACAAATAAACATCAGAGAAGCTGCTCAGGAAGCCACAGTGGAGGGGGAGGGCGCTACAGGTGTCAGAAGATGAGTAGTGACTGCTGAGCTGAACTCAGTTGACTTCGTTTCACAGTAAAGAGACTCGACTGCCCACTTATCTGACTTAGGGTCTGCATAGCTGAAGAAAATGCAACCACAATGTTAAGTACGTAGTAATTTAACATCATTAGTCAAAAAGTTTGTTTATGTTCATAACAAGAAATATTTCGTGCAGCAGTGGATGGAAGTGGAAACAAACTGACTTGAAAGTGTTAAACCACTTAAACCAGCCTTTTACAACGGAAGCCCTAAGCGGACATGCATCCATACATTTAACTTGCTCCGTTTTCCTGTGATAACGAGTCACTTTCAGTTGTTTTCTTGTGATAATGGAATAATTTTCAGGCCATCTAGAAAACAAAACAATAGGCTGCTCACTGTGGTATTACAGACCAGGACGTGCCACACAGAAGAAGTAAGTTAAAGGGCCAGTTTGCTGATTTTCAACCTCAGTCCTATTATGCTATTATGGGGAACTAATGCCATTATGGTAAAAAAAAAAAATCCTCAGCCAATTCCTCAATGTAGGATGCCCTAGAGTTGAAAACTAGTACGAGTAGTAGTTCACTCCAGCGTCTCTCGCTGGACCGTTAGTTTCAGAGGGAGTAGCGCAATGCATGCTGGGTGTTGTAGGAATGTAGAATGGGCGAAACCTCAAGCTGTTGGTACAACTTTCTCCACTGCTATGGCATCAATTTATTATTGCTTCTATTGATTACAGAGGACAACTCCGGATATGAGTTATGATCGTGAGACGTCACGGAGGTGAAGCACTGTTATCTTGAGATAACAAGATGAATAAGTCCAGATCTCGTGAAAAGAACCGGAAATCACTTGTTATGATGGGAAAACTGAGTAAATGTATGGATGCATGTCCGCATAGGGCTTCCGTCTTCCACACTGGTTATAAAGGGTTTTAAATCAGTTGTTATAAAAACAGCGAGTCGATGCAAACACGTTCTTTTTGAACAGATCTTTACCAGCCAAGAGAACAGTGTGCTTACAACCCGACTGCAGCTGCAGAGAAGTGCTTTCTAAAGATGACATACAAAAACCCTGATTTGTAAAATCTTTCTTTAAAAGCATTTATCAAAAGAAAAATGAATAGAAGACAGAGATCGAAAAAATATAGTGAGAATATGTAAAAGCTGAAGAGCAGATGTTCTGTGTGAAATTCTGTGTGTGAAGGGATCTGTTGTTGAGTTGCTTTGAGGGAGGCCTCAGTGGAGCTTGTTGGAGCCGACACGAGGTTTTGACACCCGGCTCATTACAGGAGCACTGTACTGTTTGGCCGGCGGGGACAGATCAGAGAGGCTGCTGGTAGCTGCTCAGCCTGTAACGCTGCATGTCAGACTGCCTCACATGCTGCACCAGAGACTAGAACATCTGTCCCCCAGCTCCTTTTAGTCCTGTCTGTTTTTTTTTACTGCAAAACATTATGTTCGTGTCTCTTTGGTGTCCATTTATCATCAGCCTCTGCATACATCCCTCTTACATCTTTCTCCCTGTGACTTGTTGTCTTGTTTATAAAGGGACCTGGCAGCAAGAAACTGTCTGGTTGCAGAGAACAACTTGGTGAAGATCAGTGACTTTGGGATGTCCCGTCAGCAGGATGACGGTATTTACTCTGCGGAGGGCGGCCTCAGACAGATCCCTGTCAAATGGACGGCTCCTGAGGCCCTGAACTATGGTACATGATATCTGCCTCTGTCCTGCAGTCACAACCAGAGACACTTCTCCTGCTTCTTTCTTCTGATAGTCAATAAAACACTAACATGTGCCTGTGCCTTTGCCAATGCTGCCCCCTGCTGGTGCTTTTTTAGGTCGTTTTACAACAGAGAGTGATATGTGGAGCTTTGGTGTCTTACTGTGGGAGACCTTCTCCATGGGAATGACGCCCTACACGAGCATGTCCAACCAGCAGACGAGAGAGGAGGTAGAGAAAGGTAAAGACTCGTATCAGGCACTAGGAGATAAGTTGTTTCTGCTCCTTTCAGAAAACGTGAGCTAAGATTATCTCTCTACCTGTTGTGTTTGTCTGTCATGTGTTTCAGGATACCGTATGCCTGCTCCATACAGCTGCCCCGTTGAAATAACCAGGATGATGAACAGCTGCTGGCAGTACGATCCCAAAAATAGACCGTCTTTCAAGAAACTCCGGACTGAGCTCAGCGCCTTGTACAACAAAATAACATGATACAAAGCTTTGCATTGGACATGACTGTAGACGAAGATTTAATTTCTGTACATTTTATTAGTTTGTAACTTTGCGATTTATATCAAAATTAAGAGTTATTTAAAAATCTATTTTTCTTTGTGGAAATTAACTCGAGAAATGAGTTGTGTGCACTTGTAAAATATCAGAGGACCAGTTGGTGGCAGCGTTCTCTTTCCCCTTCTTGTCCCGTCTGTCTGCTGTTCATTCATCCTCCCATTACACACCCCCGTCTCCTGTCAGACACCACAAATTAATATTACTGTAAACACAACATACTGTACTGTTTGTTGAGACCATGACGGTTGAAATGTTACACCATGTGGTCTGTCTCAGAGGAACCACAGAGAAGTGTTAATCTAACACTGAAGAGGCTGCCAACAGACTTTGGGTTTGCACAGTCTTGTGGTCCATTTGGTCACATGTTTTTATGACACAGACATCTCTCTGTAGGATCTCAGCTCTGAAGTGTGGCATGACGGATTTCCTCCTGGTGTAGCATGACTATCTTTGATGACAAACATATCTACAATAAATGGCCTGTCCATTTGAAGCTGACTGTTTCTGCGCATGATGTTAACACAAAGTGGCTATGATGACTCTTCACTTTCAAATGACTGGAAAAGTACTGTGATGTGAAAGGAGACAGTTAAAGAGCCACTCCTACTGAGAGTTTAGAAGCGCTTAACATGTCTGTGCCCGCTGTCTCTTAATTAATTGCTGTACATGTTAGGCACAAGAAACATGTTTCATTAGTTATCTTGTGGATTGATTGGACCCAGTGTTGTTGGACAAAAGCCTCTAAAACTAGAGCTTGACTGATTTTTTTTTTTTTTTTGAAAGTTTATTTTGACAAACAAAAAAGAAAAAAAAAGAAAACAACAACAGACAATGAAAAGTTTGTTCAAAAAGGAGTGGGAAGAAGTCGAAACGTATCTAATCCCACCCCTTCTCCCTGCACGATTTATAAATCTATAAATCTATCCTTCCTTAGAAATACTACTATTAATAACAATCATAATAATAATAATAATAGTAATAATGAACATGATTTATACTAAATATACACCATATATCATCTACATTTAAAGAAAAGACTAAGACAAAAGGACCTAACAATAACAAAACACAACATAAAAGAAACGAACCAACTAATAATGAACATAAATAAGTATAAAAAAAACAATAATTAAAGAAATAAATAATCAATAACAGTATCCTGTGCACACCTAGTGAGTGTCACACCCCCACTTCATCCCTATATCCCGTGAAAACATTTTCTTTATATATTTTGTTAAACTGTTGCATGTTTGGACATTGCTTGATCTCCTCACCTGCTCCACAGTCTCACCCCACAGAAGTTTGAGACCAACACTGACACCAATTTTAAAGTAGACTCACTCATTACCAAAATGGCGGCTGATAGAGTACCCTTTTAAGCTTGAATGATTTTCTATGTGCCTTGTGCCCCAGTTTTGCATGAGTACACATTATACATAGTCAACCATTACTGTGCAGATGCTCAGCTGTGATGCTGCACGTGCTGCTGACAGTACTGAGAGTATTAATAACTATAGAGTCTGAGCACACTGTGCTCAACAAACTACACGGTGACAACATTTCTAAATTATCCCAATGAGACATTTTATGAAAGAAGTTTTCATATCAACGCATATCAGAAAAATAAAAGCTGATACCTTCAAGGCTTCGATCATTGGCCACCTGATGTATCAGTCCAGCTCATGTCAAATGTTCTCCTAGTGTCACAGGCAAAGATAAATGTGTTAGTTTCATCATTTATACTTTATAGTTTGTTTGTTTGTTGTCCATCAAACCCATGTCACAACAGTTATTCTTATGATTGTTATGGAACAAAAGCACTGTTGCCATGGATACCTTCAGAAATGTGGTCAACCTGAGCGTTGAAGTTTAATGTTTTATGAAAACTTATGGACACCTGACAGGCAAAACAAGTTTTTACACAACACTGTTTCAGCCATCATGTAGTGTGAAAGAGAAAGAGAAAACATCCAGGGAGGCGACACCCCTCCTCCTTTTAACCCCTTAAAGTCATTTACTCAGAAGTCATTTTTTATAATATTTCAAAGTAACAGGAGTGTTGAGTATCACTGGTGTGAAGATGTTTAAATCAAGCTACATAAAAACCCTCCCTCGGTTGTTGTGTACATTGTGGACAAAATCCCACACCCTCCCCTCTGGCAGAAATGACTGTTGCTTTCAACGAGAAAAGAATTCCTTTCAACAGAAAAATATTTACGACTCAGAAACTGTTAGAGGCCGATTCTTTTGCCATTTTTGGAGAGGGACGCTGCTTTTCATCTGAAGCCCCTGCGTGAGAAGAAGATGGACATTTTGAAAACAGAAATTAAAAAATATGCATCAAATATCAAACACTTCAGAGGTTTTTAATCTGAGACAGTTGAGTTTGTAACAGTGTGAAAGTGGACTGTAGCTTTAATTTTAACATTTAATTTAGGGAAAAACACTAAATGTGATCTTTGTGTCAAAGACTGAGGAAGTTGTAATCAGTCACAAAAACATCTGTGTGTCTAATTACAATAAAAATTGTGTGTCAAAGAATATCAATGATGCTTGTGTAAGTGAAAACAATCTCTGAAAACATGGTGATGACGGTCTTATATCACTCCTGTATGTGTTATTGTTTGTAACTATTGTGCACATGACAATAAAGACCTTGAATCTTGAATCTGTTAGAATAAGGCTGCAAGACGATGATGCAGGCCTGGTTATTTGCCGAATGTTTGGCTGTTTCCGTGGTAGCAAAGTTCTAAAAACAACTAGTGTACGCCATTTTTGTTTACAGACGTTAACAATGTCTAGGATTTGTTTTAAGAGCACAGAAGAGTTGTAGACTTTTTCTGGTGGATGGTGGACAAAGCAGCCCAAATGATCACTATTACTGCTCGACTAGAAACGTTTAAATAATGGTTAAACGCTGTTATTTTCTTACTGAAAGAGAAAAGAAAACAATCAAATCAGATTTACTTCACCTTAAGTCCCGGGCTTTAGTTGGGACAAGGTGAGCGACATTGTTGAGTGACACTGATGTGTCTCATTATGACAGCTGTGTCATGCAGGGGTTACATTGTACTGAGACAAACCTCGATGCAAATCCTGCTCTGCTGTCTGAACACCCTGGACTCAGTGTCAGAGCTGTAGGAGGATTATTGTAACCAATATAAAGTTATATATATTTCCTGTCCTATCAGCTTTAGTTGTAATAGATAAGTATCAAGCACAGATCCTGTTTTTCATATTTCAATGATAAGGGATTAACTGCTATGACTTTAAGCCGACATGTATTTGAAATTAATCCCACGGAGAATGAAAACATCAACATTTCAATAGAGAGGTAATAGAATCGATGCTACTGTATAAACTTTACTTACTGAAGGTAAGCGTAGCCTGATGATATAAGTACGCACCCCTACATCTCCATTTTTTGAGTCAGATAGAGGCTAAGAAGGAAGTCTGAGCACTTCTAAATCCCAAAGAACTCTTAGCAAACTCTTCCTTGACATTAACCCCAACACAGAACAAATAGTACAAACAGTAAACATGTATTTCACTGCAGACTTCCCTCTGTCCACAGCACTATAGAGATTATACTGCTCTCAGTATTTGCTCTTCTGCTGACAAATAAAACCCTAACCGAAAGGCTTTTCATTTACCCCTATTATATGTTCACATAGGCGACGGCTGGTTCGGGCAATAAGGATGCTAGCTGCTTATGTGGTGATGACTTGTAACAAGGGCCCTTTCGTTTTCTTAAACATGTGTAACGCTAGCTATTCAATTGAGCTGAAACCAAAACCTTTTACATTTTAAAGTGTATTCCTCTGCCGCGTAAAAATCCGCCATTTCGTTTGAATTGGCGCGCAATGCATCTCGAGATACTTTGCGCTGCGAAGGATGCACCCGATGGATCCTTCGGGGCCCGGGAAACGGAGGACGCATTTGTTGGCCGCATCTGAAGGAGCCTTCGAATTGGGACAGCCTTCGACGCGCTTCTGTGACGCATTCGGCCTTCGAAGGCTGCAGTGCCCTGGATTGGGACACAGCTATTGTGATGCCAAATATGGAGGACAATAAGGAGAGTACTGTCTGAACGAGATGCATTTATACTGTAAGTTAGCATTGTTAATGGGCTTGGACCTGCATTGTTGCTGATGAGTTCCAGGCAAATCTGATTTAGAGTCTGCTGATGACCTTAAGGCTTGATCTACGGTATCTATGGTAGGTGATTCATATGCATGTAAGGTTTACAAGTCTCTGCCTTCAGGCAAGGGAGTGGTAATGAGAGGTTGTCATTTCTGCTTTGGATTGATGCCTGGCCAACATCTTGCCACTGCTGCAGGTCAATCCCCGGTGGCACTTTGTGGATCAGTTTCAGGATGAAAACTCTCAGCGGTGCGTGAATGTTTGATCTTACAGAAAGCTGCCCGCTCCCTCAGTAAAGTGATTTCTTGGAGGATTGGGGACGATTTTACAGATGAACAATTAAATATTGTCAATTGAATAAATATTGATTTATGGACATGAACCTGGTTCTAATTCAGGGCTGGCGCTCGTGCTGGCGCTGCTTCAACTTGCGAACCAACTCGGAACCAGTTCTCTTTTCCCACCCACTAGAGCCTGTGGAAGAGCCACGTCTTGACGTCACTCTATACGTGACCGCTTTTCCCAGCAGCAACTTTCTCTCACAATAACAAAGACGGACTACATGGTATGTTTGCCGTTGTTGCTCCTCTTTCCGAAATCACATTAGATCCCAAAGACAACCTGTCCAACACATCTGTGCTACTCGTCATGCTTTCCATGAGAGGTGACTTCTTATGAGAAGAAAGATAATGATCCACCCATTTTTGTCCTTGAGACTGGGTTTCACATTGCTCTTGCAATAGAATTACAAAGAATTAGAATACAAAAGAATTGATATGCTTTGGCACATCCACGCTAGACTTGTGCCAAAATGAAAAAAGCAACTAACATGCACGCGAAGCACACCCAGCTGAGTCACTTTTTCAGACGCTGGCAAATTCAGTTTGGACCTCAAAAATCCTGAGCCAGCTGAATGGCCCTAAAGCTTCTTCAATTACAAGTAAACTGGAAGGTGCACTGTACCTCTGCACCTGGCAGCAGTAAGACATCTTTTCTAAGATGAGAAACACCTGCAGTGAGGAGGGTGTGGCACCTGTCACACATTATCTGAAGGTATGCATGTGATTACTTTTTTTCGTAAGCTCTTACGCCTTACCGGTTCGGCTTGTTATGTAACATGTATTTGTCAAGTGACTGTCCCATGATGTAGAGGCCTTGCTTTATTTGGCTCCAATGTTACAAAACATTAAAGTCAAACTTCACGCAAAGAGTTGAAAGCTCAGGAGAACGTACAAACTCAAAGTTTGCAGCAGCTCTAGTTTGATAATCTGACCAATTAGTTGGTCAATTTATGGTCAAATGATTAGGAAAGCAATTGAACCCCCATCATTCTGGACACTGACCTCATTTACAATTTCACCTGCACATGAAAGTGTTGTCTATCTCAGAGGTTGTTAAGTTACAATGCAAATGTCGAACTGAGAATGTTTATGAACCAGTTTTGTAATTGGTGTTTACAGTCTGTGACGGATTATTCAGTCACCTGTTGTTCAAAGTGTATCAGAGAGAGACCCTGTTTGTGTCCGCTCACTGCACTCGCAAAAACACAAATACAGTTTTATGAACTAATATACAGTCTCATTTGATTTGTGCTTATATTGTTCTGCTATTATTCTGATAGTGTGCCAGGCTGAAAATCTTTCAAATGCAATTAATTACATTTGATAAGAAATAACCGGAAAATGTTCACATTGTGTTGCATTTCAGAAACAAGAGTCTGACTTTGCTTTGTGAGGCCTTCACACCAGTGAGTCTCCATGTGAGCACAAACTCTCATTTACACACTGAGGCAATGTCTTCAAATTTAGAACAAATGTCCACTTGGAATTGAGGATGACACTTTAGTTTAAAGACCCTCTCCAGTAAAAACCTTATAAACATCTCCATGTGGTGTTGTTCATGTGCTACAAGACATATCACAAACCTAAGGAGCCAATCCTGTTGGTGGACGGGGTGACGCTATGCACATCATTATATGCAATGCATAATACGCTTTTGGCACTCAAGAATTCATTTGCTAATTACTTTAACATTTCACACACATTTCTGTAATTGAATGGTTGGTGTTAGCATAAAACCATAAAAATGAAATTTCGTAGTTTTTATCAGGTATTGTCAGTAATGATTGATCCCTGTAAAATTATGTTATATTGGTTTTAAAATAAAATCTAATGCTGAATGTGCACAGCAAAAATCAACCACAAGTTACAATGACTACAAGAACCAGAAGAAACTTTGTTAAAAGTTTGTTTTAAAACATTGTTTTCAAAGTTGTTTTACGGTCTTGCATGCTGTCAGGTCCCGTGATTTTTAAAATTATTAAAGTTGATATATTGAAAAGCAAACTACTTAATTATTCATTTAACTTTGCATTTACTTTTAAAATAACAGGTGTCTTCATTATCTCTTTGATTTAAAAACTTTCTTTCATTTAAAGATGTGTAAAAAAACAAGGTCCAACTAAAGTACAGAAACAGGAGCTCTGCCTGGTCCGCTGTTATATGTTGCACTCTGCTGCTTTCTTTTCTTATGTTGATGATCTGTGATGTTGTTTGTAACAATTTGTGCATTAATATTTCAGTACTTTTTTTCACCCAGTAAATCATAACCTCAACAGTGTATAAGAATTTGCTGGATATTGTATAAGTTGACAATAAAAATTGGCGATATCATTTGCCACAAGATAAATGTATTTCTTGTTTGTGCATCAGTGAAATCATTCCTTTTGGTTTTTGTTCGTCTGAACTCGTGTTAACTCCTGAAGTTAAGTTTGAAATATTAATTGTTTGTTGTTGTAGTTTGTTGGTTTAACTGAATGGAGAATCAAATTTGGTTAAAACTCTATTCCTAGGAATAAAATATGTATTATGTTTGAAGGCTGTGTGAGAAAAACACACACACAAACACACACTGGCGTGTACACCAGTACTGGCGTCACACAGTGTGTGACTTGAGGCACATGAGGCTGAGTGACACCTCAGGTCCGGTTATACATGTGTATGAACTTTAGTCACACGATGGACCATGTGAGCGACAAAGATGCTGCTTGACAAAGTAAAACTTGTGTCTCCTCTGCAGATCAGAACAGTGTGACAGGGGTTATCTGTGGTTCACATCATCCTACACAGTGAGCAGCAGTTTTCTGTCACTGAGAAGCAGCCGACCGCCTGACGCTCCCGTATCTGTGTGGCATCTGGCTGTGCGCGCTGTTATGAACCTGCAGAGTTCAAGAAAATTCTTCCCTGGTTAGTCACAGTCCCCGGGCTGCTCAGGAAGGATTGCATAAAGAAAATAAAAAGCTTGATTGACGTTTTAATTATTGATCCAAGCTGATATATCAAAACAAAGCAGTTGCACATTAAGATGAGCTGGGATTCATTTCACTTAATGGGCTCGCCTGCCACATAGCTGTAACAGACAATACCATTATACATAATGTTGTAATTGAGCTGATTAGTGTGATTTGGAGTGGCCCCAACAAAAGCAGACTTTCAGTAACGTGAGAAAGGAAATCATTTGATACCTTTTTAGTATTTAGCATAATGATTTTCACACGATTTCCGAAACAGACTCTAATGTTTGTGTGTGTGTGTGTGTGTGTGTGTGGGTGTAGGCTTGTAAAACGTGACTTAAATTGTGCAGACAATTCAAGAGAAATATGCACAAGCAATATTTACAGTTCATATTAAATCAGTGTTAAACTAAAAAAAACTATAGTTCATGCGTCTTTTGCTGTCATCAATTGTTTTTATAAGTGCTGTGATTCAAAAGGGTCTAAGTGATAGCCGCCATTCGACAGGCCTGGCCAGACGCCGCAGTTACAGTATTTCTACAGACAAAACTGGAAAGAAAGAAGAAAAGAAAGGAAAGGAAATTGAAAAGCTTTGTTGTTTGAATAGCTACCATGCACTGATCTGTGTCTCTCTTACCTTAAGATTGACAGGACCTCATAATATCTCCAGCAGCATCATTCCTGGGCTGTGTGCAGCTATGACGGAGCATACCTCACACCATGTGACTGAGAACATAGCTGGCATGTCTCTGAAAAGATAAGATCTGAGGCGTCCGTACAGTCCCTCAGTCACATGTTCACACACACTCCGACAGCCCTGTTCAATGAACAATGTTTCTTTTATTCATTGTTTCATTTATCTCTTAACGACACACTCACTCCTCCTTTCTGCAGAATTATTGTATGACGTCTCTTCTTTCAAATATTCCTTAGAAGCAAAAACATTTTCTCTCGTGGATATTTCAGCAGGGCAGATGTTTCCTGCTTTAAGCACCTTGGAGTTAAAGTTTCTTATTTGAGAAGGTCAAACCTGATTCCTAATATTATGTTTCAACTGTTAAACACTCAACTCGGTTCTGAAGCTAAGAAAGATGTTTAATAATAAACTCAGAGACTTTCTTTTCAATAGTCACACTGACTAGGTACAAAAACGACTGTTAAAAATGCTTAAACCATCATTAGCTGCCAGAAATAGGATAAACTAATCCTCAGCTGGATCACCGTGATCATTTGACAGTTTGGTGTTTAACCTCAGTACACATCAACAGAACTGATTAAAAGTACTCTGCAAAAAACTTGGATTGTACTGTTGATTTGATTTGTGATCATTTGGTAGAAAATAAAAAAATAATCTTTCAAATAAAAACTTGAATTCATTAGATTCAAAATGACTCTTGCATATTTTACTGTCATTGCAGTGAGAGGCCTCCTCAGTGAGGTGAGACAAGCAGCATATGTTGTTCGCTGAGGTTAAAGTAATAATCTTGAAGATTTTCATGTAAATAAATGTCAGTTAAGTCACTATCTATCAATGAATGAGGTAACACAATGGTGATTGAGCCTATGGCCCACTGATGAAAGCCTTTGCACTTGCAATATATAGTATTATTATGGACTGGGTGTGGCGACATTCGCGAAAAAAATCACAAGCGGTGCCCATAGACTGTATAAATAATGGACGTAGTCTCAGTGACGTCACCCATTGGTTTCTGAAGCAGCGTCTTGAAGCCAGAATTGCGCCGCCGCTGGGGGTCGCCATATTGGAAATGCCAGTGCCGGCTAATCCAGAGGCAGGCAAAGAGGCGGAGCGCGACCGAGCTACAGCCTATGGCTGAGGACAATGGGCGGGCCACATGAATCAGCCAGCTACAGCTATGAAGCTAGACTATATGCTCCTCAGCGTACCTAGCGGTTATTAGTCATAGACTGTGTAAATAATGTATGAACTAGTTTGCCAGGAGGAGATTCTGTCCGTGACTGACTGCAGGTGTTTAGTTATCAGACGAAAGAAGTAGCGGACTCGCTGCTCACTCACCCGGTGAGCGAGCGGCGAGCCGACATGTAACGGGAAACTTAAAATAACCGATCTTCTCATCAGTGCAGTCCGCTGTAATCTCTTTAACTCCTGAATCCTATTTACTGGCCGACGATCAAATAAATGTTTGACAAACACTGTACAGGCTAACAAGCAGCTAAAGCGAGCACAGTATGCCTGCTACTTAGTGCTAAAAATATTTCAATACAGTAACACTTAACTCACCGAAAAGCTGGAGCTCAGACTTCTTGCACGGCCATAAAGTTCCATAAATCCCACAGAGAGATTATTTGTCCAAACTTTCAATGAAAAAATCCCCAAAAGTCTCCAACAACACAAACAGGTGAAGTTAAGCTCAGTGTCTGTGTCTGTTTTGACGTCTAGCAAACAGCCAGCAGGATCCACCTGTCAATCAAGTGATCCGGCCCCTATGATTTAAGGCTTAATATAATTAGAACGGGTGTGTGATAAAAAAATTCACCCCCCGTACAGTTATCTTGAACAATAAAATAAGCTATTTATAACAAAACCGTTTTTTGTACCAGACTGTAAACATGTTTATTTCAGCTGTAAAAAATTGCATTTTCCCACCTGCTGTAATGTTATTTCTTGTTTTCTGGAGCCAGCCTCAAGTGGCCACTCGAGGAACTGCAGTTTTTTGCACTTCCGCATTGGTTTCTTTTTTCAACACTGGAGGTTGCCGCTTGGCGGCGCCCAGTTAGTGACGCGTTTTCCATCAGCCAGCAGTGGTTGGTCTGCCAGAGAGGGTAGGCGGAGCTAAGCAGATGCTTTTCCGGTCTCTGCAAGTGTTGCGAGTAAACAGTAATCTACTATGGCTGAACAAACAAAGAAAAGATCGATGACTACAGATACAACTTCAAAAATAAGTGAAAATCTAAATAAAAAGAAACAAATTCGACGCTCAGATGAAGGCCAACAGTCTAAAAAAGAAAGCGACCGTCAGCGAGGAAAATCAAGAGTTAAAACCGCAACGGGAGCCAACCGCGGACGTCTGGTTAAATTGGGAAGTGTGATCCTATAATTACCAATTGTCGCCAAAGGTGCCGCCAAAGAGAACGAAACTGAAATCTTCGAGGTTCAATCTTTAACATTGGCCAAGCTGGTGTTCAATTTCACTTGGTATTTTTTAACAGATTTTATGTCTTTTATGCTAGATTCAATATCAGATCCCATCGGCTGTAGTCTGAGACGATACAGCCTCTGGGGACACCGGTGAACGTGCCGGGCAGTAAACGATAATTGACTTCCAGTCAAGACTTCCTTTTCCGCGTGCTGCCTTGGTACAGAAATTGAAAACTTTCTTGTGATTTACTTGTTATTAACAGGTCTTACCTTTGCTGAAACATCATGATGCAGATTTGTAAGAAGTAAAAATTCAAGCTTTGTCATGTCTGTCCTCAAGAGGAGAAGAAAACTTTTAAAATGCCTGTTTGTTGAACGGAGATCGGATCGATCTGATTCATTCGTGGAACTCGGGAAATCTGAACGCTGAACGGGTTTCATACATCGATACAGCTTCAAGGGAATTCGTCTCAAGTTGAATTTTAGATCTAGAACAAATTGTTGGCTGAAGTTACATGCAGATGTCTGTTTATAGAGATTAATAAGAAGCTAAATCGTCGTCAGATCTCGCTGATGGGAGATGTCATTATAGCACATTACGTTCCGCCTGTTTTGGTCTCCACACAGACTGTTTTTCTTGCATACGCCACAGCCTGCTGATATGTGATTGGTCAATATTACTTGGACTACAAGAGTAGTTCAAACGGAAACCAGAACACTTGCCCTCCCAGAAATACAGATTCTACTATGTAGACTATTCTACTATGTAGAATCTGTAAATAGAGATTATGCTAGATTTAAACCTGTCACAGTTGGCACTTGTGGCATAACGTTTTTTCAGCATGGGAGTATTTAAAAACCATTTATCCAACAGTGGTGTACTGGACTCTTACCAGTTAAATTTAAAACTGGTGCAATTGTCTTCAAATATCCCGGGTTTTAAAATAAAAAACATGACAAGAAAATGCAGTGAAATATATGACTGGGAAGTGAATTCTGTCTGTCGTAAAAGTTAAGATTTCAAATGACTTACTTTGTTAAAAAAACAAAACACACATAATAAACAACAACATAACCTAACTAAAGAAAATAGTCTGTAAAAATCATGCAGCCTGTTCGTTATAAAAGAATCCTAAAACTGCACATGTCAAATGTCTTTGTCTCGTGCGGTTGCTAAACCTGCACAGCACATGTCTCACACTGGCTGCGTTACTGGAAACTACAATCAATACTACAATGAAACTATTAAAGTTGAATCACAGTGTGCACTGTAAATCATACTGTGATTCTTGAGCACGCCCTGATCAGACAGGAAAATCTTGTCAGTGATTAATAATGATTGCGTTACCAAATGAGTGTTTAAATTGAGTGAGTTGAAGAAGGGAATCAGATATCATCTGGAATGTACTTTGTGTCACAGAGATACAGCCGAGCTCCGACATTTGATGAATCCTTAAACTGGAATCTGTTCTGTGAGATCATTGCTGAGATTGGACACCACAAACAGAACAAGCACATGTGATTCGAAGAAGGAAGAGCACTCAAACAGACAGCAAGCGTGTTATGCAGCGTGTGGACCAAAACGTGCCGCATGCTTTTATTTATTATAAATATGACAATATATTCAAGAGTGCTTTAGAGCCGCCTTAATACAAATGTATTCCTATTGAGCCATTGCTTATCTGAGGCGATATTGTTGGGCTCAAAGAGATATTATGGGGTCATACTGTTATTATGGAATCATACTGTTTGTTTCATACTGTTGTTAAGGGGTCATACTGTCCTTATAGCGTTGTAATTTTGGGTCATACCGTCATTATGGCGTTGTACTGTTGGGTCATACTGTCCTTATAGCGTTGTACTTTTGGGTCATACCGTCATTATGGGGTCATGATGTTGGGGACAGACTATTATAATGGGATCATACTGTTGTTTTGTGGTCACACTGTTTTTATAGGGTCATATTGTTATTTTGGGTCATACTGTTATTATAGTGTCATATTGTTGGTATTATTCTGTTATTATAGGGTCATACTGTTCTTATAGGGTCATACTGTTCTTATAGGGTCATACTGTTGGTATTATTCTGTTATAATAGGGTCATACTGTTGGGGTCATTCTGTTAATATAGGGTCATACTGTTATTATAGGGTCATGCTGTTGGAATCATTCTGTATTTATGAGTCATACTGTTATTATAGAGTCATACTGTTATTATGGAGTCATACTGTTGGGGTCATACTGATACTATGGAGTCATACTGTTATTATGGAGTCATACTGTTGGGGTCATACTGTTATTATGGAGTCATACTGTTGGGGTCATACTGTTATTATGGAGTCATACTGTTATTATGGAGTCATACTGTTGGGGTCATACTGTTATTATAGAGTCATACTGTTATTATGGAGTCATACTGTTGGGGTCATACTGTTATTATGGAGTCATACTGTTGGGGTCATACTGTTATTATGGGGTCATACTGTTATTATGGAGTAATACTGTTATTATGGAGTCATACTGTTGGGGTCATACTGTTATTATGGGGTCATACTGTTATTATGGAGTCATACTGTTGGGGTCATACTGTTATTATGGAGTCACACTGTTGGGGTCATACTGTTATTACGGAGTCACACTGTTATTATGGGGTCATACTGTTATTATGGAGTCATACTGTTGGGGTCATACTGTTATTATGGAGTCATACTGTTATTATGGGGTCATACTGTTATTATGGAGTCATACTGTTATTATGGGGTCATACTGTTATTATGGAGTCATACTGTTGGGGTCATACTGTTATTATGGAGTCCTACTGTTGGGGTCTTACTGTTATTATAGAGTCATACTGTTATTATGGAGTCATACTGTTGGGGTCATACTGTTATTATAGAGTCATACTGTTATTATGGAGTCATACTGTTATTATAGAGATATACTGTTGGGGTCATACTGTTATTATGTAGTCATACTGTTAGGGTCATACTGTTATTATGGAGTCATACTGTTACTATAGAGACATACTGTTGGGGTCATACTGTTATTATAGAGTCATTCTGGTGGGGTCATACTGTTATTGTGGGGTCATACTGTAATTTGTCTTCTATCTCAGTCTGATTTTACAGATTGGACCTGGGACATTGTGGTTTTATGTTTCTGTTTTTTTTTAAATTCTTTTTACCAGTTAATACCAGTTGTCTGATGCCTGCAACAACACTGCCATATATCTAGAGTTGCACACGCCCTAATTCAGTATGCAGCTCTGGTGATGACTTACACTTTAAGCCTTACTGGCAGGTGTCTCACCCATAAGCAGCTTATTGCTCTTTTGATCAAATAACTGACACTAAATAATCATTTTCAATACAAGACCAAGTAAATGGTTATGTCAGCTACAGTTACTGCTGTTTGATTCTGCAGCTGAATGTCTTTACTGAGACCTCGTATCTAAAATGTTTTCTGATTTTTTTGATCACTTGGTAAATTTGAATATTTTGCAAAAATAATAATTAAATAACTTTCATATCAAGCTAGTCCATGCTGTATCAAATCGCTGTACTGGTTATCTTTTTCTATCTAACATTTAAAGTTCTGATTACATTACTTCCTGCTGTTGTACTTGTTCTATGGGGGTGTTGCCAGCTGCACAGCCTGTAGCAGTAGGAGCACATAAGGAGTGGCTAACCTGTTAACAGGTTAGGTGTGTCCACCCCCTTTGTGTGAGTGGAGAGTTTAAGCACCCCCCTCCCTAAGGTCCATATATATATAAATAAGTGCTGAGATGCTGCTGGAAGTCACAGCAGAGCGAGGACCAGGCTAAAGAGAGAACAGAGCATCATCTGCAGAGAGTCGACACCATGGGGAACTGTGGAGAGAGCATGAGCAGCATTTTCGGCCGACAAAAGAACACCAATGTTCGTGTTAGTCTGCCGGCCGTCTGCTTTGTCTGGCAGATTGCTATGATCATTCTTTTTGGAGTTTTCATCCGGTATGATGATGAGTCTGATGTACGTAAATGGTTGGAGCACAAAAAGAGTGAAAACATCACCAGCGACATCGAAAATGACTTCTACTTCAGATATCCCAGTAAGTACAGCTACAGACAGCACTGCATTAAAGACGGTGCTGTGTCAGTGAGGTGCCACAAAAAAAAGTTTTTACTTTTAATTGATTCTGTGGCATTTTTTTAAATATTCATCTGAAAATGTAAACATGTTTCTCAAAGCTGCAAAGTTTCAGAACCAAATTGAAGCCATTGTGACTCTTTTATTCATGGCTTTGCCACCTCACAATAGGTACTGCATTGAAATGTCAGAGGTCATTGAAAGAACATACATGTGAATGTGGAAAGGCCAATTTCAGAAAATTGCTGAACATTTTTGGGAAGTGCTCTCTCGAATATAACTTTAGAATAATAGCACTGCACAATTCAGCATCAGTCAGTTTTCTGGGAAGGCTTGGGACAATTGTACACCTCGTATTTTGTAATCTCATCATGAAGTTTTCCATCTGCAATAATATCTGAAAGCCTGTTATCATGTAAGCAAATTAAATGTATAAAATCTCAACATGCAAGAATAAACAAGATTATAAATTACAAATCTATGATTAATAAGAAACTTTATTTAGTATATAACTGTCCCTACTTGAATTACGGTTAAGCAGAAACTTTTGGCAAAGATTTTAAATTAAAGTTTAAAGTATGTGTTTTTATTACTAAATACTAACTCATTTCCATTACGCAAATTTGTTTCCTTCCTTCCCCCCAGGCTTCCAGGACGTCCATGTCATGATCTTTGTTGGATTCGGTTTCCTCATGACCTTTCTCAAACGCTACAGCTTCGGGGGTGTGGGCTTCAACTTCCTGATCGCCTCCTTCGGGCTGCAGTGGGCTCTTCTCATGCAGGGCTGGTTCCACTCCCTCGACCAATCCACAGGAAAAATCTCCATCGGTGTAGAGAGGTGAGACTCATCATTGCAATCATAACTTGGTGAACCGGAATAATGCCAGGGGGGTTCAGAAGAGCGTTACATAACTCAAAGATGAAACCACATTCTTCAACCTGTCACTCATTGTCAGTTCATTGTCTTAATCAGGTACCTGGAAATCTACCTTGAGGAGCGTCATTTGTCACAGCTCTCAGCACACAAAAATATTTTCTCTTTGTCTGGTCTTGCCTCAGGGCGTCCACCAGGCACTGTTCAAGGATATTACTGCTTTAAAGTTTCCCCTAATTCAGACTCCGTCCTTTTCTTCGTCCCCCCACAGTCTGATCAACGCAGACTTCTGCTGTGCCGGCTCTCTGATTGCGTACGGCGCCCTCCTGGGAAAAGTGAGCCCTGTCCAGCTGTTGGTCGTCACCTTATTCGGCGTCAC
The DNA here is from genome assembly GCF_022749685.1 of Semicossyphus pulcher. NCBI lineage: Eukaryota > Metazoa > Chordata > Actinopteri > Labriformes > Labridae > Semicossyphus > Semicossyphus pulcher. The sequence goes on from NW_027211603.1 coordinate 18,079,254, forward strand.
GCTCTTTGCTGTGGAGGAATTCATCATCCTCACTCTCCTTCATGTGAGTCTCACCAAACACAATCACTCCACACAGAACTTAGTGATTGTCCAGTTTTCCTTCAAATACTGTAATTCCTTTTCTTCCCCACAGTGCAGAGATGCTGGAGGCTCCATGGTCATTCACGCCTTCGGAGGGTACTATGGTCTGGCCATCTCCTGGGTCCTCTATCGACCGAACCTGCACCAAAGCAAACGACTCAACGGGTCTGTGTACCATTCTGATGTGTTCGCCATGATTGGTGAGTGACCGGTGATTCCTATATTACACCTTAGCACTTTTTAACTTTTCTTTAAGACACATTCATTTGGCATTTCATCTAATATTTTTAAATTCATCACTGTCAAACTTAATCTAACTCTCATCTCACAGGTACACTGTTCCTGTGGATGTTCTGGCCCAGTTTCAACTCTGCCATCACAGATCACGGTGACGGACAGCACAGAGCAGCCATCAACACGTACCTGGCCCTCGCGTCCTCCGTCCTCACCACCGTCGCCATCTCCAGCATGTCTCAGAAGAGAGGGAAACTGGACATGGTGAGGATCCATCACTGAAAAACAACACTCCATGTCAGGTTACATATGTGTGTTTCTCATGACAGACATGTTGTTTTTTACCTGACAGGTGCACATCCAGAACGCCACTCTGGCAGGAGGTGTTGCTATGGGAACAGCAGCAGAGTTCATGATCACTCCTTACGGTTCATTGATTGTTGGTTTCTGCTGTGGCATCATCTCCACCTTTGGTTACCTGTTTGTTACGGTGAGTCTGCAGTCCGTCTAACTTTTGGACTCATGAGAAAAGTATTATTAAAATCATGGCTATCGCCGTGGTTACAGATCAATAATAAATGCAAATTTTTTTCCCACATTATCAGCCCTTCTTAGAGAAATATCTCAAGCTCCAGGATACATGCGGCATCCACAACCTTCACGCTGTGCCAGGGATGCTCGGCGGCTTTGTAGGCGCCATTGTTGCTGCAGCCGCCACTGAATCCGTCTACAGCAGGGAGGGGTGAGTGACCGACGCACATAGACGGACACATATGAGCATGAGAAGTTTAGAAACTCCGACACAGTGAAGTTATCTCAGATCTTTACATGAAACTCTAGATTAAAAGTTTGTGTTTTCTGCCTGTAGGTTAAATCTCGTCTTCGACTTTGAAGGAGATTTTGCAAACAGATCTGTAGGAACTCAGGGAGGCTTCCAGGCCGCTGGGACATGTGTGGCGATTGCCTTTGGACTTGTTGGAGGAGCACTTGTTGGTGAGTTTGAAAAATGTGTTAGCAAAGGACTCGTTTCATTGTGTTGAGGCAATATGGCAGAGGATTGTTAAGGTTAGGAAACAAATAGGTATTCACTGGGCTGATGGGGCTAAATAAATCTGACCCCATATCTTTAAAACATTATTTTTGCTTAATTACTTTCTTTTTCTCTCTCTTCAAAGGTTTAATTCTGAGGTTGCCCATCTGGGGCGACCCCGCTGATGACAACTGCTATGAGGATGAAGTTTACTGGGAGGTAAGACTGCCTGCCCTCTGAGTGGAAACATTGTGAAATTATTAATGAGTCACTGGATGATTTTCTGATCCTGTCTGTGTCTGTTTCAGGTTCCTGAGGATGAAGAGACCATCCCACCTGTCCTGGAGTACAACAACCACATGATCCACAAGCAGCAAGACATGTAAGCTCACTCACTCTTTAGACACAGGTCGTTAAGACACACGTCATTCACTCATTCATTTTCTGATTTAACTCTATATTTTTAATTGAATTTATCTTACTGTTTTCGACAGCTCTGAGTCAAACTTCTCTGTGGACCAGAGTTAGAGCCGCACAGTGAAAGACGGACCCCCTCGTATCCCCCTGAACTTGATGTCGCTGTGAACTGCAGTGAAACAACACTAATTTATGAAGGAGCAAGCCTCAAAAATGGGCAATTTTACAAGAAACGAACAACACGAGTTCTCTGTCGCTCCTGTCTCGCACCATTAACACATGATACATTTGTCTGGCATCTTTGGTAATGATTGAAAACTCAAAGTTATGTCGACGGTGCACAAACAGTTAGATAATCATTTTAATTTTAATTGACAGAAAAATGCTTCTGAATCAAAACTCATTTGCAGACCAGAAAATATCAGGCACTGAATGCTGGCGTGAGAAGTCAGAGACACTTTGTGTATGTTAATATGTTTGTCATCGTTGGTTGCACATCTTTATCTTTAATGACTGTAAAAAAAATAAATTAAAAAAAAGTCTCTTAATTGTTAAATATTGTTATTGATGATGTTCACCATTTGTTTCACATAAATGAAGACTTTATTTAGTGTTATGCAATTAAAAGTGAATAATTGAAGGAATGTGTGCAGCCAATTTAGTCTGTTTTAAATTGTATATCTTATTTAGTAATTTCTTTGAAATGATGTATAGGTCTTTATAAGCTGAATGTACATATTATGATTTATTATGTTTGTTTGTAGCAGAAATGACTTGTGCTTCAGGTGGAAGTTTTGAGTGACTACAGTAACTATGACACAAATTTCCAGTGATTTAGTTACTATTTGTGATAGATTAATTAATTTGTAGTTTAATATGTAGACATTAATAATTCACATGTAACTGGAATTGAAAAATAAAGTCATTGTATTGTATTTACATTCGATTGCTCTCATTTTTACAAGTTAGGCACCATGAAAGACTATATTAATATCAGCTTAATAATTACACTGTAAGTGTGTTGGTCTTTGTGTGTGGTATTGTGAGTATGTCCAATAAAAGTAGTGATATTCATGTTAAATAAAGGAATAAATTGCAAGTTAATATAACAATTAAATAATAAAACCATCAATTTTCAGACAAAACAAAATACAAACAGAAAATAAAAGTACCATCAAAATTCTCAGTATGTTCAGCAGCATAAACTTATCGTCACATGATGCCCCCCAGCCTACTCCCTCATGTCTCCATGGTTGAACGTAGCTCAGATCAGGCTAGTGGTGGTAATGACGGGTACAGCAGAGAAGGATGAAGATTCACCCATGTATACTTGATTGCACTCATGCATTGTGAAAATACGTTTTTCACTGGTGCTAACCACAGTGCCACCGGGTTAGACTTAGCCCTGATTCAGGACTGTCATACAATGCATCATTTATTATGCCTCACTCTGGCATTACTTTAGAAGTTGCTGGAGCCCTATTATTTTCTTTCTTCTTCCCTTTAATATTATTCATCTCCACTTAAAGTGTTTGTTCAGCAGACACTGCATTGACATTAAATAATTGGCAGGTGGGTTGATCTGGTTTCGAGTCCACCGTGAGCCCAGTCCTAGTTGCTGATGATGTAGCAATTCCAGCATGTGGCCTATTTTCAAGAGCTTGTTGAGGCTTCTTCTCAATTAAAGAAGACACAACCAGCTAAATGCTCATCCCTGTTAGGGCTATAGTAACTTACATTATTAGGATTCCTACAGGGACTGTGCCCTCTTTTGCGGGAGAATAAACAAGACTTTGCACACAGGTCCATAGTGCTGATAGTGACACGACAGCAACCGTCTTACACTTGACAAATTAATAACAAATCAGTCACAACATAATCAACTATAATGATCTCTATTTAAGCACACGAAACAGAACAGAATGCCACCTAACGCTGTTTGAAATATTTCCGGCTTTACTGCAATACTGCTATCACTCCACAAGGTGGCAGTAAGAGGTTAAACATGTTGGGGATGCTGTCTCAACATTAAAGACAAACCTCAAGTGAGCTTTTATAAAAACGCTGACATCTTTAAAGGAGAGCAATCTACATTTTGTATTTTTAGATTTCACAATCACAGATATTTTGCCCTCTTTTCCTGAAAATAATGCCATAATTGTTTGTAAGTCATGTGACTTTGATAACTCAAGGGGCAGCATCATAAAGTCGTCATGCAGACCCGACTTGTTAGCTTCACTGATGAAGCTGCATGATTGAGTAGAGCAATGTCTTAACGTCTTAATTTCGACCTGACTTAAGTAAAGGGTTAAACCGGGTCCTTCAGGTCATTGTGGGCTTGTTGCCTCCAGGGATCTGCTCTCTCTGCTCCCTTTATTCTGATGGTAATGAGGCCTGGACGAGCCGGTCAATAGGGTCATTTCCTGACCAGTCACTGTGACATTAATGAACTCTAAATACACTGGCTGGACATGAGCTTTGTGCTGGTCTGTCAGGCCGGCTGGTGGCAGAGGCTTTACTGAGAGAAGAAGTCCCTAAAAGGCCTAATGGGGTTAAATATGTTATCAGAGGGGTTATCTGTTTAAACAGGCCTGGGGTCAAATCCATTAGGTACAGTGAAACACAATATTGACCTGGTTTAATAATTAATTGTACACTACTTTCTGCCTTTCAACACATCTGATTTATTATATGAGCATATTATGTTATGTACATTATATTATGTTAGCATTCACATGTTTATAATGACAAAAATCAAACTAAGGAGTTACATTATATTCATGGTGTTTTGTCTCTTGGACAGCAGGCATGTTTAAAAAAATGTTTATAGTCTTTTTGAAACTTCAGAGGGAGCGGCTGAAGTCTGATGACTCGCCTCAAGTGATAACACTTGAGTTGGACAGTAAGTGCTCATGAATCAGAATCAACGTTATATATCTCTGGGGGGAAATCTGGGCGTTACAGTATCTGACACAGAGAAAGCATAGAGAAATATATGGCATGAAATAGAAGTGAGAAAAATGTCAAATATTTGCATTATATATACAATAAAATAAGAAATAAAGATAAAGATTAAATGCTGAGAAGTGGATCTATGGTGATTGAAATATGAATGCCAGAATTAAAGATAGAAACTTGAAGATTTTTAATTAAATAAATGTCTGTTAAGTCTCTATCTATCGCCAAATGAGGTAACACAATGGCGATTGAGCCTATGGCCCACTGATGAAAGCCTTTGCATTATATAGTATTATGAACCTGGTGTCTGTGGCGACATTCACGGAAAAAATCACACGCGGCGCCCAGCTAGTGACGTGTTTTCCATCAGCCAGCAGTGGTTGGTCTGCCAGAGAGGGTAGGTGGATCTAAGCGGCTGCTTTTCTGGTCTCTGCAAGTGTTGCGAGTAAACAGTAATCTACTATGGCTGAACAAACAAAGAAAAGATCGATGACTACAGATACAACTTCAAAAATAAGGGAAAATCCAAAGGAACAAATTCGACGCTTAGATGAAGGCATTTTTCAAATGCTTTTTGCAGTATTCTATGCCAGACACCAGTTTCTGGTTTTGGAAAGCAGAACCGTTGCTTCTTTAGCTATAGCGCCTCCTTCTGCTGGAATGCTGCTGCTGTCCGTCATTTCAACTGCTGCTGTGACGTTCCAGCACTTTGCATTGCGGGACACAGTAGGCAAGATATACTGGTCCGATGCATACTGGAGATTTTTATTCAAATCAGTGCGATATCCAGGTATTTTTGGCATACTGCACATTTTGCTTTTGTTTGCATACTGCATACTACATTTTGGCCGAATCAGAACATACTGCTTGTATAGTATGGCACTTTGAACACAGCATGTGTCTTTAAATATAATTGCCAAAATAAATCTAAATGCAAAATAAAAGAGTTACAATGCAAAAAAAGTTATATACATGAGAGTTATTTACAAATTAGCAGTATAAGGCAGTATTTATGTCAACATATTGCACAGTCAAATTATTGCACAATTATCCTGCTTATATTCAGTAAGAGGTCAGTGCACAGTTTACAGTCAGAGGGAGGAGTTGTAGAGTTTAATGGCCACAGGCACGAAAGACTGGCTGTGGCGTTCTGTGGTGCACCTTGGGGGAATGAGTCTTTAGGAGAGCATGCTCCTGTGCTTAACCAGAGAATCAAAGTTTGTAAACAAGAGAAATCTGATGGTCCGGCGTTAGAAAGGAAATGATGTTACCAGGCATCTGCAGCCCACTCCTAAACTGTGCCTGAGGCCCTATAAGGGGTCACTAGCACAGGAGCCCACATCTCTGACAAAGAAAAGGTAATAGTTTGGTTGCATTGTGGGTAAAACCAAGTTTAAAAATTAGTAGATTATAAAAAGAAGATATTTCCTGTACTTCCTGGACAGTAAAGGGGTTACAGTGCAGCAGCTACTTGCTATGCTTTTTTAAAGAGGTCTAAGAGGTGAGGGACAGAAGCACAGTAACAGAGATGTTTTTCTTAAACCACAGTGCAGTCTGGCCTTGCATGGACCTGATGTGGACGCAGCTCTCTTGTGAATCCTACGACCCCGGGGAGAGTGTTTGTGAAACCACTTGGTCTGCTATTGTCCTCCTGGGACTGGCCTCCTCTGAAAAGCTGCAGAAAGCCTGTAATCAGATTAAAGGTTGCTGGGACAGGGGAGGGGGGATTTTTGAGGAATAGCGAAGAGGTCCTGGAAGTTCTCTAATCAGTACCTGCCATTGAAGTGCAGAAGAGGGGCTAAATAACGCAGCAGGAGGGGAGGCGGGAGCCAAGCTGGAGGGACAAATTGGCCTGTTGTTGGAGGGAGATAATGGGACAATGAGGGAGGGGAGTATAATCAGGGAGTATAGAGAGAGAGAGAATAGGTGCAATGGGAAAAAGGAGGAGACTGAAGAACTCCAAAGGCGGCGGCCTTGTCCCATCCTGCCCTGGCAATTATATCACCTTTGTGAGCTGATTGGAGCACGCTGCAGAGTCCATCTGGGCTCTCAGATGGACGCAACAGCGGACATTTTCTCACTGTCCTCGCCAAGCGATCTCACCGGGCCGCTGAAGGACACCAGTGGCTCTTGTGTCTAAATGAAACTTGTAAGCCCACTCCTGCCATTCAAGAGGGTCCTCAATACATAATTGCAACATGACAGTGACAATCACAAGCTCTCACTTGAGTATTTTATTTCATTGTCTTGTTGTAAGGAAGTCTGTTTGTTCTCATGACAAGCTACAACAAAATAGAGTTTGTTGATGATGTAATGAGTTATATTGAGTGAGAACCAATAAAACTACCCTCCTCACTGTCCACAGCCTGTAACACTGATGTCATATCACCAGACATCCCGCTCAGTGTCGAGCTCCATCATTCTCCCTGTAGGATCTTTTCTGTCATTGTGCTTACTCATCAAACGTCCACTGTTTGAACAACCGGCATCACTAAAGGCCAATCTCTACTTTTTTATTCAGTTGACAAGAGTCCATTTGTCGAGGTCAAAGGGGAAAGTCTCAGGGGGGACGACCTCGCTGGCTGCACTGCTGAGGAGGAGAAGCAGAGAAATCACTATTCATAGCGGGGAGTTCTTTGATTGTGGCACAAAGGCCACTGGTCCCCTGCTGGAGTGAAAGAAGTAGAAATGAGAGGTGCTTTAAAACATGTGCGAGGGATCCAAACTGAATGCTTCAGCTAATTAGGTGCTCCACCTGCCCTGAGCCCTAATTACAGCATAACAAGCTGATTATTGTAATCAAAAGGAAACTCTTAGAATAACATTATTTTTTTGCTTGTTTACTGTCGATACTTGCATCAAATTTAACATTTTAACACAACTAACACATTTTCTTTTAAAAAACATTCACATGCAGAAAAGCAGTAAATCCATTAGTTTTTCTTTCTCCTATCCCGAGGAGGTTTGATTACATACAAGTTGATACAAGTTACATATCTGTCTATGTTGCACTTCTAATTATCACCACTACAGGCAGAAGGTGCAGAAAAATGCAGGCACAGGAAATCCCAACTTGCAAATCTCAAATAGGGGTAATAAAATAGTAGCTTTGTTTTTTGTCTGTTCTTGGGCTTTTTTTTAAAAAGGTAAACCTAAACATTTGTTTCTGTCAAAATTCAGTCTAGTCTGTTTTTTCTTTCATGTTAAAGGTACAATAAGTAGGATTTTTTCTTGCATTTTGTCAACAACACATTCAAACTGGGCTCTCCTCCTGGGCTCTTCAACACCAGAAGCTCACTCTCATTCTCTCATGTAAGAACACGCCCACCCCGCCGAGCTAACACAGACTGCATCACGGTTACCTTTGCGCTAGCATGCTAACCACTACTTACCGTTGCGCTAGCATGCTAACCGCTGGTTACCTTTGCACTAGCATGCTAACCGCCGGTTATCTTGTCCTACCCGGTTTGAGGCACCTAACAGAAAGAAGGCAGACTCTGCATCGCTCTTTCGCCATGTTAGCCGGTCTGAACGGGGCCCAGTTGCTAATTTGAACCACGCCCACACTCACCTATACGCTGTGATTGGCTCAGGGAACCACAACAGCGCCCCTCCTGGAAACGTCCCGTGCAAATCAAAACAGAATAGATGCAGAGGGTAGGGTCTTCACACACACTCACCAACACACATGTATAGAGGCCCATAAGTGATGATTTGTGATATGTAAATATTATTTTTCACAATTTTTGATTATTATCATTAAGGATTATTGTTATATTTCCCTTAACACGTAAGCTTATTCTTTCATTTACAATATGGATAATGCAAGGAGAACTGCACTTGGTGTATCCCTTGTATATCTGCATCTGAAAAATATACAAAAACAAAAGCGCATATGGTGATAGAATAATGATACGCTTCTTGTTGTGCAGATCCCCCATGTTCTCTTGTTGTGATAGGGAGGTCACATCTGGTTGTAAATTCTGTTGCAGAGGGCAAAAAGTTCAAACAATTTTAACTTTGCACGGCAACGCCATCTACCATTACCGACGATCTCTGCCGGCCTCACTACATTTTACCGTCCTGCTCTTGTCCACTAAAATGATATCAGGTTTGCCGTCTACTGTCTGCCTGAGCAGCCTTGCAGACAACTGGTAGGTAAACCTAGCCCAAAGTTGCATCCTGACAGTAAAATTAATAATTAAAAAAAAACATGTCACTTTCAAATGACTCTCCTTTGTTGAGTCAAAGTGTGCAAAGGTGTAGGCCCAGAGTATTAATCATTTATGTATGAAGAAACTTAATAAGATACCAATAGGAAGCAGGAGATGTGTTGTTGTAAAAGCTGAATCACTTACATTAAAATAAATACAAAAAAGTGGAAGTGCGTGAAAATGTTTTTCTTTAGTAATGTAAATGGATAAAAAAAAAGTAGCTTTACACTCATGCTGAGAGAGAAACATATCTCTGCACCAAATTCATCAATGTTTTGATTTTAGAAACAAAAATAATTCATTCCTGCATGCCAGCTAATATCCATGTTCACTCACTTAAAGAACTCACAGTATTTCTTGCTGGTGACCTACAGCATCTTGACCATTAACCATCATCAGGTTAACGCTGATGCGATGCAGCGACAGAGAGGGGGCAGTAATCTCACACTGCACAATCGCAACAAGAGCAACCGAGAGACGGGAGGGAAAGTCGTGGAGGAAAAAGGAGGGAAAAGGGGGACAGGAGAGGAGGGAGGAGAGGAGTGATTCTCCTGGGAAGGGAGGGTGTTTGGGTGAAAAGCAACAGCATATGTATTGTTGGAGGCCCTGACTCGCCACCCTGGAGAGCTCCCTGTTCCCACGGTTTGCTCAACAAACAAACGCACACCCCCCAACACACACACACACACACACACTCACACACCATGCACCCGCACGCAGTGGTGATGTCATTAATTACCATCAAAATGAGCATGACAGCAAGCAAGTGTGCGTGCGTCTGCCAGTGAGGCTTTGTGTATGTGTGTGTGTGTTCGTATATGTGTGTGAGCGTGTGTGTGTGTGTGTGTATATGTGTGTGTGAAGCAAAAAGAGAGGGAGATGTTGGGAATGAGAAAGAAAGAGACCATTGTCCATTCTGAAATAAAGAAATCTCCACTGAAGCATTGTAAATGGAAAAGGCAGAAAAATGGACCAAATTCGTGGATCTTTGAGTGCGAGCTGGGCTGTCACATCTCGTCAGAGCCGCACAAAACCTGACGTGCACACACCGCCCGGCCCGGACACAGAGACACACTGTGGCCCTGTGATTGTGTGCTCTCCTCATGAAATCCAGCCTCGTTCCTCCCGGCCTCGCAGGCACAGGGACTCTGGTTTTATCTCTTGTGCACGTGTGTATGTGGGAGGATTTTGCATGTATATATATTTTTTAAACTGTTATTAATAAATTAAATAAGTTTGTATTTATGATGCATATTATTTCCCAATTAGCAAAAAACCTCTTGCAGTGGCATCTTTGAATTAGAATATTTATAATACATTATAAGTGATACAACTTTAGCAGCATCTGTGAGTAAGTCCATCACTGCTCTTGAAAGTACGACTTGCTCCCAAGCAGTGGGCTGTATACTTTATATCTTTATCTAGCTATGTGTACTACATGTGAACATGTTAAGATATCTTATTGCACGAATTAAGATGATTTATGTTTTTGGTTTTCTGCATTGTTTTTCCATAGATGTTTTGTCACTTTAATTAATGTGATCCTAAATCAATATTCCTTCAGTTGTACGGATGTGTTGATGCTGAGTCGAAAGAAGTAAACTTGAACTTGACACAGTCTGCAGTCCAAGGGGACAAAACTGATTATATCTTATTTTTAATGTGAACATGCTGAATTTTCACTAGTAAATAATAACCATCATAGTTTGCCTATTTAATTAAAAAAAATGACAAATGAACAAGATGCTCATGCAAGCATGGCCTCAATATAGGTCAAGATGCTCAATGTTTACCCCGCAAAATGTTCACCATGTTCAATATCTTAGTTTAGCATGTAAAGCTGTTTTCCCACTGGTTAAAAAACCCACTAACACCCAGCTTATTTGCTTTGTGGGAAAGGCTACAACCGGTATTCAGACCCGGGTCAGATGACTCTGCAGTAGACCTGGGTAATTATCGCCTTGGCTCCGATCGGCATTGATGGGAACACAAAACCCGTGTCAACACGCTAATCTCCAACCCCTTTCCGGTACGATGCTATGCTCCTTTGGTAACTTCTGCGACTCCTTGTCATCTCAGCTACAAATTCGGCTCCTCTCTGTCCGAGCAGCGCTTGAACATCGTTCCAAATTTGTCGCCCTGAGTTTGATAAACGGACTATAAGGACATAACCTCGACATAACATCTTCACTGTTTACTAACCCTGTTTCGGGCGTGTTTGTGAAGTCAGACGGTGATGCAGCAGAAAAGAGACCGACAGGAGTATACTTCACTGGCAATGGGAACAGAGGCAATGACAAACCTGAGTCAACACACTAAAATAAGGTGGGAAAGGGGTATAAGTATGTCATTTGCTAATGAGCACTAAGCAAAAGTACAGCTTAAGTCAGTAAATTTCATCCTAAGAGGCTCCTGATTGTGTAAACTTAAATACATGTAAATGCATCAGATAGTTATCAAAACAACCAAAGGTGGCACTTGATAAAAAGTCAGGCCAACTCAAAATCAGTAACATTCATCCTCTTTGGACAATGAATGTCAGAACAAAATGTAACTATTGTTATTGACCAAAGCTGCTGCACGGACAGACATTTCCATCCCTAGAAAGCTGGCACGGCTAGAAACTGTTCCTACTGTGCATGTTCAGAGCTAAAGCACACATACGACCTCCTGGTTTGGCTAAAACGCAGCAGAGACGTGGCGTGGTTGTTAAAACGGAAGAGCAGAGAAAGGAACAATCCTGCACTTTAAACATGACTGAACAAACTCTCAGCCGGCTACTTAACATCTCTCTGCGTAACTAGTGGGTCCAGATGATCTAATATTTTCTCTCACCCAATAAATCTACAAACATTAAAGCGAATCCAAAGTGACTTTAAATAACTTTTAGGAACTACCCTGAGATGTATTTATGTGTGAAAGGATGTGTGTGTGTCAGCTCTGTAGATTCTTTGGCACGGCCTGGATCACTGAATGGAGCTTCATTAGAGATCATTAGTTTTTCTGCAGAGCGGGCCTCTCTAAGCTCTGGTTATGCAGTGAATCGGGCCAGGGACTGAGATTATTGTCGAATGTGCAGCCATGAATGCTCGGTATTCCACCTCATCAGAGTTTGCATAGATAATTGCTACTATTTGATCTCCACTATCTGAAAGGAACCCGTGTTAACTAGACGCTTTGATTGGGACGTGAAGGGAAGAGAAACAAATGTGAGCTTTGTTGTCTTGTACAAATTTCTCCTCTCGGGGGTTTATGAATCTGCCGAGCTGAAACTTTGATGAGGTCCTTGTTTCAGCACCGGTCTCAGCTCCGTGTTTGGGAAAATGTGCATGTGTGCCCCATCCTCCATCTCATCAGGGCTCACGGTGGACTGAAACAAAGCACTGCATTGAGGACATGGGATGGACGGTTGAAAGTGCTTTGCCTGTATGTATGAGTTATTGTTTGCATGATAAGCTCCTTAAGATGCATCGTCTCATTTACAAAAAAAGTTCTGACAAGATGATTAATGTCACAAAATTTTGGAGAACATAGAAACACCAGAACTAATACGATAAGTATTATAGTTGTAGAGTTATTACTGTTTTATAACATTATGTATAATTGCTTTATTGTATTATTTCTCCAATCATGTTTACATGTAAAGCACTTTGGGCCATCTCCTGTTGTTTTTAAATGTAAGTCACAGACCTCAGCACCCAATTATTAGAAAAATAATTCCTTTAAAAATTATTCACTTAAACTTTTATTTAGAAAAAATAATAGGAGAACCTTTTCAACAACATTTAACATTATTTTACAAACAGCTTTAATCTATACATACCTCCGTACTTGATTAATCGTAGCATCTCCAGCTAGAGACGGTCGACTCTTATATTCATGGTTTATGATTTCCTTTTATGCAGCGACTTCATTTAACAAACACACTGTAACCTACGTGGAAAACACAACAGAAACGAACACACATAAAACTGCGCATATCCATTTCCATTTTGCAACATCCTCACACAAAGTAAAAGTGTAAAGTGTCTAAAAAGAACAGAGTTAATGGTTGCCTATTTAAATGTAGATTAAGAAACGTTTAAGTTTGCACCATCTAGCTAAACAGTTAAGAGATTGTGGCTACCGAAGGTCAATAACAGAAGGCTAGGTAATTTAGCTGTTTCCAGTTTATTAGCAGGATAGCATTTCTATACATATGCCACTCAAACAAACAAATACACAAATGCACCTTTCAGAACATCATTAACAATCTCAAAGATAACAGTGGTTCATACCTGCTCAAGTGTGCAGCAGGTGCATGACGGCGCACTTCCCCCATCACTCGGTATGACGCCGATTCACCGCCATTTTTTTATATCCGGTTTGGCGGCAGGTATTATCAAAACTCCGCCTTCAAAATAAAAGACCATACCGATTGCAAACATAACATAGGAAAATATAGAGAAGATAAAACTGTATATAAAACAAGTTGTAGGTCAATTGTGAAAATGTAATTTTAACAGACACCTTTTTTGTGTCTTTTTAAGGGTCATTTAATTCATATGTGAACAAAAATGTAATTATACTTTTGTTATGATAATTTGTCTCCTTTCATTCTCATATATTACCTGTAGGCTGCAATCCATCAAGCAAATATTAAGAAATAAAAGGTGTGTGTTAAGAAAGATTTGATAAACTTCTGTCTGTTTTGAAGGCACAAGCAAACATGATGTTAAGATGGTGTCAGTTGTGTTTAGGCATTCTCTGTGTTTGTTATGCATGCACAAGGAGGTAAATGCAGGTAAAATGGCAATAAAATAGCTTGAAGTGAGGGCACACAGTGTTTTATTTCCAGTAGGTGGTGCCACAGTGACAGTGACTCTGACTTATTCAGGCTCCATGATGAAAAAACTCTAATGACTCTGATGTTACAACAATGTCTGTGAGTGTGAACTCTTTCCAAACTGTCACACATTTCTCAATGACAATAATAAAGAGAAAAGGGACACATTATGCTCAGCGGTAACTGGTGATTTTGGTGGTTTAAAAAACAATTTATGAATACAGAATCACTTTTTTCCTCTTTCACACTCTAAAACTCCAGCTTCATGTTGTCCATGCAGTTTTTTATCGCTGCAGTGTAGAGGTTAAAAAAGGAGAAATGTTCATTTGTAGTAACAAAATATTGATAATAATCAACACACTTTGAATTAAAAAAAACAGTTACAAATGAATCAAGAACACATCCTACTCATTAATAATGTATAAATATGATATTAAACTTCTGGAGTTCTTCTTGCTTTTACCATTAATGGAAACAATGAGTCAGCAAGGACATAAAAATATAAAATCCCTTTATCAACAACTTGTACTGACATGATCATTGGAGAATTAATATTTACCAAGAGCCCTGTGCCATTTTTTGGACAACATTAATTGTGTATTTCAGCAAATGATGCGTCAGTTAAATGCAAGTACAGGCCTGCATCTGGTTCTGTGGGTAAAAATATATATAAGCTGTCACAGCCAGAAACTGGTGCGAGAACTGTAAAGAAGCCACACAACAGAGAGGAACAGGCTTTTTCTAAGTGAAACCTACAATTTCCAGTATTTAGACCTTAAAATATAGAGTTTTGTTCTTCTCTGATATGTTATAATATTACTTAGTGCCTTGTATTTCTCATGGAGATATTAGTTGTGTTTGCTTTAAGTCAGCCTGTAGGCATCACAGTGCTTCTATGTCATTATATTACTATTATGAGAGGCAAGGAGTACAGTTCTGTCAGAAACCCCACACAGAGATAAGAGAGGTTGTCTAACTGGAGGTGCTTTTCAGAATGCAGAATTTTAGCAACTTTCTTTCTTAAGAAAAAATGGGTACAGGCAGAAAACAATGAATAAATGTTATTTAAACATATTTTAATAAAGATATTATAAAACAGAACAAGTCTGTAAAACAATGTTGCTTCATTACTAATATGCCCAAATAAAGCAGGCAAGTGTCAGAAATACAACTACAATACAGTCCTTACATTAACCCTAACTTCTTGTTATGCTTTCTTTTAACGTCCTGTTAATCACTCAAAATATTAATCATTATTTTTCTTTCCAAGCGAGAAAGAAAACGCCCCCCGCAACATGTCTAGCTGTTTGTGTCAGATTCTCTCTACATGATGTCAATATAGTTATTTTACAATGAATTCACTGATGAGACCCTCCTGAGCAGGTCTGCCACCAGCCTCAGTGTTGTCTCAGACCGAGTGAGGTTTTCATCTTTCTTCTAAATCAAAGGAGTGAATAATAAAAGAGAAAGAACTTTTTCCTAATGATGTGGCATCGCGGCTTATTAAGCTGCTGAAAGAGACCTTGTAGAGCCGCAGCAGCTCCTTAAACCTGCCCAATAAGGAGCAGTGCTGATGAGGTGAGAAGCAGAGAATGCCTAAAACAAACTGCAGAGGGGCTCCAGCAAAACAGCCAGGGGCTTAAGATATATTAAATTACCATGATTGGGACTTAAGGCATGCTTAGAGCCTGTTTGAGAGGCTGGGGAGTCTCAAAGCAGAGCTATTCATGTCTGGGGAGCCGGGTCAATAGGTTGGGGAAGTTCACAGGACCTGATTCTATTCTTATGCAAACGCAGAGTACAAGGCCTAAAGCTCACTCAGTTGGAAGATATAAATGACGGGACCATCATCTTCAGGCCTCCGCAGACACCGAGCTGCTCTACAGCTGCCTGCTCGTCATTCATGAGGCAGAGCTGCCACGTCTGAGGGACCCCTGAACGTCTCACCTACTAATCAGAAAGCTCTTATAAACAATAAATATTAAATTCAGCCCTTTATCATGGAAAACATCACCTATCACTCAGATTTTAGCTTGAACGACATAACACATGTGATGCTGCGGTAAGCATTATTTTATACACCTTTAAAACCAGCGCATTAAGTGTGTCTAAAAAGTTAATTCTCCGCTTAACACACCTCCAGAGACTTCTGCCACAATAAACATCTATCTTTATCTGCTGACAAGAGCAGAATGAATGAATGAATGAATGTACACTGAGTGCCGTGAGAGAGGACACCTGCAGCCAGCAGCTCCACCAGTCAACTCTGTGCGACACACTCTCACATGCATCATTTTCACAGACTGATTGTGAACATCTCACAGATAATGAGGAATGATTCATTGATTGTGTCAGTGGAGATTATAACAGCTGTAAGATCCAGCCTTACAACAGACTGTGATGCTCACATGTGGTCATGAGTGATAAATATGTGTGTTGAGATCGGGGCTTCCTCCGTGCCAGGCTTCGACCACCATTTCTTTATGGGACACGCTATCATTAGAAACTGCAGGGAGTGTTAATTAAACAGGCTGTTTAAACATAATGTTGCATTCAGAGTTTAGACTTTTCTCACACCAAGAAAGGTGCCTTCAGGTTCAAATGTTCCTGATAGTAAATATAAACATTTATAAACATGACTTTTTGAGATAAAATAGGAAAAATAGAGAGACAAACTGAGCCTTGACCCTGTAAAAGGGCCTGCAAATTTTGTCTTTCTTATTTTTATGAGAGACAGAAATAAAACAATGGCCTGTTAGAGAGTATGAATAAATGCCCTTATGTTGACTTTAATACACCACGGTGTGACCTGTCAGGACATTACAAGGTTAGAGGACCACAAGCTTGTCTGTGGGCTTGTGCCGGGTCAACTTGTGTCCCAGGAGAGTGAAAGGTCGTGACCCCTTCTGTCCAGCAGCAGGTCGACACTCTGCGGACATGAGGTCTCCACATTGTGGGAGGCAGGTCACTAATCCAGACGACACAGACAGGCTGCGTGAAGGCGTCTGAGGGTCAAGTTTATTACATGTCGGTGAAAGCAACAGGTGGTCTTTAACACTTTTCTTTCAGATTATTAACTATTCAATTATTAGTCTCTTGATAAAACTAAGGTGAATAACTTATATTAGACAGGACTGTGTTATTTAATCAGTTGTATTGTTTTAGTATAATTTCTGTCGAATGAAAATTATGACTTCACTTTTTTAGAGGATTTGCAGAGACAAATGTGACCCACAATCCAGCAACATTTTCACAATGATTTCATCGTTTTGACACAGTTCATTAAAGTCAGGAGGGAAGGACATCTACATCTCAACACTCTTACAGAGCTCTCAATAATTTAAGCTCAGGCCTTCCCAGCTTTCCTTCACTTTTCTTGGTTTGCTTTAATTTGTAATGTTTTTACCTGAGATATTTCCATCAGGTCCAGACAGAGAGCAGCTTTTCTAAACTGTTGAACATAGTGAATAAAAACACACTCATCATATTTCGTCACATTTCTTTTATTGTGTAAAGAACAAATCATTTTCACACGCTTGCTTTCATCATCTCAAATGCCACAATTCCATACAAATAAATTAAGCAGACTTTAAAAACTGTACATCATTTCAAATTTTATTTTTAACGTCTTAAAAAAATAATCTACATACAAATAAAATCAACTTGCAGGACAAAAACTCAATATTACTTTGACATGATGATCACGGCTCATAGATCACATTAAAAATAAAGAAAGCATAAGGACCAGTTCATCTGAATACTTTCTCTTTTTCACAACCACAACTCCTGTTATTGACTTTTTCAGTGATCAGCTGTGGTTTGAACTCTATTTAGTTACATGTGTGTACGTTTGAAAAGGCCTTTTCTTCACTGCACAGAGGCAGACACCCTGAAATCCATGTGAGTCCATGTGACAAAGCACACTGATGATGCAGCACAGAGTTGTGGCCTCAGCATCCCGATGGTCCTTTTCTAAAAACACAAAGAAAGAACAACATAAGTAATCGCACTCAGTTCTGTCGTTCAACATAAACACAGGACGTTAGTTTCTGTGCAGTCAGATGGAGTGACGTCTCCAAACATTAACGCTCGTCTTGAACTGGTTGCATCATCTCAACTCTCCTGTGATGATGTTCAGGCGGGAGCTCGAAGTGAGATCAGCCCCGCGGCCATGCCGCTGCCAGATTCACCAAATTATATAAAGAGGTTTCTGGACAATTTAATCCCACTGGGAGACATGGTAAGACCCTTTCTTTGCCAATTTTCACCCTCTCCCTGATTCAAACCTCCTCTTTCTTCCTGCTGCTTTTTTCTTTTTCATGTTCCCTCATATCTTTTCTCAGTGTCGCTGCCTCCCCCCAAAACCCCCTCAGACAGACAGCATGCAGTTTATGCAAATGATCCGCCTTTCATGCTCAAAGTTGAATGAGATCTTAACAACAAAATCTCTCTCTCCCACACACACACACACACACAAACAGTGACTCAGTTTGAGAGTGAGCTCATCTTCACTGTTTTTCTTTTCATTTCAGTTTTCGTGTTTTATTTTGAAATCCTTTGCTTGATTACACAACACAGGTGGGCAGTGAAGCAAGGTGACAAAGAGTGTGTGTGTGTGTGTGTGTGTGTGTGTGTGTGTGTGTGTCGGAGAAAGTCAGCTGGACGTGAAGGTGAAGAGTGATGTTAGGATGGACATAAAAGTTAAGATTCAGTTTGGGAGGTCGAGAGAGTTGCAGTGTGTGTGTGTGTGTGTGTGTGTGTGTGTGTGTGTGTGAGAATGATGAATGTGAAATTCTCGGTGTTCCCAGGGTCTGGGTGCTGTCTGAAAGGCCTGGGTGTAGGGGGGGTGTGTGGGGGGTCCCTGTGCCCAGCTGTTGGGGGGACCTGAGTCTCTGACAGTTTGTCCTTTTCAGCAGCACATAGCTGGGCCGTCCTGCCTGTCGCCATAACAACGCCACAGCCCCTCTGTCATAGTAACGCCATGCAGTCAGAGCACAGGGGGAGGGAGGGGGGAATTTTGGGGGGAGGGACGGCAGACGTGAATGAAGAGTCGAGACATTTCCACCTCTGTGAACTTGAACTTGACTGACAGTCTGAACGAGCGGCGAGACAGAATGGAAATCCACTCCTGAGAGATATTCAGTTCCCACAACACTTTCATACGTTTGACATGTTAAATTATTATGAGTTTATACTGATTTGTGGGAGTTTAGGATCAGAAATTGGACCTAAAAGTAACACTTTTTTCAAAATAAATAAATGAAAAGGACAAAAAGTCCTTGCAATTACATTGTTATTAATTGTTCTTTATAATAAAGTAAAGAATCTAACAAGAAATAACACAAAAGTTACCAAAAGTTAACCTAAATACCACCACTTCTATAGCACCTCATTTCTTTATTTCCCTTAACATCACATGACAGATACTATTGGGGCATTTACTTTTGACCTCTTGCACAATCATTATCTTCTGATGTCTCTCTTATGAAGTCACTCAGCAGGCAAACAGATCACATCAGGACCATCTGACAGCTGCAGCTAACTCACAACACGCCTGATATGTTCATCAGTCAGCGTGTGTATCTCCGTCTCTCTGCCTCGGGGTCGGTGTGTGTGTGACGTGTCTGCTCCGGCCCTAAAGCCGCTGAAAGGCGAAGGGCCCACATCAGGGGTCTTAGCCGCTCAGACTCAGTGGACCATGGGAAAAAAAGCAGCGGTGAAAGGTCCCCTGTCGCTGCTACAAAGCCAAGAACAAGCCGTGGCAGGATAATCGCGTGTATCCCAGATTAAGACGGGATTGCAGCTGCAGGGTGGCAGGGACGTTAAAACATATAAAGATTCACCTTCAGTAGAGCTGAAGGTCTGCACGGGTTCTGGTTCTGAGACATGAGGTCAAGGGTCATTAGTGTTTTAGTGTTTCAACTAAAGCATCACGTTTAAATTTTACAAAAGCACCAAGTCTAAGTGTGTTTTCTCACATTTGAAGGAGGACAGTATGTCTTCTTTCTGCTCGCCTTGCTCACAAAAAATGTAATATTGATGGATGCTCAGGGAGTTTACAGATTCAAGATATTCAAGATAGGATCCAAATTTGACATACAGCGTCAGTGTTTTTCACTAACATTAGTCCTGGCATGAGACCACACACTCTGGCTGTGAGAGAGTCACTCAGACATAAAGCGGTATGAAGACAAAGGGGAAACTTTTCCAGGAGACACTCTCATGGCTGCAGAGTTAATGCCGGCATCTGCCACTGTCTGGTCTGTGCGACGTTCCCACATCATACCCTCATAGGTTTACTGCGGCGCACTCTCTCTCTCACACACACACACACACACACACACATATACAACGCTGGGAACGAGAGGTGGCAGACCTTTGTCAAGTGCTCCTTTCACAAAGCAGCCATTGTGGAGCGACGCCAGGATCAGAATGATAATTTGGACCTGTGTTTACTAACAGGGTCTGCTGCAGCTGCAGAGCACAGCAGCAACCTGCAGCCCAGTGCGCCGAGTCTGCGGCCTTTAAAGGTGTGCAGGTGTGTGCAAGCTGCAGGTCACTTTGTGTTTGCTCTTTAATATGTTGTTAAATGGGACTCTTTTTTTTCCCTCAAATAGTTTTTGCAGGAAGTTGAGTGAGAACAATTAATATGTCTCCTAATATCGCTCTGCCTTTTGTCTTTAAATTATCTTTATACTCTAAAGATGAGCTAAATTTCTTAACTTATGGTTAAAATCTGGTCTCAGGTTTGGATGATATAAATTCAAATCTATACACACATAAAAAATTGATTCAAGACTAAAATACATATTTTAAACATGCTAATAAAGCTGATTTACACACGAGCTCTGTGCTGGTATCATACAGTGTGTTCCTGTATGAGCTCATATCATCAGCTTCACACCCGCCCCTCCCCCAGCTGCTGCTGTAATTACAGCCTCGTGTCTAATAAAGGGACAGTTCCCCTTTTATTTTTCAAGCCCTGGCACTAACCATTAAAACCGTTGTGAGGACAACGACTTATACTGTTTCCGATAGTTTAAACTATCAATTGTGGTATCTCCTTGCAGAATTGGTTAATATATCATATTATTACATATAAGGACAAATGCTGGAAATAAAACAACAGGGATTCACTAAAGTCATTCATTTTTATCTGGAAATGGAGAATATTTTTGGCCTTCTGCCTGGGGAATAAATATTTTCAAATGAAAAATGTCCCCAACATGGTCGTATTCAATCATCAGATAAATTAAATGTGACCTTTAAACTACCAATTAATTACAATTAATAATTCATTCAGCATGTCCCCCTAAATTCAAATCTGGGGAATCTTGAGAATGCTTGTAAAGAAAATTCTTTATGTCAAAAAAAAAAAGGGCAAATTAAACAGGAAATGTATACTAACATTTTTTAAGTCTGGTCAAATTGTTTCAGTGCAGGTGGGTTGGGGTGGCAGGGTGCATTTGATCTCCAAAACCCTGTTTAACAGCCCTGCTTTGTGGACAAATTAATACTTCCATGAGCTTATAGTAGATTTCTCTTGTTTTAATGTAGGCCTCCAGCTTTAATGATGTCATGACGTATAACTTACGCACATCATCTTTAATTTAAAAAATAATAAAATACAAAACTGTATTTTTCGCTTCTATAATGTAAATATTGATGTGTACGTGTGTGTGTGTGTGTTTTCGTGCAGACCCGCAGGTGAGCTGCTGGTGCTGCTGCGCCTTTAAATCCTCTCTGCTCCTCGTTTCTATGCAATTATGTTAATAAGCAGCCTGTCTGCTGCTCTTCATTACCGACTGCACAGCGTCATTGTTTCCTTTATTTTACAGCTTTTACCGACACCCTGCGTGGTTTTTTGTTGTGTTTTTTTTTTCTTAGCAGCGCTGCTTTATCCCACAGAAGCGATGTGCCGGGAGAGAAACAGAGAAACAGAGAGGCTAATGTCGGATATAAACACTTTGATATAAAGACTTTGTGCATGAAGCGTTTCCGTTTGCAGCACATTTTATTCTCACAACACTGCGGATAAACAGGCCTCTGTCCGTAAGTAACAACACTTCTGCATCATCTGCAGCCTGTAGGCCTACTGTACATAACACAGGGCTATTCTTTTTCGCGATACATATTTAACTGTAGGTCCATCTGACACAACTAAGCGCCCTAAAGGACCTAATGTACACCTGTATATGTCATTTACAATACAAAAATATGTGATGACGTAACGCAAGAAGGAGGGAGGGGAAACTAATAAAACTGACGAACTGAGAGAGAGGGGGTTCAGTGTGTTTTTTTTATGAATCCTTATTATTAAGGTCTCCGGCCTTATACAGGCCTGTCTCTGCAGTCTGAGCTCTGACTTCTTCATTACAACTCGTGTTTAGGAATTCTTTAACGAAAAGGCGTTTCAGTGTTTCTCTCTGTTTCTCAGCGCTTTGACGGAGATTTAGCAAGAAAAATACAAAAATATGTCTTCACATTTTTCTTTAAAGGTACATGTAGTTCTATCTTATAATATAATATAATATAATATAATTTAAACTTACAAAATAATACATGATGATTGGTTAGGCTATTAGATTGTTTAGATGTAACCAGAGCAGGAGATTAAAGGCCTGTCAGGTTCAGGTAAGGTGCTTCATCAAAGGGCCTTATTTGAGGCCTAATGGGGCTTCTTCATCTACTACATTTTTAAAACAGTTTTAATCCTTAAATTAAATATTTTTTTGTACAGCTTAAAACCTCAAATGACAATTTTCCCCCAATAGTTATTATTCTAATAATATCTGTAAATGTACGTAAAGAATATTTTGAACTATTCAGTTAAAAAAATATTTTTAAAGGAACATTAAAACAGAAATATTCAGAAGCATATTTCTAAAACAATATTGTTCATAACAGTGTTATTATGTATAAATATAAATATAAACTTTTTAAAAATCAGAATCATTTTTTTCCTCTTATTTCCCCTTTTTTTAAATGTTGGTAGAATAACCGAGACATGGTCACATGTACTCAGCTTTTAATCTAATATACCATATATACCAATATGTCCAGACTTATGAAAAAGACATATTTGTGAGTGCAATATATATATTTTATGTGACGTGCTTTACCTACTTTAAAGTGACTTTGACTTGTAGACCCATGATTTAAATTCCAGATATAATTTTAAGTATAATAGGTCTAATAATGAATTCAAAGTTCACCTGCATTATAACTTATGTTCAGACTGGCGTGATAAAAGAGATATCAGAGGTGTCAGGTGTTCAGGAATGTTCCAGCTGCTTTATGAAAACAAATACGATCGACCACTAAAACACTAACTTATTCATTCTCCTATTTATTTACAGTATTGCGAGAACACTGCCTCACTGACTGATATTTAAATGTGTCAGTCATGTGACCTGACTGATCAGCTGCAGCTCACAGCACAGAGGAGACGTGTAGAGAGACTTTAGGTATAAAGACAGACTGATTAACGATTGAGGGCTGACGAAGGAGCAATTAATGCTGCCGCTTTGTGCCAACAACCATTTTACAGGCAGCAGGAGACGCCGTCAAGATGGCCTCCATACACACACGGTGATGATCCGACATGTCTGCTGGAGAAGGCCTCTCTGTCACACTTAACGCAGCACAGAGGTGGCTGGTTCAGTCTAGGAGAACGCTTTATCATATTTCTATCACATGCAAAGTGTGACATTACTTTCTAACTGCAACATAATTACATTACATTAAAATATTTGGTTTTATTCACATTTAAATGTTGTATTTTGTTTGATTAAAAAATATTTAGTTTAAATTATAAAGAAAAGCTTTTGTCAGATATTTAACGTGAATGTGAATCTGCATGACAGGGGCTGGAGATACTGTGTGAGACAAAGAGTGGATGTGAACCTGCAGACTGGGTGATAATGAACTGATACAAAATATAAAGTGGATCTGACCAAAAATCTCCAAGTTTAGCACGTATAGAGCCACACACATCATTCTGCTGCACCAAGAGTTGGACGGCATCTGTTTTAATTCATTTATTTAAAGAAGGGATGTAACGACATCATGAAGAGCATTGTTGGTATTTTAATCTATGATGGAAGTTAAAATATTATATCTAATGCATGTAAGGGTTAACAAAGGAGAGGGAACTGAATGTAATTGTTTCAGAGACTTTAGTGTGTGGACAAGTGTACGAGAGGGCTGACATGTAAAGGAACAGTATCAGGCACGCAGGGCAGGTATTACAGCAGGGATTCCTTCTGGCTTTTAAACTTAAAAAAAAAACATCTCAAAAAGAAGAAGTGTGTGATTGATTTTCATAATTCTTCTCTGAGGTCACACAGAAAGGTTCATCTCTGTAATCTCACATAGAGAAAAACAACAGAGTTTTACTTTCTGGCCTTTAAATTGAGCTGACTGGATGTGTGTAAATAATTGATATTTAGAAACGTGTAAAATGTACTGAGCACAGGCGTCTTTCAGACACTGAAAAAAAAAAGACATGGATCTATTTTGAGTAAATTGTTCATTTTGTCTGATCAGTCTTAATTCAAAGATCTAAATGATACTTTAACAGAATATTCCTCACAAACACAAAGCTGGACATGGGATGTTTTTTTGATACCATAAAGCCACCAGTTGTTGCTCTTCTTACTGTGGCGATGGAACCTCCAAAGCCTTAACGTTCAGATAAATTCATAACCCACCTGTTAAGACATCGTGTCCTCTTGTGTCTTTGTTTCTCCTTGGCCTTGGTCTCTTTCGTGCAGGGAGCAGAGAGTTCGGAGGTCATTCCTACTTTCGGTTATCTAGCTTTATGACGGACGATTAACACTCATACAGCTAGATAACCAAAGACAGGAACAGGCTCCACTGTTTGCTGTGACAGGGAAAGGTACGTCTGAGGAACCCTGGAAACAAAGAAAAGTATAAATATTATTATTATTATTATTATTATTATTATTATTATAAAAGCACTGCACTGACTTCAGTTGGAAACTTGGGTTTTTAAAAACTGAAAAAAAGATTTTTTTCAGACCAGCTTTTGTTCAATAAAATATGTTTTATTTCATCTAAACACTTAATTAACACCCTTTTGTTTGTTTAGAAAACTTTTTGCACTCTCTGGACTGATTTCAATGAATTCCTCTTTCAGACAAATACAGCTGGCAGCTTATAACTATGTGAGAAAAGTAATGTAGCTGCTGATTGTGGCTGTTTTAAGCATTTTGCCAGCTCTCGTTGCACATTACATCGCCACTTTAAGGGGCTTATACTTATTATCATATATGACATGTCTTTTGGCCTTAATGTCTAAATGTCTAAACTCTTCTTCAGACTTCTTCTGATATCCACCCAGAAAACTCCTTTGTCTTTAAGAAGCTTTAGCATTAATCATCTGCACAGGATATTGTTCTCTTTGGTAACTATTTTACTAACACATAACTTCACACACTTAAATGTGCAGACACATGACTGCTTATGCCTTGCCTTATTTATTAAACTGAATATTTCATGTTCTGTTTTTACAACAACACAATGCTGCATTAATATCGTTGATATCATTTTATTACGTCACTGAGATGTTGAATCCTGACACTTATGTGTAGTTTTATT
Source organism: Semicossyphus pulcher (assembly GCF_022749685.1). NCBI lineage: Eukaryota > Metazoa > Chordata > Actinopteri > Labriformes > Labridae > Semicossyphus > Semicossyphus pulcher. The sequence goes on from NW_027211603.1 coordinate 18,104,635, forward strand.
CCTCAAAATGCTTTTCTTAAGATTTGAAACAAACAACCAACACTTCCTATAATACATGAATTGTATTATTGTCATTCTATAATTTATAAGTAAACTAATAATAACCTCGTGATGAACTCACGCTTTTCTTTGTCAGTGCGTCTGACGTCAGATGTTTTAATTGGGGAGTAGATGTACAGACAAGGCGTGCGTCACTTTCTTTGTATATGTGGGAGAAAATTCTCACACATATTAATTAACAGAACCTTTAATAAAATAAAACACTGAAGATTCAACAGACTAGAGACTGTGTCTACAGTCAGTCTGAGTTAAGCAGCACAAAAAGAAATCTCACATTAAAGGTGTGAAGTTACTGACTCAATAAAGGGGCTCTTGTTTAAACAAAACAGGCCTGTGTTATAGCTTCATGTTCATAAACTAAAATAACGTTGACTTTGTCAAACAGGTTAATGCAGAGCTGATGTATTCACTCCATGTGCGGTTTATTCTGACAAATATGACAGAGTAGCCTATATGACTTATCTTTTGGTTGTGGCTTGGACAATGAGCCCTGTCTTAAACATAAGACTTGAATGCAACACAGTTAAATGAGTACAAACTGTCTGTAACACCCTGTTCCTAAAACATGTCTAACATTATGCCCGTGAATCTGCAGGCTGACAATGAGATGCATTTCATTCAAACACGTTTGTAAATGATGTGATCAGCTCTGACCTGTGCAAACTAAACACTGAAGCTAAAACACTCACTTTCACATCCTCCAACACGTCTCGTGCACCCACGGAGACTAAAAACATCCACATGAGGCAGCGAGAGGGTCTGTAGCATCATTCAGGCTCCAGAAATGCACGAGGACACGCGAGTTTCTGCACAGCCTCGCTCTGACAAACAGGTGAGCGCGCGTGGATCGGATCGATAAATCCCACACCGTCCTCCTCGAGGCTGCGTGTCCGCGGGTAGCTGTGGAGGGTGAGGTATCCTTGTTGAATTGTGTGTTGTATCCGTGTTCAGAAGGGATTCTTCCAGGTTCACGCGCCTTCAGACAAGCAGGATGGCCTAAATGTTTGTCCGAGCTCGTGAGGATGCTCTGTGTCCCCTCACTCAGCCTCCAGTGGTCTCCTCTCACCTCCTCTCTGCCTTTTTTTTCTAAACGTCTCATCCTCCCACCCGGCTATGATAACGTCACAACGACGGCAGGTTGCTGGGAACCAATCACATACGACCTGTGAGTGTGTGTGCTGTTTTGGGGGTGTGTGGCACATACTGCATACAGAAAGTATGGTCTTCGGTTCACTGTAAATTATTTTCAAATATTCAAACGTAGCTCGCATCGTTTAGCTGTGTCTCTGTAAGGAATAGTAACTGTTCTTCTATTGAATGAGATTTATTTCGACATTTTCCATAGCCGAACTGCGCAGCATGTTAAAGTCTTGTGGCTAATGTCGTTAAGCTGTTGGGGTTATTTCCATTTAAGTCTTAGGAATATATGATATTATTTTAAAAAACAAAGTCAGGCAATAGTTAATGAATTAACTTGTATGATGAGCATGCGCAAATTACTTGTAATTTTTTTTTTTTAAATATTTAGAGCCAATATAGCCTATAGATTTTTTAAACGTCTGAATATGGCGCCCTCTAGTGTTAGTAAAGCAGAAACCCTTCAGGCCAGAATGCATAAGAACAGTGTTGTGTACACATGTGTAGGAAAACATATTGAGTGTAATCATTTAAGTATCAGCTTTACCTCCTCTGTCATGGCTCACACATGGTTTATTGCATGTCACAGACGAATGATTGATATGCAAGGAGTGTTTGCCAGGTGAACACATTGCTTATGGTGTGCAAGTGCGTTCTCAGGGTTGACAAAACAATGAGGAAACGCTCATTCTTTTTTTATGTATACCATCATTATTAGTAAAAACTCTTAAGATGTTATTTTAGATAGAAAAACACTACAATACATGCTTCATAGGCCAAGAAACAATGGCGTCTGATATTGAAAGTTAGACTTAAAACTGATTTGTTCTCACTGTAGTAAAAGTGTCTAAACTTGTAGCTCTGTTTGAATTAATGTTTAGCGGGGGGGGAAAAAAACTTAGATTTCCTTTAGATGGGATGAGTTAAGGCACTTGTCGAGATTTCAGATAAAATGAGACGGATGGACCAGAATCTTCCGTGATACCCTGCTGTACATCACCTCGCCTGTTACATAGAAGTGTTCCTGAAATCTTCTCCCTCAGAGGAGCTGGATCATCTCTGCCCCTGAATGAGGAGAAAGTTGATATGGATTCAAAAGTCAGAAGTCTATAGAAAAATAAAAGAAGTTGCCCTCTAGAGAGAAAAAAAAATGTTGCCTTACCCTCATGGAGGTAAGTCCACAGATTGTATTATTATTAGAGTCGTGTGAAAGAATGAGAGTATAGCGCCCTCTGCTGCTCGGATGGTGTCCACACTTCCATCCAACAAATCTCATTCTCTCTGTTCTCGACGGTGATGACCAGTTTAACACATTTCCTGTTTTTGCGATACACATCGGACTTCTACTTGTATGCAACAAGTAACAAGTTTTCATGAAATACAGAACCAGGGTTAATTTTGAAAAGGCAAATCAATGAGGCTTAAATAAAATGCCAATGAGAGAGCCTAAGATGCAGAACATGCATCTTCACAGATGTGCCAGTTATTATGTTCTCGTTTCACCGCCTGTTGCATTAGGGCAATATTGAGCGTTGGATTAAACATTACCTCCAATACAGGAGGAAATGTTGGTAGATGGAGCATTAAATAGGTTTAAAAATGGATTTTGGTCATTCCTGTCACAATCCTTTGTCTAGCTTCAGTTTGATGCATGACCATGCTGAACACTAATATCATCCACCCTATATTTATGCCAACATTTGTTCACATTGAAGCAAGTTGGCATAATTCAAAGTACGAAGAATGACCTTTTATTGTATCTCAATCAATGGACAGAAACAATCACTTGATTTTTTAAGCCGGAGAAACTTAAAAATGTGATGATTCTCAATGTCAAAGTCAAGTCACAGCTGCACTTATACTCACACCACGCCTACACTAATCTGACATTTCACAGCAGCTTTCATGCCTCGTCTACACCATCTGTGATAACAACATGAGCACCGATTCAAAAAGGATTATAGAGCAAGAGGCAAAAATCATTTCCTCATTCTCTCGTCACAAGTTGAAGAATCTGCCTGGACTTGAATAGAAATAGCAACACAAGCCAAGAGAATGAAAGGCAAAAAGATTTTTTAATATAAAACATTGCAGAGGGTAAAAAGGCTACACGTGAACCTCTTTTTGTATTTATGCAAAAGATTGACCTCTTATAGACTTTCATGGTGGGTAACACCCGTACCTACCAAATACTGTATGAAATGGTGACATAAACTGGACCTCAGTGAAAGTGCTTCATGTAAAAATCACAAAAAACTTTATGTACAAGTAAAAAAACTAAAAAATATGCTAGAGGTGGATGAAAGACGAAATGTTTCAGAATCCATACAAGAAAAATCTATGTGAACGCTCCAAAGTAAAATAATACATGAATATTCACACCGGATTCTTCCGCACATCAATGATTGCATTGTTTGGAGTCAGTGGTCCGACGTTGAGGCTGGAGCGGCGGGACTCTCGGCGAGACTTCACAGCAGGCAGGGATGTTATGCCGCCCCAGGACCCCACACCAGTTTGAACTACACGATTAACGGGAACGTCCCCTGTCGCTGGAAGCCACAGCTCCTCCATGACAGCAGGTTCCTCTGTGGGGAGGGACGAGCGTCTCCACGTGGAAGGCAGAGGGGTGTTCACCAGCTCACGCATTTCCTCCCTGGACCTGGGAGGTTTGTCAGGCTGCCCCGGTCCCCGACCTCCAGGGCTGTCCTCTCTGAAGCGTGTCAGCTTCTCCGTGCTGCCGATGCCTGCTGGCCTATCGTCAACAACTGAAAGACAACAGGTGTCAGAAGGACAGTCAGAGCTGCAGGGAAAAATGTGCCTATTTGCATGAAAATCATTTTAAGTGGCAAGAAGCAAAACCCAGCTTCACAACATGGACATCTGAAACCATTCTGGTGCCAACTGTAAACATAACAACTATCATAATCATAGATATTGGAAGCAACATCATGATCTAAAAATAGATTTACCTTTAGGCTGCTCCTTTGGCTGGCTGGCTGGACCACAGAGCTCCCTCAGCCTGTTGCTTAGTTCCAGATTTGCCGCCTTGTAGTGATTCAGCTCCTTGTTGAGGTTATGAATCCATACCTCAAACTGCCGCTGCCTTCCTGCCAGGCCCTCGTCGATTTGCTCTGTGTGGGCAAAAAACACACACACACACACACACACACACATATGAGGATATGCAAATATAGCAACATGATCTTGTGCAAAATATAACAATTGGAAGATATGCTTGTTTAAAGAGACGTGTACATTTGATATTCTCCACTTTAATCCAACTTCTATTCTACATGTCAACCTCAAATACACCCACTGTAGACCAATAAGTGAGGATTGTTAAATAAAGCATTCAGGCAACCTTTTTTTTTTGATGGATGATACTTTTTAAAAAGACTACACAGAGTCGTAATGTGCACCTCGACACTGCTGGAGTAACAGCTGAACGCTCCTCTCATGTTCCTTCTGCTGTTGTGTGAGTCTGCGATCTGTGTCGAGCTGTGTGCGATCGAGGGCGTTCTCCAGCCACTGCACCAGCCTCTGCTGCTCGTCCAGCTGCATCTCCAGCTCTGCCAGGGCAAGTTGTAGCTTCCGCTCCTCCTCGCGCAGAGACACCACCTACACAAAAACATCCACAGTGAGAATCTTTAGAAACGCGTGTGAGTTCAGAGTCTAAGCCTTTTACAGCTCATGCCTCAGCTCATGTTGCTGTGACAAAGGGCAATTTTTGTGACTGTAATTTATGATTAAATGACACTGTGTTGCCGAGTTGCTAAAATAAGCTGAATCTCGGAATGAGTGTTGCACCGACCTTGTCGAAGTACTTGCAGAGCAGAGCTCTGGTCTCAGAGGCCGACAGGTAACTGAGTTTGGCCATCAGGTTCATCTCCCACTGGGAGAGCATGCTGGCAGAAGCCCTCAGCTGTCTCTGCCTCTGAGTGATGGCCTCATTCTTATACTCAATGGCTGCATCAAGAGCCTCAATCGCCTCGTCAAACTGGAAAAGTGTCCGCTCCTCCTAGAAATGTCAGAGGGAACAGATGGACTTTAGGAGAATCATTCACAGGGTTTACAGTCTCCAGTGAGGACCATTTGCTTTACAGTCATCAAAGTTGCCATTTATGCCATGTTAGGACTTTGAGTGTGCAGCACAGTAATACGGTCCAACAATAAAAAATGTTTGTCTGTCAGTGCTTTAAAAACACAAAAAAATCCCATCCATTGTTGTCTCCAGAGTGATATCTGACCTCAGGTGAGAGCAGGTTCCCCTGCCGCAGCTTATCGTCCAGCTCCACTCTTTGTTTCAGCAGTGAGTCTTTCTCCTGACGCAGGTTGGAGATCTCTTGGCGGATCTGTTGGGAGTCTTGAGCGCTGCTGCTGCGGAGAAGACCGTTCCTCTCACTTAACTCCTGCTCAAGTGTCTCAATACGTCCCGTTAGCATCACCAGGTCTTTGCTCAGAGCCTGTTGGGGAGATAAAGGAACATTTTCAGCCTGTGCCAGCCTCCTGTGTCACTGAATTGTGCGTTTGTGGTTGTTAGTACCTGACTGGAGCGGAGCCTCTTGGTCTCCAGTCCGCTGCGTTCCTGTAGCAGAGCTTCTTTTTTGGCCAGGATTTCCTCTCGTTTAGTGAGCTCTCCTTCCAGATCCTCCAGACCTCTCCTCTGTTCCAACACCCGCTCCATTTCCTCATCCAGCCAACGTTTTTGCTCCTCAATCTTCTGCTCACACAGAGTTGAGACAAAAGACGAAACATTATGAGACACAGACACACAGAGCAAAGCTACAGGGGAGCAAAGATAAGAAAAACCTCACCTCTACCAAAATGACAAAATCTTCCAGGGTTTGAAGGCAGTTTGTTTTCTAGAAATGTAAAGTTAGACCCTCTCACCTGTTGCTCTTCCAATGAGATGACAGATCCATTACTGCCGCTGCGTCTCTGCCTCTGGAAAGCAGCAATCTCCTCCGTCTTTATTCTCAGGATCTTTTGCTGCTGCTCGTTCTTTATCTCCAGCTCCTACAGAAGGGAGAGGGAGGAGGTTTGAACAAAAGGAGAAAAACATCAATCACAAGACTAATAAACTGGAGTATCTCCACCTTTAAGATGCATTCAGCACTCATACAGTACACAGGTGAGTTTTTTTAAGCCGTTGAGAGATTTGAGAGTATTTCTAAACATGTTGCTGCCACTCTACTGTAAGAACCTGAGGTACCTTGACTCTGTGAGTCCTTCGTTGCATCTCGGTCTCCAGCCGTCGTTTCTGCTGACTCTCCTGGCGTAGCCGCCTTTGCAGCTGCTCCTGCTGCTGCCTCATACTTTTAACACTTCGCTCCAGCTCCAACACACGACGCTCACTCTGTGCAGGAAGGTTAGCGAGACGGGCTGTATCCCTCTGACGCTGACTGAGAACCTAATACAAAAAAACAAACAAAATTTAGCTGCATAAAAATATTCTTCAACATCTCTCAATGTCTAAGTGTCTGTTGTTTGTAATATTAGGCATGAATACAGATGAGTGACAGGCCCACCTGAACTTTGCTCTGTGCTGCAGCTATCTTCCTTCGACACTCCTGCGCTCTGGTCTTGTCTGTGGCGCTGATCTCTCTCTCTTGCCTCTCCAGATCCTGCAGCTGCCGTTGGGCTTCCTGCAGCTCCTGTCGAGCCTGCAGAGCTTCACTCTCTAGCGCTGTTATCTTATGGCTGTACTGCTTATTCAGGGCCTGAGCATCTTTACCTGAAGAAAAAACACAAGCAATATATTTACAAAAATTGAGAAGAAAGCCATTTGGGAAAACTGCAGCATAGGAAGGTTAACGATATTGTCAAAGCTACCTGTTTTGACCAGCTCCTTGATGAGTTCTTCCTTCATGCGGATGGTGACAGACAGCTCCCTGATCTTCTGCTGTGCCTGAAGAAGTCCCAACTCCGTCACTCCATCGAAACTTTTCAGACTTTCACGCACAGACGTGTTCCCAGTACTGGCATTGGCTACGCAGAGGTTTGAGAGAGCAATCAATGAGGTATAATGAGGACGGGGAAACAAAGAAACTGCCACGGTTGAAGTCCCATATGTGATCTTAAAGTAAGAAAATATAACTGCATTCCCTGTTTCAATCTCACCCTCCACATCTGCATAAACTTGGTAGATGCTCCATGGTTTATATCACACCCAATCAAAGCATGACAAAAATACTCAATTGTAATCTCATATGTGGCTCTAATTTCAGGATCCTTCTGTAAGAACAAAAAAATCCAGTGTTCCTTAATCCTGGGAACAGACATCCTCAGTTCACCCGAGGAATGCATGTCTTCTCAACAAACACAGGGTGCAACACAGGAGAGTACACATAAGGGATCAGAAAGAGTCCAAAACAATAATGGGAATGGGAAAACAGTATCAATGTGTGAACATGCAAATAAGTCATTAATAGGATTTGTTCAATCAGATATATTTTCAAAAGGCATAAAAAATGTTTTTTTCTAGAAAATGTGAATATCTGAGTTTGTACAGTAGTTGATTTTTGGCTTCCAAATCAAAACTGAAATCTTCGTATGTATAAATGAATTTCTTTCTTATATTAAAAACTAGCATCTGAAGTAGGGCTGCACCTAACGATTATTTTTTTATCAATTAATCTTGTGATTATTTTTTCAGGTAGTCTAGTCGACTAATTTATCGATTATTCTAAGGTTCTTTTTTTTAATTACTTCTTTAAGTCTCCAATTTCCACGTTACTGTGTGATGTTATTAATAATGATGAAATAAATATAATAATAAATAAATAATAATAAATATAAACAGACTATTTGTCAGTGTTTGTATGACACATAGATTAATTTGATCACTGTATGTCCCAGCAAACCTTTCCCTGAACTGGACAAACACTATTATTACTTAGTACTTAAAACGAGTAGGGTGAGCTAATTTTAAAATAGAACATACTACTTCAAAACAACTATTTTTGAGGTCTATATCTTACCCTCCCCTCTATTAAAACATCACGTTTGAGTTTTCCCAATTGGTCCTGAACATATCTCTCCTCTCCTCATAACTTGTGTCATGAAGTGCGTATTGAGTGAGTGGTCGAGCAAGTACAAGAGAGAGAGAGTGGCAAAGTGACGGAAAATATGAACAGAGCAGAGAGAAAGTTAAGCTTATATATAACATCGCACCGGGGCTTCATTCAAAACAACTGAGGCTCAAGCCAGCGCTCCCCAGAGCGTGGCGTTTGAGGAGACCGCAAGCAGTGAGTGACAAGATCCGTTTCTGCACGGCATAACTTTACTGTGCTCCAGCTCTTAACTCAGCCCTCCAGTTTTTGTGACGCATCGACACACGGTATACAAATCGACGTATTTCCATAATCGATGATGTCGATTACGTGGATGAATCGCCCCCAGCACTAATCCTAGGTTGTTGGACTTACATGCTTTTCTGGCTAAACAGGGGTGATGGTGTGGCTCAGGCAGCTGAGACATGAGCCCTCTACCACCAGCTGTTGGTCCTCCTGACAGCAAGTCCCTCTTGGTCCAGGTCAGGTTAACCAGCCTGAAAGAATCATAACAATAACATCATATACATTACACAATGAACAAATGTCTAAACTCAATTTAAAATTGTACTTGCAAGCTGGATTTTTATAAACACAACATACCTGCGTCTGTCCTGGTTAAGGTTGAAATGATTGCCCTCTTCTTCTGTGTCCTGCGTTTCTGCGATGTCCTGCTCCTCATAGAGACTGCCATCCTGATCGCCACAAGGCCCACTAAGAGCAAGATAACCCAATGGACTGACCTGCAACCAAGCACACACACACACCCTCAGAGCTGCACAGAAGTCGGCTTCATGATATTTTGGTCAAATATGAATGAAGGATCTGTGTAAGGGTTTTAGTTAAATACAATATAATATGTTTTTCCTTTTTGTGCATCTAAAAGTGAATTGATATTTCAAATTCTTATTCAGTGTCTAAGCTGTTTTTATGAGGTGGAAGTCTGGCTATGTTCCAATTTTAGTAAAGAGCAACATATTGCATTCTGGGAAAAAAAGCACTTCTGGTTGGTTACCTGTCTGTGTGTGCCTCCATTCTGACTGTGTTGCATGGAGCCCATGGGTGCAGTATGTGGCCGCAATCTTAAGTTCAGGCCCAGACCCATCAGCCCTGGAGTAGATAGCTGACACTGCAGCTCTCCTATCAAGTCCTGTTGCTCCTGCAGCTTATCACTCTGAGGCAGAAGGAAAGCAATCACATATCATGTAACTTAATGTAAAATCAGGGTGATGTTGACACACTTAGGGTGGGTATCTCCGCATCTCACCTGCTGCTTGTATTGCTCCATAGCATCCTCAAGAGCAGCTAAGAAGTCTGTGTTCTCCCTCTCTAACCGCTGGATCTGTGCTTGAAGTTGGACACAATCCTCTTTCTCACTTTCGTGCACGTGGCTCCACCTCTCCTCCCCAGCTTCTGTATCCTGGGTGAGAGAAACACAACACATGTAACAAATTAAAAACTTTTACAAACACACATAACAAACTGACCAAGACATATTTAAAAGACTTGTCTTTAAAAAGACACACACCTGGTTCCTTACAGAAGGCCTCCCTCTCCTTAATGCCACACTGTCCTCAGTGGAGCTGTTCTCGATGCCGCTGTCTGGCCCGGAGGCTGTGGTCAGCCCGCTCCGTTCCTCCTCCACCGAGCAAAGCCACTCCTTCACTCTCAGACTCTGTTCTGCAGTCAGAGCCCCTTCACTCTGCAGCTCCCGCAGCAACCTGGAATACATCAGTGAGAGGAAATTGGGTGGAAGGAATCACTAAAGAGACAGACCATTGAATGAATCCTGGTCAAGATGATAAAGTACTTCCTTTTACTTTATGCCAACAAACTCCAATGTTCAAGAGAGCGTGTTATGTATTCTCCTCAGGTCCTCAGGCTAACAAACCAGTAAAAACACAGGAAAAATGTCCCCCAGCTTGACCTCTTCTTTCAAAGGCACAAATAACATTGACTGGTTCATATTATGGTGGTGGTTAGCACAAAGTAGAACAGCAATGTCAAAAATTCGATATCCCTAATTTGGTTTTTATGTCAGAACTTTTAACACTAATCAAGTTTGCTAGTACTGGTATAAACAATCCTTACAGCACCTTAAAATATCATGCAGGCTTAATGTTTCCATCAATGTGCTTTAACCTGTAAGCAGTGTCTGTGCATGTCCTGTAGTGGGCACTCTGAGCCTGCAGTCTGCTGATCTCTCCCTCTCCAAGTCGAGGTCTCCTGTTTGGATCAGCGTGAGAAATGATGCGGGTCTCTGAGCGCTGGCGGTTTTCGAGGGCCCTGCGGAGGGCCTTTATTTGTTGCTCCAGCCCTTCCACTCGATCTGGCTCACGCTTGCAGTTGACTGTTGCCCGGTTCTGAATGTTTCTTGCCCTTGTGGCGTAGTTTAGCGTGTTTAGACTCTCATCAAAGTCTGAGGAGGACGGGCTAATGCAGGCAATCATCAGTGTTTTGGAATTTCCTCCCAAAGAGTCTTTAAGGATCCTAGGTGAAACACAGAGTATATGAATTAAACTTCTGTTAGATTTGTGTGCTTCAGTATCTCATGAACTTATCTAAAAAGGTACCTTGTTATTTTAGAATCCCGGTATGGTATGTGAGAGCCTTTCCTCTTGGGGTCCCCCAGGGCCCCGATAACATTTCCCAGAGCCAGAAGACCGCTGTTAATCTGGATGCTCTCTTTCAGCCTCTCCCCTGTGTTTCCCGTCTTTAAAATGCGCTCTGACCCTGCCAGGTCAACAAAGTGGAACTTGGACGACAACATTTGTGGTCCAGAGCTTGTAGATGTCCCATATAGCCGAGAGCTTCCCCGACGCTGGTCCATATACAAGGTAAAAATGGTGTGTGACCGGCTGGAGTTTGGATTCATCTGGGTTGCACCGGTGTGCCTGGCTGTGTTTCCTGACTCTAGTAAACTCAACACCTCATCAAGACCCTCCACCTCGCACTCCTTTACGCCACACAGAACTGTGATGTCAGAAAGACAAAAACGCATAAAAGCAGATAAACACATTTCAAATGAGGTTAAATGCTTCATAACATCACAGCAACATAAGCATGCTTATAGACATATTAGGCTACCTATGTTGCCTTTATCCTCCCGGATGTGGATGTCCTTGCTGGCCGTCTCCACTTCCAGTAAGTCCTTGAACTCCTCTTTGTAGACCTCGAGATAGGAGACTCGGACAGAGAAGTCTGTGAGGTCATTTTCATCTAACAGCCTGAAGACATCTGCAACAGCCCTGGGGATGATTCCCTGCTCCTCGTCTCTAAAGGAACCTTTCAACACAATTACCACAATTAACAACCTGTATGCACCTGTATGCATGCAACTGGCAGATAGTCTTTATACACTAAACTGACAACAACTAAAGTGAAAGAGTCAGTTAGTGAAACATGAAAGAAAATGAAGAAAATATAAAATAAATGACTTACAAATATTAGCTTCTCCAATGGTGTAAGTCTTGCCTGAGCCTGTCTGCCCATAAGCAAAAACTGTTGCATTAAAACCTTGAAAGAAGGCGTCTATGAGTGGCTGCACGGACACAGAGTAAACCTCATCTTGACAGCAAGTTTCTTCAAATAGGTTGTCGCAAAGAAAGTGTCGGTCATGGCCCAGCGTAACCCGGTGCAGTTCCGCGTCCACAGTGATGCAGCTCTCATGGCAGTGTAGAAGCTCTTTCGGCAGTAGGGGACGCACTCGAACAGCTACTTGCACTGCAGAATAATCTCCTCTGCCCTGGCCACTGGGCAGTTTGGGAGACATTTCTGCTGCAGAGCGCTATGTTCTTCTGCTACATGTGGATCATCTTTGGGCCACTGGAAGAGAAAGAAATAATCATTCAGCAAAAGTTGTTTTGATAACTTTTGTTGCATGCATCAGAGTGCAAGTTTAAGTGTTAATTAAATTAATGAAGATTATTTTGGATAAACATCTAAACTCATTCAGTAAAATAGCAGTGGAAAAAAGCAGCTTCTCTGTCTAAATTAGTAGTATTTAGAGCCTTAAAAATTATAGATTAATTTTATTAAATTCCAGTTGTGTATAATACATAGAAGTATAACTCTCACAGTATTATTACATCTTTATATACTTCCCTTTATTACAAACAGGGGTAATCGCACTGTAAGAATATGAGGAGCATATTTTGATACTCTATTATATATTGCCTATTGGTATCTTGTTTAAGTTCAAAACATTTTAGAGGTGGCGTACTTTCAAAGACCAATATACCTTATCAATTAAGGTTCCCACTACAGCATAGTTTTATATTACACCTCTTTCAACTCATTCCGTGTATACTAAGAATAGGGAGGGCTTTTAAAAACACTATTATAACATCCTTGTATTATGAGCCAAAAGACATGTCTTAATTCTATATATTTTATTTGGAGAACATGAAGTCCACTATATTTTAAACCCCAGCTAGTTAACAGTTAGGAAATGTGTGGTTAAAAACTTAATATTTTGAGTTGCTCTTTAAGAAAAGTAAATTCGTATTCTTTAGGGAAGTTCGTAGACTTTAACTACTGGTACCTTGCTTTGAGTCCGAGTAAATTGTCATTATAGAGAGCACTTTAAAACACGGCGGCACTTCAAAGTAGAGCTACTTTATTTTGACCATGTTAGCAGTAAGACGTTAGCTAGCCACCGCTGCCTCTCTTTGACAAAGTAAACGCGCTGAGTAACGTCACCGCCATCCTTCAGTAAAAGTTAATGTTACTGTGAAACTTTTATAACAGGTTTTCAAACTTTCCCACGCCAGTTCGGTCTCCTGTTTCCCAGATAACTTCAGCTAAGCTAAAGTTAGCCCATTAGCCAACTGCAGCCCGAACAACAAAATCAAAACATGAGGATGAGGCTGGGTGTCGGTATCTAGAAGAGCTATTACACGTTCTGGTGAGAAAAGGCTACGCTATCTTTACGTCAAATCGCATGCACTGAATGGGTGAGCTCTCTTGACCTCTTATAGTTAACACAACTTACTTCGATGTTGCAGAAGTTAAACCAGAGACTCGGGATAATACTGGAGTGTTTTTGGAGAATGGAAGTTGAGGAGCAGCCAGGGGGAGGAGTCCGAAAGTTTAAGGGGGTTCCGCCCGCCGGAGATGCCTAACTTGAGGATCTGCAGGTCGCCTGTGAAAATTCACAGTCATCCAGGTTATGGTAAATCTGAGCTTAATCCAAAAGACAACTGAACTTTGTTGAAGATCTTGAAGACGATTCACCTCTCATCCGAAAGGCTTCTTCAGTTGTAAACTGAGTGATGGACGGAGCTACAAATATAAGCCTCTGTTGGTCATTAGTATGCTAATAGATGTGTAATCAAGGGGGAGTCGTTAACCTGAGCTGTTGACCTAGTATCAGTAGCCCTATTCACACATGACCTTCATGGTGGAGCTGTTTATGTTTTTTCTACCAGGAGACAGCTATGTTCCCTGAGAAACCAAATTACAGCGTTCATGTGTTATATTGGCACAAACCAATATCTTATCCCAAACGTTTTTTAAAGATTTGCTACCCAAACATATCCAAACTGTCACCATCCATCCCAAAAACATAACATAATAATAATCGCATATTGGTGTTTGGTTAGAGGGGCTGGGCGTAGCACCATCTTTTGGGTCCTGGAGGCACTCTATTCTCTGGATTCTTTCTGTTTACATTGTGCCTTTTTGAGTCAAAAATAAACTAAAACAGGTAATGTTGTCAAAGTATCAAATTAATTTGAATAAACAGCACACCCATGTACCCACCTAGCACCCAGAGTGCATGGGGAGGTTATAGTTAAAGGCTTTAGTCTAGTCTACTTGAATCAATGATTCTTTATCTGGCATCTTTTTTTTAATCAATGTAGTCATGTCTCTTACAGAGAACAAATCATGATAGATTTAATTTTTTACTTAATTATTTAGGTAAGGTGCCCCCCTTGGACCATGCATCTGTTAAAAAGTCACCTATTGTGAAGTCTGGTTGAGGTTGAAGCCGTGCCAGCAGTAATGTGAAAAGGCTAAGTCTAAGATATATCACAGTCTATCTTCAAAAGATTGTTGAACGCAAAAACAAAATGAAATCTGTTTTTATGATTTATTTCTTAAATGTTGGAAATATTAAGATCTAAGAAGCTGATAACATTTGTGCTTCAAACATGACATAAATGATTGATAGTCCCATCTATTCATTACCTTTACTTGTTCATCTTCGTTTCTGTCCTTAACCCAAGCTGTTATGTTTATCCCTGTGTACTGAGATCACTGCAAAGAAACAATCACATTCCTTTTATGTGTAGGCCACATATATGTGGGACCTATAGTAATATGAAGCATATTAATTATATTAATTATATAAATGGACACTTGGCGTCCATTGGTGAAACATGGGACGGGTGCTCTATCCACTGAGCTAACTCCTTGCCCTTCTTCCGGGGGACCGTTTAGAGATTTGAACTGATTATAGTTTAGCACAACTGTAATTTTAAATGACTGCACTGGGAAGGGACATATGATTGACAGTCTGGTTCGAATGCACACCTTGATACACAGGGTATCACACAGGTGCCCTATCAATTGAGTTAATTGGATGCCCTTCCTTGAAGGGTTTGTTTAGAGTTTGAAATCCTAAGAGTATTGCACAATTCAAACGCTAAATGACTGTACTGGAAGGGGGAATACTACAGATCGTCTGGGAGAGGTAGGAATCAAACTGGCAATCTCCAATGCAAGGGACAGGTGCTCTGTCCATTACACTACAGTCGGATAGGGGTGAGGTGCTGCTAACTCCTTGCCCTTCCTGCCCTTATATATTAAAGATAGTGTCGTTTTCCACAATTGTAATGTTAAATTATTCTAGTTGAAAGGGAAATATGATTGATGGTCTGGCAGAGGTGGGAATCAAATCCCTCTGGGGACCAATGAAGGATTATCTAATCTGTCCCACAGTGAAGCAACACATCTAGAACTCATTAACTAGACGTCCTGGAGAATTATTATCAAGTTACACAATCACAGCCAGGTTTTACTTCCTGCAAAAGCTCCGATCTTTCACTCTTAGTTTCCTCGGGAGAAACAGCAAGGTCCTGTTTGGGGAAGCACAAGATACTGCACAAGATACTGCATCCTCAGAATACGGCATCAACATATAAGAAAGGTACAGTTCAACACGTTGACTACATATGTTTTCTTGCATGATTTTTTGAGTCTCAAACTTTATATATGTAGAGCTGAAACATGTTGGACGTCTGATTATGATCACTGTTGATTAATTTGCAGTGAGTCCATTGCAGCTTTGTTCATGTCAGAATTGCTCAAGAGGAACCAGAATTCAGTTATTCTTGATTCATTATTAAATCCATTCATTCATAAAGGAATCTTGAAGCCTTTTAAGCTTTAATACTACTTTTGATGACTGCAAAATAGCGTTCAACTGTGTAAGAAATAGACTGGTGTTTAATTGCATGCAATATCCTGCATTTTACAGGCAAGATGAATTTGGAGGAATACTTCAAAAGAATTGGTTTCCATGGCTCTTTTGATACTCTGGATCTTGCAACACTGAAGTTGATCCACAGACAGCATGTCATGTCAGTTCCATTTGAAAACCTCAGCATTCACTGTGGTGAGAAGATCATCCTGGACCTTGAGGTCATCTTTGAAAAGATAGTGAGGAGTGGCCGTGGGGGTTGGTGCTTAGAGAACAACTTCCTGTTTGGCTGGGTGCTGAGAGAAATGGGCTATGACACTACGACCTTGGGCTCCAGAGTTTTCAACAACACCACCAATGATTTCCCCTCCACTGAAACTCATCTAGTCAACATGGTCATCATCCAGGGAAAGGCTTTCTTAGCAGATGTAAGCTTTGGGGTGTCTTCCCAACTGTGGGAACCCATGGAGCTCATCTTTGGGAAAGATCAACCTCAGGCAGCTGGTGTCTTTCGTTTCACAGACAGGGGCGGCATGTGGGTGCTGGAGAAGACTCGAAGACAACCAGAGGTTCTCAATCCTGAATTTGCAAAATCAAGTCTGCTGAACTGGAAGGAGACAAATTTGATTTACGGCTTCACCTTGATGCCTCGTGAGGTACATCATTTCTTAGAGGCAAACCACAATCTCCAGACGGACCCCAATTCATTGTTCACCAATAAGTCAATCTGCTCTTTGCAAACCCCAACAGGATTCAGAGCCCTTGTCGGTTGGACTTACTGTGAGGTCAGCTACAAACCTGAAAAAGGTGTTGATATCTTTGATATGAGAGATTTATCAGATGAGGAGATAGAACAAATTCTGAGGGACAAGTTCAACCTAAAGCTGCAGAACAAACTGCAGGCTGTTAATAAAAAGGCATACTACAAAGTCTGAAAAGTAACATAATGAGTAACAGATGTACAAATAAACAATAGTCAATAGCTGTTGTGCCTCATTTCTTGTATTCTTTTCGTAAATGACAGGCTGAAGGTTCAGAGTTGGGAGGTAAGCGAGTACATTTAAATTAGGGGCCTATGTCTCAAAAATGCAAAAGCCAAAATAAAGTTTGGAGAAAGTTGAGGCGCAGGTTATGCTCAGTTAGTGTAGTGCATGCACCATGTACAGAGACTAAGTCCAAGCTGCAGCTGCCCTGGGTTTGACAACTACCCTCTGTCCTCTGCTGCGTGGCATTTCCTGTCTCTCCAAGCTGTGCCGTCTAATAAAGACATAGAGCCTTGAATATAATCTTTATAAAAAGGAAAGTTTGGAGACAAAAAAGGAACCTGGAACTTCTGAAATAAAAGGTTATAAACAGATGAGACCAACAGTAAACTTCACCTAGGGAGTGATGGACAGGTGAAAAAGTAGAGAGAAAGCATAAACTCATAATTGTTACTGCAAATCGGGTACATTTCTTTAGATGTTAAATAACATGGAGTCCATTTATAAAGAACTTTGATGAATCATTGCCCAATCATTATTCAACTCAGTCTTATCTTCAACATATCATGTATTCATATGGCTCAGACTGTCTTAGACTGAATAAATGTATCACATCAATATTGAACTAAATAAACATGTTAGGACTGTATACCACGACTCGTATTTACTGAGCACTATGATCATATAACCTTTATTTTGACTGTAAAGTATTTATTATACATGTACATAGTTTTCTATGTTAAATTTGTGTTAAAACAGCGTAAAATGGTTTTAGCTCCAACTATAAGGGTTTAAGCTCTGGTTACGCTCAACCGGCAGCTTAGAAACAGCGCCATCTAGAGTTCCTGGTCCAGTCTGGGCTAATTATTGGACCACGGGTCAAGGGGCGGGAGTATTTTGACCGCCCATTATTTGTTTAACACCCAATCACGTTAGAGCTGAACACACAGCCAATCTCGATTGGTAGGTTCAACCTGTCCGTCAACCGAGCGGAAGCAGGTGCACAGCCAACCGCAGGCTGTTCTTGGACTAGCAGACATGAACTCCTTGGAACAGGCCGAAGGTAACTTAGACAGAAAACAGCTTTAATCAGCTTTTATCACATTTTTTAAAATAGCTGCTCATTTATTGAGCCTCGCAGTTATAATAGCAAAAGGGATTCAGACAAACGTCTTAACATGCGATTACAATGTTAGGCGAAACGTTAATTTAGCTGGCTAACGGTAGTCTGCTCACTACCCTTAGCATGTTTGCTAGCTAAACTTACACAAGATATTCTGTCGGTCAGACGCCTATTTAACATTAACACACATTCCATTGCGAAGTCTGTTTTTTTTTTAATATTTCTAGTAGCGTTATAGTCAGCTAAGTTTTACTAGCAGTCCGTGTGACACCAATTGCTTATAGCTCATTGAAATGCTAGCAAACGTTTCGGATCAGTATTGAGTCTCTTCACTTCAGCACTATTGCAATAACTTCAGAGGCATTAATGTACAAGAGAGAGAGGGAGAATTTCACACACTTTAAAAGATGACGGTTTTAGATTATATGGCCGTGGTAATGGTCAAAATGGTCTCGCTGTTTTAATTTGCACACATTCGTTTCAGACCTGAAGGCTTTTGAGAGAAGATTGACAGAATATGTTTCCTGTTTACAACCTGCTACAGGCAGGTGGAGAAGTAAGTAACTGGTAGTAATGATATTCACATGATATTTTATTCGGTAAACCATGTGTATATGTGCTAAATGATCTACAAATGTTGTTTTGAAAATTATTATGAGCAGCTGCCATTCATAAGTACATTATATGCAGACATAATCACCAATACTGAGATAAGAATGATGATTTATTAATTCGATAAAACACATTGCATGGTGTCTTTTTTTCAGTGATTCTGATTGTGGTGTCTGTATGTACGGCCACTGGGGCTTGGAACTGGTTAATAGACCCTGACACACAAAAGGTATGTGTAAGTGGACAAAGGTGTCTACTTTTGTCATTTCTGGCTCAAAGGGATACTCAAAATATATAGATCTATAGTGCTCTCATTATTGAACCGTGAAGCTATACATGTGGCCATTGTCTTCCTAATGCAAGATTTGCATTACATTTTTTTGCTGTTTTCCATTGACACTGATTGTCAGAGCCAAATAACCTAAAGCCAATCCAGACTTTATCATACTTCCGGACTACAGAGAGAGCTCAGCTTTGTGTCTAATGAAGAATCAATGTTTTTCAAGTTAAGAGGTTTTTCTTGCACCTCCACATCAGATATTACTGTCTTCCCATAAACCATAATCGAAAGCATGGGTCTGGATGTGGACATTTTTCTTTTAAGTCAAAAAAAAAAAAGCCTTGTTGTCAAAGTAGTTCAGAAGCAAATGCAAGAGTAGCCAAATCTCTGGGGTGTAAAAGTTGAGTCATTTTGAATTACATAATGAACAATTCAGAGTGTCTGAGGGGAAAAAAACAATAAACAGAACACAGAGGGAAGTCATTATGCTAGATTTTCTGCAGGCCCTTCCCACATTACAATGATGGGATTGGGGTTGAAAAAATGTATGCAACCTGAAAATGTGTCATTTACGTCTTGATTTCCGCTTTAAACTATAGCAAAGTTTCTCATAAACTTGAATGTTCAATAATACTTTAATTGATTTTCATTGGTTGCTGTAAGTTAAATCTGCAAAAGTAAAGGTTTTGTTGGATCGTTTGATTCATGTTGCTTTGTCCCTCTGTTTCTGCAGGTTTCTTTCTTTTCATCACTGTGGAATCATCCCTTCTTCACTATCAGCTGCATCACTCTCATAGCGCTCTTCTTTGCTGGGATACACAAACGAGTTGTTGCACCATCAATGTATCCTTTGTGCAGTTGGGCATGCGGGAAACGTTTGGGTCATTTCACTTTGGTCATTTCACTTTGGTCATTTATTCAACCATGTCCAAGGTTTGGACTCACTGATTAATATCTTTGACCCTTGCTCCTTCAGTATTGCTGCTCGCTGTCGGACAGTTTTAGCAGAATACAACATGTCCTGTGACGATGTGAGTCAACAAATCTCTTTAATGTGAGATATGCTGCTCAGTCAACATATTATTTTGTTTATCATTTGTCTTATTTTCTTCCTTTTACAGACGGGGAAACTTATTCTCAAGCCACGGCCGAACATCCAGTAACCAAGCACATTAATGTGGAGGTCAGATTATGTACCTGGTTGTTGTTGATGGTCACTGATCACTCCGTGACTTGAGTCCTTTGAGTAGCCCATACTACACCGAAGGAAATGGCACTGAAGCAGATATTATCATCCTGATTGAAATGCGTTGGGAAGTCAGAAGAATGAACTGAAGGACCTTTTAACAGTGTTGCTGGTTAAACTTGCAGTTTCTTCTCTGCTCACTTGTCTTTGATATATTGTTAATTTCTTATGTTGAGCATGTATTTTATCTAAATGTCTCTATTTTTAAAGTTATTTACCTAATAAATTCTTCCGTTGTGAAAATATATGTCCCATTTGTGTGCATGTCAAGCCTTCTTTATTGTACAGTTGTCATAAACCTCGTATATGTTGATAGGTTCGTGCACTCTGTTGGTTTTGCGACACCTCCCCTGCTTTCTGTTGGTAACACACTTTACGGCAGAGTGCCATCTTCCACATGGCCTCCAACCAGGCTGGAGCCGGAGTGAGCGTTTAAGGTCCAGTCAGAGTACGGTAGAAAAATCACGTTACATGCGCTGCTAGCACTTTCAAACGAATTGAAATGGGTAAAAGTAAAACCACAAAGTTCAAACGTCCGCAGTTTAACGCGGTCGGTCTGCCGGCGAATGCTGTGAAGGAAGCGGACGATGAGGAAGAAGAACACGATGATGATTGTTGCCCAGCTGCGGAGTTGCTGGAGAAAGTACGAAAACATTTTTTTCCCCCACCAGAAATACTCGATGTGAAGCTGTTCATTGTTTAATTCTAGCTGGAATTCAAACATTTTAATTGGACATTGTATTAGGAGAGTAAGGTTAAACTTTTGTTTTAATGATCTCAAGTTTACTTCGTTCAATAATTAAAATGTATTTGTGAAGGTGTTTTAACTCTGACTCTTATTTAGGCGTTTGTAGTAGAGTTGTTAAATGTTTCAGTCTAAAAGAACCTGTACGTTGTTACATAATGTCTGACCCTTTTATTAATTGTACCATTGAAGTGAAGCTATAGTAACAGTTTATTTATCATAACTTCTCTACAGTAAGTGTCTTTGTATAGTTGGGCTCATGATTTGTATATTCACCATAGTTGCAGAGTCCCAGTGCAGACGTGCGAGAGTTTGCATGTGCCAGCATTTCTCGAGTGGTGCAGCAGAGTCAGACCATCCCAGGTTTTCTCCAGAGGGATGCTGTGAGGCGTCTGGGGCCCATGCTGCTGGACAAGAGCCTGGCTGTCAGGGAGACTGCCACTGGAGCGCTCAGGTGAGCCAATAGTGCAGTGATGTGGTGTTCACTGCACAAAAGGAGGTTTTTGAATGTGACCTGGACCAGTTCCCAAAACGCCAAATCAAATCTCATTACAAGGTCTTCTGAAGATTTTGTGAAACGGGGCCCATGACCATAACAAGTAGTTTGTGGCAACAACATAAAGCTCCTTTGAAAGGTCTCAATTTTTACCAAAAACACACAAGGTTGGTAGACCAGTTGCTCTCACCAGTTCAGTTGGACAGTGACAACATACTAAATGGAAGCTACCAGAAGTTAAATCTAATATTGTGATCCTGACATATATGTAAAAGTGTGTTGACTTGATGACATGACACACTCAGGCTATCATCCTGTTTTACCCTATAACTTGAACATTTTTGTGTCACCAAAATCAACAAATCTTTGCTAGTAATCAAGAGTTTATTGAATAGACCCTTTTCACATTAGTCAATTGACTTGTCATAGCAGAAAATGTTAAAGGCTACTGTCCCAGGACAGTAAATTGAATATTATTGTTTCCACTACATTTAACCTCAATGAAAAAGGCTTTTTTTAACGTAAAGTAACAAGAAAGAGTCAATGTTATGCTTTTAATTAACCTAAAGCTGTTCCTTTCCTTTTGTCATCACATAAGTTACAGGATGTACACACTTTGAGGACTGCTTATAACATAAACAATGGCTTTGTTATTATAGTAGTAAACCCCTGTGAGCCAGCATGACTCTACCAGGATCCTGTTACTGAACAAGCTAAAGGTGCTCTTCCATTTTTGAAATGCCATTTAAAAAGGCCATTTGAGGGGTCGAGACAGAAGTCCTTGCTCAGTCAAGCCGGCCTCAGCAGCTCTACTCCATTTTGGTGAACCAGCGCTGCGTGTTAGTTTTTGATCATTAGTAGCACCCTGTCTTTATTCAGGTGGTATGATCTACCTTGAGCGTGCTATTTGATCTGATTTGGGGTAGACGGTAGCTCAGTCTGCAGGGACTTGGCCTGGGAACCAGAGGGTAGCCGGTTCAAGTCCCAGTGTGGATAAGTGTGGATAAGTGTGGAATTGAGGCTGGTAGCTGGAGAGGTGCCAGTTCCTTTCCTAGGCTCCGTAGACGTGTTCTTGAGCCAGGCACCGCATCCGCCATTGCTTGGGGCGCATGTCCATGTGCAGCCCCCTCACTCTGACATCTCTCCATTAGTGCGTGTCCATGGAGTCCTGTTTGTGTATGTCTGTATTTCAGGCCTATGTTTGTAAAAAACAGAGTGAAAAGATTGAATTTCCCCTTGGGGATTAATACAGTATACTTTCTATTCCAATATATTAAGCTTTTTTGTTGATTGACAGTTATATGCTTACACTTGACTGGCCATGTAGAGTCCCTGGTCCAATCTGAGGACACTTGTTATTGAAACACAGGTCAAGGGGCAAAGGGTATGACAATGAATTTATTTGTACTGTGTCCGTGTGTGTCATTATGAGGTACAGAAGCATTTGTCATTGTACTCCTAGAGGGGGCGCCATACTACAATAGAAATCTGGCTTTAAGAAGAAAGAAGGTGCTAAAAGGCTTGTGTTATTACTGCATGAAGAATTATTGTATACAATGATATTCGTTATTCTGTTTACGTTAATTAGTTTGTGAATCTGATCACATTTGCATTTGTAAATCTCCAAAACAATCGTCCCTAAACTCATCTCTTATAAGAGGTGATGAGATTAACAGCAATATTAATCAAGTACACTCATCAGTACCATCAACATCATCATCCTCCAAACAGTCAGTGCCTCTCCGTGAGAACGACCTTCACACCCATCCTGACCTCTGCCTCTAGTGAACCTTAAATCAAGCTCCATGTACAGTTTACCAAAATAAGACAGTCGCTCACGGGGCTCCTTCAGGCCCTCCATCTCATACACACTCGCACAAAAACAAACAGCATCTCTGGCAGCGAATCTCCCCCAACCAAATGACGTGCGTGTGTCTGTGACTGTCTCTCTCCCTTACAGGAATCTGAGTGCATGCGGAGGTCAGGAGGTGTGTGAGGACATGGTGAAGCACGACGTCATGACTCCTCTGACAGCACTGCTTAGAGAGGTGAGACTGAGTGCTTTTAGCTCACCACATCACTTCAGTTCCTCCTCATCAGCAGCTGTTGTTATGTCCTCAGCATTTAGGTTTCATTAAAGATTAAAAGTATTCTGGTTTGTAAGACATCTCGCCCACACTTGAAAAAAAACAACTCCAGCTTAGGTAAGGTCAATAGGTCATAAAACAGAAACACACCATGTTATTTTCTCTTCAGTGCTGTGCTGGTTTTGAGAGCGCTGCTGTGCAGATGACAGACCAGAAGAATGCAGTGGAGGATGTAGCCAATGAGGCTGTGAACCTGCTGTGGAATCTATGGTAAGCCAAGAGGCTGTGCGAGCTGGTTGACAGGAGTGTGTTTTCAACCCTTAGATTATCCAGGGATGTTTCACGCAGCATGCATGCTGTTTACTTGACACCCTACAACCCATAGTTTCATGCAGGTTCTCCCCCTGGGATATATATAGATATAGAGATAAATAGATGTACTGTATTGATCCAGAACTAGGAAAATGTGGAGTTACAACAGCAAAATCCAGGCAAAAATTACAGCACGGGAAAAAAAATATTCACTAACACTAGGAGACACAAATATATCTCTCTATATATGAATATAACAGTTGTTGTGCGATGTCTTTCTGTGTGCATTTGCTCCCTGTCTAATATTGTGACTATCTGATATTGTCATCAAGTGAGAGCAGCAGCCAAGCGCTGTCCATGTTCAACAAAGCCGGTCTCCTGGATGTGGTCGTCCAGTGTATGGAGAGACACCCACACAATGTTGAACTGGCCATATCTGCTGGTAAGTCCAACTACTATATTGTTAATTTGATCTGATAATGGATTTTATAAAGGTTTGTGCTTATCCAAGCTAGCCAAGATAAATCATTTATTACTTAAATTTTTTGCCCAAATATAATATCAGGACTAACAGAGTCCTTTTGCCATAAAAGTCTAGTTGTGCAGAGCATTTTGACTGAAGTCAGGCTGTGGTAGGGTTTCAGAATATTCCTGAGATTGACAGGTGGCGGGTAGCAGGTAGCAGGTCCACTCTACTAATCCGGAACTGAGCGGCTGCAGGAGCCGTATTTGTCAACAGAGCTGTCAATCATCATTTTGACAGCATCAAATAACTAATTATAAATAAACTTGTCAGAAAAATGAACACTTGGGCATAAATCAACATCATAAGAACTAACTTTAATGACAGAAACCATGTTTGAGAAACATGTATTTGGCTTGTATTTTGATTTTATAGTTGGACCCATGTGCCACCTTTTAACATGGAGGAGGCGGGCTTTATGACCTATACTGCAGACAGTCAGCAGGGGGCGCTGAAATGTTTAGGCTTCAGTTTTAGGGAGCTGTCATGTCATCCACCTATATATACAGTCTTTGGTTTCAAACCAAGTCCAACCCATAATAACTACATGCTCACCTAGACAGCATGTGAATTTATTAAAACAGGCTGGTAGAATGTAAAATCAGGGAAAGGAAAAAGCAAAAGGTGATCCAAAGATCTGTGGTCAATCGTCTGCCTTACCTGTTTCTCATGAGGAATAAACTTATTGCCACATGTTGCATATGATGTCATTGTTAATACTTGTAGATACCCTGTGTGAGTAACTAAGGCTACGCTCACACTGCAAGACTTAGTGCTCAATTTTAATTTATTGTTCTGATCTGATTTTTATGCTTATTTATTCTTTTATTTTTAAACTGTGGCCAATATCAGATTGCTGTGTGAACTGGTCACGGTCCTGAACTGACCCGCATGCACAAAAGAGTGATAACAATGACTACGCCCAGCATGCTGTCATACGTAAACAAACATGGGTGCCATGGAAGTCGGCGCTTAGTTTCATGTATAAATTGATGTGCCGTGGAAGCCAGCGAATTGGACAGCAGAAGATAATGAGAACGAGGAGTAGAAAGAGAGCCACATTTTTAATTATGGCTTTTTGTGGAGCAGTGGCTGCTACTTCAGTACTGAGGTGTGTGTGGATGCAGAGTCGGAGCCAAGATTCCTTCCATGTTTATACTTATAGCTTGACCCCCGCCAGCGAAGAATTGTGACGAATGACATATCTCACAGTTAAGATTTGGGCCACATTTGCCTGCAGTGTGAGCGTAGCCTAAGGCTGTAGTCAATCCTGACATAACGACCTGAACATTTCTTGTTTGTTGTCTTCTTATTTTGCATAGTCTTAAGTCTCTCCTCTTTGTGTCTGACCAGCCCATTGTTTGCACACTGTGACTGAGGATAACCCAGAGCTGCTCTGTAGCTTGAACACAGCTGTGCTTGAAGTCCTGGAGAAAACCCTGCTGTCATCTCAGCCAGGCATGGCACACACCCTCCTCAGGACACTGGCTGCAGGTACAGTTCTTCACTTGTCATGTCTTTGTAAATACATGGTTGAAAATTGTACCTTACAACTATTGCACACATTGTAAGTGACATTTAAAAGCCCCTTTGTTGCTTTAAAGGAACAAACTCAAACAAAAGATAAATACTTTGTCTTTAATGTGTGTTTGTGGCTGCTGTATCACTCAGGAACTCTGTGGAACATGAAGGGAAGTCTGCCTGCTGCCCGTCAGGCCCAGACCCTCAACGCTGTGGTGGCCACCTTGTCACAGTGCCTGGATCTGGACACAGGTAAACTGATACCTGAACTCAGACAAGCAGAAGAGGTTCGTAACAGAAACACCCCAGCTGAGCCTGGCGTAGAAGAGCAGGCGGCGGGAGAGTTCCCTGTGGAGGAGATGGACGAGGAGGAGGAAGCACCTAAAAAGAAGAAGAACGGGAAAGCTGTGAGGGCTGATAACGACTTCTCTGACCTCTTGCCGGTGAGTGGTGTCTCTTGTATATTACTACATGTTGCTGTTGCCCTTTATGCATGCAACAGGTTTCAGAGCCTCTCTTGCCATACAGTTAGACCTTTGAACACAGTAAAATCGCCCTTGTCAGAGAGATTATAAACCCTGTTTCACTGTTGGCAGCATGATTCTGTTCTTGTTAGAGAGAGAATGATCAGTTGGTTGGGTCAGTGTATGTCTACAGAATTGCCATATATTTTTAAAATAAGATCATAAGTTAGTGAAATATCTTAAAATAATAAGCTGCTGCATATTGAAGCTCATAATTAGTAGAATGCATAATGGATGATCAACACTAGATTTTCACAAAGCTTTAATGCAGCTGCTGAAGGACAGCTTTGGATGCCTACTATTTGTTAATTCAGTGCTTGACAGGGGGCATTATGGACAGACGTGATTGTAGTCCTTACTTTACCATAAAAAAATAATGTCAACAATCACATTAAAGGTAACGGAACAGAAGTTACATTTCAGAACCATTCTTTCGATAATTTATTTATTTATTTAATTATATAAAGAGATTACATCGGCTCGTCAGAAAAAGTTTAACCTGAATTCTAACTGCTTTAAATGTTTGGGTTGTGTGTGGCAGTCTGCGTTAATGACAAGGAAACAATCTACTTTTGGTTTTCTGGACACACTTGGTTATGCCTCGTGAAAAGGTGGAGCATGAGTCATCCTGGAGTGCAAGCAGGACTGACAGAGCCCAAAAAAAAACAACTGTCGGGTTCTGGGGACACTTGGCAAAGTTCATGTGGGGATAATCTTCTGGCTTCCACTACGCTACCATACCCCAGACCTGACCTCAGCGAGGCAGAGCTGTCCCCCTCATATCAGTCACACAGCCCCAAGTCTGTCGAGGATGTGCCAAACCACCCTCACCACCCTAATATTGTGCGTTACACAATGGGTTTATTTATATCGAAACTTTGTTTTTTATGCTTAAACGGTGTAAATACAGAGATATAGGAAGATTTTTATGTCATAATGCTGCTAAACAAACTTGAACGCACCAGGCAGAGCTGTAATCAGCTGAATGACTAGCTCTACTTCATTATTTAAGACCTTTATTTTCAGTCAAAATTAACCCCATGAAGCAGCTTCTGTGTGCGTCAAAGTTCAAAGGTAAAGCTGGACATGTTTGAGTGATCGGTAGAAATGAATCTCCTCTTTGTGGCAGGCAGCTGAACTCAGACAGGGTGATAACAGTGCTAACAGTCATCGTTTTGGTAGCTTGTTGACTCACATGGATGCTTGTTTTTGTCCAGAGGGGCAAGGAGGAGCTGAGGGAGGCAACGGCCTTGCTGACAGCCCAGCAAACGTCCTTAGAGATCATTGTCAACATGTGCTGCTCTGACGGTGAGTGTTGCGGGCACAGACAGCAGTGCTGACCTCAGGCACTTTTCATCAACATTATGTCCTGTGACACCGCCACCCAGTATTTGTTTGCATATCAAAAAGGCTATTAGAACTAAAAATAAATGGTAAAAGTTTTAATTCTGCATTGGTATCCTTTGTCGTGTCATTATGTCCCTGATCAATTCTTCATGTATGTTGCCCGTTTAGACCCGTCTGATGACGAGTGGGAGGAGGAGTCGAGCAGCGATGAAAGCGACATGGGTCCCGATGGCCTCTGCGATGGAGTGTCGAATCTCATGTCTCCACTGTGTTTGTCAGCTGAGGTTCACGCAGCCTTAATCAACCACAGCATCCCTGAAAAAGTAAATATCTGTCTGCTTCCTCACTAGCTCTCACTGGCATCCATCAGTAGAGACAAGAAAGGAGGGGTCCCCACAGGTGTCGGAACGTTTACGAAAGCATGAGAATGTAGTTAAGCTGTAATTCACTGTATCTTTATGAAAACCTCAAATGTGCTTCTTATTATGCAGTGAACCCCACCCATCTTCTACCTTAGGCTGAACAGATATAATGACTCACCTTGGCAGTTTAATAAAGCTCTCTTTTACATGTTTGCACTTATGCAACCCTATTTAATAGCTTATAAACTCTCTGGCCCCAAAAAAGTCACACACTCTAATATTTAGTTGGACCGCGTTTAGCTTTGGTTACGGCTTGCATTTGCCGTGGCATCGTTTTGATAAGCTTATGCAACAGACAGAGTTGCATTAATTTTTCGCCAAGATTTTGTATTGACGATGGGAGAGTCGGGCTGCTGCGTCAAGTCTTCTCCAGCACATCCCAAAGATGCTCAATGGGTTTAAGGTCTGGACCCTGTGGTGGCCATTGGACAATCCACGTGTGAAAATGATGTCTCATGCTCCCTGAACCACTCTTTCACAATTTGAGCCCGATGAATCGTGGCATTGTCATCTTGGAATATGTTCCTGCTGTCAGGGAAGAAAAAATCCATTGATGAAAAACCTGGTCGTTCAGGTAGTCAGCTGACCTAATTTTTTGGGCACATAACGTTGCTGAACCTCGACCTGACCAACTGAAGCAACCCCAGATCCTAACACTGCCCCCACAGGCTTGTATGGTAGGCACTAGGCATGATGGGTGCGTCACTTCATCCGCCTCTCTTCTTACCCTGGTGCGCCCATCGCTCTGGAACAGGGTAAATCTGGACTCATCAGACCTTTTTCCATCGCTCCAGAGTCCAGTCTTTATGCTCCCGAGCAAATTGAAGCCTTTTCTTCCGATTAGCCTCACTGATGAGCGGTTTTCTTTAGGCTACACAGCTGTTTAGTCCCAGTCCCTTGAGTTCTCTTTGCATTGTGCGTGTGAAAATGCTCTGACTTTCACTATTAATCATAGCCGTGAGTTCTACTACTGATAATTTACCAATTATTTATCAAGATTTTTTTTCCGACCACATTTCTTCCTCGAAGATGATGGTTCACCTCTCTCCTTCCAGGTTTTAATAATGCGTTGGACAGTTCTCAACCAAACTTTAGTAGTTTCAGCATCTCCTTAGTTGTTTTCTTTGCTTGATGCAGGCCAACAATTTCACCCTTCTAAAACAGAGCAACATCTTTTCCACGACCACAGGATATGTCTTCTGACATGGTTGTTTAAGACATGAGAAGCTACTCACTGCATCAGTTAGGGTTAAATAAGTTGTTGCCAGCTGAAACATATTAATCACTGCAGTAATTTTCCAATGGAAGTGCTCTTACCTATTTGCTTAGTTAAATCCAGGTTGTGGCTTTTTTTTGGCCAGGCAGTGTAGTTGGTTGGGGTAATATCTTTTTTTCTTCTTGTATCAAGGTCCTTAAAAAGAGCGAGTTTCCTGGAAAGGAAGCCATGGATGTGTGCCATCAGAATCCCTCCTGGAGAAGCCTGACAAAAAAGTAATCTCGCATTTCTCTCATCATTTCAGTCTCATCAAATTTAGTTTAAGGTGTCTATCAAATATGTCTGAAGTGTAAGTTCACACCAATTAATCCTTCAATTGCCATCTTTTCTTCTCTCCTTCAGGATGCAGCGCGTTCAGTCCCGGGCGCTGACGTGCCTCCATAGCATCCTCTCCACCATGGACGCTGAGTCTCTGGGAGGAGCTGCAGCCCTTCAGGAAGCAGCACAGCACCTGTCCACGCTGGTTTTCGGGGCAGGAGGTCTTACATTTTATACACAGAATTCTTTAGTTAAGTTAGTTAATCACCTTAAACATCTGTTAACTAAGAACAATTTACTTTTTCAATGTTTTCAGAGATACCAAAAGACGAGGAGTTCCTAGAGGCCGTCATCAGTGCCATGCGGTCTCTCTTACAGATGATTGCCTCCAAAAATATCTCCCAGGTATAGAACAAACCAGACCTTTTTAATAGTATGCATTTAAAGGTAACTTAATGTTAACTCTATGCACTTGAATAAAAAACATGAATTTGTGTGTCTCACTAAAGAAAGAACTGTGTCCAGATTCCCATAATGCACTGCAATAGCATCTTTAGTCAGACCTATCCAGCCTTCATCCTGTTTGTGGCTCAGAAATCCTGCACCAAGCCCAGACTGAGATAACCCTAATGACATCATCAGGGTCAAATTCTCTTTAGATTTGATAAAGCTTCTGCAGAGCCACAGAAAATGTTTTTATATAGTTTGTTGTCATCCTCATGACAAGGTAGCCGAACTAGTGTAGAATATGCAAAGGTCCGCTTTAATCCTTTCACTTGTGTTGACTGTTGACTTGATAAATACAAAGCCAACACAGAAGTCAGACTTTGTATTTGTGTCAAATTTGTCAACCACTGCCAGTTCACACTGTATGCTGTTTAATGTGTATTTTGGACAGCTCAATATCTGCCTGCTTGGTTTTGTTTTTGTTAGTGTATGACCCCGCAGCAGCTGATGAGCCTGAGCGAAGCAGCCACTCGCTGTGAAGTTGTCAGCGTGAGGGTCAATGCCGTCGCCATTCTGGGCATCACCGGCAGCACGTTAGCCAAAGACAAAGGCACTGCTGAAACCCTTCAGGTAAATATTTCTATCTTTGCTTATCTTGGAATATTTGTTCTCCCTCTAAGAAACTCTGTCTCTACAGATGATCGGAAACGCCTTACTTCAAGTTGCCACGAGGGATGCCGACCTGGTTGTGAACGGAGAAGCCCTCGATGCCTTGTTTGATGTTTTTGCAGATGGAGACGAGGCGGAGAAAGCTGCTAAAAACATCCAGCTGCTACCTGCACTAAAGGCACTTCAACCTGTCTTTAAGGCCAAGGTACCTGACTGA
The DNA here is from genome assembly GCF_022749685.1 of Semicossyphus pulcher. NCBI lineage: Eukaryota > Metazoa > Chordata > Actinopteri > Labriformes > Labridae > Semicossyphus > Semicossyphus pulcher. Next base: position 18,135,398 of record NW_027211603.1, read on the forward strand.
TGTATTTGTACTGATTACTCCTCACACAATACTTGCAAAATTTCTAAATGTATTTAAATAATTATTAACCCGTTCTTTTCTTAACGGAACAGTTTTATTTTACACTCTTTAATGGCACTGCTTACAGTGGCCTCAAAGACTGAAACGCCCTTTCTTATCTTATATAAGGTGTGGCATTTTGCATAGCTAATGACGTAATGATGTTTATTTTTCTTTTCCTGCTAGATTCGTAAAGAAGGACGAGGAAAGTACAGCCCTCAGCAGCTGTGTGTGCTAGACAACATCAAAGTCAACCTGAGAAGATTCATTGGTTATCTGGAGAAGGTGGTGAAAAAATAAGAACTTTCAGTACTTCACATTGTGATAAGTGGAGCCCGGATTGTTTTGGACAGATATGCTATCAGGAACACAGAATGAAACGAAATGCGGTTGTGCAACCATCAAGTATTTATTGCCTGGGTGGTAAACCATTTGTTTTTGGCTTGTTTTCAATGTTTATATTCTCTAAATAATTATTTACTATTTTACTTGGTGATGTGAAAGTTTATTTGTTGTGAGGAAGACATGGGGACATCTTATTTTAGTTGTAAGTTACTGCATGTTGCAGTAAAGACATTTTTTTGTTTTTGCTCCCTTAGTTGATGTGTCATTCAACCAAAAGGCGTTGTCAGACTTGGAGTGGTATATTTACATATCCCATAAAAAAGGTAGAATTTTAAAGAGATCAAGTGTGAAGAATTGACACCATGCTTTCAGATGTTTACCCTACATATGATCCTGTTACCCCATGGGCAAATTATGTTTGCTGTTCTGCCTCAATAAGTAGGAATCAGAGCTTTTTTAAATTAAAGGCCCTTATGGGAACGATTGTAGAGCCTGCTACTTAAAGAAAAAGAGAATATTTTGTTATGGATGTTGTGTTATAGTTGGATTTACTGAGGGAGAAATGATCTTGCCTAAAGAGAAACAACATTACCAAGTCACTTCAGTAACTTATCTGAAAGGGTTTGTTTCACTGCCAAGTAGTTACAACATTAAAATCTCTAAATACACACATATTCTCTACCTCTGCCTCTGTTCTCTCTTTACAGACAGCATTAATTGCACACTCTGCAAGGCACCACTATAATACATGCATTGGTTGGTTTCCAGTAGTACTTTACACAGCATCATAAATTGTTTGCTACAACTGTCAGTCCTGTCATACATCCGGGCGATTTGAAATATGGATAGTGCTATGTATTTCTCCCCAGGATCATTAGATAAGCATGCTTTGAGTAATGGATAAAGTCAATACATTTTGCCATAGTTCTTATGCTGTAAGAACCAGGCTCTGGGTTTCCTCAACTTTTCAGGGAAATATCACTTAAATTGCATATTATTGCTAAAAATATAAATAAATATGAATTTGATGTCATCAGGCTATGAATGATTTCCATTTTTTGAAATAAATCCTGATTTCTTAAGACTTTTCTCAACTGTCTTTTTCTTAAAAAAGAAATACAAACGTTAGTTAGCTGTTCCACTGTAATTTTCACAATACTCAGACCAGTATTCTGGTCTCAGCTTCTCAAATGTGAGGAGATGTTGCTTCCGTTTTAAATATTTGTAAATTAAATATATTTAGGTTTTAGACCTAAGAAAGATGTTGCCTTCTGCAATGTTTAGGGGAGGTTTTGAAAATGTTTGAATACTGGATTATATTTTCTGTAAATTAACATCATGGGAGTTTCAAATTCCTCCCTAAAAGATTGGTAAAATCCTGGTTAGTATGAAATCCCAAAATCAATGTGATCTACCATTAGTAATATAGCTGCTTTACGTTGTTGTGCTAACACAATGTCCATTTCACTTTGATGAGAGAATAATAAATCAGACATTGTTATGCAACAAGAAACAGTTGTCTGTTGCGTAACAAATATTACTCCGCCCCCTTTTCACTTGGCGCATGCGCAGTAGCAACGTACACTCCGCCATTGACGGACCCACGATCAGGAGGAAAGGGTCAGAGAGGCACTTCGACAAGCAGCTGCTGCACGTTTCCACTGTCTCCAACCTCAACTTTGGCTTGAGCCTATATTTTTAACACTTGACTCGCACCCTTTTCTTATATCCTGTGGATGAAATAGGTTGATAACTGTTTTTGTCGTCGCTACTAAGGAACGTGTTGTTTTTACCAGATTCTAGAAGTAACGGGCAGCGGAGTACCTCAGCTAGCAGCAGCTATAACGAGGCTATAGCAGGCTAGCTAACGTTAGCTAGCTACCTGGCTAGCTGCACACGAGCAGAGCACTGCTCGTTGGTGGGGTGGGGGGGCGATTTGCCTACAGTGTCGTTTGATGGATCCGAGAATCGCCTGGTTTCAACCAGAACAACGTGGACCAGCTAACAACCTGTGGATGCAGATTTGGGAGACGACACAAGGTCTCGGGTACTTGCATGTAAATAACAGCTACACCACTGGATCTCAGAGCACATCGAGCTTGAAAGCGATCGTAAACGGGGCGTCGGGAGCCGTCCTCACCAGCAGAAACGGAGCACTTGACTCAAACACCGGTAGCGGTGAAGCCAGGACTCAGGGGATGTCGACTTCAATGGGGGACGGAGAAATAACGGAACAGAGGGACTTTATACCACTGGAAACCAATAGCAACCATAACAACCGAGCCGCTGGCAGGGGCGGTGTCGTTGGAGGGGGGCAGCAGCAGGGCAGCGGGGTCGCTGTGCTGTGGAGGGGGCTGACGGACGGACACCCCAACAAAAGGAAAAGAGACAACAAAGCTAGCACTTTCGGATTCAATTCCAGCCTCTTGAACAGTGGCAGCGGCTTCAACACAGGAGGCTATGACGGTTACACGGGCACGCCATGGAAAGTCAGGAACTACTCTGAAGGAATTGTAGGGTAAGAGAGTTCTATAAAGTTGATCAGGATGTTGGTCTGTGTTAGTAGCGGAGGTAGTAACTTTACTCCCATGGAGCACGCCTTTAAACTAGGACTTAATTAACTTTTAACTCACCCATTTTAAACACATGCACTCACTGGAATGACATGCAGGGTTACGACTCAGGTCGTCCCACCCCACCCACCTTTTCCTCCCCACCCACTGAATCCACTCTTGGATTACTTAATACAGTTAAACGCACTGGGTGAAATGTATCGAACATTAAGTACTTTTACTCGAGTACAAATTTGAGATATTTGTGTTTTTTTGTATTGTCATTGTATGTTATGTTATACTTTGGTTCAGCTACAGTTCAGAGGCCACTATTGTACTCTTTAAATCACTGCATTTGTCTGACAGCTGAAGTAACTAGACAATACCGCACATTTTGATAACATTCCTATTCAGTGTGGATTGTGATTTTGATTGTTCTGATAAACTGAAGGTATAAGTTAGTTTATATGTTGAGAAAAGTCCCTTGGATTATCTTGGAAATGCTGTAAACATGACATAAATGATGCTATTATGTTAGCCAAAAGTATATAAGGTAGTAAAAATGTGTACAACCTTAAACATCCACAGCTGTAAAAAGAAACAGAAAATACAAATAATACAGCACAATCATTAATCCAAACTCATCACATTTTTCAGTAAGAGACAAGGGCCCCTAGTTAACATAATGAGTACTTTTACTTTAGATACTTTTAAGTAGATTTAGTAGATAATGCCTGCATACTTTGACTTAAGTGACTTAATTTAGAACTTTTACTTGTAAAGCATATTCATAGTGTGGTTTTAGTATTGTTTCTTAAGGAAATTATACTTCTTCTCCCACTGATTATATGTAACATCAAACTGATTTATTACAGAGTCCATCCATGATCCTGCATACTTCAGATAATTATCAAATTATCACATTAATTTTAAGCTTCAGATAAATTTAATTCAATCATTTCATAGATTGAATGTATTCCTCACATGTACAGAAAAGTAAGTAGAAGTCTTTGCCTGAGACAAGTTGAGTGATTATTTTATAAATGTTTTCTGTAACATTTATAGAGACAGTAAGAACCAGGAAGGAATTAAGAACCATTATACACGTTTTACAACAACAACAACAACACAGGCAGTTTTCTGCTTTCTTCTTCTTCCACGTGCTTGCTGTTGATTTATTATAGTTTCGTCCAAGAGTGCGGCCTGTTGTCATATGATTTACAGGTGATGATTTAAAAGTGTCTGTAAATATGGTTGGTTTCCTACTTCATGAAGATCATTAGCTGTGGCATAATGTCAGCAGGTATTGTACCTGAAATATTGCCCACATCCCAACAAAGTGAGATGATTAAGGCACAGTGCATATTTGAAGTGTTTTCACTCAGTTCATGAACGAGCAGGGCTTCCAATTTATTAATTAGTTCTTTAATTCAGTGAGCTATTAAGTGACTCACGAACTACAGACTCTGCTTCCTTTAGTGAGTGTGAAATTTGATTCATTAGAGAGCATTTAGCTGTGCTTACACTGTTGCTTACACTAGAGATATTATGAGTAGTATTTAGTCACATGGTAAAACAAATGCACAAGTCGAGACATGTTTTAACACTGGGAGAGCTCCTCTCTACACCACATCTTTAAAATATATCATAGCAGGGTGAAAATATTATTGTGGGTGTGGCTGTGTTTTAAAGACCTTTTAGGTGCAGAGGTTTCCCCTCTTCCACACCCCTTTCTGTTAGGCATGTGTAGACAAGCAGAACGCCAGAGTGTGCAGCCCAGTGTTTGGCTGATCCTCATTTATAGCTATGAGGAAGCTCTGTGTTTGTATAAGAACATTCTTTAGTGATTAGCTCTGCTAATACCAGAACCTGAACCTCACAGCCTTGATCACACTCTCCACCACTGAGGGCTCTCTGTCCAACCTCACTGTGTGCATTAACAATGCCAGCATGCTCCATGGCATTACAGGAAGTGTATTTCCAAACGCACATATATGGATTTGCAGTGTATGGGGAGGTAAAGGCTGCCATTGTTCAGTTAATGCTACAGTTAAACCTCCACTCTTAACACATGTTTGGTTGCACTGGAGATGAACTGTGGATGTGTGAAGTATTAAGCGAACATCATGTTTCACAACTGGTAATAGTGCATGTACCCTGTGATGAATAGAGGTATACAAAGATATGCATGAAAAGCTTCTGGCTCGCAGGTTTGAATGGAGTGACTCATTGATGTAATTGTAATTGACGTCATCAGCATATTCGGAAACAGGAATTTCAGCCAATTTGCAATGGCTGCTCCTGGTCAAAGCATGGGCTCCTCAGGACAACAAGCTGCAGCTTTAAATAATGTATTTAATTGCCCCTCACAGATGCAGAAATACATTTGCCAGTGACTATCTTAATGGAATATTACTTAAGGAAGAAAATAAAACCATGTTATTCAAAACACTTATTTGATTAATTAATAAAGTGGTAATTTAAATCAAGCAAGAAGCCTTGATGTATTTTATAATGTTTTTGTTCAGTCTTGTAGTAGATTCTTGTATTGGCATTCGTGACTGTGACCAAATCTTTTTTTAGGCTTGTGGTTTCTCCTTTTTGGCGTCATACATTCAGAGCAAAGGATCATGGTCACTGAGAATTATTAGCTGCGGTTATATGCGCATGTTCTCCCAGTCTGATTCTGGAGCTTTCTAATAAAATGGTTACATGTGGTTTGATGTTTACATGGGGCGAAGCATTTCATTAAAACAGCCGTGTGTTAGCGCAGAAGTAATTAATACAGTATGCATATTGTCTTCTTCAAGAAAAAACGTATTGCACCCAACCTTTTAGCAACCTCTTTTTGGCACGTGTTTCATCAGCTCTGTGAAGAAGGATATCTACAGGCCATTACTCACTTTAACTTACGTCCCAACACATGTCCTTCAAGACCGAAAGCATGTGCAGAAAGTTTTACACGGTTTATTTTTTTTCATCGATTTTCTATTTTCTTTGAAAGTTTTGCAACAGATCAGAATTGCGATTGGTTTGAGTCCATTTATTCTGACTGATGTGTTTTTAAGGAGCCTTTTTATTCTGTTTGGGCTTTTTAACTGATTGTAATAACATTAATCTCTGTATAAAGATAGCTACTATTTACACTATATTTGGCCATGGGGCTTGGCTACAGAGTCAGAGGCATGTGCTTGTTTGTGTTTTACGCTCCTCCTGTCTTTCTGGAACAGAGACGGTCCAAGCAGGCAGCCCGCCTCATGATGGAAAGGATCAGTGTTTATATGCTCCACACGGCCTCACTTCCTCAAAACAAAGCCAACCCTCTCGGAGAGAAACCCGAGACCCTCCAGTGTCTGTCCAATCAGATTGGGAGTTGTAAGGGAGTTTTCCACCTCAGTTCTTGTAGTGTGCAACACTTGATTCTTGATTTGGGCACAAGAATCCAGTCTGAGAGCGTGGCCCATTTCTGTCCCGATGAACTGTTTTAATCCTGTGGTGTGTTGTAGGTTTTTATTGCGTAGGCAAAATGCAATGTTTCAGTCATTTTATATTACAGAGAGTTACTATGAGAGATTGAATTCAGGGTGATAGGTGATTCACTCCATGGGTTTGGTGTTTTTCTGTACAACTCGCCAGTGGCATATAAAATTACCCTTTTGAAATTTCTCTGAGTAATGTCTTTTAGACCTTTTTTTTTCACACTTCAGTTGATCTGGCATTTCAGAGTAAACGACACTTAAATCAGGGAAAACACTAAAATAGCAAGCCACACTAACAGAAACTCTCGGGGGGGATTTGATGCTTTGGTGTCTTGGCCGATGCAAGTAGTGTGAATCTTTGTTAGGACTACAAGCAAAGTGAATTCCACCCAGCATAAACATGAGGTCATTGCTCTTTATTCTCGTTGGTTAAACACAACCTGAGAATGTGTGCCCCTCCAGAAATGTCAGAAACCAAGTGCTCATACCAGTAGCAACAGTTGCACTCAGCTTGGTTAAGGGACTGTGTCTGTTTCAGCTTTACTCCCACCTCCAGGTCTCCAGTGAGTGGTATTTGCTCTGTGTTGAGCAAGCACCTTTGACTATAACAGCAGTATGAACCCAAATAAACATATTTTGCTGTGATTTAATTGCAACAAAAGGGTTAAATGGATACCGAAATAACTACATTATGATAAAGACATAAAAAAAGATCATATTAATGCTTGTCGGGTCTGTCTGCACGACCAGACCTGCAAACCACTTTTAAATTCTTGATGGATCATTTCTTCTGTTCTTCTATTTGATTCTATTTACGTCTGGTTTGTATGCAATCAAGTTGTGCAAAATATCGCAAACTGTTTCCACAGGGTTGATTTTAAAATGGATTTCTAAAAGTACCCACCAAAAAGAAGCTAATGTAGCCTCATGCACTGTAAAATAGTACCCCTTCCCCATCTAAATTTAGCGCGCTGATGCAGGTTTTTTTTTAGACGCGGGAAGACCCACTTATAGATGCTGATTGTCTCTTTTCCCATTGCCAGTGAAGTTTACTACTGTCTGTCTGTGCTGCGTCACCATGTGACGTCACAAAAGCGGCAAAACAGGGTTGGTAAACAGTGAAGATGTTGCGGTAGTTAGGTCTTTATTTTATCTATTACTCATTCAGTCTATTCATCAAACATGGCACCGACAAATTTGGAATAATGTTCGAGCGCTGCTTGGACGGAGACGGGCGGATTTGTAGCTGAGATGACAAGGAGTCGCAGAAGTTACCGACGGAGCATAGCATCGCGCCGGAAAAGGGGTCCGAGATAAGCGTGTCAACACAGGTTTTGTGTTCCCATCAATGCCGATCACAGCCGAGGCGATGATTACTCGGGTCTGCTGCAGGTTTTTTGACCAGTAGGAAAGCGGCTTAGGAGAATAGGTTCAAAAACCCTTCCCTCACATTGTAGCTAGCATTGGAGCTCCAGTAGCTAGCTCTTGCTCCAGTCCCAACACACATGTATAGGGAACTTGGCATGATGAGAAAACATTGAAACAGGTGAAACAAGTTGACTCTGAGCATAACTATCCTAGCTAATTTGAGCTAAAGTACCATTAGCTACTGTGAGTCTTGTAGCCTAGCCAGCCTCTCTATGCTGAATTATCTTATTAATGTCTTCTAAATGGGTGCTTGGTACTTCTGTAGAGCTTTGCTGTTGTACACGGGAAACCCTAACTGTAGTTATGGGGTAAAGGTTTTTAGTTACTCCCTCAATCTCTTCAATCCCTTGCTTTGCTGACCTGCCTGTGTTTGTTGATGCGTAAGCTTCTTTTTTCTGATGTCTTTGCTACTCTCTATCATTCTCACATGTGTTGAATGTTTTGAACTTGCTCCTTTGGCCTAAAACTGTAGAAGTGGCGGAGTGGCTGGCACTTGATTAATTTAGGTGGAGCCTGGTGTTGACAGCTAGTTTCGAGTGGTGAAGCAGAACATCACTCGCAGGCTAATGAAATGTGTGGTTAATCGCTCACTGATGAGTAGCCCTGGCTCATGCTTTTATTGCCATTTATTGCTGCTGTCTTTTTGAGATTTATGACTCCCAGCATTAGCACACAGATAGTGCTTCTGTGACTGTGGCTCCATTATTAGAACTGTGGTTCACTGAGGTTCTTCTCGCTGGGACGTCTATGTCACTCTCCCCTCTCTCCTCGCTCTCTCTCTTTGCCTGCTGGCTGGCTCTCAGCCAAAGCATGTAAGCATGCGGAGAGAGAAGCCTTCATGCTGCTCATTTGGACTGTAGGTGAAACAGGCCCCCTCTGAACAGCACGTGTGGGCAGCTCTCCGTAACTCAGCCTTGCCATGTGTAGTGAGGAATGAGTTTTCCTTTTTTTCCTTCTTCCTGTCCAATGGAAACCCTTCCCATGCTGCAGACCTATGCAGTCAGCAAGCGGCACACAGAGCGTGTGTCCAGACTGTGACCTTCTCAGCACGTGTACAATACGACTACACTTTGACAATTTCCTCCTGTTGTTGCTTATGTCGATAATATTGTTTATGTTATGATGTGTAAGTGTTGCCATATAATCACATTTTAGTGTTTTTGGATCAAATTTTTTAAGTTGTACTAAGTCAGAGGTGAAGAAGCTTGAATGCTTACTTTACTAACATAATGTTTAAAAAGTAGAAATGTTTAAAATCCAATAATTTACTTGGCATATTTCTTTGACTCTTCCACTTGTTTTGATATATTTGAAAGTGATAATTACCAAAGCTGAAAAATGTCCTTTAGCGGGTCACACAGTTTGTGCTGAATTGTAACTTGTTGCTTGAAAATGACATATTGGCAGATATGTAATTTTTCTGCCAACATTTTCCTTCGATAAAACAACACTTTATTTATGCCTAAATGCTCGATGATTCCCTAAAAAAGCTTGCTGTAATGCTACAACAGAAACTGTGAGCGCGCACTGCCTGCACCACGTCTCTTCCGCCAAGCGCAAAGAAGGGTGCAAGATGTCTGCGGTATGGCAGTTTTTGGCCACTACAATAAGAGTAGGTATTAGAGGTAGACCTATTGATCGTTGATCGGCCCCTATAGGACTTATTAAAAACTATAGTCATCGGCAGATCTGGGCTCTGATAGTGGCCGATGGCTGTGCAGCCTCAGGCGGGGACATACATCGCGTGCATTCGCCTTTTTAATGGAGTCTCCATACGTGACATACAGGTAATGCAGGTACCTGGGATAATTAATTAAAGTTAACTTTATAACACAGCTTTATTCACAAATTATAATCATGATACGGTTGTTGTTTATAGTATTGCATTATTAATGAATTAGACTATCGTTAACTTTCACTGCTTTTCTGCCGAGCTCATGCTGCTGTCTCTGTTTAGCTAGCAAGCTCTCTACAATTTGGCTAGCAGTGAGTGCAAGCCTAGCACAACTAATGGGATCATATCTGATAATTTGAGGGGCACTTTTGCTGAAAATATAAGTTTGCGTGTGCAACTCCCGAGGATACTCTTAACAGGTGTTAACAAACCATGAAATGCCACTCGTACGTGGAGACCGTGAGAGGGGTGGGTGGGGGCTTAACCTTTGCTGTACCGGGGAACAGCTGACGACTGGTACGTGATTCATATTATATCTGACTCGTTTCAGTTTATTTCTCCCCTCAAAAGTTATCTCTGGAATATAACGTAACAATATCAGCTCTCCACGATACAAGACGGGCAGGCAGGGAGGAAAATAAATCATTTCACTGTTACTTAGATTACTTACCAATTTGGCGTTCTCTCTCCTAAATAATCCAACCATGAACGTCAACTGTCCATTCATGACATGAAATCCCACTTTTTATGATCCTCCTCACTCCGGTAACGCGTACAAACACTAATAGTTTGTAAGAGTGGTATTTAAAAATGTAACGGGACGCGCAGCATCTGGCCTGATATACGCCACGGAAGAGCGCATTGCCATGTAAACAAATCCAACATATTTCCAACGATGTAATCCAGCAGATCACACTTCAGGATTCTCTCCGTACTTGGTATCAAAGTCGAAGTGGCGTTTGCATAAGGCTGCTGTAGGAGTAAAGCACGTCACAACGTCAACACAAACTGTTGTGAACAACAATGTGTAGGTAAAGTTAAAGGAAAAGAGCGAGCGACTGACGCAGGGGTGATACATTCGCTTCTTATATAATATTCTTATGGTAACTTCTTTCTGTGTTTCTGTTTTCTGCTCACAAATATATGCCAGAAAGCTTCCGTGATGATAATAACCATTTATTTGTAACTTTAGTAAAACTTTACTTTATCAGAAAGGTTTTATTAAACCAGCAACTTTAAGAAAACAACTGCAGTATCATTTCAATTTAAAAATGATTAATAAAGTGCAACTTAAATCATTCATGTAGAGTGAAAAAAATATTAAATATATAAAAGTAAATAATAAAGTTATATATATATATCAATCTATATATATATATATATATATATATATATATATATCAATCTATATATCAATCTATATATATATATATATATATATATAGATTGATATATATATATATATATATATATATATATATATATATATATATATATATAGATTGATATATATATATATATATATATATATATATATATATAGATTGATATATATATATATATATATATATATATATATATATATATATAGATTGATATATATATATATATATATATATATATATATATATATATATATATATATATACATTATCTATTTGACAGCCTATTTAGTTAAAAGCTATATTGAATTGATTTACATGTTTCTTGTTTCATACATTAGATGGCAGCTGGAGGAAACACAGTCCCTCTATGGGACTGTTATGCTGAGGAAAGTCACAGTGTGGGCACAACAAATTGAGTTAGATGTTCATTTGCAGATTATATTTTCTTTACTTCAATAACTTTTCAATAAAGCACATTCATACTAAAGGCTAAAACTGTCAGCTACAGCTACAACAATAAAAACGCAGCTACATTGACACTATTAGAAGAACATATATGTTTATATATTTAAAAAAATATTATAACAAGTACCTTCCTTACTTTCTACACAGGAACCAGATCAGCTGATATTGCTACAAAGTTAGTTTCAAAAAGCTCTAGACAAACAAACCATCTCACAACCATCAGATAACGACTCTCAACTGTTGTGGTACATCAAACACACTACACAATATGTGTATCCTGACACTACTAGTACCACATTTATTGTCTCAGGTGTTTTCCTGTTTTGACCACATTACTCCGCTGCATCACTCAAGCATGACCGAGGCTATCACCAGCAGTCAGCACTGTTTGGGCTTCTGTGTAACTTGAGCCGTTTTGTCCCAGTGGCCAACACTTTGCACCCCAGATCGGCTCATTGATGAAACATTTATGAGTCTGCCATCTGCGAGACATGGACACCTCTGCTTCTATTTGAAAAAGCGGTGTGTGTGTGTGTGTGTGTGTGTGTGTGTGTGTGGTCACCTGTTTTCCTCCCTGTCAACCTAGACAGAGCAGTGTCACATAACACACATTACCCTCTAATGTTTCAAGGGTGTTGACACCCCAAAACTTTAAAGATCTTGCAAAAATAGGGTCATGATGTTGGGCGATTTCTGGGACAGGGGTCACTAATGTTTTGTCAAAGCAGCTCCTTATCACCCAAACATTTTGTCTCAATGCTGCCTGTTTAATTGCAGGCGCGTTGATGGAGACCTTTTTACCACAGAGCCAAAATATTATATATATTTTATTTGAAGAGTCAGTAATTAATACTCAGTGTGACGTAACAATAACCTCTTTTTCCTTCATCCTACCCAACTTAACAGATGGCTCTTGTTCACATGAAAGCATTTCAGCACCACACCCAACCCAGCCCCATTCTCCTTCACCTTATGTGTTTCTTGCCCATTACCTTTTTCCATTTTGTTGCTCTGTTTTTGCAGCTTTCCCTAATTCTTTCCTTATTTCGGACCTGTCCACATTTTCTTTCTCTTACCTTCCACACCTCCTCCTTTAATAATATGATATGCACAATAGAGTTGAAAAAACAGTACTGCAGTCTATGAGAACGACAGGTGCTTCTTTTATTCCCCCATAGCAGCCCTTCCTCCACTTTACCTGCTATCCTTTACTCAGATTGTATGCCTACTTACAGAGCAATCAGCGCTAACCAACTAACATTATAGGCAGCCATCAGTAAGCATGCATGCCAACATTTCAATGACAGCAGAATCATCATACCACAAGGAGATGTCAGGAAAAGAAGAACCGCTAAAGAGGAGAGAGAACATTAGTTTTATCTTCTCAAGGAGCCTGAGCCCTCTGGAAACCTGTTCCACCAGATTACATAACATTACAATGATATATGCAAGAGGGATTATCCGATAAGCAGTGCCAAGCGTGCATGTGCTCCCCAGGCACAGGGCTGAGATGTAACCTGAGCCAAGGAGGCGGGGCATGAGACGTGATTTCTATGATTGCTGTCCTCACGTGATGATAAGGAAGCTGTAAGGGTTTGTTTTCTGTGAAATGAAACCTATCAGTGCTGCTGCTCTAAAGTGTAAACACTCCCTCATCAAGAAGTTTCTTGTGTTTTTTCCTGTGTGATAGAAGCTAAAAGATAATGATAGAGAATCGTGCCCCCTTTTTAGATTGATGTTAATAGAAGTTTGAAAATAAAATGGGATCATTCAGTATCCAAACGTATAAAATCCTTCAACTTCATTGTGTGTTAGGCTTTTAACTGGGCTATTTTAATGATACAGGTCTGAGCTTCACTCAGCTGAGTTCTCTTTACCATGAAATCAAAACGAATGTTGTAATGCAGACTGTAGCTGCTGAGTTTCTTTTACCCTTAAATGAAACCTAATCTCTCAGCGATGGAGGCTAAAGTCTCTTCAATGTGCACAGGGAAAAGAGATTAGTCATTCAAAATTTAGAGTGGTTGTCAGTTACCATGTTGGAGGAGGGGCATCAAATGTACACAGACTCTTTCTGCCTCCAACAAAAACCAACAAACACATGAAGAACGAACCTGTCACACCAAAATAATGTTGCCTCTTTATTAATTTCAATGATACAATTGCCTTGGTACACCTGAGGAAATATTTCATATCACACTGTTCTGACAACCTGCCAAGGAAAGTCACAGTTGCAAGTCTCAGCCTGTGCACTTTGATCACAATGTCTAGGAAGAACAAGGTTTCACTTTGCCAGTGTTTTGCTACACGGTTAGCAGACCAGCAAGTCTTCATTACTGCATCTGTGTCCTGGGGTTCTGTTAGACTGTCTCAGGCCCAAGAAATAAAGGTGAAACTCAGTCAGCTTTGACTGTTGTCAGGTTAAGAGTGCTTGTTACATAAAACCCATAAAGTAGACGCACGCACAGTGCTCTTTGGGGTGTTATACAAACTACTGTCAGTCTTATTCAGTGTTGTGTGATATTTGCTCTGCTTTGTTGCCTTATTTAATTTATAAAAGTTAGTTTTCTCCCTTTCTCTTGTCTGCTAAGGCAATGTGCCTGTTATAGTGTACATGTGTGCTCATGTGGTGGTGCACATGCTTGAGTTCAGTGTGTGCCTGCATGTTTGTGTTCTTATTTGTCCACCCACAGAGACCTGTCCCTGTCTATGTGTATGTAGGCAAAACTGGTCAGCGAAAGGTCAGCGCATGTGGGCAGAGTGACCCGTTCCAAGGACAAATGCGGTACCCTTGCTTTGCTTGTCTGTACTGAGAAGTTGTTGTTTTTTTTACTGCCATAACACTGGGACACAGTAGGGGTTTCCTGTTTTGATTTTGCTTGGCTCTACCGTTTTGCCCAAAAAGGAAAAAGTGGGTTTGGGACAAACACTGCTGCTTCTCTTTGGGAAAGTGAAACCTAATTACGGACCTAAGACAAAACTTTTTGCCATGGTCCAAGTAGAAATGACCCATTTCAACTTCAGCAATTATTAACCCCCAACCCTATCAGTAAGAGTGGGTTTATACAGTACAGCTGTGTGGACGAATACTTTTTAAAATCTATATTTGTAGAAATTGACCTGTAGAAATGTAAGAATGTGATTGGCCAAGTGCTGATAGGTGACTTGTATATTCATACTGTTAGGATAGAACAAATGAACCTACCTGTACCTCCACCAGGAGGAGGAAAGCTAATAATTAAACTATTGAGAAAACTTCTGGAGGCCCTTTCTCTCCTTTACAGACTTTTATTTGCCAAAGGAAAGTTTACTTTTTTGCACCATCTTCTCAATCTGCTCTTACATAAATCCATCTCCCTCAGGCCTTCTTTCCTACAAAAAGTTAAAAGAATAGTTGCATTCAGTCGCCTTGCTAGGTGTCACCTCTCTGTCACTGCACAGCGGGAAAAATTGTTGTATATAACAGTTGGTATTCTTTTTTTTCAGTTTTCCTACACGCCACGCATCTTACACTCCCATTGCCAAGCACATATTTGATTTCAGTGCTTTGATTATTGGGCTAACAGACGGATGAGGAGAAAACTTTTGAGTAACAGGTGCCCATGTGAGCTGTGAACAACTCTCAGCTTATTATTACATGCAGAAACTGGGGTTATTGTATGATAATAGCTGAGCCAGAAGCTATGGCCTGTCAGCGTGCGACATCTGTATCTGTGGCAGTGGCATGTCTTTTTATGCTGCAAGCAGGGAGGAAGCAGATTGGACAAAGAATGAGAGAATGAGATGTCTTAGCTCTTATCACCATCCGCTTGCTAGAGCATAATAAGGAAGTAGGTGCTGTACATGTTTGTACTTGATGTCTCTATACAGAGAAGGCTTCCATATGCAGTGTGATTTCAGTAAAGCTAGTTTGCTTCTTTAACGTTGCATGCTGTTTAATTTTCAAACAGAAATTGTATTGGTCTTGATATTTAACTTTCTAGATAACCACCACTGTGTCCTGTGTTTGCTGTCCAGGTTGCACGAGGAGGTCAATGACTTCTACGAGTACATCTCCCCACGGCCGGAGGAGGAGAAGATGAGGCTGGAGGTGGTGGACAGAATCAAGGGAGTCATCCACGACCTGTGGCCCAGTGCAGAGGTAACTCCCCCACTCCCAATTCCAAACAACTATCTTCTTTCTTTTTTGTTGTTGCATGTGTTGTTCTGGCTAGGAACAGACTTGATTTTATAATGAGTAAGAATTGCCTCCAGCTGTTTACTAAAATAAAAATTGGCTGTAATCTCAAAGCTACTTAGCATCAGTAGAGTTTATTTTTGGTACAAACAAATGGAATTGTGGGAAATAGCTGGTCACTTATAAACACTGTTTTTGATCTGTAACAAGGCCACCTTGGACACAGCGGTGTCTGTATTTCCCAACACAGAATTACCCCAGTTTGTACATGAATCAGGTTGTATGTGATACCAAGCTAATGGCTCTAAGCTTCATCCTCATGTTCTGTCATCTTTGCTGCTGCACAGTTCTGTGTTTGGGTCATGTTATCAGCACCACCTCAGGCATTTTTGAACCCGCTGAGTTAGATCCCACTGATAGAGCAGTGTGCTTCAATGTGCGTCTGCTCTGAGCTTAGCAGTTCCTATATTAAGGAGCATGATGCTGTCCCAATCCCAATGCCCAGTATTATTCCTTTTCCTATGTGGGCGTGAGCGACGGAAACTGTCATCCACTTAATGTGATGCGTCTTTAATTCCACAGGTCCACAAGTCACTAATAAAAACCAAAAATGTCAGCGAATGTTCTTCTATTGTCGTTTAGTTTTTTCTACTGTCGTTTAGTTTGGAATTTTAAGTTAAGCAAATACGAGATGAGATAATGCATAACTCACCTACGTGACCACCTATAGTTACCGCGTCCTCCATAGAAGTCTCCAGGACTTACTACAGTCTCGTTCACAAACATGGCTCTGCAATCAGCTTAGCCCTGCACATGTGACTGGGCTGTAAACCAGAGTTTGTACTACTGGTGGTGATGGTTCAAGGGAGTAAAGGTAGGGTCAAGGCTTAAGTCTATTTCTGTTCAGACACCAATTTGTGCACCGGAGGTGGAATATATTTTAGTGCTTTCATTAGCATGGAGGTTCAGAGATCAGAGGCTAAAGGGACTGTTTTGTATGTAAACATCCTGGCATGTTTGATTCCCACAGAAAAAAATGAGCTTGCTTCATTGGGGCCACTCCTAGTCTTAAATGCCTCACGGTTTCCTTTTACACCTGAGGTTGTTTTTGTACCACACCTGTGCAATTTGTTTAGGCTTGTCAACCCAGCGCTATGTTAAGCTGTAGAGTGACAATATTTTTACAGGTTGGAGAACAGGTTTTTGTAGTATTGAAGTTAAGTGTGGGAAGATCAGATATGGTGATGTAGATTTGATGGCTGCTTGGTCACACAGTCTGCTCAGACAAGTCCATGCTGCAGTCTGTCAAAAAGAACCATCAGAGTGTAGAAAAGATAATGTTGAAAGGTGAAAGCAGCTGTCAAACATGATGATAATGTGCAAACAGTCATGTAACGAATAAAATTATGTAACTCTGTGTGTCTCATCTCTGCAGGTCCAAGTGTTTGGGAGTTTCAGCACAGGTCTTTATCTGCCAACAAGGTAAGGTTTCCTTCACCAACCTGGGGGGTTAAACACATGCTTTCTCTATTTATCTTTGCCCAAATGTGACTGTGAACTGACCTTCAAACAAAAATACTGATCTATGTTAAGGAGAAAGTCCTCTGCCCAGCCAGTGAATCGCTTTTAGGGCGGCTGATCCTGGATCTTTTTAAAACTTTATTCTGAGAGAGCACTGCGACAGACACCCAGCAGGTCCAGCTGGATTAGTGGACTCTTGACACTGTACTGAGCACTTTAATTGGACTAAGCTGCTTGTGGATGCATGCATGTCAGTGGGTGGTGTCTGTGTGTGAGTGGGTATTTGTTTGTGTACCTCACCTATCCTGGAAACAAAGGAGTGTATTTATTTGCCTGTATTAAAGTTACAAGGTACAGATCATTTACACTGTGTGCATGTGTATGTGTTTTGTTTGCTGTGGGTGCTTGTGTGTAGCTTTCTGTTTGAAGTGAACACACAGCTAATATAGTACACACACATTGGCTGTGCTTGTTGTAGGGTTCCTTCTTTTTTTCCACATGAGTGAAATTAAAAGATAAAGTAGAAGTAAGATAAGTTTTTAATCCACTATTAGCACCATATCAGCATACATTAAGAAATGTACTGACTTGGCTGTTGTAGTAAGGCTCCAGTTTAAGCAGTCTGGTGTGAACAGAAGAACAGTAAATGCTAAAATGTAATGTAGCACAAGGAAAGAAGAGTCATAAAGTCGGTGAACTGATTCTAATGGTGACCCCTTCTTTCTCTTATTATCCACCAGATCTTTGCTAACATTAGCAACCCTGCAAAACACCTAATTGTATCAATTGAATTCAACTTTTCATATGTCAGAAGACAATTTAGGCTTTTTCTTATTTCAAAAGTCACATAATCTACCTTTTAAAAGCCAGTTAGAGCAATTTATAGACGGTACATGAGCTTTTGTTAACACAATGAAAAGGTGTATTTGTTACAAATGACTTTAGGCGTATATTACAACCATTAAAGAGCAGCTCCAGTCCTGTTTTAAGACATAAAATGCTCTGCTTGAAATAATAAATTGTCTCCTCCTTCTCCGTCATTAAAACAAAATTCCAGAATTTGCATAGGCCCGGCCGAGAAAACAAAACAGGTCTCTGCCATTGTTTAGTGGAAACTTGTTGAAACTTGGCTAGATTGAAATGTCGTAATTTGCAGTAGTAATGTTAACGTTAGCAGTCATGGCGATGGCGGCTTATGTTGTCCCTGATATGTCCTGTAGCACATGAAAAACACCACATGGTTTAGAGTAAACATAATGTCACTGAGAGAAGCACTCTTTTTCACACCCCTTGTCCTGTTTAAAGATTTTTGCTCTTGTAGGTTGTAGGATGGTCCAAAGTGTGACCTGTTGTGTCTCTCTTCCCCCCCCAGTGACATAGACCTGGTAGTCTTTGGGAAGTGGGAGACGCTCCCACTCTGGACGCTGGAAGAAGCTCTCCGGAAGAGGAATGTTGCAGATGAGAACTCTATTAAAGTTTTGGACAAGGCTACGGTAAGACTGCACTCACTCGCAAGTGTGTATAGTGTTTAAAGATCTACTTGCTGTTGGTTTATGGCGATTTTACTGTATGAGGGGTTGGATCAAATCTCTGGGAAGCCTCTATAAAAGTACTAGAGGAATACATTTCTTAAACAGCTACATCGAATGAAGTAAAATGTAATGTTTCTCCTTTTTTAACAGTCCACTGTGAGTTTGACTAAGTGATAAGAGGGCAATGCTGAATTGTTGGAGCACTGTTTCAAAGGGATTTAATTTGTGGTGAAATGTGGACCTGTCATATCTTGCACCATGTACATCCAAGTAAAATAGTCCTACTGGAGGGCAGATATGATGATTAATCGTTGTTCATTGTTACCGTCATTAATCAGTTTCGTATTTAGGATGCCAGTTGTTAGTCAGTTTTGTAAGCCTTTTAAAACATGCTGTTCTGACACACCCAACACCATGATTACACTGGTTTACATACATGACTTGTATTCAGGCATGTGTACGGTCATCAAGCATTAATGCTTTGGTTCCACTCACAAGTTTCCCTTTAGTTTGGAGTTAATTAAATCCAAATCCACACGTTTATTTGCGTCACAGACACATCATTTGTAGTAGTGGGCTGGGTACTCGCTCCTTGCTTTGGATCTCTTATGTCTTCCTGATGATGCTGTTTAACCACTCTCAAACTTTTTCTACCTGTGCTTTGTCTGAATCTCCCTGTCTATCCATGTTTTATTTTATTTAAGCACTTAGAGGATTTGAATAAAGTTTTTTCTTTGTGTATTACATTTCACCTTTGTTAAGGATTTAAAGCAGCTGATTAGCTCTTTAAATCGTTGCTTGAGGAGTTGAGTTAAGGATTACACCCATTTAGATGAGCTTGTGTATGATTGCTTGTTGTTTTGTTTTCAGGCTAACAATGGACTTTAAATACAATTGTGAATGCCTGTTTATTTTTATAAGTGACTCATTGCACAATGACGGAAGGAACTTGAGCCAAACATTTGATTGTAGTGATTGTTTCCCGTTTGACTGCTCCTGTTCAGTATCAGCACCTGAATCTATCTCGTGTGTTCCCAGGTTCCCATCATCAAACTGACAGACTCCTTCACCGAGGTCAAAGTGGACATCAGCTTTAATGTGAAGAGTGGCGTTAAAGCCGCTCGGCTTATCAAGGAATTCAAAGAGGTACAGTTTGTAACACAAGACGTCTTTTACATAACCTTCATTAGTAACACTTGTAGCCACTGTTGTTGTTGCTGATTGGTAGGTACACATGTTTGAGTATTGTTGCAGCTTGCTCAAAGGTGGACATGGACATATTTCCCTCGGGCTCTACAGATTTTATTGTTGCCTCAAAAAGGGTTTTTGTCTTTAATCTATAAGATTGTAAAGAAGCCTGGATTATTGCCGGTAATATCCTATCCCAGAAAATCATTAGATTAAAAAAGCACTGCTTTATGAAGATTATATGTCTCATGTAGCATTATTTCATAACCCACTCAAACTTTCATTGCTTAAGTTAAAACTAAGAAAATGTTAATTTTATAATATTTATTATTTATGAACGTTTCAAGTGAGTCTCACAGTAAGACCAGTCACTTCCACTACTGGACTTTTTATTTGTTATATTCCTGTTGTCCTCTAGAGGGAGCTGAGGGCATCCAAATCTAGTCTTTGACTTTGTCCTCACTGTTCGTCTTTTATATTTTGCCCTGCAGAAATATCCTGTACTGCCTTACCTGGTCCTAGTGCTGAAGCAGTTCCTCCTGCAGAGGGACCTTAATGAGGTTTTTACTGGTGGAATCGGCTCCTACAGTCTGTTTCTCATGGCTGTCAGCTTCCTGCAGGTAAGATACACTTGGTCATTAACAAGAGCTCTTAATGTTCATCAGCTCACTCTTTATCTTAATTATAGGCCAGCACACTAGCATAATGTTTTGTGGTTGTCTGATATCTCAGAAACTACTGGGGGGAATATCTACAAATGTTTTCTCGTGCTGTGTATTTTGCAGCTTCACTACAGGGAGGATGTTTGCAGTCCAAACATCAACATCGGCGTACTCCTAATTGAATTCTTTGAGCTCTATGGCCGCAACTTCAACTACCTGAAAACAGGTATCAGGATAAAAGACGGAGGTTGCTATGTTGCCAAAGACGACGTTCAGAAGAACATGATGGATGGCTACAGGCCCTCCATGCTCTACATCGAGGACCCTCTGCAGCCAGGTAGGAACACAAAGCATAAAGCAGGAAATGTGTTTGTCCTTCAAATCTGACTTCCCCCTTTTGATAATGGAATTTGAATGGAATCTTTTGGCATCTTGTCCAGTTCTCATATTTACACAACTAATCATCGATCTTGTGTCCAACAGATAACGATGTTGGCCGGAGTTCATACGGTGCCATGCAGGTGAAGCAGGCATTCGATTACGCCTACGTGGTGCTCAGCCACGCTGTGTCACCCATTGCCAAGTACTACCCCAATAATGAGACAGAGAGGTAAGGAGCTAAGCTGGAAAGCTGTCTGTAACATATCAGAGTTGGACCAGATGTTGATTAATAGCTAACAAAAATTATCTGATTTGAATCACTTGTTGATCAGCCGCAGAGCCCCTCAGAACCATTTAGTGTAGCTGACTCCTGGTGTTTATAATCAATCATAAGATTTCATCATCATCAAATATATTCAGAAAGTGTTACCTCTTTTTGATCATACTGTGAACATCATGTTATTTCCAGTGACATTTGGTTTCACACTGCTGAATATCATTAGTATAACAGGCATACCTTCTTCTGTCTGCCATTGCAGCATACTTGGCCGAATAATCCGGGTAACGCAGGAGGTGGATGAATACAGGGAATGGATCCGAAAGAACTGGGGGAGCCCGTCTCAGAATGATCTGCCACTCAACAGTAAGTTCAAACTCTACAATACTAAAAATATCTCTACTATTGTAGAAAAATGAGACATCAAGGAAGGGGTGACCCTCCAAACTTGAATCTGTCCTGGTGTGGGCTTGAACCACATCAGCATGGCTGTGTAAGCTAAACTTTGTTCTTCTTTGTTCTGTCTCTGTTTCTTCAGGAAATGATGTCACACTGTTTGAGTCCCAGCAGCTCGATGAGTGCAACAACAACGTCCCAGATGATGTTGATGATGACGACGACGACGATGTTGTTGTCCTGCCGTCAGCTCCCCACAGCAAAACCTCCTCCAACTCCTCCTCCCCGTCACCTTCGCTGCGCTCCTCACCTTCCTCTTCCCCACTGTCGCCTTCTTCCACCACCTCAGCCTCCAGCTCCAGTGATGCGGTAAGTCTCGCAACTACGCACACATGCAGAGCCTTCAAATATTGTTCTGGCACTTGCAGATGAGTAAACCTTCTTAGTCACAAAACATGAAAGTCATACTATCTCCTCATTCACTTTGTTGGTTTTCCTCAGGACTCTGATGGCACGCCGTGTAAGACAGCCAAGCAGCAGCCCGGCCGGGGTCCCAGCACCCACAGAGAAAAGTCTGCTGTCGTTAATAATCACAGAACACAGAGCCACAATACCAGCACTCCATCTGGAAACAACAAGGGAGGAAAGGTATGAACAAACAAAACATTATATATCACAAGATTAAAAAGATAAAAGTGAGTGTGTACATAGATTCAATTTCGATTTCATCATATTTCTTCACCGACAGCCTTCAGTATATTGTATACAAATCCTGCAGGAGCACTGATTTTTTTCTTCTTCTTTTTGTTGTTTCCCCAGGCCAGGACGCCTCGCTCCCACCAAAAGAGCAGCCACCACGGGCAGCAGAGCTCCTCCTCCAGCACCAAAAGTCATCAGAGCAACAAGCCACACCACCAGGGCAACAGCAAGAAGAGGAAAAATGTGCGAGACTCTACACAAGACGACCTCTGCAGATAGGGGTGACCTCGCCTGCCCCCCCCTCACCCCTCTTCCCTGTCCTTGTCTGCTACTGACTGATTGTCCTGTCCCACTTCTGCTGCCAGACTCCAGCCTCAGGAGGTTGATAGAAGTATTAAAACATCTGCTGCAGTATCTGTCTCTGTCAAGCTTTTCGGGGTGATGAGCAACGATTTCTAGCAGAAAAAAAAAGAACAAAAAAAGTATTGTTATAGGAAATGGGGTTTAATTTCTTGGACCTGAACTGAAATCACAAAGGATAAACGCACATTTGCTTCCCGACAGCCTCTTTTGTGGAGCGTTTTTCCTCCCCACAGCCAGCACCTACTCAACATGGCTTTGGCGCCTCCTGCTGTACAGGAATAGACAGGTCGAGTGTCTGGAATCTACTCTGGAGCAATACCTGGAACTGCTGGCTGGAAAATAGGAACAAAAATGTTATCAAAAAAAAGATGAAAAAAGCAAATGGCTTAAAATGTACAAAAACAAAAATGTTATGTTGAACAAAAGATGAATATCTACACACAGATTTTTTAAGATGGTAACTTACAAATGCAATCAGTAAGAGTGGGACATAACTTATGCATGAGATTTTTTTGTTGGTTGATTTTTCTGTTTGTTTAATCTGTTTTGTTATGTCTCAACAGGTTATACAAAGATTTGTACAAAAAAACGCAAAAGCAAAAAAGGTTTAAAAAAACACGTAAGACAAAAATGTTTCATATTACCTTTTTACAAGTTATACCGATTGAAGACATGTAAACGTGCACATGTTGTGCCAGCAGCTTGAGAGCTGGTTTGGGTCCCTTTGCCAACATAAATCATCAGCATCTACTTTTACTCCTGGTTGCTCTCTGTGAGTGTGCTACAGTGTTAACATTTAGCCTTTAGTGAGCCAGTGCTCACATACAGCCCTATAGATGACTGGATGGAGCTCAATAGCACAGCCACAGCAGTGTAGACGCTTTAAAGACTACAAGTTTAAATTAATAAGGAGCGGTGATAATGGTTTTATTGAGAAATCCTACACTTGAAAAAAATGTGTTAACAATACAAACTGTGGGTGATAATCTGTTCCTTTGGTAATTTACCCACGACAAAATCATTTGTATTTGTCAAATGTATTTATTTTTTATTAATTATATGAACATAGTATGGATAAATGTATTATTAACATTAGAGCCCGTATCTTTGAGTCCTATATTTGAATTATGAGTGGGGAGGTTCGGTGGGAAGAGATATATTCTGGTACATCAATGCCACCTTAATTATGTCTTTCGGTTGTTATCTTTTTTTTTTCAGTGACAGTTGAGTGACCAAGTTACTTTGGAAAGTTTAAGAGACCATTTTACAAGTTCTCGGTGAGAATTTTGTTTTAATATGTGGCTGGTCTACTTACTTTAAAAGGGAGATGATTTTTATTTTGTTTTATAAAACTCATAGAAAAACAGTTGATGCCCCCACTCACCCTCTGTTGTTGCAGTACATCTACTAACCTGTAGATGGAGTCATTGCTCCAAGTCCGAGTCCACAGAGTTTGGGCTTGTATACTGCATTTGATGGTTTAAATCTCTGCGTTTTGTTTGTAATTGATTGATATTTCAACTTAACTAGCAGCTGCACACTGAAAACTCGTTTAGCTGAGTGCTTGCTGGAGGGATTAACTCACCAAAGCACACCACAATCACTTTTTATTGTCTCTGAAATGTGACAAAAATTGCACACAGTAAAATAAAACCAGGAGCCAGCAATAACAACCACTTCACATTATGTATCTTTACTCTACTGCAGCTACCGGATGTCATGCTCATCACTGAGCAAGTTTAATGACCTGTGATAAGACAGTGAAGCACATTTGATAAGTCCATGCTTGAGCATACAGCCTGATATATATTTGGTGTTGAAAAGTCATCCCTCACTGCTTTAGTTTGGGTTTAAATGCAGTATATAAGCGCTGGTCTTGTGGCAGGCGGACGAGGAGAAAAGTGAATGAAGTTAGCCGTGCCATCTGAATGTCCACTGACCATCTCTCTTCACTGCGGGAAGACTTAAAACCCAACTGTACTCATCTGAAACGTTGTTTCTCTGCAGCTATTACAATTCATGCAATAAAAACAGTACAATTTAACCACGTGTCGAGACATTATTGCTTTCTACTTCTACTTGTATTCTTACTTTTCTCTATATATACGACGTATTATTGACAATTCTTCCAAATAAAATCCCTCATACCGCTACTTTCTGTGATGTTATGTGATATTGAAAGCACAGTTGATAGTCGCGCGTGTGTGTTTGACCGAGATGACGGAGGAGGGGCTTTCTTGCTTGGAGCGGCGCGCGGACTGACAGTTGGCGGGGAGAGGAGCACGGGGACCACAGCACGCGCTCCTATCCTACACCTACAGGTTGTCAATGTAGATTTATCTACCGGACACGATGTTATTCTGTCAGGTAAGACGCTTAAACTTACTTCAATAGACAAAATGCCTCTTGGTGAAACCTTATGACCAGAATTACCAAGTGGCAGTTGCCACAAGGCTCAAGGAAGGTTAATTGCTGCTTCGCTAAAACAAAGCTGTTGAAAGACGGGTTTCCTAGCCGAAAAGTTTTCTTCCTTCTCAAGAGATTTTGATTTTTGTCAAACGTTATACAAGGACGTACATTTTTGTTGAGTTTGGTGTTTAAATTTGCAATTTTTTAACAAGGTTTTCATGCAGCGCTTTCACCTGGCTCCTCTTGTCACCCAGCCTTGATGTTGAGTTTGGTGCATTTCGGGTTTCTTCAGCTAGCTAAAAAGGCTACTTACTTTTGTTCACTTGACTTGAGGTGCCGGTATAAAGATGTTAAAGTCGCAGTTTTTTGGTTGATATTGTAGCTGCATGATGGTTGGCAACGAGCAAACACTATGCGATATGAGCTGAAATCAGTCAGTAAACGTGTTATTTCCCTCATCCATATCATCCAGCCCTCTCTTTGAATTCACCACAAATGTGTCCTTACAGTGTCCCTGATTGAACAGGGAATAGCATGTGAAAGTATTCAGCTCTCTGTATACTTTCATGATGGGTTACAGCATATTGCCTCAGTGCTTAGTCTTTTTGAATATCTGATGCTCACTCATCTTGTGTTGTTTTTTTCTCAGTGACTTGGTGTTCCTCCAACTTAACCTGACCCCAAAATATTTTGGAGCAGAAAATATTTGTTTTTTTATGAGAAGGAAGAAGTGCTACTCACTTGAAAGAGTTTATCTCTTTATATCTCTTCCTAGAACATCATGCTCAGGGGCTTAGTAGTTTAGCAGCGCCTGAGTGCTCTCATTCAGAGCCCCCCTCATAAAACTAGTACATTTAAACAAAAATAAATGGCGGAGGACGGTTAATGTTCTTGTATTCAGCATCTGCTCTGTCACTGGTGTTAATTGTTGCTTCACAGATGTTTTTTTAAACAAATGGAGTTTTGAGGTCAGAATTGTTTGACTATTTTGTCGATGAATAACTCCAGAGCTGTTTTATGCTTGCACTATGGAGCTGTGCCACGAGTTAGCTAAGTTAAAAAAAAATAAAAATAAAGCTCATTTAATAGCCAGTTCACCCAATTTAGAAAATGAATCTACCTTATCTACCTGTCAGATATCAGCAACAACCATGATATACAGGGCTGACCCCCTCATGTTTATGTGTTCTAGTGTCAACCATATTGTCAACTCGTTTTCTTGAATAATACAGCCGTAAACAATCTATTTCATACATGTAATGTGCCAGGCAATTTTTTAACAGTGTTAATACAGAACTTTGGCCAACAGACATTTCAGGTGGAGCTGTACATGCGAACACATAATGCTAAATATTGCTGTTATTAGAATTAGGACAATACAATATTTCACCTGCTTACATAACATGTCACAATATCAGAACACAAAATATTAGGCCTACCTCCATTGCGACCACTTCTTGCAAGTTCTCACATTTGAGAAGCTGCTGAGAAATGTTAGCATTTTTGCTTGAAAGATTACTGAAATTATTTATAGATTATTTTGTGTCAAGTTCTAATTTTTGGATTAAATTTGTCAACATTGTTGCACATGAATGTGTATGTTTTACTCCTCATTTAACCACTAACCGTGAACCTATAGGCTAATGCAATTCCTTGGCCGACTTGATCTGTAAATTCGACTTCCCCGCCTACCTCATTTAGTTTAACCTTTGGGTGGAAGTTCTGTGGTTTCTTTCTGTGGCAGCCACAGATTGTGTAGCTGTGCAAATGTACACATTTTTATCACCAGAAAATGCAGCTCTTTCTAATTAAAGCTCTTTGCTCAGGCTTGAAGCTATTGTGGTTTGCTCTGTAAACTGTTTTGCCTGCAAAGACTAGAAGAGGGAAAATGTGTAAATGCTGGGATTAGATTACTAATGTATTCCATTATGCAGTGCAAGTGGCATCATGTTTGTGTCATATGGATCATGCATAGTGTCACACTTGCATAAGGATGATGGTGTGTGTCTGTAGGTTGCCTATCATTAGGATGATTACATCGCTAATTCCTTTGTCAATTCTGCAACAGTAAATGGAGATAGCTTATGGTGTTACCAGTAGCTGATTAGGGCAGAGCTTCAACAATGAGTTAAACAGGACTGGTTTGTCTGAGCAAAGAGATGCATGAAGGGGTTCAAAATCAAACGAGGGGGCAAAACTCAATTGGTTTGGAGTATGAAGCTCATTTGCTTCAGCATAACAGGCATAAAGGAAAACAGAGCAGCCCTATGGGAGACAGGGGTTAAGTTCTTGGTCATGGATCAATGGCTCACTGCTCTGCTGCGAGGCCCAGCCTCTTCTATAGAAAATGAAATAGTGACAACATACATTGGCATTTGCCTTTGGTGTGCAATTATCCATTGTCATGCTGGGATGTATCTCATTCTGACAAGATGGGAACCCTGTTATAATTGTCATTATTATTAGAATTATTTTACACTTTGATGGATCTGGACAGGGACCCTCTGTTGAGGGTTGTGCGGCCTAGACACGCGCACACACAAACAAAACAGCAACCCTGGACTGGATCTGTACTGTTTAAAGTGATGCAGAGTCTACTATCTTTATCGTTGTTTTGTGACGAGTCTCTTAATAACCAGTGGTGACTTGTTTGTGTTTCGTTTTTCCTATGTCATGCAGCCTCAGCTCACCATGTATGCAGGATAAAACAGTGGTTCTCTAAATGAGGTTTTTGTACTTTCAGGGGTCTGTCAGTGAGGGTTGTCCAAAGACTGAGCATTTATTGTAGAGAATCTTAAATCGTCAGGTTTGCCTATGTGTAACTACCCTTCATGGTTGTGTAAAAAAGTGATGCATTTGGAGCCCCTTTGACAGAAAAAAATGTGGTCGTTTAGGCTCTTGTGTTTAGACATCTTTATCATCAGTCTGTGTCCTTGGTGCACTTTTAATCAGACCAGGCTTTTGCCCTGACTCCTCACCTAATGGTGCTTTAGTCTATTGAACCATTGAAAGACGTGTTGATCTGTTTAGTTTGACTCTTAAATTGTGTTATAATCAGGGCTGTGTGATAAAATGATCTGGAAAGGGAATCACAATTAAATTACATTGACAATGATGATGAAACTTCTGATATTGCTACTCGATATTAATAACCTTAGATTTTACAGCCTATCAAAGCTGATGAAATGACAATAGCCAGTCAACAGACACATCATTAGATTTACATGTGCCTGAAGTAAATGCCAGAGTACATGCCCACTTACCACTGCAAAGCATCATTTGGGCTACCAGTGAAGAAAGTCGGATGTCGTCTTTAGAAGAAAGAATTGGGTAGAACTAAGGGGCAAGAAAACTGTCTGTCAGGTATACGGACTTTAGTGGCGGGTTGGCTAGCAGCCCCCTCATTGGAGATCCTGTGCCAGCCAAAGACCACCAGAGGGACACTGATCTTCATCCTGAGACTTCTTTATCCAGTGTTTTTATTGGTTTTTAATGATCAGGTTTTTTCTTTGAAAAGGAGACGTCTGCAGGATTTTCTGCTTCATAAAATTATTGTGAACTATGAACACCAAGGGAATCATAACCTAAAAACTAGCTGAGCTTAAGTTTTAATGAAGTCTGCTTTCTCTTGGCCTCTGTCATGATGAGGATGCTCTCAAACTAGAAGCTGATCAAATTATATATTGTGATAAATATTGATCAATATAGATTAAAATTATTATGATCATTTTTTTTGCCAAATCACTCGACCCTAGTTAATATTCAAAACAAACCCATTAGTGATCATATTTTGTTTTTGTACATCACTAATGGTAGAGAATGAGGCTCTAACTTGTGTGTCGTACCTGAATACTTGCATTCAGCATCTATTACTTATAGCCTCAGTTTGAGCTTGACAACGACAGTGACCTTGACAGGAAATATAGGGGAACCTCGACAGGAAATGTGACTTGTTGCAGGTTTTCTTTAGAAGTGTTGACACATTCGATCACGCAGGCAGACACACGCTCTCTTCCTTTACTGCTTTCAGTATCTGTCTTACTATTTTTTTCTTTTGTAAAGGTCTGAAGAGTTTGTCTCCCAACACAAATAATTAATTATATTGTGCTTTTTCTTCAGAGTGGGAGGACGCTAAACTAGTATAAGACCAAAAGACCACAGTTTATATTTAAGTGAAGACAATAAACTGAATATCAAATATAGAAGAAAGAGCAATTGGATTGGAACACACACGCATACACAGACACCCACACACACACACACAACCTCTCACATATTAGCAGTTTTCTGTTGTCATTATACCCCATGGTGTTTTCCATAGAGTGGATGATATCACCCATTTGTCCCTTCTCGTCCATCTCCCCCATCTTCTCTCTCTTTGTCTCTCGGGTTTCATCCTCCGCTCTGAGCAGGCTCTCTGCTCTCGCTCCTCTTTAGGGTTGAAATGAGAAGGGTTCCTCGTGGTGGACAGTGTGCTAATCCCTGAACACTCACTGGGGACTAATCGGACTCATTAACTCTGACTCTGGTGCTTCCAGCCAGAGATCAGCACTAATCCTCCTTCAGCACAGCCCCTGCCATGCATGTAATAAATGCTCTTTCTCTTTCTCCTTTCCTGCGCTGGTTTATTCATGCAAATTAAGAGAGACATCACATGTTTTAGACTCATTTTAAATACCATGTAATCACTTTCACCCTTTTATATATAAATTGTGCTCTTTGATTTAAACTGAATACTAGAAAATCCTTATTGTAAAGGTTGATTGCATGATGAGTCTATATTTATTTGCACGTCAGATCTCCACTATCAGGATTGTCTCATTCCCTTATTTTTGTAATCCCTTATTTTAGTTTTTTACAGTGTTGTCTACTTTTTTAAACCCTTTAACAATAGCCAAGTGCAATTTAATAGGGAGAGGAAATCTCACTAGATAGCCTTCTCTATATCCCTTCGTAAGAGACCTTCCTCTTCGGTGTAATAGAATAACAGCAATATCAGCTGCACGGTGCTATAGTACCAGAGCAAGAAGAAATATTGTCAGCTGTAGTTAAGTTGTTATAGAAGACACCGCGGTCCACTTTTAGCTTCAAACATCACTTCAAAATTGCGTTTTCATTATATACTTTTGACAACAGCTGTCACGTCAGAGTGTTTAACATAACAAGGATGTAAATACTGGTCCAAGAACAGAACAAAACATTGGTCATCAGGTCATTTGGTCAGTGATTCATACCCACTGAAATTTCTGGATTGTTTTTACACCGCTCAACCTCGTTTGATCTATTTAAAGTGAACCAAACCTCATCTCGATACTCCCTAGTGTAAGTGTGTGAGGCTGGACTGTAGGGTGGAGATGACCTTTACTTGGTTAATCGCTCTCTCCATCTCTCACTCCCAGGATTTCCCACCACATTGTGCTGTGAAATCGTAGGAAGCTTCCCCACTGTAGAATAATACCGAACACGAGCAGGACGCTGCTTGGACCGGGTTCTCTAATGTCACTCAAGGTTCAAAGGTTCCTGTCATTGACGTCATCAAATCTGCGGGATACTCAACCTTGCGGTTTCAACTGTCCACTGCCATCTCTGAGCAGTCTCTCTTTTGTACTTTAACCTCTCGACGCTTTGAAAGACAAGACTATTTGTAAGCTTGCAAACACACAGCAACTTAAATTGATTAAATCACAGCTGATTGTGAAAAGCCTTGCCTTGACACTGCCTCCACACTGTCGGTACCATCCTAAAATCCTGCAAATTAAACAGATAACAGGTGCTGACTGTCAACCCAAATCTCTAAAAATGAATGAATGAATCTAAATTAAAAAAATATAAAGTACAAAACAATGATAGCGCATGTATCCTTTTCTTATTATAAGACACAAATCACACTGGTTTGTTAATTAAAAGATCACTTGAATTCAGGGTGTGACCAGTGCTTTAGTTTATGTGTCTAGAGGGTCCAATATAAGATGGTAAACACTATTTCCAAGGTACTGTAAATCCCCAGGAGCAGTACAGTGAGTCAGTGGTTTACATGCTTGCCTCTCCTCACAGAGATCCTCGGTTTGAACCTGATTTGGCTGGATGACGTTCCTGTGTGGAGTTTGGAAAGTATCCCTGAGTCTGGGGTTTCTGCAAGTTCAGACTTGTTTGTTGGGTCTATAGAAAACTAAAAAATACTTTAGGTGTGAACTCAAGTGTAAGGTATTTGTCTTTATGTGGTGTGATAAAGTGGAGCCCTTGTCCAGGGCATTTCCTGCCTCTTGCCTGAGACCCTCATCAGGATATGTGGTAGATATACCACCACAGACAGCCAGTCCATAATAATACTATATACTGCAAATGCAAAGGCTTTCATCAGTGGGCCATAGGCTTAATCACCATTGTGTCACCTCATTCGGCAATAGATAGTGACTTAACAGACATTTATTTACAAGAAAATCTTCGAGATTATACCTTTAATATTGACTATCAGCTGTTTTGCCTGACCTAGTGACTGGTAAAATACTAACATGTGAAGGTGCCTATTTTTTTTGTTTTATCTGCAGCGTGTAAGTTGATCCCAGAATCAATCTTGTGCTTTAGAAACACATGGTTCACTTGGTGTAAGAAGGCCACTGTAACCCATTTGTTGGTTATAACGTTTCCACCAACCGCTTTAGTGAAGCAGAAAGTGTCTTTCCCACAGGTCTGACAAAAGTAGTGCATGAAGCATGATGGTTTTAATTGCATTAGAGGTTGACTTGTGGCTGCACTCAACAACATGTTGTAGTGCAGTATATTTATGGTTGTTCGTGTCTGTTTTCAGTATCATAGTGGTGTGACCGGAAACAATATGTCCTTTTACAATTATGATTGGATGACAAACAGGATTATTACAGGACCTGTACATTTATGCCGACATAGCCTTCATGCCTTGATCCAAATTTGGCAGTAGTGACATCACTGTCCCAAGTAGTTTTAGCAGCAAGTACTAATACTAGTACTGACTGCAAATTTTGATAATAATTTAATGTTTAAAAGTCAAACATTATGTATAACAATGTGGATATTGCATAGATCATTGTGATTTTAAGTTCATTACTTTAACATTGTGTACACTGGATCATCTGCTATTAGCAGTACCAGTTTATTTGGGCTGGTATAACTAACCATGTCCTGGACGGGTTTCTTCTTAAAAACTTCACTGCAGTCTTTCCTTTACCAAAGTGCTGTTGCATCAAGGGAGAAGGAAGACTTTTATTTCTTTTTGTAGTTATTTTTCTTAGATAGCTGACAGTGGAGAAATGACAAATGTCCCAGGTCTGACACGACCCAGGGATATTGCAGTTCATGGTCAGAGCCTTAGCCCAAAGACCCTCGGTTTGCCTGAGAGATACCACATTTTGCCATCTCCTAAAAGTTTTTTTTTTTCACATTTAATTATGAAAAATATGCCCTGGGTGGGCTCGCCTGCCATCACAAAAAAGCCACAGTGCATGTGACAACTGTTCTGTGCTTCACTGCAAAAGAAATATTCTGAGAGACACGTTTGATCTGACCAGCGCTGATGATAATGTCGCTATGCAAACCCACAGACATTAAGTTAAACCAGAAGTTGTTATTTTAAAAGCTTGTTTCTATGGTGATACTTTGTATATTCTGACCTTTCATATTTACATGCTTCTCTGAAGGAGCACTTAGAAGAATATTTGTGTCGCTGGTGAAATTTTGCATGAAGGTGGAAGAAAAAAAGGTGGAAGTTAAACAAAGAGACTATGTTGTCTATGATGTGAAGATGTGACATCAAGCGTCCTTGATATTTCATCTTTAGGCTGCTTATTGTACTCATGCTTCACAATATGGTAGTGCTATAGCAGTCTGTCTGTGTACATAGTTGAGATATTACGTCTGTATTGTGCTTTTTTATCCTATATTGTGTTGACATCACCTAACCTCTAATATTCAGTCACATTTGTTCGAGGCTGCTAATGTGTTTTGCTCGTGAAAGCTCTTGAGAAGTCATGAGAGGCTGTGCCCTCTTTTACTTCTGCTCTTTGGAGAAAGATCAGAGCTGCTCAGATGGGTTCCTTTGGAGTGCCATTAGAGAAAAGCCTCTTCACCCTATTGTCTGTTAAATTGTGTCATTTCCTGGGCACCCTCACCGCCCACAGCCCCTTTGAAAACACTAATTACAGTCTGCCTGCAGGAGTTTAGTGATTAAAATGATTTTCAATGTAAGCACGCACTCAAAATCATTTATTTATAAGCAACAAGATTGAATCAATCATACATTCACACTCCTTTAATCTTGCATAATGTGCCTTTAATGCGCTGGGATGGGATAATGTGTTCGCCGTCAAATTCTTTGAGCCGCTTGGATGTATATGAAATAACCTTGTGTGGCTTACTAACTGTGTCCAGTGTTGGAATACCCTGCAGCCGCTGTGAGCCGATGCACGCCTCCTGTGAATGCTTGTGTGAGCGTGGATGGTGCAGATGTGTGGGTGTCTTGCTCTCTGTCTTTTTTCCCCATTTCAATTTCACTGTTTTTTGTGCTTTGCTGTGGTTCAAGGACATTATGTAATGCTTATGAGAGCACCCCATCTGGAGAAGTGCCATTGAGACGCAGAGTTTGCAGAACTTACTTTAGAACTGAAAAACAGCTCACCTGTGAAAGACATTAGTAACTGAGGACACTAAGTGAAAAGAGAAATATGCAGTAAAGCAGTTGAACAGCTCTCAGGCAGGAAGAATTTTAATAGCTCTGTGATTACACATTTGGAAGATTCTTGTGTGGTTATTGATGTGTGTTAATACACAAGACATTTTGTCAATAATGTCTCACATTCTCTAACAGTACATGTTAGATGTACGTGATGTTTGTGTTTAGTGGGTACACAATGGTTGTATTTGGTGAATGTGTTTTTGTAATGTGGCTCATTCAGAAATGTGTAGTGTTTGTTTGCCACGAGGGGGTCTGCAGCACTTTGCAGCTTCAACAAGCCACTCATTGTGCTCGACTGGTTAATGAGTGATTAGCCAGGATTGGCTCTCTGGTAGACGACACATCCAGTGAATACAGTGGAGACCCTGAGATAAAAGGGGGATATTCAGCAGATGGAGGCTTAGTGGCAGTACACGCTGCAATTTCAAATGTATTTTATATAGGGAGGTCCTGAGCCGATGAGGCTTACCTAAAAAATACTAGATTGAAAATTGATACTTTCTTTTCTTCTCTGATTTTCACTGCAAAGATAAGTGTATAAAACATTCAGCTTCCAGCTTTTTATTTTCAGCTTTCAGAGACTGTAGCTTTGGGCAGTCCTTCAAACGTAACCAAACATCAACACATCACTGGTGCACACACATGCATGGTAGATCTTATGAAACTTCCTAGATGATTCCCAAGTGTAGTAAGGCGACCCCCGAGTAGTTGACCAAACTGGTAGTCGATGAAAATATATAATAATGATATCTTTGACCACTACCTTTTAAATGGTCAGTTAGTTTCAGCCTGCCAGCACATTTTTTAGACCTATCTGTTTTGTTAGTGGATGAGCCTTCATCTTGAAGGTAGGTGGCCTTGTGGCGAACAAATGCATGCGACAGGTTAGAGTCAAGTGGTTGTGAAAAAGGGCCGTGTTTTCTGTCCGCTGCACCATTCTGCACTACTTAAGTAGTCAGCTAGTTAGGAGCTACAAGCAAGGCTAACACAAACTGTACCTAAATACCAGCTTCTAACTACAGTTAGGAAGGCTGAAGCCGGAGAGGTGCCATGTTATACTGGTTTGAAATAAATTAATGTTTGTTCAGTCTGCCTGCTGGTTGTTCCTACACATTCAGAATAATTTATGCTTTCTGCCATTAGCATTGTCAGGTGTCTTACTTTGTGCGTGCGCTATACAAATTATATTGTAAAGACTCATTATTGTTATGGTTTCGGATTTCTCTCTAATGTTGCATAGTGTTAACAGTTTTACAAATTCTTTTTCAGCATTGGAACACATATCATTGTGTGATTCCCCACTATAATTTTCAAAAAAGATCATTTTAAAGTATTTCATAACAAGTGACAAATCATGTGCTATTACATCCACCAGCTAGGATTTCTTAGTTGGTGGTGAAGTTATTTCTGCATTAAGGACATCAAGGATCAGTCATAAAGCAAGCGCTGCAAAGAAAGCCACACCGATAGATTGGTAGTCCTTTAAGTCCTTTGGGACTACAGAGTTAACTGTACAACATACATTTTGTAGGTTATTTAAATCCTTTTTAAACAAAGGCTGCTGACAGGACAATAACATATGGCTGTGGGTAACGCCCAACATCTTAAGCAGCTCTCATCTACTGCTTAAAAGAGTTTTGCAATATGTTGCCTCATGAGAAATGAATCAGATCACTTGCTGATATGTTTTAGTTTTGCTCCTTTTCCCTCTTAAAGTGTTTTAAAGGAGATGTGGCAGCTTGGATTCTCTCATTTGCAATAGGTACTACATCTCCTCTGTGCGGGCCAATGTCTGAGCATTTTTCTCTCCAACACTTCAGTTGGGTCTTAAAGGACGGAGATAAATATTTGCAACAAAACCTCTGGCCTGTAGTTAACAGAATAATAACTAAGGAAGGCTAAATTCTGTCTGCAATTCTTGCTAACTTATCGACCAAAATTAAACTGCGTAGATGTCCTTTCTTCATTAGCAGAGTTCAGAATGAAATATAAACGGCTGTGGGTGAGCGGTTCATCCATGGGCTTCTGGATTTAACAAAGTTATTTGGTTAACAATTTATTAACCAAGAGGTTAAAAAAGAGCATGTTTATTTACAGACCATATGGTTTGAAGAATCGTTTGTTCACCTGTTGCATTATCTTTCTGCTACCACAAAATTCAGAAAATATACATAGAGAAAGGACAGTATCTTTTTGGTTGATGAGAATGTGGCACTCTTTGTGGTTATATATAGTAGAAAAGACTTGAGTTGCTGATTTAAGAAGGATGTCAAACAATGAGTTGTCATTAAATGTTCCCCCAATCACAGCCCACACAGTGCCGTGAGTGACATTTACAAGTAGAGTCTTATTTTTTATTAGAATGTAAATCATTTTATAAGCAAACTTAGAGATAAATTAATCACTTCCCACTACTGCTAATGCACCCTTTTGACCTTTCTATGGCAACCACCGTCTTTAAAAGATCTGGTTTCTGGTTCACACACACACGCACGCACTCTGTTGTTGGCTGTTCACACGGGTCGCTGCTGTCACCATTGGGGATGCAGTAGTCCAGTGAAGCAACCCAAAGCTTCAGTCTCAGATGTCGCACAGAGTCAAAAGGATGCAAATCCATTAATGAATTATTGTTAGCTTGTCTATGATGTGATCTTGTGATAGCCTATATACTGTGTCTACATCCCTTTTATTTGTCAGTATGAGAACATTATTTAAATAGTCTATATTAATATTTTATATTTTATAATTTTATTTTTAAAGGACACTTTCTGCACACCACAAGGGCAGAAATAATATTTCCAAGAGTCATTCGTATCTATATCTGTGTTTTTACTTAACTAGATGGCTGCTTGTCTTGACTTAACTAAAAATCAGTGGTTGCTTCATAACAGCATCCATCTGTGACTAATTGCGCAGTGGCTGTAAGTTCCCTTTTTATGAAGCTGTCCTTGCTGTGTTGCTAGGGAAATGAGTCACGGTTGCCAAGGAAGTGAGATGTTGTGCGGTCGACTGCATGTCACAGGGTATGGTTGGCCTTCACTTGAAAGCCTCTCTGAGCTGGGAGAACCTGTGAGTTTGTGTTAACGTTGGAGCTCTGTAAATGCATTCAGGTTTGGAGACAAAGAGTGGAAAGTAAAAAAAGGTTAAGAGTTAAAAAAGAGTGGGAGGGAAAACGTTACACAACTTTGTCTTTGTGTTGATACCTTGTTTATTATAATCTGAAACTTCTGTGCTTAAACATGGTGCAGTCTTATAGATTGTCAGTCAGTCAGTGATTGTGTACAGCTGACACAGTATATTGAACAAAAGGCTCTCAGCCAGTTTGATACAAGGAAGTGTCTGTGTTTCTCAATACAAGGCAGGTTGTGAAAAATTAGACGGCTATGATAAACGATATTTGGGGGTTTTAGAGAATTAGGAAATCGCAAACTGACTAAGCAGTCTACTCAAACTGGCTTTTTCAAGCTGTTTCAGGTTAAGTCTTTAGTAAAAAGGCCGGTATGCCTTTTTCTTTAATATCTCCTTTGCTGAATTATTATTGTTCTATTGGTGATGATTGTACTTTGTTCAACAATATTTTCATCACAGCTGAATGAATATTTTAATTAAATTATCATTCATTCTTGTGATATTCTATATTTTCTTACTAACCAACACTGATTTGATCTCACAAAGTGTTGTTAGTATCCCAAGCCCGATGTACGTAGTTTATGCCCATAATGCTGATCCTGCTGTTGGAGTGAACATTTGCTTAAACAGTGGCCAGCTGTTTCATGACATTAATAATATGGGATTTGTGTATCTGTTGAATAACTAAAGTATGGCAAATCATCACACTTATTCTTACATACAATATCTGGCTAAAAATGAGGTATACTGGACTTAGCATACTTATACTGAAATTTGATAAAAGCTATAGGTTGAACCGGTATTGTTTTTCAAGGAGACAGCTACAAATTTAAACTAGCAATGTGTGAGCTCTTTTTGGAGTTTACAATATCTAACCATGATAAATATACAGACAGAAACATACATTTCCGTCTTGGTTGGGGTCATACCCTCAACACACACAGGATGAGCTCTTCACACCTGGATGAGCTTTTCTACATGCCGCACAGACTGAGACTGTGACTCATATTTGGGAGTGGCTACAGTGAAACCCCACTCATCTCAAGACAGTTCCTTTGAGCAATCAAGAGGGAGTAACCTTGCCTTCACCCAAAGCAGCCAAAAACTCTCCTTCCCACTCAGCCGCAGAAACCCCAAAAAGGGTGCTGTTGCCTGCAGACATTCCTGACTGTGAGGCAGTTAAACAGCGACGCTTTCCTGCACATTCCTGGCTGTCAGCAGCAAAACATAGGAGATGTTTAACTCTAGCCGTACGCTACTGTACGGCTGCCACAGACAAGGCCTCCATTTAGATTCAGGGAGAGTAGTGTGCCACTTGAGAAGGCAGAGCCAATAAAAAGCCACCATGAGATGGAGAAAAGAGGCTCAACTAAGGCTGTTCAACACAAGCTGGATGTATGAAAAGGCAGCAGAGGGCCACAAATGTTAAGAGTGCTAATGAAGACACTCAGTAATGAGACAAAGATGCAATTAGGTAAATCCTCAGGCTCCATCCACTGCAGTCATCCATCGCTCTCTGGAGGCATTTGAGGTAATGAGATCCCTCTGTGCTTCTTCTGCGTCACTCCCACCGTCTGACCTCTCTGCTGCTGCACAGCTGTAATTGAAGGCTTAGCACAATGTTGCCATGCCATGCAGCGCTTATAGCACATACAGTCAGCATTTCTTTTCCCTGTTACATATGTTATTTTTCTTAGCACATGCAGTTCTACACAACTACACATGGGAGTCACCAGACCAACCATTTGCTTAGACAGTTAGGTATTGAATGGCCTGGCTTAAGTGAAACAGTTCATACTATTTTAGTTACGTCTATGGGATAATGTGTAATTTCCATTTGACGTATCATCATCTTTATTAACAGATATCTGTGTATAAATGCAGAATCTGTTGGTAAGGAAGAGGATTTTAGGATTAAAAGCTTTCTGGTCTCTGTTTTTAGTCTAAGTGTCACATATGAGTGGGTATGTAGAGCAAAAGAAGCGTATGACTATTAGTTTTTTAATTAGCTTTTTAAATGTATCTGCATTCATATGTAGATGTATGTTTATAGAGATAAGCTATTAGCCATCTCTCAACTCTAACTCCATTCCCATGTCTAAAGTTGCAATTTGGACTTTAGAGGAAGTCTTGGCCTGGGTGTCAATTATCTGGAAATCTGCCAGATGCACATGAGGCCTGAAAGTATTGTCTGTTGCCCCCAGAGGCTAAATCGTAATTGGACGATGGGTGATGGGTTCTGGGATTGGAACAATCCTAGTCCAGCAGCCGTAGCCTGTAGATCAGCACCTTCTCTAATGCTTGGGCTTTGATAAAGGGCAAAACAGCAGCTTTTTAAATATCCAATGCCTCGCCTGTCTTTTGGCGTAAAAGGAACTCCATGGAACACTTTTCATCACTGAACCACTATTCCACAAATCCATGTTTTTACTGACGGGTCTTGAGTACCTCTACTGGGGCACTTAGGGTTTAAGTACTTGGCTCAAAGGCAAATTATCAGTAGTTTTTTGAAGGATGGGAGAGTGTCGCTAAAGGCCCTGTCACCTCACCTCACCTCACCCTTCCTGTAATAGCACTGTTGGCTGCCATCACAGCCTGTGTCTGAACCATGATGTTTGGCATGGCTGCATGGCGAAGTGTATGTAATTGTGCATGAGGGTGTGTGGACAGGGTGTGTTTGACAACACTCACTGCTCCACTATGTTTGAGCCAGATCCAGGCAGCTGTTAGCCTACGCAGACCAGCTGACTCCTCTGAGCACACCCAGTGTCATGGAGAATAGTTCATGCTTACATGCATGATCTCATTTCTGTTTTTTTCCCTGTAAAACAGTTTTTGGTTTTTACAATGTAAATGAAAGTGCAGGGCTGTTGTGTTAGTCTGTAATTGTGCCAACCTCCTCTGGGTCTATGCATTGTGCACCCATTGGCATTGACCGGCAACATCCGCAGAGGCTACATGGTCTACGAAATACCCCTAAACAGATACTTTTACTGACAACATGCTTGTGCATCCTTTCTGGCTTCCCTCCCACAAATGTCTGCAACAGCTGTAGCAAAGAAAACAGGACTTCTGAGAACATGAGTAAGGAGCAAGTTCTGACAAGCCAGTGGTGACCGCAGTATCCAAAACAAAGCTTATTTAAGTCACAAGTCCTAAAACAGTCTGTAAACTACCACTTAAAGCAAGCAAAACACAAATATAGTGGCATGCAGACATTTGGCCAAAAGTAGAAGAATTCACACTTGAAATATTCTTTGTTTATGGAGTATGGCATGTTTGAGGTAACCTAATGTTGTTACTATACCCTGTGAATGCCATTGCAAACTCCTCAGTCTATAATATAATGTCCCATTAGTCTTAGGGTCACATGTTTTCATTTTTCTGCCAAGTTTTTATCCCTTTGAAATTTCCTTTGGCTAATGACTGGACCTTTACTGCATAGCCTTAGTTATTATTGTACTGTGCATGTTGTGCTGTCAGTATGCGACTGCATTAAAAAAGTTAAAAGCTACATACAAATTGAAGACCTACATATTTGTTAAGAAACCTTGAAGTGGTAATATAAGCACTGTGAATCTGAAAAATGAATCTCTCTGGGGATGTAAATGAAATGTGTTGCTTTTGCTAAAAGGTGACAGATATGGCCTTGTGAGATGCAGCGCTAAACCCTAGCCAGCTGTGATTTACATTATATTTTGTCACCCTGTTTGCACAGCTTCTGTTGAAGCACCTTGAAGACGGCAGTAAGAGAGAAGAGCATATTATGCAGCAATATGAGGAATGCTTTCACAGACACATTATTTGAAATATTAAAACATAAGAATTAAATATCGCTGGGGATGAAGTCACAGACTGCGCATGGACTCACTCTGGGAATTTTAATCCCCTCTATCTAAAAGCTTTACTTTAATGTCACTTTAATGCTACACTGTATTTGACGTCAGATCAGCCAGTTTGGTGGTCTTATCTGTCTTGTGCTATAGACCAACGTAGTGTAGGCTTCTAAAAAAGGTAGGATAATATTTTGTCTGATCCATCTTTTTCAAGACCTTAGACTTACCTTAAACTAATATATAGTATAGTAATTACTTCACATGGCGTATGACTGTCAGGAGAACCATATCGTGATCACTTGACAATTATAAAATTCTGCTGTCCAAATGAATGATAAGCAAATAGTTTTAAGGGTTGTAATATTCTTTGCAGTGTTCATGGCAATCCAGAATAAGTAGGAAAACCATGTTATAATAATTTCTGAATGTTTACTGACATATTTGCAAAATTTGCAGTTCATGGCTGGATTATTACGCCTCTGTTACATTTTGTCTTCTGCGTAAAATGGCAGAATGGTGGGGCGAAGTCGTTCTGCCTCTGAGCAGCATCGGAGGTTGTAACTTTTGCTTCCACAACGCCGGAGTGCTGTGTAAAAACACACGGGGGGCGGCTTTACGCCGGTGTCGCTTGATCCAATGTAGAATGGCAAAGGGTGCGGGACGGCGGATCTTTGCTATGGCGCTGTGGTGGAACAGCAATGTAAAAAGGGCTTGTGTTTTTGGCCAAACATTATGCTAAAGATGATTCCTTCGTCAATGTTATCCATGAAGAGCCTACCCTGTTGAAAACTGTAGGAATGTGCAGTAAATTAATTTGCTTAACAAAGAACAAGCTTTAAAAACACTGATTTATTGCAGGGATTTCATCATACAGCAAACACCCCAAACTATCTATGAGACCAACCTTAAGAATGCTAAATAAATAATGGAAAATGTGCAGTTGCTTTGGTGCTTTTAATATGAGTCCTGGTTATATCAGGTTAGATTCTGAGTTTACACAATCTGTAGAAAAGTAATATCATTTCATTTACACATGGCACATTTAGTTTGATTAAATGGTTGCTAGATGGAAGACATAGTCATTGTATACTGGAGTCCGCCTAGTGAAAAAAATTAAAAGCTATACACTACACACACACACGCACAGACACATCTGCAAGATTGTTGGTAGCCCACACATTTTCTTGTGATATTGCATAATAGATATTATGTAATTCCGTTGTCAGCGTGGTTTGTAAATCACTGCTGTCAAGGAGCCATTAACCTTAATTTGCTTTTAATGTGGAACAAGACCTCACCCTGCTGTACAAACATCTATGAGCCAATATTGACAATCTGAATATATTCAGAGACAAAGGATATCCACACACAATGGAGACCTTCAAAGTCAGAAAAGGCAAAGTTCCAGTGGACTTGAAAGCATTGTATTGAATACATAATCAACTTTCTCTACATGTTTATTTTGAGTAAATCAGCCACATTGGGAACTAATCACTGGAGACATTTCTGTTTCCATCCAGGGGTTAAATCCTGCACTGGCCGTGCTACAGGATGCAGGTCAGACATCACAGCTGACAGATGTGGGTGTGGCAGTGATATTGAGCGTCCCACACACAAACACAAGAAGAAGAATTGGTCTGCAGGTCGAGAGATTACAGCACTACAGGGATTTTCCTTTAGCTAAGCCCTTGCAGCTTTGCCCTGTCGTGGTGTGGCCTCCATTGTTGGTTCTTCCGAAAGATAACAGGGAACGTGTTTAATGAGGACGACCATCGCAGAATATGTTTCCCTCTAATGCCTGGTGATTGTATGTGGGGAATCGTTAATCCTTGCTTCTTCAGCATCAAAGGGCCTCTCATACACATTGTAGCTTGTAAACCTACATTGTATACACTGCAGTTGTTGTTACACATATTAGCTTGTGGTGTAAATAGGAATTCCATGCTTGTAACAAAAGACTGTTTGGCATTGAAGGTCAAACAGTGCAGTTATATGAGTGCATGTACAGTACGAATCATGAACACAGTGAAAACAACACTAGTTATGACAGTTGATTGTAGAAAACATGCTCCAGATGGCCCTGTCAGCAGCCAGGGCTTTATGGTATCCAGGAAAATTACCATCATCAGGCTGATGTGAAGCTGCCACCCGTGTCTGCTGAGCAGCTCTGCATGATGTCCACGTTTGGTTTTGTTTCGCTATGTAAACAGCTCTCTGCTGTGCTGGTTGCAGATGTTTGAGGTTTCTCTTTGAATGGCAGAGCCGGTAGTAAACTGGCTGGCGTACTAAGGGGTAATTATGGTTTTCTTATTGGTGGTGGTGGAAGGGGGCTGGGCATGCACAGGGGCCCTACTGCTCCACAGACGCAGGATGGAGTGTGTCCAGTTATGAAACCTGAAATGTGGATGTGGCTGGCTGCTCCAGCTGGAAACAATGGTCTTGGTCGCTGTAGCAGATTCTTTCCACATTGTCTTTTTCTTAAGTTTGTTTCCAGATTATGTATTACTTGGGGGAAAACATACATGCCATGAAGCTCATCAGTCAGTATGTATTAGTCTGAGTCCATTATATTTGTGTTTTATGCTCTTAATGTTGTAGCACAAACAAAGATACCTAGGAACTAAGCTGGATAGAAAAGCTTTACAAATATTTCTTAAAGAACAATAATTCCCACAGCGTCTATAATTCGTTTTCAGATGCTCTTAAACATAACAGTTGTGACAGTAAACCTTTTACTCATGATTTCTGCCTTAAAAATGCTCATTGAGGAAATCTGTGTTTTTTGGTCTGAGTGTCTTCCTGCTACCAATATTGGTCATTGTCTTTAAACCATAACTGTTTTCATTGACTAAGACACATGTCTTTTGAATCTTGTCCCCATTTTGCCTTAGTATGCTGAAAGAACATTTCCTTTGTGACAATTGCAGGTGTTTAGAAACTCAAACAGCATTTCTCCAGGAAGCAGCGTAGACTAATTCAATGTATGCTTTTTGGAAATTAGATTTGCCAAATTAAATGTTTAAATCTAAATTATACCCATCTTTAAATCAATAACTCCCTCTTTAGACTTTTTCATGTCAACCATAAACCTTGATAGTTTCAGTTGTGGCAGTGCGACGCGGCTCCAGTTTGTGGAAGTTCACTTGAGCACTGGCCAGCCTCTAAACATGTGG
Source organism: Semicossyphus pulcher (assembly GCF_022749685.1). Lineage (NCBI taxonomy): Eukaryota > Metazoa > Chordata > Actinopteri > Labriformes > Labridae > Semicossyphus > Semicossyphus pulcher. The sequence goes on from NW_027211603.1 coordinate 18,179,216, forward strand.
TACTCTTGCTTGCACTTCCTGTATTTATTAAAAGCAATGGCATTTGAAGCTTAAATCAGAGCTGAGATAGCATCCTGTTAATAGCATTAGGTTTCAGCAGCTCCTTCTGGCAAATGGGGCTAATTCAATACCAGTAGACAGTACTGGGAGGAGAGGAGGGGAGATGGGAAAGGACAGAGGGCCTAATCTAATCAGCCCCGTGCATTGCTGTACATACATAAGTCATCTGTTTATGGAAAGTCTCTGTGCATGAGCAAAGTCCCGCAGGATTACGTAGGTAGCCTACCTCCCAACCCAATTCTGACTGGATAGAATTCACCCTGTGTACACGTATGCTGAGTAACACTGGGTAATTTAGTCTTGTTATGCCACTGATTATATCATGACACAAGTATGAAGATTTGCTCTATTGTATGCCAGAAGTGAAAGTCAGGACACTTGAAAATTTCCCAGTCGTTTACTTCGGCTTGAATCATCGGCTCCAGTTAAAACAGCAAATGGCCATGTTATTTCCCTGGAAGATAATTAATTACAAACTTTAATGAGTCTAGTAAAACTGAGCTATATCTAACCAGTAAAGTATAAAGTTGGGATGAGCTCATCATCATTTTCTAAAGCAGCCAGCATCTTTTCAGAATAAGAGTATTAGATTAGATATAAGATTTTTTTTTCTTCCATAGACTCTTTACAAAAACAGCTCCCCTCAATATGACCAGTAAATCAATGAGACAAAATTCTAATGTTAACAAAAATACAAAAATGATCTGTTTGAGAATGACACTTCAAAAGAGCACTAACCCAAAAAAGTGTTGCCTACTATAACATCGTAACCTATTCAACTCTTTGGACACATCTGTTATGTTCACATCCTCCATCTGGCAGATAACATTTAATCAGAGATGGCAGTTTTCAATGACCTGATGTAAAGTCTCTTAAGTTCCAATTAGTGCTAATGACTCTTTTAATGTAGAAAGTCAGACTTTTAAGGTGCCCTGTTCTTCCAAAATGTCTAGGCGGAGGAGAGCGGGCTAGTCCACACAGAGAGCTGAACCTGAAATGAGCTACATTGGTAAGCTTAAGTATTGTAGTATTGTTTTGCATAGTGTAGCCATCAAAGTACATTGCAGAATAGAGTATGCCAGCACTGACAACCAGTGATTTACCTGTCTCATATGAGGAGCTCAATTCTCGTTCACTTTGCGCATGTTAGTTATCAGAGAAATTAGGACCTTAAGGTTAGGTATTTTTACTTGAATGGTTGATGGAAGCAAGCCAGCTCTACAGCTGATGTGTGCGAGCCTGCTTCCTCTGGTTGAGCTGACCTTTACCCCCATCGCCTTTCACCCTGGGCTGAGAAATGTGCTTTGCTGTTTTCTTTTACGGCGGTCACTCTTTGTCCCTTTTTGTCCAAGCGTATTGAATTTCAACACAAAGACAGCCATAAAAGCAGAGTGATTTGCTTAGGGAAGAGACCTGCCTGTTTGCTCTCACTAAAAAGGCTTTGAATTGGGCGTAGGTTTGGTGAAGATCTGACCAGATCCTTAAATTAGATTGTTTTGTTACCTATGAGGTGTTTGCTTGGCATGAAAGACCATTCTTGTGCAGTGTTCAAACAGAAAATTTAGTAAATTACATCGTCTAAAATAAGGAACGTTGTGTTTCCTTGAAATTAAATCTCCTAAAATCTTATAGCGAGCCAAAACAACACAAATTGTGTCACCATTGAAATACTGAGGGACTGGCTTGTATCTAGCTGCGTGACAGATCTTCTCCATTTGCTTTGCTTCCTGCGAGGCATCTGGCATGGTCTGGCGTTTTTTAGGCAGCCCAGCAGATACCCCCTCCTGCTTTGTTTCCCTAGGAGGCCAAACTTGTCACTTTGCTGTTGAATAGGTTGCTTGTGCATGCTTTTGAATATGCACAAGATTGACCCCGGATCAGTACGATGTAAAAAGCATTATAATAAGGTCCCATGTAGATTAGATTCTGGATGCATAAAAGTATTTATCATCCACCGAAAAATAAACTCACAAGGCCTCTGCCATTTCAAAAACATTCAGATTTCAGAAAAAAGTCTGATTCTGATTAATCATGAATATCTCAAGATGGTAGCGTTCATATGGACTCATTCTGTGAGTAAAAATAACCCTATTTGAGGGCTTCATCAAGATAACCGGTACTTGACAACCAGATAGTTGCAGTTTGCACGTCAAAACCACACAAGTGATGGCTTGATATAACACATGATTAAAAAAAGACTCCAGATGTATCAGTCTCCCCCAGTTTATTTTCAGAAAATTCCCCCAGCATGGCTTTACGCCTAGCATAGTCACGTTGATGCTTTCTGAAGCTGTCAACAAAATGTGCACACACACACACACACTGTGAGAGAGTTCCCAGTCTCGGTTACACTTCACCTCCTCTTTTCTTTGACACGAGAGCCTGTATGTTCCTGCGTCTCAGCAGCAGGCTCGCAGTGACGTTGGTTGGTTTTGTTTTGCTGCTGTGCCAGGATTCAGTGAAGCCAGTTTACAAGGCTGCTGTGTGATTCCCTCAATTGCCGAGCTTTCATAGTAGAAGAGCTGGCAGTCGATGCAGCACAGTTTCAGCTATTCATCAGCACTTGTTGAGAGACTCGGCTCTATTGAAGCATACATCTCTGTCTCCCTGTTTCTCCCAGTTCAACCACAGCCACAGGTCTGATGGTGCTGCTTCTTTGCTATGGTAACTGTCAAAAGACCAGACAAACCCTTTCAATTCTGATGTCCCTGATTGATCTCGACTAAACATTGCAATTACCTTGTTGTATACAATCATCAAGGAAAAATGGAGCCAGGTAGCTCAGAGGCATATTGGCTCTAGTCCATGACTGCACTTGAGCTTGCTCCCTGGTCGTGTTCAGTCTTGTCACTCACTGGTTGATCCGTGTGCCAGAGTGTTTCTGAGACACAATAAGAATCCGGGCTGGAAAAACATCTACATGAGAGACATCAGTATGAAAGAAACAGCTGATAGCTCCTTTTTTACTGCGTTTTACGTCCTCAAAAAGTTTCCTCTAACAATGGATATAACTGTGGATCTGAGGATAGGTGTACTTTAGGTAAGAAAACAGCTCCATTGTTCCTACTCAGACACCTACTGTGTGGACTGTCTCAGTTTTAAGTGCTTCATGTGCGTAACCTTGCCTGTCCCTAAATGTGCTAAATTAGATTCGTCCTTGTCTTGAACTCAACAATTGCTTTGATTTGCCTTAAAGTGTTGCCATTGCCTTGGTTAATGTCCTGAACTATTAAAGAGTACTTTTACCCCCATGCAGGCGATCATGAAAAACATATCGGGCTGACATATTCATTGCTACGTTTGTCTACCATTTATGATGACATTATCGTAACGTGCTTAAGATCATCAGCGCTGTATAATCATGCTCCCAGGTGTAAGATCTAGACTTGGCATGTAGTTGGTATGTGGAGTAAATTATCTCCTTGTGTAAACAGCCATGAGCATCCACTCAGGGCTTTCTTCTTACGGGCTGCAGCTGCTTCTTATTGATGTGAGAGGAGGACACTATCCCCCACCAGCGCTATGCGCTTTGTTTTACCTCCCTGCTCTCCCTCACTGCTTTTACTGCCCACAGACTGCTGCTGGTGTGTTATCTGACGCAGGGGAGAGCCGGCTGGATGCTGCTCTGTCCAGCTCAAGTAGTGAAAGGGAAAGTTTAAAGTGGTTGTAAATGTTCGGGTTAGTCATAACACTGCTCACTGTGGTGATACGTTTAATTACTACATGATGGAAGCATTGAAGCTGACTCTTCACTTGTACACAATGCAACAGGTGTATGTGTGTGTTTGTGTGTGTCCTCTCCTTTTTCTGCTCCACTTTTCAGTTTTTATGGCACATAGCATCCGTGCAGTTGCTATGTGAGGGGCAAACACGAGGCAATGACTCACACACACTGCACACAACGATATTAGCAACTAGAGGAAATGAGGTTTCTATTGACAGCAGTGTGAAGTTCACATTATTTCTATTGAGCCACAAGCGGATATAATGTTTCCTCCTCTCTTTTAAATTAATACAAGGAGCTCTTTTTTTAAAAAGGGACAGGTACATGCAAATTCTCACCTTTATTGTTTTTGAGCAATATAATGTACAATTGCAGCATTGACAGAGGATTTGCAGTGTAATTTATAACCGCATTGCAGCTCTTACCTCCACTGCCCTCCAATAGATTGTGATTATCAGGTCCTCACAGCTCGGCCAAAGGGCTCTTATTGTTTGAAGAGATATCCACAGCGTGTGTTTTTACAGAGCATCTTCCTTCAGACTCAGCCGTGTAAATACAACATGGTCCCTCACGCAGCAGAGAGATGATACGTTGCTCATATTGCAGTTTTTGTTTCATATTTACTCTTAGTTTCTACTCACAAAGGTCAAAATGAAGGGATTCAAGCTTCAACAGGATGGTTGTTTGACTATTGTCTGTTAATTTCCAGTTACACAATAAGAATCAGGACAATCAATTGAAGGCCGCCGTCTTCCAGTACACAGGCATAGATGTGTACAGATAAGGATGCATATATTCCCACAAGTGTCTTGTTTGAGTGCCTGTCGTCTCTTTTTCTTACCGTTACCTCGACTGCGGATCTGTCTTGTTTGTGGGTTCAGCTTGTGTGGTTTGTTGTGGCTGTATGGAAGTTCATTCCACAACGTGGTATTGTTCGGTAAACAGCTCCAAAGCAACTGCTCTCATTAGCAGTGCGGCCCATCATTATGGCTCCTTTCTATGATAGTTGTGGCCAAAAACCCGCTGTGACCCTGGGGTAAACAGAGAGAGGGCTTTCTGGTTTGTAGAAATTGTAGATGTTCAGGTATGAATAAGCACATGCTCATCCTTGGATCCGGATGTTTACGTCTCACTCACAGTATTCCGAGTGAGTCACATAATGGGCCTGATTACGTGCCTTGTCAGGGTTATAGCCACTTATGTTGTGTATGCCTTTAAAATGTTGTAATACTTTATTGAAATCATTTCATATATTTCAAGCTTTGAGCTTGACGGGTGCTTGTTTTGTGGAGGGATGCCACCAAACCTTTGGTAAAATATGTATCTTTTTCCATCATTCCAGGTGCCTGTAAGGAGCAGAACTGCAGAGCTAACCACTCCCTGACTGTCCCGAAACCTGGTGGGATCACAGATGACCTTTGCTTTTGCTCTTTCCAACTCCTGTTTTCCTCCTGCTCTTCCTCCTTATCCCTCTCCTCCCCTTTCTTAAAGTCCCCTCCCCTCCTCCTCTGTGTCTCCCAGCCCTGAGCTTATTACTCAAATCCACTGAAGGGAGCAACACAGTAGCTGGCAAAGGATGAAGCGGGTCTGCTTGCCAATACCAGACAGAGGATAGGCGACACAAAAGGACTAGCGGAGGGAAGAGAATCAGAGCGAGAGAGACACACACAGAGAGGACGACTGGTGGAGAGAGCTACAACATTCAAAATGCCACGCCGAAGGAAAAACACAAGTTTCACTTGTGCGTCATGAGCTAGTAAAGGGCCCCTAACAGATCTTAAACTGTGGAGTTCTTCCTAAGAAACTTCTGGCACCCCTCCACCCCACACACACAAAAGTTGTGGAGACACACAATCGTCTTCGGGGATTAACACCTGATATGCTTCTGTAAGAAGTGCGAGCCATGCCGGCCAAAGGGAAGTACCTGTTGAACGAGCAGGAGCTGAAAAATGAGGCACTTTACCGCAAATTCTCCTGCATCAGCCAGTATCAGCCACTGGTGCTCCTGCTGGGCCTCTCCATGCTGTCCTGTGGGATCCTCCTCATCATCTTCTTTGCACTGGGACTGGTGAGTCTACATTCACAGTGATAAAATGTTTGCAAATTTCAAATCAATTACAGAGATTATTGAACTATGTTTAACCCTATAAAACTTAGGCATCTGAAATTTGTGTTACATTACCTCATCAGCAGCCCTTTAGACACAGAAGTGATTCATTGAGGAACAGCAGTGAACTTCTGCACATGAATTATGGTTACTTTTTGCAAAGAGACATTAAAAATTACTAATTACACTTTTTACATTCAGCATCTTTGACGATTAGCTGGAAAAGTCATGGAGTAGTCCTGCAAAAGTATTTCTCAATCGTCCCCTTTCTTTAACTAAAAATCAAAAGGGAGCAACTCCTTCGTTTAGATTTTTCATGTATGATTTTTTTCTAACACACGCTTTGCTAAGCTGAGACATCTTTTCCTTACCCTGATATGCTCTTTGCCTGACTTTTCATATTTTGGCCCTTACAATATTCACGGTACTAGGGTGGGATGAATGTCACAAGGAGATGGTGCAGCTTTTGACTGTTTTTGATAATGCTCTCTTAAACTTAACTGTAATACACAATATATAAAGATCAATACTGGATTCTGCACAAACATATTCCACCAGGCTGACTGACCAGGTTACAGTAAATTTACATTCAATACTTCTTCACTGGTGTGCTTACATGTTGGAACTTGGCAGGTCAACACAATGCTCCTTATTATGAGTTGAATACAAGGTGACAGTAATGCACAGTTCAATGGTTAACAACCTGTGAAACAAGGCACAACAGTGGCTTCAGGTTGTGCTGACTATCAGCAGCTCGAATGAAATCAATGCTGAAGTTGTGTTGTCTGTGTAAAATTTACGTTTATGTAAACGTTATGGCTAGATTCATACTACCGCTCACATACATACAAGAACTTCTAATTACAATATAGACCAGTGGTTTTCAGAAGTGGGTGGCGGAGCTGATGTGTGCTTGAAAAAAAAAATAGTTGTTGCAAAAAGTCTCTGCTGCGCTTTTATTTTGAAGAACAGTAGTGGTGTAGTTTATTCACACTCCATGTATCCAATGATTGGGTAATCCCAGCTACAGTCACATTTACATTCTGGAAACTCAATGAGCGGTACAGCAGTTGCATTAATTATGCACTTTGAGTTCATTCTGTTGGAAAAAAGGCTGTTAATTGAATGACTTGTAGAGGAAATATCTTCCTCTTACGCACTGTTGGTCATTTTGCTTGATTATTATACTGTTTATACTGTGCTACTGCACTGCTAATACTACTGTATTAAACTGCACCATTTTTCATTAAATAAGTTTGAGTGGTTCAAAAATTTCAGAAATGTAGGTCGTGATTAGTCATTAAGGAGGAGGAGGTGGGTCCACTGATTTAGACCATCGTTAGGTTTAACAGTGAATCTCTGTTCTCCTCTCTCAGGGTGTCTAGTATTTGTTTGGAAGCTAATAGAGGAAATCATGTTAGATAAGCAAATTAAAGACACCATTATGGTCAGATCATCTATATAATTGCCAGCTCAGATGCTCCAGATAAGAAAACCCCCACTTTTCAAGAAGCCTTGAATCAACTATTATTATTTTCAGCCACCATTTAATCTTTCACTGTAATGAATTATTCATTACAGCCCGACTGACACTATGATTTTTTTCCTTTATTGTAGCTAAGATACATACCAAGAAGGACATTTTACAGTTAAAAAATTCAACTCTCTGGTGGGCAAATGATGATTAGAAAACATAGTTTCTAAATGACTAGTTTTGCATTTTCTTGTTTTGCACTTTCTATATTGTGATTTCTTGTTACATGTCAGCCATCATACCGATATGTCTGCATTGAGCTAATATCAGTTAATTAGTTGGTCAAACAGCAGATAGTTTGACTTGTCATAACAACTAAGGTGAAACACATATGATTAATGATGGCTCTGTTTGAGGATGTGGCCCTGTATGCCATTCTAGTGGGCCGTCAAGCACAAAATCCTTGAGCCCTTGAGCCTTGAGCTGCCTCATGTAAATAACAATGCACCTGTGCTTTTCCTTTTCTGACTTGAGGCAAGGCAAGTTTATTTATAAAGCACCATTCATACTAGGGCTGGGCAATATGACAATATGTATCGTTAAAATATATGAAAATGTCTATCGTATGTATTTTCTTATATTGTGATCGCTGAACTGCTTTATGGCAATTTTCACGTCATTTTGACAACGCTTTACGTTCTAATCCTCGCACGTGGGAGTGAACCTGGAGGGAACCATAGAGGGAGAAGCTGTTTATTAACATGGACATTCATTTGCAGAAAAGGACTCGGCCCAAGTGAAAACAGAAACTCAGTACTTTTTATTTGTCAAGTATTTAATTCAATTTAATTAAAAATAGGCTTTACCATGTGGTTATTTCATATAGACTAATTATTTGTTCAATTACCAGAAAACGTTACATATCGTGATATATATCGTTATAGTGATATGAAAAATCCTTTCTCTTGATAGAGGATTTTGGCCATATAACACCAGCCCTAATTCATACAAAGAGCAATTCAATGTGCTTTACACAGTTAAAAACAGAAATAACACAACGCATTTACGTTTTTAGAATTCCCAGAATTCTTTTTGTCTTGTGTCTCAGACCCGGGAGTCACAGACTCCTAGTGCTGCAATGTTCGAACTTCACTTTGATTTTAAAATGTTCAACTAGGAAATAGATTAAACTGTAGGATCAATTGAAAATAAAACATTTCTAATTACAAATGTCAAAGTGTCTGCCCTGACAAAGATCTATTTCTGATCCATTTTTGTTACAGTGGTGTAAACCTTATATTGTGTAAATTGTCTCACTTGTACATTTTTCTAATTTTATCCAATATAAAGGTTAGGTCTAATTCTTTATTCCGATAATGTTCACTTATCGATTAAGAACATCAGATCCAGGCTAGCCAAACTACCCTCTATAACTCAGTGCATCTCTCGTGGTGATTCTACCATCAGTCTTTCTGAAATGTTTTTTTATTTTTTCATGGTGTTCACTTTCAGCAATTGCTATAAAAGTTACAATTTTGAAAATAATGTATTTATTTAAAAATATTTACATCTATTTGCTTCAAAGCGCTCTTATAACAGTAGATGATTTTTCTAACTTTCTTGTTATAATCCTCTACAATGTCCACTCCTGTCTGTTCTTCTGCTCAGCCATGTCTCAGCTAGCTTGGCCTATCGACTTATTATTCTTTATTATTTGTCCAAACTTTGAATTAAAAAATCCCCAAAAGTCTCCAACAACACAAACAGGTGAAGTCAAACTCACCGTCTGTGTGTCTGTGTTGACGTCTAGCAGACAGCCAGCAGGATCCACCTAAAAATTGGCATTTTCCCACCTGCTGTAATGTTATTTCTTGTTTTCTGGAGCCAGCCTCAAGTGGCCACTCGAGGAACTGCAGTTTTTTGCACTTCCACATTTTTCAACACCGGAGGTTGACGCTTGGAACTAATGTGTTGCATTACAACAGCAGCATTAGCCTAATGTTTCAAGAAGCAGGATGCAACAGGATGGTTTGAAATCCCTAGGAAGGCTGTGGAAATGTGATAAATTTAAAACTCTCTCATCTCCCCCAACAACTACTTAGATAAAGCACTTTATTTAAGAGTAACTCCCCTTCACAACCAGTGCAGCTGCCCAGAAGCGTGAATGAGTGAGGGATTGTGTAACACTTTGCATGTGAAGGAGGACATAGCTGAAATAGGCTTGAAAATAGAGAATGCATATTTAAATGCCCTTTCCCTAGAGTTAAGAAGAGGGCGAGAAGGAGAAATTCAGCTATTAAAGAGCATCATGTTTACTGATGCTAATGTGACTCTTATGTCAGGATATTTTTCTTGTCTTTCTCTGCAGTGAGGTCAAAGTCAGGGTGAGCTGCAGAACAGTAGCCCTGCAGCTGGTAGCGCTTCAGTTTAGCTCAAAAATACTTCAACAGAGGATCTGCCTGCTATCATGGGGACCTCAGCTTAATATTCAACCCTGCTGCACTAGTAACACCACCAAGTAAAAACCACCTTTTAAAAGCTTAGTTTGAACACTGAATAGCAGAAACAATGTAGCTGTCAAAGCGCAGAGAGTTTAATCATCTGACTGTGACAGGAAAAGGCAGGTACTCACTGGCTTTGGCTGATCAGAGCCGTGCTGTTGATTTTGGCATGTTGGCAGGTGGCAGAGCGGCAGCGGTTCATATAATGAACTCGCAGCTTCTGTCATCAGAGATTATTTTACTTTCTCTTGTTAAAAAAACCCTCCTATTCTTCCTTCAATTGTGTTGCTGCTGGCACACTCCCTATCTCTTGTCATTGTACATAAAAATCTCTCGCCCTCATACAGTGATTTCAAATAGCTTCATCTTTCATGTCTAAATACACATCCATCCCCAGTCATTCCATCACTCACTCCTTCCTGTCCTCTTTCTCCTCCACTGTCTTCCTGCACACACAGTTTCCAGGGATACAGAGGAGTTTAGAGAAAATTCTGGGATGGAGCTTGTGTAACGCAGTTGTTAAATGCAAAGGAGGGGCCGGGTGCCTGTCAGGGGGTGGCTACCAGTGTCAAAAAGTCACTGTCAACTTATATAACTCCTCTCCAATCCACATCGGATGAAGAGCTGTGTGAGAGGAAAACCGGCTGAGCTGATGTTCCATGTAGCACTTGAGGCACCAGAGTGAGGCTCGGCTAGATGGAGAGACGATATTAAACAGCCTGATGTTTGGATTCATGATATTTAACCTGAATTCAATGTGTCTTTGTGTTTGTGCTGTTCAAGGATGTTGTTGAGTGAAGACACCAGTTTGTCCTTACATGGCTTTTGTTTTGTCATTTAACACTTTCTTTTTTCAAGCACTGTGGCAGTGGTACCTGCCTCTGTTGACTAACTGTTTACAATCATTACAGAAGGAACAACAGGGCCATTTAGTGTAAAGAATCAATTGGCATACAGAACACAGCACATAGTAAATATTCCTGTTTATCCCTGTAAATATAGTGTTCTGTAAGTATGCAGACTCCAATACTGAAAGATTACCCAGAAATGAAAAGAAGAAGTATGTAAATACTCCTGGCCTGGTTTGATGTGTTGTTTTCAGTCCTTGGTGTGCCACAAGTTTAACATTACAGCTGTGTCTGCTCACATGGTATTAAGCTCCTATTCATAAAGAATAATTGTTCTTTTTCCGCCTAAAAAAATCTTTTGTCAAGTCTCACAGCAACATCAGGAGTAGAAAGTGCTTTAGTTGAGATCTGGCCTTTCCCAATGCTGCCATGGTAACCAGAAAGCTCGCCATACAATGCAGAGATGGCCTTCTCCGAGCAGAGCTCTATTAACACTGACTTTGTGCATCTGTCTCACTCTTGAGCGCTCTTTTAACCCCTTCCTCTCTCTCGTGGACTCCCTCCGACACCCACTCTCTCTCTCACCCACTTACCCATGAGCCACACATACATACAGCTTGCTTTCATGCTGAATTAACATGAACACAAACACACATGCATGCAAACATGTTTCCTGACACGCATGCGCACAAATGCACAATCTCTTCCAGTAAGATGCTTGCCTTTCACCGTACGGTAACTCAATCAGGAAGATGGTGGCCTGGAACGAACAGGACATGGCGCTCACTGCTCAGGCTGAATATCAGTGTCTCTCAGGAGCTTCTTGTTCTCCTCTGTAAGATTGTACCGTAGAAAATCAGAAACACAGTAAAATTTGACTATAGATTCTGTATATATTGCTGTGGCCAAATAGCAGAAGTCTCACGCAAAATAACTGTTGAAGCCAGCAGTATTTGTTTTTTCTTAAGACTTGTAAAAGTGTTGATTAAAAACACTGCTCTTGTTTGAGGGCGTAGTGCAAATATCCTTGAAACCTATCCTTTTCAGACTTTTCCACTTGATGCATTACATAATTCTTCAATGTTTGCCGCTGATGTGCCTGACGTCAGGCAGTAACAGCACGGCCTCTTTGTCCTTTCCAATGTTCCCTGAAAAAGTAATTTATACAAATGGCAAATGTCTTCTATACTGTATACAGAAGGTATGAAATGACATTGCATGAATTGCATATGCTGCAAATATATACAGTATAAACTGTCTGTAGTAATGATCAAAGAAAGCAAACAAGTTATAATGACTGTATTAATGCAATAAAATGTGTTTACTTTTCTCCCTCTCCCTTGCTGCTCGAGCAGAGTGCAGAGAAACACTGTGCCTTTGTGAGCGTGGTGAGCTGCAGCCTGTGTGTGTTCCTGGCTGTGTTTGTGCTGGTGTGTACGGATCTCTCACAGCGATGGAGGCGTCTGCTGGGCCTGATTGTATGGGCCACACACCTCACCATGGCTTACACCTTCATCTTCAGCGGACCAATAATCCTGGCTTGGGACCAGGTAACCTCACCTCCTGGCAGGGTTCAGATTATGGTTATACCTTTGTGGCAAGTGCCTGCTATTAATCTACCAAGAATACCTGTTGGCATGGGATTCCTACACAACAAATGTGAACATTCTTTTCCTTTTCTTTCAGGGCTTTTTCAGGTGTAATTCTTTAATATTTTCCATCTCAAACCTTTGGATATCAAATAATTTATAAAAAACCTGCATGGTTAAATCAAAATTTTCTTGTCAAAATTTTTGTCTAATTCTATAATTTGGCTCCATCTCTGCTGATAGTAGTCTCGTTTAATATAGGTTACGCACAGTAAATATTCAAGTTTTGGAAATGTGACACTTTTAAGGCACCATACTTCTTTAAATGAGCCAGTAAACGCAGCATATCAAAGAATCTTGAAAATAATAAACCCTTTGTTTTCCAGGTGCCTTTCTTCCTCTTCATCATCTTCACTGTGTACACCATGCTGCCATTCCAGTTGTGGTACGCTGTAGTGCTGAGCGTCATCACCTCACTGTCCCACATCATGGTCCTCACACTGCGCCTCACCCTTTACAGTGACGGGCCCACTAACTACCTTGCCAACCAGGTAAAAACAGTCGGATTAAAAACAATGCTTCTACAGTGCTGATGTATCAGTCTGCAGCTCCAGGTTGATGACTTTAACTCAGTGTGTTTATTTGATGGCAAATTTTATGGCCCTGTTGAAGCTGCAGTTCATTTTTATGTGTAGATATTCTTTTGCAGCTCTAACGTCTGCTGCTGTGTCTGTTCCTGTAGCTGCTGTCCAACGCAGTGGTGTTTCTGTGTGGCAGTTTGGTGGGAGCCTTCCACAAGGTCCTGATGGAAAGAACCCTGAGGCAGACCTTTCAAGACACCTTGAGGTGCCTGAGCATGCGGATGAAGCTGGAGATTGAAAAGAGACAACAGGTTAGTTTAATACACTCACCATATACATTAGTTCATAATATAGAATAGCTAAAAAAGCCCACAGCATGTGTGATTACTGTCAATTTAAAGCCAATTGGGATTGCATTGTCTGTATTTCAGTAACCTCGCTGAACGGAAACAATCATTACTGACAAATAATGAAACTAGCTCTTCAGTCACTCTTATTGCCATACTCTTATTATTTTATTCCATCTTTAATCTCTGCCTTTGGCTGGCCTCATGTTGACTCTCCCATGGATGTTTTCATTGCGACTAACAAATCCTTTTCAAATTAGATTTCCCTGTGATGCTTTTTAAATTAGATGCATCTGTGCTCACTTGCTTTGACTTCTGAGACGTTTTTAAAACTAATCTTCCCCTTTTTGTCATTTGTTATGACTGTTGCTTAGTACAGGTCATAAAGCGTGCTGATAGGGAAGCTGCTGTGTTGCCTAGCACGATAGAAAGAAAGGAATGATACGTCGTTAACATTTAAACTTGCTGTTGTGTTTGAATTGGGGCTGAAAAAAGGGGAGCCTGGTGCACAAAGTTAGCCAAAGAGAACAGTCAGTCAGGCACATGAAAACATGGCCAAAGGAAACACCAGAACTTCTCCAAAAGGGGAACCAATGAAGACCTCACATTGTGTTCCCGTATTAATTTCAGCAGCCCAGTGTGTTGAAATGTGTCTTGGCAGTGTGTGAAGGACGTCAAAAATGACATTAAAATTTTATGACATTACTACTCCCCTTGGAAACCAATGCTGATTGTTTTACAGATGTAAATAGGTCAAACTCTTTAGTAATTTAAAGTATTTTTACGCCTTGCTTCTCCCCGTTTTTTAGTTGTCGCAACCTGATCTAAAAAAAAGTATTAAAGTTGGATTATTTTGTTTGTATTTATTATTTATTTAAAAAAGTGAAAAGCTGGAATGTTTCAAGTCAAAACATATTCACCTTTTTGCAATAACGCTCCAAATTAAATTAGGATGCAATTTCATTATTTTGAGCCCTTGAGATACAAGCTGGAGAAAGTCCAGAAACACTCCAGGGAAATAAAAGGCTTGTGACAGCTTTCGCAGGAAAGAGCCTGATGGAAAATAGTGACATGTTAAACCATGAGATCCTGTGGCCTGATTAGAAGTAACCTCAACTTTTGCTTTTACTGCAAAGCACTCATTCTGATCAAAACTGGGCACAAGTGTATGGCCACATCAAACACCTTACATACCATGAATGTGGTAGTGGTTGCATCATGCATAACGGGTAAGGGAGGGTTTTTTTTCTCTCTCTGTCAAAAGAAAAAAAGAAGGATCAATAAAGAGAGTAAAAAACTTGAGTTTCTTTAGGAGTTAGTGTATTAGATCAAGAACACATCTGTGTCCTAACAGGACAATGACCTGCAGTATGAAGCCAGATGAGCACTGCAATGGCCTCATAAAGAATGTTAATGTCCTTAGGTGGGCCAGCTGAAGCCCAGAACTAAATCCCTTTGAAATTAAACATAACTGTTCACATGCATAAACTCCTCACCCCACCTGACCCATCATGAGCAATATATTAAATAACAAGTTGGAAGAAATTACAAAATTGTCGAGATTGTATTGGCTAGTACACATTTATGGCTCACTGTACTTTGATTTTTAAGCAAGAAACTTATGACCAAAAAAAACTGCATTAATTTTGAATTCACTTCACCACAAAAAAAGTTAAAGGAGGTGAATACCGAAGCAATGTTTTAAATAAAGCTACAGCTACTCGTCTATTCATGCACACAGAAACACGCACAAACACTTGCTTACAAACACACTCTAAAAACTCTCTCAAACTCTAATCTCACCTTCAAATTTGTCATTATATGTTTTCTCATGCATTGATCTCTTTTTACATTCACTTGTGGATTCTCTCACACTCTGATGACTGTTACATGAAAAGCATTTTGCAGACAAATTTAACAGCCTTGACTCAGCCAGTGTGGTGAGACGATCTTACTTCATGCCCCTCTGTTGTTGAAGTGATTAATAATTTCTTGAGAAGTTGCCTTTTCAGATATTTGTCTGAATGAAGCCATTGAACAGACGTCTATTGTGGCAGCCTGACTCCTATTGAATTCATGTCTACCCATCTTAGCAGAGTCTGTATTATTCTCCACTTTGTCATATTTCCCATTGTTTGGCTGTTATGGAAGCATGTTGCTTTTATTGATAACAGCATACTTTCCAACCTGTATGAACATGCTGGGTCCTTTTTATAAACCCCCCTGCTCTCACTTTCAATTTAAGTTTGAGGTGTGTGGGGAAAGTACTGAAGAACTCATACGGGCAGGTAGAGATGGTGCTATTGCGTCTGTATAACTACTATATCCATATAGAAGAAGGGGCAGGCAGAGGTCAAATACAAAGAAACTCAAATTACTTCTCTATAAATTTGATAAGATAAAAAACTGAACCCCAGACAACAGATGCTGGATATCAAAGAGTGAGATGTTGATGAGGGGCTCTGGGAATCTGAGCTTGTGCGGTCAATGATCATGCTGGTAAATGTGTATGTGTGTGTGTTTGTGTTTGCAGGAGAACCTGCTGCAGTCCGTGCTGCCAGTCTACATCTCCATGAAGATGAAGCTGGCAATCATGGAGCGCTTACAGGACTGTAAAGACAAAGAAGAGCAACAGCGATTGGTCAAAGATAACAACTTCCACAGTCTTTACGTCAAGAGGCACGAGAACGTCAGGTACAAACCCCCTTAAAATACACGAAGAGCCATAGATTTCCATTAATTAGCCCTGGTTGTAAAGAATCATCTCATCATGGATGCCTTATTTAACTTGTTATACCATGCACTTAAGAGTTGGAAATAGCATGTCTTATTGATCAGCAATCAAGTTATTTTAAGGACATTCTGATGTCCTACATATTTAGGATCTTATGTGACGTACTGATGGAAGTATGTTGACTGTCCTGCCGGAGATTTTAAAGGTTATATGTTTCAGTTGAAGCCAAGGACTTGGATGTAAGAACATCCAGCTGTTTTTTATGTTTCATAGATGTCTTATTATGTAATTTGGTCTGTTTATTTTCGCGGTCGTGAAGTTGTTCTGAATATCATCATGGCTGTGATTGTCTGCGGCCTATGACCGAATCAAAGCCGTTATGATATTCAGTACAACATCACTTCCTCTCATGTGATATTGCTTTTATACAACAGCTATACAAGCTGCAAATGGCAGTTAAAAGCGATAATCAACAACAAATTATTTTTGCTCCACCAACTAGTTCCACAAGCAACCCAAACATTCTCCTGCCCTCTGTGTCTACAGTTCACCACAGATCAGCTGTTTTTTATCAAGTATGTAAGAGTCTGCTGTGTGATGTTTTCCTCTATATCAGCAGTCATGGAAAGCCTCTTGTCCAATCAGATTACTTGGTCGGAACTAACTGTTTTAAATCCTTACATGTTGTTTTTTATGTCTGGAACTGTGTAATTGTGTTGCTACCAGTCATGGGCAGGACTTTCTTAAAAAAGATCATTTTAATCAAAATGAGACTGGTTAAATAAAGGCTAATTGGAAAAAAAATGTAACATTTGTAACAAAGACAGGTTCTGTTCCACAAGTGTGTTTTGTATTATCCGAAAGGAACAAATTTACAGAACGTGAAACTTATCGTCATTTCTTATGTGAGAACATCTCCCTTCTAAAAACGTAGATGAGGCACAAAAGCAAAGAAGTGCACACTGGAAGCTGATTTCCCTGACTGCTTCTCCTAACGATGGAGATTATTACAGTATGTCTGTTTGTTTTCAGAGCCGTGACCCAGTTGCAGCTCTTTGTTTTACAAGGGTTTCATTAATTTAGCAAGTGCTGACAGATATTGGGTCAGCTTAAAATGAACTTTGGCAGATGGCTCACCAGCTCATTGTTTTCCGATAAATGTGGGCAAGATTCAGTGTCTGCTTTACGTCAATAAGGGCATTCCATTTTAGAGTTTCTTCATTGGAAAGGGGATAGACTGGAAAATAGTTGGGAATAGTTGGGAATAATGGGGCTTCTTGTGTTTTTAATGCATTTTTTTGTCAGTGTTAGCACTTTTATTTTGAAGAGCACTTTCCGTCCTGATCAGTGTAATGGACACTAACGTTGTCATATAAGTGAATATAAATGTCAACATTGATTGCAAAGCCTGACAGTAAATAATCAAGCTGTAATTACACCACTCTGGTGTTTATTGAGGTAATCTTGTCTTTCAAAATGTTAAGACACAAACTCGTTGCCAATCAAGAGGTCATTGTGTAGGCAGCAGTCCTGTTCATTTAGGGCCACGGTGAGAAGGTGTTGAATGATAGGCTGCAGCCCTGACCTCTCCCTATAATTACCCCAGTCAGACCCTTCATTAGCTGTTTTGTCTGTCTCATGAAACACCTGGCAGTCTTCAGTCAGGCAGGTGGAGCACCGGGGTCCATCTGCTGGTCAGCAGGCGAGCAGGCCGCAAAATTTAACCAGACAGTAGATGTGGTGTGCTTACATGTAGAGCTCTGTGGACAATTGTATTTTACACATAACTACACACACACACACACACACCTCAGTGGATATTTGTGGGGGTTTAATTTTAATATTTCTTAACATTATTATTGAAATTATAACTGTGTATAGATGTAAATCACTTTGCAGTTAAACCATATTATGTCATGAGTTGCCATCACTAGCGATCTTAAGTCGATTAAATATATCCCCTCATGCTGCATTTACGTGCACAGCATTCATCACACAGTTTCACAATGTTTGGCATGACATTCTGTAGCTCACTCAAATGAGCGTGGTGTTCACTGAGGCTTTCATTGCAATGGTTAGAGTTTCACTTCCCACTGTGGCCAGCCATGCTACGCCAGAGAGACAGGTCAGGCGCTCTGTGTGGGTTGGGCTTTTGCCAAACGTCCAGCTGTTTCTCTTAGTGCTGTCCGGGGTCCTTCAGAGGTCAGAAGACAGATATATCGGTGTCCCTCTGTGGTCTGCTTACCGGCAGCTTTTATAATGACTCGGCTATGATTCAGCGCTAAACCAGACAGGCCTTTTAAACATTCACTGATCATGTCTACTAGAGGGGAAAGGGAGGTGGGTCAGGCGCTGTATACATCACATTTAATGACCTAATCTAGGGGCCATAACTGTTATAATGGTTCATAATGGGCGGACGAAGCTCTGCAGAGAAAATCAGGCCCATATTTGGGGGACACAATACTTTATGGTCCCTAGTATAGAGACAGAGCGCAATTAAGTCCCGCCCACTCTGGGAGAAGAGGGGAGATCTATTCATCACTCTCCATTGACTTTTTTTTGCGTGAACGTGCCTTTTAGTCACTTCCATCTGCTAGGAAAAGACAGCTCAAATAGTCAAAAGCTGCTGTGTGTTTCGGTGTGCATCAGAACAGAAAAAGCATGAGGCATGAGCAGAGAGAACTGGAAAACTGGGAGATCCATTTGGCCAGAGGTTGAAGCTCAGCTATGCAAGGCCTGGTTTTGATTGCTAAATGATGAACCTACCTGGTGATTCCATCAAATAGTTGGACATAAAATATGAAAGTATTTCAGTTCTGGTCATTCAGTGGGATCATTTCCCTTCAGAAAAACAAGGAAAGGAGAAGTAACACTGGGACGGACCGACAATATTGAGTTTGTCAATTTACTTTTCCTCTCTGGTAGTGCTAAAAATATTCCTTTAGCGTGCTGAAATCTAATGTTTTTAACGAGCTTCAGGCATTTTGTTTGTAGTGCAGCTCTTCACTGCATGTTGTGTACCCAGTTTTTCCCCTCCTGAGTCCTGTGGGCATGGTTTACAGAGAATAACACCTTGGGCTCTTTTTTAATGCTCCAATCCATGCAAGATTGGTTGAATGCCAACAGTACACAGACCTGAATGCACCTTTTTGGTCTCTTTATACAGAGCAGAACAAGTGCAGAATCATCCAAGCCTGCAGTACTAATAACAATCACATTTTACATGTCAGAGCAGTTATTATTTCTGGTTATGTGAGTGTATGTGTGTGTGCGTGCGTGCGTGTAATCCGCTCAATGTAGTTTTTCTTTCTTTCAGTATTCTATATGCCGACATCGTTGGCTTCACACGATTGGCCAGCGACTGTTCTCCCAAGGAGCTTGTCATTATGCTTAATGAGTTATTTGGGAAGTTTGACCAAATTGCCAAGGTGAGTCATCATTAAAACTACCTTATTTCATTATCACAAAAAACACCTAACCTTTAACTTGCAGCTGGCAGTTTGCCTCTAAAAGAGATCGTAGGAGTGACAATGTAAAGATTTGAGTAGTGAGGTTGTGATGGGAAGATTTCTGCTAAACCTCAGACTAGCTTGGAAAATGTGTGGTTGGCAGTTGAACAAGGAAACAAGCATCTTATCAAGCAACGACCAAGGCACTTAAACCTCAGCAGCTGAAGCCTGTGGTTGTATTGAGCGGCTCCCATGTGTTGGCATGTGTACACTCATATCCCATCGAGCTGCTTACCCACACAAAACAGTTTTCTTTGTTTGTTCCTCTCTTCTCTTTTTCTTTTTGTAGGAAAACGAATGCATGAGAATCAAGATCCTTGGAGATTGTTACTATTGTGTGTCAGGTCTGCCGGTCTCTCTGCCTAAACATGCCAAGAACTGCGTCAAAATGGGGCTGGACATGTGTGAGGCCATCAAGTGAGTTTTCGTCACCCATCACCCTCAACCCTATGTGGCAATCAGTTTTCTCCCTTATAAAAGGTGTGATAAGTAAGCTTAGTAAAAAGTGTGCTTAAAGTTATCTGTGAAAGCTGCCAGAGAATGTGTCGTATATGTGTAACAGCAGACGGTATGGTGATTCATCCTCAGCCATGCCCCTGGTTATGGGAAACAACCCTCACCCAAACACCTTTTTTATTACTTGTACAGTAGTGCCCAGAATTGCACATGTTGCGAATGACATACCACGTTAAAGAATGTGTGACAACAGTGGGAACAGATGAGAAAATGACTCTGCTCTGATGGATGATGTTTTTTAAGCCGGTGTAGAGACAATCTTGTATATGCTGCCAAGGACAGGAGAGGCTTTTCATTTGACCACACTGTTAAAATTGACAACTCCTTAATCCTTAAATCAGTGAAATGAAGAATGGATCTGTTATTAAAACAAATCCAAACAGTGTCACATCCATTTTGACACACAGAGACAGAACACTTCACAATGACACATATGGAGGGATATTAATGTACCTTGAAGGACTGTGCTCTGCATAAAGAAACAACCTTGAACCTTCAATGAGCTTTAGTATTAATGTGAAACTCCTCCAGGCAGGTACGGGAGGCCACAACAGTCGATATCAACATGAGAGTGGGCGTGCACTCCGGCAACGTGCTCTGCGGTGTGATTGGCCTTCGCAAATGGCAATTTGACGTGTGGTCACATGATGTCACGTTGGCCAATCACATGGAGTCAGGAGGCCTTCCTGGGTAAGCTGCACTATTTTTGTGACTTTTGTTAATACTTTAGTTTCATCTGTGTTTCACATTGTCACTTCATGGTGATTATACTTTACTGTTAGAGACATCAACATTGCACACAATACTGTATGTGCTACTATACTGTAGATGACAATGAGTGTTATGCAGTACTTGGTTTACTTTTAGCATCAGAAATCTATCGTCAGCCATCAACATCAGCTAATTAAATATATTGAAATTTTGCATCTTTTATTATTTTAAGCCCCAAACCTTGAAAATAGTCATTAGTTATTTTTCTCTTAACCATGTTAGAAGATGTAGTGTTCTGCAAGTGTTGTGTGTAGTGCTCTTTTTCAATTACAGGGGTTGATACAGTAAAAAAAAAAATGCAACCAAAATAAATATTGCAAAAAATTGTCCTAAAACAAATTACATTACATTGTGAAGGCTGTTTTTAATTCTTGTCATTTATATACTTATTTAAACAGAAAAATCATCTTCAATTTCGAATAGTTAATATTGAATTAAATACAGAGGCCAAAGAACACACAATGTAAGAGAAATTTACCTTTTACATATGCAATGTCATGCTTCAGCCGCTCTTTCCCTCTTTGTTAGACGTGTTCACATCACAGAGGCGACACTGAAGCACCTCAACAAGGCTTATGAAGTGGAAGAAGGCGAAGGCCACTGCAGGGACCCCTACCTGAAAGAACTCAATGTCCAAACCTACCTAGTCATTGATCCAAGGGTAACTTCTCTGTCCATCTTTATTGAAAATGCATGTTGCTATGGAGAGAGTGAGAAAAGCTCTTACACATAATTGCTCGTAGGATGATGTCATATATTAAGAAAAATATTCATTTAATCTTTTAAAAACCAGTGATTCAATTTGTTGAGTACAGACAACAAAGAGTGTTTCTTGTGTTGTCGTCCAAATATTATGGTTGATATGTTACGTTCTACTGTAATATGATTTTAAAACGATGCCATAGCATAACTTTCAACCAGATTGCTTTTGTATTTTCTGTCATTTACATTTTTTGGCAACAAACATTCCCTTCATCTCTGTGCCCACATGTTCCCTCCACTCTTCACCAGATTCGGTACATAATACTCCTTTAACCATTGCACAGTTGCAAACAAATTTAGATGACCCATACACCTATCCACTGCAGAATTGGACAGCTTTCCACCAAGTATTCTCCAAAACTCCTTAAGAACCAGGTGCAGAGCCAGGTTAAAAATGCCTTTTATAAGATGAAGTGGTTGCAATGCCTTAGTAGAGGTTTGCTTACCCTGTGTGCTCTCAAATGAATGACGAGAGATGTCCTCACTCTAGTTTTTGAGCTTGAGAGCTTCAGGTGAATGCCCTAAGTGCACTGTAAATGTAATATTATTTGTGTGTGTGTGTGTGTGTGTGTGTGTCTTAAGTCTAAGGACTCATCTCTGAACAGCCGCAGCGCACCCAAACCTCGGGTGAATGATGGGCTGAAGATGCGGGCGTCTGTGCGTATGACCCGTTACCTGGAGTCATGGGGGGCAGTTAAACCTTTTGCCCACCTTCAGAACCGAGAGGGCTTCACTCCTGACAGCATTGTGAACGGCAAGCCGCGCTGGAAGGTGAGCAGGCTGTTGTTGTTGTTGTTGGTTGTTGTTAAGGCAACAGCAATTTTTCTCCATGAGACCACATTAACGCCTCGTGTACAGATTCTAGACAAGGTCTGGCTGCGTTGATTAGTTAAGAAATAACAGTAAAAAAGAACCACAGATAGATCTGTTATAGAAAGACCTCGTTTAACTGTGTGCTGCTTAAAACACTGCTGCACGGTGCCTCTTCCCACACAATTTTTTTGTTGCTGTAGGATGTTAAAAGCTTCTGGCAATAATGAGAAACTTAAGTGATGTTCTGATTTCCTGATGAATAACTGCATAGTGTTTGAGGGTATAACTAAGGCAGGTCGAAACCACACAGTGACGTAATTTTCTGTCGGGGGTTTCAAGTATTTCTCACATAATGTTGGATATATTGAGTTTCAGTGGGTTTGGACTACAGCATTAATATTACCATGCATTCTTCTTAAGTAAATGTCCCTTTCTTTTACAGGACATTCCTCTACGATCAGCCCCCGGCACAAAGGTCCCTGAGAGGTAAGAACAACCCTGAGCTGCTACTGTGAATTAAAAAATGAATTTGTTGTCTATTTTTAAGTTGTAGTAAAATGTAGCACAATGTTAATGTGCACACTTCCACCCTGGAAGTCAGCCACAGTCTAACACTGTGGCTCAATAGCATCTTGATGACCTGCAACAGAGAAGAGTATTTCTCATCAACTTCCCCTGCCAGGACTTTTCCATCTGTTCATTGAATCTTAACTTAACATCACATTTCATTAAAACATCTTTTAATAAAGTCTATATATCCAAGCAGTCATTTTCTGGGAGTCATCACATTGTTTGCCAACTTACAGCGATACACACAGAGATTATGGTGTTTTCAACTATTTATATTTTATTAGATAGGGACGATGCAATTTAAAAGAGTTCTAGTACAGTGCATGAAACTGATGTGCTGTCCAGAGAGTTTGTAGCTATAGCTAATTTTCAATTCCTGTAGCTACCCATGCTGTGACAAGTACAGTATGATAACAATATACAGCTTTCAGCATCATAAAAACAGTAAACTTGAGTTATAGAATAAAATACACATACCACAATACAACAACAAGTCTTAGAGGTTAGGTTATGTAGAGGAAGATTATCTAAAAAGGGGCACAGTGCTGGTTTACTTAAAGTATTTTATTCCTGGGTGCATCATTGGGTCGTAACTTAGGTGTTAAAATGCATAAAGAATCCAGTGGAGGTGAAGTTAATACTGAAATTGTTCTTAAACTTAAACTTAGACTTCGTCAGTACATATACCCAAAGCAAGAGAACTGCTAGAGATGTTACTCTCTACTATCAAAGTCATCATGTCCCAAAAAAATGTTGCCTTTGGCGAAGAACACAAGTCAAAACACCATCACTTATGAGGCCCCCCAAAATTGAACTGGTTTTGGATAAATTATAGTGTGATGAAACAAAAACAGTGCAGTGCTAGTAGGTAGTAGTAGTAGCAGTTAGTAATTACCTGTTACAAAATATAATAACCTAATCCAAGCATCATCATCAAGTAACGTAACTGATTACTTTCAGTTAATTTTGGATTACTGATTACTGAAGATCTGCAAATAAAGACAAGAGAAAAGACATTTCACCACTTTTGTAACGCATTTAAATATACTTTGTTAAGTAGCTATTCACACTACTTCACACTCAAACTTCATGTAAACTGCCATAAACTTATTCCAGTCTGGAGCTTGTGTTTTTACTCACACCATCCTGACCGCGGCCATCACCAGAGTCACAAACTATTTTTTTAGTAGTAGTAGAAGACGACGACAGGTTAGCTAACATTTTTAACTGGAATTCTGTGCAGCTGACATTAGTGGTTGGTCTTTCCTGGAAATATTTCTTTAAATTAGATGTCGAGTCCTTGGATAATGACAGCATTTTCACAGCCAGAAGGCATAACTCGCACTGTACTGTGATGTTGCTCCCATTTCCACCCAATGAAAGCATTTTTTTCACCACAGGCCGTGGCAACTTTGAGGAGTGGTGTGAGACTTGCGTGTCGTGAAGTGTCGTTTCGTGTGGGCGCAGGTGCAATGAGACACCAGATGTTATAGAGCATCTTTGGTATTCTATCGTCTTTAGTGTAAACATGTTTTTTAAATTGTAATTCTGCTAATAATCCAAATTTTTAAAAAATGTATCTGTAATCTAATTATCTTTTTTTTTCTGCAACTGTAACGGTATACAGTTGCCTTAATTGTATCCTAATTACATTACTCCTCAAGTCTGCTAATCAGCCAATACTTTTCTTTAATCGCACTGGTATCAGATGGGTACTCCGTATCGGGCAATATTCAAGTCTGCGTATTGGAATCAGGAAAAAATGGTATCATAATGTCTCTAGTCACTTCAGGGCTGCTGCTTCCTGCAGAGTGGTGGGAGTCCCGAGCTCTATGACAAGCCCTTTTAATATTTTAAAATAATGCTAAGACAAATTGATTATGGTTGAAGCATAATAGTCGTTTATTATCTTTTCCTGTCTGGCGTCGGCAGTAAGTACAAATATTTAAAGTGTAGCCTCTGATCAGTGGGCAGGACTCACCTACACTAACAGTGTGGGTTGCAGTAATTTGATTAGACGAGATAAGTGTGTGCCTAAAAGCACAGGCATCGCACCCCGTGAGAGGTTTGTGTTATCTCTGAAATAATTAATTTCATTCATATATGCACAGTGGCCTGTAGTTAAGGCAGCAGCTTGTGAACACGTCTGCAGCATGTGACAGTAAAATAAGGTGCACTCACTCAGACCTGATGACATTAGAATACTTTTGTATCTGTAGATAAAGTAACAGTAGTGAATGTTCAGTGTATATCGCGCTGTTTTAAATCATTTTTTGGGCCCTGTGTTTTTCTAGCTCCTCACTGCTCTGTTGTGATGAATTTGTGTGTGTCTTATTGTTGGGCCCTGACAGCTTTGATGAGTCTATAGAAGAGCCGTTCACCTTGCCCACCCCTCCATTCAGCAGCTATAAGTGAGTGGGGCCTTCATGGCCTGCAAGGTCATCACTCCCTCAGTGCAGTAGTTCTCAACCTTTGGCCTTTTGACCCCTAAAAACAAAAACACACAAGGTTTGTCATAGAAACTGTAAATTAACTTTCACATACTGTTGATAACACAATTGATCTTAAATTCATAATTATTTGTACAAACATTTTAAATAATCCTCTGAGTCCGACACACAGACATGTCTTCATAATATCCCGTCCCCCCAGGGTGAGAACTATTGCCTCAGTGAAGAGCCTTGCTATCCCAACACTAACCTGAGCAGTGGTGTAATTCTGTTCTTTAATCACTGTTTCTCACTGCTACCTCTTTGTAACAGGGCAATGTGATCTAAAAAGCCACCAGGAACCCCATAACCTCTGTTGGTAGACTGACATGCTCCTATTAACACTGATCACTGACTGGGGCTTGTGTGTATCTGGGTCTGTGCATCCGTGGGAGTGTTTCCTTCCTGATAGAGTAGGGGGTTTCCAAGCAGAAGCACGGCAGAGACACTCCCGCTCGATCCCACAGAGATAATCTTACACTGCTGCATCCGGCACCCTTCCTCTATGTAACTCTTTCAAAGTCACCAACCATATTTCTATTTCTCACTAATGCTCACAATGGCATTAACCAAGTTGCCTCCATGCACAATAAACTGGACCCTGAGTAACCCGCATGACCTGATCCTGTTTTCAGGCATCTGTTCCTTCTTCCTGTTCAGCTTGTATGTTTCAGTGTCTCTGCCTGCCTGTTCCTAATTGTCTCTGTGCTCTTCGGTGCAGGAACAAATCCCAGAAGAGTAAGTTCGATGAGGAGCTGCACAATGAGATGACGACTACTATAGATGAGCTCAGCAGCAAGTAGGTCCACTTTTACACGTCAAAAAAACATTTCAGGCATGTTTATATCACTAGAAAATAGCTAGACACAGAATTGCTTAATTTTTTAGACATTGTTAGTTTATTGGTTCTTTGTTAGGTTGATCCACAACTTTGTTCCCGACTGAAATATCTCAACAACCATGACATAAAATGACATGTCCAGACACTTACGATCTCCAGTGGAAGAATCCTACTGATGTTGGAGAACCACTGACCTTTTTGTCAGCTCCTTCATGACATTGATATTTTTTGTGTTTGAGTGAAGTTTCTTGACAACTTTTGGATTTAAATTTGGTGAAAACATTTAAATCAACTCAGGATAAACTGTAAAAGCTTTGGCCCTGAATTCTCATCAAGCATGATTATCCAAATATTTGGTTTAGGACCAAATACCTGCAACACTAATGATTCCCACTTCAGCCTCAGCTGCACTGTTTTTAGCGCTAATTAGCAAATGGTAGCATACTTCCACTGTGGTGAACATTAGGCCTGCTTATCATTAGCATGTAAGGATTGCCACTGTGAGCATGTTACTCAAAGCATCCCTGTGACTAAATACAGCCTCAGAGAGCAATTAGCATGGCTGCAGACTGTTAGTCTTTTTGGTGCTAATGCCTGTAATAACAAACTCAAAAACAATATAGTTTCTTTCGAGGGTATTATTATCTAATTTACATATACTTGTGTTAATGCTCAACACAGTCACAGACGACAGTTTCAGGCAAAAAGGGTCAAGACTGTTCTTCACAAGTGCTCTTTATACACAAGATAAAGCATAACTAATCATTTTTTAAAACAGCAAAGTACATCCGTCCTTTTATCATAGTCCAAGAGAGGCCTTCCAGTTGCTTACAACGTTATTAGTTAATTGGAAATGAAAACCCGCGTAGACAAACATTGTGTGATACCAAGAAAGATGAGATGAGCATACAACAGCCGAGGCTTTATATCTGAAGGTCTTTTCACTTGCTGCCACAACATCTTGGTGCCATATCTTAGCAAGTGCTAAACACATATCCATCAGCTTTAATCCATTTAATAATTTTTCTTTGTAAAATGTTGATGTGAATGTTAAGTTTTAGGTTTGTATTTCATGGATGATAGATGACATGTAGCTTAACTTAAAGCCTTTATAACAGCCTATTTGTATACAGTGTTGTACAAAGGAATGAAAAGAAGGAGCTGAATGTTATTTTTCATGTATTTTGTTTGCAATGAACTGAAACAATGAATACAATGTTACTTTTCTGTATCTGATTCTTGATTCAACATTTGTTATTTGTGAGTGTCATTAGAAGAGCAAGAAAAGCAGTACAAGATTGAAACCTTCTTTTCAAGCAAGCTACTCTGTTAAGATATTGTGTTTACCCCAGGAGAGCAGTGCAGCAGCTGTTTATGCCCTGTGTGATCCGGTGCTCATAACACTTGACTTAACTTATAAAGACACACTATAAATGTCAAACTTTTCGCATGTAGAACGTAAAAGCCTCTCTATTCACCTTTTATCTTTCCTTCTATCTTCCCTCTTTCCTTCTTCCCTCTCTACCTTGTTATCTCCCTTCTCCTCTCTCAGGCAGTGGTCTAAGTCTGAAGAGACTGGAAAATTAGCTCTGTGGTTTCCGAAGAAAGATCTGGAAAAACAGGTTAGTAAGACAAAACAGCTGCAAAAAGATCCTTTAAAAATTCCACATTGTCGTTCATTTCCCTTCAAGCGTTCTGGTGCTGAACTTAAGGTTAATGTGTTCTGTGTTACCTCCTCTTAGTACCGAGCCCTGGATTTGCCGATGTTCAAGCACTACGTTGGCTGTGCCACCCTCATCTTCCTCTGCATCTTTGTGGTTCAGATGTTTGTCACAAAGGAGTGAGTATGAACACGTTTTCATCTGTGAGTTACTTGTATGCATGACAAAGTTGTCAGCAGGTATGATGCAACTGGAAGAAGAAACACAGTATGAAGATAACATTTGTAATCACAGGAAAAGGGGAGGCTGCAGATTGATTTCTGACATACTTTTTATCTCCCTCAGTCAACAGACGTTGGGGATTTCATTTGGAGTATTGGTTTGCGTGCTGCTGCTGACCCTGGCTATCTGTTTCGCCAG
Source organism: Semicossyphus pulcher (assembly GCF_022749685.1). Classification (NCBI taxonomy): domain Eukaryota; kingdom Metazoa; phylum Chordata; class Actinopteri; order Labriformes; family Labridae; genus Semicossyphus; species Semicossyphus pulcher. The sequence continues at coordinate 18,207,536 of NW_027211603.1, forward strand.
TCACTTACAGGTCAGTGTGTGGAGTCTTACGTTAACATTTCATATTCAGACTCAAGTGATTGAAGGTCAGGTTTCAGCTCTTTGCAGGCAGTTTGTCCCTGTTAGCATTTAGGCTTGTGGAAAGTAGAAAAAAAATCAGCCTCACAGGCAAAGTAAACCTGTCATAACTCCTGCAGCAGCCCACACTGAATGTAGATCAGTTTAAAATTTCCATGTTGTATAATCCTGCCCTGGCCCTGAACTGCATTTCAAGAGTCTGACTCACATGTGTTTTTGCTCTGAAGTGGTATTCATGAATTTTATTTCCTTGTGCGTGAGAAGAGGGAAATCAATGTGGAATTTTTTATTGATAATTGTATTTGTTGTGTAAAGGCCGCACAAGATAAATGTTAGAAAATCCAATCCAATCCGATCCACTTTATTTATATAGCACATTTTAAAAACAACAAGGTTACCAAAGTGCTGCACAACAGATAAAAACATTAAGTAAGTAAAATTCAAATGTTAAAATAAATATATAAAAAGTAAAAGATTTAATTTAGGAGCTACCACTGAAAAAGCACGGTCACCCCTGGTCTTATGTCTGCTCTTTGGGATGACAAGACGCAGCTGATCAGCGGACCTCAATGCTCTTGAGGGGGTGTAGGTGTGTATGAGGTCTGTGATGTACTGAGGCGCGAGAAAATGCAGATAGTCGTCAGTAAGTGTTGTTTTACTCATCATCTTTTCGTAGCCTTCCTTAAGCTTACTCAACATTGTTTTCTGCTGTATTATCTAAGAAGTAATGCGCACATGAGGGTTTTAAAATAGAATAATCTCAAGATATTAACCCGGTGAGATTTTCTGGCACATCCAAGGTCAAGGCATGACCTTTTTTTTAAATGTCAAAACATATGAATGAATTCTGGTTCAGGTTGAACATTGTCTCTGTGCACTGAAATATTCTTTAGAAACTCTTTGTTCTCTCTCGTCCTATTTGAACAAATATTTTTATGTTTAATTGTTTCATAAGGTATTACTTGCAAAACTAAAAACTATTGTTTTAATGTTTGAAATTATTCACATGCCGCAGAGCTTTTGTCAAGTCAGTAAGACAACACCAAGGTGTTTGTACACTGTACTTGTTTTCAGTCGTGAGATACACAGCATCACTTGCAGAAAGGTGTGAAAGGTTCAAGGTAAAAAAGAAACACAAACATATTAGAAAGGGCCAGTGCTTAGTGCATAAAGGACAGTGTGAAAAGGACCTGTGGGCTGCACGTGTGTGTTTCACTCTGCCAGAAGTAGCCGCTCTGTGAAAGGAAACATGTGATGCAAGCTATCCTTTGCATTCACCGCGCTGTAGCTTTCTATAGCTCACCTTTGACTTGCTATGTAACTCCTGACACTGGGTCCTTGACAGACACTGTGTTCTCCTCTCAGATAGTTTCCTTCACTTAAAATAGCTTGCATTGAGACGTTCCCATGTGATGTCTGCTGACTCTGTGAAAGCCACATGCTCGCTCTTCATACCCGTTTGACTCCACCTTTCCTCGTCTTTCTGCTCACTTCTCTTTACCTTCTGCAGCGCCTGTTTCCAGAGAAGCTATCGAGGTGCCAGTGGTTGCCAGCTGTGTCGGAGGCGGTAGTGAAGCGGCCATGCGTGCGCCTCCCTCTGGCCACCATCACCACTACGGTCATCATTGTCTTGGCTGTGTTCAACCTGGTACGACCACACTCACGTGTTAAGTGACAAGAGAGGCTCATTATATACTCTTGCTATTTGTAGCTGTGCCACACTTCATAGCTGCCATGCCAGACTTTAAAGCATGTTGTCCAGTGGTGGCTTGTCACTCAGATCTGTTTGATCCCCCCGCAGTGCTTCGTCCAGAGTCATGTGACAGAATGTTCCAGTGATATTGGCAACCTGTGTCCCACTAACGATTCCCGTAAGCAGGGATTAGAGGACGGCCTCTTCTGCCTGCCTGTGAGTCATAGATTTGTTGACCCTAAACAATAATGAAAGTGCATTTTTTTAATTCCATATCAGACTGGATTAAATAACATTTACAAATAGTTCTGTGTTCATGTGTTTACTGACGTGATACCAGGAGGGTAGATTCATCACCATGATATAAATATAAGTATATTCACCTAGCACTTATTACACAGCATATAATCATTGTAATCAATAAACAGGATTAATAAACATACTGTATTCATCAATTAATATACATGTAAAATCTGAATATGGAGCTGTTTAATAGAGCTCTATTCATTCAGCTATTGCTTTAGTTATGGAAAACTACATTATTAAACATTTGAATATGTTCTTTTGTCTGCTCACAGTTGCATAATAATGTGTTTTAAACCATTTATTAATTATTCTTATACTTTTTTCTTACTTTTACATAGCTGTTGTTAAAATAAATGGTAGCTAAATTGTGTTTTGGACCGGATCTAACTCCATCCCTCGCTCCTCTCTTCCTCAGTACTCCGTTTACTGCTGCATCCTGTCGCTCATTGCATGTGGAGTCTTCCTGCGGGTGAGCTTTGAGCTCAAAGTGCTCTTCCTCTCCGTGGCCTCCGCAGCTTACTACAGCATCATCCTCAGTATCAGGAAAGATCTGTTTGAGGGCTACAGAGACTTCCTCTACGCTCAGATCAGCGACAGCTGGAACTGCAGCAGGTGGGACTGAACTTATACTTAGTCAGAGTTTATGTTACTCAAAGTCCTAGTTCCATTAATAGACATTTGGTTTATTAATTTCAGTGCACTGGAAATATGTTAATAGAGGTTAATTCCATGTTTGTGTTCCAGCAGTGAGGATGTATCTGAGCTGAAATGTTTAGGGCTGGTGAAACACCCTCAGGTGATGAGCTGCATATACATCACCCTGTTCCTGGTCACTATGCTCATCATATCACAGCAGGTAATGATAATCTTAACCTCTTTGTGTTCATCCGTTATCTGCATCATTATCATTCAGTATCATTGTAATCCCTCGATCCCAAACACTCAAACTAAGACCGTACTGACAGGTTACACATCAAATTGTGCAAATTAAGTGAACTCAAATTGAATTCTTGAGTATTTGTTCGCCTACTACCAATTGTAAAATGATAAGAAATAAATATTCTGTCTCCTTGTTTCCTCGTCTGCTCCTCCTGCCTGTAACCCGAAAGAGAGGAGGCTTGCCAGAGGAGCTATGAGAGAGGAGGCACAGATGTTTCCTTTGTAGAAGTCTTTTTGGCTCCTGTGACATATAAACGGGCTTGACATACAGCTGGAATACATACAAACTATATAAATACATGAAATTCTATAACTTGTGATGATCACTGTGAAAAGAAAAGTGATTTCGATATGACATAAGGCTATAACAACACAATGGACAAAGGTGCAGCTGTGCCACAGGCAAAGTTCATGACATTGATTTAACATGAAGGCTCAAAAGCACAGATATCTAACTCTTTACACGCCTGTTGCCTCAACACCTTGTGTGCCCCCCTTACTCTTCCTGCTCGATAGTAGGCACTAGGAGTTAGGAGAGGAGGCGATTAAAGGATTGAAGGATGTACAAACTGAATGGTGGGAAAAGACTTTTGCCTGGTCTAACCTCAGTTTATTTATTTATTTATTTCCGTCCGCTAGAATGAGACGTGCTTTCGCCAGGACTTCGTGCTAAAGTACAAGAACCGCACGGAGCAGGACGAGATTGAGACCAGGGAGAACCTGAACCGCCTGCTGCTGGAGAACGTGCTGCCGGCCCACGTGGCAGCGCTGTTTGTCGGGGAGAATAAAAAGAACGAGGTGAGGCTTTCCTGAAAAATATCTTTTACTATATGATTAGTAATAAAGACAAAATAGCAAATTGCAATTCATCTTATATTGTGACCGGTGGCTATATTTATTCAGCCACTTTTAATCAATGGAAAGGCAAATTACCATCATTTATTTGTTTATATATTAACAGTATTTTCAGATGTTTTGTTGTTACAACTCTCAAAATAGAAATCCAGCCTCCCATGATGCTCCTGTTTTGGAACATTACCTCAGGTCAGCTGTAGACTATGTAAAAGAAATCATGACTAAAAGTGCAGTGTTGCTGCCTGCACTGAAGGACAAAGGCAGAGAGAATTTGTTCCTGTAAAGTGAAACACAATGCTGTGCAGATTCACAGCAACGCTGACTCACGAGGTCATCGAGTTATCACTCACATCTACTTTTACTCTGAAGGTGAAACATGACAGGGTGCTAAATGATCTTCATTGAGTTAAGTATAACGTGTCTAATCTGTTTTCTTTCCCATTATCATCTTAAGAATTCAGGCCAAAACTGCCTGTGAGCTGTTCTTATTTTACAATAACAATAACCAAACAAACCGAGCCTCCTCCTGAGTAAAACTATTAACTGTTCTTCGTGTTTTTTCCACCCGACAGGACCTGTACTACAAGTCGTATGACTGTGTATGTGTGATGTTCGCCTCAGTACCGGATTTCAAAGAGTTTTACACTGAGTGTGATATCAACAAAGACGGCCTGGAATGCCTGAGGCTCCTGAACGAAATCATCGCTGACTTTGACGAGGTCAGAAAAACAAAAAACCTTTTCTTTTTTTGTCATCCCTCGAGTTGTTGCCAAGTGCATCAATGTGATGCATGCTGGATGTGTCTTTAGAGAGACCGAGTTTCATCATCTAAACTCGTGATTAAGAATAAGAGCTGAATCCCTCTTGTGTGCATGCCAACAGGAATAAATACTGTGAATGATGGAGTTCCCACACGTCTAACACTCTTTTAGTTTCTCTTCAAACCAACAGCTGCTGTCCAAGCCTAAATTCAGCGGTGTGGAGAAGATAAAGACGATTGGCAGCACGTACATGGCTGCAGCGGGGCTCAGTGGGACGCCTGGTCAGGAGAACAATCAGGTGGAGTAGCTGCTGCTTCAGACCGGGTCACACCTGGGTCAGAGCGGCTGTTTGAACTGTTTCTCTGCATGGCATAAATTCTCTTTTTGAGCTCTCATACAGGCGTCATAATGATTCTGTTGAATGAAATGTTCTCTCCAGGACAGAGAGCGGCAGCAGGCCCAGATCGGAATCATGGTGGAGTTTGCCATCGCTCTGATCGGCAAGTTGGACGGCATCAACAGACATTCCTTCAACAGCTTCAGGCTGCGAGTGGGTGAGTGCGCTCAGCTGCTTGGCAGCTTCAGCAGGAACCTTTCATTGACGAATACTGCACTACACTGTCTTCAGCTGACAAAATAACCCCACAGGTTTCCTTGGTTACACTGAGCAGTACATGACTGGCAATTATGGAGAGTTTCTTCTTCCTCTTAAAGCCAACTTTATAAGCTTATGTAACCTTTGACAGAAATGTTTAGCTTCTGCTTTGTGGTTGTTAAGAGCTTGGAGCTGATTTTAAATTTCCACTCATAAATGACAGTGGTCAACTTCAGTCGCACATAATAACATATCAAATAAATGTCCTACTCGACCCATGAGGTAGAGACAGAACTCGGCAAAGTCTGAGAAACGTTGTGTCTGCCGTCTAGAGACTCTTATTAGGAAACTGATTTTGTGCTGTCCATATTGATAGGATAGTCAGTGTGCATAACGCATAAGTCTTCTATAGTGGTCCCAGTAATACTTGTTGTGAAGTGTATTGTGACATGATGGTTAAGATATGTTTGAATCAAAAGACCTATCCCATTTATACCTAGAACTGTTAAATAATCCATTTCCTCCTGCTCCTTTGTGTTTCTATCTGCAGGATTTCTTTTGTTTGTCTGACTCAGTGTTGAGTGTTAGTTATTTGTGGTGTTTGAAATGTGCGCTCACCCTCATGCCCTGTGGAGCATGGAGAGCTGATTTCTCTCCTCCTCTGCTCTATTCTGGACTGTTACAGTGCATAAACTGTGTTTCAGTGTTTCACAGTTTGGGTTTAATGTTGTGTTGGTTTCATTATCTAATGCTGAAGATCCGGTTTTGCACCATCTGTGTGCATCTGTGATGCAATGCATCCAAGGGCACATGGACCACAGCTCGCCTTAGAGGGTATAAACCTACATAAAGTATGGACTCCTTCAAATGTCATGTTTATAGGATCTGCTTGTCCCGTCTCAGTGGGACCGAGGTGACGACCACATAATGAGCGGGTGGAGACAAGTTTTCATTGTGGAGTCAATGAGGGATGAACTAGTTTTGCAGTCTTCCAACTATTGAGAGACGTACTCCCCACATGGGACATTTTTACAGGTTGCACAGCAATTTCTATCTATTATTAGCTGACAGTAGCAACCGTTCACTACTGGTCATACAACTCCAAGTAGGGCTGTTGCCGATTTACCACTGAAACATTTGATGTTGAGCGTTTGCCACAGACTGATATCTCTCTAGCACAGCTGTAGCATTGTGCATATTTCATCCCGTCTTTCTTTTCTACACTCTTACTTACTCTGTTTTCTGCAGATGAACATCATACAATTAAAGAAATACTGCTTCCATGTTTTGACTTCACACAGGCATTAATTACGGCCCAGTGATAGCCGGAGTGATCGGGGCGAGGAAACCTCAGTACGACATCTGGGGAAACACGGTTAATGTGGCCAGCAGGATGGAGAGCACCGGGGAGCTGGGGAAGATCCAGGTACTGACACAAACACACCGTCTGGTGTTCCCACAGGTCAAACAGAGTGTTCACACTGTTCTCTGTAGCTCTGGGCTGCAACACCATCATAAATGGATTGAGGAAGATCAACTGTTTGACTCTGGGCCAGATGTGATTTTCATTATCTGCTTTTAACAGTGACCAAAATAATCATCAGGAAGAACATCTGATGAGATGAGAACATTTCATTTGCGTCTCTCCTGCTGTTGCACTTTATTGCTGTAACCTTGCTGTGTATTCAGAGCAGTTCATGCTCTAACTTCCCTCTGCTAATGGCACTGCTGTTATACTAATGCTGTCATAATAAAGTTTAAATTAAAACATGTGTTCAGTAAGAGGAGTCAGGTGTTACTTTTGCTGCAGGGAACTTCTCATTTTGTCACTGCAATAATGCGTGGTGTCTACTTCCAGGTCACAGAGGAGACGTCTGATGTGCTGCATAATCTGGGCTACTCCTGCGAGTGCAGAGGATTCATAAACGTGAAGGGGAAGGGGGAGCTGAAAACCTTCTTTGTGTGTACGGACATGAGCAAGCAGCAGAGCATGGGGCTGAGCTGAGGTCAGGCCGCCACAGCCAACAGCCCTGGAGACAGACTCGTGTACACAAACCAGGAGTTTAAACACTCCTGGACAGCACAAGTGTTGAGACAGAACTGACTGTGATACAGCTGCGTTCCTGTGATGTCACAATGAAGCGACACTTTTATCTCTGGACCCGTCAGACGGATCAGGATGAAGGAGAGAGAGTCAGAACGTACAGTCAACATCTTTTTCTATTCATGAACACGTTTACGTCCAGTGATCTGTCACTTTTGTACTTTTTTTGTCTTTAACTTAGATGTTTATTGGCAGAAAAATGTGTATTGTACTAATGCCAAAAACAGTTGTGTAATTTTTGAGGACCTCTTTGGTCCTTTAAAAACAAAACGATGGATTCTGTTTGGATCATAATTTGATCGTCTGGTTTTACTGTTTAAGAAGGGGTAGACCCACTGCTCTGTTACTGTGTAATGAGCATGACATACGTGAGCTGTTTCAATGGCAGAAACAGGCTAGAAAACCTCTTTTCATGCTACTTTCTTTGGGAGATATTCACATAACAAAAAGTTGTACGTTTTACCCTCTGACCAAGCTAGAGCCAAGCTTGCTCAGTGAGTCCAGCTGTGTCGTTAACCCAGAATAAAAACGGTTTAAAATTACATACATGACAAGATATTTGCTGCCTTTCAGGAGGAAATGGACAAATGTCACAAAATCCACGTGCGGTTTGTCACCTGTTGAAGTGTTGCTGCTTGTCTCTTTATATGCTGCAAAGAGGGAAACCTGTGACGCTCCTCTCCGTGTCCTTTTTGTCTGTGTGATCTAACAACCTGCCTGCTGTGAATTTCCTCTGAATCCAACTCAGACTTTCTGATCCGGATCGCTCTCTGTGTCTCTGAAAACTTGATCTGTCTCGTGGCCTTATCTTTTTGAGACCCTCATGTTTCTGAAGTTGTGGTTACATATTAATAATAATAATAATAATGTATTGGCCTTTATGTGAATAAAAGCGGCATTGTATTTTGTACAGTTACAGAATGTAATAAATGTTTTCCTAAGTCTGCAGTTTTTCACAAGAAGCAAAGTTTATATAAAAGAAGTTTATTGAATGAAATGCATATAAATGTCACACAAAAAGCACCTGAACTACTAAAATTAAGTTAGTAAACTGTGAGGGTTGGTTTGAATTTAATCACACAGCGATGACTAGAGCTGAATCGTGACAACTGGACAAGGTCTCCATCGGTTCAGCCGTCTCCTGCACTGAGAACACAGAAAAGTATCATATTAGATGTGCTAAGTTCTCCCAGAAACTCTTTGATTGTAAGGTTAGCAGACAAATAAATGCTTTTCAAAAGAAAACTAGGAATGTTAGCTGTTACTTAGGTAAAATTAGGTATTCAAGGCTTACCTGTGGTGAGGTCAATTAAGGGCTCAGGTGGTTCGAGAGGTAACGCGATGCCCATGGCCCTCCTGATGCCGTAGACGCTGCTGACATCACAAGGGGCCACCTGACCAGTCAGCTCAGCCAGGTTCCCAGTCACCTTCTCGGCTGCAGACACACGGGAGAGGTAAAGAAACATTACAAAGACATTGCTGAAGACTCTCTTGAGAAGTTATTTGCTATGGATTCAACCTTCAGTCAGAACATGTGTTACAGGAAGTTCTTTGTTAAAGTGAAAGTTTAAAATCTAAGAAAAACACTGAGTCACTTCCTTGTCGATACGGTAAGCATGAAGCGTCCCCTGAGTAGACAGACATAAACAGTGAAAGAAGGGGAGACGGCTCATCTGGCTCTGTTTAAAAGTAACTCCCCTGCCAAGCTTCTAAACATACTGTATCACATTTGTTTAAAGCTAGGGTAGCCTTTTGTAATCTTTACTAAAATTATATTGCTAAATGGTACAGCTATGAAAATGCTCTGACAACAAAAATGCCATATGAGATGAATTGGATGACCCCAGCCTCCGTGCATGACTGCAGTATTCCACAAGCTAATGTTACATGAAGGTCTTATAAAAATGACGAGCGAGATGTTTGAATACAGTTAGTGATGACAACCATCCCTGAACAAGACGGGTCCAACGCTCTCTTGTGTTGTCCTCAAGTAGTCAGGAAGAGATGTGTCTTCATGTATTGGTGGCTTTGGCTTTTTCCCCATTTGGATACTTTTAAATGAAGCTTACTCATGCTGGTTTCTTTACCCAAGCTTTAACTCAAACAAAGAATTAGTCTGCGCTCCTCCTTTTGATGACAGGATGTTTCCAGCCTCCGTGCTAAGCTACCCTGACTGGGCACTAGCACTAGCTTAATATTTACAGCACAAACATTAAGAGTGGTAGTCATAGGCAGCTTTGATGATGTAAAAATCAAAGGAAAAGCCAGAACAACACGGGTGATTCTGACAATTTCTCTGTTGAAGCGTCCCTGAGAGTGGCGATAGGTGATTTGAATCAGATCATTGTCCAACTCTTATAAGAAGCTAAATCACATCTGTGCAGGACGGCCGGTAAAGAGGTAAATGGGGTGTTGTGCGAGGTCTACAGCTGCAGGAACAAAGAGGTCCATGCAGTGAGAGGCTCTTACCCAGCTCCAGCTCCTTGGCAGTCGGGGCCAGCAGGCAGATCATGTTAGGTGGCTGCTTGGCGCTCAGACGCTCCTTCTGAGCTTCCTGCAGGTCGCGCAGGAGCTTTGTAGTCTCGTCCAGTTTCTGCTGGAAGTGCAGGGCCTCTGTGACAGAAAGACAGCGCGCATTCATTAATGCTTTCTCTGGGTTCCTCCAGTTACCTGGTCAGTAACCCCGCCCGTCCTCGGTGTTGAACACAATACATCCTTTCATTCTCATCCCCAGAGTCTCACTGTTACACTAATGTCTGAGTGCTGAGAGAGCAGAGGGGAGGGACTCTGATGGGCTGTTAGAAAGATCTAAGAGGAAACATAATGGGGTGCTGAATGGATAAATGGCTCATCTAACTGCTTTAGATGAGTGCTGTTTTTTTTGGTTGTTTTGAACAAGCCTAATGGCAACAACAGCATTTAGAGTGTAATTATGAATATCTTTGTTCACATATTCATTGGAGACGCACATAAAGCCGTCAGGTTGGACAGATCGTATCTGTGATCTTCCATGAGAGTGGGGAGTTATCTCAGTGGTAAAATAATACACATTATTATGAGTTGAAAATTTATATCTGAAAGGTGTTTTTAATTGTCTGTCTGATTCTTTCTAAACTCATGTTAATTATATAAACCTGTTAAACGAAAAAATGATTGCTAGAACAAAGTGGTGGCCTCGAGGTTAAAGTGCCGACCGTGATTCCCTGATATTTAATAATAATAATGATTGCTAGTTGAAGTACAATATGTAACACACTGTAGTACTCAGTGAGAAGTTTTACCCCCAGAGAGCTTCTCGGGCTCCTGCAGGCCTGCAGCGGAACGCAGGACATCCAGCCTGTTGCTGTTGGGTGCTAAGGCCTCAGCTACCTGAAAGACACGAGGGGGGAGACAACATGTTGAGTCAGATTAGAGAAATGCATTCCACACGAGACAGCTGACGCTTCAAGGGAACATCCAGGCCTTTTGAAGCCTCTTTAGTCACGCTGCTTCTTCGCTCCAGTAAAATCAAACCTAATGAAAAGCTGCAACACCCGGGCAGGGGGATGAGAGTAACCTGGAGAGCAGCCAAGAACAGCAAACAGGCAGGACAGAGGGTTGCTGTGTGGAGGATGGAGGGGGATGTGCTTTGGTTTCCTGCGCTGCTCTGAGGAGCAATTCAGCTCCGCAGCAGCCAGCGGGCGCTGGAAGAAAACACGGGCCTCTCCAAATTCTCCAACAGCAAGTGGCACCGCTGTGTTTTGAAGGAAAATGTTCTTTCCATGCGCGGATGGATCACAGCTAAAAGGCAGGCCCCTGCTATGTTGACACAGCTGGTTGACGCGGCAACCATCTGCAGAGGCCATCTATACTGACAAAATGAAATGAAGTATCCACACAAGAGACAAACACAAGAACACAAGCTGTACGACCGCCTATGGAAGCCACAGCAGGAGCTCCTCTTCCGATCATCATCTCTAACGGCAACGAGTGTGTACGGCGCCGACATTACACACAGCACACACACAATGTTTGCTTCCATCTGTACCGTACAGAGAGGCACACAACCCACAGACGCTGTTTATCACAGAGGACAGCTTTTTTGTGGGCTTCAGCTCCAGATTCCCACAAACACTCACCTCCATGTCATCCTTGTCCTCTTGTGTGTTTGTTGCCTCCTGCACCTGCTGGAAAGACAACGAAAAAACACAACTCATTGAGTAAAAACTCTTTACATTTCTCTCCTGTGCTGTTTTAACCTGAATCAGTCCGGATGTCACAGAAGGTGCTTACCTGCTCGGTCTCCTTCAGCTTTTTGGAATGCTCTCCGTTCGTCACTGCATCCAGGACGTTATCTGCCAGTTTGTACACATACTCGTCGGATTTGGCCAAAAGCTCTGACAAGCTGCCAAACACAAAGACAAACACAAAAATGTTTTCTAAGCAGCAGCAGGATAAAAATCAGAATCACTTTCTTGGCCAAGAATACTGAGAAGTTGATATTGACTCTACTGACAGAGCTAAAGCAACAAACTGAACTGCCTGCAAACTGAAAGACAGCCAAAGACAAGTTTAGAGCATGAAAGTAATAATCTCGAACATTTTCATCTAAGTAAATGTCTGTTAAGTTATCAATTACCGATTGAGTGTTGAGCCTATGGCCCACTGATGAAAGCCTTTGCATTTGCACTAGTACAGACTGGGTGTCAGGTGCAACAAATCTCAAGTGGCACCCAGTTAAGCCGCTTTCCCTTTGGTCAAAAAACCCGCTAACACCTGGCTTTTGTGCTTAGTGGGAAATGCCTCGGCTCCGATCGGCATTGATGGGAACACAAAACCCTTGTCAACACACTAATTTCTGCCCCCCTTTCCAGCAGGATGCTATGCTCCGTCTGTAACTTCTGCGACTCCTCATCATCTCAGCTACAAATCCACCCGTCTCTGTCCAAGCAGCAGAGTTTAATAAACAATCTGAATGAGTTATAGATACAATAAAGACCTAACCACCGTAACATCTACTGTCACTGTTTACTAACTCTGTCTCTGGTGCGTTTGTGACGTCAGACGGTGACGCAGCAGCAGAAAAGAGACAATCTGTATCTATAAGCCGGTCTTCCCGGGTCTGAAAAACCTGCGTCAACATGCTAAATTTAGGTGGGAAAGGGGTATTAGTCACACGTTTTCCATCACCCAGCAGTGGTTGGTCTGCCAGGGAGGGTAGGTGGAGGTTTCCAGCGAGCAAACAGTAATCTACTATGGCTGAACAAACAAAGAAAAGATCGATGACTACAGATACAACTTCTAAAATAAGTGAAAATCCAAAGAAAAAGAAACAAATTTGACGCTCAGATGAAGGCAAACAGTCTGAAATAAAGCGACCGTCAGGGAAGAACAGTTACAACCGTAGCCGACTGTGGACGTCACACATGCGACACTGTCTGGATATCTGGGAAGTGTGCTCCCGCAATTACCGTTTATCACCATAGGTGCTGCCAAAGAGAACAAACCTGACATCTTCGAGAATATATAACTTTAAATAAACATTTTCATAGATTCAACAGGAAAACAAGATGTACAGTGCAGCTTCATAAAGAGAAATAGAAGCTTGGATCAGACACTGACATCAACCACTGAATGAAGAAGAACTGAGCTGATATCTCCTCAAATGATACAATACATACAATTTAAAGCAAACGCACACACAGTGGTGTTTCTTAAGTGGCATGCCAGATGAAAACCTCATCCCAAAAGAATCCTACTACTAAATTAAATAAGTACTTGTAAGGATATCAGCATTCACAGAGATGTTAAGTACAAACCATAAACGACCCTTAAGTACAGCAAGAACTCATTTAACAACGTTTACCAGATTAAAACGACTCCTCAGATGTTCTCAACACTAAACATCCAGTCACCTTCAATGTTCAGCCTGGACTCACACACTCAGGAGATTACATTTAGGCCAACACAAAGCCTTAAAAGTACATTAGTGGAGTCCTCAGGGGGAAATACATGAACAAAAAGCCGTCGTGTGTGGCGATGAGTGTACTATGAGATTATTATACACATGAAACCAGAGTTAATGAAGTCAGGATGAGGCTCAGTCTGCAGCCGACAGCAGCCGCTCCTCAGGCAGCACAACGTTGTGCAAAAGAGAAACATCTGGACAGTAATCAGCCAGGAATGCCTTCAGTGACGTTTTCTGCGACTGCCACAGAGCGCGTGTGCGCTTGCGGTCGTGCTGCACATACCTGTCTGAGCCTTGCAGGCTGGCCTCCTCGCCGTAGGACGAGTAGATGAGGTCAGAATCCTCCTTGCTGACGTTGGCAAAGCTGGAGTCGTAGGTGGGTGCGTAGGAGGTGAACGGCCCGTAGTTGATGTAGGACACTGTGGAAAGTGTCATCATCAGCTCATTATCTGTCATGTAAGCTCAAACAACAAGCAGGGCAGGTCTCTGATATTATCACCACGCTGAGACATGAAGTACCTGGAGTGATCCTGTTCCTCTTGTCCTCCCTGAAGCCCGGCAGGCTGTTCACGCCGCTCTGCAGCCGATTGGACATCATGCCCAGTTTCACAGGACAGTAACCAGCATCTGTAACAGGAACCAATTTTAATTTACCCTGCCTCTCTTTTGCTTAATGAATTTATTTGCAATGCAGGAGTCCCTGGTGACGTTCACAAACTGCTATTTCTGGCGAATATATGATATATACATATACCTGTATAGATACTAAGTTGTTGTTACAATCAATGAAGATTTTCTTGGGCAAAAAAGTGAATAATAAATCTTTATGCGTGCCTTTTTATTTCCTGTTGATCATCTAATGGATGAAAGAACTCACCTCCCACTGATGGATCTGCTGGGTTGAGGATTGCCAGAGTGGTGGAGCCGTCAGACTTCCGTCTTGCAAACTCCAACTAGATAACAAATAAATAATATGAAAATTACTTTTTCAGTTTAAGAAGGGACCTTGTTGTGGTTTAACATTTGGAGAAACTGTCATGCCTCAAAACCATCGGTTCAAAATGTCTGAAACACCAAATCCTTTATTCCTCTTTAATAAAAGAATGGTCATTATTTTAACGAGGGACTTTAAAACTAAATACCTTTCCTATCATGAGCAGAGGTTGTGACTTTTTAATAGGAAATAGGTCAGTTTAAAAAATCCTTAGTTTAACCCTGTTCTCACTTCACTCTGCAGCAGCCTGTTGGACAGCTTCCCTCCAGACTCTGCGATGACCTTGCGGATTTCCTCCAGCTCTTTCTCTGCCTTTGCTGCTTCGTCCTTGGAGTCCTTGTCCTGCCTGTAAATGAAACACGGAGTGAAAGACAGCGGATGAGACACTCTGACCATGAATGACAAGGCTTTTCTTTTGTTGCGAGAATAAAAAGCTTGCACACTGCACCAAAATACTGCAGGAAGAGACATGAGTGCTTCTGTTCATCAAACACCTACGTTCAAATTTAATTCCTCAGATAATCTACCTGTGAGTGCTGCGCTGACGTCAATAAGCGCCATCAAGATTTTATACACAGTATCTTCTGATTCACGCAGGAGGTGAAGCAGCTGAATGAAAAACAGCTTTGTCAAGGTTTCTCCGTCGTTTCCTCTAATGATGAGTCACATCCGACACGCAACTTTAATCATCAGGCTCTATTACATCACAAGCTACAGCACTGATTTCTAAGATGCACAGACAAGAGAGAAAACAAGACCCAGCATGCTGCGAGGCATTCCTCACATTCTCTGCCTCCAGCTCCACAGCTGAAAACTGATTTAATGCAGCGTCAGAGGAAACATAGCCACAAAAACTGACACTGTGGAAAACACCAATATGCTGAATTTTGACTTCTGCTTGTTTAGTTCTCCCAACTTTACCTGTGCTGATGTGCTGCCAGTTTTTTAAGTCTTTTATTTTGGTAGGCAAGCAGGAAACTGCAGCTGGATAGACCACATGTTTTGTAAAAGATCGAGGACAGATTTTGGTCACTTCTTGATGGCATATGATATCTCAGATTTTTCACTAATGTCATGCAACTTCTGACTGAATAATATTCCATTCCTCACACATCACCCAAGTAATCCTAATGTAAGCATATCTATGCCCATGTGGCACATGACTTAAGGAAACGTGTATGTGATGGCAGCAGGGTGAAGGACCTGGGTGTACTGGGTGTCTGGGAGCTCTCGCTGCTGTCTGTGGTCGAGGTGGGTCTCTCTCTGTTCTGGTCCAGGCTGGTGCCACCCTGGTCCTCAGACTTCCCCGGCTGCTTGGCAGAAGGGTCAAGGCCAGACATGAACTCTATGCTCTGCTTCAGGCTCTCCAGCCTTTCCTATTGAAAGAAAATACACGTCCTGCTGATGATGCTGTGTGTAATCATTCTGAGGCTATCTGCTGCCCCCATCTGTTGCATTAGGGCCAAAGCAGAGTCGTGCAACGTTTTTACACGCATTAAACACTGCTGATAAATGAGTATACATGACCATCCTGTGCAGTTAGTATGATTGCTTAAAAAAGTCTGGTGATTTTCATACCTGGCTCAAGATCTTCATTCCAGAGTGTAACAGTTTCCGAGCTGCTTTGTGGTAAATCGTCTCCGGTTTGTTGTAAATCATGGCGTTTTCACACATGATCCTGAAGTCCACCTGCATCATCGACACATTACACATCAAACACTTAGCATGACAAAAAAACAAGTAAATTATGTGTGTTGTACTTTATTAAGTGCTTTTATTTTGAAAGTCATCCAACATGATCAATGCCCTCTAAGGTGTAGTCATTGTTGGTAATGTCTTTATCCAGTTTTTGGGCCCTAATCCCACCGAAGTCCTTTAAAACTGGCGATTTTGAACTCTGATCTTTCATTTACCTAAATGTTGATTAAATATAACTCAATGTACAATGTTACAATTTCTTTTAGCAGCCACTTTAGACCAAAGAGACGTACCTCTGAGAGTTACCTGTACCACAGCAGTAACAGTCTTTGGCCCACCTGATATTTTTTATGACCTTATTTATCCACATTCTGATTCAAAAGTATAAATTTGATCATTTGAAATGATAAATAATAGTTTAACTGAGAAAGTTTGACTAATCAAATTGACTTGACAAATTGTCGAGTCCTTTAATCTACTCTTGGTTGTACAGTAGTGTTGCAGAGTGATGCTTTGTTTGCCTCATAAACAAGATAGAGAGTTGCTTTGGAGTACACACAAGATTAATTAGGGATGCACTGATCAGGATTTTTTTAGGGCCGGTAACGATTACCGTTTTTTCTTTTAATAGTGAGCTCTGCCGATCACCTATCACTGATCCTTTCACCGATTTAAATGCATTTTTCCAACCTTTCTAAGAATGTAAAAATCATAGCACAGAGAGAGAATTAATACATTATGATCTTAGTGTTTATTTGCCACTGCACTTGATAACTGCACTGTTCAGAACAAGTAAGTGTGCTGCACATATGTGGACCATTAATGTAAATACACAAATATATAGGCTCTGCAGTGGGAGATCTCATCCAAATGTACTTCCGTCAATGACAGATTTATTTTTAACAATGAAAACTGAGTTCGATCTAGTAATTTTAAGTCGTTCACACCCGTCCCTTGAGAGTGTGAATATGAACCATTTATCTATTGTAGTGGATTAAACGGACTGCTGTCTTTGAAGCACGTCTGCGATCACTGCGGGTCACAGAGCGGTGACGCTGCACCACTGGAGTAGGAGGAGCAAATGCTAGAGGCACACCAATTATTTTACATGTGCGGTTTTGAATGCAGTAATACGGGCAGATACCTTGAGTTCATCCAATGACTGGTAGCACTCTTTCTTTACTTTGTCCTTCATGGAGCTGAAGTCCATAGGACGTTTGATAACCGCGGAGTAGCCAGGAGCAATGAGGTCTGTCACCGGGAACGAGAAGAATGCACTGGGATCTTTCCTACAGATAAAAACACAGTCAAACAGTGCATATTTACACACTGCCCTAGGAATGCACCAAATTTACTGTAGCGGAAGGGAAGGCTAGGGGTGAGTATTATAATGACAAGCACTGTGAGGAGACTTGCTGCTGAATGTGCGTCAGTTCATAAAGATACACAATTATCTCATGTCAAAAAATAGTCAATGCTGCACCTTTGGATCTGCCTGATGAGCTGGTTTAAAGCTTCCTGCAGAGGAGTTTGTTCCTTTTCTGCTAACAAAAAATAAAACATAGCCTCATTAAAAAAAAAGAAGAAAAGGTGTTGAAGTTAACTGCATGCAAGAGGAAATTTGAGACTACCTTCCAGCTTATCCAGCTCTGAGCGGATGGGAGTCCTGCTCTGTTCTGCTCGATCATCATCTCCATCTGCGTCCTGTCCTTTCTTCTTCTTTGTCATCTGACATCACAAAAACAAAACATAATGATCATTCGACAATATATAGTAACTTCTTCAAAAAGTAATACTCTCACAACAGAGGTACGGGATAGGCTATTTAGTGACATTACCTTTTTCTTCCCTCTGTCATCCTCTGGTGACCCAAGGCTTCTGTCTTTATCCTTCTTCTTTTTCTTCTTCTTGTCCTTTGGTTTGTCGTAGTCCGCCGACTGTTCGTCGTAAAAAGTGTCCAGACTCGAACTTCCCGTCGTAACTTCGTTTCCGGACACTTTCAACACCAGCTTCAGTGGTCTCTCTCCGTATTCTGAAGATATCAAGTCAACAAAAAACATTAGCGTGTTAAAGGTGGCTCACAGTTACTATCGCCGATAGATCCGTGACAGCTGAGAGATGCTAGACATCATAGCCACTAGCGAGTTAGCAACCAGAGCTGAAGCTACAGTTATAGCTTCACGTTTCACTGTTAAATTAAATCGCTAGCATTGTATTTACACCGATTTGTGGCATACTTGCAGAAATAGGCGGCAGATCAATAGGTAAATCAGCCCGGCTTGTAGCCTTGCAGTACGCTAGCTAATAAGCTAGCTAGGGGAAAACCATGGTCTGGCTAACACACTTATTGTCGCAAAACTGGGGATTCCAGCCTATTAAATTAAAAATAATAAAGAAATTGTTTAACAGAATGAGTACGCTTAGTATCTGCTTATAAATACCTTCATATCCGTGTTTTTCCGACTTGTGCTTTTTGTGCTTCTTGCCCATTGTTTGTATTTTTATCTGGTACCGGTTGCTCTCTGTTCTCGCTGATAGCGGAAGCACTACAGGGGAGTCTGTAGGCCTGCAGCGCCACCAGCCGGTGTGACGGTGACAACGCGAGCTGATCGTCCACCCTCATCGTCGGTAGGGGGCGATGTAAGCTTAATTTTAATCTTCATCCGTGGACCAAGACCTGGAAAACTTTTTCCCTGCGAAGAGTATTCTTGTGATTCTGGATTTTAGCTGTCTGTCTAAATTATGAACCATTAAGAGAGAAGATTTGATACACATATGAGAGCAACAGAAGTGAGCAGGGCCCACCTTTAGTAGGGCAGGGTTCAATGATGACCAGCAAAAGTGATCTTAAATAAGGTACAGACCTTCTATCAGCCCCCGAAGGCCAGGTATGTCGGTTTAAGCTAAATAAATATCTAAATAGGAGTAAGACAAACTGATAATTGTCTAAATGTGTAATAAGTTTTGGGGACAACCACAACATCAATACATGCACACAGAAAGAACACACCAAAAGGTCAAGTCCATGACCGATTAAAGAGGTTGTCCAGATATTTAATTTTGCGCTTTAACAAAGGTCAAAATTCAAGCAGCAGACCCAATTTTAGCCATAAATGTCTGCCTTCAAGATCACTGAGTCCTACATTTTAAAGGTAATAACATCTTTCATCTGGCGTACTTGGTTACGTTCAAACTCAGTGTCCAAAACCTGCAAGTTTGCTTCAGCCTGGTTAAACCTTCAAAACCACTTACAACACACTGTCTGTCCATGAAATGTAGGCTGCAGCACATAACATGCTGTGATTTAGTTTGAACTTTGATTCATTTGCGAAAACGAATAGTTAAAAGCTTCCCTGTGCAAATCTATTACCTCATTTTCACTGCACTATGACAGAACTCACATGAAACTGGCCTCTTTTTTTTTTTTTTTTACTTTGTATAGAGTGAAAAACACATCAAGGCATACACATTTTGTTTTGTATCTAAATGTAAAGTTCCTTCTCTATACCACGCTACATAAAGTTTCTGTATGCGTTTTTGTCACGTGTGAGATACAAACATGAACAACACTTTAAATTTCATGTGGCATTGCTATAAGCTCAGCTAATAACCTCTTCACACTGACGGGGTTACATCTGTAAGGGAATACAAAGCAGAGGAAGTACTAGTACCAGGTCAAAGTGGGTAAAGACGAGTAGCGCAAATACCGTACAGTTTGGAAAACGTTTTCCTGATGAATGTTTGTTTGGTTGCTCTCTAAAGAAGATAGTTCATGTTCATGGTTAGCAGGAAAGCTAATGTGTTTTATGCAGGTTGGCTCAGTTGCAGTGTCTGCTCTGCCTATGATAGAGCCCTGAATTTACTGCTTAATTCAAGATTTGATTGGCTAAATCGAAACAAGGTGTTCTTTGACGTTGACAGATATTGGAACAGTATTCTGTCGAAATCATGCTTCACCAGGAGGCACCATCTTGAATCCAAAAAATATAAATGTCTCCCTTTTGATTTTAAATCTTTCTAAAAGAAGCATACATGACAAGTGGTTTATAGAGCAGCTATGTATGCTGTAGAAGATGCTATGTTAAACAGCTATTTAATTTCAGTTGTACTTTGACAGAAACTTGTTTAAATAAACCAAATTAAGCTCCATGACACTTGGTTATGGCTGGGCTCCGTAGGACGCTGTACAGTCTGGAGCTTCCCTGCCTCACAGAGCTGTTATGCTCTGTTAAATCGGCACATATTGTACCAGCTGATGAATGACAGATGTTTTATTCATGGAGGAAAGATAGTGTGCATTCTTTGAAGCACATTCCAGGTTTTATGAAGAGGGTAGAGGACGGGGGAAGAAGGTTTGAAAGGAATGAAGATTGACTGAATCCATTTCAGCCACTCCTGCTCTCAGATGAAGAGGTGACTCTGACACCGCTGATGTTTGAGTCTCTATCTGAGCAAACCCATCCACAACAAATTACCTTCTGATCCGTCTCCAGAAATACCAGCCCCATAGTACATCCTTCACATAACAGAACATTTACCAGCTGACGTAGAGAGCTTCAGTTACAAGGCCAACAATATTTTATCTATGGAATTTCAGGGTCAGGGAAATGTTGCCCTGATATATGCCGGTAACCCAACGAGCGCGGGTAATAAAAGTATTTTTCTCTTTACTCTTCTCCAACACAAGTCTTTACACATCTTTAAAGTATTAAAGACAACACAGGAAGAAAAAGCATTTTGTGGATCTTCAGAATCACCGACTTATGCTGTACAACATATCACCTTAAAAACTGATATGACAAACTTCTTCGTAACCAGTTAATTATTTACAAATCCAGTTTCCATCCATTTTTTTTACATGTTTCTGTCCACCAGATGAATGTATGTCAAGTGTTGACTCCACACTTTGGCTCCCATAAGGCCAAGAAGACTTTCACACTCACATTACAAGCTTTCAGCAAACCTTGAGTGATTTAGGATGAGCATAACAGGGGACCAAGTGAAAAATGTATAAAGTGACCAAACAGTGTCGATGATCACGGTGGTCAAACGCAGTGTTCCTCAGCGCTCTGTGTCGTGAGCCGGAGGAGAGGAGGGGCCGGATACATGCCAGCCCCGGCCCGCTGCAGCCCCAGAGAGGCCGTGGGATCCATCTGCTTCCTTCCAGCTGCGGAGCTGCGCACACGTTAGAAGTCCACGGATTAAAAGGAGATCAGTTACACCAAACACGCTAACAAATGGCAGATGTTGTGAATTTCATTATCCTCTGTCACAACAGAGGGGCTAAAGGGACCCAGAGACTCTTTCCACATGAAAGCGACATCCCAGCAGAACCCTGGGAAACCGCTTCCTACTCTGCGGACTGGATGGAGCTGGGATGTTTGGTGTCTTCACATGAACACAACAATAATACAAACAGATCTGGACGGTTTGTCTGTCTAACACATGGTTCACATGAGCCGCCATCGGAGATCAAATGTGCTGTTTGGACACTTCTTGGTCATTTTGACATTTTCTCTTCAGTTTGAGCTTCTCTAAAAACAGCCCGTCTACTTTCTTCTGTGTTTGTACTTGATCAAGCATATTTCAAAATAAAAGTCCCCTTTATTTGTCTTAACACTGATTTCTGCAGCACTAAAATGTATGCTTTTGTAGCTCTTAAATTCTCCCTGTTTCTTGCTCTGCTTTAAAACTTTGATCTGAAAGTGTTGAGGTTGTGGTGCAATTACATCAAAATTTAAAGCCTGTGACAAATGCAAATGAATAACCTCTCTTCTTATGGATAGATTTAAGAACATGGCATCAAATGTGGTCACAGAAGTACAATCTTTTCACTGGAAGTTGTCAGAGCGCTGTTCAGATATGACAGATGACATGTTTGGGGTCATTACAACTGTCATGGCAGAGCGGTTTTGAAGATGTAACCAGCCATCACGAGTAAGTCAGACACGAACATCAAAGCGGAGAAGCCAATCATTCTGCCTCAGTGTTTTTCTGCCGCCTGCCACGCTGTCACGGCAACATCTTTGAGCATCAGTCACTCACTCCCGTCAAAGCTTTATGAGGATGGTGACTCTATTTTTATCTGGCACCAAAAACACCTTTTATGAGTGGCTTTGATTATTAATTTTTTAAGAGCACCCCTGTCGCAAAGAGGCTCCTGTCCTGTCCTCTAACATCAAAGATCTATGGACCAATCATGTGCTGCGTGTACCCAATACGCTCTGTTTTAATGTACAGAGAAGAAGATGCCCAAAGCAGCCATGATACTTCCAGGGAAGATTATTTATCTGGAAATTTATGGAAAGAATTGCCCTATAAAACAAGGATTCGATTCAGGTCGCCATCAGATTCCGCCAACCATGACATCATGGATTCACTGTCAGCATCTTGGAGCCAAATCCACGCCCTGCTTAAGTGATTTAAAGTTACAGAAAGTGTTCGTCTTAGCCTCTTCCGTCTCCGTTTGCTAACCACAGTCTTCTCTGATCCAATAACTCTAATGTATATTTCATTGGGCTTACTTAATGCTTTTGTAGTTTAGCATCACCCCCTGCTTTACGATTCTTAATGTATTATTCCGTTTTTAAAACCTCCATTATAAAGCAGGATTTTTTTAAGGAGGCTGGTCTGATGTTCGACTCTGCAGGGGATGCTTGTTGGCAGTTGCCTGTGCGTGCATTTTCACGGAGCACACACACATCAAAATGCTTACATGCTTCATAAATTTGCAAGTGCGCGTGCCGGTGTGTGTGACAGGACAAGCGAGGAAGAAAGTGGGGGTGTGGTAGGTGGGTGTGTGGGGGAGGTTGTCGATCTGTGCCTTTATTCTCGGCGTGCCTCTGAAGACAGTGGTCCTGGGGTGGGAAAAATACACAGGGGAGACGTGTTAAAAGCCTGCGAGCTTGGTGACGATCCACCGTCAGATCCTCAGCCGTTTGAAAAGTTCATATAAACTGGAAGGCAGCCACTGGGAAATGGTCTTTCTAAATTCAATGAGAATTTATCATCTCGACACAGGAAGAGGCACTATTTGAGGTGGAAACGTGCCGCCTCTAATCTCGCTCTCCCTCAGAGGTTTATCAGGAACCCCTCCCTCTGCAGAAACGAGTTAACCTGGATCCTTATAAACAAGGTATCTCGGCTGTCATACTTATCCGGCTGTAGAACCCGAATAACATCACAATATGTATTTGAGACCTGCAGATACTAAAGCAGAATGTTGTATCCTTAATCTCATTTACTTTTTGTCTCCCCTTTCAGGTTATTTTAGCAAACTAGCTGTTAGAAAAAGGAGGCTGGAAAATGTTAATATGTTGGCTTTAATGGCCATGCATGTGTACACATATACGCTGGTTTTGCATTTCTCTGCAGATTAAAACAAGCACAGCAAGCTTGGCATGGTAACATTAACATTACAATTATATGTACGTACAGATGAGATTATTAAAGGAGCAATTCGCCCCTGGAAAAAGCCACTGTCAGTCAAAGCTGGTGTTCTCTGTAATCGATAGAAGCAATAATAAATTGGCTCCATAGCTGTGGAGAAAGTTGTACAAACAGCTCGTGGTTTCGCCCATTCTACATTCCTATAACACCCAGCATGCATTGCGCCCTCCCTCTGAAAGGAACGGCCCAGCGAGAGATGCTACATATTCGCTGCAGGCAACAGCTCAGAGCGGTACAGAATCTGAGAAATGACAAGAACATACCGGTGGATCGTCTAAAAAATCTTCAGGTCTGCAGACTACATTTCAAACCTGGCGATTTTCGAGACATGACATTGGAGGCGGGCGTCCTAGATTGAGGAAGGTTAGTTCAGCAACACACAAAAAAATGATGGTTCTTTAGGGTGGTTGAGGTGCTATAAAACACCACTGCCATACAAAGAACCTGTTAAGCTCCTGTATGGTTCTTTAGAGGTTTTCTATTGTTCTTCAGTTTTGTTTAGTTTAGTTGGGAAAAGCAGGAGGTGTTTATTTATCTGGAAATTTATGGAGAAAATTCCCCTCTAAAACAAGGATTCAATTCAGGTCGCCATCAGATTCCACCAACCATGACATCATGGTTTCACTGTCAGCATCTTGGAGCCAAATCAACGCCCTGCTGAAGTGATTTAAAGTTACAGAATGTGTTCGCCGACAGATCATAGCATCGCACTGGAAAGGGGGCGGAGATTAGCATGTTGACACAGGTTTTGTGTTCCCATCATTTCCAATCAGAGCTGTGGTTATAATTACCCGGGTCTACTGCAGAGTCATTTGACCTGGGTCTGAATGCTGATTGTAACCTTTCCCATTAAGCAAAAAAGACGGGGTTAGCGGGTTTTTTGGCCAGTGGGAAAGCGGCTTAAGAGCACCCTTTTTATTTAGTAAGCTACCTGGCCTCCGCCAGGCTACGTAAAACCCGTCATCTGGCGGAGGTTTTCCAGGGCCCATTGGAGAAGCGTAAGGCAGAGGTTAAAAATTGGTGAGTTGGCCCTTTAAGGGTATAGGTAGAAAACGCGGAATAGAAAGTCTGACTGGAAGTCGTTTATGCCGTTTACCCCGGCATGTTCACCAGTGTCTGCAGAGGCTATATTGTCGTCAGACTATAGCCGATGGGATCCGAGATTGATCGGGGGCATACCGGGTCTCCCTCACCTGACGTTGAAGCTAAAAACAGAATAAAGTAAACAGTTTAAAATGTACTCGACACTTTGAAATGATAAGTATCTTCACTTTGAAAGATGTTAAAATTCGCCTGCTCTGAGCAATGGGCCAACTCAGGATTAGCTGCGAGGGGGCCTCATGTGTCTGCGTTACGGTGCTGTTGTTTGTGATGTATTTTAGTCATGTTAAGTGGTTAAATAACACTCTGACCATTATAAAAGCATGCTGTGCAGAATGCAACAAGTGTAAGATGGGAATGTTTCATGAGCAATCTGCCTTATGATTCAGTGTGAACACCAATACTTTTTCCTTTTGACAACTTTGAAAGAGTAGTGTAGTCTCTATGATTTCAAACTTTGTTGTAAAGTAAACCTTGAGCAGCTGGTGGCCTGTTGTTCTGCAGTCTGGTTTGGCCTTTAACAGACAAACTTTCAGTCTCCAAAACTCACGAACAATCAAATCCTTCCCACTGGTTAGGCATAAAAAGACCCACATGACAGTAAATTCAGGGGCCTTGGAAAGGCAGGAAGAAACCAGAGATCACTGTGAGGGGACAGCAATAATTGTGCCATTTAGAGACTGATGCCCACAGGTAAGAGTAATTACGGAGGAACCATTTCCCCCTCCTGTCTGTGGGTGTGTGTGTTTGTATGCTGCAGAGGCCAGTGTTTCAGGCGGGTCCCAGCAGCAGATTACAAAGGTGTGGCTTCAGCCCGACATCTAAATGTGACACATAAAAGACAAAAGCGTGGATCAACAGAGGGTGTCTCAGCTCCATTCCCTTACTTTTCCGTCAGTCTGACAGATGGCATGGGCCCGTCTGAGGCCCTGGCAATGAGGAGTGCAGCGGCTTCAAAGGCCCCTCTGTAATCTGCAGAAACATCACAGGCTGGGAGAAAGTGACTGTCTCCCAGACACCCGCCCCACTAAGAGGGCGAGCGAGGCGCTAATGAAAGGCAGATAAAGGGATTGCAGCCACAGACAGCGCCTCATGAAAAAAAGAGAGAAAACATCAGGTAGGCTCGCCTTTTTTCTCTGCCTTTCTTTTTTCTTTTTAAAAATCTACAGATAAATGGCCGCGTCTGTCTTTTTGTGTTGCCTGAAAAACACCAACACACAGATAAAGAGTTATTTTCAAAGCTCTCCTCCCCCGTCGAGTGTGACTCAATTCAGACAAATGGTCAGCGCTGAGTATGGGGTAAAGTTAGTGATGATGGAGGAAAGATGAAGATTGGGCTCCTTTGTTGGAAATGCCACCAGTTTTCTTGTGTTTGTGGTGGCTTTGATGTGCCAGTCAGGCCTGGCGCTCGCTGACAGCCGCGGCATTAATCAGAGGAACTCGTTTCCTTTTCTAACTTTTCTGCAGTAATTTATCACCCAGGAAGGAGCCACGTCCCTTCATTTGGACTAATCAACTCCTGCTTTTTGGAGACATCTCTGTGCACTGCAGGTTCACGTGTTCTTAACACTGACGCCTGCAGCACCAAAATCAATAGCATATTATGTCCTTTGACTTTCTTGGAAGCCTTGGGTTACATCTGCTGCATCATGCTGTAGTTTTATTGAAAAGAGTCAAACAATAATTATCCTGCGAATGAAATCAGTGTTGGTTTGCAAGCCTGACATGCAGGCCTCCACACAGAAATGGCTGGGCCCTCCCAAAATCAGGTTTGCATGCACCTGCTCTCTCAACATACTGCATTTGACTTAATCAGTGATGGGGGCACACCTGTCAGTGCTCCGACAATGTTTTCCAGCTGTACATCACTAACTTCTTTGAGCCGTTTTTCCCGATCAACCACATTTTTATTACACACAGAAGTCAATGTGGGTTAAAATTCTGGTGTCGGGGTTCGATGAAAAAAGTCTTCGCTCTAATCCACATGTTTTGGACGTAGCTAGTGGTGGTGCCTTCAGTGGTGCTGGCTACTTCCTGGATAGTCACGTAAGCTTTAAATTTAGCTAATCGTTTGTCTCTTTAGCCTCGCTGAGGACAGTGTTAACCTTTCCTGCTTTAGCGTCCCAATCGTAGTGAGGAAGCACAGGGGAGACTTGTTAAGCTCCAGGACCGAAGTTTTAGCTAGCTTCGAGGCTAACTCCCTTTACTTTAACATGCTAGCAGCAAGCAAGACACGGGAACCTGGCTTTAGTCTTGAGGATTCATAGCCTTTGTTATTTGTACACAGCCTAAACTGTACGTTTGTTATGTAGGTTCTATTTCTTTTTTTTTTTTTTAATTAAACTACTGATACTTTAGCATAGCTAACCTACAGTTAAGGTCTAATGTGGCTGCCCATGGTGTAATTTTTCCGTCTTGAAGTGGTTAAAAAAACATCATAACATTTTCAAAAGACAGGGTAAACATTATGAGAAGGCTACATTTAGCTGAAGCAACAAGATAACACGATTAAGCAACAAAATTAAACACTTTTTATAAGTAATGGTTATTGTTTGGGTTTACATTAAAAGCGTTCCCCTTCTTATGCGCAGCCCTGCTGACACATTGTGACAGCTAGCAGGTCCCTGGAGACACTCACAAGTTGTCTTGGAGCGGTACATGGTATAGACGGGTTCGGTGGAGCGAGCATGGATCAGTCACAGTCTGCAGACCCTCACTCAGCTCCAGAGCCGGGGGGATTTGTTAGCTGCTCTCAGGGTAACCAGGCCACTCTCCATTTCAACACATTTGCCTGTTTTTTCTGACAAGCCACTGGACTGTGTAGGCCTGTCAAAGCTGGTAATGGCTCTTATTTTCAGGGAATACACACACACAGCACTGTGTTATCCATCCTTTTCTGTGTGTGAAACCACATCTCAGAGGTGTGCAGCAAAAGAAAGGAAACAAAGTTTAACAACCACACTAACAGGCTAAATAATGGATGGACAATCCTGTATGTGTTTGAGAGTCCGCTGACTTTGTATTTGTCATTGCACCAATGCTGGACTTTTTCTCAGTGACATATCGGTTGCAATTAATGGGATTCAGACTCTGATATGGATTAACCTTGCCTGTCAGCGCTGAATCCTCTTAGAGTGAAAAGCTTCAGATGTTGCTGCTTCTTATATTTGAGTGGCGGGACACGTCAGTTTTTTGTGCATCTATTTTGGAGCGAGTTCGTTTTGATGTTCCTAAAAAAATTTGGAATTGCTGATGTTTTATTTAATACTTATTAATTGAAGCAAAGCATAACTTGCAACATCTGAAGGAGTGAGGAAATGGAAACTAAAAATCCATTAAAATGATCCATAATTACATGTTTATCACAGGAATACGGACATAAAATGCATGTTCAGGGGTGTGTCTCGCCTCAGAGTGGCATCCTCCACATGTATAATTAAAAAGGGCCACCATGAGTGCCAGCTACTAAATCTGACATTTGTTCTTCCTCTTTTTTCCACGAATCTTGATCATTTACAGATTCACTATCAGAGCTTTTCTCCACATTGCAGCACATTGAAGGTCCCCGGAGGACGAATCCTATAGACTTTGTTGTTACCTTGCTTCCTTCTTCTGCGTCACATATTTGTAATTTTGTGAAATGTCACTATGACTATGGAATGGATAACTGATAAATAGATATAGATATTTATGTCTGATGGATTGTCATAATTTCTGATCTTGTTACATTTTATCGTAGTGCCATCGTCAGGTCAAAACTTTTCCTTCAGCTGCGGCTACAATTCATCTTTAATGCTCATACCCAAATGTTAGCATGCTAAGCTAATTGGGAAATAGATATACACTCTATTAATCAGCAAGTTAGCATTGTCATTGTGAGCTTGTTAGCATGCAGACTTTACTTAGCTAAAAGCACTGCTATGGCTAAAACCGAGTCTACAGATACGTTTGTTTTATGACCTATATCTAAAAGACTGAGGATTTCTTATAAGTGTTAATCGTTCCCTGTGTTTATGTGCTAATTAGCAAAAATAAGCATGCTAACACAATAAACTTAGAGGATGGTGAAAATTGTAAACAGGCTATGCCTCGTAAAATATTAGCATGTTGATGTTAGCATTTAGTTTAAAGCACGCCTGTGTCTTAGTACAGCCTCATGGGGGCGCCAGTGAGGTTGTTTTGTTAAACATTAAAATAGCCTCTGTAAATGCAAAACCTTGAGCGCCTCAGCATTGTTTACTTTTCAACATGGGTCTGCCCTTATTAATGCTCGAAACAAAGGTATAAAGCTAATTCAGGAGAGCCACGACTGAAACTCAACATCCTTGATAGCATTTTCAATGACTGCATTACATATTATTTTATAAAACTGCCATAATTCTCACATTAAAACGCAATATATAAAATAGAAAAATTAAAGATCCAGCTGAGGGCATAGATGACCAACATAACACCCCTCCAGCAGCAGTCTGAGTCCCTTCACAGATGCAGATGAGGGCTGTGTCCATAAAGGTCTGGTTTGGAGTCAGGGCAGCATTAAATGTCTGGGTGTCAGCTGCTGTTTCACTTATAGCTCCGCCAGATTCCTCTCCACCCCACGCCCAGCTGGGGATACAAAAGTCATTCAACACTCGGTAATTAGCTGCGTTTAATTAAAGGACACTTGACAAGAAAAGGGAAAAAAGGCAGACAAAAAGGCGAATTAAAGAGACTTGTAAAGCAGAAAATGAAATGCTTAACAAGCTCAGTATCACCATTCAGAGACCTCATTTACATGTTGGACCTTTACAGTGAGCCTGTTTACAATCGCGTGGGTTCAGTGTTACCGGCACTATAAAGCTGTGAGTCTATAATTGAAACATAGCAAAACAACATCTTACAGTATGCACAAATATCACTGCATCAAGCTCGTACTTAAAGCTGGTTTGTCACTCGTGCATGATCGTACTTGTGTGTGTGCATGATCTGGTGATTAAACCAAAAGAAAATGTTTAATATTGACACATTTATTTAACAGTGTACTCTGCACAGAGAGAGTTACACAATTAATTGGACTTAGTGATAATATAAGTTAGAAACAGGAGACTTTCCACCCTCAGTGCAGCTAATTGCTCCGGAGGGAGACCAAAAAGCAACAGGCTGTTCGGCCTTGTCATCACTGGGCCGACTGCAAACTGGTGGTTTCCCGCTCACACGCTGCACGCGAGCGCTGAGCAACAATTCTATCTCAGCTTAAAAGAAAGCACAAAAAGACATCTACCCTGTCACAATAACATTAAATTAAAACCTCACTATTCAAATGTTATTTAAACTGTTCAGGCTTCTCAGTGCTGCAGAGTTGCATATAAAAGAACAAGATAATGTGTATAATTTTTTAATTAGGAGAGAGTTTTCAGCGATATTTTCCTTTAGCAAAGTGCTGACAGTTTTGGTTTGACTTTCTTCACATGAAAATTGGAGACTAATGAGTTTCAGATAGTCACCAAGATTTTATGAGCAATAAAAAGATGTTTGGAGACATTTAAGAAAGAATGCACTGAACCCCTTAATTGAATAAAAAATAATGCTGACTGTTGAGTGTGATTCATTGTCTGTGGCAAATTTCATGGAGTTTCAGACCAAAAATCTCTCAACTCATTAAACAGTGGTGAAAATGCGAGAGAGCCACCCAACCATGAAAACATGTGCAACAGGAACACGCATCCAAAGTCACAATATTGAGTTATAAAACGCCCAGAAATATTTCTCAGAGCATTTGCTGTGTTACCAGTGAGAAAAAGCCTGGCACACACTTAAGGTGGAATAATACGACCGCCTCCTCCCAATTAAATGAATTTGGAGATCACAACTTTGAGCAAATGATAAAAACATGATTACCATCTGCACGTTTGAGGAGCTCTTTCTCTGCCAAAGCTTTTGATGAGGCTGCAGAGTAATCCAGCAGATTTAGCAGATGTTGTGGTAAACTGAGCTGAAAAGCAGCTCTGAGACATTTCAGCCCTGCTGAGCGATTGTTTTCAACTTTGAATGTATGAAAAGGTTAACTGGGATCTGCGGCAGTGACAGCGCCAGCTTTCAGATCTGCTGCAATCTCGTCTCCTTGCTCTCGGCTCTCTGAAAAAGACCATACACACCGCTTACACTTCAGATAACACACACATGCACTAAAAGCTAGAGCTCATACGATTAAGAAAATGTGGATTAAAATATTTTAAGGCTAAAAGCAATCAACATTTTTGCACCTTTAAATTTATAAATATGCTCACAGAATAATTGTAAACTATATTTATGTAAACATTTCCATTTGCAGTTTTCTATCACGTTTTTTTACTTTTGTTTTTTTTTAAATTACTGCTGAAGTAAGATGTGGATAATCACATTACTAGAGGAAACAGAAAACATTTTAATTAAATAATAAGTAATGTGCAGCACATTACGCCGTGAAAGTGACATTTACAACCTGACGCACTCAGCAGGGTGAGGGGAAGCTTTTTTTTCCAGACGACACACTTTCCTCGGTGTAAAATAAGAAGAAAGCCGACGAGTCTGGAACTGCAGCTCCTTCAAAGCAGCCTCCTTTACGGAGAAGCTGGCATGACCTTGTTTCCTTGGGAGTAAAAGATACAGAAAGCTGGAGGGGCTGGGCGAGGAAGAGGAGGGGTGGAGGAAGGAGGGTGCGGAGGTTGGGGAGGGGGAGGGGGGGGTGGCATAGTGGAAGAGGTGGGGTAACTTCAAAACCCACATCAAAAGGAATAAATAATTGTTTCTGCTGGTTTTGTTGTTGTGATACGGATCGGCGAAGCAGCAAGTGGCGAGCAGGAAGCTTTGATTTGAGGCAGCCTTCCTGGAGAGGGCTCCTTCTGTCGGCAGCTGAGCAGAGGGAAGAGGGGCCCACTGATTAAAGTCCTGTTTGTTTTAATCTGCTCTTTTTCCCAGGGGGGGGGCCCACAGAGAGACGTAGCGATCCTGCTGGGGGGTGGGACACTCCTCTCCACAGAGGAGCAGTCGTGACGAGGAGGCAACGTGTGCAGCATCCAGACGCAGGCTGAGGACTGAAGGGTCGGAGTGAGGGTGGAGGGTTCAAGAAAAGGGCCCAAAGGTTTAAGGCCAAAGGTCAAATGCAGAGTGTCAAAATTATGTTCATGTTCAAACTCAGTTTCCCTCAAAACTGGATACATTTCCGGTTAGTTCAGGGGTGTATACTTAAATTCCTGTACTGGTGTTTCAGCTATCTTCTCTTCACCCCTCCCTTTTCTTCTCTGACTGACATTTCAGTCTCCCTGGTTTATGCCAGTGAGGACCTGAGGATGAGCAAAACCTTACAGTTGCTGACTGTGAAGCTGCAGCTGCGAAAAATCAGGTCAAATACGGTAATATGCTCTTCAGAGCTAAAGGAATTCAAGTGGTACTTTTGTGTGGGTTTGTCACTATAAGTGAAAAAACAGAGTTTGTACCAATGATGCAGTTCGGCTATACCATAGATGTTGGTAGAGAGCTGGATACAGCAATGTGACTCTTCGTCACTGCTTATTTGTCCCTCGTGGTTCTGCATCTGTAAAACTGCAACTGCAGACGAGGTCAGTTATGATGTGGTAAATTAAATCAGTCTTATGCTCGAGGAAAATGCAATTAACTCTGTGGGGGGAACAAAATGTACCAAATTAAATTTTAGTACATTCAATAGTTGTTAGGACCTTACACTCAGTATCACAGACCTCATGGTGGCGCCAGAAGAAAAGTGAGGGAGCTCTAAAGTCATTTGTATTCATTCCCTGAAACAATGTATACACCTGTACCAAAGTACTAAAAGGTTCTGATCCGTCCTGAAATTTGAGTTTGGACTAAAGTGGTTGCAATCTCTAGACCCACATCGCTTGCATAGAGTATTTTTAAAGTAGAGATGAAACAGCATTTCATTAGAGTGTAGCTTCAACAGGCAACATTGGCTTGAGTGAAACAGGACGGGCCAACTGACCGTAACGTTGGAGGAATTTGATTGTTGAAAAGCGTCATAACATATATGGACATTTTAAGAGATTCAAATCTGAATGCCTTCATTCAATTGTACAGAACCATACAGCATTTTGTACGGCAACATCATTTGCAGGTAGCCTATAGGTATTCACTATCAAATTAGGTGAGGCTATGTGTTTACAGCAACAGCAACAAATGTGTTACACTGTTCTAGCTATAGATTAGTCCGACTGTATGAATGTGCTGGTGTTGTTGTACAGCTGTTGAGATGAACAGGCCGACATGTGATATGTTAACAGACAGCTGTTTGGATAAAGTGTGTGATATTACATATTCATGTAACACTATGTGCAATATGGAGGTCTTCAAACCTGCTTACTGATGTAAAACTCTAACGTATAACGTGCAGGAAGGACCCCCTGCTGACAGCTTCTGTGGAAAATGGCAGATTTTTAAAGGTTCACGTTGACAGAGGTCAAAGGTCACATAGTGTAAGACAGCAGAGCAGTGGGAGGTTTCGTGTTGAATGTCAGAGTTTAGGGGAATGTAAGCCACGCACAGTGGAATCCCAACGATAGAGCATATATTTGCACGCATACCCAAATGTGAACACATGCACACACGAACCTCAGGCCTCATGAGCATGAAAGTTCACACGATGGTAATATGATCAGAAGTGACACATAAAATGAGAGGGAGAAAAGTGTGTGAGGGAGGAGAGTGCATCATGGTTAATATCTATTCTGCAGTGAGTCAGATTTAGGAATCAATGTAACATTTCTCTTACAAAATAACACATTACAGTAATTTTGTACGATTAGGACTTTTATTCCTCAGCAGAAAAATCTTTGCACAAGCCGAATGTTTGATTGAACTAGGATCAAATCAGACTCGACCTCCCGGGCCTGAAGATATTAATAATTCCTACAGTTACCTCCAACACCTCACGCATGCAATTATATAAATCTAATGTCACTTTACTAAGTGGAAACATTCCCTCTCGCCTTGAATAAACTGAACATTTGGGTTATGATATATCATAATAACCTGAGAGGTTCCCACTGGTTTGTATCAACTGAAATGTGCGACAGGAACTCTTTGATTCTGACAGGAATCCAGTATTGGCAAAAGTGTCGTCAGGATTGCTGAGAGAATGAAACAGACTTGCTGAAGTGAGAGTTGCTCGCAGCCCCTTTATGCACTTATTCAAACAAAGTAGTCTCATTGGATCTTATCGACGTATGACGAAACAATGGAAGGCAGCGTTTTCCATCGCTGACAGTAAACAGCCGCTCCGTCCACGGGCCTGTCAGTGTTAGAGACAGAGCTCGTTAGGAGCTGACATCAAACGCTTACGGAGACTGATGATTTAAATATTGAACGGACTGGCGGCGGCAGGCAGACAGAGCAGAGCTGGTATGTGCTGACACCGAGACAGATGTATATTTTAGGAGCCGTTTCCCAGCTAAACTGCCTAATGGCCTTGGGGCTGAGGCAGATGAAAGTCAGACCTGCAGATCTGCTGGGACGTCTCCGGGGTTAGTTGTACTGTAAGTGGCAAAGACCCCCATCGCTCTCCCCTTCAACCTTCCTCTGTCCCTGCCCCTAGTCCCCCCCTCTTTACATGCTGCTTCACTCTCAGTAGGATCAGAGGAGAGGTTCCCCAAACGGAGGCCCCTCGCCAGGCCCCAGGCAACGGGGACACTAACAAGCTCTAATGATCTCCAGCCAGGCCTGTCTCTCTGCTCTTCCTCCACTCACTCACACCACAACCTGCAGAACATGCCTCCGAGCAGACAGACAGACAGCCCGAACCCCGCTGCCACCAGCACTGCATGTACCGTCTCCTCCTGTCCAGCTACTTTCAGTTTAGGATCAAGATGAGACAACCTTTTCTCGAGCTGGACGGATGTTTCTGTATAGAACAATCCACGATAATGTGTTACACCAGTGAGTGTAAATGAATGTTTGCTGTGTGGAAAACTCAATGACCCCCTTTATGCACTTCTGGTCTCCAGACATTTGTTGGCATGTCTGCTCAAGGGAGACCAGATGTGGCACTGCAGGGATTGAAGATAATTGCAAACGTGTTTAGCTCTGCTCCTTATCTTAATAGATCCGAGTGTAGGCTATCTATCTAACACCAAAGAAGAAGAGGAGGAAAGCTGCTCTCCCACGTCTCCATGACCAAAAAGGCCTTGAGCTACAAGGCCAGGCTGTAAATGCATGGACCTTAATCTGCTGGCCATTTACCAACTTAAATTAAACGTCCACCCTAAAACTGTTCGCACTGTTACATAAAGTTTTTGGCCAGAGATGCTGCATATTTGGGTTCATTTCTTTGATCCTAAGACATTAAGTTGAGATATTTTCACTGCAGCCACAGCAGGGCTAAACTGAACATAAATCTCCCATTATCTAAATCAGCAACACTTAATGTCAAGTTTTGTGTTCAGTCCCACAGAGCAAAACAGAAAATACTCCTCTTTACGCTTTTTTTTTTGGCACCGACTGAGAGAAATTCATAAAAACACTAAGATATGTTTAAGCCAATGAGCCTCCAGACAATCAACATTTAAGCAGAGCAATACGCATTTCATTTGAGTCTGTTTTTGTCAACCTGGTGAATGAATGCTATTATTTTCTTTCTCTTAGCTCTGTTTTGGTTGTAATCTGCCTTGATGCTAACACAATTAGCTCTTTCCTTAGCATGGTTTCCATCATGATCCTCTGTTTGCCCGTCATTGGTTGAACTTTGAAAGGAAAATGGTAACCAAGGTCTAAGTTGAAACCATTTGATCTAGGAACTTTAATTTTTGATTGATGCTAAAAACTTACAGCAGCGTGTGTGTAACGCTCTCCCTATGGGAACAACTGCTATTGCACAGCACTTACACCCCTAATGGTGTTTGGGCTACTTTACACAACTCCTGAGTGAAGTATCTATTATTAACGCTGCTTAAGGTCCCGATCAGACAGAGCACGTTTAAGCAGCTGGGGGTGGCTTTTTTGTGTTTCAATGAGTGGGACTTTTTTGCGTGTTTCTGCTCCGTGCGCCTCGCATTTTTGGGTAAACGTTCTGAGAGCCTCGAGTTGAAAAAAACATCACCTCAAAGCAGAAAAGAGCCCAACGTCATTGCCGTTTTTTCTCATTGTCCAATCGGATGAATGGAGAGGCAGGCCTTCTGTCAGTTTACAAAATAACGGTAAGGTTAATGACAGCTAATGATTCGGTGGTTGCCTTAACAACAGTAAAAAAAAAAAAAGGCTCAGCGAGCTGCTCTGTTTTAAACGTAGGCTTCAACAGAAAAAGCGGTGAACCTTGTGTTTTACAGCCTGCAAAGCGTGCTCTCTCTCTGATTGGGACCTAAAGCTGCACAAGTTCATCAGCTTGAGTCGCTAACTTTGTATTTGGAGCTTTGCAGGTTACATATGGAGCCTATCCCAGCTGCCATTGGGGCGAGAGGCGGGGTACACTCTGGACTGATTGCCAGCCAATCACAGGGCTGACACATATTCACACCTATGGTCATTTTAGAGTCACCAATGAACCTAATGAGCATGTCTTTGGACTGTGGGAGGAAGCAGGAGTACCCCGAGGGAATCCACGCTTGCACGGGGAGTACATGCTAACTCCACACAGAAAGGCCCTCTTGATCCAAACCGGGATTCGAACTAGGAACCTTCTAGCGCCTTCTAACAGCCTCAAACCAAATCCAGACCCTAAAAAAACATTAAAAGGCTGCATGGATCTGCAAAAAAACCCTAAGTGCATTAGCAGGACATTTTTTAGATGCTGCTTAAAGTCCGAGATTATCAATGAGGTTTGATTTAGTCTGAGGGGCAGGACTGCTTTCAGTCTGTCAGTGAAGCCAGACAGAGTTAGGCCCTGACAAATGTCTTCTGCATGGCACAAAACACAAAACTGTACCCATATGTAGCTTTTTAACCGTCATGATCTGTGCTCATGCTACACGGTGCCTGTTCTTTTGTGATTTTAACGGTTGGATTACTCACATGCAGCAACACCAAAGACTTTGCAAGAGATTAAAAAGAATTGAAAAGCAATTTAAGGCTCAATAACCTAAAGGACTTCTTACGGGGGCACTTTCTGCAGAGCTCTGTCTGCCCCGAGTCAGTGTCCTCTGTTATTGTGGAGTGTTTTCTCCTCGAGGAATAATGAGCATGAGGCGATCAGACAGCAAAGCTTGTGTCGCTCTCTGAAGTCTGTGCCAGAAACGCACATCCTCGTTAGACCGGTCCACAGCCACTGGGAACAGAAAGTTCCCGACTTTGTCCTTTGTGATCCATTGTGTTTGCATCACTCTCCAACCCCTAAACCTTCAAGTGTATAATTGAGTGGTTACAGAATATTTTCATTAAGTCAGAAGTCACTGTCCAGCCCTGGCAAGCGGCTCGTCTCTGCTCTCAGTTAAGTCTACTTCAAAGTTCTCTTGAAACTTAGCCCCATGTTTATTTCTGTCAGTCCTGAAGCCCGTGTAATCAACGGGGAATTGGCTTGAAGGTCTTAAAGGGTCCACTTTGAAATAGATCAGTGCCCACTTACATCCAGCCCTCAGCCTTCATATTAGAGGTGTGGACATAAATTTCACATTGGACAGCGTATAAAATGATTATGAATTTTCAACATTTTGATCTGAGCATTGGTAGCGGATAAAAGGCGCAGTCCAAAGTGCATCTGAAAAAGGAGCTTACATTTTCTATAATATTAAACCTCAGTCAGCCTTTGATCTTTTAATCCTGTGCTCATAAGGTTGTGAGATAAGCAGGCATGACTAACGTCTCTTTCTAATAGTCAAGAAAGAGCAGTGCCTACATAATGAGCTCTTTTACCCCGTCTGAAGACAAATTGGACTGAAGTTCCACATTTAATGGATCTTCCTTCAATAGAGTTCTGCTCAAAGTCAAGACGGAGATGGACGCTCACGTTAGCGGTGCTGTTAAACGCAGTGCGGGCGCCCGGCCTTGTTTTTCCCTCAGCCTCCCAGATGTCTGTCTGAGCTGTCTGCAGCCGTCTTTGTGGTATCATCCTCCTTGTTTCTTTATTTAGCCAACACTGTCACTTAGACTGACTTGCATGGTTTAAATAAATATGAGAGTTGAACTAAAGTCCTGTGCAGCACACAGGCTGTCTGTGCGCCTTGTAATCACGTGGTGTGATCTGTGGATGGCAGCTGTGGTCGAATATCTGTCCTCCGTCTACGACTCACCGCATGTTCATTGGAGTATTAAGGTTACTGGACTGAAGTCAAACAAAAATTATGGCCGCAAATGTAAAAATATTGAATGTATGGAATAAAAAAAAAACTTCATTACATACACTCTGTCAACTCTTTTAAATCCATGGCCATATTATGCATCTATCTGACAATATATGCCAATGACAAAAATCCAAAAATCTATTTCTTTGTATACTTATATAAAAATCAACCATGTTTTCTGTCTTCCATCCTTATCTAAACCGTTTATCCAGTTAAAGGTCGAGGGGGGCTATAGCCGTCTCCAGCTGACACAGGGCGAGAGGCGGGTCACACCCTGCACAGGTCTTATGTAAGTTAAACCAACCAATTTAGAAGCAATAATATCATAACATCCCCCCATCAATTCATCCTCACCTTCAGCAACAAAGCCCACTTTCCAACATCCAAATAAAATTCCTTCACGCTTCTCTGGGAAATATGTCAAAATACAGAAGCTAAATACTCTTGAGATGCAGATTTGTCTCTACTTTAGAGTTTACCGCCATAGTGGCCCTGTGAGTGTGATACTCATTAAAGCTCCTGTGAGGAGCTTTTTTTCTGGTTATGAAACAGACTGAAATTAATTCTGATGACTCTTTATGAGCTACAAAAGCAAACCAGATCCTCGGCGACAAGATTGATTATTTCTATTTAGTTGTTTTTCATGCCTGAAACTGCTGGCGGGGGGGTAGGTGTCAGACGAAGCGATTAACTGCACGCAGCCTTTGTTTACATTTTCCAGGGCAGAAATTTAAAGTGAGTGATACATATGACTGTTAAAGAAAGCAGGATGAGATTTTTTGTTTAAAATCACCTCTTGAGCATGTACAGGACAAATCAGCAAAGAGATAAGATACGGCTTTGTCCACAGGGGGCGCCAAAATCAACACAAACTGAAAGTTTGCTTTAAACACTCAACAAAAACTAGACAGAAAAACATGACTTTAGTCCACTGTAGGCTTCTCTAAAGTATAGCACAAGTACAAACTACACTATAGCACCCACTTTTAAAAACATACACATTATATAACAAACAATAGTGCAACTAGGCAAATCATGCTAGTGGTAGATTAGCATGAAAGACTGTACATAAGAGTTAGCTTCTTCTGTCAGAGCAGTTTATGTGAGTAGCAGTCCTCACGGGTCTTACCAAGTCAGCCCACACAGATAGTCTTCAGGATTAACACGTTATTGAGGTAAACTATGAAATGATACAACCAAATTAAATAAAAACCAATAACTAAACTTGACAGTTCTGTCCGAGTCTCAGCCCCACAGTGTTTGATTTGACCTTATTTATTGGTGCTTATTATTTCGGGCATGAAATCAAAGTTTTAATTCTGATCTTTGACCTTTAAAACACACAAACATTAGATGACCCTATTAGCCTTTGCAGAGCATAGCGGGGCATCTAATCAGGTTTAAAGATTAGAGCCCTCTGTGCGCAGCTTTGTAACTACAGACGGGTAATAGTTTCTCTCTGGCTCTCCCACAGGCTGCGCTGAACCTTTAATTGGGTGACACACATTCCTGTTGCTCCCTCTCTCTCTCTGTATCTCAGCCTCTCTGTTTCACATCCAGACAAAGTTATTTAAAACGCTCTAATACTTTCATCTCATATTCTCTTTGTCCCATTGTTATGCAACCACATGGACTCAGATGTGAAAAAGGCACAAAGAGGTTTATGATTTTATGCATTACTTCTCTTCACATATCTTGCATTCTCTGCAGACAAACAGATATGAAGAGGTGGGGGGGGTTGCGGGTGGGCGAGGTTGAACAAGGCCAATTTGTTTAAAGGCCGGTCCTCAGGACGAGGCAGCATAGAGCCATATTCATATATTACATTTGCGTTTTTACACTTCTGACGGGGGCTCTATCGTGTGCCCGTTTTCATCTCTTCTTTTGATGCTGGTTAAAGGAGAAGGCGGTCATTGTCCTCTGCGGCCTGCAGGCATGTTTTGAGCTACGCAGAGTGAGTCAATGGAGAGACGGGGGCCGGCTAAATGTCAGGCGCACATGGCCACACTTGCATATCTTAATGCAGGGCTGTGTCTGGCCCTTGTCCTTGTCCCCCTCTAACTCTGTGTGTCTTTATCCCTCTGTCTCCAGCTTCTCGCTCTGTCTCAGATGTACATGCCATCTGGTCTGGCTCCACATCTGTGGATATCCTGCCTACAAAGCCCGGACAGCAGTGCTCTTTGTGCAGCGACTCTTTGCGCTCTGAGGCACCTGCCATGGCTTAAATCACTTTACCCATGCAAAAGAGGCAAGCCCATTACTTGTGTCCACTGCTAAATGTGGCATGTTGTAAAGCACTTGCTGGAGTATCGTTTATAGCCACAGGCTGGGATGCGGCTTTGCCTGGGAATACCAAAGCGTCTGCGCAGAGGAAGAACATTTGCAAACCTTTAAGCGACCTGCGAAGCTGCAAAACACACTCAGTCACTACAACGTCGGCCCTTTGCCGAAAGACGGAAATTTGCCCAAAACTTAAAAGAGGGACCGGATAGTGTTTGAAGAAAAAAAAAAACAGTTCAAACATTGATTTTATTTATCAAAAGAGCTCAAATCTCTTATCTTTTCATTCCCTCTCCTGCTGGCTTCAAACAATGATATGAATTCAAAGACTAATTACTCCTCGGCGTGTTTGGCCTTGGCAGCGCTTTACTCCGCAGATGTGTTCAATATGGAAGCAGTCGCAGCAAGTACGTGTGTCCCAGGAATGAAAAGCCATGTGCCACGGATGCTTCCCACTGGGACGGCGCAGTAGACGTTTGATTTATTATACAACAGCACAATATTCAACATGGACCGTCTTATATAAGTCTGTTTGTGGAATGTCTCTTTGTGGTTGCGTAAAAAACCTTCATCAGAGTGAATTCCATGAAATATATTTTTAGGTTTTGTGCCCTGATTTAAACTGAGCATCAAAGGAGGCAGACACTCGTGGGGATGATTAAATCATTAAATGTTTTGACATGTACAAAGCACCACGGACAAAAACCCCCATTGTTCTTAATATGTCATCAAAGGCCCGATCTTTATTGTGCCTCTTCACACTGACATCTCAGCATTTCTCACACACGATACATATTAAGGTTTTGATTATTATCAGCCTCTTTATCTCAACAATGAGGCTTTTTATGATTGTGTTTTCAACAATGACACACCACTAACCCACAAACATGCTGCTTCTGGCCTACAGTGATCGTCTTCCACATAAATATAGTTTCACTACTGTTGAAGTGACGAAGATAAATATGTCAGCAGTCATTTTGCTTTGACTTCTTCTTGCTTAAACCAGATATTTAGGTCGATTTCGGTTAAAAGAGTAGCAACCACTTCTTTGTTTGTGCTGTAAAGCATTGTGTGCTGCTAAGTGCAACCTAATCACACACTAGATTATGTATATTTTAGCGTTTATTAAAGATAAAGCAGAGCTATCAAACAGGGTCTGAAGTAAGTGTAGATTTAAACTTAAAAACTCTATACATATTTCTTCTTCGTCCTGCTGTGAAAGAAATCTTTGCCTTTCTGCTTGATTCTGCTAAATGCTGCAAACTGGATGTCGGATTCAATAGTGCAAATTTCCTTTACTGAACATCCGAGGGGGAAAATAACACGTAAAGTTGTAATTTAAAGTGATCTTGAAAAGTTGCACTTATTAACCGAGTCAGCAGAGCAGAAGAGGAAAAGCCAAGATCTCTGTCAGACACTGTGAACCTGCTGGGCAGTCGCCCTGAACAGACAACACTGACCCAGCGCAGACCTGTCAGTCAGAACGACAGACAAGAGCACCAGCATGTGTGATGATTGAGCAGGGTTGTTTCTATCTTGTATCATTGATACCTGTTGTATTCTGTGCTGCTGTTTGGTTTTAAGAATGATGATGTCACATTACTCCTTCAGTGGGTGCTGCTTTCCATGATTCTTATAGGACACGAGCACTGGCCACTCTTCCAAACATCCAGACACCTTAGTTTACAGACTAACAGGCGAAACATGTCGGCAAGATTGAAAGGATTGCTTGTGAACTTATATTTTAAGGCATTAAGGGAGTAAAGTGTATACGTTGGCTGGTCATCCAACGCATAACCATCCAGCCTGCATGTTGATCTGCTTGCCTTTTTTGGTTCTCGTCTGTCTGCTTACGGAGATATAAGAGCAGCGAGAGTTAGGCGGGATTTGATCCAAAGCTGGAGTGGAGGGGTGTTTTCTGCTATCATAAATACCCAGGACAAACCCTACTCTTATGTACCTCTGCAAAACATTTTCAACACATCCTTTTTTGGCAGAAAACAGGGGGATACGTGTGTACATACACACAATCTGCAGCTTCTCCTCATAGACTCGACTCTCGGCGCTGGTTCCTCTCAGTTTATTTTTCAGAAAATAAAAACACATCTGGGATCAGAGCACCAAAGAGACAACACTGGGTCCCTTTCGGTGGTTTGATGGTGGTACTGAAGTCCTTTGGGAGTGGCAGGGTGGTAATACCAACTGGCTACAAAGCACACATGGTAAAAGTTATTGCCCAGTTAATTAGTGCTGTGAAAATATATATAAAGTACATTTGAGCACTGCAGGCAGCATAACACCATTGTACTGTAATCTTACCCCCGCGCCTCCATCAAACGGCCCGGGCCGGGAGAGAGTGTGATCACAGCGAGCTGTGTACGCTCTGATAATGCTGTTTCAGACACTCTGCAGGCTCACACGGGCCTTTCATATGTGTTATTTATGTAATTATTATGCTCATGAATTGCGGATCGTCAACAGTAGTTTGAAGATGAAGCACTCTGTCAATTAAAGTGATCCGCATTTGAAGTTAGCATCATCCACCACTACAGAGGCAGCAGCTTCTCTGATGTGCAGGCATGAATACAAGCAAATGCATGTGATTAAATATTGTTTCGTATTATTGTTTACTGGGAGATTTCTCTGAAGTTAATTCTG
Organism: Semicossyphus pulcher; assembly: GCF_022749685.1. Classification (NCBI taxonomy): domain Eukaryota; kingdom Metazoa; phylum Chordata; class Actinopteri; order Labriformes; family Labridae; genus Semicossyphus; species Semicossyphus pulcher. Next base: position 18,250,229 of record NW_027211603.1, read on the forward strand.
AAAGTATTTCACATTGAATCACTTTGAGCCGCACATCAGAGGGACGACTTGAAATCAAATGCTTTTGGTTTTTCGGCTTTCTCATGGAAAGTTATTTGAGAGATTTATTTCAAACAGTTACCCTTGTCAGGCTGATCTAAAGCTTTGGAATTTCAGAAATGTGTGATTCTCTCCAGAGCCATCATCAAACCAGACTGAACTCAAACTTTCCCCAACATGTGTTCAGTCAAACACATGTTGGCTGTTCAGAAATCCTCTCCAGAGTGGACATGTGCTTCTAGGATTGTTGTGATGGATGTCCACACACCTCAGCACTATGTATTTCCCCATCACTGAGGATCCTCAGCATCCCGACCCCATTTTCACCTCATGTTAACACGCAGTCAGCATCTTGATATTTATCTGTTTGACATTTGCTCCATGGGCATTAGGTGTTCTTGTTTTTGTGATTCTGCCCACATATTTGGGGGCGCTGGATCTTCATGTGAAGACCAAGATTATAATGCAAACTAGGAAGGCCAACAAACATGGCGATCCGTAGTCCCGCGTGACTTCTAAGATGTAAGCAATGATCTGACATTCCTTATTCAGTGTGACTTTCAATATGTGATCGTTTTAAAAGGAAAGCATCACAGACACACATACTTAACAAGAAACAACTGCAACAAAACCATTACCATTGTGCAAGGGGCTCGCAAACTTCAAGGATAACCTGCATCCAATATTGTTAATCCAACATGATCAGCTGAAGGAGGTCTCTGCCGCTTTAAGCTCTTTTATTCTCCATCCCGTTTGGATATGAAGCACACCCGTCTTTTCCAAGAGACGAGTGTTTGCAGTTTTCAGAGAACTCGCTGACCATGTGTTCCAAGAAAACCAGATCTGAGGCCTTAAAGAGCTCAGCGACACAATGCAATCCCCTTGCAAACCCAAGCATCACAGCAAGCCAGAGTAATTAACAATTAACATTGTCCAGATTCTCTCTGCTTGCCTGCTTTAAATACTCCTCCTTTAAAAAACGAGGAGTGAGGGTACTGAAGAACTTTTTAGGTTTCAGAAAACAAACTTTGCCAGGCATTCTTTAGACCTCGCTCGGCCAAGTCTGAATCAAAGCGAGCAGACAATCTTCCCTTTCATCTCTCTGAGGCTGTGAAGGAATGGACTGTGTCCTGCCATGGCTGTGAACTTGTACAGCTTAGCGCTGTGAAGGCCACGTTTTTTTTTCTTCAGAGGGTCGTCCTTTGAGTGTATTTTTTTCCTTCTCTAACCTTTTGATCTAAATCTTCTTAACTTTAAATGAAGTGCTTCAGCCTCTTGAAGATTCAGAGCTTTCATGTCACTGTTTGTCTTGAGATGTAAATCCTCTTGGCGACGTGATGATTTGATCCTGTTGATCAAGTATGGTCCGAACTGAAGTATGGACATTCAGTCCGTCATTGTTCTATTCAGTAGAAAAAATTACATTTAAAAAAAGAATATTATTTCTCTTTTGGGCCAAAGATCAGATTTTGAGATCTGACATTTGATCTATGTTTTCATTTGATCTTTGGTAACTGTACCAATTTATGCCGAGAATGTATTCACCCTTTTAATCCTGTTACTTCTGCCGTCTTACTCAAAACCTTTCAGGTTATATTCTGTGATTGTTCGCACAAGACTGCCATGAAGCATTCTTAGTAACTTCAATTAACACTGCACCAGATTGGGCTACTTCCATAATAATACAATATGCTTAATTAAAATGTACATTCAAACCAGGCTTCTTAAACTGTAATAGTGGTAGACTCTTGGAATATGAAACTTTAATGGTCAAATATCAAAACATTCCTGATGTAAGATGAATTAAAAATCCTCATTTATATAAATCCACTTACTTGGTTGAATTGTCCATGATACATGATGAATGCACACGTATACAAACCACTGCACCTTCAAATAGACTCTAGAGAGGAGTTTAAATACTCACCTCAATCACTTAAGGAATGTTTTTCTTCTTTACTCACACCCACTTGCCCATTTGCTGCTATGTTGCTGAAATTACCATAAAGGTGGTAACGAGATGCCCTCTCTGTGAGGAGCTTCTGGTTTCAACATAAGAACAAAAACCAAACATAATGACACGTACGGGAACATCTTGAGACATCTGTTAAACAGACTAGATTTGTGTGTATTCACTATTAATAGAGAGAAACAATCATATATCATTCACATAACAATGGAGAGAGATGTTTTGACTCCTATCAAGTGCCAGGTATAAAATTAACATGTACACAGAAATAAATGATTAAAAAAAATAGAGGCCCCAGTATGAAGCCTTGGGGTACACCATAGTCAAGAAATAAAAAAGATGAGTTGGATTTTCCAGTGTTGACAGAAATGTGAAAAAATTAAGGATAGGATGCGATCTACTAAAAAGCGTTGTCTGTTTAGTTTTTGATCCAAAGTATCAAGGGAAGCGCTAAGATCAAGGACGAGCAAAATGGAACCCAGCCCAGTGTCAGCAGCCATGAAGGAGGTTACAGACAGCCAGCATAGCTCTAAATTGTAGCATGACGTAGCATTATGCTCATGGTTGTTCTATCTTCAGGTATGTTCATGGCCAGCTTGATCTGCTCCATATGTTACTCGTACTTGGTTGGGTCACTCTGTACTTGCAAGGACATGGTGTTGATAGGGGTCTCCAGGGCACCCAGTCCTTTTTTTTTATTTATCTGTTTAGCATACAGGATGAACAGGACAGAGAGGAAAAGACATTCCTGCACCCAAGCCTATCCTGACCCAACAGTGCTAGTGTTTCACCAGCCGGCCAGAGGAATAAGAGGAATCCCTGGTGCTCTGTGCTTAGTGCTGCTAAACAGGCTTTTGTATGTGCTATACACAATGCTCCATAACTGGCACTTTGGACAGCGTGAGGGCTCTGCTGCCAAGGGAGCTCCTAGCTGTTGTTCTTTTCATCTAAGTTAAGCCACTTGGCCCACTGCAGAATGGACATGGAGAAGAAAGGACAAGAAGAGAGGCTTGTGGGAGATGGCAGGATTTCTCCCCGTCTCCCTCTGGGACACATTTCCCCTGCATTTTATCCTCGCACCCTTGGTCTGATTCACCATGAATTCTTTGGAACACTTTGGTACCGCTTAATTTACATGTATGCCAACAGGCTTTTAATGTATTTAAAACTTGGATGATGTTCAAAGGACGCTATAATTCCTCTGAAATAGGCCTTTTGAAGGCTTTATCTTGTTCTTTCTCTTCTGGCTAATCTTGGAGCCCCTCCGTATGCCAGAGCAATTTTTCTAATGCCAATTAAGCTTGACATTAGCATAAAACAGCTTTCAAAGTTTTTTTTCCTTTTTGAATGAAAGAGTGATGTTAAATGGACACTTATTTACACTCCAATCGTCTCTCTTTGGAGTTTCAACACTGAGCAACCTCAGTAAAATAAAGGACCCTGGTCTTTGTTTCTATTCTCTTGATATAAGCAGATGGGAATATGAAGGCCAATAAATCCCTTTATATAAACTCAACACGTTTTCTAGCAAATTAGCAGTCTCTGTTGTACAACATCACACATTCTGCTTTGTGTCCAAATGAAGGTTATGCTATTAATGCAGAACATGTTGGCAGTCTCTTTCATTTCTCCCAAGAACTGTGGTAATTGCCACAGAGAACTAGGAATCAATTAATTACCATTAGGGCTTCATTCCAGAGCACAGTGAAACACACAGCAAATGGGTTTTCATTAGCCACAAATGTGCAAATTTAACCCAGGGGAGAAACAGAAATTCTTAGCAGATTTCTTGAATTTTTGAGTGGAAGTTAAAAGCCTTGTTCTTTCTCCTCGTGGAGAGCTGGGACACATTCCACTCCCAAGAAAAAAAGTGCCGGTCCCTCTCAGGGAGCGCTGTGGGAAAACCCAAGCTGTTGTCGTATGGGGTTCTTGTTTGTGAGAGCTGACAAAAGTGGGAGCAAATTAATAGGCGGTATAAATTCTTACTTTGTGTTATGGGATTATTTAATTTGTGAAAAACGGCTTCATTAAACAAAGCCTTATAAGTAAACAAGTTTATTTAGTCTATTTCACAAACTAAGAGAGTACACTGTAAAGTGGGCAAGAAATGCGAAGTGGTGAACAGAAATGCAGGTTTATGATTGGCTACAAGTTAATCTAATGATTCATTTGACACACAACATAAAAAAAGGTAATTGAAAGTGAGCTCTCTCCCAACTGCTGTGTAACATTCTTCCATTAAATTAACTCTCCACTTCTCCGTAGTGAGTAATGAACAAACTTTGTGCGCGACATTGTCTGATTAAATCTCGTGTCTAGGGTGTATGTGGTGTTTTCAGTTTGTATGACCTCCTATAAAATCTGGGTCTGTGTCTTCTATACCGCGAGAAAACTGTAGTCAGCTGGTTTAACCGATATGCACAGTGACTTCTTACTTGTATTTACTATAACCAGCGATTGCAGCTAAGAGAGGAAACCAGAAAATGAACAATCGAAAAGAGGGCAAGTTCCATTAGTTAAATTGCCTGATATAAATGCCTCTATAGCTCTGTATATCTTCAACCTGAGATGGCGAAAATAGCAACCAGTTGTGTGGGTGTGCTGCCGTATCATTGTTAAGCTAACAATACAAATATGTACATTATTGCACCATATACACACATAAACAAATAGATGATACAATAAAGACATAACCACCATCTTCACTGTTTTCTAACCCTGTTTCAGGTTGCGTGACGTCAGACGCTGGCCAGCAGAAAAGAGACAGAAACGTGTATACTCCACTGGCAATGGGAAAAGATACAATCAGCATCTATAAGTGGGTCTTCCCGGGTCTGAAAAACCTGCGTCAACGAGCTAATTTAATGTCTTCTTTTCACAAATGCGGTTAACATGCAATGATGGTAAAAATGACTGTATTCATAGAGCGCTTTTCTAGTCTTCCGACCACTCATAGCACTTAAATAACGGAATGTCACATTCACCCTTTCACACTCACATTCACACATTGATGGCAAAGGCCTAAGTGCCAATCTTGAATCATGAACAATGCCCATTAATTCATCAGCAATTCAGGGTTCAGTATCTTGCCCAAGGACATTTCGACATGTGACTGTAGCAGTCAGGGATTGAACCCCCAACCTTCCGATTTAGAGACGATCGACTCTCCTGCTAAGCCACAGCCGCCCCGTTAACATGCAATGATGATGACATCTATGAAGTCCACTCGATGTGTCTGAACTAGAGGTGAGAGATGTGAGTGATACTGTGTCTGAAGTGTTGGAGGTCAACTACCACAAAGATTTTCTCAGCCTGGGAAGAAACCCCGCTGTTCTGACTTCATGTTGTCTGAGATGTTTCCCTGATCCTCCTGATCCTGCAGCCTGTTACTGACCATCATACGCACCATCTTGACAGAATAAACTGTCTTTTAACTCTAACCAAAGACCACTCTACCCTCTTGTTGCCTGCTGGGTTACCTGACAGTTTCATTGTGAAGAATTGATACCCCGAAACAAACCAAGCCTCAAAGCCATTTGGAGGTTCTGATTTGATATATTTGTATAATTTGGATTTACAGACGTTGACATCAAATCATTGTTGATGAGCAGAGTTGTGTCTTTGGAACTTAAATTGGTACATACCCTGAAACTTCAGTGATACCAGCTAAATGGGAAAAAAGTGGCCAATCCATCAACAGTGAGGGATGATAACAAACCGCACCAGTGTGAAGCTGAAGTGTAAAGCTTTTGCTCTTCTGGCACAAAGTAAAGTAAACTCAGACGGAGAGCTGCTCAACCATTCGTAAAGAGAGTTGGACAGGAGAGTAGTGCTGACAGGGAACAGGTCTCCAAGTAAAGAGGCTTTGAGATCACTTCTGAAGAGTCCGTGAACACATCTCAACACTCTCTTGTGTTTCTGTCTCGTTATCAGATTCTTTAATCTTGTTTCTTTTCCTTTGTGACGCTGCTGTGACAGAGCTTTGCTGCCGTCACCTCACAGCTACTGTTGGGTACCGTTGCGAATCCAAGCCTCTGAACTGAGCAGCCAGAATCACAGTCTGTGAGACTTGAAACGGAGAGCCACATCAAGTCTCAGCAAAAGCCGAGGAATACAAGAGCAAACAAGATCATTTGCAAACTTCAGAATTTTCTTGAAAGGAAATAAAGAACTGTTCCTGTCCCAAAGTGTGTTACAAAGCCCCCCTTTCCCCTCAAAAAAGGGGGATTGCAACCCATTAGCAGCCAGTCACTCACACTGATCGTCAGCATTAGAAAGTGCTTTCAACTCTGCTGGCTGTCAGCAACTCTGGCAGCTTGGAAGAGCTTTAGCTTCGACTCTGAATCTTTGCAGAGAGGCTGTGGTCGGGCAATGACAAAATCATTTTGAACTCTTGTGTGGAGGATCTGTTAAAAGAGGTTCGGGATCAAAGCAGCCTAAGTGGGTCAAAATTACCTTGACCATCTTAGAACAGTCACATTCTGAAGGGGGCGGAGGTAATCTGCAATGTAGAGGGCAGATTAACATTTAGGCGAGAAGATTCCTCCAAACGACGTCAGATCAAAGCGGAGCAAAGCTTTTATTTCTTCTCTACTGATGTTTAGTGACTCACTTCTAATTTGGTAACTTGGCTGGTGCTTAACTCCACGTATAGGAAGCCCGGAGTGTTTACCTTTTCACTGTTTGGAGAAATGTCCAGGGGAATCCTTTGCTTTGCTTTTTGCGTGAAATACAACAAAGAGTCCAGCGTTTATTTTGGTATTAGGGAGCATGAATGTGCTCAGTATCACCTCCATAATGTGAAGATGTAAACTTTACAGTGGAAATGTTTTATTTTAACACTTAGAACACTTTAAACATCTGAGAGGATTTACCGTTGAGTGCACACAGTCTTCTTTCATTTGTAAGAGACACTGAAAACGAATTACAAACAGTAAAGGGACAGTATTTAGAATATCTGACCAAAGACAGATGGGCGAGTAGAGTGCATGCAGTCAGAGTCTGCTAAACGAATACTATTTATATGAGTGCTGAAGATCACCCAGTTGTGCAGTTCTAGCGAAGACATCTCAGATTTCTACAGGTTAAATCACGTGAACAGCACGTGTCACCCCTCAAGCCTCCTTCTGCACCCTATCACACACCTTCATCTTCCAGGTGACGCATCTGGCTGGAGTCGTACCATCAGCTTCCTCTCTCATCCTCATCCAACTGTTTCGTTCATGTGCGTCCATTAGAGTGTAAGTAGTTGTATTATAGTTGTTCTGTTAACTTTCATATTGTTTTACGTTTTACTTCGTAAATCTGGTGCAGTTGTCCGCACCGCTAGACTAGTTTACCGCGTCATATATGAAGGCGGCGCTCGGGTCTCTGCGGTTGTTTATCCTTTGTTTTATTCCCCTTTAAGGCTGGCTAACTGTTGGTAACACTGGCTGTTTGGTCAGGTGCTTCACAACTTTGTTCCAGACCAAAAACCTAAAAATGTATTTGTTAAATTGCAAATAATTTTAGTAAGAAAATTCACAGTGCTCAGAGAATTATCCCTAATGACTTTGATCACTTTTCATCCAGTGCAAACAGTAGACTTCATCTATGCAGAAAAACATCTTATATCTCAACATCTAATGGGTGGTTAGAATAATGTTGTACATTTGTTATTCAGATTAAATATCCTGAAAACTATTACGCAGATTTTAACAAAATTCTGCACAACCGTGCATCCTCCCCATTTTGATAAGTCCTTTACTTTTCATATAGTCTCATCTGTTCAGGACTTAAATTCATCAACCTACTCGACCTACTAGACTTTGTCCAGCATGAGACCACAACAGTACAATGCCATTGCCTGACACCGGCGGCTTCCTCATCAATAGGGGACGGTTGCAGCTATGTTAGGATAAAACGATTGAATGAAAACAACATTAAGACGGATTGTTAACGTTAAATACTGTTTATACCTTCTGTGCTGACCAATCTCATACCGGTACCAAAGAATGCCGGTTCTCGATACCCATCCCTCCTGCTAACACTAAATTAATAACAAGGTTCTTGCACCATTTTTAAAATCAAATCCAATGCTTTTTAAGATGTAAGATGTAATTTCATCAACCACAACCCCTCCACTTGAAAGTTACATTTTATTACCTGGCCCGCCCGATCTGGATTATCCACGTGCCCAGGACACGTGTGCGTTCACACTACCAGCCGTATGTGGATAAAAGCGTCCCCGACCACCTCCATATGTGGCGATCGGATCTGAATGCGTCTTCAATCCATCCTGGGTGTGTTCACACCTGTAGTTAAGGCTGTCCACCTGTGACCCAATCACAAAAACCACGGTGATGCCAGGTGTGATCAGGGTCAGAGACACTATTGTCAAAGAACTTAGATTGCTTCTTTTGTTATGGTAGTGTTAGGGCACTGTGTGACATTTTCCCATCAGCCTTAAGCACACCATCTACAAATTTAATACCTACAGACAATTTATGACCTCAATTTCCCTGATTTTAATTTAAGACCTTTTAAGACTTTTTAAAGGACCTGCGGGAACCCTGAATGACCGGACTATAATATTAGCTAGTCAGCATTGCCATTGTTGACAAGTTAGCCTGCAGATGTTCACATCGAAGTCAACACACTGTACAGAGCCTCTTTGCACATCTGTAGACTTTTAGTCAAAATTTAAAAAAATGTCCGCCTTCTTTTATTGTTCTCTTTGCGTTTGGTCATTTTACTGTTCTGATTTAAAAGTGATCTAAAGGTTTGTACTTCTCTTCATCTTGCCTCGCTCTTTGTTAAGGTCAACAGCAGCGTTTGCTTCTCTCACCGTCAGCGTGAGCTTTGAAGGAGAAGCGAGATCTCAGGAACAACCTCATCCAGCCGTCCAGGCAAAAGTTATTTGGCATTGAGGCAGTAATGAGCCGTGGCAGTTACTCAATGGGAGCTCTGTATGAGCAAATGGACAAGAGGAGAGGAGCCATAATAGATTAAAATCAGACCAAAAACTGTATTGACGAATCACTGCAGCTCTTCCTGCAGGGAACAAATACCTGTTCGCTGTCTGCTGCTGCTAAGGACCTGTCTGATCTGTTCATAACACCTTAAGCTAAACTGTAGCTGTGTCTACAACTGTGAGAAGCAAACAGAACCCGTTTTCTGTACTTAATATTAACCACAAATATGTATCTGTGAAAAAAAGAGAGTGTGGAGTGCTCGGGAGTTCAAACAAAGTTTGATGAAGATGCTCTTTGGTGGGGAACACAGAAATTCAAAAGAAGAAGGAAAATCTAAGGCAGTCTTCTGCAAAAAGCCTGAACTCAATTGGCCATTTCATAGTGAAAATGCTTAATACATAGAAAAGTTGTTACCCAGCTTGTATTTAGCATTTTGAATAGCCAATTGAATTAAGGCTTTTTTTTAAATACAGTATGTATCCATTAGAAACTAATCTCATCTGCAAATGCATTAATATATGCAACTGATTTCCTTTGCTCCTGTTTATATATGCTTGTTAATACATGTAAAATGACATTGAGAATTTCACATGTATCAGGAAAACCATCTTTCCCCGGTTCATTAGCAGAGGTAATTCCTGTTTTAACCTCGGCCGTGCTAATTCCAGCCTGGCCTTTCACACATGCGAGGCAGTCCTTTAAAGACGGCTCGCTTTTGAAGCCTGCTGGTCGAGCTGTTCAAAGCTGCAGCTGTTTTTGGTGGTGTTTGACAGCTTTAATTGATGTTTATTTTGGCATCGAGTTTCATTCCTTTCATGCAAATGTCCTGCATGCAGCGAAGTGGGTCAGGGCAAGCACTAGGTGGGCACAGTTTGTGTGTATCCGGATAAGAGCAAAGTGCTTAACGAATTTACATTTTAGATCACACAATCTCAACGAGCAGAGCAACAACAGAAACCAGCCACACTAACGCTTAAAATGAGAAATGGTTTCACAAGGCTCTTTTGATTAGATAATGGATGGTGAAAACATCATGCAGCATAAACATGTCTTAAGCCTTTTTAAAACCAGATAACGAGGCTGTAACTTGTCAGGTTTTTGAGAAATAATAACCGCTATATTTCTAATAAATAGTTCCCCCACGCTGATATATGGGTGAGCTTTTTGGATCTATTGAGAAGAGGTGTTGCTGCCAGTCTGTCCACCTGTAGAACTGTACCGAGTCAGCTGCCTCTCAGACACTCTGGCTCACCGCATTACCCTCCCTCCCCACCCCGCCATCCTTCCCCTACATCAGGGCTGACATCACCGTGGAGGCACGCAGGGGCCTCCTCATCTGCTCCCAATTACAGCCTCGCAAAGCCCTCCACGGAAAAGACTACAAACTGTTATGAAACGGAGAGGACCAACCAGAGACCTCGAGAAAACAAACCGGTGACGGGGCTCAGCACCTCAGGGTCTGGCAAGGTGTGAATTTGTGGGCGATCATCTGATGACGCTGTTTGACATAAAAGCATCAGGACGGCTTAGAGGATATCGTTAAAGGCAGTGTTATGGATGTGGAAATGGAGGATGCAGTAACCCATTAAGAAAGAGTGGGAGTAGAGAATTTGTGTGAGAATAAACCAGACAGTGACTGACTTCTGTTTGAACTTCAGGCTTTTCCAAGTACACACGAGGCCTGAAAATCCATACTGGTCAAAAATGAAACGATCAAAACGGACTGCTCATATTTGTTGCTGTTTTTGGTTCAACATCTTTTTATCCTCACAGATTTAAGCTGAGCCATTTCTCAATTTTTCAAAAGCATTTCTGCTTTGATAGATGGAGCGGGATTTGTACTTAGTACTGAGAAAACATGCCTAATCTTGGATTAAGCAGCACTACCATTTTAAGGCCAGAGGTCCACTAGCAGTCATCATGCATCAAAGTCTGTTACAGTGGAGTTGATACAACACAGATACCATTAAAGGCCGTGTGTTAGTCTTTTTAGGTCACAGGTGCATTGACATGTAGCCATTTTCATACTGAACAAAGAAGGTAGAGAAAATAAGCAGATGCTTGGCCTATGTTCAGTACTGGACTGCAGCAGATATTCAGAAATCTATTAACGTTTGGGTTTAAACTCCTTAATGAGTAGATTCAAACGAGTCATATACTATGGTAAATGGTAAATGGACTGTACTTATATAGCGCTTTTCTAGTCTTTGCGACCACTCAAAGCTGCTTTTACACTACAAATCACATTCACCCATTCACACACTGATGGCAGTGGCTGCTACGTAAAGTGCCCAACTGTCAATCAGATACCACATTCATACCCGTTGGCTATGCCACCGGGAGCAATTTGGGGTTCAGTGTCTTGCTCAAGGACACTTCGACATGTAGCCTGACGGAGCTGGGGATCGAACCTCCGACCTTCTGATTGAAAGACGACCGACTCTACCACTGAGCCACAGTACAATATACAAAGGGCACACCAAAATAAAAATGCAACATCTAGGTAAGAATTTAAAAATTGTTCACATGGTCACATGGTCACTGCATCAGTGACGTTCTGTATTCATCCATTATCTATACTGCTCATCCTGTTCAGGGTCACGGGGGGCTGGAGTCTATCCCAGCTGTCATTGGGTGAGAGGAGGGGTACATCGCCTGTCAATCACAGGCAGACAGACAGCCTTTCAAGCTCACAGTCACACCTATGAGCATGCCTTTGGACTGTGGGTGGAAGCCGGAGTATCCAGAGGGAACCAACACATGCACAGGGAGAACATGCAAAACGGAAAGGCCCACTTTGTCCGAACCGGGATTCGAACCAGGAACCTTCTAGCTGTGAGGCGACTAACCACTGCACCACCACGCAGCCACATTCTATATAATTTTCAAAAGTAACAATTAGGAGGTCAAGTGATGTATTAAACTGTGACAATCCTAAATGTATGTAAGAAAGTCATATCTGCTCTGCATAGCCTTACATAGACACACATGAAGAAAAGTGTGTCAGAGTAAGAATTCATATATTCAAGAGTGAGTGGGATACGATTTGATTCTTATGTGATAAACTTTCACAATTTAGTGCAAAGATATTCACAGAACATTTTGTAAGATATTGTAATATATTGTGTTCATGTGGGGGTTAGATCTAAATAGAGCTAAATCTGCACTAAGGAGAAGACTTACAAACAGCAGGTGAAAAACTGTTAATCAAGTCTGTACGCAACAAGAGAAACAATGTAGTTGTTGTAATAATTTGTTGGAGCTATAATATTACTGCGTTAGAAAAATTGGCAACTAGTCCTTACATTCATATACAGCACAGTATGGAGGACATTTAATATCCTGGAAAAGCAGCACAGAACATAACGTTTGGCTCAAATAACATTCTTAAAATGTGTGATGTATTAATGTTTAAACAGAGATGGATAAATTCCATCTGCACTTTATGTTTACCCATCCCACACTGTCTGTATTGATAGATCACAATCTATGAAGCTACGTGCGAAACACACTGAAATGTGTTCGCAGAGCCAGTGGAAGTTCGATGCATTAGCACAGTCACTGAGGTAATACGACGATGTATCAAGTAGCTGGCGCACACAGTGTTTTAACAGGTGATTGTGAAGGTCACTGACATCAAGGATCTCTCAGTGAGAGCTTGTGTTGTGACACATACGCTCTCCAGATGTTTCCCAACATGCAAAGGGAGAGAGATCTGTTGCTGCTCAGAAAACAAGAAAGTACTCGGAGCATAAAGCTTTGCTGAAGATTCATAATCCTCCAAATATCTGTCACATATAGAGACTTTTAATCTGAAACAGAAACCTTGATTCAAGATACAATCATGCTGTCATGGTTTTATGAAAAATGGGACTGTTTAAAAATATTGATCTTATATGCATTGTTAAAGAGTTGAACCATCTTACTTTTAATTACTTATATAGGTTGTTTCCTAGAATATTTGCCTTCATAAATTTTGGGGCGGAGCCAGAAGTCAAGTATAAGATGTATGCTGAGTTGTGTTCAAGTTTAGCCCAAGTCCTTCTAAGAAGGTAACATCATCATAAACGGCACAAACTTACAGCATTACTGTCATTACCCTTTAAGTCAATGCACTAACTGTAGTAAAGCAATGTCCCTTATTCAAGTCAACTCTGTTTTATCTATATAACATACATAATCACAATTGCCTTTACAATCTGTAAATCATATGGCACTATCTATTCTCCTTCATTTCTTACAATGTCATTGAATCCAGTTCCAATTGAACTCCAAATTTCCTCCTGGTACCAGGAGGCAACAAAAGGCCTCACCTCCAGCAGGATGACATCACTGGCCTCTATGGACCCTCCACCCCCCTCTCCCCTTACCTTCACCCCCACCCCCACCTTCAGCGCCAGTCGTTGGACAACCAGCCATCCATCCGGCCAGCTTTTCTCTCTCTGGGAACACGACTTCATTACAGAGAAGAATTGTCTTATTGTGAGAGCCAACTGCCCCCTCTAGCAGGAGAGGGCGGAGCCTCGCTGGACATCGGGGCATCGTGCGGTGACCCGGCTTCAGGGGTCAGTTCACCCACTGTTTGAAAAGCATCTCACGTAACGCATCACTGGATGACTGCCCCCTCTTCTCAGCCGAGGGCCCTCTCACAGCCACAGCAAGCATCGACGAGCTGAACATCCCTGTGCATCTTTTATAAAACTTAATGAGCGTATACACTACATGAAAACATACGTTGTTATAACTAACCTATTTATGGTCAAAATTAAAGGTTTGATCTTCTTCTATTTAGGATGCCTGCCTTCTTCTTACTAAAGAGGTTCATATTTTTGTCAGTTGACTGTTTTATTTGATCATTTATTTAGTCATGTACTCGAACCTTTCGTTTTTTCTCTTCTCTGGAGTACCTGCACTCTGAATTTGATTTGAGTTTCACTCTGCAATGTGACCCTGAAGGTACTGCCCCCTCTCATGATGAAAGGAGTTTGTGGACGGTCGTTAAATGGCACAGGCAGAATTTAACGTCTTTGATGGTGGTCTATTTGAAGACTAACAGCTGACCTTGGTCACCATTGTGTAGAAAAGAGGACAATTTCTACGTGAGGCATGTGCACTGTCAGGTCAGGCCAGCTTTATCAGCTGTGAATGGGAAATCAGCGCTTCTTGCAAAGTAGGCAGTAGACACGCAAACCCTTGGAGACCGACATCTGTGGCATGAGTTATAAAGAGTGTTTGATCAGCTCCTGGAGGAAGCAGCAGTTTCCTCCTTTGGAGGACACAGTCCATGTGTGTCACTGTTAATTGTGCAGTCTGTAACACCAGCGTATCTCAACAGGAGAGTGATACAATGTGAAAACAATGTTACGACATGAAAGGGGGCATGTGTGGTGACAAACGTGCAGAAACTTATAAACCAGATGGCTTTACAGAGTTTTATAGCGAGTTTTAACTTATTGTCTAAGCTTAAATCTTGTAACTCCTGTTTTTAGATGTAGCAGGTGCATGTTTTCAAAAATTAAATCCTAGAAATCTTTTAAAAAACTATTTATGCAGCTTGTCCCATCAAACAGGTAAGAGTTAGCAGATACCTGGTCCATAAGGAAAGATCCAGGGACATCCAACACATCCAATTAAAAGAAAACTGATGTAAAGCTGGTATTAAAGAAACAATTAAACAAGCAAAGGCATGAGAGTAACAAAGAGCATCTAACAAACAACTAAAGATGAAATGGTAATTTCATATTGACAACACCTATTGTATGTTTAAGACACACCTGCTCTTATGTCTGCTGAAAACCAGTATGTGGTCAGTAAACTGTGACATCGCTTTTAAGAGAGGCTACAAATGCAACAGAGCCCGAGACTGAGACAGATTTGAAACTTTGAATCATAAATGTCAGCAAATACATAGAAATGGAACCATGCTGACCGCAGGGCTCTGGGGATGGTGTGTCAGTTGGTCCTTCATTTTGATCCACCTTTTATATCATCGTCCTAGAGGTGCAAACACTCTTTCCAGTATTGGATCCACATGGTGGATAAAATAGAAAAAGAAGCCTGAATGAATCTCATAATGTAAACGATCAAACCATGAAAGTTGTTTTGAAACAAAGAATCCTGCGTAGAGACCGTAACTTGAAATCTAGCTTTGTTCGGTCATTACAGTTGGACCGTGCTCAAGTGTGTAGGCTGGCACTTAGACATGTTTGGCTTGTGCTAGAAAAAGTGCTATAAAACGTATCAATATGCTTTATAATTTACTTCTTCATTGTAACGTACGGCCGTCGAAGCATTTTATGGAAGCAAAAACCAGCCAATAAAGAATTAGTGTTGCTTTTATTGCTTTTCTTCTAAAATCTTGCTGCTTTCTTGCCAAGCAGCTACAGGCAGAAGTCTGTGGGGGTGGCTCTGAGCCAACGCAGAAATGTTTTATTGTTGTGGAAAAATTATTTTAAGTACTTGCTTTACAATGCTGCTTGAGGCATGCCTGCTTCTGCTGACAGCACTCTGTAGCTTTTGTCTGGTTAAATGATACGCTTTACAAGTTGTTGTTTTTTAAGTAAACACATAAAAAGAACAATGTCAAAACAGTGTGTTGTGAAATGCTCTTTGAAATAGTTCTACACAAAAGGAACTTCATACGATGTCTCTTTAAGTTGAGCAAGATCACCTCTCAGTGTATCACTTTGTTCTTGTTGGGCAAGTGCGATGTGAAGTTCTACGTCCATTCATGAAGGAAGTCCTCGACCATTTACTTCTTTTAATTTGTGAAATACACAAGAGTGTATATTGTTGAACACCAATCCACCTTGACTCATTCTAAATTGCATGTATCTCCAAGGCGTCCTCTGAATGTCCCTGGCCTGTTGCCTTAACATGTCTTATTTGCCAGCAAGCCCCAAAGTTTCCTCCGTACATGTTCCACCAAAGCCATGTTTCCATTAAACATTTTTCTGTAGTTCCTTGAAAGCCACACCTAACTGGGGCGGCTGTGGCCCAGTGGTAGAGTCGGTCGTCTTTCAATCGGAAGGTCGGAGGTTCGATCCCCAGCTCCGTCAGGCTACATGTCGAAGTGTCCTTGGGCAAGACACTGAACCCCAAATTGCTCCCGGTGGCATGAATGTGATATCTGATTGACAGTTGGGCACTTTACTTAGCAGCCTCTGCCATCAGTGTGTGAATGGGTGAATGTGATATGTAGTGTAAAAGCAGCTTTGAGTGGTTGCAAAGACTAGAAAAGCGCTATATAAGTACAGTCCATTTAACTTGTGCCTACATGTAGGCTACTTAACCCTAGATCTGTTTTGTGTTCCCACCCGACTTTGTAGGGGTTGTAACTGGATGGTCATAGTTTTGACCACATAGGCAGCTCGATATGATATCTAATGGATACAAAGTGACCAACTTGAATTAATTTTGTCTCCATTGTACTTAGGGATGCACGATATTATCGGCATGTTATCGGTATCGGCCGATATCGGCTTAAAAAACATGCCGATATCCGCCGATATAATTGACCGATAAAATAATGGGCTGCTGCATACTTGATTAAATGCCCGACCTCGGCGCAATGTCCCCTGCGCGAAGAAGACCTGCGCGGCGCAGCGTGATGACCTCACGTGTGTCTACCTGCAGCATGAGAGAGTTAGAAGCCAAAATGTCCGTGGTGTGGAAGTTTTTCAAAGTGTCCGAAATAGATAGCAAAACTGCTATTTGCAATGACTGCTCAGCTTCAAAGTCTTTCAACACTACAAACTTGATTAACCATCTCAAGATCCGTCACTCCAACCGTTGTAACAAATGTGATAAGAGTATCACCATTATACTGTACGCTAATTCAAATACAGAAGAGAGTTGATGATCTCTGCAATTAGGTGTGGGGGAAAAAAATATCGGTATCGGTATTGGTAATCGGCTAAATGAGTTGGAAAATATCGGCATATCGGCAAAAAATCCAATATCGTGCACCCCTAATTGTACTCAATGGGATATTTAAAAATGGTGGCTCTATGACAGTGCGTCAGGTGACTAAACAGAGGGCCAATGTTAAACCATTCACACCTTTTGCCAATGGATACGCCATAATAACTGGCGATATGACTGGGATACTTGACTTTGATGGCATCCCCCTGAACTACCTTCATTTCACAATCAGAAAAATGTTTTTGCAACAAGGGACTAACTGTTACCTGTTTAAAAGCAAATCTGATTACGAAAATCATCCCCAATTTAATCCTGTAGGAAAAGGAATGTGATCTATCTGCAGAGAAATGTTCCTCCAAAAGAGAAATATCCCTGCGTGTTTTCCTGTGGATCTGTAGGGGAAAGGTCACAGGCTTGTGGACAGGAAGCCATCCTGCAACAAGAGCCGCGAAGAGCTCACTGCGCCCGGCTATAGCCATGTTATTCTGAAACAGGCCTCTTTGCTGGAGAAAGTGCTGCTAAATATTTAGGTATTAGCCTGCCATTGTTTTCCCGTTTGGACCTCAGCCTCACGTCTCAAGCCGAATGCCCTGAAGATGATATAACACTCGGTGCAACTTGATCTTGGCTTCCGCGATTGAACCCAAGCAGAGAGTGCAATTTCAAAGCATGCAGAAACTATTCAAAACACCAGTGGCCCGTTAACGGCCCAGGATAATGAATTCCATGGCAGTGCGGGCCTCTATGTGTGGGAGACTCAGAGCTTAGCTAAATAAACCTTGTCTGGCTGAGTGGCCCCTCTGGTGCCCGGCCCTATGGGGACCAGAGCAGCCTGGTCTCTCACAGGTCACTGGACGGGCTCAGCGTTAATGACAACCTCATTTACCCTAAACTCATGGATACATCCACTAGCAACATCCCACAAGTCACACTGTCACAAAGGATAGGCTACTGTTGGCAAGGGCTTTGTTCATGGCTCAGCTTGAAATGACAAACTGCATCTACAGAGGGTTCATAGGAGTTGTGCTGGTTGAAGCTGATAGCAGAGATCACTGGTCTTCCCTGTGGTGGGAGTGACAGGCTCTGATTTCTTTTCTTCTCTCTTCATTAACTATTCACATTTGCACCTTATGTGCAGATCACCATCGCCACTCGACATGGTTCCAAGCGGTTCAAAGCAGCGGCGCCGCTTGGAAGTGTGCACGCCTCCCCAGGAGTCACCAGGCCTCGGACACCTGCAGAGCGGTGGGTGCTGAGATCTTGGGCGTGTTTGGATCAGGGACGGAATTTTCCTCTGAAGATGAGGAAAAGGTTTATGGCATGCTCCCATGAGAGTGTCTCCTGCTCTTTGAAGCTCCTGTCTTGGTGGCTGCTCTTATCTTGGGAAAGGATTATTTTATCTCCCCCTGTTCCTTTCTTTCTCTTCTTCTTCTTTTCTCTCTCGCTTTCTATCAAGTCAGGTTTTTTGCGCATCTCTTAGGAGATCTTCTCCTTGCCCTTGCTCTTTTACTCCCCTCATTTCCAATTTCCCCTTTTCAGAGTAAACCCATCCCTCTTTTTACCACCACCCCCACTCTCTTTCCTTTGCTTCCTCTGCTGCACCCCACTCTCTTTTTCTTTTCCTCTATCTCCTCTATTCTACCCTTCCAACACATGACAGACTGTGTAATTAATGAGCATCATAAACCTCTCTTTCTATTAGCTACCCATTAGTAAACCTGGCAAGCCTGTCATTTTGGACAAAAACACACAGCTCCTTCATTTGATCCTCACATCAAAGGGGGAACCCCACTGTTTTCGGCTGAATACACTAATTGTGTCCTCGTTCTGGATGGGGCTACACCCCCACCGCTTCAAAAAGGCAGCCAGTGCTGAAAGCAGATAGTAAAGAGAGGTACAGAAGCAGAAAGTATTGATTATACAGGCCTAAATTTGGAGAGTTTTGACATTAGAAAATGACTAGTCATTCAGATGGGTGCCTGAAAGTCTGAACAAGTGTGCTGTGTTTATTTACCTCACATCACAAGCTCCGTTCAGTTTTACTGTAGACACAGCTCGCAAAAACTAAATGTCAGTTGGCTTGAGGCCGCGTAATGAGTTCCTGTTTTAAGATAAGAGGGAATTTTTAAGAGGGGTGAGGATTTTACACAACATGCTTATAATGTAAAATACTAGATCGTCAATATCACTAAAATGAATCCTGGAAAGTTCCACTCAAAAGATTTATTTTCAACTCCTATATATTTGTATTCTCAACACCTTGAGCTAAATTAATTTTTGTGCGAATATAGTATATTAAAAGTATATTAAATTTGAGTACACGTACAAAACCCAGTGGTTAACTTATGAAAAAAATTATTTTGATAAAAAATTCAAAGGTAAAATTTAAACTACATCCTTTGTGCCTTATATGTGTGAAAACATAACTTTGGATTCTACACCATCATATGAAATGAGTATGTTAATGGTCTTTTGTGGCTCAAATGGCGGAAGGCGCTGCCACCTGCCAGTCTGTATAAATACATTTTAGCCGTTTGCAAATTAATTTGACTCCACTTAGCAACTAAAACAGTTAATTAAAAGTGGGCACGTTGCATAAGGGATAATTGTGAACGCAGGTTATATTATTGCTTGCGGTGCAGAATGGCAAACGCATGCCAGGCTGTCTTTTCCTCCCGACAGACCCTTCCCCTGACACATCACACGCTGGGCCACCACAATGGGCTGAGTCACCGCCACTGCAGGAATCAACACTGTACTTCAGTCACGATTGTCTTCTGCCCTTTACAACATCTATGCCCTTTTGTTCCTCAAGATAAAGGCAACAGTCACATGTTTGAGCTTTAAGCGCCCAGCAGCTGCTCTTCTCTCCCTCTATATGCTACACATCCCCCTCCTCACCACCAGGCAGCATTCCCTCCGGTCGGCTCTCCAGGCATCAGGCCCCTAACATTGTTACAAGGACATAAACACAGACAAACCATTAGATCCCCCTGAATCTGGCCGTCTGAATGCCCCCCATTATGCCTGTTTCCAAGGAGGATGCCATTTTTATGGTGGAATGAGCTAGAGTTGGCCACCAAGGCGGGAGCTCCCCCAGGTCAATAAATACCTACATCAATCAGGCAGGTGCCTAAAGAATTCTGCTTTTGTTCTAGGAAGCTTTCGCACCATAAAAGAAGAAACACAATAGACATCAGGAGACGGATTTCCACTGGATTTGACAAATGCAGCAATAAGAGTCAAATATTGACTTAATTTATTCTCTGATTTGATGATGTGTCACGCTAAAATAACTTCATCCCATGATAACGGGGATTGATTGGAGGTTTGGGGGTTCACGCCAATGGGATGGAAATTTGGCTTTACACCCCCGCCACCTCCTCTCTCGCAGGCATCAAAGGCGAAGCTTGGAAATAAGGCCTGCAAAGCCATCTCTCCGTTGGCCTCTTCAAAGGACAGGAAGTGTGTCACAGGGACAGGCCTTCTTTCCCAGCAAATTCGGGCGAGTTGCTATAATAACAAGCTCATCTGTGTGTCTGTGGCAAACTAGTTCAAAGGGGAGCCTGATTCCTCTCGGTACAACATGTGATGATAGAGTCAGGATGCGGAAACCACTGTTTAGTAGAAAAATGCATCTG
The DNA here is from genome assembly GCF_022749685.1 of Semicossyphus pulcher. Taxonomy (NCBI): domain Eukaryota; kingdom Metazoa; phylum Chordata; class Actinopteri; order Labriformes; family Labridae; genus Semicossyphus; species Semicossyphus pulcher. Next base: position 18,270,754 of record NW_027211603.1, read on the forward strand.
GAAGGCTGCATTAAAGACATGTGTCCGGTGTACAGTCACATCCCTAAAGACATGAAAAACCCTCCCAGAAAATTGGGGTCAGATTACATTTTTGATCTTGACTTCCGCAGAAATCGTCCAAACTCGGTTAGATTAGCACATCTACTTTGGATGTTTGCTGCAGGAATTTGTAACTCAGGAAGTTAGTGTGCTAAATTCCTACACTTGCTGCCCTCCATGAAAGCTCAAGCGATGTACAGTTAAGGAGTTGCATAGCCTATGGCGTACGTGTGGACAGGCTCCATATCTACACTGCGCACTAACTGCCACGTGTCTTCTCAAAACCGCAACAATGCAAATGGTAGTTTCATAATTATTCTGTAATACAAAATCAATAAAAGAATGTAAGCAAAGTCATTTCAGGGCATATTAGAAGCACAATACAGCTGGTTTATGCACAGTGCATCTGTCCATGTTGCATGGTGTTTTCAGCGATTGAAATCTGACAGAGGCTGTGCTTTACTTTCCAGTTGCTTCAGTGGTTGTTATGCCATGAATACAGCACAGGAACTGGTATACCAAAACAAAAGTACTATAAAATGTACTATACCACACATGACTGAAAAACCAGCCCTTTACAAAAATGATGAATGAAAAAAGATACATATTTTGCTAATAAAGCAACAATTCAGCTCATCCACTTGCTTTCACAACTGTTAAAAAGCCTCACCTAAGATGTTTATCTGCCATTTTTAGAATTAAGAGGAAAAAAATCACCATGACACAGAAATGATGAGAGAGTTTTCTCTAAAATTAGACATCCAGCTCGGGTAAAACATGGCACACTTTCTTCAACTTGTTTGATAACACAAAAACCACTACCTTTTAAGCAGTAGCTACTGCAAACCTGCCAACAGCCCTCAGAAAACTTTTTACTGGGATTTTTTTGCTAAGTGAATTACTTAATATAATTAAGTGTACTGTTTTTGAAGATGCACTTCTTTGTTGCTCTGTAATGCTTTTATACTGTAAACCCTGCTTGGAGTGCATCAAGGACCCTTCGTTTATTATTCTCGAGTTATTGGTTGGACTATTTGAGATTTGAAAAAATGTCGACTCTTTATGAAAATGAAGCAAAGACCTTCTGGAAAATGGTGCACTATTGTTTCTTACTGCATTTCCTTGAAAAAAACATGCAAATTGTTTAGACTTGATTATTTTTTGGACCCCTCATTGATAGCTAATGGGGTAAGAATCTCTGAGCCTTTACAAATACTTTTTCCATGGTGTGTCTATGTATTGCTGTCACATGGAGCCTGGCATGACACATGGCACAGCGGCTTCTGTCTTTTGTTATATAATTGCAGACTTCAAAAGAATCTTAGCTTGCTTTCATCTGCTGCCTCAGTCCAATAAGACTGTGATTTCTAAACCTTATTCTCATGTCAAAGACTCCACACACACAGACAGACACTGACTGGAGAATCCAATATGATAGGCTACTTCTTTCGCCCCCAGGAATCCTATTGGAAAAGGTTTTGGTATATTGCTAAAATAAACAGTTTAATAGGTCAAGATTGGCCCAAAACAGTCATTTAATTGTATGCTGGCATGCCATATTAACTTTGTTTATTATAAATAGGCCTAATGGTAAAGATCCTGAAGCTCATGCTAGTGCCTGTAAGGTGTAGGTGTGTTATGGGGCTAATGATAGATAAATAGTGAGTTCTTCTCCACTAAGACGAACTGTTTACAACTTACTTGTAAGTTCCTGTGATGTTTTGAGTGAGTTTAACCGGCTCTCAAATAAAAAGTTACTAACTACATGGTGTGATTTTGACTTAGTTGAGCTAAAGGCGGTTGGTCCCAGTTAACCTGCTAACTTAGAACCCTGCAGCAGGAACACGTGGAGCCCCCAGACCTCATGCACGGGAACAACTGACAGTACTGCCATGCTTGCAGTCTGGGGGTGAGGTGTAAATCCTGATCTTTCGACGGTTAAAAGTAAGGTTTTCTTGACGCCTCTTCGGTGCTTTGAAGTCAGACAGGAGGAGGGGGAAGCTAAACGAGCTGTGTCAAGCCTGTCAGAAAAATCATCTAACACCGGAAATTGTCACTTTACTTATCATAATAAAAGTTTCATACAAATGTAAATGGGTTCGGGTTTTTTCTTTATCCAGACCGGCTACTGTGAACAGATTACTGATTTCAAGAATACAATGTCTGCAACTAACTAAACCATCATTTTCATTATTGATTCTTAAATCACATGGACAATTGTGAACTGCTATTCAAAGTTTCCCAGAACTCAGAGAGACATTTTCAAATTGCTTCTTTTGTCCAACAATCAGTTAAAAACTGAAAAGCTCCAGCAAAGTGTGAGGTTTTTGTTTGCAATATTACAAACGACTAATGCATTATCTAAATGTTGTTTATACATTTTCCTTCTGTCGACAAATCGTCTAATCTTGACAGCATTTAAGTATTCACATCATTATTTTGCAAATCCTAAGTTTCTCATGGTTTAAGTATTTTATTTTGAAAGTTATGGCAGGAAGTGTTCCGACGTCCTATGTGTGTCTTTTCGGCGGCGGCGCTCTGGATCAAAGGCTGCCGTGGCTCTCCAGTCATACGGTCCTGTAGCCTCCTGAGCGCAGTCTGCTCTCGGTCTCCACGGACGCTCTTCTGTCTGGATATCGTAGCCAGTTTCTTTTTACCTTTGGATTATATTCTTCTGATGGTTTTCAACACAAACTCGATGCATAGAAATGGGTAAACTGCACTCGAAACATGGTAAGGTTTCTTATTTCTGACAAAAATCACAGCAATAGCTCTTCTTGTGGTGCTGCGATACTTTCGAGTAACAGTATTCATTGTCTTCTGACTTTCTTTCTCTCAAGCCGCTATTTGTAAACCGAGGGAGAGCCCAGAAGGTAAGCGCGCCTATTTTACTATTGTTTACATCTGATAAAGTCTCATATTTCGGTCAGTTTGTGAACACTAGAACAATTTCCAGACTGAGCTCATTAAAGCAGCATGAGAGCGCAGAGTCCGACTCTTTGAAGATGGACCGCTTCTCGAAAACATGAGTGTAGCGCGAGAAAATGAAGTTTATAGATGCTAATAATGCGTTTTTTCTATCACAGGCGACAGTTTTGTAGTCAATGCCTGTTTGGCGAGAAAGGGAATCGACGACTGGCTCGTGAAGCAGAAATACTACTGCACGAGCTCTCGCCTCGAGCAACCGGACTGTCACCACAAGAACAACTGCGGTTTGACTGCACGGGTGAGTACGACGCTGTCCACGCGGGGAAGAGGCGTATTAGAAATATTGGTCAAATGGTCCTCTTACGGAATGAAGACGAGGTTTTGTGGTGGGCTTTCAACCTTTTCCCCATTAGATTTACATCACGGCTTTTTAATTAAATGCGCTCAAAGTCTTTGAAAACTTTCTGAAAGCTCTGTTAGAAGACAAACTTTTCACTCTAATGGCGAGGGTAGGTTTGTTGGCTACACATGCTGAGTTAAATGTTACTTATTTAAGTCACTGAAATATCTTACAGTCTGCCAATCCTTCATACACTGAAACACCCAACTGCAAAAACGCAAGCTGGCACACTTGCAGTGAACCGCAGATCACCCCGGTTTGTGTGTGCTACAGTTATACCTTTGTATTCTGTTTTGTGTTTTACTGTGAAAAAATAAAACGTTGGATTGTAACTCTCCTGTCATCCACCCATGTAGGGAACAAATGTTGGTATAGTCCTAGGCACTGATCTGAGGGTGTCTTTTTTAGGTAACAATAGATCAAGCCTGAGTTGAAAGCATTGCATTGTGACAGTCTGGTGACAAGTGTGGATTGTAAAAGGCTGGGGAGAAATGTTGGAGGTCATGCTTGTTTTGTATTTTGGCATTGCTGTAAACACAGTGCTGTTGTTGTCAAGAGAGGAAAATATCCTTTGGAATTGCTTCAGAGGAGCTTTAAGCCTCTTTGGTTAGCGATGCCTCCCTCAAAGGCAGCATGTTTGAGGAATTGGAGCCCATCAAGACAAAAGAAAAATCAGTTCCTCCACCCACAATCCAGACACTTTGAGCTGAAATGCATCTACCTATTGAATGCAGCAGAATTCAGGATCGCTTGCATCTGAACACAATAGAGCACCTAGTGAAATATTTTATTGTGATGCCGGGTGGCATACATTTCCTTTGTAACATACTTGATGATTTCTTTTGTGGTTCAGTGTCTTGAAAAATTAACTATTATTATCAGTGAGTGGCTGCAATGTCAAATAAAATGTCAATCGTTTTTTCACTTTCTCTCTCAGTTACTTTTTATGACAATAAAACATCATATACCGTGCATTTAAACGTATATCCTTGTAGGCTAAACACAACAGCACATATGGGTTGGATTGTTGAGACGTTATGAAGATTTCTTGGCATGCTGGTCAGGAGAAGACAAACATCAAACTTATGAAAGTCTTAGGCAACTGAAATATGTACCCATTGCCGCCTAAGTCAGGTCTAAAGTCCACCATTGTTTTGTCTTGTGCAGGAGGCTGTTTTTAAAGCCATGGTGTTGCATGGTGCGTTAGTGAAGAGAGAGGTGCTGGTCCTTTCATGAATATGTTGTTCTGATGTGACGTGAGAGCGGTCGAGTGTGGTCGAGTGTTCGGAGGTTTGGACTGACTTAACATGTTGCACCCACATGGTGTCAGAGTTGCTAATCCTGATATGAGCCCAAAGCTGCAATAAACCCCTTCATATAGTAACAGGATCCAACCCGCTGCAGGCTCTGGTTCTCCGGGTCATTTTTTTGGGGGGGATTGTTTTTTGTGAGAAACTCCTGAAACAATGCTTATTTTCTAGAGCATGTCTACGCTCCACTTACATGGCTGCTTATGTGTTCAGTGGGGTTTATACGCTTCGGGCAATTTAAGGATTTAAAACCACACTATTAACATGCAATTACCATACATTATTACCACAAAAAACAAATATTCCTTACTCTGTTCCTGGAAGTATTCATGTGCTTTTTCTAACAACAGTAGTGTGTGAAGTTTTTGGCTCAGTATGGAACAGAAACACCCGCTGAAATCGTTTTTTTTTTCTTGAAAAATTTGCAGTTAGTGGAGCTCAGTTTGTATAAATAATTCAAGTCTTGGTGCCTAATGGCTTTTTGAGCTCAGAGGGAAACTGAATAAAAGAAGTAAGGTGTTTTCCATCATCAATATTTATTTGGTTACCTCACCCTTTTGTTTTGTGATTATAAAGTGAATACAACATCTTTAAAATGTAATGTTTTAATCGTTTGTTTGCTTCTTGCTGCATTATTTTAAGTGTCACAGTTTTGAGAAGTTTTAAAGCAAGAGGGCAGAAAAAATAATTCACTCAACCGGCGCTTAAGACATTACTACATTCAAATGTCAACATGAACACAATGAGACTCTGGTGTTGAGGATTTGAGTGTTGAGTCTAAACATACATGCATGCCAATTCTGTTTTGTTTTGAGTAGCAAAGAGTAGCTTTGAACTTTAACATCAAAACTTCTCAAATGTTTTTAGTTCTTGTCTTCATAAAAGGTGGACTTTAAATGTTAGATTTTGTGTCTGTTTCCACTCAAATCTACACGTAAACAAATATTTTATTCATTTACATCATTAGTCATGGACAACAGGGATCATGAAATGTGTGCGTAAACATCAGTGGCCTGGGCTAAAGAAGTCTTTCTGTAGCTGTGGGTAGTTTTCTGGATTTGATGTCAGGATCATTCGAATGTGTCGACGGAGTCCTCTGAAAAATTTGTGCAAGACAAATTGTAGTGTAACAACATATATCAAGAATTTACAATTTTTTGTAAATATAGTTACATTTTTTCAGAAACTATTGGAACATTTAAAAGTGTTATGACTCCCTTAAAATGTAAATATGCTACTTTTTATTCCTTTGACTCAGCTGGGGAAAAAATGTGGCCCGCTGGCGAAAACAGTTTTTCTTTATGACATCATCGGTGTCATCACCGACATAAATCGACGCGTTGGTGCACAATCTTGTGGAGCGTGCCCATCATTCGACAGTTATCCTAGCCCGCAGATATGCTTGAACCAACATCCCATTTCAGCTTTGTTTAATGTCACCACAGCTTCATGGCTTAAACAATCACAAGCAAATCACTGGAGTTTCGACAATACAAGGAACTGAAGATCTTCAGTGAGGTTTACTTTATAATTTATAAACGGTAATCATTACTGCTCATGCAGGAAATGAGCCTATTTGTTAACATGGAAGGATCCCATTGCTTTTGTACTGTGGGCTGAGATTGTTGTTTTATCAGCTGACGATAACAAACGATTGCCTCTGCTGGATGACAGATCACACATTGAGACAGTTTCCCGGCCTTTGCTGCTACATGTGTTGGTGCACAGACACACTTGAAAAATACTGCCTGGGACGTGTTGCTGCTAAGTTCACTGTGAACTCCAGATTTTAATGTGTCAGGGACCCAGGATGCATATCTGGCTACATCACAGACTTTATTGTAAAAGCGCTACACAAAGGTATTAATGTTTCCAGAGCATTAGTGGATATTATGTCTAATGTTATGAATGATAAAAATGATTTTATATCTTGATATATTCTTCAAAATGAATCACCTTCTGTAAAGTAAATGTATCTCATGCTTCACGTGTAAAGGAGTCTTAATGCTCCATGAGAAACACTTAATAGCTCGACCCTGACGTGCTTTTTAGATATAACAACTCTTTGGTGAAAGAATGGGAGTCAACTCTGTTGGCTTTAAAAGCTGTCTTTATTGTAAAGAATACCTGGTGAGAAAGTTATTTATAGTCGCTGTTCTTTGAGCCCCCCTCCCAGCTGAACCAGGGTCCAGGAGAATGTGGGTCGGGTGTCAACAGTAGGGAGTCCTCGCCTGGAATTCTTTTGATCTGATTTTTTTTCCAAACCATATTCCCTGTCGGAACAAAGCAGGTCTCCTTCAACTCACTGTTAAGAAGAGCTGCTCACCTTTGCAGTTTGTCTTCTTTCATGGTTTTAAAAAGTAATTGTGGCGGGTGTGCACGGATAGATGCAGGCGTAAAGACGCACTTGAAGGTTTAATTTAAGTTTCCATGCGGGCTCTTCTTCACTCATTCACGAGCTCTGCAGTCAGACGCAGGGTTTGTCTGAGCTTGACAGTGAGTGAGCGGTTTGGGCAGGTGGATCTGTGCTTCTCAACACATGAGATCCAGGTCATGTGAGTCTTGGCACACTTTGTCCCCCGTGTACAGCATGGTGTCTACACCCTCCCGTAAACTTGATATGTTATGCGCACCCTGTAGAGTCACGCCAGTGACATAGACCCTGATGAGGCGGACGGTTTTCACGACTTCAGACTTGGAAGTTTATTAGGTTGCTTCTTTTGGCCTCAGTTGAAAGAAAAGTCTATTATTTAACAAAGAATCTGTTGAAACTGTTATTCCTCATTCAATTACTCCTTAACGTCCCCCTCCCCCTCTCCTCCTCTCCACCCTCTAGCCTCCATCTGTTTCTTGCGTTTACCCTGTGGCCCTGTGGTGGTTGCGGCTGATGAAATGAGACTGCGTTTGAAGTGGGCCATGCAGGGGTGTGTTTGTAGTGACACTGATGGCTCCTCCTCCGCTGCGAGGCCCTGTCCTATGTGTAGTAAAAGCAAACCTCCAGTCTACCCAAGCCGCTGTTCGTGCAGCTTCAGAGCTTTATATATTTTTCCAAACTGAGCTGCCATCAACTTGTATTGAATCGTAGACAGAAAGTGAAGGTACATCTGACGACAGAGTGCAACTAAAAAAAGTGAATCACAGTCAAACGTCTGCCCCCAACCCCCTTGTCTCGCAGTTGGTTGCCATCGCTTTGATTTTTTTTTTTTTTTTAGGTTTTGAAAGTAGAAAGGTTTTTTTGGAAGTAGGCCTAAAGCTTTTAAATGCATTCCCTCTGCCTCCAAGTGTGATAAAAGACATGGCAGGTTTCGCGCCCCCATCGTCTTTCGCTTCTGCTGTTTTGCTTTTTCTCTCCTTGTCGTTTTCACAAAGCGAGGGCCCTTGTCTAGAAGCTGAAAGCACCTTTCAAATGCAGACTCCTCTTCCTCCCTCTCTCTCTCTCTCTCTCCTTCTTTCTGTCCTCTCCCTGTGCGTTTTCTTTTCCCACCGGCTGGCCTCTTGTGCGTGCTGTGTGACGTATGCCCCTCTCCCACCGGGCTCTACCCCCTCTGTGCTCCCAAGGGACCGAGGGCCTGTTGTTGCTCTTTGAAGAGGCTGAGAGAAAAGTTTGGAGCCACACTCTAAAGAGAAGAAAAGCCCCAGCCTTTGGGGAGGAGGGGTAGCACCTGGCCATAGAGGGGCTCTGTGAATTTTTTTTCAATTTTCCCATGAGAAGATGTGGTGGAAGTCTTGGGCTGACGTCAACGTAGCTGGGGGACTGGGAGGTTCTGGACGTGCAGGTGGCTTTAATGTCACATCCGGCATCGTATGTCACATAGATTACTAAAACCTGGAGGAATTTCTCCCGTGTGACAAAGCAGAGCGGATACCTTTAGGTTGCTATGAATGGTGTTTTCTTAAACGGATTTCCGTGACAGAGTAAGGTAAACCTCTAGTGGCATGTAGATATTCTATCCGCTTCATCCACCTCTCACTTGTTTTGTGCTAAAGCATCTTTTCTCCATCGCTGTGTGCATCACATATTCCTCTTTTAAATAAGACGTGCACAACCAAATCAGTTTAGTCAAAGTACCAAAAGATTGTAAAAGTAATGATCTACTGTAATCATACCATGTACTCTGCATCCTAACAGTGTGAGTGAAATAGCTCTCATGTGTGCAAATCCGTTCACGCATGTGCATGTGCGTGTGTGCAGTATGTCTGGAGTCAGCTGTACGGATGCACTCCAGAGATCAAAGGCTTCTGGGGGAATGTGCTCTAAATCTCAGGGGATTAGCAGCTGAGATTTTGCTTTGTTTCCCCAAAATATATGCTCAGTTTGGAGCATCGGATAGCTGTTGATCAAAGTGTCTCTCAACACCCTCTTCACGGTTACATTTAGGCTGGGGGGTTGGGTTCCACACTTGAGGGTGCTATTTATTTCACAATGGTAAGAAGAAGAAGAAGTAGTCTGGTTTTTGAGGATGTGTTGCTGTTTAGTTTTCCTTTGTTTCAGAACTAGGAAGAAGCCTCCGCTTGCATTTGAGAAGCACGTGCCCAATAAATAGCATAAATACTTTGATGCTCCGAGGAGATAATCCATCTAAATCCAGAATTCATTTAACTGACACCATCATCTTTGATGCTTACATATCTTCAACCTTTTGATGTGTGTGTATGCCTTAGACATGCTAATGCATTTTGAAAAGCATGGGGAAAGTGAAGCTTTCCACTTCTGACTTGAAATATTAAAAAGGAAAGGAGGGCGCTTATTGTCAAATACGCTATTGGATGGATAACATAGTTTCATGCAGCCAGTATGGCAGATCAAAGACTTTACAGCTTGGCATGTATATTTATAATTCCTTTGATAGATTAAGGTTTATTTTGAGAAAAGATGCAGCATTTCAAGTATACATTTTCATCATCACAGCATTAGTTATAAGTCTACATAAAAGATGCATATATCATTATTATATATGATAATAAAATGTGGTGTTTATGCTCTAAAATGTAATAAACAGTTGTGAATGTAAGACATGCCTGTTATTGGTTCGGGATTGACAGGCCGTCTGTGTGTGTGTGTGAGAAACTAGAGGTGACTCGGGCTCCTGTGGTGGCGCTGGGCTCCTCTGAGCTTTTTGAGGGAGCGCAGTGCCCATTTTAATCACCCACTTAAAAGGCTGTGCTGAAGTGGGTGTTTAAGTGTTTAAACCCTGAATAATTCTCTGTTGTTTGTTTATCAGGTTCCCCTGCGGGTTGTGCTCTGGCCTGTGCAGTAAGTGCTGAATAATTTGACTGAGCACTCGAAGTGGCTCTCAAATAGGACTAGCTCAACATCTGCATAAAATCAATCCCTCATGAGAGTCTGCACTCATAGGATCGTGCACGCACAATTACGTACCAGAAGCACACGCACATGCACACATTACCCGTTTGTTTACTCTAATATGTGAATCCATTTATCACTGCTAACAGACGCGAGTCCCAGCGTGATTCCCTTCCACTTGTTTTTCTTACAAACTGGTCGCAGGGAAACACCAGTGCTGGACTCCCCAGCCTCCATGAGCCCTGCTGTTGTATTTATCCTCCTTGTGTTTGAGACCTTTTGTGACCAGGGCTCGAAGGCCACCTGAGGTAGAGGGAATGGAGGAAGTGGATTTAGGTAAACAGATTTGGGAGAGCATTGTGCCTCCCACAGACAGAGGTTCCAGGGCTCTCCGGCTCTTCCTGTGGCGCCAGGGCTGGAGGAGGTCTGGATTGTCTGTTAGGGGATGTTTTTGGTGGAAGGAAAGCTAAACAGAGGAGCGGCCCTGCTGAAAGGAAAGCTGTCCTCCCCTGGTGGGTTAATGCTCCACAGGTGCCAGAACCTCACCCGCCATACTCTCAATGACGTGGATCAACCATATACTCGCCAAAGGTGCATTCACCTTGTCCGTCAAACAGACATATCCCTCACGCAATCTCTGTCCCAAGTTTGCGCAGCATCCTTGATAAAAAGTCTTTTGGAGTTTGCTTCAGCTTGGCTTGTTTTTTAAGTGCTCTTTGTGTGTCAGCTAAAAAAGGTCCTCTCCGTTTGGTCATCTTTATATTTAGCAAATTTTCAGAGGCTCATATGAGTCACATAATGTTAAAATGATCCATCCCTCCCTCCGCTGGTATTTATTTTTGTAGTTATTTTTGTTGGTTTAATGTTAACGGATGATGTGTGTGTGTGTGTAGTTTTATGTGCACTCTTGTCAATGGTAGTATAAGCATTGCTAGTGAGTTTATATGAAAGAGTTCACATGAAAAAAAGAGGGAAAAATATTGTATTTCTTATGTGCACTCTTGTTCATGTGTTTATAAGCATTGCTTGTAAATTCTGCTTGTAACTTCCTCTGCTGCGACTTCATTATGGTGAGCAGTGACACGAGCCACCAATTCCAGTCAGCTATGAATAGAAACCTGTCCCTGGCACCAGCGTGCTTGTATATAGTAGTTGAAGTGTCTATTTCTGCTGCTATGTTTACTAGCAAAGTTGAAAAAGTCTCTGTAATTACAGAGATTGTAGATCCATAGTTAAAAGGTCAGATGTGAGGGATGTTTAGAGGTAGTGGCTTGTGGCTGGCAGGATGTCTGCTCCAAACATGCTGTGCGTGTGTCTGTGTGTGTGTGTGAGGGTGTGAGTGTATGGATATACCGCATGTGTGCATAGTCAAAGAGGAAGAATGGCCACCTTGGTGTTGAGGTCGGTCCCATCTGCTCAACATGCACACATCAGAGGTTTTCAGAAGTGCCACCCAGCACATGTAGGTACGCTTCTGATTACAGCAACACTTTTAGTGGAAAAAAGGTTGGCTAGTAGTTGTAGAAGTTACTGACAACTGTCATTTGGAAGAGTTGTAGCGCTGTGATTATAACGGTCTTTTATGACCTCTCCTCTCCCACAGTTTGCTTCTCTTTCACTGTGCAGAGTGTCCGGATCTTATTCAGAGCTGCACTCACAATGACTGCTTAGAAACTAGCTAAGAAGATCAGGAAGCAATATCCATCTGTTTTGTGCATTCCAGTTTTTATTCTTGGCTGGATTGAATGATAAGAAACACATTAATGAGACAACTTTGATTCTCAATGGAGATGCCCTTTATTAAAAACATAGCAACATTGGAGGTTTATGCAATACCCCTTTTCCACCAAAGTTAGCGCGTTGATGTAGGTTTTTTAGACCTGGGAAGACCCGCTAATCATTGCCGATTGTCTCTTTTCCCATTGCCAGTGAAGTATACTCCTTTCGGTCTCTTCCTTGCTGCATCACCGTCTGACGTCACAAACACGCCCGAAACAAGGAGATTAACGTGCCAGCCTGGGTTTTGTGTTCCCATCTTTGCCGGAGCCGAGGTGATAATAACCCGAGTCTACTGCAGTCATGTGACTCGGGTCTGAATGCCGATTGTCGCCTTTCCTATTAAGTAAATAAGCCAGGTGTTAGCAGGTTTTTTGTCCAGTGGGAAAAGGGCTTAAGACTACAATCTTCTCTTTGAGGTTTCAAGTAACCAAAAACTTAATTTAATCTTGTGAATATTTAAAACTTGTTTAAAAATCAACTGTGGAAACATCAAGGATCAGTGGTCTCAGCATAGATCCTGAAGCTACAGCTGCTGCCATGACGAGTTACTCGAGTGTTTCTTCTCATTCGTCTGTGGTTAAAGGTTGAAGTGGCTGTCACTGACTTGCTGCCCTCTAGGTAGACTTCCTGACTAAAACCATGTTCCTGCCACACTTTACAGCACTTGAGACTGGCGTCTGAAGCCACCCAGACGACCGAAGGACCGTCTCTCCTCAAAGAGAGCTTTGACTTACTACCAAGATCCTCTAGACGCAGTGGAGCACACTCACTGTTGAACACAACACACATGGAAGCAGACATGTTTCCAGCCCGTTGCCGTAAATAATGATTGACACACACATGCACGCACTCTGTTAGCCCATGTCACCTCAGCGGGACTGCTCGGCTCTTTTTGCCAAGAAGGTTAAAAGTCCAAATGTGAACCAATTTCCTTCATGAAGGGTGAGATGAGGTGTCCTTCTCTTCTTCCACTGCTCTCTTCTCTCATTCTTTAAACCTGAACGTCACTCTGAACTCAGAGGGCCATAATGTTGTGATTTGTTACTCTTGGCAGGAGGAGACCACCTGTAAATCAAGGCCAAGCGACAGGCTGTCTCCATTCCCGTCCAAACCATAGCTTCCTCTGGGGAATGCAAGGTCCCAAAGTGGAGTTCATTGGCTGCTGCAGAATGTGTTTTAAGGATTCACCTCGAGCTCAGATTCCCTGTTAACTCTCCGACTCCCGGGGAAGCATTAGGATAAAAACAGAAGTGGCTTTTGCTCTCTGCTCACGTTGCCTTAATGTGTTTGTGTGTGACTTGCTGTCTGTGAGCACTTTTGCCTCCAAGTTCAGCTGCAGCCAACTCAGCAGAAGATGACAATAATTAACCTAAAGTAAAAGTAGTTCTGGTCTCATATATCCTGAAGATTACAGTAATGTCTGTGCAACTCATCATCAGCGGTGGTGTCAACTTTTCTTTTTTTCTTTTTCTTGAAATTGTTTGTTTAAAGTTATAACCTCGAAGATCTCAGTTTCGTTCTCTTTGGCGGCAACTTATGGCGGTAAACGGTAATTGCGGGAGCACACTTTCCAGATATCCAGACAGTGTTGCATGTGTGTCGTCCACGGTTGGCTGCAGGTGTACCTCTTGATTTTGCTCGCTGACGGTCGCTTTCCTTTTTAGACTGTTTGCTTCATCTGAGCGTCGAGTTTGTTTCTTTTTCTTTGGATTTTCACTTATTTGTGAAGTTGTATCTGTAGCCGTCGACCTTTTCTTTGTTTGTTCAGCCATAGTAGATTACTGTTTACTCGCAACACTTGCAGAGACTGGAAAAGCAGCCTCTTAGCTCCGCCTACCCTCTCTGGCAGACCAACCACTGCTGGGTGATGGAAAACGCGTCACTTACTGGGCGGTGCTTGGGATTTTGTCCGCGAATGTCGCCACAGACGCCCCGTCCATAGTAATAATCACTGTTGTGTTACCTCATTCGGTGATAGATAGTGACTTAACAGATATTTATTTACATGAAAATCTTTGAGATTATTACTTTAAAAAGACAAACTACCTGTGCTGAGGTGCGTTGGATCTGTCATTCTCGAAAATAAAAGTACTTGATGAGTGCCTTAACTTGCTGCAGGGGCAATAATGCAGTTAGACTCTTGATCTAGACACCTTGTATCCTCTCTGTCTCCTCCTCTCCAGTGAGATAAAGCTTTGATAAACAGTGTGATAAACGTAAACTGCTGTGGTTATATATTTTTCAAAAGCTAATAAAGGCTGTTACCTTGAGTAAAAGGTAAGCTTTACTGCCCAAGGGGCTGGCTGAGTTGTAAAAGCTTATCTTTGCAGGTGTAAAAGTTTTGTAAATGGGTCATTAAAGTGTTGGCCAACTTCACACATAAAACACGGAAAGGGAGAGGGGGAGGGAGATTACTTCAGATCAGCATGTTTCTGAAGCGTTGAGATGAGGGCTGTAAATCTCTGCTAATATTCCACTGAGCCTTTCAGGAGGCAGCCCTTTGATGTGGGTGAGGTAATGTGACCGGCAGTGTTTGCAATGTAAATCTGACGTGGAGAAATGAGCGCTGGCTGCACGCACTATCGCTCTACAAAAGGAAAGCATCCAATCACGGCACTTATGGCGGAATAAATTCAGAGAGCAAACAGCATGTGTGCAAAAACTCACACATAACACATGAATGTACACACACACACACACACACGCTCGCACACCATACAGACACGTGTCTTTGCAACCTTTCATCCAGAAATGTCAGAGAGTTAATTTACACAGACATACAGTATAATTTAACTTAATATATAGCTTAAAGCTGACTCGACTCAACCACACCTCCTCCATACAAACAGCCTCTCCTCATCCTCACTGACGCTTGTGTTTGTGTGTGTGGACAATCTCTGCATGACCTGTGTCGTGAACTAGAGTTAACACGGTAAGCCCCTCTGGCATGTGCTGCACTCCCCGAGCCCCTCCGCTCTTGGTGTTGCTGACCATGCACGCTTTAATCATAGAGCAGCTTCCTCCAACCTGCCTGGTGATGGATCCTGACTCTGTGGCTATAATTTCCTTCCCGGGTTGCAGGAAGAGAAGTGGGTGTGCCGTGACTGAGGGGTGTCAGGCATGGGGCCGCGGAGTCTGGGGTGAAGGTGTCTTGTCTTTGATGCTCCCTCTGAGCTGTCAAATTACACGTTCGTCCTCTCGAGTCAGAAGAGGACTAACTCATTACAAGACGTTATGCAGCTTGTTGTGCAGTCAACGTAAGGTTTGAGAGAGGCAGAGGAATGGACAGAAAAAGACAGAACAGCTGTATATTCCCTGATAGATAAAACGTGTGCACAAAATGTACCGTAAGCTGCTTCTGATTGAAAGCATCCACAAGATAGTGAATGTGTTGAAGGGCTCAACATCAAAAGATTTACAGTCTGTGCCCTCTGTATGGCATGTCTTATCAGAGGCATAAAATTGCATTGTAAAACACAGCCGATATGACTTCCTGTTGGCGCTGCAGACTGCTCATGAGATCGCTTTAATGCATTTGTTCGGTTTGTTGTAAACACATTTTAGGAAGACAAAAGCATCTGTTCTCCTGGAGTGAATTCAACAAACTACCTCGATGCGTCATGTGAGGATGAGCTCGATCATCTCTTGTTTGGCTAGAGAGAAACACGGACATTATTTTGCCATGGCTATCAGTCTGAAGGTGTTGTATGAAAATTGGCCTCATCTCCCCTCCCTCCATAAAAGGGACTGTCTCGCGTCAGCTTTGCTATGCTATATGATTATCTGAGATCTTTATTTCATGTGTGAAAACTGATCCCCTTTGAAGCCGCACTCAGAGGCAGCGCGGCGCTTCACTACCTCACATCAACACTCTCTATCTTGGCTCCATCTCGGGGCGTCATGTTTTACTGCTACGCGGGGCTTTCAATGAGGCTGTTTTATGTTGCTGGTAGGTGAGGAGCACTCCAGCGTAAAGAACTGGACCCGGGATTAAACTGTTGTGTGATGACGACCGGTGGTCCGCTCAGTTTTATTTTTCACCCCCTCCAGCAGCAACACCACACTTACCACACGTTGCAGGATAGGCACTGCTCCAGATTCCAAATGTTGTGCTTGTCTTTGAAACTGCCTCCGGTGTATCTCAGTTTACTCTTTGGGATGGAGGAGGGGGCGGGGTATTTCCTCTCCCCAGGTCTTCTGCGGGTAACACTACACCTATAAACTAATTTGCAGCTCTAAAACTAACACGTCTTTTTTTTTGTTTTCTTTCTTCGGGGCTGTGCGCGTACTCGAGTTTTGAAAATTCCCATGCTATACAGCTGTTTTCACCATTAGTAATTTATAAGCTTTTGCTAATGGCTGCTATCCAAGCGAGGCAGAATCTGTCAAAATCATTTTATTTGCCAAGTGCACTAACTTTACGGGACAAAGTACAAACCAGGACGAGAGGTTGAGTGTATCTTAACAAAGCTGGCGCCAGAACAGAGAATTAAATATCTTGCACTGCCCCTGTGTATTTTATGATGCTACCTCTGGACTTGTATACCTGTAAGTCTACACGGATGTACAAATGTTGGATGAATATGACACGAGTATAAAGCTCTGTTTTCCCCAGTGCTGGACGGCTTTTATGCGAGTGTCAGCGACCTCAGCTGTCTTCTGTTTGAAAGGCCCAGGGGAGGCAGACGTGTAGTTGGAGAAGCATTAAGCCGCTGTTTCTACATTGTCCTTTGTCTCTGTCGCTCTCCCTCCTTCCTTCTCGGCTAAATGACCTTTTATGTGTGTTGCTCCCTCCTTCACGTTTGCTCCTCTGCTCCAAACTTTGCAGTCCTGGAGGTGTTTTCTTGGATGGTGGTGGTGGTGGGGGGGCAGAGCTGGAGAGACACCCAGCCGAAGTCCTAATGAGATTTTTCCTGGGTTTTGATGGAGTGCCAGTAGTGCTGCCGTTGCTCTAGAGTCCTGCCTCCACTGAGCCCTGGCGCGCGATCAGGGGGAGCTGTCGTCGGCCGCATAAATTGTCAGCCTGTGTGGTGGGTCGTGGAGGCAGACAGCGCAGAGACCGAGAGGCCTTGTGGGACTTTCCCACAATCACATACAAGTACATATTACTTGCACTTTAATGTACCCTTTTGCTTTCAGACATAGACTCACAGCTGAAAAACACTGGCCCAGTGGGTCCATGTCTGCAGCGCCAGAGTGAGGATGACACTGGAGGCAGCTTGCTGTCTAAACTCACCATGTCGGTTCTGTGCCAGCATGCGCTCACTGTCCTTTTCACTTTCACTTTCCCTGTCTCTCTCGTTCTGCATCCAGAGGAGTCAGAGAAAAGCATCACCATACAATACAGACTTTAACATGTCATAGCTGGAGCTTCATCAAACCTTTGTAACCTTATTTTACTGAGGATAGAGTGCAGAATCACACCACTCTACATTAGATCATTCACTCAATCAGTTGATCATTCATGCTGAGTGACGGAGCCAGGGGTCAGAAGTCTTAAAGAGTCAAACTACTGACAAGCATGACTTCATAAAGTCTGTGAGTTATCTGTCTTTAATTCAAGTCTATGACTCTTCTGAGCTGTAGTATTCAACTAGCAAGCCATGATAAATAATGGCCAGTGATAAAAGCAATGCGGCCTTAGACCGACTTTGCCTGTTGGTAAAAAAGTCAAGGCTACCCCCCCTCCATCACCCAGAGCGTTAGTGAGTTACAATAACTTTTTATTACTGTGATTACTTAATCATTTAAGCTCTCTCAACATATCTTTGCAACACAAGTTTCACCAGAGGAAAGCAGTGTTTACTTCTGTAGGCTGTGTTACTTAATTTACCAGAACCTTAATGTAGATTGTTCTGTGCTCTAATATTGCCGTCAATACTATTCTTTTTAACTACTATTGATTTACTTGCTGCAGTTACATCCATATATTAAATGCGTATGAGCATTCCTCATAATTAATGTTTTAAAGTCGATGTTTTTATAATAAAGGAAAACATACTCATGAGTGGAGTAGAGTATTTACCATTCCTGACGTAGCTTGTTTTAATGTTTGCTGAGTAAACATTATTATTCTTAAAAATGCTAATCAGAGTCATATTATTAAACTGTTTCATTGATGAGGTTTTCCAAATAGTTCTAATGGCCAAACCAAACAGACCTTTATGCAGGCTAGTAATGTAGATGAGATGTTGTAATGTGGCCGGCACACTGAGCTCTGTGTTAAAGTCCAGTCATAAATCACTCTCTGTGAAGGGGCCTGAACAACTTTAAAACACACCGGAGCCTTACAAGTCCTTGTCTGAAGAAGCTCTGAAGGACCTGGCTGCTGCTGAGAGCAGAACGTTTTCTGCTCTCGTCTCCACACAACGTTTAACATCATGTCTGAAGCCCTTGTTTGTGCCTTGAAGTGAAAAAAATGATCACATTGATGTTACAACAACAGATATTAAACACACTTTAGTGTTATAAGTGTCATTGTCTGTAGAGCACTGCATTCAGTAAGGGGGTCAGATTAGTTTGTTGGTCCTGGTCTCTTTACATGGCTCAGGGTCAACTCGCCTTTGGCCGGAGATATAGTTCCTTTTAAGCCTTGCGTTTGCGTACACAACCAGCTGCGTCATGAATGTAATTGTTCACATACTTGTCTGTGCACTACTCGTGTTACTGGAGGATACCTCTCAGGGGCACACCAGAGAGCTCAGGCCGTATGCAACTACCGTATGTGCGGGATGTAAACAACAGACATGGCGACGCTCGAGGAGGTTACTATGATGTTGATTCAGAGATCAAGGCAGAGAAAGTGACAGCTTTTGTGTGCACGGATGTAATGGTCTCAGGCGCGACTTCTAAAATGGAACATATCTGTAACCAGCTATTTTGACAGCTGTGTTTGTCACTGTGCAGTGGTAATGACCCATCGTACAGATGTGGATAATTGCGGACTTGGTTTATGAGCTTGTCTTCAGAACTTTCTACCATTGTTTTCTCTGCAGCTGTGTTGACCCTGTCACATCCCCTCTGCCTCGACACTGCCCCTCCCAGTCTGCAGCTCGCGTATGTTGACGTTCATTTTTGAGGATGTGCACAGCCAGCGCTCCAAACAGATGCAGGGAGCACGTAGCAGCCACCATGCGCACACGGACACGTAGTTAAAAGCAAGCAAGTGTATCTCCTGCCTTGGTCTCATCTTGTGATCTCATCAAAGTTGAATGCTTCAACCTTATTCCGCAACTCTGTTTCTGCAAATGCTGCACAGAGCTGACTTTGTTGCATCAATGATCACATGGGGGCGGTAGTAATATAATGGGTGAATGCCTTGAAGCCGTGTAACACCGTGTAGCACTGTCCTGCAGAGACGCATGGAAGTGACACACCTGGCTGTAGATGTGATGAACATATTTGAGTCCGAAGCTCCAGAGACAAGTAGACCACTGGGTGAGCCTCTGTGGGTGGGAGTGTGGGGAGGCTTCTCCTTTGGCCTGAAATGCTCTCCCACAGTGACCTTTGACCCTTGAATTAGCGAGGGTCTAAAAAGAAGGCCATCATTGCCTCATAGCTGAAAGAGATTAATGGTTCCTTTTGTGGTTCCTTTTAACCTAAATGCAGTAATCACGGCCATTGTCCAAGCTTATGCACGTATGCGTGAATTTAATAAGATGTGGTTGTCTTATTTATAGCCCGTACCATTCACATTAACTAACTGTTTGCAAACGTTGCATCAGTTCAGCCTCGTCTTTACTCATTAGAGGAGAAATCGTTTTATAGAGGGGGATGACCAGCGTTGCAATTTTGGGCAAATCGTCTTTGAGCTCTTTCATTTCAAATCAAACTGAAGGGAGCGGGTTCAGGCCTTCATTCACTGTAGCTTCACAAACCGGACTGACTTACTTTCATGTCTAACGCCAACTTTAACATAGTCTTTTACAGTGTGTCTGTGACAGTCTCGTATCATTCATTGTATGCAGCCTTTGGTTTAGTGGACTGAGGATCATATGATGGTATTTGGCACGTTAGCCTGTTTTTTGTCGAATGCTGTTTAAGGTAAAAATGATGCATTTGTGCACTTTTCACCTTGTAGAAAAAGCCTGATGTTTTCTGTCAAACAGCCGCTGTCACAGGCTCAGTACGCTTTGGTGGAGCTTGTGAGTCAGGATTTCACTATATGACTCAGACAAAGGAGATGAAGCCAAACTGTGTAAGGAAGACTGAGGATCTGGAAACAGAGCTGGTAGCGTTTGTTACAGCCAACAAAAGCGACAGAACTGTAAAGTGCATTATTCAAGTTTCTGCTGGGATAAAGAAGATAAATCTGTCTCAGAGGTCTGAAAATATCTGCTACTTCTGCCATTAAAATCTGCCTTTCCTGGAGCTGGGAAAAGAAACTCGCCTTACTGTTCTTGTGACCAGTTGGTCGGTGGGAACACAGGAAACTCAGACACAAATGCACCTTATTTTTAGAAGTCCTATATGTTGTTTTTTGCCAAAGGACAATGTCCTTATCAATCACTGCTTTAGCTGAAACGAGAGCTGAGCACAGAGTGGTATTGTCACCAGGACGGTCAGTGTTGACGCACCCTTTTAAAGGACAGTTGGTGAGCTCAGCTATGTCAGATGCAGTCCTTATTTTAAAGATGTATCGGGGTAGAAGCTGAGAACATCAACGTAAGAAGACTTTACCGTTCATCATTACAGCTTTTAAGTGTCTTAATCATGTTGCAGGGAGAACTGAATACGCAGGAATGATGAGAATACAGATTTTTATTGTATATCCACTTCCATTTAGTGGTGGGAGACTTCTCATGAAAGCAGGACAAAATGTGTGTGTGTGTGTGTGTGTGTGTGTGTGTAAAGTAAAAAAGCCGGGGGTATTTTTTCCTTTACACTGACCAGAGCAAACCCCAGAGTAACCCAAGCTTCCTCATAATACTGCTCCCATCCATCACTATAGACAACAACCAATTAGCACATTCCTCTTCCCCCTTTTTCTCATGTTCTGGTTAACCCCTGAATAATTTTGGATCATTCATCAAAAACCAGAAAATACAGTCAAGATGCGGAGTCTGAGTGTGCGTATGTGCGCGCGTGTGTCTTTGTGTGTAAGGAATTCTGAATGTGGAGGAGTTTTATTTCTCTGTGAGGTTCGGTGGATACAGAGGCCACTGTTAATATAACCGCTGTCCAACTTCACATGGACTGCGATTTTCTTGTCTTATGTCCACTCAAAGTGCTTTTACACTACATGCTCCTTTCACCTTTTCAAACACAACTGATGGCAGAGGCTGCTACGTAAAGTGCCCAACTGTCAATCAGTACTATTCACATTCACACAGCAACTTGGGATTCAGTGTCTTACCTCAGTTTAGGTATGGACAGAAGCATAGACGCCAAAATTAATCTTATAGTGACTTTCTCTAGTAGTTATGTAACGTAATTTCAGTATAATTCAACGCTTTAGCAGGGAAATATGCGGAACTAAGGACTGGAGTCTTTGCTAACAGAGACGACCAGTGATTAGCCTGTGACAGCTGCCTGATATAAATGGCTCCAATGCAGGTTGAATGGTTTCTTTAACACGAACTAAAGTACACATCATTCAAACTTCTAACGACTGAACTGTGGCATACAATGAGGAACTACAACACAGTATACACGAGAGTATTTCAGCGGTCATATTCGTCAGTGAAGTTACTTTTCTGTTACATTTAACCAAATCAAACTCGCCAAAACCTTTACAGTAACTCATAGAAAACTTTGGTGTTGTGTCAACTTATTTTATTACACAGTTTATATAAAATATGTGTCATGAAAGCCAAACCTCCGATCAGATATTTTATAACTACACAGAGAGCCGAAAAGAACCACAAACCCTGCAAATGCAAGACTCATTCCAACATGAATGCTCATTGACAATAATACACTAAATAGGGCTGTTTTAAACTAATGGGCTGTGTTCGCCAAGTGGTCACAGACATTTATGTAGCGTGCAAATAAACAAAACTGTTTCTCCCTTGAAAATGATTGCAATAAATCAGTCTTTATCTAAACCTTCCTCTACATTGTTGACCTTTGGTGACGTTAAGTACCTACTGCTGAGCTTTTACTGACACCTGTTGGCTCTGCTATCAGTTGCCTGAAAACTGCAGTAGCACTAACTTAATCCTACGATTATCATAAAAACACCTCATGACCCTTTTGTCTTACCAAATCTGACCATGAAGCCAGATCAGAACGTGTGTTGACCCGTTCATACCAGCAATAAACACAGGTTTATCCTGGGTCCCTGCCCTGGTGTATCAGCCTGACAGCCAGTCACTCCTGTGGTTTGCTGTATTCTCCTCCTGAGGCCACCCACAGCGCTGCAGCCAGGCCGGCACTAGTCTGAGGAGGGTGGGATCACACCATCTGACCTTCTAGCTCTCTGGATTACACAGAAATCCCCTCTCACGCTGTCACTGTCTCGCCTCTGACACATACACACACAACTATGAACACGCATGCTCAGATGCTCGTATCACACGATGCATTTGACTGATTTTTAAGGCTAACCATCACCTATGATAAGATGTCTTGGGATACAACTTATTGTGGTGGTTTGGATCCAGTGGAAAACTTGGCAAAGGGGGCCTGGGCTCGGTCTTTAAATGTGTTTGAGTGTGTGTTGGACTATGTGTGTACGGATGTGTGCATGCATATGGGTTTGTCAGCCCGTGAGTAATGGTTTTTCGCCCAGATGACTGTAATGCCACATGGATACCTGAGCCAGACTTTTCCGTATTGAAGCCCGGGGGATCACATGTCGCTCCAGTCTCTGTGGTATGCACTAACAGACAGAGCTGCCAGGAGAGGGGGCCGGGGTGAAAACAGTCCGGGATAAAAACAAGCCGCTGAACGTATCGCTGCAACGATAGCCTGCCACAGAAATAGCCGTACTACCAACCCTCTTTCTCAGAATTCCCTGCAGGGCCGGCGGCAGCGAGTTAGATACTTCTTTCATAGTTTCAATTCCGACTGCCAGTCTTGTGCTCAATTCGTTTCAGTCCTGCAATTACCGTCCTCTTAAACTTTCCACTGCTGTTTAGGCCCCGTGCATAGTTGTCAAACTGTGCATATATAGATATATAAACGCTGTAATTTTGATTTGGGCATGTCCCTCGTGTTGGAAAGCGGTGCTGTGGATTTGCACTGTTAAAAATGTTTGTTTTTATGTGACAAAAATATGAGACTTCTCCTTTATATGACTTGAAAGAGTGATATATGTATTTTTCTCTCTCTTTTTTTTTTATTCCAGGACTCTATGGAAGAAGCATGTGCGGAGGGGATAGGTGATGAACACTACCGTCTCGAAGGTAGGCCCCCCTGCTCTTCATTGTGACCCCTTTATTTTGATTTGAATGAGAACCTGCATAAAGGTTCACATTTACCCTCCAGGTGCTTGTGTGGCTCTTTTTCGCAGCCGTTCATCCTTTCCCCTTTAGCTCCACACCCATTCTCTAAGCCCCAACAATGTGCTGATGAGGTCCCCTTTACCTTCCCTCCCGCCTCTCCACCTCCTCTGTCTCTCATCCCCCTCTCCCCCCCTGTGGTGCTCTGCAAAGTGCCTCCATTCCTCCATGTTTTTCCCCCTGATGTGATGTGATCCTGGATTAAGAGCTCCGGGAGGAGAAAGTCTCTCCCTCCCATTTAAAGACTAGATTGGACGTGAGGTGGAGGCAGAAACGAAGAGTTGAACGAGACCAGCACAAATTTCAAAAGCATGGCACAAAACTCACTTTTATTTCATCTCTGCATCGATGGATAACAGAGAAAGTACAGGGAGGAGAGACGCCAAGACTGATGATGGACCATGAAAAGACTTTTAAGCACTGGGCTGAGTCTGTCCTCCAATTAAGACACATGTTGTAACACTTTGCATCAATAAAACATTCCATAGATTATGTGTAATTATTTCCAGGCGGACTCATTCATACTCATTCACTGACAGCTAGAAAGGAGAGGAAACTGTTGTCAGTTTTGTGGGTGTCATAATACTTGAACTTTAGAGAAATGAATGCGGGTATCAGTCAGGGAGTGTCACTCAGAGTAGCTTTTCTTCACACTTTTGAAATGGTATCAGACTTTGGAGCGGAGTCTGAGCTAAAGTTTTATTGCCTTCAAGAGAATTCCTGTTGTAAATTTTCTCTAATGAAAACAAGTTGTTTCCAGGAAGTTTTTTATTTTAGTCTTGAATTCATTGTCCCCATGTTCACATCGCGAGCCATTTTTTACTTCCTCCGGCACACTGAGACCTAAGTAGAGACAGCTGTGGAGGATTTATGATGTCCCCTGCACGACCTGCATGTAGGGCAGTGGTCAGATCTATTGTCCATACATTTAAAGAGGGGGTATTATGCTGTTTCATATATTAAGACATATATGTTGGATGTCCACACTAAACGTGGGTGAAGTTTCAAATCTGTAGGTAAAAGTATGTTGGAGTAATCCCCAGGCTTCTCAGCTCAGTCTGCAGGCTGCTGTGAACGCCAGGTTTCACACAGTTGTTTCTACACGCTGTACTTTGTGATGTCACAAGGCTTCGGAGAGCTGGCCAATCCGAAAAAAGTGGGCTTGTAGGGGCGGGGTTTCTTAAAGGGACAGAGCTGACTGAGTCGTTTCAGGCAGAGGCTGTATGAGAGTGAGAAAAAAGAGTTTTTTAAACTGTAAATAATGCTAAGCTACTCCACAGGTATCACAGAGTGACGTATGAAGCTTGAAATTAGCATAATAAACCCTCTTTAACAAAGACTTTTATTTAGTTATTCAGTAATAAAAGAGAAAGGAAATAACACCCAGCACAGTCTGCTTGAGTTGAACATGGAAAAGATGAACTCTGAATGATTGAATGCCTTGCTCTAGGGTACTTAAGTGAGGTCTTCTAACGGAGGAGAAAGTCACCGTAAAGGCCATCCCAAAATCACCACAGTACCCAGCACTGAGCTGTATGCATTAATCTAGAGGAACAGGCCCAGTAATATGTAATACAGAAGCCCAAGTAAGCTGGGTGTGATTGCTCACAGTGCGTGGCAAGTTTCCCGTCCTACCTTCCTTTCTGCGTGTGTGTACAAGTGTGTGCACGCACGCACGTGTGTGTGTGTGTGTGTGTGTGTAGAGCGGGGCTGCTGGAACAGCCTTGGCTGGGAGGGTGCCTGCCTCGGCTGCCCTCGTCTTGCCCCTCAGATCTGATGTGCAGCCAATCCCCCTGGCTCAGCTCCTCTCATAAAAAGGCGGCTTATGTCTGTGGTGAGGGGTGGGGGTGGACTTGGGGGGGGGCGGGGGGAGGAGGGTGATAGCAGATTACTGTTACTCCTCCCGGCATTTCATTAGCCCTGAGATAAGCATCTCACCACCATATTGAGCCTGCTACGGAACAGATTTGCCCTCGCACACAATGTTCCCTTTGAGCACCTCAGATGATCAAACAGCGGGACCCCAAATGCTGCTCCTCTCCAAAAAGTTGGTAAAAGCTCCCTGGGATGATGCCTTTCATTTCTGGCATTTTCTCCTACCCTGGGATGAGACAGGTCTGCTTTGATCTGCTTTGGATCAGGAGGAAAGAAATTGGGCTGTTGTGTCTGCTCCGTTGGCGAGCAAACAAACAGTGTTTCAGATTTGACTTGGCTTAATTAATTAGTGATTCTGTTTTACAGCCGGTCTGATCCTCTTCCAAAAGGTTTGAGAATGGGACTTCAAAGTGTGGCGGGTGGAGAGAGGCGCAGGGGAGGGGGGAGGGAAAGGGGCGTGGTCTGTGTGTGTGTTTATGGGTGTGTGTGCGGCATGTAGGGCTGCGATTGGATGACGGAGGGGGCTGATGCTCGCGCAAATCTGTGGGTGGGTGCAACCTTTTTCAAGCTTCTGCGGAAATACACATAAACATAATAACCCTGCAACTCATAAAGGCTCGCAAAGCAGCCGACATGTACACCTCCCAAATCTGTGCTACATGTTGTGCGTGTCTCATGTGTCAAACAAATGCTGGATTTCAAAGCAGAGCAGGATATCCGGTAGCATTACGTCTGGGCCGGGATCCAACGCTGAAACTGAAACATGGAAGCAGACGGCGACAGTTGTGTTATTTCTGTCCAACAGGGTGGACGAGCATCCAATACGGTGCAATCCAAACATACAGCAACGTCAACTGTGGCCACAAACATCAACACGATGTTCAGTTAACGCACGCTCACAATCTTAATAAAGTCAGTAGAAATGAAGGCTGAAGGATTTTACAGTTTTAAGGTCTGTTTATTTTGTTTACCCGATAGAGTGACTTGTAAATGTGTTGATGCTTTAATCATTCTGTCCAAAGCTCATTGATTTGGTCTTTGTCCGTCACCTCAGCGGGAAATCTTCAGCTATAATCCTGTCGAGGGAAATCTGTGTTGTCGAATATATTACAGAGAAACCATCATCGACTTCTTCGATATAGGAAATGTTGTCAGGCTCTACACAGGTCGTCAGTTTAAGTGGATATGACAGATAGTAGTTTTCCCTGTGGACTGTCTGCCGTTACTGAATGTCTGGTTGCTAATGTACGGTGAATGTCATTCCATGAAGTGATGAGCTCTGCCGCTGTGAGCCGGGGGACTCGGGGGTCTCCTATAGGCCTTTTGATGTTCACACGCCGTTTCCCATCCACCATTTATATCCGAATGCCACCTAATTTTCCCATCGTGTTTCAGACATGTTAATGCCTTTTAGTTTCATGTTTGACATCCTCTCTCAGTGTGAACCCTGTGGGATGGGTATATAATATAGCTAAGAGCTTTAAAGCGTATATGTGTGGCTGATGGAGGAGGGAATATTTAAGGTTCTAGTTTTGATTCAACAGCTCTCTGTAATAATGCCATAATGAACTTGTCACATTACTAATGAATGTTATTATTACTGTAAAATACAACTGCAGAATAGAGGCAGTGAGACAAAAGCTTTTGCTTTAAGGTTTATTTTAACAAACGCCATTGAATGTGTCACACATCTTAATTGCGGATGCCGAACTGGGAAGTCGGAGCTTACATGGAACACTTGAAGGCAACCACATATCCTCAGGTTAAGACTGCACCCAACGTTTCCATCCTCAGGCTCTCACTTTTATCTGTGTGTGTGTGTGCGCGTGTGTCATTTCAGTGGCTTTACCCCCAGAGAAGACAGACAGCTGCTGTGTGGAGGAGAAGATGCAGGAGAGGGACAGCCAATCTCCCGCAGGGCCACAGAAGCAGCTCCAGTTTGAAGTGAGTGTCGACACCAATAGGACATTTATTACTTCCCTTCTGGATTAAACTAGGGCAATGGCAGGGCACACACACAAATACGCACTCTCACACACGCGCGCGCACACACACACTGGATGATATTGATAGATCAATGCTGCGCTGTTTCAGGAGTTGGAGTGTGCTGTGTCTGTGGAGGAGGATAACAGGCAGGAGTGGACCTTCACCCTCTACGACTTTGACAACAATGGCAAAGTCACCAGAGAGGTAAGAATCGCCTGCTCTGAGCTGGGATGAATGTGGTGGAATACGCCTTTAAATGTATATCTATTTAAGTTGCATCTGTCTAGTGCTGTAGGATGAATTCAATTTACACATTTCTGAGTACACAGAGTTTAAGTGCCCCAGAAATGTCCTGTTGAGCAGCTCAGTTTCTTAACATACCACCCTTCTTTAGGATATCAGAACAACACCCCTGTAAATCCAATTTTATTTTACCTGTTCTGGTAAAACCATACCTCCAAAATCAGTAAGGATATAAGTTACAAGCCTCCAACCCAATCTCTCTCCTAAGAACCAAACCCAGCGACATCAGTGTGTCTCCGCTCCTGCGAGGTACCTTGTGGCTTGCGTCTGCCTGATAAAGATCTGAGAGAACATCCAGAAAGGCTTGTGTGTTTTTTTGAAAACGACTAGAAACAGCGCAAAGAGACTGAAGCTGTCCTCTGTGTGGTTGGCTGTGCAGCGGTTGGCTGTGCAGCTTTTTTGGCATAGCCTGTGGCTCCATGGCTCAGGAGACGGCAGGCGGCGGCTTGGAGGGGGGAAAGAAAAGCTTTCTTCTCCAACTTTTTTTTTTTTTTCATCCCTTCACACAAATAAAAAAAACAGAAAGAAACCAAAAATGACACAGAACGCTTTTATTTTAATTTTTTTTGTTTTTTGCAGTGCGACTATGTCTGAAACCACTTTGTGGAAGCGGTCCCTAAAGAATCATAATAGTGCTTTTTATTATAAGTCAGAGCACTCTAGTGAGTAAAAAACCACGCTGTTGAAGCCTTTTTGTGGCGTAGACTTAATTCTCTGCAGTTTTGTCAAAGGAGCTCTTTTGGTGAAGCAGAGTTACCTTCCAAAGTAAAACACTAATGAGATTTGAGATGCTGTTCGAGCTCGTTCATTTCACATCCATCCCAGGTGGAATTTTTTTTTTTCAACTATTGGAATTTGGTTTGCTATGAAAACCCGAGCCAAGTTGCTAACACCCAAGAGGGAGTCATTAGCTCAGTATGGTGCGTACAAACACCCACCAGCGCAAAATATAGCTTCTAAAAAGCCACAGGAGACTGCTGTATTTTATGAGCAAATTAAGCAACGCAAATAGGGCTGCAACTAGAGATGCTTTAATTATTGATTCATCTCCTGCTTATATTCAGGACAATAGGATAGATATTATTCCATAAAATGTAACGGAATTGTGACAAAATGCTCATCACAGTTTCAAAGCCGTTTTTTTTTAATTTTTTGACGTCTCCAAATTAACTTTTGTCCAACCAACCAGTCCAAAACCCAAAGACTCCTCATTTACTTTCATATCTATAATATCATATAAAAGAAGCATCAAATACTAATACTAATCAGAAGCTTTTTGCATAAAAAATGACTGAAATTATTGAATCATTACGAAGATAGTTGGCACTTACTCTTAAGCCGCTTTCCCACTGGTAAAAAAACCTTCTAACACCCGGCTTTTTAGCTCAGTGGGAAATGTTTCAATCAGTATCCAGAGCCGGGTCAAATGACTCTGCAGTAGACCCGGGTAATTATCACCTCGGCTCCGATCGGCAATGATGGGAACACAAAACCCGGGTCGACTCGCTAATCTCTGCCCCCTTTCCAGCGTGATGCTATGCTTCTACTTCTGCGACTCCTCGTCATCTCAGCTACAAATTCAAGCGGCGCTCAAAATTTGTCGCGCTGAGTTTGATAAACAGACTGAATGAGTAATAGATGCAATAAAGACCAAACCACCGTACATCGTCACTGTTTACTATCCCTGTTTGGGGCACGTTTGTGGCGTCAGATGGTGACGCAGCAGAAAAGAGACCGCTGCTCCCCTGGCAATGGGAAAAGAGACAATCGGGCATCTATAAGCAGTTCTTCCCGGGTCTGAAAAACCTGCGTCAATGCACTAATTACGGTGGGAAAGGGGTATGACCCTTGACTTTGTGATTAATCTTGGCAGCTCTAAATCCAAATATGGTCAGATGCCTTATCCTGAAGTGATTATGGTATCACTTTTATTTTGAAAGCACTGACGTTGATTATTGTTTTGTTCTTTGTCTTATTCTCTCTATATATGATTTATAATGACTCTTAGTTTCAAGACGTGTTTGTTCGTGTCTTCCTACATGTGGGGAGCTGATGTGCTTACATGCATTTTGTGCATTTATTTAAAAAGTACAGTTGGAGGTTGCCTCCTATCCAGGTTTAAGTTTCTGTCATTTAAGAGACACTGAGGGATTAAACAGAGAAAGTGTAGCTCACACAGCAGACTCATATCGGGCCTGGCATCTCAGTGAGACTCTTCTGCTTCTGCCAAGATGTTTCTTTTCATGAATTTATAACTTGTCTGTAAACCCTGTCTGATCGCTTCACTTGGAAAGATGAACTAAAAGAACTGACATCAGTCTCTTGTTCCTGTTGTCTGAGTGGATTCTGTAAACACAGAGTTACCAAGAAGTTTATGATGAAGAGTTTTAATAAACAAAGCTGGAGAGTATTCACTTCAAACAGTGTAGCTATAATAAGATCTCCTGTGTTCCACATCCTGCAGGACATCACCAGCCTGCTACACACCATCTATGAGGTCGTGGACGCCTCCGTCAACCATTCTCCCAGCAGCAGCAAGACGTTGCGGGTCAAGCTGTCGGTGGCTCCCGACTCCAGCCAGCGGTGGAGGAGTTGCACGCAGGGTGCGGCAGGTAAAGCTCACATTAACACAGCGGGTGGGGGCGGAGGAGAAGAGAGGGCATCTCGGGGTCCCGCTTGTGTTGCGTGCTGTCAGCTCACCCAGAGATGTGTTTGTTGTCATGCAGAAAGGCGGCTGCTTCAGGCCTGTCAGAGCTTTGTTCCACGCAGCCTCGGCGTCGCTCCATCTCTCCCACTCAATGGGGTTCATTTTTAATGATGGGGGGAGTGACAGAGCTAAGAGAGGACCCCCCTCCCTCAGCGCCTTCAAATACTCTGAAAGAAACCTTAAGAGATGTGCCGGGTCCTTTTGATAACCACAGCCATTTTTCTTTTCTCCAAAGTTCCCTTTTTTCCTGCCTCTCTTCCTCCCCCCACCTTAGAGCTGCCGGGAAAATATAGCTACGTTCAACTTAACTTTTTTCACTGACGACTTGGTAAACAAGTCGTCAGGGAGAAATCTCTCAAAAAGTATATGTTCTTGTGTGTTTGTGTCCTATTGTTTCAGCTATAAATATCTGTCAAGAGATTCAAACAGAGCAAGCTTTGAAAGTATCTTGTGTTTCCTTCATGCTAATTTGAAACCGCATCAGATCTCGCGTCCTTAATAAACTATTTCTGCATGTTTTCTTCTTTCGCTCGATGCCTTATAAGAGGCTGCGGGTTGAAAATAGAATAAATGAAGCATTGTTGTTTTTCCTTTTCTATAGATCTTCAAAGTGAAACTCCAAAACAAAGGTTGCTTTCTTCTCAGGCTTGTGTGACTGTTGTCATGTCTGCGTGTCTGTGTGTGTGTTGCTGCTCCGTAACTCTCTTTGATAATAGCCCCCTGTCTTTCACACATACACAGACATGTCCCACCCCAGAGAGAAAAATGACAAGTGCATAGAAGACCCCAAGAGTGCAGACAAGAAGAGTCGAGCTCTCCTAAGGTAAACCCACCTCCCTGCAAACTTCAGCCTCTGTTGTTAAAGCTTGTGAAGTCTACAAGAGAGTTTATTATTATCCCGATTTTATTATGTCACTGATTATAACACAAACATCTTGAAAGAGAAAACTGAGTTTGTTTGAGAAAGGATTCACACTTGGGAGCTGCAATTGTGCTCTACTCTTTAATTAGAGTTGCCAAAATGTACCTCCACTGTACTAAGGATGAGTTTACAGTGGAGGGGAGAGTCCGCCCTTTCACCACACTGTACAAACCCTGCCAGCTGAGGTTTAAACCTGTGATTTTCCAGTTGCAATCTCACTTCTCTAACAATTACTCTGCTACTGCCTAATCATAAGGAACACTTGTTTGACTTTCTCCAAACACCACCATACTGAACCTCTCTGGCCCAAACTTCTACCTAATGAGAGGTGCCGCTTGTGTCCACAGGCGCCACCACAGTGACCACCACACCCAGCCGGGCTGCCAGCGCCACTGTGTGGATGAGAACCTGGAACGCAGGAACCACTACTTGGACCTGGCAGGCATCGAAAACTACACATCCCGTTTCGGAGCCGGTGAGTGGACCGGGGCCAGGGGTGTAAAGGGGGGGAGAGGGGAGGGAGGAACACAGGCAGTGGCCCTTTGAAGCTGCATCCAGGGGCCCTCATTACTGCGGCACCTGCTTGGAGCCATTAGGTGGAACCAGCAGCACACTGCGCTCTTCGCCAGTACAAACATCTGGGCTCGGGCAAGCACAATACATCAAGTGTTCAAGGCTAAAGCCATCAGAAGAACGGGCTGTTGTGAAGTGAAATTTTAGGTCTAATAAGCAGCAGCCTTGATCTGATGGTCGGTGATGACATGTGATTACTTTAATGTTGGTCCTGTTAGGAAGGTGCTAACAGAGATCTGCTCTGTGTCGCATTGTGTCAGTGTTATCCGCAAGAAGAGAGGCTGAAGAAAGCTGCCAGAATCTTATCGTGGAGCTTTATTAGTGAGCTGTTGGCACTTTGATTTGCCCAGAATGGATTATTTTCCTTCCTTTTTATTTGAGTTTTTTTAATCAGCGCCCATGAAATGAATTTTGACCAGTCTTGTGCTGTTTGAAGTTTGTTGTTTACGCTGCATAATTCGTTAAATACCTGTCTGTTTTCCTCACAGCCACCACCACAGAGCCGCCAAAGGCAGAGCCTCAGACCCGGCCATCCAACCAGACTCGCTCTCGCTCCCACGAACCAGAAAACGGCCACTCCCACGCCCACCACCGCCGCCTGCAGACTGTTGTGGACACCGTTTCTCCGGACAACCTCCACCCCGCCCGCACGAGAGGCCAAGACTCAGGGAAACATGCCCTCCGCTCTCCTAAGACCCACAGCCGCACACCTCCTGCGCAGATCAGCGGTAGGGTGATGAGAAGCCGAGGAGCGCCTCCTCCCCCGGCACTACCCAGCCAGACCCCCCCTCACCAGGCAACTGCCCCCTACCGCAAGCACAAGCAGCGGTCCAAGGACAGCCAGGCCTACAGGGCCTTACAGGGCTCTCTGGCTCCAGGACCAGTGGTGGAGAGGGAGCAGGTGCGAGACCTGCCCAGTGTGCTGCTGTACGAGGGGGGGCTGGCACAAGTGGTACAGCGGCATGAGCATCACCACCACCACGAACACCATCACCACTACCACCACTTTTACCAGTCCTGAATTTGCACCCCGGCTTGGACAGCTCAGCTCTCCTGCAGTCCCACAAAACCCAGCCAGGCCAGCAGACACGGACTGCAGTGAGCTCTCTCCTCCAAAGCAGGGCTCAAGTTGTGCAGCACTGCAGGGGGTTTGTACTGGACACAGGACAGGGGTAGGAGAAGGGGATCATGGGAGGGGTGTCCCAGTGCTGACAGGTTGTTAATCAGTGTTATTAAGAGGCTGGTCGGATATGCAGCATGACGGTGATTCAGAGCCACAGAACAGCCAGGACTGAGGATCACGGCCGGGGTGAGAGAGAAGGCACAGAGTGACAATTTAATAAACAACGAAGAGGGTCCTCTCCACCCGAGTCTGTAATCGTCTGCCAGATGAAAGACTCCAAGCCAGCACCACAACCCTTCCAGACCATTAAGCCAAAAGGTTTTAAAGGAAAAGGAGGGACAGGAGGGAGAAAGGCTGCAATGTAAAGAAGAAAATATATGAAGGAGTATAGGCGAGAGCAGGGCATGGTGAATGTGTGTGCGTGTGTGTGTGTGAAACAAGAGTGTGAGTGTGTGAGTGTCACGACACTGGTGTCTGTTGAAAACCACTTGAAGTGCACTCATGGGTGCGTGAGTATTTAAAGCAGGCTGTCAGGCAGGTTTTTTGAAGATGAAAATGAAGATTCTGATTCAAGCACGCAATACCCCGTAAGCAAAAGTGGGAAGGAAATGATGAAATGTTATAAAGTGAAAAAAGAACAGAGATCCCAAATCCGCTGCTACCTCTAATTTTATCCTAATTGTTGTAATGGTGACTTTGACTAAGAGGTTATTTTACAATTACTTTGAACAGACATTGTGTCACTTTCTGCAGTACTGAAGTGTCAAGAAGCTCCTAACTTTTATTAACTAACATTTACTGTACATAAGGTATATATTGTTATCAATTTTATAAGCTTTATTGATAATGTGATATCTTTGTATTCACAATCTGAAGCTTTTATGTTTGTTTTTCCTTCACAGCCACGTTTTATAAAGCCACTCAGAGCCTCATTTTTACGAGTCACTCACACCTTTCATCCTCCCTCTGCTTCAACCGTCTCACCGTGTGATAAGACGTAGAACTGAAGTAGTTGCTACGCCTGAATAACTAAAATCCCAACTCTCCACATTGCTGTTCAGTAGCTCCACCTCACATCACATACAGGTTTTTACAGAACATGGCTTGACCCTTTGTTGTAATTTAATGGCCTTTAGCTGTGTTTATGGACTATTATGTACTATGAATTAGAAACTTCAAAAACTACATAAAATTTCATGTATTGTTTAAAAGTGCCACTCCAGTTATGCCGTGTTTCCTCACACAGCAATTGCCTAAAATGCCTCCATTATAAAGCTCTTGTAATGTTGCTCTACCAGCCGTGTTTATAATTTAAGTTTTTATTTATAAATATCAGCAGTGAAATCAATTAATAAATCGTCATAATCAGCAAGTTAGCCGGGGTGCACTCATTCATCAGTTTAGTTTTTTCTGCTACTTATGCAGGAAAATGTTTTGCAAAGCATGCATGTAATGTTTCACAGTCACACTGCTTCAGATCGACATAGGTAATAATCACACCTGGGAGTTGACCCGCTTTTTCTTCATCATCTTATCAGCCTAGCACTTTCCCCAAAGCCGCTATGTCGCCCAACCTTCCCCCTGGCCCGGGGTCAAACTGCTGCTCCCTCTGTTTCCATGGCATCTTCCTGTCCCCCCAGCTGTCAGCAGGTCTTTCACCGTTCGGCCATGTGGCCTCAGAGCTCAGCCAACAAGGCTCTGTTTGTGGTGCTGCGGGGCAGGGCCACGGCTCTTTCAGCTGTCCCATTCCTCTGGTGCTGGATAACACTGGGCCCGGCCCGCAGTCTCCACTAGACCCATAACTTTCCACTGCTGCTCTCCTGCCAGCTCCGGGGACTCTCTGTTCGTCCTGTCCCATGATGCTCTGACATGTGAGGGTGTTGATCACCTGTCAAAATTAAGCTCTGCCAGGATGATTGTAGCTGGATTATGTTAACCAGACCGCAGGGCTCACTAGTGTCAAACAACTTCCACCATGTTTGATTGTTAGTCTGCCATCAGCATGTGCATGTGTTTGTGATGAGCAGGAATGCAGTGTATGCCAGTCTCGTCCTCAGCCATGCAGTGTCCTCTCACAGCTGCAGGCCGTCCTTTAGCAGAGGCACCAGTCAGGCGGCTCGTCTCTCGGGAGCCGTTGGTTAGAAACGGCGTCTTTCCCTGAAGGGAATCACAGCTGCGCTCCATACCTCAGCTTCACCTCACACTGCTTTTCCTGGACAACAGGTCTTTGCTACTGGAGCTTGTAACTTTGTAACTTCTTGTCAGTGGTTTCCCCCCTCACCCGAAACAGTGCAGATACCACCGTGACTCTCCAAATATAAGTAGTGTGGAATTGGTGGTCCTGCTGTGTGAACGGGTAGCATGCAGGCGGCTGCTCGCCGTGCAGGGTGGTCCGATTCGACACGGTGAGCTTCTGAAGGAATTTGGGTGAAAGGCTCGGTCAGACCCACAGCCAGGTTGCAATTTTTAAACTTCTTTTACCCGGAGAGAGTTTTACCGAACACACTGAACTCCCTTTTTATGTCCTGCTTCACATTCGTACAATTACATGAACTCACAGAGGAAACACTTTCGTACAGTAGACTTCAAAGCAGCATCACTGGAGGAACTGGAGGGGGTTTGCTTTGCTCAAGAGCACCTCAACAGCATTTGTGGAAAGTTGGGAAAGTGTGTTTTCAGTGACAAAACTGATGCTCTGGGGAATAAACTCCCTGCTGAGACTTTTTAACCTTCAGGCTACTGTCAAAATCTCCCTTGTGTCTTTTGTCACACCTCGGCCATATATCTGTATTTTTGGTCTTAAAAAAATCCGTGTAAATGTACCAGACTGTTGTTTTTTATTTTTAAATTACGAATCAAATCATGTCATAGAAACGTTTCCATATCCTCCATCTGCTCTCCTGTTGTATAGTCCTGTCAGTATTCAGAGCCACTCCTCTGTGTTAACACCGTGCGTATTACACCACTAACTTTCTTTGTAACATCCATCTGTTGACATTTAAAACCTCTGATGTATATAATGGACTGCAGAAAGGATGAACCAGCATCATGTAGAAGAATATAAGGCTTATTTATAATTAACTAACTGTCAAGCTATCTCACTTGCCTACTGTCAGCTAGTACTCCATTATCCACCATGCCAGTCCCACTTCCTGTCCGTCTCTAACACGAGCTGTCTCTCCTTCACCGCACACAGACACACTTTCACTTGGTGTTTGTTGTAAACAAAAGTTGTTTAGCACTAGCTGTTTTATCCCCCCTTTCTCCCCCTCCCACTGTTTTTTCATGACTTTGTTTAGTTTATATAGATTGTATTTGATTAATTGCTTTATTTATTTGATAGCAGATCTGTGCCAAGGGAAAATACCCTTTTATTAAAGTATGAACCTCTTCCTTATAAACTCTGACTTCTGGGGTCATTTGACTTTCTCTTGAAGTGTTTGTACACATTTGCACAATACATGTTTATTTGATGGGCACGTTGATTTTTTCCCTGTAAAAAAAAATAGTGTCAAAAAAAGGACGTGGATCTTTTACTTTGGTAAATACATTTCTCTGCCAGGCTAACTGTTTCTTTCTATTTCTAGTCCTAATGCTGAGCTAAGCTAACTGTCTATTTCTCCCAAAACTACAAGAACAAATACATGCTGCATTGTAAGGGCCGTGTCTTGGCCTTTTTTAGGCCGTATGTACACATTTTATTGGCTAATGAAGTCTTCTGTAAATGACCTGTGTGTGCAACCGCACAGGGCCTCGCACAGGGTCCGTAGCAACACTTCAAAAGTAGCCCTATTCTGCGGGAAAACCGTGGACCTGGCAACGCATCCTTTTTTTTAAACTATATATAACATTTTCAACCATGATTCTGAAATGAAATTCCTGTTTGTCAATACCAATATGCATACTCAGAAATCTAACCTGACAAATTGTTGCTGCGTCGTTACGTAGTGCGTGCTGCATCTCGCTGCTCACTGCAAGGAAGAAGGAGAAAGGGAAACGGTGTCGGTCGCACGAGAGTGCAACAGATTTCGTAAACGCGTCGGGTACAGAGAAAAGGAAAATATTTTTTTTTTAAAGGAAGAATTGAATAAGTTGCTCCAGAGATGTGGTGGCTGAGCAGGTGTGCGAAGCTAGCGGGCATGCATGTCAATAAGCAAGGCCTTGCACGTCAAGTTCAAACAGGGGCTCGCACCGCCCCCGAGATATTTGCTTCATCAATTTCTTTATTTTCTATTTGCCGTTTATTAAAAAAAGATCAAAAACATAGGGCCATCCATCTTTATCCAGATTTCACCATTCAAAAATCATATTAACCCCTACAGTGATCACCCAACACACACAGGCACGTGGAGAACACGCACACTCCATGCAGAAAGGCCTTAAAAGTCCTGCTGTGAGCTGACAGTGAGATCCACTGGGTGACTGAGCTGCTTGTCTACCATATGGTGCCTTCAGGATCAAAACAAGATGGCACTGGATTTGGGTGAGAGGGGGCCTGTAATATTTGGGTCAAACATGTTTACTCTTGCCATGCCGTACTTTTAGAAAACAAGACCAAATTGTTACTGAAAAATAATTTATCTTCAAAATTGTCCAAAATGGTCATGGGGCTTTTTGTGTTGTAGATTTTCATTGAATCTATTTTCTTCTTTTTTCTAACGTCCCAACTGGATTTGTGTGAAGTGCGCACGCGTGTGTGTGTGGTGAAGTTAAGCTCCTCTCCACTGTATCTTAACTTTGGTGTCACTGAGGGTTCCCAAATCTGGCTGACCACAGCTGCTCACCACGCCACACTCTCTACATGCACACACACTTTCATCTGCAGCTTAGCAGCTTATCTCTGGTCGGGGCGACCGCAGA
Organism: Semicossyphus pulcher; assembly: GCF_022749685.1. Taxonomy (NCBI): domain Eukaryota; kingdom Metazoa; phylum Chordata; class Actinopteri; order Labriformes; family Labridae; genus Semicossyphus; species Semicossyphus pulcher. The sequence goes on from NW_027211603.1 coordinate 18,308,308, forward strand.
GAGTCTGCCTCTTGGCAACATGATATGCCCTCCTCTCACGAACACGGCTATTTGTGTAAGCAAGGCGGTGTGTAACCCAAAGAACTTGTATCATCATTACAAATGGTTTCTATCCTGACACAGCTTACAGGTTATTATTACTGCTGCTTTACACATGTCGGCTATTAAAAGCATCGGACGGACACGTCAGGGGTGTGAGTGAGTTGTTATGTGATAATAGGAATAGAAAAGTATTAAAGTCAAATGACTCATTCCTTACTTTAGTGGTTATAACTTTGATGGGTTTTTTGAGTTAAAATGTTTTAATCAATATATGGACCGACAAGTTTTCTACTGGGGTTTAGATCAGGCCAAATGTGTGCACATTTAAACTCAGCCCCTCTGATGGGACGGGATTATTTGTGCTCATCCTGGAGATTTTCTTTTTTTAAAGACATAACAGGAAGTATAGTTCTAGCTTAAGTTGTACAATTGCATGGAATACACAAACAATACAGATACGCCTCTAAAGTCTATTAAAAAGCACAGGATCGCTTGCAACATCATTTTAAAATGAATGAACTAAAACGAAAAGATTTAATTTCAAAGATTTCAGTGTTGTGCTCTTTGGCGGCACCTTTGGCGATAAATGGTAATCAATGACGGACACTCCCCAATTTAACCAGACGTTCACGGTTGGCTCCCTTTGTAACGGTTGTAACTCTTGATTTTCCTCGCTGACGGTCGCTTTCTTTTTTAGACTGTTTGCCTTCATTTGAGCGTCAAATATTGTTGAAGTTGTATCTGTAGTCATCGATCTTTTCTTTGTTTGTTCAGCCATAGTAGATTACTGTTTACTCGCAACACTTGCAGAGACCGGAAAAGAAGCCGCTTAGGTCCGCCTACCCTCTCTGGCAGACCAACCACTGCTGGCTGATGGAAAACGCGTCACTAACTGGGCGCCGCTTGTGATTTTTTCCGCCAATGTCGCCACAGACACCCAGTCCGTTATAATACTATATACTGCAATTACAAAGGCTTTCATCAGTGAGCCACAGGCTCAACCACCATTGTGTTACATCATTCGGTGATAGATAGTGACTTAACAGACATTTATCTACATGGAAATCTTTAAGATACATATAAAATAGTAAACACACATAATCAGCTGATCACCAGAGCAGAGACATGAATGAACATAATGATAACAGAATGAGTGAATATGAAAAAGTCTTCCTGCTTGAACTTTCCCTGAGCTCCATTTGAAGTTTACACCAGTGAGCTTCAGTTAGTTGAAAAGATAAATCACTGTTTCACACGCTTTTGGCCTGTTCCACGACTGCTCTGCATGAAGCTGTTTGCTTTGTTATACTTGCCATAATGACAGCGATGACAACTGAGTTACATTTTACTCAGAGAAGATAACACACATTAGAGCAGTAGCTTGTTTACAATCTTTTTACCTTTTGTTTCTGATTGTGAGTGTATAATGACGAGGTGGTATTGTGGATGTGTGAAATGCAGATTGTGTGTTATAACCCAGGATCCTCCATCCTCTGCTGTGATCTTTGAAAAAAAGAAATGCTCAAAAACTTTCCTCGCGTCTTCGTTGCAAGTCTCGGATGCCGTATAGCCGTAGGCCCCGTTTCCTACTGTATCCTCCTGCATCCTCTCCTCTCTGTAGCCTGGCATGAGACTTTTTTCTTTTTTTTTCTTTTTTTTTACATTTTCTTCATTTTTTTTTTTTTACCACTTTGACTTTGATCTGCACTCCTTTCAACTCCTCACATATGTTGGTAATAGCCTTGGTGTTCATGGAGATTTTCTCCTCCAGTGCAGGGTAACGGTTGGATAATGCATTCACGCCTTTTGAAATGACAGCAGTGGAGACAGTGTCCTTCCTCTCATCTGTAAGCCCGTCTCTGCTCCTCAATCTCTTTGGTGCGGGACTCTTCACAAGTGTGTCAGGTAACAGAGTACGGAGTGTGAAACATGTACTACAAGTTCAAACTGAAGTTTGCTTTAAAGAGTTTTGAAGGCAGATGGTCTACACTTGCTTTACTTTATTACATTTCATTTCAACTGAGTTGATTAGTTGACTAGTAACAGTTTTTTTGTCCACTTGAGGCAACCTAAACATATAATCCATTTTTAAGTTGATTTGTTGACCATGTTACTAAGTAGTTGCTTATTTACAAGTTCATGTAGCATCATTAGCATGTCGTTTTCCTGGCCACTTGAGGAAAGTAAGTCAAATCTTTACTTTCTTTTACCTCTTTTTTGGTCTCCACCAACACCTGAGGTAAATATCTAGTTCTTTACTTGCTAACTGCTAACAATGTTCATCAACTAGTTGCTAACGGTGCCCGTTTGGCATTTGGTGCTGAGCATGTATTGCGCAATTGTCTGATACAGCTCAAAATGATGCTATAGTCTATATGAGAGCTGCAAGTGTTTATGGAGCATCATTAGCATGTATTTATGTCGTTTTCCTGGCCACTTGATGAAAGGTAGACACATTTTTACTTTCTTTTACCTTTGTTTTTGGTCTCCACCAACTCCTAAGCTAAATATCTATTTCCTATGCTAGATGCTAAATGCTAACTATGTTCACTAGCTAGTCACTTACGTTGCCTGTTTGGCGCTAAGCATTTATTGCACGACTGCCTGATGCAGCTCAGAGTGACACTACGTGAGCAGCGAATGTAAACTGAAACTGTTGGGTCGAGGGCAGGACACCAAACCTTCCATCCAAGGTCAAAGAAATCATAAATGAATAGCTGCTTTGTGTAAAGCATGTAATCACTGCCACAAACGGCAACATACTCATATTTATCTGCAAAGTTCAAGACGAGTCTAACACCTAAAGTTCTCAATATCATAGAGGACAAATGATCAATAGATGTTGATGAGTTCCTTAAGTCCCAACAAAGTGAACAAAGGTCACTAGCTTACAACATAGGAGGCCATTATCTGAGCCAATAGTACATGATCATTTATAGATAAGCTCTATATAAAGCAATTACAGTGAGTAATCACTCCAGAGACCTGTGGGCCTTACACTGAGGGTAATAAAGAGCAGCAATAAGGGGAGTGATGGTCTCACAGCGCAGAGGTATTTAAGACTAGAATCTGTAAAAGATGGTTCACTCACATTAATAAGTCTGCCAGGGCCCTGTATATATATATATGTGCTATGGTAGGTACAATCTGTGTAGTATAATCACAGGTGTCTAACAAGTCATAGGAAGTTCACCACAGTAGGATTTTGCTGAACGGAGGGCTTTTATTTATTTTATTTTAGGCAATAATAGTCCAACCTCTGGCTTTGAAATATTGAGCACTAAAAACTCCTTAGTGACTGTGATGGAAAACCTCAGCACCAGACTATAAGGGGATAAACCCTCCCTGTGCATGTGTACTGTGTTGTTGGGAATGGTCTTGTTGGGTAGAAACAAACCCTATCTCTGCACTGCCACAGGCAGAAAAAGCAATGATATTGACTTAAATATGCAGAAATGAGAGACTGCCATAATACGTTGTGTGTGCTTTGTTTCCAGCAGATAGGCTGGGAGCTTTGAAGTGTGGATTGGCACAGCAGGGTGCTAGCTTCTGTAAAGGCAACATGCTAAACGCTAAGGATGAGAAGGACATAAGGTAGTCTATTACCAATACAGGAGCATAGAAGGGGGGAAAAAGGCAAATCCAATGATAATGTACATCTGTTCCAGTGAATTTATGAGCTTTGAACATTTTTTCATGTGGCATAAGTGGATCCTTTTTCTTACTGAATCTCACAACTTCAAAGCAGATTCGCTTTGGATAATGCAAATGATCGGAATATGCCAGTTGCTGCCTACTCAAGAGCATGAAAAGAAAGAGTGGAAAGGGAGAATTAAAGCTAATTGGCATGGCAGTCTTTTATGTTTGGAAAGAAGGGCAAAAATAAAGCACTTCAATTATTGTCAAGTTCATTCAATTAGGAAACAAGCTAACAAAGTGCTACGAAGTTCAGTGTGCCCGACCCAGGAGCAATTTCCATGAAATGTTACATTTCAATGTCGCCTTTTTCCCTTTTTATATCTGATGAAATTATAATGAGCAGGATTAAATCCACTCTATAATCACCGAGCTGGCACCACGGGGAAAGCTGCTTTGTTTAGCGTCGATGCTGTGGTGACCCGGACCAGTAGCGGATAGAGGTTTTTTCATGTGTGTATCGGATATTTGGCTGCTTGTTGAAACAGTTTGTACTTTATATCCATGCCCTCCAAATATAAGTCAGTGTGTTCTTTCTAAAAGAAATCCCTCGATAAGCAAAGCAAAGAAGTGGAGTAGTAGCAAGCGACCTCCATGATGAATGAGAGGCGGAGTCAACATGCGCTACAAGTCACTAAAAAATGGCATTTTGCATTTTATAAATGATCCCTCAGATAAATGCAGGAAACCACAAAAGCCCGAGACAGACTCTTGAGTCCAGGAACGTGTAGAGCATTAATAATCTACTGCTAAAAACAGGCACTATACTAATTCCTGTTGGAGTAAAGCTCTCTTGTTGTTAAGGATTTTGTGTTGTCATACAAACCTATAGACTGTGGTTGTTGTTGCATATAATGTTCTTCGTTACATGATATGACTGTGAATATTGTTGTATTATGAAGCAGTTAAATTGAGAGTATTCATTCATATTGCTGGATGAACTTCTTAAATGGCAGCAGTGGTACTTTACCAGAATCTGTAAATAAACTGAAAGCCCCTCATAGTCAAGTGTTTTTAATTTTTATCTAATACTGCACACATCACTATGATGCTCTATACACAGAAACATGTCCACCAATACCTTTCAAAATATTTATAATCAAGATGTTTTTGTTTCTTTAAAGCTGAAACTCAATGACAATTCATTGAGAGGAGATAAGTCACTGCATGATAGGAAATGCAGTTCTGAAAACACAAGCCCCGCTTCTGCAGGATAAAAGGAGACAGACTTTCTTTTCACCGTCGGTCCATTCTCTTCATTTTGCAAAGAGCACAGTTCAACTTTCCCAAATTACAAATCTGCTGTCTGGCCTTCTAGAGAACGACTCCAGACTTCTAGAGAGAGCAAATGAATTAAACAAGGCTCCAGAAAGTTGCATTGGTTTTTAGTAGATCATTGGAGCTCTTTCTTTTTGCAACATCAAAGGCAGCCGCAGCTCTTTGATGTGGCAGCATGCTGTTTAAGGTACAGAGTGAATGGAGAGATGTCAAGCTGCAAGGTGCCTCTGTAGTTTACGTTGAGTGCTGCAGAGAGCTGCAGATGAAAGGAGCAAACAGAGTTTGATAATGAATGTCCAACAAGTAGGACCCATCTCAGACAGCGCACACTCAGCGGGGTGCCTGCGCTAACCTTGAGCGCAGCACCCCAAACTTTGGGCAGAAGCTGGAGACCAGACTACTTCAACTTGCTTGCTGCTGAAAAAGGGGGCTCTGAGATGTGCGCTTTAATCTTCCTGTCAATTAAACCCTGGTTGACACACACACACACCCATGCACACGTGCTGCTCTGAAAGAGATGCCATCCACCTCCTCCGGTGAATACATCATTTCTGGCTTGGAGAGGATTTTTTTAATTATGCATTTTTAATGACCGATCCAGAGTGGCTGAAATTTCAAGCAGAAATTGTACCAAGAAACAATTGTAAGAGAAATCCTTGTGATCAACATGACTTTTCCTTTATGACCATGTGTTCGTCAATATGATCGTGCCTTTGCTGAGAATTGATTCATAACTATTGAAGAAATGTATCTCATGTGTTCACCATTGTGTTACCTTGTTTATGTTGTAAGTTAATGGTAAATAAGACAGCTCATTCTAAAGACGTTTAGCCTGGACAGGAGATTGAAAACTCTTCCTGTGTGTGTGTGTGCTACATTATATTCTGTAACAAAGAGATAAGATTAAGGATGATAAGCATGTGACACACGCAGGATGGGAGAACAACAATGTGTGATAAAACGAGTTAAAGCACTGACTAATCATGAGTGCTCAAATGGCATCTTGAGTGTGATAATGTGCCTCCCTTTTGTTTAGTTAAAAAGGCCACGGTCTCAAAGTGCTATAAGAAGGGGAAGTTACTCTTCAGTCATTACAGAATGGCTCTTGCTTGCAAGCAATAAAAGTCGGCTTAGAAACTGGAATATTGTGCTGGGTGATATTGTGTTATCCTCTCTCACCAATCCTAGACAAAGTCAGATTTTTCAGTTGCAACGACACAACGTTCCTGAAGAATTCCTGGCTTTCTGGAATGCTCTCCATCACAATGTACACTTGTAGTTGTCGCATACGTTTTTGTTAGCTGATGTACTCATAACTGTGTACATGTCACACAGCCGTTCCATTTTAAGCTACGGTAGGCAACATATGTTAAATTTTTTTGGGTATATTTTTATAAGTTTTCTTGACATCCTGATGGCAATCAAAAAATCAAATGTTCACAATATAAAAAAATAAATACTTATCTCTAAACGTGAGGTTATGTAAGAACTTTTAAGCATGTGGATTTACTTCAGAGCTTGTTGAAGATGAGACGTGCTGATTTGCTTCTGGGAGTTCTGAGACGTTCTGGCGAACACATCGGCACACATACATACATGAGTGCACCTGGCCCGACGCTGAGCTCACCACATGTGCTTTTGATATCTGCACAGAAAGAATGCACAGCCTTGAAACGACTGGAGCCAAAGTATTCCATCTCTGCAATGAGAGAGGGGTGGATCCGGCGCTAAACTGCACCGTTATTCATTGACATACACCTAAAACCTTTGTTTAGGGGGACAAGGTTATTCAGCACTGGGCCGCATTTTAGTGAAGTACGCAGAGCTGAACTGACTCCATATGGAGCAAGAGAAGACCTCCATGCCCAATAAACTGCACACTGAAGAGAAGCTCCTAAAGGCCAGGGTTTAAGTGGAGCTGTCTGCGGGTGTGTGCCGGAAAAAGGACCACTATTACTTAAAATGATTTTCTGTAGAGTGATTTGGATGGACATACCCAGAACATTCTTTTTTAGAGGCCAGGTGTTAACATCTGCTTTGAGAATGAACCGAAACCAACTTTAGACACCTCTGATGCTTAAGATATAATTATGACCTTTGACCCTTTGCTTTTAAAATGCAAGACCATTGTTTTGCTCCAAAAAAAGTACATAAATATGTGTTGAAAAGTAGTTTGACCTCTCTCACCCCATCTTATTTTTGTCTGACTGCCGGGGTCTGCCCTGCACACGGGTCTGTATGTGACTGACTGAGTGACGGTACTTTCAGAGCTGTAGAGAGAGAGAGAGAGTTGCCACATCGCAATGGTGGATCATGGAGCATATTGGACCTCCACTGACGCGACTCTCTGTCTATGAGTCTCTGGATACTTTGTTCGGGAGTAGGCGGGGCTGCTCCTCCGCTGCTCGTCCGCTGTCCTCACCTACGTCCGCAGCGCACACCTGCTTTCAAACATGTTGTCATCGGCCTCATAAGGACAGTCCTTGTAACACATTGCCCACAAAACTGCACATTGTCCTGATGCGGTCAACCACATACAAGGTTTTGACCTAGTCTTGTTTAAACCTACATCTGAGGTTTACAGCAAGATGAGAGACCATCAAAACACACATGAGCAGCAGAAATATTTCAGTCTTAAAACATTTGTTAGAAAACCAGAGTTAATGAGGTACAGCTTTTGGCCACATGTGTAGAAAAAGCTTGTGTTGCTTGGCTGGTCCAGGCCGAACAGGTCCAAAGATCTCTTTGTTAATAATGAAGAAGGTTAAATGAAACAAAAGGATTAAGTTGGAGCCACATAATTCCTTTGCTTTCCCACAAGGTGAAATGATTCTTTGGGAACACGGGACAGAAATACTGAGAGATGTCTTGTGGGATTATATCCGTATTTTTTTTATTGTCAATGTCTTACCTTCTTTCTTATCCATCCAAACTTTTCTGGACCCCCTACTGTGATTTGGATGTCAGAACTCCACGCTAGAGCTTGGTGTAGGATGCCTGGCAGAGAGCAGCACTCTGCTTTACACTCCCCTTGGTGGAGTTGCCTGTTTCTTATGAGAAGAAGAAGAAAAAGAAACTCACTTTAGAAAGTTTTATTTCAGTCTGTCTTTGATTACTCCTGCCTTTGTGTGATTGTGGATTTTCCCCTGTGGGGTACAGTGAAGAAACACAATAAACTAATCATACTGCTTGGTAGGGAGCTGTAATTATAAAGACGCTAAATCATGTGACTGTCCAAAAAGTAATTCTTGCACTTTTAAAAAAAATCTTGACATTAAAGAATGTGAGGAGGAGGAGTGAGAGGCAATCATAATCTGTGCTGCTGCCAGGACTGTTTGCAATACATCAGATACAAGAAATAACGGCTAGGCTGCAACTTCCAAGTTGTAACAATAATACTATTGTGACCATATTAAGTTATCACATTTTATCTCTATTGCCAACAAACTCTTCAAGACTCACTCTCTCAAGAATAACTAATGAAACCATTGAAAATCATTGGAAATGCACTGTGCACTGTGCACAAAGAGTGGTTGTGACTGCAGGTAGGATGACAGGACAGAGTCTGATATATGACAAAAAGATGAATAAAGAATGTGACAAAAATAGGAACAAAGAAATGCATCAAACGGCAAGAAAATTAAAGGTCCCAGCTTCTTAAACCAACCAGGTTATTTTTTTATGCAATAGTTCCATCAAGTGGTTGCATGACCAAACAGCAACTTCATCTACAAACGTTACTACAGCTTTCCCCTTCACAAAATGTTGGTGGCTACTCCTGTTTATATGTCAACTTAACTATCTGTATCTTTAGTTAACAGAGCTTCTGCTTTTCAACAAACTATGATTCCTCTTTGTGGTGTTACCTTCATGCAGTAACACAACGCCTGAAAACCTCTGGCAAGAGGATGTAGAAATAACATCACATGTCTGTGAGTATGGTGCAAAATACCTCCTGTAGGCATTGACATACAACTGTGAAACATTATTTGTGTTCTATTTATAAGAATCAGGGAAGTGAAGTAAGTGTTAATTTGTAATGCCTGCAGACCTCCAGTACAGTGCAGTATAACAACGTGCTGCAGGCCTGTCTTGTTTGTGTTTTGATTTCATTGGCTGGCATGGCCTCGTCTCCATTTGACAGGAGGGACTTAGTAGCAGAACAAGTAGCAGTGGGAGTTTCACTTTCAGCTGCATGAGGAAGAGGCTGAAGTAACCCTCTGCCAAACCGACAGATGGAGGGAAGAAATGTCTATGTTATGGCGGCTCAAACGTAAGTGATAATCTTACAATGGTGTTACTTTGTGTATCGTAGTTTTGGAGCTAAGTACCTCAGGTTAATCTTGTGTGTTTGTACATGTGTTAAGTGAGTGTGTATCATGAATCGACAGCAGAAAGCTACAGTGTTAGTAATGATACTAATCCTGCTGTGTCTGAAAATGTACAAATAAAGACTGTAATAATGAAGACGTGTGTGTGCTGTGCCAGGTTTTGATACTGGAAGCTGCTTATGTACAGAACGGATGTCCTCGAGTATACAATCTCACATGCATAAAGCATGTGTGCTCAGGAGCTTGTGCTGAAACAACGGACACAGATACTGCATGCACTGTGCAGCAGCGGGTCAGCTGAACATCTGGAACAGGTTCTGGACATACTTTTAGCCAAGGGGGAACTCATATGGGAGGACTACCAGAACATACAGGTACCAGGCAGGCCACTTTACACCAGTGCCAGGGAGTTACTCGACCTGGTTTATACAAAGGGTGTGGGTACCTGTGCACAATTCATCGCTGCTCTCAAACAGGTCCTGCCTGAAGAGCAGGGGAGTCGCCTCTCATTGTCTGGATGCTTTTCATATGAAGAAGAAAAAGAAGAATACCAGAGCTCATTCATAACTGAAAGACCAATCCTGGTCAGCAAGCTCCAAGGATGCATTGCTGATGCTCTCAAGGCTCTCGTTACATCAGGACACTTCACCTCAGCAGACTGCAATGAAGTGCAGCTACCTTTATACACCCCCTCTCAGCAGGTACTGCAATGGCCCATATAATTAAAAACATTTAATATTAAGCTTGAACATAAACTGTGGTTGGACAACTTCCTGTTATTGTTTTCACTACTAACCTGTAGTGTAAAATCCCTTATTATAATTAATGATGTAGTACAGGAAGTGACTAATTTGTGACTAATGCAACTCTTGTACAGTTAGTATGAAGTTAGCAGCAGCAGACTGTTAGCTTAGCGTTTTAGCTTAGTCAGCAGATTGGAGATGGTGGGGAAAGCTAGCCTAGCTCTGTACAATGTTAACAAAATATGCATACTAGCACCTCTGAAGCTCACTATTAAACTGGAGCGTTGTCAAAAAAAGTAAAGTGACTGGCTGAGAATTAGTCAGTCACAACCCAGAATCACAGCAGTGTGTTTTTTATATACATATAACTTGTTAGCTAGTCCACCTTGGACTGGCTGGTTTCACAGTCTGTGTGCTAAGTTAAGCTAAATCCTGGTGCTTCATACTTAGCTTACACACAGGAAAGCGGTTTCAATCTTCTCATCTAACTTGTCAAAAATATTTCCCAAATGCTCTAAACTTTACTTATAACTATTTTGCTACTCACATGTCAAACAGGCAAGGCGTTTGCTTGACCATGTAAGCTCAAAAGGAGAATCCGCTGTGACATTTGTGCTACAGTACATCCAGCAAAAACAGGAAGTTGGATCGCCACTGAACCAGGAGAAATTGAATTGTCCTAAAGGTATGCCAGTAATTTTTTTTTTTTATCTTGCTGGGAACTATACTAACAGCATGTTGAAAAATTACATTGGCAGCACACCAAATTTAAGAGTTATCATCTATTCATCATGTATCTGCTCTCCGTCAGAATTGTTAAAGTATCAGAAGAAGCTCAGCAGTTCAGTTTCTGCCCAGTCCTGCTTCCTCAGTACCTATGGAGGGACCAGCCACATGTCTCTGGATGACATTTACACTGAAGGCCAGCTGGAACTAGCTCATGACTGTGTTGATGTCCATGGACCTTTGGGCCTGGAGGACATAGTTGGTGCGATTGGAACAGCGAACAAGGAGGCCGACACTGTGCTTGTGTCTGGAGAGGCAGGCAGTGGGAAGAGCACGTTATTCCAAAGGCTGCACTTGCTTTGGGCTCGGGGGGCCGCCCTCCAAGACTTTCTTCTTCTGTTTCCATTCAGCTGTCGCAGGTTGAACTCAGAGCACAGGGAACTGTCTGTCCAAGAATTACTGTTTCAGCACTGCTGCTGGCCAGACAGGGAGCAGGAAGAGATTTTCCAGTTCATCCAGGACCACCCACATCTCATCCTCTTCACCTTTGATGGCCTGGATGAGCTCAAGCTAAGGTTTTCTGATGAGTACAGGCTCTGCTGCCCCACCCAACGTGCGCCTGTTCACATTCTATTATTCAACCTAATCCAAGGTTCCCTAATGAAGGGAGTGCGGAAAGTGGTAACGAGTCGCCCAGAGGCCGTGGGCCCAGTGTTGAAGAAACACCTTCGCAAAGAGGTTTTCCTGAAAGGCTTTTCACCAAGTGGGATTGACTGTTTTGTGAGGAAGCATCACTGTGATCCCACTGTTGCTGCTAAGGTTTTACAATCCCTACAGACAAACAATGCTTTACTTGGACTGTGTCACAGTCCAGTCCTCTGCTGGATTGTCTCACAGTGCCATAAGGAGCTGCTAGGCTGTGGAGAGGGTAGCCCACAAACGATCACAGATGTTTACCTGATGATCTTACAGCACTTCTTTCAGCACCAGAGTTCCACAAAGAGCACGGATGGGTCAGGTTGGCTTCAGGAGCACCTAGAGACAGTCCTGCATTTAGGGCAACTTGCCTTTGAGAGTATAGGAACTGCCTGTTATATCTTCTCTGGTTCAGACCTGGAGACATGTGGTGTAACTGAAAAAGATATCTGCTTGGGCTTTCTCATGCAGAGCAAAGATATGTCCTCTGCCCACAGTAAACGCTATGAATTCCTGCATTTGACAATGCAGTGTTTCTTTGCTGCTCTGTACATTGTTCTGTCAAATAACAATGACCGTTCAACTATCCAAAAGATGTTTGAGCTGAAGGACATCAGGGAAACGGGTCTGAGCAGCAGATGCTTCATGGCCTGCTTGCCTTCCTCTGAGAAAGAAGAGCAGGGTTTAGAGGGAGAAGCTACAACAGCTGAAAAAACAAATGTGCAAATCACAGCCACCTTTGTATCTGGACTACTGTCCCAGCGCCATCGAAGTCTGTGGATCCACTGCTGCCCTGGTGCTGTTATGGAGAAGAGGATCAGCCAGGTGAGCAGATGCCTGTCCAAAGGCATGCAGAAACACTTCAGGTCCATCCCTAAACCTGTTGAGGGGGAGAAGAAGAGCATGCATGCAATGCCAGGCTTCGTCTGGCTTATCAAATGCATCTATGAGATGCAGGAAAGCAGGATTGCAAAAGATGTCATGAGGAAGCTGGAGGTGGACCACTTCAAACTGACCTACTGTAACATTGGTCCAGTAGAGTGCACTGCACTTGCCTATGTGCTCCAGCATTTAAGGAATCCTGTCGGCCTCCAGCTGGACAACAACTCTGTGGGCGATGTCGGAGTGGAGCAGCTTCTTCCCTGCATGCACATTTGTAATTCTCTCTAGTGAGTATGAAACTAATTTATTCCTCTAACCACCTTCTCATTATACTGACCAAAGCAGAATAAGGCATAAAAACACAAGGTATGCTAAAGTGCTTTTTCATTTTATAGCCTCAGGAATAATAACATAACTGATGAGGGGATCCGCAAACTTATTGCTAAAGGTATCCAGTGTGACCACTTCCAGAAGATTGCGTAAGCCTGTCAAAATGATTAATAACACTATCATGAAGTTTGAAATGACTTTTGTTGGATAATCTTTCAGTCATTTTGTTTTTTCTAGGCTCTTCAACAATAAGCTAACTGATGCTTGCACACAGCACCTTTCCCATCTTCTAAAGACCAAGCAGAATTTCCTGTCTCTAAGGTCAGAGCGTAAAGTATCTTCAGCACTCAGATTAGACACTTCTCTAGAGCTTGGGGTTGTGTTAAAAAGCAAATGAACCTCTCTATCTTTTCAGGCTAGGAAACAACAATATAACAGCAGAAGGAGCAAAGCAGCTGGCAGAGGGACTGAAGTACAATCATTCACTGCAGTTTTTAGGGTAAGAGTCATCCTGCAATGCATCTTATTGGTGGTGCATTTTCTTTTTTTCTTTTTTTTACTCTTTCTTTGTATTCTCAGGCTTTGGGGCAACAAGATCAGGGATGCAGGAGCGGAGGCCCTTGCCGAGGCCCTAGAGAACAGCAAAACTCTGGTGTGGATGAGGTAACACTTGCTTTAAATATTGATACATGTTGGGTCAAGAAAAACATGAAATTACAAATATGAAAGTACTGTACCTGTGTGTCCACAATGGTACTCATAATCCAGTTGTAAAATATGATTCTGTAAGTTGCCAAGTATACATCTCTGCACATTTTGCCTGTCAGCGATACATCCTCCTGCAGCTGTGCAGTACTTTACTTGAATATGATTTCATTTTTATGTCATGGCAGCCTGGTAGGCAATAATGTAGGAAGCGCAGGAGCGGTTGCCCTCGCCAACATCATCAAGAACAGCACATCACTGGAGGAGCTTTGGTAGGTGTTAGAAACTAGTTGTTTGCAATGACAATCAATATGACATTTCTTTAACAAATAGCTCATTTGACAGAGGAGCACTAACTATACTGTATCACTTAATTTGCTCCACCCGCTCTCCACCCTCTTTCTTCCTCTCAAAGGTTGTCAGACAACTGCATAACCAGACCAGGAGCGGAATGTCTGATACAAGCCCTTAAACATAACACTCATGTGAAATCACTATGGTATGTGATGAACATCGCAACATGCACTCACAGATACAAATGTTCTCTCTGTTTCTCATGTGGATGACAGCCAACATGTGACTGGTGGTTGTTTGCATCACCCGATTGCTTGTTTCAGTGCAAAGATAAACTGTTGACACTACATCCTATTATGGTTCTGTTTCCATTTATAAACTGGCTGCGCATTGTCCGTGATTGATCTTATCTTTTCCTATTATGCTGCAGGTTGAGAAACAATGACCTCAGTTTGGAGGAGGTAGAGGAGATGACACAACGTGAATCTAGACTCATCTTCTGACTGGGCATCAAGTTGGCAAAGGACTTTCATATCGCTTGAAGGAATGTTTCTATTTATTTTTATATGTATTATTTTCTCATGGTGCATTAATGTTGGGTTCTTTCTAAAAAATACAACAAATAGTACATCTACATGTGAGTTATTTGTGAAGGGTCCTGAGATAACACTTGTTATGATTTGGTGCAATTTAAATAAAGATTGGTTGATTGATTATCGGACATATTTTGCAATAAAGTGGTCAAATATTTTCTACAGTGTACAGATATCTGTTTGGAGGACCAAAATTCCATTCAGTGTGCATTCAGAAACACAAAATGTTTCAAATTTAGTTGGGGAAAGGGTCACATAAGACCATACAAACAGACGTACTATCACACTTAATAACACAAAAATAATTATAATAATAACACAGTTTGTACCGTTTCTTTTTCGTAAAAAACAGCATTTTGTCTCTACTGAAAGTGAGAAACAACCAAAGTTTAGTTATTTACAGATTTAAGGTCCTTTTCTGGAGTATTTAAACTATTACTGCTTTATTTGCTTCTTCTACACCCATACATTATAGATGAAACATTGTTTGCTTTATTGCAATGCATTTATTGGACACCTTTGGTTATTAGCTTCAGATAAACATTGTCAACCAAAGCATGTGATTAGCTCAGAAAATATTATACATTGATATATTTAACCTCAAATCATTGTTTAAAGCGGGGTACCTCTACCTCAACAATTGTAAACATTCAAATGCTTACCATATATGAAATTATCATTATTTATAATAATCCCATGATATACTTTATAACACATTATATAACAATTAACAAAAGAGGCCAAGGGTTAATATTTGTTGAATTGGTTCCATATAATTTATTCTAAAAGGGCCTACATATTGCTGATAAAATACATAAAATACATCATCCCCTGTAGTTGACAAGTGACAGCATTATCTGTCGAATGCTACACTTCAACCGAACTATGTGTTCTGCCCATAGATATCTGCCATTCATGGGAAAGCCCCACGGGATGGGGCTTAGTTACAAACACAATGAAGAGCCAATCAGCGCTTGAGAAGAAATCAAACGACCAATGCCTAATGTGGAGTGCGATGACGTCATACATTAACTTCAGTGAGGTCGTCTCCTGTAAATAATATATCTCATAACTGTGGCGATACACTGTATTATTTCTCGTATTTTCCTGGGAGAAATGATGTATCTCAATGATGATAGCACACTGTAGAAGATGGCAGTCCTCTGCCAGCCTGCGGCTATCGCTCAGCTCGTTAGGCTAACTTTAGCGTGATTCTTAGCTGGTTTGGACGCTAGCATTAGCTAGCCATTTAGCTAATCAGAGGTTATTACGGGAGGAATTAAGCTTGTATTCAGAGGCCTGTATCAAACTGAAATGGATATTTGAAATGACAGTCACCTGTTGCCTTTAACTGCACTGACGCGTATCAAAGGTAAGGTGTTTATGTTGTTAATATTGAACGTAAGCGACTATTTGGTTCATTTTAGCCGACCGTACGTTAGCTACTTCCCTCTCTTAAAGGGCCTTTGACTGACAGCTTTTGCCTGGTGATGAGGCACTGCTGCTGTGGTTGTCAGGGAAAATGTGACTGAAAACGAGTAACGATATTACTGCCAGTGACTCCGACACTTATAATATTTGTGGTTGTCGCTTAATAAACGTCAGATTAGGTCAGCGCGAGCCCATGTCTGGTTGTAATGACTTTTAATTTTCTCTCTGTGTTGTTTCTCAGCCCCGTGCGGCGTAAGCTTTAACAATATTGTTCTAATACGAATATATTCTTACACTGACTGTTGACCTTTTATTTAAAACCACATGTAATAACCACATGAATATTGTTGAACAGCCTTTACTGTCATGCTTGAAACAAATGACGGATGTGGTGCGAATGTGCTCTAAACCGAGCCGGCTGGTTGATCATCATATCTGATTTGTCATCAGGGCAGGGGAAATCCAATTGTCAGCCATCTGAATCTCACCCTGGGTGTCGGAATAAGTCAACAGTCTGCTCACTGGTTATTTATAGAATATTCAAATCAGTAAATAAGAGTGATGTCTCATGAGGTCCTGCTTAAAACAGGGGGACTGCACAGTGATGACTGAGCAGTAGAGAGGGAGAGTACACAATCTAGCAAACCATTTATGAGCTATAGATTACACAACAACAATAACCACCACACTAGATTAGAGGTCTTTTAATTTGAAATCATCATCTCCACCCGTTTTTCTGTATTTTTACTGAGGTCACTATTCATCATTATTCAGAAAAGAGTTTCGTCCACCATAATGCAAGAACAAATGTTTTGCCAAATGTTATATCATGCAAAGCAGTTTCTTGTTTCAATATGGCTTATCGGAAAGCCTTTTACAACTGATTAATGAAATGATCTCTGATTCTTTAGGTCAGAGTCTGCTTTTAGACAGAACAGACATAGTGCTGATACTTGCTTTCAATTTGTGTATAGATATGATGTTGCACTGACAAAATGCAGTTTTCTGGAGTGTATTGTATTCCTAGCTACAATAATCCTATATTTACAATTTGCTTGATTATTTACAATTGTCCTTGTTTTATCCATTGTTGGACTTAAACTTCACTATTACATGTCACCAAACACAACCAAACTGTAACAAACGTAAAGACAGCTGTATTGAGACTTTTTCACTGTCCCATCTTAAGGAATATTGCAATTTTCCACACATAATTTTAAGTGTATGTGTCTTGTCCTTGAAAATTGTTTTTAACTGCCAAATATTAATATTCCTACAGACCAGAGGTCAAGCTTGCCTTGATGTTGAACCTCCTGACTGGCATGCAGCCATGAGCTCTGCACTGTGGAGCCAGGAGAAGCCCAGCGGGGGCTTCAGGGAGGACTGGCGCTTCTATATGGTCATCAAGGAGTGTACGGTGGAGAAGCCTCCCCAGAAGACCCTGCGGATCCCTCGTGGCAGTCTCGGTCAGGCCTGCCAGGAACGCAACAGCCTTGGACGAACACTGCCCCCATGCAAGGGCAAGAAAAGTCTCCGCATACTGGACCAGACCAATGTGGTTCTGAGCCTAGACGAGCGAGACGTCCTGGAGCTGGATGAGAAGCTGGCTGAGCTGCTGTTCCCCATTACCAACTGCGAGGAGCGATATGCCCTGCTCTGCAACAAGTCACGGCTTGAGCGTGTCCGTGATATTGACTGTGGTTCGAAGGTGCGTGTCCAGCTGCGCTCAGGGGATGAACCTTTACCTGGCGTGGTCCGCTTTAAAGGCTCACTGCTCCCCGACAGAGCCCTTTCTGGAATCTGGTTTGGAGTGGAGCTGCTGGTGAGTAGCTTGTGCATAGTTATTTTGTGTATTTGTTATTAATTGTTATTGCAAACCAGCTGTCCACAATGAACATTGTGTCCATACCTGCACCTATAAACAAGTTGAACACAGATTGCATCTGCGTGTACGTGGCTTGTGAAAGTTACTTTCAGTTTTGTACGACACAAAAGAAGGAGCCTAGAACTGGTTCTTGAGAGGACTCTAAAGGTAGAAAATCATGCTTGACCTCAGCTACATTTTCTAAATGAGCTCCTTACGCCCAAAATTTCAGCAGACCGACAGACAAATACATGTATGTTGGACTTTCGCACGAAGTTCTTGGGTTTTATTTAATCAATTTCTGCCTTTTCATTAACTTTTAAGATAGAGCCTGTAAACTAATGATTGTGAAGGAAAGGCTCAAACAATGCTCCAGTGTTAAGCCTGACACTGAGCAGATAATAACAAGATTTCAAGTTCTGTCTTAGCATTCCTGTAATCTCAACAATGAATCTGATTATTTGATATCATAAAATTTATTCTGAACTCTGTGTATAGCACAATAATTAAGAAAATACAAAGGGTTGCTTATTGCAGAACAATGTTGTTATTCTACTGAGTCCAGCTGTAGTCTTCTTGAGTGGGTTGATGGAGCTCAAGCCTTCAGTCTGATGTATGTCCCTTCACAAACAGATATTTCTGTGGGCCTTTTTGCGACTTAATGCCAGCAATATTAGTAATTTGGCACCAATTCCATGTAAAGTATGTGATAAAAGAAGTACAATATGTAACAGAATGGTTTTTGAGAGGATCCAGAATCTGAACGAGAAATATTTGAATGTATTCATCGCAGTACGCCAAGTCATATTCCTGCTGCAGTAATCGATCATGTGCTCTCACAGCTCTGTGATGTTGACTTCCCTTCTCTGAAGAATGCTGAACAAGCAGCCTTGCTACCTGCCCTACTTTTTATGACAATAAGCTGCTCATCCCTCTCGTTCCTGTTCTGTCTCATTCCCTACCTTTGTCTCTTCATCTTGTCTTTTCTTCCGTCCCCCAGGAGGAGGGTCGAGGCCAGGGCTTCACAGAGGGCTCCTACCAGGGCCGCCAACTTTTCCGCTGTGAAGATGAGTGCGGTGTGTTTGTGGCGCTGGACAAGCTTGAACTCTGGGAGGATGATGATGACGAAGCCTTGGGCGAGCTGGAGGTGGACCATGTCAATCTGGTGGAGGATGACCAGGACTATCCTCCCCTGGAAATCAACTCCAGGGTCCTGGTCCAGACCAGGGAGGGACCAGAGAGAGGCACCATCATATTTTGTGACCTGCTACCGGGCAATGAGAGCCTGGGCTACTATGTGGGGGTCGACATGGTAAGGTCTAAAATTTAGATCTAAGGCATATTTCTCCCAACAATATCACTCGTTTAACTTTATTAAAAATGTGCTTTTCTGCTGAGAGTAAGATGAGTAGATTGATATCACCTCAGTGTTTAATTTAAAATCTACGGCAAGCAACTGGCTAACTTATCTTAGCACAAAGACTTAAAACAGAGTAACAGCTAGCATGGCTCTATCTAAGGGTAGTAAAATCCACCTACAAGCACCTGTAAAGGGCACTAGGTAATCCATTGTATCTTGTTTATTTTATCTGGAGTGTAACAAGACTAGGACAATGTGTCACAAGGACTCTCCTTATGAGGCTGATGACAACGTGTTTGACAGCAGGTGCGCGCTGTGGACGTAGGTGAGGACAGAGGATGAGCAGCGGAGAAGCAGCCCCGCCTACTCCCCGAACAAAGTATCCAGAGCCGTATAGACAGAGAGTCGCATCAGTGGAGGTCCAAAATGCTCCATGATCCGCCATTGCGATGTCGCAACTCTCTCTCTCTACGGCTCTGAAAGTACCGTCGCTCACTCAGTCAGTCAGTCAGTCAGTCAGTCAAAGACAGACCCATGACCCCGGCGGTCAGCCAAAAATAACGTATTGCTGTTTATGTTGGGGGCTTTTCTGGGTAGGGATCAGTAACTTCCTCGCGTCTCTGCAGCTTGCTGTGTAGTTCCCACCAAAAAATAGCCTAAAATAAACCCTATTTAAGTTATCAATAACAGAAACAAAACTATGTTAATAGAAATAACCACAGTGTATTTGGTTGCATTAAAATAGCACAGGTGACCACAGAGATCAGGACACTGATTAGATGTGTAACGGGCTGTCACTTAAGAGAGTAATCGGCTGCATGTGTATCCATGTCGTAGGCAGGCGAGAAGACAACTTTCCATTGTCTCTTAATTTTCTTTGATCAGATTTTAACATTGATATCAGTGATCAGAGAGCACCGCTATTGTCATTACTTGGTATCTAAGTTTATTTTGTCAGATAACAGCCTGACAATGAAATAATGATTGATTCAACCGGCTGTCTGTCGTTACCAGATGTTTGCTCTGATGAGCAGTTTAGTGAATGAGTGAAAAGAGGACGAGGAAGAAGAGATGAGGCCAATTCAATGCTGAATGGTGTTTCACTTCCTCCATCTCTGCTCGACCATTCAGTGTCACTGCTTTTGGTAACTGTTCACCTTCTGAGGATGCAAATAAAGTGTTTTATAACTGGAGCGGTCTCAAAAGAAAGTAAAGTAACTAGTAAGATAAGTAACTAGCATGCTTTATTAGTGTTTAATACCAGCACATTTTCAGTATTGTGATATGCGATCAGTGTGAAATTAACATTGAGTTTAGTCAGCTGTTTGTAATGAAGGGAGATGATGTGTGACTGAGGATGCTCCTCTTCTGTAGAGGGCAGCAACGTGCAGAAAGTTACACATTCCACTTATTATATTAAATTCTTGGAGCTAATGTCTCAGGTTTTCTGTCATGTAGCTTGTGTTTTTGTTTTTCTTTTCCCCCCTCTGTACAGTAAGGAAAGATGTCTTGTTGCCTGGGCACACAGTAGCTGGTATCTATGACTACTGTTGTCAGGCGGGAGTTGTATTGTAGCCATAGAGAGATTGAAACACATAACTGAAGCATTTGACTGCTGATCGTTAGCAGCGGCACCAACAGCAGCAGCAGCAGCAGCAGCAGCCCACTCAGTGCATCTGAGCCACCCACACAAAGGCAAGGCAGTCACGCGGGGAGTGAGGTAAAGACTTAGTGCTGTATGACCCAACAGCGTGGCAAGGGGCCAGCAGGCAGCTGAGGGGAGCCCACTGCTCTGCCTCACTCTGCGTCCAGCCTCGCCCTGCATGCTTTAGCTCGTGGCACTGGCTTCACTGTTACCTTAGATTATTCCGCTGGAGCAGCATCCCGGACTCAAACTAAAGTGGCTGTGCTTGCAGAAAAAGTAGAGCTTTGAGATGGAAGAGCTGCTCTTTATCTGAAGAAGATGAGATGAGCAACTTGGATTCAGAGGATGCACAATACAGTGGATCAGGCTTGCACATCAGTTTTTAGATAGAGCGATAAGACAATCATCAAGAGGATAGTAGGACAAGAAGCACGTGTGGCACCAGCTTGATCACTTTCACAGAGATGAAGAAAGCCTGCTTGGGTCATAAGGTTCTCATGTGTCCAACTCTTTCAGGACAATCCTATCGGGGACTGGGATGGTGTGTTCGATGGGAAGTTGCTGTGTAATTTTGCCAGTTTGGAGCACACCCGACTCGTACCCATCTGTGACGTAATGCCAGGTGAGTCACCTCTTTTTTTTTTTTTTTTTCTTGAAAACATTCAGCTGTCGCTCTCGGAGCAGCTCTGAGCTCCTTCTGAGCGGTCAGAGTTTGTGTTTTGCTTGCAGCGGGGAACAGAGAGCCTTTTGTGTCAATGGCTGACTTGTTTTTGAAAGTCAAGTGACATACTCAGGCTCTTTGTTCTCCACATTGGCATATTAATTTGTTTATGTGTGCCACTGCCACCGCTGACTATTCACCACCGCACTAAAAGTGGAAGATTGGGGTTTTCTTAATTTTGCAGATTCCTTGTGCACTCTCTAGACATGCTACATGGAGTATACATAGTAGCAAATCACAGCTCAGAGTTCCTCATTTGTCATGCTTGTGATACTTGCTATTTAACGTCTCCTTTTGTTATTGTCAGCCTGTTTGCAAAGCGATGCAGAAAGATCTAACGAAAAAAGTTATGGCCACTTTGCGTTCAATTTGATATCTTAGGCCTGAAACACTCTCAATCTGTTGTCATCGGCTTGTAAGAGAGTTAATTCCTTTACTGAATGGAGCATAGTACGTGATCCCACATGGCAGTGACTAAAGAAAAGTGTCACACAGAAAACTAAAACAAACTCTTGTATTGTCTCTTATATGTTTAATTGTGTTTATCCAATTGCATTGGGAAATGGGTGAGGGTAAATGTAGATTAACATGCACTGCATGTTGTCTGTGGAAGACATTTAGCGCTTGGTTGTGTAACGTACACTGAAGGGGTGTTGTGCCTCTAATGTTGATGTATTTCTGGGCTGTGCAGAACTTTCGATGCAGGACCAAAGGCTGCAAAAGCACAGTTTTGCCCCCAGAGGCACCAGCAGTGACAAGTCGTCCTCTGGCCAAAGCAAACCAAAGAGCAAAGGTACTGCACTGCTGTTCCGATACAAACCTAACACATGTACCCACAGCTGGGTGTGAGGACGATTATTAAAGGGGCATTCCACCCAAATGGTCCGGTAGTGATTCTGCTTTCATACATTTTGATTTGACAGTTTTCGTCATACCTCTGAGGTAATTTCCTGAAACAAATCTTTCCTTTGTTTCGGGGAGCTCCTGAATGAACCAACTCGTTCAAACTGTTTTTGGCAAGCAAAGTGAAAAATAAAACCGTTTTGGTGGAAAGTCCCTTTACAGAGATAAAAAATAACCAAGAGTATGTTTAACTACATTTAAAACTGCATTGATTTGATGTGAATGTAATATGTATCTACTCTGATTTTATGTTCTTTCTTTGTGTTTCTTTAACGGAGAAAACTGACTACAGTTTCTGACTAATTGAGCTTTTAATCTACATTTTCTTCCCTTTTATTTCTTATTTTATCTGCTGCCGAAATAAGGGACTAAACTTGCTCTCAGGCACACACACACACACGTACACATTTATCTTATTATCTCTGTCTGTTTTTTTTCGTGTACTTGTGTTATTTCCAGGATTAGGTCATCAGTGTGGCAGTAGGAGCAAGTCTGAATTTTACTATACTTTAAATGGCAGCTCTGTTGATCCCCCAGCCCAGTCCAAATCCAAAAGCACATGGTACATTGATGAAGGTAAAACACGGGTACTCATGGGATGTCAACCATCTTACCGGCAAGCTCCTGTCTACAACAAGCCACGCGCTAACCCTGTCTGCTAAGGAAGACTTTTGAGGGGGCTGTAGCGTTTTGATTTACTAACATTGGGAGGATCAGAGTTCTTGGCGAGGTCTTTTTACACTGGTACTTTGGGCTGCTCTGAATAAAAGTGTCACCTAAAAGTCGCATTAAATTCACATAAAATGTAGTTTAAGATTATCGATAAAGTCGTGTATGGGATCCAGTTTCTCCCACCTGTGAAAATCAAGAGGCATTCATTTAATTTAATGATCAAGTGAGCTTTTAAAATAGTTGTAACTCACACGATGTGAAGTTTCTCATAACCATGACATACAAAGTCCCAGTGAGTTTTTTTCTCATGACTCAGAAACTAATTATTATATCTGTGCTTTATTTCTAATCTAGTATCAGGGTAGGAGGAACAATATCTCATAGTTTTGACCCATTAATATGAGATACGTAAGTAAGTAAAATGTATTGATATAGCACTTTTCACAGGCATGAGGCACAAGGTGCTTTCCAGGGTCATCAAACACAGAAATATAAACATGAAAGAATAAAGTGGCCATAAAAGCCACGCAAATTAAAGCATGAAAAAATCCCGTCCCCAGATACAGTGGAGATATAATATTTGTCTGGTAGTTGACTCTGTCTGTGAGCATTATATTATCATCCCAGCAACAGCTAAACAGAGCTGTGGTGCTGAAACCGTGGCAGCCGGCTGCATTCACCACGCTGGCTAATATAAGAGATACCACCAACACAACTGATCTGATCCTTGAACAGAAATAGTTTTCCAGTAGGTTACAGAAGAGGTAAAGTTCAGATGTCTATTGGAATAAAGCAGGAATTATTTATTGACTTGCTCCTTTTAAAGTTCTTTTTTTTTATATTTCATAGTTTAACTGGTTGTCTTGGACTGTGGATGTAGCGGTTAAGCTCACAACATGTGCAAAATAGTTGTTTACTTTGTGTAGACAGTACATGAGGTAGAACACAACATGTGGGATTTTATTTCTTTATATTCTCTGGGAGTGTAATACAAGAAAAGAAAAAAAGATACAAGAAATAAAGATAATTATCTTATTAAGCATCTCAGGTGGTGTGCTTTGACACATTCCCATCAGTGGAACTGCATTTGTTCTGTAATATAGATCACTAAAATGGATCTGTATCTCATAACTCTCACATTGCACCTTTAGAATTAACATGGAAAAGTTATGGAACACAACTTTTCTCTTTTTACCAGGTGGGAGAAATGGAAGTCCAAACAAAACCTATTTACTGTATGTATGTGTAGTAATTGTAAAGTAGTTACAGTGTTCCCGGACAAGAAGCCCTTATTTCTGCTTTAGATAGATGGATAGATAGTTGTACTTTATTGATCCTTAGTGGGAAATTGTTGATATTTAGGAGAATGACACAATCAGTTGTTGTAGGATTCTTGTAGCAACAAGTTAAAACGTAGCCGTGATATGTTCTGCGGAAAAACAACCGTCAGTGGTTTGTTGCAGTAGCTTGCTGTAAAGACCTCCTCACTAGTCTTGTCCTTCATCACCATTTTAGTGTGAAATTCCACCTGCATGGAGTAATTGGTGTGTCGAAGGCTTTTAATAATGCTCGGTGCTGCAAATAACATCTTAACTGGCTGTTGTCCTCTTTTGGCTGCAGATGCAGTTAACAGTTGAACATTTCTGTGTAACGTTTGCAGGCCAAAGCTTTAGTAAAAGCCTTTGTTCGTATCAGAACTGATGTATTCAAACAGCACGTTGGGTCATTGTTTTGTTTTGTTCCTCTTTTCGGGACACAAGTTGAATATTTTTCTTAATTTGAGCTAAATCACATCGCACATGTCATCACCAATACATGTCAGTTGTGAAGAATTTGATGACTTTGACAATGCATAAAAATCAGTTGGTGTGTTTACACAAATTCTATAAACTGATGATTCTGTGTGTGCTCACATTTTAAGAAGATTCATGTTGTAAAGATGAATTAATGAAAACCCTGAGACAGTGGAGATCAACCACAACCATGGCAGAGTATCATGGTAGATACAAGCATGTGAAGGCTGTGAAATATAGATTAATACTGAATATAAGGACTGTCAAAGCATGCCAAGGCAAGACTGGATATTTCAGTGCCTTCAGTAGTGTGTTAATAATAATGCGGACATTAAGAAAGGTCAGTCAAAGACCGAAAGTCTGTTTCACAACTGCACAGTCATCCCGTGATTCATTTTCATCTCCCTTTAGGGTCACTGGTTGGGTAATTTTTCTTTGTGGTTATTATGGTGCTTTCATTTATGTCACAATGACATGAGAATAGACCTCTCAGAGGGCATGTGGTTTAAGTCTGGATATGTAAGTTAAAGGGCAATGCCACTAATATCAAGAATTCACAGCATCTGTCCTCACAATTTTTTTTAACCATGAGATGCAAGATTGGAAAAAGTATCAGAATATAAATATAGAGCTGTAATTTAAATGAACATATTATAAGCACCATCTCTGTCTCATAATTGTACATATAATACAGTTTGTTAATGAGGTTGTTGATTAGCATCTGTCCATGCAGAATATGCCATTAAAGTGTACTCAGAGCTGTCACTGAACTGAAACTAACAGGTTAAATATTTTGTCGCCTTCAAACTGACTGTAATCTGGTTCCACTGATGCAGAATTAATGAGACCTGTCACTTCCTCTAACGGCTGATGCTTTAACTGCCAGTTTTCTGCTTTAACGTTTTTGCTTTAGGGACTTCTAGAGAAAGCTCAAACCTCTTCAAAAAGCTGTTATTGTGATGTGCCAAATACTAAATTGAAATGACCCCACAAAATGTTCAGCTTTAGCAAAGAGTGTGCATGTATTTACTCGACTGACATGATACAGCAGGAAATATTTTTCTGTGAATTCTTGAGTGGCACTTTCCTTTAACAAACACACGGTTAGAAAGGATATATATAGTGTATTGAAGGCGTGTTAATATGTTAAAAAAAATTGCTCATTATTTTTTTGGTTTTGTCAGCTCAACAGCGTAGTGAAGCATATCACAGAACACCATCAGATGGGAAAAGGAGTCTGCACACTGGACATTACGTTTAACTTGGGCTTTTGCACAATTGACCCAAACACCTGTGTCTGCACGGTGGCTTATTTCTCCCCCTTCATCATCAACAGTTTGTACATGTAAGCATTGTGTGGTGGATCAAGTTTTTTCAGCACTATACAGTCTTCTATAAGTCCCATCACAGAAATCTTTTTCACTCTTAAAAGTAGACACTCCATCTCACCTGTAGGCCAGTCTCTCCAGCAAGGTGACCCAGCAAAGATCTTTTTCTATACCTTAACAATGCAGAGACTTTTGCTTGTAATTGTACATTTCTTCTGCTTACCTGTACTAGCACAAACAAAGAATCCAAATACCTGATATTTTCCTTGACCCTACACTGGCATTGATGCTCAAACGTATGACTAAGTGCCTTACCAAACATGACACTCATTGACGAGGGAATGTGCTTACATACCGACCCTAAAAAATCTAGTTGCGCAAATGTAACAATGTCCTGCGATTCTACGTTTATGTAGCTGGGACTACTTTTCCAAGCCAGTGTGCAGACTCCTTTCTCGTCCAGATGATGTGATTCTTGTTTTTGCTGACCTCCAGTGGTTTAAGTTCTCACATAACACCAGACCTTTAACCAGCAGAGGACAGTAAAACAGGGAGATGTCAGATTGGTGCAGTCAGTCTCTGCAATAGTAAAGACCGCCTTTATTATATGCTTTGTTTTTTCCTGTAAAAATGGACATATATTAAGTTAATTTTTCTGGCTTCTCTCCTGCAGTTGGGGAGGACCCCGCGAAGTCACTTACAGACACGCCCCCTGACTTCAACCAACCGTCCCCGCCCTCCAGAGCCCCGCCCTCTGCCTCGTTATCCAGCGACAACAAGTTCCACTCTTTGCCCTTCAGTCTGAACCGAAAGCCCGGGCCCATCGACAGCATGAGTCATGGGCCTCTCTCCCTCTCTGTCCAGTCGGTGATGGGAGAGCAGCCCGAGCCTACATCACCCGCTGCCCCTTCCTCACCACAGCCTCCTACGCCTCCAAGAGGACAGCCTGGTTTGGAGGTGGGCTCTCTGGTGGAGGTGAAGGAGAATCCCCCTCTATGTGGTGTCATCCGCTGGGTGGGTCTGCCTCCTGGCCTGCTGGAGCCTTTGGCAGGGCTGGAGCTGGTAAGAAAACAGCAATATGAACTTAGATTTGTCATATTGCAGCAACAGTGGATCCTTTTTCTACAGACATGTTAACTGTTCTGCTGTGAAGTACACCACCCGAGCCTTATTGATTTTTAAGGTTCTAAATTTGGTATTAATAAATGCTCACTGTTAGTAACTACTGTATGTAATAAGATCCCCTTGAATCAGGGGGAAATCGTGACTCTGGCTTTGTCCAATGCTAACATAATCCAATGACTAGCACCTCTAAAGCTTAATAAAAACACATGAAATAGAAATCCTATGTATGCGCAGCACCACGCAGTTAGAGTGAAAATATTACCTTCTGCAGAGAGCAGGTGGTAACTGCGGCACAGTATTGTAAGGGCTGTCATGCTCTGAATTTCCGGTGATCTTGACGACACCTTTTGCGTGATAAAAAAATGTATGGGCTGTGCGAGGCTCAACGTCGGCACACGGGCACACTTTTCCACATCTGTGGAGAAGGTCTAGAGCCGTTACGCATGACGGGGATTATTATATGGACGAGCTGCTGTTGCGAGCTCCTTTAAAAAAGTGGAGCTGCGTTATGGACAGTTAAACTAGTAAACACCTGTTGAGTCTGGACTTTACAATAAACTGTTAAAAGAGCTGCCCCTTCCTCTCCCTGCTCATCGTCGATCTGTGCATGAAGTTGAGATCCGTCAGTGTGCACTGAGCTGACAACTTCTCTCCACAATCAGACACAAAACAAGAGCAAACTGTACAGATCTGCGAAACTTTATGGGTTTGTTTGCACTTGAATATCATCAGTGCAATGAGCTTTGTTAATCGGACCTTGAGATGGGGCAGATAGCGGGTGCAAATAATGCGTAATTCATGGTGCTATAAGCGGCCACAACAATACCGTGCACTGTCACTTCCTTGATTGTCTTCTTGTTGCCTGGAAACCTTATGCTGATGACAAAATTTGAGGTTGTCAATAAGACAAAAAAAAAAACAAAAAAAAATGATGTTGACAAAATTGGTCAAGAAAGTTAGGTACGAAATATCTGATGAGGCAGACCCAAGTCTAACCTAAGGCACTGGGAAAGGGCCGAATGAGTGAAAGCTAATGCTTATTATCTTTACACACATGCAGTACCTCACAGTAATTGTGTGATGTGTTCACTACATTCTCTCCCAGGAGGAAGAGTGCCCTGGTTGCACTGACGGCACCTTTAAAGGTACTCGCTACTTCAGCTGCCCACCTAAAAAAGCCCTGTTTGTAAAGCTAAAGTGCTGCCGACCTGACTCCCGGTTCCCCTCCCTCCATCACTCGTCCAACCCAATAGAGCGCTGCAACTCCATCGGTGAGTCAGAAGGACGAAGGATTCATTAAAGGCACCAAATGAACTATCTTCTACAAGAACTTCGTGTTTGTAACGCTTGTTCCACTGATGTTTTTGCAGCATTTGGGGGTTACCTAAGCGAGGTAGTACACGAGAACACACCTCCCCGCACAGAGAATGATGGTCTGGATGTCATGGTGGGAAAAAAGAAAGGCATCCAGGGCCATTACAACTCCTGCTACTTGGATTCCACCCTCTTCTGGTCAGTGCTCTCTTAGTCTAACAGTGAATACTTAACAGTGGCAGTTTGTGCCATTTTCTATTAACGTTTTTTTGACTTCGGTCGTATTGATTGGCTGTATGGTGCTTCCTCAGCCAGCAGTGCTCTGTTTGCCCAGAGGCAGAAGCTTGTTAGTAAACTGTTTTGACTTTGTCCACTGGCTCCATCAGGAGGTTGTATTCCTGCTGTGAGCAGGCTGGTGGATAGTCTGCCAAAGGGCCATCGAACAGAGCAGTCAACCCAAACTACTTCACTTAACTACAGGAGACTGCATGTTTGAATGCACTTCGACCAGAGTGGAATTATATCTTTAAATTTGACTATTCAAGAAATACAATCATATAAAAACACTTGGTAGAATTAGATTCTACTGTAGAGAGAATTTTGGCTTATGCCCTCCCATAGATTATACTATTTAATATGTATACAACTGTAATTTAAAAGTGCATTTAATCCATCATTTAGTTTACATGTATGTTTCTGGAGCATAACTGTAAAAACACCTGCTAAATATCAGCCAGAGATCATACATCAAAACTAGATTAAAGATACACGTCACATGTTAACCGTCATCTCTTGGTTGTGTGTCCTGCTCTGCAGTCTTTTCTCCTTCAGCTCTGTGCTGGACACGGTTCTGCTGAGACCACGCTCAAAGACTGATGTGGAGTATTACAGAGAGACCCAGGAGCTGTTACGCACAGAGATAGTCAACCCCCTGCGCATGTAAGTCTGAGTGGTTTTACTGCTGACAGCGTCTGCTGAAGGTTTTGACATTGATTCATATTGTAGCTTTTGACCCAGTGCTCTCATCGCTGCTTTTAGAGATGTGTTGTTTTTTTTACAGAAAGCTAAAAGCTGATAGAGAAAAGCTGCTCAAGTTAAAGTTTCTCCAGGACTTTTAAAGCTCCTGTTAGGAACTTTTGGTTTGTGTTGATTTTAACGACAGTCATATGTATCACTCACTTTAAATTTGTGCCCCTGAAAATGTAAACAAAGGCATCGTGCAGTTAATCGCTTCGTCTGACACCTACCCCCAGCAGGTTCAGGCATAAAAAAATAACTATATAGAAATAATCAATCTAGTCTCTGATGGTCTGGTTTGCTTCTGTAGCTCATGAAGAGTAATTAGAATTAATTTCAATCTGTTTCATAACCAGTGAAAAACTCTTCACAGGAGCTTTAAATATGAGCTCACCCATGATTTGAATTCAGTTATTGTGACTATTAAGCTAGCTTCTAACTTGCTTGTTCTTTCTCCTCCAGACATGGGTATGTTTGTGCGACTAAAGTGATGAAGCTGAGAAGAATACTGGAGAAAGTAGAAGCTGCCTCTGGATTTACCTCTGAAGAAAAAGGTAGGACAGTGAGCCAGAGAAGTTGTTTATTGGTCTTTCGAACGCTGTCTTGTTTATGTTTTTTTACCTTGTAGTGTGGTACTAGTGGTGCTTTCTAGTCCAGATCTTCATTGATAATCAGAGTTTTGATATGAAAATTATCAAAAACTTTCCATACATGTATGAATAAAACATTTTTAAGGATAAACAAGCAAGATATAAAGATACACCACTACAAGTCACACGAAGCAAATGAATCAGCAATTTAAACATGGCATTCACTTAGATGCTTTATTATGCAATGTTATATTGTCTACACTGGATGGCAGCATTTAAACAGGAATGTTACCTCACATCTGATTCAAACATATCTTGTAATGCAGATCCTGAGGAGTTCCTAAATATCCTTTTCCACCACATACTAAGGGTGGACCCGCTGCTCAAACTGAGGTAAGCACCTTTTGTCTACATATAAGGAAATAAAATCACACTTTTGTTTTTACTGAAACTGTTTGTAGCATTGTTATAAATGATGTTCTAGTTGCCTTTTTACAAAGGAGAAGATAGTGCTGACAAAGTTCACATTTTTCTTTCCAGTCACTAACTATGAGTAAGATACATGGTTGCAATATTCATATCTTTGATTATAGCTGCTTACAAAATCTGCAAACATTTGAGGTACATGGCTGCTAAACCACAGGTCATATCAGACCTTATCTAGATCTGCAACATGTAGATTAACACCGACAAATGAAGTTTCACTTCTGCTGTTTATGCAGATTATTTAATGACGGGCAGTGTATTCAAAGTGGTTTAGCATCAGGGTTTTTTTTTGTCTTGTTATGAAACCCCCACCTTGTTCTTCTTCTTTAGTAATATTTAAAACTATGTATATATATCTTTACTTTTTAAATTGGACTAGGTGATTTGAAGGTTCTGGGATCTTGTTGTCATCACTCGGTCTACTGTACTATCTTCTGTACTATTTGGTTATGCAGTAATATTTTCATAGTAGCTTTATAGTGATCAACAAAACATGTATTTTGTGACAAAGTCATAAAGCTATGTAATATAATATGACTTACCTGGCACATTAATCTGGCTCAGAGATGAATACCTCAGCCGTGGTGACTCTGTCTTTACAGTTTGCAGTTACAGGATACAGATGTGACAGAAAGTCCAGTTAAACTGCCTGTGGAACAATCGGCTATAAAAGGGAAAAATACAAATAACCCAAATGCTGAAGTCAGCTGATTTATTTATTCAGGTTACTTTTAAGCATTTTATAGATCATTGTAAAAGAATTCCTTTAGCTTTTGCAAACTGTGTGACACCTTTAATAACATTCTTAATCAATATATCCTAATATCTATTAATTGCTTTGTACAGCTCATGAGAGGGACTTATTGATAAATGATTGCATTTGCACATTAGGTATTTTTTTTATATGAAATTGTTATAATCAAATCCAGATTGGCCGCACATTTTAGAGTGGAAATACAAGCAGAAGACAAAAAGTCTTCGTGTTTTTCAGGTCGGCAGGACAGAAGGTCCAAGACTGTTACTTTTACCAGATCTTCATGGACAAGAAGGACAAGGTTGGAGTTCCCACCATCCAGCAGCTCCTCGAGTGGTCCTTCATCAACAGCGACCTCAAGTTTGCAGAGGTGAGTTTCATCTTGTTTTAGCATTCTTATACCGCAGATTAGCTTCAACTGAGCAGAAAGATTAGTGATAGTGATAGTGATTGGTCTGATCGAGGCTTCGTTTTTGGTACAGTCATACTTTCTATCCCCGGCAGAAACAAATCTGAATGTGATCAGATAAAGCAAAAATAAGCGAAGCCTACAGTAACCCTGTGAGGGGTAATTTGGTGGTTGCAGCTGCACAAAGGCAGAAATAAGTTCAGAGAAATAGTGAAAGTCGAAAATAAACAATAACGGAAATATAATATGAAACTAGAATATGTAAAGAAGTTCAAATATATACCCACCCAGGTTTGAAGGGCTGTCACCTCATGGGAAAATGTACATACCGTAGGTTTTAAGTTGTGCTTGAATAATAACACTTAATTCAAACAAGAGATGTCTAACACAGACAGTGTAACATGTGCTAGATAAAGGGGCGTTTATGCTAAATATATTGAATTTTATATCCTTATTTTCTCACCGTTATTATCCAAGATAAAATCACAACTTTTATGTATTCACTTAATTGTTAGGATCTATAATTTGTTAGACATCCTTTGTTAGATAAGTACCTCCTGTAGACTCTGTTGGCAGTCTCACGGCTCATGTTTCAGGTCCCGTGTGCACTGAGCTTTGCTGATGTGTCCGTGCTGCTCTGTTGACAGAAGTTTTCTTTGTGTGACCCCCCTCTCCCCAGGCTCCCTCCTGCCTTATCATCCAGATGCCCCGCTTTGGCAAGGACTTCAAAATGTTCAACAAGATTTTCCCCTCACTAGAGTTAGACATCACAGACCTACTTGAAGACAGTGAGTTGAAGCTAATAATTTTTTCCTGGGTGTGGGATGTGTTCTTGTTGGTCGGTGGTGATTCAGAGCTTCGTGGCATTTAATACTGTAATCTCACTGAGTCGTCACTGATACCCAGCTGAGATGAAGGAACATTGTGGCTCTCAAACCTTGTTTTTTTTAAAAACTTTTGTGTCGTGTGACAGCCAAAATAAAGGTGTTTTTTTTTATTACCCAGCTCCAAGGGAATGTCGAATCTGTGGAGGCCTGGCTCTCTACGAGTGTCGAGACTGTTATGAGGACGGAGATATCACTGCTGGCAAGATTAAACAGTTCTGTGAAAAGTGCAATACACAGGTAAACAACAGAGGGCATTATTGCAACACCAGCTAAACAAAGACAGTGTTGTAAAGTGTGGGTCCAGAACCGTCCATTTGATGGCGCCAAATCCAAAGGAATCCTGCCGCCTCAGTGCAAAAGTTCTGTTGCAGAAGAGCGGCTTCTAAAGTTGATTGTAACAAATTGTCCTTTCATTTCCCCTGCCAGTACTCAGTGCATTCACTGAAATATTGTTGAATATTGTCCATCTGGCAGTACAAGTTCTCAGTGTATTTTAATGAGCATGCTTTATGAAACATTTTGACCTTAAAAAGCCAAATTATTAAACAGACCATGATTTGATTTGTGCCTGCTTTTCCTGATTTAGGTCCACCTCCACCCGAGGAGAAAAACCCATCGGCACGGCAAACTGTCTGTCCCCAAGGAGCTGCAAGAAGGGACGGGGCGGCAGGGCAGTTTTCCCCGCCAGAGGATGGAGCTGTTCGCCGTGCTGTGCATCGAAACCAGTCACTACGTGGCCTTTGTCAAGTACGGCAGCGCAGATTCCGCCTGGCTCTTCTTCGACAGCATGGCTGACCGAGATGGTAGGCGTCACGGCCTTTTGGTGCTGCGTTTGTTAATACATCAAACTGATCCTTGAAGTGAAGTTTGTGAAGTCACAAAAGTTGTTTTGTAACTCTGTTGAAAGTATCTTCTTAAGAATACACTTCAGTAATTTATACAGACAAAGAAAACATTCATGCACCCTAAATTACAGTTTTCATTATGAACCAAATTGTTTGCCATAATGTATTTATTTGTAAAACAGTAAAACAGTATTCATCATTCCTATGACATCACACAATAACAACCACTTAAACTCACGTCTGACCTGTTGCAACCTTTTTGATTTGGGCTACAATTTAAGATTATTTTCACTTTAATTTATTACTGATTGTTTTAAAATTCATTGATTAATTGTTTGAGTCAAGTTTCCAGAAATAATCATCATAATTTTCTGCCACAAGAAGCAGCAAGAACTTAGTAGTGTTTGGCATGTTGCTTCAAAATGACTTACTATGTAGTTGATCATCACAGAAGTTTGTCACTATTTTTTTTGTGGATCAACTAATTGATAAATAAGGGTTATTTTGTTTATTGTATTTTGGTGCACAAATATAGAGGCATACAAACAACATAATGAGTGCTATATCTCCCTTGGCAACTTCTGGGACACTGTATAATTTGACCGAATGCATTAAGCATATCAGAAATTAGCTGTGAATATGATTTGAATGTGGCTTTGCTGTTTCAAACGATCGCACTGTTTCTAATGATGGTGCATGTGGCTTCGCAGGAGGGCAGAACGGTTTCAACATCCCCCAGGTGTCTCCTTGTCCGGAGGTGGAGGCCTACCTGAAAATGACCCCAGAGGAGCTGCACGCCCTGGATCCTAAGAGCATCCAGGGCCAGGCCCGACGCCTGCTGTGCGACGCCTACATGTGCATGTACCAGAGCCCCACCATGAGCCTGTACAAGTAGAATCCTCCTCATCCCCAACCCCCAACCCCTCCACCCCTGCCCCTCAGCCACACCACCTCCCCTTCTCCCAGGGCAGGAGATTCCCAGAGAGACCAAAAATGAAAAATGAACTAAGAGAAGAAAGGCTGCCTGCCAGCAGGGGAGCTGTCCGGAGTTAACCCTCTTTACTCCACCTCTCCTCGATGCCTGCCCGTCTCCGGAGGTTGGAGAGATGGAAGAGAGGGAGGGAGAAGCCTATTTGCACTGTGCATTAGTTGAAGTGTTGTGTTCTTCATGTAGTCCTATGTAGCTTCCCTGTGTCTCACAGCTGAGCATCCGTGTTGGCTGATGAAGCAAAGGAAGGCCTTATGAAGGTTCACTCCCTGTTCAGGGAGGAAGGGGGGAGAAGATGGGTGGGAGGGTATATTCACGTCGCCACGGCTGACGGAACATGTGCAACAAAAACAAGATGAGCTAGTGGGAGGACCTTGGCCACCTCATTTACCTTAAGAAAAGAGGAGTCGTGCTATTCTTAATCACTGTAAAAGACGGGAGCTTTCCATAACGCCACATTAAGGAAGCAGTGCGCAAATCCTCATCCAACGTGTGTGTACTGTTCTAAAAACTTGTGTAAATCTCTTAGTAGCATAGAATTCTCC
Source organism: Semicossyphus pulcher (assembly GCF_022749685.1). Taxonomy (NCBI): domain Eukaryota; kingdom Metazoa; phylum Chordata; class Actinopteri; order Labriformes; family Labridae; genus Semicossyphus; species Semicossyphus pulcher. The sequence goes on from NW_027211603.1 coordinate 18,343,301, forward strand.
AGGTAGTTACATCAGCAGTATAGATGTCAACCTACTGTGCATTTGCATTAAGACCAGAGTATTCTGCTCTTTGTGAACTGGTTTGCATATTTCCCCATCACGCTGTGTAAATGTCTATACAGTATATGTTTTGCAGAAACAGATGTAGCCATTGTAAAAGTCTCACGTTTTACTGCATACTTGCTCAACCAATGCTGCACTTTTGCTCTATCCCCGAGTGGACCTATCAGGAAACATTTAGGTTTTGCTTTTTTTTTTTCCTTCCATTGGAAGTCACAGGGAGTGCTAATTTGTTGGTTGGGAGACATCAGAGTTTTGTGTTACAGAATACAAATGTGCTTCTCTTCTGTAGCTGTAAAGAACGCTCTGCATTGCTAATGCAGAGGAGATGCCAGATAAATGCATGAAGGGAGACTTGTACAATGGCTCCTGTTGTAGAGCTAGTTGGTGGAGCACTCCATGCATTCGTAGGGTCAATGAGGTGAAATACTGGAAAAGTATGCCTGTTTTCTTTAAAGAAGGAAAGGATGATGGGAAGACTTTTACATGCAGTGTTTTTTTATGAATCCGACTTGTGTTTATGACTAAATCTAAATTATATTTTGTGTTTACAAAGCCTTTTTTTCTGCCCGTCATGGCAAGTATTGACTCTCTGCCGCTGCCTTCCATGAAGATGTGACATGCAATGTTTCAAGCCACGCACCAGATAACAAAACATTTGTGATCAAATATTATTATTTATTATATTCTAATCATATTACAAACTCCTGTGTCGTCCCTTCTTAAGAAAAGGAATCAGGGTTGATGATACAGATTTGGGTACTCCTTGTCCTCTTTCACTGTATATTGAAGTGAGTTATTGTAGTTTACGCTCTCTCATAGCAACTACTGAATGTTAATAGTGACATGTTGAACAATGTAGAGTTAAAGGACGGGTGAGGACAGAGGCACAAGGCTTGGAACCATGAGTAAACGTATATATATGTATTTAAAGTAAAAACTAATTAAATAAAATTGATTATACTGTATTCAACTTTTAAAGAGTACCTGAAGCATAACGATCATACTGTGGATGAACTCATGAAGTATCTGGTTTTTATATATATAACATAAATTGGATGAAATCAACAAATTTCACATGTTAGCATCAACATTATATATGAATATTTCCTGAATCACAACTGAATCATGGACTTGGTTGTGAATATAACACAAGTGTGTGAGCGTTTTATAAATGAGGTTCCAGCTGACGGCTCCCATTTTGCTCTGTGCTGGTTTCCACTGTCCCGGGGATCCTGACGGGGAACCTTCCTGTGTGAGGGAACTTTTTCTGCACTGCTGAAGCTTGTCACTGACTGGAGCCTTGTTCTCTGTGAGAGAAGTCTCAGAGCGGAGGATGGGATTTTGATTTTCTGTTGCATCTGTACAGTCGACATATGTAACGGGTGGAAAGTTAATGTCAGTGATGTTCCTGTAAATGTTAACTAAATAAAGCCCATTTTGAAGGGTGCACGTTGTGGGTGGTGTGACAATCGGTCTTGCAAAACTTTGCGAAGACGTTTGCTGCTTTGTGTCGGGGTGGGAGGAGATTTGTAAGCAAAATGTGATCATGTTTACCAGGTGGATGTTGTTGAGTTAAATCCACAGTTTCTCATCAGCTATTTCACTTCCACAGTACAGAGACACCAGTAAGGCTGGAAAGACAAGATGGACAGTATGTAGAAAATATTATATTATATAACTTTCTGTGACTCCTGAACTGATGTTATCGATTATTGGTTGGTCCAAATTGATATTTCTCACAGACCACAACGTTAGGGTGACAACAACATAAAAATGGCTCATTTTAAAGATATAATCTTGAAGATTTTCATTTAAATAAATGTCTGTTAAGTCACTATCTATCACCAAATGAGGTAACACAATGGTGATTGAGCCTATGGCTCACCGATGAAAGCCTTTGCATTCGCAGTATATAGTATCATTATGGACTGGGTGTCTGTGGCGACATTGGCGGAAAAAATCACAAGCGGTGCCCAGTTAGTGACGTGTTTTCCATCACCCAGCAGTGGTTGGTCTGCCAGAGAGGGTAGGCGGAGCTAAGCGACGGCTTTTCCGGTCTCTGCAAGTGTTGTGAGTAATAGTAACAGTAATCTACTATGGCTGAACAAACAAAGAGAAGATCGATGACTACAGATACAACTTAAAAAATAAGTGGAAATCCAAAGTAAAAGAAACAAATTCAACGCTCAGATGAAGGCAAACAGTTTAAAAAGGAAAGTGACCGTCAGCGAGGAAAGTCAAGAGTTACAACCATATCAAAGGGAGCCGACTGTGGACGTCTGGTTATCTAGGAAGCGTGCTCCTGCAATTACCGTTTATTGCCAGAGGGTGCCGCCAAAGAGAACGAAACTGAACTCTTCAAGATTACATCTTTAAGTTATACATTTCTACTTCTTTGTGATGTTATAATGCTACATTTCTACATGAAATATATTCCTTTTGAACTGAACTGAACTTACGCTTTAACTTCAACATGTAGCTCAACTTATCACATCAAATGATGTTACCCCTTTTCAACAGCAACACAACACAAGCTAAAAGTGAAGTAGAATTGTACTCCAGGGTGATAATGTACCGGTGGTGGAAAGAAACTGAGCACATTTAGTAAAGTACTGTATTTTAGTTTTGGCATACTTGTACTTATGAGTTTTTAATTTCATTTTGTCAAATACTGATAATACGTACATGCTCTTATTTAAATAGAATTTTGTATTTCTGACCTTTACTTTTAATGGAGTGTCAATGGTACATTTACTTTAGTAAGGGATCTGAGTACTTCTTCCACCACTGGTTAGTACACCATGACAACACAGTTATGCCTGGTCTGAAGACTTGTAACATTCAACTTGAGAATGCAGTGGTACACCGTTTTTTATCAAGTTACTCTAAAACATGACTGCACATTGCTGACCTTCACACATATCTTGCCACCTGTGTACTCGTCACACATATTAAGTCTGCTTAGACTTTGAAATGTACAATTTTTATAAACGGGCATTTGTCTGTTTTGGCAGAGTGAATGTATTGCATAGGCTTTAAAGGTATCTGTTCCCGACAGGATATTGAGTTATATCTGCTGAGATAAATGCCCTGCAAGAAGCTGATATAGAGTTTGCTGCAACAAGTTTCACAAATAATTTTTGATTCTGTTACTGACGTGCTACATCAGGCTGTTGGTGTTAAAGGCTGTTTAAGGCTGAAATCAAAAACTGTTAGAGACAATCACGCACACATAAAACAACAGGACTACGGCGTCTTCTTGTGATGTACAATTTTCTGTATCTGGCCATAAAATGATCCACATCATACACCACACCATAGTTTGATATTTGCTTGGTGTGGTTAGTGAACCGTAAGCCTGTAAAGTGCAACGTTTTACTACGATACAGGCCTTAATATTGTTCATTATTAAGATTAAATAAAAGCAGTGTGTTGTATAACATACTACACATATTACACTGGAACTGAGGGTGGCAGAGCAGCGTGTAAGCAGCGACTGTTCACTTTCCCAAATATGACATTTTGTTGTGCTTAATTACTAATATTACTAATGTTATTATTCCTATTATACAGTTGTTACTGGGCGGCTGTAGCAGTAAATCCTTGTAAAACCCAGCTCTCGGGTGTTTTTTCAATGTAAAGGTGTGTGTTATCCACTCCTGCACAGATCTCATTGTTTGCTGATAGGATTAGGATCACAGCGATCATCACTGACTTGCAAGCATACAACAACAATATGATCACAGATTGTTATGCTTAGACGTGGATAAGAAGAATTACTGTAAGTAAAGTCTGTTTTGACCACTTGGTTGGCTTTAGTCTTCTATCTGGCCTATATGTTCAGATTAAGTTCACATCCAGTGACCCAATTCCCCAGACAATGTCTAATGAAACAATACACCGGGATAAATCAACACGTATTATACATGAACCCCCCCCCCCCCCCCCCAAACAGGAACCCCAGTCCACACCTTACCCCGTTTAGTTTTTAGTCAAACTTGAAACCAGCTTAGCAAGCTGACTTCAGAAGTGCCAGATAAGTATTTGTCAACAGAACAGCTGGCACACAATGCCCTCTTGTAGCTTTATGCCACAGCATATGCCAGCCGCTCGTAGCGCGTGGTAATTTAGCCGGGGCTGGTTCTACACGAACAGATGGGCTCGAGTATTGTTATTCTCGCTCCAGCTCAGGGCCCCTGGGGGGAATCACTAAATAAAATCAAAGCAGATGGACCTCTCTGGGCTAGGCTGTGTTTATGATAAACAGCCAGTACAACCAGTGTCCGTCTAACACCTTTACCCCACCCTCTAAGCTCAAACAGGAAACAGGATTACAGTAGTTCAACATCACCTGGTTTCTGCTCTATTCACCCAAACAGCAGGCAAACCCAAACAGACAGACGACAGGAAGTACATTATGACTTTACCAATGCTTCAATAATTTCCATCCATGTCAGCGCGTCCTCTTTTAGCCCCCTGACCTTAAACTGTAAAATTCTCTCATAACATAACGCTTGTTGATGATGAAGAAATGTCTGACTTTCCTGTTCTTTCTCACTGACACAGGACTGTTTTGTTCTTTTATAACCTTGTCAACATTTCACTGCTGTGGTTCTCACATCCCTGCCATGGACGTTGGCCTTGGTGGCAGTATGGTCACAGCAAACACCAGCTCACAAGGTAGTATGGTGCCCACCCCACTGTTGTTATACAGTACATGGGAATGCCGGACAATTCTCACTTAGCGCTGAACTCCAGATCGTCTTTCATTCCCATGGGAAAAGACACTATTAAACAAAGGAATCCTATCAGGGCTGCAGGAAGGTAAATGTTTAAGGCCATTAAGACAACAGGAAAGCACCGATTTCCGGTGAGGATGAACGTGTTTAAGCCAATCAGTCCTAATTCAATATACCACTTAGGTGTTGTTTTAACTCCATCATGATAACCAGCTTTATTAAGTGTCGTCAAAGGTCACTTTCTGATGAAGTCAAAGTAGTGTAATCAGCCCAAGCGTTTAAAGCCAAAAGTATAACTCAACAGTTACTCAGTCACTGGAAGCTTAAAATCTTTGAGTTTTTCTTCAGGCCTCAGCAGACACTTATTTCTCATCATTAACCAATCGGCTTTCTTTCGGTGGACACATGCCCCTCCAAAATAACGCTCAGACAGAGATTTAGTTTATCTCTCCGTTCAATTCATCAGCAAAGGGACACCAGTGCCTCTGGCTTGAAGGTTGTCGGAACACAAAATAAGCCTTTATTTCAATCTATTGTCATTATTGTCTTACTTTTTCAGTGAGTACAAAGTGTATTTTACATTGATTCATATTCAATAAACCAATAATAACTTTCAAAATGATTTAGTGTTTTGGCAGAGGACGGCTGTGGTTGCCATTATTACTTAACGCTGTTATCTGGAGATCAAAGGTTAGAATTTGGTAACTTGGTTTAACACATTTGTTTTATTGTGATGAAATGTTAATTTATCTGCAGCAAACAAAGTGTTTTTTTCAAGATCTTGATTATAAAGGATTTAAAGTGAATCACATGATCACATGTTTTCAGCCCACAAGATTACAAGATTGAGCAGTCTGATGCTTTCATCAGTGGTGGGAGCTGTTGGATCCAACATTTTAAATCAGTTGTCAAGACGTCTTCTCTGCATGCTGATTTGGCACTCCTGATCTCTGTAAAACATTACAAGTAATAAGAGTAAACAGCCTTTTTGTTTTCTTGTGATAATGCTTTGATTTTCTTATTTTAACAAGATAACAACATCTGTTTTTCTCAAGTTGAAATATTAACTTGTGATCTCGAGATAACGACATTAAAAACAATCGTTCACAGCTTTTGCATTACTATTAATTATAGTCAGACCACCCATTTTCTTCATTTTACCATTTAAAAATAAGAAATTATTTCATTAGTTAAATTACATTAACATTTGTAGTCATCTAAGAAACACATAAGTCCTTCTCCCACGTTTTCAGGAAGGACCCTGGCCGCTTGGATGAAGCATTAATTGCCTCTAAAGCAACAGCTACCAGATGTTGTTGCTCCTAAGAGCCAGGTGTGGATAAATTGCATATGCAGAATGTGTGTAAAATATTTAAAGTCGTATCTTTCACTTAAGGTGTGAAGTGTTTTTATTGCCCATCACTGCTTTGAGTATAGCGAGAGGAAAGGCCGGCGGCCCCCCTGGGCCCGCCATGCTGGGGCTCAGCACCTGTGGTGTTAACACTGCGGATGGTTGAGGCTGAGAGTGAGACTTGGCATGGTAGTGTGTAATGGTGCGGTTGCTGCATGGGTGGGTGTATGGGTGGAGGGTGTATGAAGGGGGGGACAATCCACCTGTTCACCCTCTAATTCCCTCCTGGTGCCACCTTTAACACTGCATTATTTACAGGTGCTCTCTGGATGGAGACACAAGCTGCCGCCTGCTTTAAATATGGATGGTTTGGTGTGTATGTGTGTATCTATGTATGTGTGTGCTGTGTGTGTGCTATGTGTATACATGTGCGTTATTGCCTGAAACAGACTGAAACAGAATACCATCCACACTAAGGCAGATTAACTTACAATCCACATTGAGGCATTTTCCACCAATAAAAACTCTAAACACTAAAGTGGAAATGTTTAAAAGTGCTGAGTTAGTGTGGTTTTGTGTCAACAGAAAAGATCACCTTTGGTAAGTTAAATGTTTAAGGCTAAAGGTTTGTTAGCTTGTCTTCCTTTCAAAAACATTGCAATGTGCTTCTGTGCAACACCAGTGTTAAAACTGTAACCTTTCACAATTTCAATAATCACGTATTTAGTAATTCAGTTTTCAGTTACACAGAACAGATTCAGGAATAAATGTCTTTACTGTTTGAGTTCATGTAATGTAGCTCTGTGGATGGCATGCTAGCTGCTAGTAGTCACCAGGTTAGCTTAACTTAACTAAGCTAGCTATTTTACCACTCATGCTTTATTTCACAGTGGTCAATATTTATCATACTATCAAAGAATCAGACGGCATGAAAACAAGGTGATATTGTGAAAAGTTTTATAGTGAGTTTCAACTAAATAGCTATGTAACCATCAACTTTTCTTTTGTGATTCACTGTCACTACTCTTATAGCGTCATTTTTAGCTCAACAAAGTTAGCAGCTAGCCGGTGAACCTAAAGGAGAGTGTAGCAGATAAGGAGCCTCAAATTTCTCTCAGGAGTTGGTAGAGACCAAAAAAAGAGTGTGAATATTGGTTTAGCATGTCAGCTGGACCCAAACACAACTTCGAATGAACGATAATGTTGCTGTCTAACAAGTAACTGTGTGCTAACAAGTTGGCTATAACATAAAAGTAGATCAGATATGTTCACAACTTTTTTCGCTATTGCCAAGAATCCAAAACTAAAAACAGTAAAATCAGATATTGCAGGTTTTAAATCACAAAAGTGTGTTTTCTTTGGATGTGTTTTTATGAACACATGAGAAGTTGATGCTTTGAAAACGCACAGGACAACAATGATGTTTGTGCCTGCTATTTCTCTGTCCTCTCTGCAGGCTGTACAAAGTATAGGAAGCAGTCAGAAGCACATCCATGACCATTTACCAGCGGGACTGCCAGTCTCTTCTGCTCAGATGTTCTCAGTGTAGTAAGACCTACACACACCTCACATACTTACTATATTTTAACTTACTTAACATTTTCACCACAGTAAAGTAAAAATACCAATTTAGGATTAAATCATTACACGATGACAACACGCATATTGTGCTTTTTTCTTGATCTACATACCATCATCTGTTATGAGTTCAAAATGACTGTGGGTTAGATTAGGCTAAATAAAGTCCTGTTCCCTTCATCAATGACCTTTAACTATCAGCCTCACGATTTCCTCTCACAAACTAAACAACAATGGTCAGATTGGAGTGATTCGCTCAAAGCGATTCGCGGCTATCTGAAGCAAATAATCATGTGATGATCAAAGGCCAATTAAATGATTAGTCTGATGAGAACCTACCAGAGCTTTTTTTTTTCCCACTACAACTTTAGGACTAAAAAAGGATACCTTCACTCTGAGTTACCATGTATTAACCTTTGGCAGCATTCATTGACATTATGTTGTACTATAAGATTTGTTAAAAAGCTAATACATATCTGGAAATTCTTAAGAAATAGAATAGAATAGAAATGTAATAAATAATAGAATTTAAAGAATATATTACATAATACTTTTACCAGGAGCAGCAACCGGACCGAATCTCTCTCTTGCCACAGAATGCCTCTCCGCTGCCTGCTGGATGGACGAGGTGCACCCTGTACAGATAGATGCATAAACACTCCTTGTACCCAAACAAAGGCATCAAGCAGGCATTTCATTAGACCATTGTGTGATATGGCAGGCCGCTGCTGTGAATGTATTTATTAGTTTGCGATACATGGCTTTTCCTGTTGTTCCCGGGGCACTGGATAATGCTGGTTTTGTTCACGGCCCAGTGTGAACGGCGCCTCGGCTGCCAGCTGTCAGGCCTGATACCGTCTCATTTGGATTCCCAGCCTGCCTGCTGAATGGCTAATTAGATTTGCCATTTTCAATCCACTGATTGCTATACATGGTGGGACAAAGGAGCTGACAGCATGTAGCATTCAAGTCCGACTGTAACAATTAATAACTGCGGTAATTAACATGCGTGTTGGGCACCATTGATTATGACATTACCTGCAGAACGGATGGCCGGCCTCTGCCGTTTCATTAAGGAGCACAGATATAGACTGTTATTAATAAAGTGCTCTCTGCAGCTGAGAGGGGGTTATTAATTACACAAACTAGCGGGTGCATAGGCTAATCGAGTTAAAGCGTTTTCGTTCACAATAATTGATCTAATTTTTACTGACCATTCCTGTTGGGTCGTGTCACACGCCCCCGTGCGAAGAGAAATCACCTCATTAACAAAAGTTTAATCCTAATCATAGTTCTTGCTCCGCCCGGCTTTAAGGTCATATCTGAATGTCAGAACCATTTGAAATTGATTGCTGGTAAATTGAATCAATGTCATGTTTAGAGAAAACAATAACAACTAATGGATGGGGCAAGCAGGCCCTAAACAAATAGGTTTATTGGGAGATGTGGGAAGGTGTGCATGTGTGTTTGTGTGTGTGTGTGTGTGCAGAGGGAGGTCAGCCTGACACTTTCATAATTCATTATGTCCATAGTAAGAGAAATGTCAGGATCCGGGTAATTAGCAGCAGCTGCAGGGACCTGTTGGATGCTGGATGAAGAGCTGCTGGGGGGTGGCTTACTGGAGGAAAGACAGAGATGCAGCAGAAACAACTACAGTGAGACTGACTGAACTCTGACCATGAGCTGAAAACTTTAACAACAGTTTTACTCCTTTTTGAAACGATATAAACAATGGGCCTACTGTGTGACACCCCGGGAACCTCTGTACAAAGCACAGTACATTACATTCTATGTGTATATCATAATAGAAGGCCAGTATTCATACATAGGCTGCATGCAGATGTCAACACAATGAGATGCTTATTCACAAATGTTAGGTTCATAAGGCATCATACAGTAAATCCGCAGAACTGTCAGGAGTATTTACCTTACCTACCCTACCATTTGGGTTAAAATAAGTGCAAGATTACAAAAAGAAATGCTTAGTCTATGAAACATCTTTCCCACATGTCACATTTGTTAATTGTTTTTGACAAACTCAAGTGGCAGACATTTGACATTTGGCATCACTTCGGGTTGACTTACCCACAACACAACCCAGAAGTCCCTCTCCTTTAATTGGCTTTTCTGTTTCAGGTGACGGGCGCGCTGCCAACAGAAGCAAATCCTCTTGATCCTTACAAAGCTGCACAACATGGAGGGAAATGGCCAGTCTCAGTTTTTCTGATGTGCTCACAGTGTATATAGTTTGTAATAAAACCTGCACCTTAAACCCCACAACACGTTCCCTCTACCTCTTTGCACGTCAACAAATGCACATCAGATTTCTATTTCCCCTCCACCTGGCAAAACAGCAGCCATTTTCATCATCCGAAGCGTGTGAAATTTCACACTCATTTTTCACAACACATCTTTTAATATGCACTGCTCCTTTTTTTCGCTCGCTCTCCCCCTCCCGTGTATGAAATCCTTCCATTCTTGGCTGCCAACACCAAAAGATGCAGCCAATCATCTCCAAGCGATGGCAGTTACAATTTTCTGTGAACAATTTGCTCCCTTAAGAGGAAAATTGCTTTCAATATAAGCTCCCTTTGAAAGACAACAACAATAAAAAGATACAACTGTAATGCCGCAGCCTCTGTCAGCACTTGGCCGGGACAGCTTCAGAGGGAACGTATGACTGGGGGATGAGGTGCTTACAAGTCAGCCTTGTAATATCAGCATCTGTGTGAGACAGTCCCGGCAAATGAATCCCACTTTGAACACAACAGCTCGGCATCACATGAAAATTACTGCCATGAGCAGTAGTTGTCAGATATGCTCTTGCCATTGTGATGGTGAATTGTCATTTATTATATGTTGTGCCTGCCTCTGTCAGCTCCTGTTGACTGTGTGTATTGATTTGCAGGAGCAGAAGGGTGCAGAGGTCACTTTGATCAACACTCTGCAACACGCAGGAATCACAGCGAGCTGACATTCCATTACCTGAGACAAAAAGGGCCCAAAACAAAGAATATGTTAAGGAACACTGGACTTCAATACAGCAATATGACTATAATTAACAGAGAAATGGATGGCTTATGTTGAAATGGCTAGAGGCCGCCTGCTCCCGGAGGCTATTGTGCACTGGAGACAAGTGCGCTGTCCCCTTGATATTACATGCTTGACCTTTTGGCTCCACCACTCTGCTTGTGGCCTTGTTACATTTCCTGAGCTTCTTCAAATCAAATATGGTCCTTTCAGGTGCTTTAGAATCACCCGGCAGAGCAAGCAGGGCAGTGATTGGAACCATATAGGTACAAACTGAAAGCACTGTTGTCATTCATTTCACGACCTCAAGCAATACCTATGAAGATTTCTGCAGTCAGCAACTCTCTCGTTTGTGCTCTGGTTGTTGGCTTCACGTTTGAACCACAGCATGATGTTTGACACGGAAGAAAAATGGAGGAAAACATTTTATGCAAATGATAAAGACTGACAAGTTATATGAATTATAAAGTATAGCAAAAATATAAAGTCTACACTACAAAATATAATTCCTTTTTCCTTTGAATTCTATGCATTGACGCTTTCAGTGCGTTTCCTTGGTTTTATTTTATGTTAGGACATGATGCTATTTGTAAAAGGCACATAGAAGACAAGCAGGCATTATTATTCATGAATAGAAATCTAATACCTGCCCAAATAAACTTGATATCCCTAAAAAATGTGAGGTAAACCCTTAACTGACATACTTTTGGTTTTTATTGTGTTTGATGATGTCCACTAAGCTGCTTTTTATCCGGTTACTTAACATAAAGACCAATTTTCATAATCCTTTCATCCTTAATAAACCCATTCAAACCTCATTATGGTGTGCAAAACAACATTTGCAATCCTGAAAAGAAACCTGACATCTTGAGGCGTTTGCTATTGATCTGACAGCAGCAATATGCTTTTATTTATTAACAAGCAGTTGGTAATAATTAGGAGCATGTCTGTGAGCGTAGGTGTTTACTTTGACTGCATTATTGCAGATGAAACGCGTGTCTCGGTGCTGTGCTCGGAGCGAGAGCCGGGTTGACTGGCGTTATTGCGTGGGCCGGCCCTGCTGCTGTCGGTCGTGCCTGTCAAAGTCATGAGAGGATCACTTTATCATCGTTTGTCTGCCGTGTCTGACGCTATTGAGTAGGAGGGAGCCCTTAGGGAAATGGGGGCAGGCTGCTGTATTTGCTGTATGCTCCGTTTTTTACTTAGTTGCTAGCTTGGCTTTATCAGGATTGTTGTTCCAGCCTGTCAAAGGCTTGCTAAGGTTTGTTACATGGAAACAGCCTCATGTGGTATAAGTCAGTATGAAGGCTTGTCAAGGCCTCAGTGGCACAATAACCAAGCTGCTCTGTAAGGCCTGACTGCATTAGCATACAATCAGAACATGTGATCATACAGCACTGTGATTATGTGATTTCCACTTTGTTTACTATGTAGCACACACTTTAAAGATGTTAAAGCTTTCCTTTTTCGAACTGGATTATACTCTCTGTGTATAGTTTAGCAACAACATTGAAGTATAAGATTAGAAAGAGCGACATATCTAAAGCCATGCTAGGCGTTCTTTTAGCCAAATGCTAACATCAGCTAGCTACGAACTCACATTTATGAGTCTCACATGCAGATATTTCGCAGATAATGAATTGAATTTGGTACAAGCGCTCCTGTGTTACATGGAAATCCATCCAACAGTTGTTAAGACATTTCACTCAAATGTTTCCCTCTTGGCAGCACGACTGAAACATCCAGAGGATCGTCGTAATTGTTCAGGAAAAAATCTGGCAACAATGAATGAAAATTGGTGCCAATCCATGACATAGAGGATTAGATGTTTCAGCCTGGACCAGTGGTTGACCACCACCAACTGCCTGGTTAACATGTTGGTAGGAACCAATCCTTTCACCTGGATCACCACATTTCTTTTTACAGAAAAAAGTATAATTATCATATTCTAGATCTTTGCTGTCTCTGAACTTATTCAGATGTTTCCTTGCTAAGACCGCCATGAAGATGTAGCTCTCAGTACATGTGTACTAGCAGATGGACAAACAGACATGAATCCATCTCAGCTCTGGAGCTGTGTAACAAGGCTGAAGACAACAGTGCCCACCGTATGAAAACATGACACAACACTGGGAGCTCATTATGACGCCTAGAAGCAAATTACATGGGCTATGAGCCCGAGCACAGGAAATCACAGTATTATTCCAACGCATTACACTCAAGTGAAACTGATGCAGCTTCCTGTGAAACCAAATAGTCACGCTGTGGCCCAGTGGAATGAGGTTAATGAGTTCTGATGGGTATTAACATTAACGGACCGTGTTGGCTCGAACAGGCCGGCTGCATGACTAAGACAAACTCAAACCTGTTTATGAAAGCTTGTTATGACCGGCTCAGTTGGTATTATGATATAAATAGGTAGGGACGGTCTTAGTTGGATGTTATGGGTGATTCAGTGTCAGTTAACACATGTGCCACTGCCAGTAAGCTAACATGCCAGCTGGCTCTGCAGATTCAGGCTTAATAATTGGACATGGGTGTATGTAAATAAATTAAAGTGAATTAGCATTAGAGCTAAATGTTTTCTCACTAAATGTAGATATAAAAAAGGCTTCAGCGGAGGGCATGGCAGGACACGTGTGCACCAAACATGATAAAGCTCAGTGATCTCCCTTAACGCTGCAGACTATCCACAGTTATCATCACAAGTTTGAGTGGAGGAGCGTCTGCATACATCCATCCTGGCAATGACACCGCATGTATTACACAGTGCTCCAGGCCAATCCACAATACAAAATTGATTAATATTTGCTTTCAAAATGACACAGCTTGATGCATGGGGACTCTCCACATGTAAATGAACACTTTAAAGGAGATGAATAGCCTCAAAGGAGGATTGTAAAGTTCACGCAGCAGATTTGCATATTTATATTACAAGTTACTGATAATAAGCGGGGCAGGAGGAAGAAAATGCAATCCGTTTGTCAATGTACAATTCCTACATTACAAAAGCAGCTCTTATTAGCTTCTGCGAACTGATATGTTCAATTACTTGCCACGATTGCTGTGCTGAAGATGTATTGTATTGCGTTTTGACTTTATAATACAATTTAGATAAAGACAGGGACCTGAGACAATTGATGAGTCATTTAGGATGCCACAATGAACACGGGGGGAGAAAATTAATCTCATCTCAGCAACATGATGCTATTTCTCACTAAAGATATCTATAAAAACAAGTATGAATCAAATATCACAGTGTCTTTTTCTTATTTTTTGTTTAGTTTTGGTTGACAAAATATTTTGTACTGAATGAAAATCATTACAGTAGTTCAACCCGTCCTGCTCTGTATGACAGTATTTATGTTATAAAGGTTTCCTCTGCAGTCATCACTTTCTTTTTGTGTGTCACAGCTCGCCTTCAGCGTGGATTTCCTGTCCCTGAGGAGAGATACAAAGACTGGACACCACAAGAGGGACAAACTGCCATCATGTTTTGTGAGGGGAAAAAACAGGAAGCTCGTCCAGTGGAGTCCAGGGTGATGTCACTTTTCTCCCTTCAGCAAAGTGTTATGCCAGTGTTCCCAGTGCTCTGTTGTTGCCTCATGCACTGTGAGAGAGATTCAGGCTGCAGCCAAAAACATCTCTAAATATCTGTTGGGTTCATTTAAGATTTAGACAAAGTTATACAACTCATAGTAATAACAATGAAAAAGGCTCAGTGAAAGGCCTATTTTTAACTGTTATAGTAAGGGCCTGTGTCCACCATTACCATTACCATTGCCTATTTTAAGTCTTGTTCGTTTTTTCCTCGAAGCAAACCGTAATTGTTTTGATCAAGCTTGCAATATACAGCTGACTGTCTTGTTGTCTGTTCAGCCATCCTCAGAAATGTTCTGGTAAAGATAATTCTAGTTAACGCCTTCTACAATTCTGCAATACTGGAGTGTTGAAATTTGTTAGAAAACTGTGGAACTTTTAAGCCCTATCATATCTTGTAACTGTCAGTAACGTTAGCTAGGTGAATGCTAATGTTAGCTGTTGCCTTATTGTGGCTACAGGGTTATCAAGCATGCTGTTTTAGCTTGAAATATGACTTGATATCGTTCATCATCTTTTCACTTGCTTATAAATCCTGAACCACTGTGTGTATTTCACTCCCAACTTGGAACACAGCAGTACCACATTATCCGGCTGTCGGCTGAATGACTGTTTCTGAATATCTGCTAAAATCGCTTGATTAAATGTCTGCTAAAATTAGCTTATAGCATGACAGCGTTAGCATTTAGCTCAAAGCACTGCTGTACCTTAGCAACAGAAAGCTGCTACCGCGGCTGTAGACTCTTCTACTGAAGTGCATGTAAGATAAGAACTGATCCATAGTGGTTACAGCTAATAAGCCTGGTTGCTAAAAAATACGAGGCAGGTAGATGAATGTGTTTGCAGCCAAGTCCACAGTTAATGTTTTTTTGTTTTTGTTTATAGGAATAAAAACAATAGTTACTTAACCAGAGCTTAGTGGTCCTTTATGCAGATATAAATGACTATAATAGCTGTTATCAGATACCGGATAGACTTCAATATCTGATATGAGGGATGGGACAGAACATATGTTGCATGAAGCCATTGGATGAGAAAGATGATACTGCCAAAACAAAACACAATATATGAGTAATCTAATATGTGCCATATGTTGACCATACATATAGGACCTCCTCTGTTTGTCGAAGTGAAAAATGAAATCAAATATCACAAATGAAGAGAGGCCATTAAATTAAGATGATAGAGTCTAACCGTAGTGTAACACACACCATCCTGTGAATGGGACATTTTTGTGTTTGGCTGACACTCAATATCTCAAGTCGTCCCAACCCCCCTCCTCTCTTTTTCATCAGGTGAATTGCCTCTATTGAGCTCCTTAACAAGTCATTATAGTGTTTTCTGGAGAGGGCTGAGCCAGGACTCCAGGTGTTAAAATGCACTTGGCTCAGCTAGCAGGCCAGTGTTCCTCCTCACCTCCTCCTCTTCTTCTTTAAGTTGTTAGATGGAACTCAGGATCTGCATAAATACTATTTCAAAATTCAACTGCATAATCTGCATGCACTCATGCACAAATATGGACACTTTTAATTTACTATATGATAGCATACCATTTACCTAAACTGTAGACTAGACTCTAGACTCTAGAGTTCCCTTGAAGAAGAGGGAACGCTTACTGAAAGTGCTTGTTACAATCTTAAATGTGTTTCCTATTTAAATCATCAGCAGACGTTTAGTCAAGTGCTCCTCTGTGCACCACATCCACACTCAGTATCTAATCAGAATGTTAGTTTTGCTAATGAATTGAACATAAAAATCATCGTGAGGCAAATGCAGATTTAATTTAATTTGGTACAATTGCTGTGACTATTCATGTATGTTTGTATATTTATGAAGCTGATGTTGAAGGACAGGAAACTGCTGAGACCTTGTTCTACTGCCGAGCCATAAATCTTTTTTTTAACAAGAAGCGACAGGAACCAATTTGTGAGATTTATGTTTTTTTTTTCTTCATTCTCTCAAATATGAATGAAGAACAGACATATCTGTGAAGCAGTGATGATAACCCTAAATCGAATCAGATTGGAAAATGAATTTTAACGGGCTTGTCGTTACAATTTAAGTCTCATAAGGAGCTGCACCTTCTGTCACGTTAATTCAATTCCCCATCACAATGATCTCCACTGAATGTAGAAACTTCTGAGCCATAAAGAGGAGCTTTAAGGGCCGGCATTGCATGTTGGAGCGGGAGAGAGATGTCCTGTAATTGAATAATAAACAATGTCTAAATTGCATTTTGTCATCCGGAGTAATCAGATTAGAGGAAAAATGCAACTAAAGCACGTAATAATAACATATAAAGAAATGGATTGAGAGCAGTATGCTGGTCATTGATGGGACAAGAAGAGTCTGTGCTACGGCTCTCTGAATGTGCTGTTTTCAGCCATGTAACAGACTCGTCTCCAAAAGAGGTTTCATAGTCCGGCCAATGAGTTTGGACAAGGTTGCTCACACATGCATAAACATAAACCACGCTTTAACTGTAAGTAAAAACATACAGACTTACATGTCAACTTCAGTTTTTGCAAGTTAAAGACTCTGACTCCTGTTTAAACTAATATTTTACAGAAAAATCTTTAACATAAGTATTCTTTTCAAGTCAACAAAGTCTCAAAATGATGAAAAAGATTTTTTAAAAAGTATAACAAAATAAAAAGTAAGTAAATAAGAATCTAAATGACGGATGAAAGACCTCATTATTGAACTCAATCTTTCACGACAAAAGAAGACAGAGGAAGTGTTTTGTCCAAAGGAGAAGGAAACCACAAAAGCATAAAACCATGTTATGTACTGAGGTGGAAGAAAATGTGAAGTGCTCAATCCAATCATTTCACTTGGGGAGCTCATATAAATGTGGTGGAAATAAATCAATAAGGAAATGCACCAAGTTAGATTTCAGCAAAGATTTTCATTTACTCGAGTCGAGCAAAGTGTGAGGATATTTTCTCACCTCCTCCACAAGAGTCATGATTGTTGCTATACACCTTTTCATGCAGCTGGAAACTCAGATCTGGCTGGTTATTCAGCAGAAGAAACAGGGATCTTTTGTGTTAGCTATTAGGATATTATTACAAAGCTGTGTTAAATACTTGATTCTGATTGGTTAATTACGCCATTCTGAGGTCTGTTATTTCTCGATAACAGACCGTTGTTATGAAGAACAGACCGTAGGGGATGCGGCTCTAATGACACAATCCGATAAATTTGATGTTGGCTTGTTTACAGAGGAAAAAAGAGACAAAACAGCAGAGAGAAAGCAATAAAGGTTAAACAATGCAAAAGGTCTGCTTAACTGAAGATGGCACATGTAGTAAACATTTACATTCACTTGTTTTTTTACATTCTGTTAAATGTGATTAATAACGTCTTGATTAGCTAATTTTAACACAAGTAAAAACACCTAGCTTAGCTAATTTTAATGTGAGTTATAACACCTAGCTTAGCTCATTTTAATGTGAGTAACAACAGCTAGCTTAGCTCATTTTAATGTGAGTAATAACACCTAGGTTGGCTCATTTTAACGCGAGTAAAAACACCTAGCTTAGCTCATTTTAATGTGAGTTATAACACCTAGCTTAGCTCACTTTAATGTGAGTAATAACAACTAGCTTAGCTAATTTTAATGTGAGTAAAAACAGCTAGCTTAGCTTGTTTTAATGTGAGTTATAACACCTAGCTTAGCTAATTTTAATGTGAGTAAAAACAGCTAGCTTAGCTTGTTTTAATGTGAGTAATAACAGCTAGGTTGGCTCATTTCAATGTGAGTAAAAACACCTAGGTTAGCTCATTTTAAGAAGGCTAGAGTTAACCATTGCTATGGACGCAGCTCTCACTGTGAGTGTAACTGACTCTATATTACGTTGTGTCAAAAATGTGATTTCGTAAGCTTCACGTTGGGGTCCTTCTCATCCCGTCGGGGTTCTATTCCGCGATAACAACCCGCTCACTATACATTGTCCCTTACTTAAGACCTCCATCATGAAGTTTAAAAGCTGATGAGGTTATATCTCTAAGCCTTATTGTGCTCATTGGGAGGTTTTGTATGCGCACAAACTCATTACTTTTCTTCAAACACACACATAGTATATCATTCACAACCACACACACCTTCACCCCTTAACCACAGACACACGATTTTTCCCACCGGAGGACTTAAGTGGGACAGCCTGAAAGAGCGAATACCTCAGCCCGGCTCACCCAGCAGGCCTTGTCGTGCACGGAGTAATCTGATAATATCAATCATAATTGTGTTAGATGTAATCCATCTGACTTTCAGTTTGTCGGGGTCAGGGTAGGAGGCAAGGCCCCACTTGCCATCAATTATCAGACATAAGAGAGTAGTGGATGGAGCTCTCCTCTATAAATAATATGGTGGGGCTGCGGCGCTGCCGATCGATGCCGTACAGTTCCACTGTCATGGCTTTAATGGCAGCTGGCTTTCTTGGCTGTGCGGATCAATAGCGTGTCTCCTCAGGGCTCAGTCTGAGTCCAGGTCACGCCTGGTGACGGGGACGTAAATGACACCTCTGTTGTGATTGGAAAAATGCAAGCCCTTTGGGTTATTTAGTCCCACTTCTGGGTGCCTTTTCCCAGCACCCATGGGGAACACCTGTTGGGATGAGTCGGATCTGTTATGATTATCTGCTGCTTCGGCAAGATAATCCTCCACTTTTTCCCTTTCACCATAAAATATAAAGTCATGTGCCTTCATTTTTCATTTCCAAGAAGCCCCTTCAGTCACTGGTTAATTCATGTGAATCTTCACCTCTCTATTTGACAGATCACACAGTCCTCTTGTACACTCTCACACAGGTAAACATCACTGGTACTGAGTAAAGTACAGTACAAGGTCACCAAAAGAAGGTATGCATATATGTGTTATTTTCAGAACAATATATTCCCCACACTTCAGATTTTTATTCCCTGTGTTCCTCGAGTGTGTCAACAAGGAGTGAGCCCTTTAAATTCCAAACAGGCCGGATTGAAGTGATGTCTAATTGAAAAACATGAAGAGGCACAGCTGCTCAGTCTGAATGTCAATGGAGGCAGGAATGACAGACAGCACAGCAGGCAACCAGGCCAAGATTGCTTGGCCAAGACTTACGAGACACATAAACAAACACACGCAAACCAAGTTAACACGGAAACACAGACACAAAGCCAAAGTCGGTGGTATCAAGCACAAAAAACACAAGACAAATAAAGCCGAGAAGAAGATGGGGGAGATGGCTAAAGCGTTCTGCCTTCAAAGAAACACAAGGTTAAAAAGCCTGACCCCTTGAAAACCGAGATGTTAATCTTAAGGACGTAATGTTTGTTGCATGTAAAGTACTGAAACAATTAATCAATTTCCGCTGCGCACACACACAGAGACTTGTGAAGAAAAACAGGAGTAAATCAACAGCAGGCTGAAGGAGATGCAGCGAAAAATATGATATTTAGCATGAGGAAAACATGCTCTCAAATTCCAGTGTCACATGTAAAATACTGCAACAACATCTCCTCTGTGAACAGATAGACGTGAGATAGGAGCCGTGTCACAGAGAGGTCACAGAGCTAACACAAAACTGTGGCCTTGTCCGTTTTACTTGGAAGCTAAACTACATTTGTAATTAACAGAGATGTGGGTCAGTGGGCAACCGAGGCCTCGTCTACCAACCGGTCCTTTCTTTTTATCTTTTAACTCCCTGTTTGTTTAAAGAGGGGATGAGAAGAGATGTCTCATATTCCAAAATGCAGACATTTCTGTCTCAATCTGGCTGAAGAAACACCCTGATGAGAGTGAATCAACCTCTGGTGAAGCACTCAGGCCGGGGAGGAGCTCCTGTCTGACTTTGATGCTAGCACAATCCTTCTCTATAAAAGTGTGCCGGAAAACTTTTGTTCTCCAGCATTTCAAATGATCTGACAGAATAGTATTATAAAGCTGCTTAATACATCCCTACTGATACTGGATCAGCTTCATTACACAGGCGTTGCACTGTAGAAGACAGGACAGAGTCACCAGATACGATTGAAGGTTTCAGGCCAAATGTTGTGGACATGTGGTAAGACTTCCTCGCCTGATTGCTTTTTCAGTGATACCAAACTTGGAACAAAATACGAGCGTGACACTGATCACAGTCAGTGCCCTACATCAAAGAGAAACATGCAGTAAATTGCTCTAAAGTCCTTCGTTACACTAGAAGCAAGACTCAAGTACAATTCCAACGCACTTTTTCCTAAAGTGAATTTCACTGAGAACATGAAGAAGCTTATGTAAAGTGTAAAGCAGTGCTCCAGAGGCTGTGTTCATTGTCCAAAGACCCTTTCCCAGAGAAGTAATTGAGTGTGGAGGGTCGCCAACGCTGGAAGAGAGGGAGTGTTTCTGCTCCGCTGCTGCTGCCATCGGCCACTCAGGTCTGGGGCTGCCCCTGGAACTAATGGAGCTTCCTCTGGGTCGCTTTTCCCCTCAGATGGGCACAGCTGGGGGAGATCCGCCACCCAGAGCTGGAGTTACACCCCCCCCCCACCCCTCCACACCCAGCTGACGCCTCCCCCTCCCTTGCTCCTGCCTCCCAGTCCTGCTGTGCCACTGCTGGGCCTGCGCCTTCAGTCTGCTGCTCAGGGCTCACTCCTCACAGAAGGGGAGGTGAGCGTGGGAGTTCCAGGCGTGGGTGGACCACCGTGATGAGTGCCGTCAGCCTCGTATCTCCCCTCAGAGGAGGGCGGTAGCATTGGATTCCATGTTTCTACATGGCAGGTCCCCCCACAGAGGCCAAGAGACAGACATGCTTAAATAACACGGCCGTCTAACGAGGGCAATGAAGCCGGCTATTTGCACTGGACCAGGGGGTGGTCGGCCTTTTGAAACGCCTCTGTGGAGCAGCCTTATGCGCTCCCTCAGCCCTCCTCCTCCTCTCTGACATTTTACATGGCCGAGGAGAGACGGCTGGGAAAAAGAACCTGTGTCATAAAAACCTTACAGCGGTGCTGCGAAGCAGGCGCACAGGCCTGTTTGAAGTTTTCACCCTGCATTCTTCGTCAAGCAAAAAAGCAGGTCCACTTTACCTTTTTATTATTTTTCTTCATCTAATTAAACTTATCAATAAATCAATCAATTTGTATTCATAAAGTGCCAAACTACAGCAAAAGTTGTCTAAAACATTATTCCACCATGAGAGAGCACTTTGTAACAGTGGCAAGGAGAGGAGGCAGAAACCTCGAGCAGAACCAGACTCACTGGTGAACAGCAATCTGCTGCGACTGGATGGGCCAAAAAGTGAGAGAGATACAGACAGATAGTAAACAAACCAACAACAGATAATTGACACTTAGACTTTAAACTTACAGTTTTACTTTGTTAAAGTATGAATTAGTTGTCTATAATAAAAATTGCTTCCATTCAAAGCAAATAACATTGATAAACACATAACTGTCACTTAAGTTTGCCAAGTGTCATACCTCTGCAGGGACAGTTTTTGACTCACACTACCACGAAGGCCTGCCCTCCCACTTTGTGTGTGACGGATGGTGCGTGTGTGTGAGCAGGTTATAAAAAAGTGTACTCTCACACCGTGGAACTTGTAAAACATAGCGAGGGCTACACCCTCTGCAGCCACACAGCAGGATCCAATTAGGACTCTTATCTACTAATTATGTCCCTCACACATCTGCATTCCAGAATTCAGAAAAAGCCTGCTGTCCTCTCTGCGTAACAAGCTCTCGAATTAATGAGATCGCTCTGTAATTGAACCTCTTCATGGGTCCCCTGGCAGGGAAAATATGCTAAGTTAAATTTGTATTAACAGAGCATCAATCATAGCTGATCAAACGATAAACAGAGCTGATGATCACAGGGGGGTTACACCTTTATGTAAATGTGCTGTCCATCGAGGTGCAGAGGCGGCGAGGAAGAGGACGGAGGAGGTGCTGGGGCAGAGGAGCACTGTCCCGGGCTCGGCCACTGTGGGGCGCTGTGCTCCAGATCACAAGCTGTAATCACACAGCTCTTACATGAACACAAAAAACACAACCAGTGTGAGCATGTTTGTGTGTGGTACACTCAAATATACACAATAAACACAGCTCGAACTGTTGGCTGACGGCTGTTACGTGGACATGGTGCTTCCAGACTGATCGGGAAGACAGCTTACTGTTAGCAGAAGCAAACTACATAAAGTTACAGTCTTATAATAATTATTAATATTCTAAACTCTTGAGTTTAACAGAAATTGTTCTTTCATATCTGACAATAATGTTATGATTACCCTAAAAGATGAATCTATATTTATGCTGATGATGTAGGAAAAGTTAACACAAGGTTTAAGGTTCATTGCCGATGCGTGTTTGTGCCCTCTGACATGAATTTGATTAAACAACAACAACAAGTCACAAGTTTGAGTATGACGAAAACGGAGTAGAGTTCATTCAGTTTCCATGAACATTTATTCTATGAATGAAGATTAAATCTCATCGGCCTTGTGTAACCTGACCTCTATGTTCAATCCTGGTAGGCCTGTACTATGCACACAAACAGTAGATACAGGACAACATAAGACTTCCCATTTTCCTGTGAATACTAAAAATAGCAACACGTGTAAACCTTAGATGGAACATAATTCCATGGCAATCTATGTAATGCCTAAAAAAGACGTGTTACTTTTACACTTTGAATTTAAATGAGTGAAAAAGTATAAAAAGCTTTAATTTCACACATTTTCTCCTAATTCTAACAAACTGCACTCTGTACTTTTCCAGGCAAACTGGTTATTTCAAGATTTTTCTTTTGAGGGCCCAGTCATGCAGTCAAGTGCTCTCCTGGTGTAACACATGCTTGAGACTTAAGAGAGGGAGACATGCTCACAGTGGTGAGGTTAGCACAGGTATGTAGAGTAGAGTGGTTAGCACACAAACAAACACCATAACGTGGATGGGACATATCCATCACATTGCGCGACATTGAACTGTAAACTTTCCAATAAAAAACCTGCCTTTATATTTTAGATAATTATTTTTTTTAAGATTATTTTTTGGGCCGTTTTTACCTTTATTCATAGTTCAGCTGAAGAGAGACAGGAAATGTTGGGAGAAGGGAGAGGGGGGTGAAATGCAGCAAAAGGCCGAGGACGGTAGTCGAGCCAGCAGCCGCCGCCCTGAGGGCTAGCCTCCATACATGGGTTGCCTGTTCTTCCCCCTGAGCTAAACCAGCGCCCCTTTTTAGGTAATATTGTGTATAATAATCAGGTTGGTGCAAAAATATCGATAGTTTTATATTTGCTTCTTCCTAATTTAAAATTGGCTTTTGTTATTGTCTCTATTCAATTCCTGCTGCCCAGCTCAGCTCAGCCCTGACCATTAATAATTGTTAATAGATGTGATCCCTGACCCGGACCTTGTGTCACACATAGTCAACCTTGTCTCACATGCGACTGGACAGGGAGGACAGCAGATCTGGAGGTGAATGGAGGAAGCTGAGGCTTTCTTGCAAGGCTGAGCTCACTTTATTAGCATTGATTCCCCTTTTTATGTATTTTGTCACAGCTAATGCTATCGATCAGAGCCGCTGAGAGCCGTGCCCCCTCTAAAACTTACACAAATTCTTCTTTTTGTGAGTTCCACTTAGCCTCAAAAGTGTGTGATGTCCTTTAAGAGGCATTAATCATCCGAGGAGAGAGATAGCGCTCTTTTTCCAACAGACCATGGTGGAGGTTTAGAGAGCGCCACAATGGGCTTTGTGAGCTATAGACAATATCAAATTAGGAGATGTCCTGAGAAAAGAAATGCCATTCATTTTTATTTCCAGGACAAAAACAGACAAATAAAGTCAGTTGTTTCTTTTCCAGCATCATACTGCATGATTGTGATCATATTACCTTGTTCTAGTTGGTCAGATAACCAGCTCTCACACCGATGTAGCAGCTAAGATATCTCACTCTTCCTCAGAAACCAGGAGAAGTGAAAGGAAAGCTGCTGGTTCTTAAGATTCCTGGCTGGTGTCGGCTCTCCTCTCCTCCCCGTGGCCGAGCATGTTGACAGAACAGCTAGTAACAGCAGAGAGGGATCGAGCACGGTTCACATGTCCCCTCCATCTCAAACAGGATCCCCACTGAGGAGAAGAATAGCAATTAGCATGCTAAAGGTAGCACTAATGCGAGACCATCTTTGAACCTCCTCTGGACCAATCTGCCCATTACGACTGTTTGTACTGGTTAGTGTTTATACAGGATAATCAGGCATGTGGAGTTTAGTGAGCAGATTTTAGAGGCTAACTTGTGTTAAACTGAGGCTCAGAGAGTCACAATCAAGGATCTGAACCGAAGCATCACATGGAGCCACATTAGATGGATTCAGAAGAGAATACAAAGAATATACCGAAACAGTTTGATCTCTAATTTTCTATTGTAGTTTAAAACAGTGCTAGTGTGTCATAACCACATTTTTCTCAAGCTTTAGTGTCCACACATTGTAGTCAAAAACAAAACATCATCTTCTTGTTCAGTTTAGTATCACATGGTTAAAAGAAGGATTACTTTCATAATCCAGTGAGCAGTTGGGTTGAAAAGATGGACATGCTACTTTAAAAAAAGGCTGTATGCTGTTTTCATTATCATGTTAATCTGATTTTATATTTAAAGTGATAATCTCAAAGATTTTCTTGTTAACAAATGTCACTATCTATCACCGAATTATGTAACACAATGGTGATTGAGCCTATGGCCCACTGATGAAAGCCTTTGCATTTGCACTATGTAGTATTATTATGGACTGGGTGTCTTTAGCGACATTCGCGGAAAAAACACAAGTGGCGCCCAGTTATTGACACGTTTTCCATCAGCAGGCAGTGGTTGGTCTGCCAGAGAGCGGCTGCTTTTCCGGTCTCTGCAAGTGTTGCGAGTAAACAGTGATCTACTATGGCTGAACAAACAAAGAAAAGATCGATGACTACAGATACAACTTCAAAAATAAGTGAAAATCCAAAGAAAAAGAAACAAACTCGACGCTCAGATGAAGCAAACAGTCTAAAAATTAAAGCGACCGTCAGCGAAGAAAATCAAGAGTTACAACCAGAGCCAACCGTGGAAGTCACACATGCAACACTGTCCGGATATCTGGAAAGTGTGCTCTCGCAATTATCGTTTATCGCCAAAGGAAGAACGAAACTGAGATCCTCGAGAGTGCAACTTTAAAGATTAATTAAAAGACAACAAATAGTGGAAAATATCACAGTTTTTAAACATGTTAAGCATTAGGACAGTTATGGGAGCGGCTGCAGCTAGCTGTATGGAAAAAATGAACAGCAGCTGTTGAGCTTGTTGCAGGTTTAAAATTTTGATTATATGGGTAATATTGTTTATTCAGATGTAATATGTTGTAGTCAAAAATGTAAGATTGAACAACAATATGATACTGTGGGCATCTCTGTAGCTCACCTGGTAGAGCATGCAAGTGTTCGGTTTGATTCCAACCCAGGCCCTGTGCTGCACGTCATCCCTCCTCTGTCTCCCCTGTCTTTCATAATTATCTGCAGCTTTCTCAATGTAAAAAAATCTCTTTAAAATAATTAATAACCACATTCTGAATATCAATATGTGCATGTACATGCATGTGCGTATTCCTATTTCTGTGAACACAAAATGTCTCACAGCTCAACACGCAGCACAAGAAGATCGCCTGTGAGGCGTGTGTGCTTTGGAGTTGACATGGTCTGAGTCCCCCGTGTGACATCAGAGCTGCAGATCAGAGCGTGTGTGCGCCGAGATGGGGCTGGACGCTCCTCATCAGCTTATGGTAATGTTGTGAACAGTGTGACTGCTCCAATAGAAAGCCAGCTGACAGCCAGTGACATGGCCTGCCCGTCACCTGACACCTGCCAATAGAGGGGGAGGGCCACACACACACATATATAAACACAAGCACACACACACACACACCTGATAATCATTGAATTATACACAGCGCGCCTCTTTCACTAACCTCTCCTCTCCCGGGACCCAGCTGTTCATGAAATACCTCCCAGTAAGACAGTGGGGATGCAGGAGAGGGGCAGCTGGGGGAGGCTGGAGGGAGGGGTGGAGCAGAGGAGGTGGAGAAAAGGGATAGGAAAAAAAAAACCTCACGCCTCACTGGCTCCCAATACCATGCACATTTTTAAGAGAGCCAAAGTGAAAAGATACAATTTCACTCAATGAGGCGGGCTGCAAAGACAGGCACAAAGGAGACAAGATAGTGCAATCTAGAGGTCAGTGACACTGCCTCTGCTGTAATTACTACACTTCCTTTAATACTTCTGCAATGCAACTGTTCCCCCAACCCCATCACCTCCCCCAACACACACACACACACACCTCTTCCAGACCGGCATGAACATATCAGTAACAGAGCAAGTGTTCAGTGTTGCAGCTGTATTATGTGCGCTCAGCGCTCATTCTCTCAGGATCGAGCTTTTATGTTGCGATCGTGTTCATATTAAATGACAAAGAGCAGCTTTCTGACCTTTAACCCTTACCTCTGGATCATGCGAGCACACAGATTCCCTGTCCTCATTTCTCACTCCGCTGACTGTCAATTGGAGTATGTGATACTTTATAATAGCAGCTCTTTGGTTTCCGGTGACACGGCTGTGGCGTCAAACTTCAGGTCACAGTGTTGATCAAGAGTATCACAGCTGAAACAGGTAAACCAAACCTGAACACTCAGATGGACATAAAAGCTGCTGCAGACATTGGTTTGGTCTGCTCTGTGCTGAAGCTCTAAACTCTATTATTTGATCTTATTCTGTCTTTTTTGTTCAAAGTATAGGTCTACTGAAACTTTCCATTAAAGCACAGGGCTGCAGACGGATTCATCTGGAACACAGGTCGACTGCGATTCAGGTTCATCTGCAATTTTCCAACAGGAAAGAAACGTTAAAATACAAGAGGATTCAAAGTGCATCCTTTGGTTTTTTCAATACTTGGCGCTTTATCATTTTTCAAATCAAAGTTCTGTCCCACGAGAGAAATTCAAGCTGCGAGCGGGAATGAATCACATGAAAAAGCAGCGTATTTGTCTCGGGTTCAGTTTTGATGTGTGTGCTTGTGTTGCTGTTTTAAAGGATTGAAAGCAGGGTAAAGGAAAAAAGGCTGCAGTCAACAAAAGGCATTATATACCGTGCCCGGCCAACCACTTAAGATATCTTTGAAGATGAATCAATCACTATATTATAGTGAAAGTCCACAAGGTGCCTGGCTCATGATCGAACACTGCGTCTGCACTTCATAGCAGTCTACAGGGCATTGATGCTCTGATTGATCGCAGAATGGAAGTGACTGGAAAGAAGAAAAGGATTACGCTTGTCAAATGCAGTCAATACGCCAGGCCGGTGGTCAAATGTTTGCAGTAAATCTCAAATAGTGTCTGCAAAGCTAAAAAGGAAAAACAGGCCAAAAAAAAGAAAAAGAAAATTCATTTGCTCAGAGGACCATCCTCCTGCATTCCCACTCAAACTGACAGGCCTGCAAATATGCAGTGGGATGAGTATCCTGAGGCTTTAGGAGATTAGCAATGCTTTAAACATCAAAACAGCTCTTTCTATTATCTCGAGAGGGACCTGCCATCTAAATCTGAACAGATTCAGCTCAGCCCGGAGAATAAATCGCTTCATACACAATCAATGTGCATTATTGTTTCACTTCTGCAACATTGTGATTTCAAACTTTTGTTCATTGTTCTCCGCCTTCACCATAGATTCAGTGTTTGTCTCCTGACAGTGGTGGTATTAAGTGCTCCTCCATTTGAAGAAATTATACGCACAAGTCAAAGCATCAAATCCCTGTTTTGGCATGAGGATATTGGAATCAGGTAACAATGATATCTGCGCATCAACCCGAGCTCAGCAGGGATGCTATTGGGCTTAGTGTATTCAATGCACCAATCGCTGGAGTGTTATTTACAGAGGGGTATTCTTTTATGGAAAAATCAAGACGTGATTGATTCAGGTTAATGTGACTGGAAGCCAGCACCAAGCAGCATCTCAGTGCTCAGGTTAACAGAAAACACTAACTTCCATAAAGTGCTATGGAGATAAATCACTGTTATCCTGACAGCGCTGACAGCAGTTTAAGCAGCGGCAATCATCAGAAGCACCTCGGGAGCCCCTGTGCTGCATTTTGCAAAATGTCATGGGGGGCTGACTGAAGCGGAGGAGACGGGTGGGCTGGCAGAGAGACTAGGGTGAGGTGAGGGGAGGGGGGCACTGGGAGTGGTGGTCATATCAACCAGCCATCAGTGTGCAGGTGCTTTACATAAACATCCCAGAGCAGTAAGCAAATTCTGTTGACGAATAAAGGTAATAAAACAGAGATGGGGTTGGAGGGGCGAGCGGTCCCCGGTGTATTCCCCCCCTCGCACGGCAAGCTCACTCACTCACCAGCTCACCCGAGTGAGATTATGGTGTTTGCTTTTATCTGTCAGAGATCAATATTTCAAACGTCCGATAAAAGAGGAAATTGAACTGGGAATAGACTGAAGTGCTGTAAAAGTACAAAGCACAATTATCAAAAAGCACTTAAACTGCCTAATAGGATACACATATTAAAAATGCTCAAATGGATGCCTCACAGCCATAATGAGAGCTGGTTCTGGTCTCCCCCTCCCCACCAGCCCCTCTGCTGGCTTTGATCACAACACAGTGTCCTTCTGGATGAAGACATAGTGGTCAATGCACTCTGGGTAGTATATGAACCCCAGGAGGCTACGCTCACCGTGTTTTAACACGGCAACATTAGGTGTGAACGACTTTTCCGGCCTTTATGGGAAGTGCATTACGGACTTAAACTTTGCGCTAGTGCTAACTGTTGGATTCAGGGACATGTGGGAGGCCTTTAGATACAAACAGAAAGAGAGTGAGTCCATAACCACTCGTTAGAGGAAGGTCACTGTGTATAGCTCTAATGATAAAGTATGGCACTGGCACATAACCCTAAATTAGTTTTTATTCATACTGTGATTACCTTTGTCGAAGATGTACCCACTGAAGCCCGTCTGGCCCTCTGTCTAGTTGCTATCCCAAACTGTGCTACACAGCGTTCTTAATATACATGAATAGTTCATGGAATATATGAATATCTGTTTTAATTGCAAGAGTTAAACATGATCATGTGTCAGTTGCTCAGATGACTGCTGCTTCAATTTGTCCTTGGAGAGATATTCAAATAAATGCACCTATGTTGTGACATTGCTGCTAAGGCTAGCTTGCTCTGCCTGGGGTTCATGGAGCCTAGCTAAACTGCTAACCTTTGTGCCTGATCGTTTTTTCAACTTCAACGTAAACTTCACTAAAAAATCAGACGCTCTTTCTCAGTACTGGAATGTCATACGTAAAGACACCTCAGTGCTAACTATGCTTAATAACCCGCTGACGAGTGTGGGTAGCATGTTGCGGGTGCCTGAGCAGGAAGCTTAGCTAATGAACAAGCTAGCAGCATGTCTTTAGTCCAGGTCAGCACTACAGGTTAGAAATGAAACCACAAGTAGTTTCCTAAGTAAATATTGGTCCACTCAACCCAGCCTTATGGTAAGTAGACATGTAATTTAATCAGTAGGATTTGTGTACATGGACATGAATTTTGCATTGTTTGTGAAATGACCAAATGATCCTTTTCTAAACGTTTTAACATATTTTAAAGTTGAGCTGAAACGGCATTTCGAGAGTATCTAGCTTCTGTATCATGACGTATTTCCGAGTGAAACAGGACGTGCAGGCGGGACATATCATTACAGGGATTTGATTTGATCGTTGAGAAGTGGGAAAAGATCAGATTTTGATATAAGAATATGAAGAAATGTTTTTTGGGTTTTTTTTTTGGCTTATTTTGTCAAATAGATGCACAATATTACCGGGGATGTGATCTAAAAGGATTAAAATGACATTTTTCATTTCACCTTGACTTTAACTTGAAAAGTCACAGTTTGGCTTTTGGTTTCATTTTGGGACACGAAATTCACTCTCCTGTGTGAAAGTCCTGTGTTTGATTAAACCATCGATCCACGCCAACCTCCTTCCTTTGTGGACATTGTTGCTCTTTATACGTCAGTTGACTTCACAAAGGCTTTCGTGGTGAGGTATAAACATTAGTTTGAAAGTTGTACGGGCTGTCACGAAAAAAAAAGAAAACTTTTCATCCATGTGCACAAATATTTAGATTATATTTTGTGACTATTTTACAGTTTTGGTTAAGTTAATACACTTAACAGCTCACATACACATAAACAAAAAATTGTGCCCATGTAAATTAATCTATACATGGTGCCTCTCTCACGAACCTGCATTGGTAAAGTGGAATAAGTCGTTGCTGTCAAACAATAACAACGCTGTGTTAAGATGTAGCTACCACATATGCCAGTTGTCCATAAAGGTATGACAAAAAGCTTTTTATTTCTGTCTGTGAGTGAAAATATTCCACATTTTAAACAATAATAAAGAAAAATGAAAAGGCCACATGTATTGCATATTACTAATTAAAAGTCTTCGGACGCGAACATTTAGTATTGCAAAGAAAAGAAGGGTAAACTTCAGTTGATTTTAAGCTTAATGAAACCTTACCACAGAACACTGAGGGACTTTGCTGTTATCCAGTGCACTGTTGCAGAACAGATGGTAAATCTCAAGGGCACGACGCAGAAAATATTTCCACCATGTATTATATTTGGAACATCTCTTTAAGCGGAGAACCTTAGATAATACGACAGCAGAGCAGCTTTCCATTATGAAGATATAAAAGGCTTTCACTGATATCCGGGGATCTTCAGATAAAGACATCCTATTACTCCTTGACATGATATGATATGCCGGCCTATTCTTCTCCGCCCTATCTAAATGATCCTTCATTAGAAACCTGATCAATATGCTCTCTTGATTAAGTGGGATGAGAGACACTCATTTCATTTTCAAGCATTTTTACTAATCGATAGCAAGATTATCTTCCAACAAATGGCAGAGATGCAAGAGAGGCATTCTGAACGCAGGCCAATAACATCATCTCTCACTATCTTGTTTTTCTACGACACCGTACCAAACACACACACAGACACACACACGCACACACACGCAAGTACATTCTCACACACTGATTCAGTGCTTCACGCATATCTTGCATGAATAGGTATGTACGAAGACACACAAACACACACACACACACTCTTCCTGCACAGTTGCAGAGTAAATCATGGAACTTGGTAATCACTGGCCTGATATAATTGCAGACAGAGCTTTTAATCGGGAATGGTAAGACATTAAGTAAATTAGTTTTTAAAGATTTAAGATGTTTAAAGATTTCATTTGCAGATACCTCTGATTCAATGTAGCACGGGGAATCACCGGTGATTGAAACTGATAGATGGTGGAGCCCTTTCAGATGTGTTGACACTGCAAAGCCAGGACTCATTATGGAATGGTATTTAACTTGCATTATCCCTGTGTAGCTTTTCAACATGCATTTTTCCACTATAATGTTTAACTTTGCACGCATGCAGACTCACATTTCATTATTATCATTGTTTGTGCCTTCATGGCTTCTTGCTGCAGAGTACAAACATAATCTTCTAGTTTTCTGTCCAAAGATAAAAATAGAGAGAAAATAGGGAAATGCGTTCTTTGCTCTCTTTCCAAGAGTTACATGGGAACATTGATACCACTTTAATGTCTGTGTATGAAGTACTGAGAGCAAGAGTCATAAATGTTTATCTTAAGTTAGCATAAAAACAATACACAGCTAGCCTCACTGACAGAAGTTCAAACAGATGCGTACCAACATCTCTAAAAGGTCTCCGATTAACATGTCATGTAGATGGTTCTTTAACTTTGACAGAAATGTGAAAATAGCAATTTGTTGTAGCATGCTATTTCAAGATGAACATATATCCACCCTTTAAAACACTTTAACTGTGCAGCATCTCCAACTAATCAAATCCATAGTTTGGTGTATAACATCAGAAGTATGGAGGCGTGTTAACATGTGATGTGTTTAAACTCAGGCTGGCATCTGGTTTAGTCACTTCTACAACGTAATGTACTGTGTTACTGAAAATAAGGAACTTTATTGCAGTCTGACATCAACCAATATTTAAATAGCAGAGCCAATGAAATGGAATCAGGCTAATGGACATTGTGCTTGGTCAGAATGTGTTAGTCTCTGTGTTTTTCTGTGTAGATAACAGTATGTTAACATCAGAAGGCATACTAATTTTACAGATATACATGCTTTCATATCACCTCATATGTCGGTATGAGGTTCTTCAGATATAAAAATCAGCAGGCCAGTTTTTTTTTTTTACTGTGTAATAAGCTGATTATTCAAAATTATATTTCTAGGATTAAACAAATGAGATACATGGGTTAATTAGTGAGCTGGTAGACTATCTTTGAACTTCAAGAAGAGGGTTGGTAGCTTTTCAACTAGCTTTGCAAAAAGATAGTTTCCAGTCCCTATGCTAAGCTAGGCTAACTGCATTCTGAAGCTAGCTCTGTACCTAACGCGTAGACATAAGAGTGATATCTAACTTATCATTTCACACTCAAAAGGAATGTGAACAATGTCCAACTGAATGTTTAAGCTTTCCTTTATGGGAGAAACAGTCCTGGTCATGTTTGGTTTTTCCTGGCTGTGCTATTGCTCTTTACCATCCACATGCATGGCCTTATGTGATGACAATAAAACAGCAACATAGGAAACAAGAGACAGTCATCTTATTATCAGCCTGACTCTATTCAGGACGTCTCTCTTGTAGTTCAAGTTCAGGAAGTTAAGTGTTTTTAAGTCCAGCCACAGTCCCCCTCTGAGAGACAGGAACATGAGAAAAAGAGACCTATGAGAGAATACATTTTTTCCCACTGCTGTTCAGAAATCCAACATTTTACGGGTTGACCCATTAAAGAGAGGGCACTTGAGTCACTCGAGGGACTTCAATTAACCCCCGGGGCAGTTTGGTCTGCAGCTCGGCGACTGTGGGCACAGCCTCTCCAGGGTTTCCCTCGCAGTGTGGCCATCTGAGAGCGAGCTAAACACACTCAATCGATGCCTGAAAAGGGAGAGGCTGAGGTGGTGTGTTGTCCTCCGCCGCTCTACACTGTTCCTCCTTCTGGCGCCCTTCAGCTCTAATTTTTTCCAAGATTCAAATCACATTTTTGATATTTGCTTTATATGATAGAAAACTGAAGGAAAAATCTTGGGGGAAGAATTACAGCCTGTGTGCCGGCCTCAGGGGCGCTGATCTGAGGCTCAACCTAATTTGGAAAAATAGAAAGGTCTTGCTGTGTTATTATCATTTGTGCTGGCGCATTTGATACTGGGCCGCCTCTGGGGGTTGAGCAAACAGACGCCAAAGGCGAGAGGCGACATCTTAAAGCGGTATTTCACTTTTGTGGACTGTTTTCACTTAACAGAAGTTCAAGAGCGTACAACATTAGCTGCCCAGGGGATCCACAGAGTCCAGCCCAACCAACACACACACACACACACACACACACACACACACACACACACACACACACACACACACACACACGCTCGCAGGCTTTAAGGCCTTGATTTGATCCCAGAAAATGCCACAGATATCTAGAAACTTGTACAGCGAGCGGTGAAGCCACTGTGAACACTACACCATGCAGACTACTTTCACTTTCAGTTAAGTTTAATGATATTACTGGCTTACACAGATTAAGACGGCTTTCACATTGTCATCTTGATTACAGAGAGAGGGGACTGGGTATAATCTTGAACCGGGTCGGATCAGTGTGGGAAAATTCAGCCCGCAGTTCAATAAATTCAAACAACCCCATGTTATGAGACGTGGGATAGAGCAGCTCGCACATACTGTCTTGGCCCCTGTGAGGATAATTCATTAACTTCCCTAATCCTCTCATGTGGTGTTGCAGCAGAAAAAAAGATGAAAAGCTCACTGAATATCAAAAACAACGATTTCTGAGCTCCTCGTCATCGCCTGCGCACTCTTTCACAAGTGTCTCTGAAAAAAGGATGCTACATGTTCCAAGCATGCACGTCCTGTGTTAATGAGCTTGGAAATACATTTTGGGCAGCTTATGGCTGCCGCGCGGCGCTGTGGGATGAGAACAGCTCAATAAAATATACACAGGAGGTCGAAACGGTAGGGAAATAAAAACCCCTTTTTGACAATGTTAAGCCTCGCAGCTGCTTTGAGGCAACTGAGGGGTTTTTATCAGCTCTTCAGATGTTGGATCATAGGGCGCAGAAAGCTTTCCAAGGGTAAGCAAAGTCAGAGGAGTCAGTACTGTACCAGCACATGCCTCTATCCACATGATTAATTCACGTTATAGTGCTTTCTCGCACTATACGTGAGCACTATACGTGAGGTCCGCGTATATGCCTGTGTAGTTTTTGTAAGTTAGTATGCCTCTTCAGTGTCACCATGCAGTTTTTACCACATGTATGATCTGATTACAATTTGTTTTAATTGTGATTGTTTACAAAGTAATTCCAATTAAATGATCATTTAAGCTAGCTCCTCTTTAGATCTTTAAAGAGCAGCTCCAGTCATGTTTTCAGACATATAAAATGCTCTGCTTGAAATAATACATTACATTTTTCTGCAAAATACATTTAATTACCTTGTAAAAATCCTCCCAATCCTTCCGTTGCGAAAAACAAAACACGTCTCTGCCATCGTTTAGTGGCAACTTGTTGAAACTTAGCTAGCTTGAAATGTAGTAATTAGTAGTAGTAACGTTACTGTAATAGTCTGTAGTGAGTTTGCAAAAATGACGATGACGGTTACAGCTGGCTCACGCATCGCCGAAGTGGTTGCCATAGGTTACACATAATGATATGCGTAGCGTCACCCCGTCCATTAACGGGATTGGCTCCTTAGGTTTGTGACGTCTCAAACCTGCCAATCTGAAAACGTGTTGTTCAGCCTGTCCTTGGTACACTGCAGTTTAAAAGCAGACAGGCCCAGGCATGGAGATGACTGCTGATGTTGTCCCTGATATGTCTTGTAGCACATGAAGAACACCACATGGAGATGTTTACAAGGTTAAACACTTGATTTTCACTGGTGGGGGACATTAAAAGATTTCAAACAAGAGCACACCTGAACCAAATCAAAAGCTAATGTTAAACAGTGCATGGTGCGTCTTGAACTCCTTATAGGTTGGGAAATGGCAGTAGGCTAAAATCATTGCTTCCAGGATAACTGGAAAGTTCGTGTACGACACCCAAAACCTCAAAAAAGCACTGCTCAAATGCTCTGTCCATCTGATTGCTGATTGGTGAAACACAACTGCCAAGTCACATTAACCCTCTAGCGAGACACTTGAGGCACTGTGCAAAGAACAGAATATTTGCCGTGCAAAATGTACTTGCGTGCTGTGGTAAAAAGCTGTTGGGGTGGGGGATCTAAGCATGAACTGCAGGAGCTAACTTGGCTGGCGAAAAACAACATTCAACAAGTTACAGTTATATTTGTTTTATCACTTAAGTGACATTATCATTTTTCAGTGTCCATCCCCTTTATCAATCTGGCTGGACACAATCAAAGTCTGAGTCTCGCCTAGTTCCTCATAAAAAAAGACATAGGAAGTGAATTTCAGTTTGACTGCAGGAACAAAGTAATTTAGGACAGGTGCTATGGGTTGCATTTCAATTAAATCAAGGGGAATTTCTTGTTGATTTGAATTTGTTCAACAGATTATGTTCACTTTTACTTGACTAAAAATAAAGTAACCTACTACAAAGCCCAACTTCCGGCTACAGCAAAGAATAACTAAGAATTTGCAGTTAAATATCCAATAAAGCCTCTAACCCTTAAGAAATTAACTCTCCAAGATAATATGGACAGGGCTTTCACATGATAAAGTATGGAAGTACGCTTGAGGAAAACAGAGTCTCTAGTTCTTCAGGTAACTATTAAAGAGGTATGACACGGGACTGAGGCGGGTTATAGTTGAAAAATGCGTCCCTTGCCCCCTCGTAGCCGCCCAGAGGAGAAGGAAATGAGTTTATCGATGCATGCTTCTGTCCGTGTAGATAGTATTATAAAGGAGAGGTCAAGTAACAAAAGCTGCTCTCAGACAAACGTTCTATAATGACCTTGCTCTCAAAACCACGGCATAGGTTAATGACTGAGCACCTGGCCTGGGCTCCTCACAGTGATTTCTCAGAGGCGGATGTGTGATGTATGACGCCGTGATTGTTTTGGGTGTGTATAAATTAAAAGAGCGCCGTCTCGTTGACATCCTCGATGATGAAATAAGAGGCACTTTAGGTAATTCCTCTGATAAAGCAGCCCGACCCCATGGAGAATGATAGAATCAAAAGCACTTGTGCGGGTCGCTGTCAGAATCATCTGTCTAGTCAGTCCATTAAGGCTGAGCGCGGGGGCTTCGACTCCCTGACAAAACAGCATGAAGCTCCTATCCTAAGAGGGAACATCCTCCAGGAAGGCAAGTGGAACAGAAAATGTGTACAGTTCAGCAACAGAGTCTTACAATGATGGAGCAGGTTTGGAGATGTGTGTTCTTGTTTATGGGCCATTCAGCAGCTGATTGACATGTATGGTGACCTCTTGACCTCTCAAACCATGAGGATGCCCTGCTAAGAGTTTGATATTGCCATGCTACTTACTATAATGATGATAATACCTCTGACCTTTCTGGAAGCAAATCTAGAAGCCGCCCAGTTACAAACAGCATCACTGTTCTTTATCGTTTTCTTTTCCTATAAATTAAAGCTGACTTACAAAGAGCAATATCCTGTCCATATCCATATCCTGTCCTCTAAAGAAGGAGTCTCTGTTTGCCAGGAGTGGAGGGTGTTTAACATTAAAAATGATGATATTGCATCAAGGCGATAAATAAGTGCGTAAATATGTGGACAGGAAGCAGGATGACGGATAGCGGCTCTCGCTGCAGCCCATTAGTTGTTGACAGCTCCTGCAAGGGAAGCAGGCCGGAATCTGTGGCCTGTAATTCTGTCTAATTACCACGCCAGTCTGCACTTCCTCCCTCTGAGCCTTAATTCATCTCTTATAGTTAGCCTGTCACCGGCATTTGTTTTATGGCAAACTAACCCGCGCGCTATGATGCCTGATTTATGGCAGTAATTGAGCGCCTACAAATCAGAGAATATTTCCATTGATTACATCAAATTGTCTAATCTGTTCTGTGTTCTTGGCCCCTGATTGGCTGGTATTTACTGATTGCCTCTTCCTAACTTAAAAATCAATCAGCGGCCACAATCAGAGTGGCTGGATGACTGCAGGCCAAGGCAGCTGCTTCTCTTCCTCCAAATCATGTCTCAGGCATCTGAGAATTCTGATCATTGACGATGTTTATAAAGAATCCACCTTCCATATAACAGACTTCATTTTATTGAATCAACTGGGTCTTTACTTTGAAATTAAATGCATTTTAAGGGGTTAGTTGGTCCACATTTCCAGTACAGACTGGAATATGTCAACAATTATTCCATTTTGTGCAGACATTCATGATTCCCTGAGGATGAATCCACCCAGTGTGGTTCTGAGGAAAATATCTCGGCAACTGCGATTAGAATGAGGCATGCTAACAGTCTAAACTCAGATAGTGAACAAGGTAAACATTATACTCATTTACCATAACCATGTTAGCTTTTTCACTATTAGCATGTTAGCACTAGCATGACTGTTACATTTGCATCTTATGAAATTGCTCTGCACAGTAAGGACATACTAAGGACATACTGATGAAGCTAATAAATAGACTGAATCAGATAAATCATAAACTATAAACAGCCACATTTTGTAGACTGGTAGAGTGAAACCTAGGCCCTTTTGCGGTTCTGCCACAGCGCCGCCATCCTGCAGCCTTTGCCTTTTTAACTCGGACCAAGCAACGCAGGCATGAAGCCGGCCCAGTGTGTGTTTTTACATTGTGTTCCAGCGTAAGCAAAACGTGCACGAGGTGTAAACAAACGGCACGTGCTTGAAGTGCACACACACAGCGCTGTTAGGCGCCTCTGTTACTACCGCCGATGCCGGCTCAGATGCTGAACGACTTCGCCCCACCATTCCTTCTCCATGTGTTTTACATAGAGGATGAAACGTAACAGAGGCGTAATAATCCCGCCTTGAACTGCAGTGTAAAAGGGGCTTTAGAGGAAAAATAGTGAATTAACACACTAGAACTATAGTTTATCCAAACAGTGCAGCCAAGATATTTTAATTTTATTGTTTCCTGCAACACTATCTAAATCTTATTTCATCTTATTTCATCCTGCAGCTGCCCTCGCTCTCGTCACCATCAGACTCATTTTCCTGACAGTGACCCCAGCTTTCACTTGCACTTTTGACATGAGCTGACTTCCTGATACAAGGTGTGGCGGATAATTATAGAATGCATTCAGGGCAGCAGAGGTGTGCTGCTGTCCGGGCTGAATCTAATGCAGTCACATCTGTTTAACTTCACCGTGCGGGGAGCACCTACAGGTCTGAGGAGGGAGAAAACAAGGCGACACAGAGAGGGAGACACTGCCGGTGAGACTGGACAGGTTTAACGCTCTGGCCACTGGCGTCTCGGTCCGTATCGAACAACAAAGAGGAATCTGCGCGCTTGTGGAGGGGAAGTGGGATCAGTGCATGTGATATGAGTCTGTGATGACAAGTGCTGATTTATATTGAGGTGGACGTGGATGTACAGAGCCCTGAGGGCAGCTCACCTACTCACGCATTACCGTCACTGTCAGGAAGGGACAATGAGAGGGAGAGGGAGGAATACAGAGAGAAAGAGGGAGAGTTTTCTTCTTCCACAAGGAGCGAGACTCACTTCAGTGACAGGAAACTACATGTAGTTTTCAGATATTATGTGTTATGTTAAATTCAATCTCCAATTCTACTTATTTTACCATTTTAAAATCACAAAATTGCCAGGAAACTGTGCTGAGGTATGCTTCCTGCACAAAATATAAAGGATATGTAAGCAAGAGAGGCTGTGTGTCCTTACAGTGTGTTAAAGGAGGAGAAAAAGAGCAAGAGGCTTGGCCTGAGAGCAATTACCCTCAGTAATTTCATCTGCTGACACACACATTGTCGGATCATTTTAAAACTGCAGGTCCGAAATGGGAATTTTTAAGCTCAGCCGTTAAAATCTAAGAATTCAAATAACTTTCTTCATTGAGAATTTTATAGATTCCACATTACAAACGACCTTGAAGAGAAAGGGGAAAAGATGCTCATGAAAAAGTGCTTGCTGGGGAGTAGGGTTACAGAGGAGGTTAAAGTGGTTAATAAAGGTACAAAGCTGGCTGTATTCACCGTGCTGGACAGCATTATTAGGTGAAAGGTGCTTACTTGGGAATCCGCCGCATCACGTGGCCCGGGATAATGCTGTGGTTACGCAGCACTGCAATTACACCAATCAGGGAATCCGGTTTGTGTATCATGTTATCAGACAAATTACATTATTCCAATTTTTTTCTTTGATGATATCGCAGCCTTTGATCTTTTCAGCGGAAAAAACATTATGAACCAAAACTGTTCCCTTGTAATCAAAGCCTGATGAGTCAGCCGGTTTTGACTGATTAAAAACTCCAGCATACATTTTTGAGGGACTTCCTGTTTGGTCTGTCTCACATCCCTGCTCAGTGACGGCACCCCATGTGCTGAGTGTTTTTCTGTTTGCTACATTAAAGTCCTCTCAAATACTTACAGAGCTCCGTTTAATAACTGCATTTCCCTCACAGTTTGGGTTTGGCCTCTCTGCCCGTAAGCAGCTCTCCAGTTTGGATTTTGAGAGATTACAGTGATAAGAAACTCTAAACATCAGGCAGGTTTATCCTTCATGTGCTGTGTTGTCAGCGGCCGGCATTGTCTCTGACAATTAGCCGGGAGAGATGAAGTCCTCGGTCGCAGGCCTTTCCTATATTGTATGCTGACAGACAATTCCCTGTGGGGTCGCAACTCTGCAGCCGCACAGACAAAAGAAAGACGAGGGAGGAGACAAAGCACAGAAATGAGCTACGAGAGGCGACAATGCTTTTTACTCCTTTGGGGGAATAAACCCGCCAACAAGGTAACATCAAGCTCATCCACTGTCCACCCTGCTCGAGAGGCTATCTACTGTTTTCTCCTCATATCACCTCAGCAGCGCTCTCCCCCCTTTCCGCCTCCTCTCCCACTAACTCAACCCCCACCTCCAGCCACCCTCCTCCCCCTGTCAATAAATCCATCCGAGAGATCAATGCCACAGCGGATCACTAAAAGTTATCAGCTGAAGCCCTGCCAAATCAGCAAACACAATCACTATGTAAATCCATCTTCACTTCTTCTGCACAATGGACAGGAAGAGTGAGGCGGATTTCTCTCTGAACTACATGTGGGATAGAAACGGACGATATCGGCAACTCTGAACCTCAGTGCATTAAAGTATATGATTCAGAAAGAGGAGGTTCCTCTGCATGTTCTCACTAGCATCAACAAACTCCCACGCTGGCAGCACAAAACAGCTCAATAATACCGACAAACAGACAGGAAGTAATGCATGGCATCCCATAATGACTACCTTTACTCTGGCTGTATGATTTCAACCATAAAAGCAGCTACTTTGTGTGCTGTCTTGCTGTTAGTAAGTTGCCACTGGCTGGTCATTTATATGCTTAGATTGAGCTCTGATGGT
Organism: Semicossyphus pulcher; assembly: GCF_022749685.1. Classification (NCBI taxonomy): domain Eukaryota; kingdom Metazoa; phylum Chordata; class Actinopteri; order Labriformes; family Labridae; genus Semicossyphus; species Semicossyphus pulcher. Next base: position 18,384,306 of record NW_027211603.1, read on the forward strand.
GACATCTGTGCTTCTGTCAGTCACGATGCTGCTGCAGCCCCCGCCTTCCCCATCGCCGTGGGCAAACCCCCCTCTGCTGCTCCTCTCTCTCCCTCTCTCTCGCTCTCTTTAAGTCCCTCTGTCTCTCTCCCCCACACTCTCTCCCCTCTAGACAGCTTGGTCGCCCAGGCCTGCCGGAGAGGGTCTCACCGTGATGAAATAGAGGTAGGCAGTTGTTCCTTCAGCCCCAGGGTCATTATTTAAAAAGTGACAGAGACTCCAGTGAGTGAACGTGAGAGAGGTGAGGAAGGAGGGAGAGGAGAGGGAAAGAAGGGAGGGAGGAGGAGAGGGGGAGGGGGGGCTCAGTTGTGCAGGTGTATTGTCCAGCGGAGGGAGAGGGTGCTGGGAGACAAATGAATCCAGCAGGCATTTGGTACACACCGGAGATTGCTTATCGATCCAGATCGCAGTATTCAGGCCGGCCTGAGAGAGGGCTGAGAATTTTCTGAGGGAGTTAATAACCTGGCAGCTCAGCTGTCTTGTCCAATTCACCAAAGGCAGAGGCCTAATCAGGGCTGGATTCCTTTTTCTGTCTGAGGTGGGGGCTCTGGCCCTCCACCCTCTGTTTCAGCTTTGGCGTCTCTCTCTGTTGCTCCGTCTCCCCTCGCTCCTCCCTCCGTCCACGGCCCCTCACTTCCACTCCATCGCAGCTCTGAAAGTGATTGAAATGACAGCCTATAGAAAGAGGCTAATCAAATTGTTTATTATCAGTCTGAATCAATATGTATGGATTGTTAAAACATCAAAGTCAGGCCCTGGAAAAGTAATAGTCGAGGGCCGGCAGCAGCTGCTCAGCCAAGGCTGGGTCCCTGGGAGCCTCGCTCCATTTAAAGCGACTTTCACTCTTACTTAAGTCCCGATGACCCGACGAGGTCAGCTGGCTGAAGGGGATGTACATGGCTGTGCTACAACGGCGCTGAATAAAACCCCTCAAAACTTCCCTCCAGCTACTCACATACAGGTCTGTCCGGGCTGACTGATAAACAATCCATCAACGAAATAAATGAGCCACCGTGGTACTGAGATAAAGACCATCGCTCACCTACTGTGCTCCTAGCTATATTTTGCACTGGTGGTCATTGGCTCCCTCAAATTCAATATTTTGCACCCATCCTCTGCTCTGCTCTCTTTGGGAAACCAGTCTGGGTTGCAAATGAGGTCAGGCTGATGAATGAGTCAGCTGAAGGGATCAAATTGCTTTGAGATGGACATTGTAGTTGGTTTCAGGCCGTGAGACAAGCTGGCATGGAAGATTGATGGATAGCCATTGTCCATTCATTGGCGCTGGGTGTGACACCTGATGTTTGGCCGGGGTCTCCCTCCACCTCCGACGCCCCGCAAACACAACGGCTTGATAGAATGATTAGACACTGAATGATATCTTCTTCTGCAGCGCTCCGTCTTGACCACTTTACTGCTCACCAACATTAAGATGGATCACAGCATCTGCGGCAACCGGGTCAAATGTGAGAGGACTTACAGCACACACATTATGTAATTTGTTGTTTGACTTTCTCCCTGAGAAACGCACCCTACTCTGATTTTCACCAAAGGCTCAGGTCAAGTTTCTGTCGGACATATTAAAAGTGACAGACTCACACTTGTGTCGTCCCCCTGCCCTTATTCTGCTCCCAATTTTCCTGTCACTCATTTCAGCCGAGTCAGATCGGCGATTCAATGAAGCCAGGCCCCCATTTCCAGCAACACACTAATCCATATCACTATAAGCTTCCTAATTGGAAGTCCACTCAACTGCTTATCATCAGCTCCGTTACATGAGCCACATAAAGGCACCGTCATCCATCATACACCAAATTTGTTCTGTCATTTTTCTTTGGGATGAGAGATAAGAGCCAGAGGGGCTTATTGATTTTATAAAAACATGAAGCTGAGACTCCAGAGGTGGAATGTTTGCCTGTTATCGATAATTGGTCTAATAACCATGACTGACAGGAAAACAGAAGGAACACATCTGGGCCTGACACCCCCAGAGGGAGACACGTCTGAGAAACGTCTGGAACGCTTTGCTTTTAATAATTATTTATATATTTAATACAGCACCATTTTTTAATTTCTAACTCCACCAGGACATATTGTGTCTTTTTTTTTGCAACATTTATCAATATCTTTATGTTTCCTAACTAACTATTTGGAGTAAAAAGGCCCAATCCTGGCATTTTATAAAAAATGAAAGTATCTGAATAAAAATCTGTTTAATGACTGAGTAGTAGTGAGAAGTGGTAAAGGAAGTAAAGTGTTGGTTTGAGCTGGGTTTATCATTGCTTGTTTGAAAGTAAAGAACAATAAAGAGTGAAATTAGACTCACAGAAACTACACTTCATATGACTGTAAGATGCGCTGTGTCGTTGGTAAAATATTCACTTTTAGCATTACAAACTATCCACTGTTCACCAAAAGGCACAAAACATCTTTGCAGCTGACAGTTGTTCAGGGATTTTAATGTGCCAGTACTGTAGCAGCTCATGTAGCACAAAGATGTTTCAGACTGGTCTATGGTGTTAGGCCAGCCTTAATATTGCTCATAGATTAGTCTAATGCAAGTTAGACCGTTTCACACAAATAAAGACTGACTAATTTTAAGCCGACAAACCTCCAGGCTAACTCAGCTCTAAGACCCATGTTACCATGGTAACAATCAGTGACACCAGCAGACCAGTAGCACCAAATTCTTAACTTCTTTGGTGGTCCTTTCAACGGTCGGATTCACACTGTTTACTGCTGCTGCCATTTTTCCATGTCAGGTTTTTGTTGTTGTTGTTGTTTCACTGTTATAACCTCCAATAGACAAACATTTTCTGCTGGGGTAAACAGACTTGAGCGGTTAGATGCGATTACTCGGTCAGTCATTTTTTTAGTTTTGAAAAAAAGTCTTAATTTACCAAGAATTCAATGCACCGTAGTCCTGCTTAAGATAGTCAAGAATTAAACTGCTTCATGAAACAGATGAATTTAGACATCTCTCTGAAGTCTCACTATGTGTCAGATCTAAGCCATAGTCAAAGTCTATCTTTCTGAAACTTCAGACTTTAGTTCCAACTAACTCTGTATCATGTGACTTATCAGACTTCACACCACTCCCTCTGGATAAAAATAGGTTAATACAAACTTTCTCACATCTGTAGTAGAACTCACAAACACGTGTAAACAAACTAAGTAAAGTTCATCTTTCTTATTCAACTCTGGAAAACAATGTTATCTTAGTTAAGTTAGTTAGTTATCTTTCAGTGAAAGAATAGGACAGGCAGCACTACGATGGGCCACTGAGGCTGCTCGAAGAAAGACATTAACTCTAAAGAAGCAACATCAAGAGATTATGACACATTTGACATGTTTACAAAAGCCTGATTTCCTTTATTCAGCAGCTGTTAGACCCCACATTACTCTCTATGTAATGGAATCACTCATAATACCCCGAACAAGAGTTACTTTTACATTCACTGTTATTCAGGTTTGCAGCAAGATTAAAAAACATTTTCAGGCATTTTTAAATAAAAATTGTAATAGCCCCACCAATAAAAAATGAAGCCTCCATCGAGCCCTGCTAAGAAAATAAACTCTGTAATGCTGTTTGTGTAGTGTTCAATTTTACAATGTAGAAATTTTGGCCCTTAACCACAGAATCTTTACAGAAGAAATAATGTTTGTTATGCAAAGTTCCAGGTGCAAACTTGTGAATGAACAATTACAGTTGTAAAGGGGGCTGTGGGTTAAATCCAAACGCTCTCTTTTCTTCATTTTGTCCCTCCTTCTTTCCCTCTCTCTCTCTCTCTTCCAGGCAGAGCCAGCTAGCAGTGGCTGCTGATGGCAGGGTTACAGTAGGGTTCTTGCCAAAGTAGCGCTGGGCACGTTGCTGCATAGTAAACACCCAGGGCTCGTGCTCTTGACATGATGGGGGTCTCTAATTAAAGAGTGCAACGAGACACCCCTAGCCAAGGCTCTCCCTATCAGCCCTACACCCACAATTAAGTCCTTCATGGGATCCAAGGCGCTGCATTATTGATGGAGCAGAACGTTTGATTAGAAACTCTTAACACAGCTCCGGAACGGAACAGCCAGTCCACTGTCATTAAACACCACTTAAACCAAGTCAAAACATACCAGTCGGACATGCTTCTTAAACATCCGGGTTATGATGGAGACGGAGGCGGGGGGCGCGACTGGATTGAATATCAATGCTTTGTGCAATACCTCGTGCTCGCATAAGCGGAGGGGTTTTAGTCGGTAAACAATCTACCTGCAGGCCAGTTCACTGATGACTTGCAGGGAAGAGGAACACAGTGGATTTCACATCCAGGAAACACGTGTAAGAGATAAAATTAAACAAGTGAACCGCAACAATGTCAGCGCTCCATATGATGAGTCGGTGGATGTTTGAAATTATAACAGCCCCTTCACCAGGAAATATGTACTTACATCAAAGCCGGGCAGCTCTAAGTGGGCCTAAACAGTATTACCGGCCCTCAGTCAATCAACTGTTGCCTGGTGCAAGATAATGCATCACTTCATATCAAAAGCCCTGCTAATGAGAACAGGATGATGTATACAATACCCAAACATGCATGCAGATGTGTGGCTGTAACATGTGGATGAGGCTGTAATGGGGTGTCACATTAAAGCGAGAAACAATAGGCTGGAACATGCGCACTGAAGTGTTTTAATCATGTATGATTTTCCACCTTAAAATAAACTGTTTGTGTGGGAGTGTTTTTTTTTTTTCTTGCTGAGCATGCGTGCTGGTGCGCGCATGTGTGTCTGCAGCAGAGTTCAGGGAATACTGCAAATTCGCCCGCTTCGCCTCTGCAATAGGCCTAATTAATACACACTCAAGGGTTGATAACATTGTGGCTGAAAGTAGATCTCCTTAAGAGATACTTAATCCAGCTAAAGATTGCACTGCTCCCCTCTCCTCCATGGCATCACAATCAAAGGTATTGGGTGGGTCTCTAGTGGACTCATTAGCAGACTGCTCAGAGGTGGGGGTCTCGGCTAAGGCTCAGCCTCCCCTCCTCCTGCCTCACACATAAACCTCGCCCTCCCAACATACACACACAAACACACATACACACAAACAGCGCTCGCTGACCAGAGCAATCAGAGATGTTATTATGACATTCATTAAGCATCACTGATGGAAACCCTACACACTCTCATCGGCTCTGTGATTAATCACCACCTTATCGGCAAGCCACAAACCGCCCACTGTCTGTGTGTGTACATATGTGTGTGTGGTTGAGGTCTCTTCTTACTAGGGCAGGGGTCAAATATCAGGGACAGGAGTGATCAGTAGCTACTCAGTGATCATCATCCGGGCTAATGAATGCTCTGGCAGAACCTTTATGCAAGTGTAAATATACCTCCTGATGAGTTGGTGTTTTAACATGTAAAGTGTATGTTGTCTTGTTTGTTTGCTCCTCAAAATTCAAAGTAGCAACAGTAACTACAAAACCATTTAAAAAGAAATGAATAAAAGATAGTTTTTTGGCTCACTGGGAGGATTAATAACAATGAACCTCACTAAAACATGTGCACAATCTATCTTAAAGTCTCGGCCCCTGTACGGAAAGCCACCGAGGTCCTTTTATCAGGACTGATCTGTATATCTATCCTTGTACCTGATCTGAATTCATAATACAGCAGGTTAGTGAGTGGGATCAGGTTAAAGAGTGCTGAGCCATGTTAAACCACTGCAACACCGGAGCATGCATCATGTCCACGCATTAATAAAAGGCAACTATGCTATCATTATAAGCACCATACGTGCCCGGGCTGCACTTCCTGCCTGCTCTAATAGCTAACTGGTCAAGGGTGATTTATCTGATAAACTGCTTTTGTGTTCCACAAGCCTGAGAGATGGTTTAGCTTAGCCCGGCCGGCCATAATGTGCTTTATAAATACAAAAACAAATGGTTGCCTAGGGAGGAGGAAAGATGTAGCGTGTATATTTGTGTTGGGTGGGGCGGGTGTGGGTCAAATTGTATCCTCTTGTGCCTCGGGGGGGAGACAGGAAAAGCCGGAGTTATAACTCTTCCATCACCTGCCTTCTTCCTCCCATGCATTACTCAGGATATAGCGCAAATTGCAGCCGGCATCCATTAGTTCTTTTCAGGGTTAATATTGATGTAGATATCATTCCTATCTGCTGTGTCATTTATTTGAAATACTATGTGCGAGGAGTAGCCGCGGCAGTGAATCAAATCAATTGATAGAGCAGTTAGCCTTGCAGCCCGGGCTGCCTGGGAGCTGCCGAGCGAGCATGAAATATTATGGAGATTGTTCTTTAAAGTGATCTCTTCATCATCATTTGTCTGCAGCCTGGGCGATCCTATCCCCTACCGCTGCTGAGTTCCTCTTGGGCACCAGCTGTCATAACTAAATCAGCCGGATAATGCAGTCGCGCGCACAGTTCTTCCGCAAAACACCCGCCTTCATCACCCCTCCCCGCACACCCCCTGCCTCCCTCTTCTTCTCCTTTCACCCGCTCGCTGCAGCAGCCACACATGTCAAGGAGCATCCAGAGAGTCGCTCATCATCGCCGCTGATGGGCCCTCCTCTCTGGGGCCTGCTTGTTTATGTCACTTCCTATGTGCAGGGCTGCTAGTTCATGTCACCCTGTGTAGCAGGCGAGCTCACGCCTGCTGTTTTACTTCATGTTCGGCTGCTTGTGACGGGCAGAGAGGCGTCACGGAGCTCCCTGACAGTCCTCCTGCATGTTATGATGAGCCTGTTGAGCTGCCAGTCTGCACTCTGCTGTAAGTGAATATGACGGAGACAGTTTTTATGGCGCTCTTCACAGTCTGTTAGCATGAGGCTGGATGGCTGTTTTTACTGCCCATAAATGGAGCGGCGTGCATATTTTCTGAGTCATTAGGAGGACAGTCAGGAGACAGACTCAGAGGGAGACGCACGCCACTTAGGCCAGGCCGTTTACCATTGTAAAAACCTCATCACCGAGCCTCTCACTGTGATGTAAACTTTAAGCTGGGGAACATTTCCATGTGGCAGTGAGAGATGAGATGAGAGGGCATCTTCAATGACAGCACCCAAAGGATACAGAGAGGAAAAAGCTGCATTATTCAGCGCCAGGACACCCAGAGCAGGGCCAGCCATGCCATCCTGATCACTGCTCATAGCCTACTGATATTACAGTCAAGGGTGTGGTGACAGTTAAAGGGTGCCATGCTTTACTCTGCAATGTTCCTGATGAATTCAGATGCACACATGCAGCTTATTAGTCTGCATGTAGAATCGAATCCCACAGACATATTCTTGATGTCTTTTGTTTATGAAAATACACATGCACAATTACACCACCACCCCGAACACAGCCCGGATTTTATTCTCTGGCAAAATAGTATCAAGTCATACATTTATACCGATTATGTGCTGACAAAATGGGCATCTATATTGCTGAGACAATGATGTCAGACGACAGCCAGTTACATTTATATTTCCCAAACAAGTCGCTCCGGGCCGCCTGGCCGAGGCGGTGACATCTGCATGACTCGTCGTCCGAGGAACAATGAGGGCTCTTAGCAGAGAACAGACCCGCTATTTGTCACTGTACTCTGATAAAATTCATACAGGGGCATTGTACGGCTCTGAAAATGGATGTTAAATCCATTAATCAAAGCCAAATGGATTATGTGCTCTATGGGTTATATCCCTTTGCTTACTCTGGGAGATACAGGGGTTTTAAAGGCCATGGTGTGTGTGTGTCTGTGTGTGAGGGAGTACATACACATGCACTTGTGTGTGTCAGTTCCAAATGAGTGATGATGACCACTGGCTCACCATATTGATCATGAACGCTCGAGGAGGGGCGTGAGATAGATAGCCACGCTCCAGCAAGAACAAGCAGATCCACACGGACTAAAACAGGCGCAGAGTGAGAAAGTTCAGCGTGTGTAATTTAACTTGGCTTATTTTTGTCTACATATTAAAACGATTAAAAGCAGCATGAAAAAAAGGCTTCAAGTGAGTAAATAACAAGATGCTTAAAAAGTGAAATTAAGGAGGAAAAAGGGATCAAGCAGGGTGCAAAGAATGCCAGGTTAATAAAAATAATGCTTTAAAATACCAGTGAGACCACCCATCCTAAAAATGTAAGCTATGCACTCACGCCACTGTAAAATCCTTGTGGCATATGTTATGCAGATGTAACCATCATGAAGACGTGCATTAGAGGACTGAAGCTCAATCTTGGCTCCGTCTTAGAGAGAAGCTGAGGATTTACAGGAATCAGAAGGTGCAAAATAATGCCTGCCAGCTTCCTGCGTGGTTGAAGATTTGTGTTAAAATGCACTAATTTGGTTGTAGTGCATAAAACCAAAGTCTGAGTGAAACGTATCGTGTGTTGTGTGTAGTCGTCTGTTTTCACATCAAAATAACTTTTAATTTAAAGTTGCCTGAAATAAAAGTCTTAATATATGTAATATTAAAGAACAGTTATGTCGTACAACCGCTCGCTGCCACGCCAGATTGTGTTACGATTGTGACTCACGCTCCAACACCAGCTGGATGCCGTCCCCGCCCAGCTCCCGGCCGCTGATTGGACAGGTAGATGCAAAGAGCGAGTGGCTCCTCTCCGCAATTTTCCACAGATTCAGCAGAAAGTATTTTATAGTGCATTTTTTTGTCTCACCAATCCAAACAATGTGTGTGCGCTGCGTACCCCACATACACACACACATGGCCCTGGTTTGGCTTGGCAGAGTCCTCCTGTGGTTATTAATTATACAGATATTGTTCTGGCACAGAGCGCAAGAGGGCTGCTAGATAGCTTTGGAGTTTCATCTGAAGTGAGACTTTGAAATTTAATTTCAGTGTTGGACTTTAATATCCTTTTTCTGCGTGGTCCAAGTGGTGCTCTGTTCTGTCTCTGCCGGCTGTGCAGAGCAGGGACACGCAGGCTCTGACAGCGGGGGGAACGGCCCACGTAGGACGGCCTCTCATGGCTCCCCGGGGGCAGATCTGTGCAAACTACACTACAAATTACACAGTGGGTTGCTGTGCACCCTGAGCCAGTGTAAACAACAACAGCGTTTCCCCCCCTTATACTATGAATCAAACTGAACTTATATGACCCATGTCTGAGTCCACACCCTTACTTTGTACACCCCCCAACCCATTTAATGACACACCTACGTAGCTTCCTCTCTCCTCCCCCTCCCGCTGACTTCATTCATGAAAACTCCTCCTCCCTCACTGTGTCACACTGTGCAGCTGTTTCATTTTAGGATCCCAGGACTGCACAAGTTTGCCTCGCAGCCACCAGGCTGCTCTCAGAGCCAGTTGGAAACCACAGCCGATACTTGTCCGAAGTGCTCTGGCAAAGTTAAATATAGAGCCCCTAAGTTGTTGTAAGAGATTTAATAAATTCCTCCTTCAAAGTTTGCATAATGCTCTCTGGTTTAAAAGACCAAAGTCCCCTCGCTTGTTATTTCCCAGGCCTATTTGTTGATCTCTTATTGCTGGAATATAACATTTCAGTAATGGTCTGCTGCAAACCAGCTGATGTGTTTAATAAACTTTACTGGGCCTCAGTCTGGGAGCTGCCTCCCACTTAGGCACAGACACGGAGGGAGGCAGCGGGCCGTAGCAGTGCAGGAGCTTTCATTAACACTGATAACTCAGCTGTTTGAGGGTCACCATATATAACTTTATACATATCATTAATATCATACAACTTCATTTATTTGTGTTTATGTGATTTTACAAAATCATTATAAAACATGTTTTGTAACATAACTACAGGAAACAGTGAAAAATGTATTTGATAAAAGAATAAATGTTATTTTATATTATATTAATCATATGAGAAAAGCTCCCTTAAAAAAGAACCCTACGCTTGTTATATGAGCTAAAATAAATGACTATAAATGTTTAACATTTTACAGTAATTAATAACTATAATAAGTAATATTTTGCTTTGATATCTGTGCTGTCTAAAAAGGACTTGCATATTTTTCAGTGACTGTCGTCAACAAAGAATTCAAAATCCACCGAGCCGTCTGATTGGTTCAATATGTGTTGTGTAGTTATGTATTGGTAACCATGCCAACCCATCTGATAAACAGGATAATCACCAGGTTTTTTTTTTTATTAACAAAACAAAACATTGCTACAAAATACCAAAAATACTGGTCCTGATTATTTTTGTCATGCAAAATGTTTCTGCAAAGGATTACATTTTTTATTGATATCTGAATTAAAGCCATCGCACCAATTTAAAATGAAAAATAGAAATCAGATGTATAATAAATTGTTAAAAACTGAAGTAATAAAGGGAAAAAAATAAGGTAATAAAGTCAAAAACAGATATTAAATAAAATAATTTCTTTGTGTATGATGGATGTAACCATCCTCAGATATCAGTACAGCAGTCAGACTGGCAGAGCCGTTCACCAATATGTGCCCCAGCTGTGGGCCTGGGCCTGGCGGTGTGCGGCGCTTCAGACAGAGGGGGCTCTGTGGCGGAGGTCTGTGTCACGCCATCAGAATGTGTGGCAGTGTGCTGTGGGTCCTGAGAATAAGAGGCCGGAGCTCCGCACTATCAGCTGGGTTGATAACAGCATGGAAAAACTGAGGCCAACAGGAAAGACAGGCAGGGATCCTTCCCAGACCTGCACGGCCACTGTTCTCCTTTCTCTGCCAAAAACAGTCAGCGCGGCGGGTGTTCAGAGAGTTTCTTACCAGGCTGTTAGCTCTGTGAAGGCTTGTTAATGCAGATATTTTAACCTAATAATGTATTAAATGAACATGTGTCAAATAACTTCAATACAGATGCTCATTGTTTAGCCAGCCGACCCAGAAATATACATTTTGATTTACTCTATAATCATAATTATTATAATTATTAGGCCATTTATGTATTCCAATATAATGAAGTGATTTTAGTAATTTTTACGACATATATATATTATGTCTATTTTTTAAATAGTAGTGATGTCATTGTAGAAATAAACCTTTGTTCTTATATTCGCCCTTTTCCTGATAAAACAACTTGACTCGGCAGCCTGATGTGATCGTCAGATAATTAAGAGGAAGTGTTCACTCGCCACGTGGAAAAACACCTCCGTCCCTCTGACCCTCTCCATGTTGTGCGTCCATGATGTTACTTCCATACATAAACACATAGCAGGAGCAGCGGCCATGTGAACACTGGGCTGTAATTAATACCATGTACAATTTCCCCCTGTCCTCCTGCTGCGCGCACACACACACACACACACACACATCCCCCAGCCACACATTAACAAAACGCCCCTCTGCTCGCCCCTCCTCCCGTCTCTTCCTCCTCAGAGGGGAAGAGTGCAGATGTGAGGAGGGTCAAATAAATAGCCGTGTTTCAGCCGCAATTCCACTTTGACATCCACTTAGCCTCAGGTTCCCTCTGCCAGCAGCCACCTGTTGCTCCTCTTTAAACACTGCCTGGTGAGGAGGAAGTCCTCTCATGTGGAACTGAGCACACCCCCGCCCCACCACCCCCACCCCCGATACGCTCCCGGGAACTGTAATGGCTTAAATAAAATTGTCCTCGGCGACGTCATTCGGGCCTTTTACATGCGGCAGAATTATGCAGACAGAAACGGAGAGGAAAAAAGAGGAGAAGGAGAGGGGGGGAGGAGAGAGAGATAGACATTTAGCCGTGTGGCCAGATGCTAAGACCATCAGGTCTGTGTGTGAAGAGAGACAGGAGGGGTCGACTGTACAGAGCTGGATATAAAGTAGCAGGATGCAGACATCTGCATGAAAGGAGAAAGCCATGCACACTCTATTGTATTTATAAATCACAAGCGCATACACATTTTCATTGATTTTAAAAGCAGAATAAGCGGCTTTCAGTTTAGTTTTTTTGCATAAAGTTGCGAGAATATTTACATTTTCTTTTATACATAAACAGGCTATGATTTGATTCCTTCCAAACACTCCAGATCTTTGCAGCAAAATGCAAACCTCTAGGTTTAAGGTGATTTTTCAAGTCAAGGTTTTTATAGATGTGCTCAAAGTTTGGGGAACTTTGCACAGGAAACTTCAAATGACTTCAAATGCTCTTTTGATCAAACCTAATTAAACACAGGCAATTACCAAAGTGAAATTAGCAACATTTAAATGCATCCATTTACTTGATTAAAGTTAGATGATGAGAGTGAGATAAGTGAGGACCAATACTGGAGGAGATGAAAGCAATAGGTCTCGATATTGGGTGTCAGGTGAGCGCACACAGACTCAGAGTGCCGCTGTGACTAAAAAAATAGAGAAGCCACAGGTAAATAAATGAAGAGCGATGACCGTGTCACATCCTCCCGGTCGAGCTCGACTGGGTATCGTGTAAAGCTCAAAGCTTCGCCTCCGAGTGTCGTATGCTCCCACATGGGCCCCGCCACAGATGCGAGGGGCCTCCGGTTACAATGCAGAGAAATCCTGCCTGCTCAGACCGGGCTCTGTTACTGCCGCCGGAACAAAGATTGAAGGGTAACTGCCTGACTGAAGTAAATGTAGAAGCGTCCAGATTTATGCAGCTCAAATGTGTCAAAGTGGAGTTCTCTTATGTATGATGCAGGCCTGACAGGGATCATTATTATCCTATTAGCAGCTCCTGCGTCTTCTCGATCCCGGTGACTGGATATCACCAGTGTCCTCGTGTTAACCAGGAGCTGGACATATCAAGCACCCAGCCGGGAGAAAGCAGAGCGAGCCTATTGTGTTACTCTGAACTGGCCCTATGCTGAGGATGATGTGTGGGACAGTGAAGCATCTGTCACCCCTTTTTAAATCCTCAAAAGAAGAAAAGCAAGTCAGAGTTGCTGCAGCCCTACCTTCAGCAGATGTCATGAAACAGGTCCAATCAGTAGCATTTAGCAAAGCAGCTCTGCCTGAGCAATAATTAGCTCAAATTGACCTGTTTCTTCCTTTCTCTCCTTCCTTCTGTCTTTTCAGGCCCTGATATGAATAATGAGGCGAGGGGTTAACGCTGGGTCACGCAGAGCTCCCTATCTGCCATGTTATTTATTCAGTGGAATGAGAAATTGATCACATTATTGTGTTAAGAGGGACCTGATTCGTTATAATCAGCCTGGTATTGGCAGGCCGGGCCCGCGGGCCTCACTATTGCATTAGGAAAGCTCAGCAGCCATAGGTCACCCTCGCTCAGGCCATTTTACAACTTCACGTCACCTCCCTGACCTTTTGATGACCACTGACAGAGACAAAAGAAAAGCAATATATGATATGAGCTGCTGGTGAACACCATGCATCTTCACTGCAGGGGGCAACAGGGACGATCATGCCCCCCACAAGTACTCAGGTGTGTTTGCAGGCAGCTAAAAGCAAACAGTGTGTGTGTTCCTGCGCCACACAGAACACTAATAGGTCACGACCTATGAGCTATATTTCTGTCAAAGAGATTGACATTTATTGGGAAGGCGGTGCCAAGATTAGCAGAAACTCAATCATTCAGCTATTTAAGAAATGTACAGTTCTGAGATGTGGCCGGTTTAAGACGGCCTCTGTGACCATTTGCTCCCTCACCGCAGCGTTTCTCCAAATGAATGGAAAACTGTGTAAAGGACCAGGTGCACTAACGTGGTTACATCATGCCAGCTCATTAATCAAATTAGCCCGCCGCTCTGTTTGCGCTGGGCCACGACGTATTAGTTAGCGCTTGTTGATTTAACCATAACACCTCAGCACGTAAAAATGGCAATGGATCCCAGTTTAATCTTCAACAAGACTGCATCATTCCTCATTTTATCAGGAGTCACACACCTGTTAGACAGATACTGGGCCTCACTTAGGGCTGGTAGGTATTGTATTATTATTACTAATAATAATGGCAATAGTAGCGATGAAGTAGCATAAATCCTTAACTTGTCCTACTGGACAGTGCCAATAAAGATTATTCAAAGCAGATCTCGTGCATTCAAATGACTGAATAGTTGTATTGTCATGCATCAGTATGAATAGTATAAGCTCACAGTCTCACATGATACCAGCTGGCACATCGTCCAGGCTTTACAATGCCTGATTTACACAATCAAATCATGTTCACAACAACTCTGCACTTTTAAATGTGATTAATATAGTAACATTTTTTAGATCTGTACAACAGTAATTAATCAATCTGTAAAATTGTTAACCTTATTATGTTAAAAGCATATGAGCCATTCACAAGCCTGAGCCTGTCCAAAGACCACGTCATAATGCACCTATTGTAATGCTGACCTACAGTATTCTCATGTTCTTGTCAAAGTATTTAAGACAATTCTCTTTACTTGAGCGATTTTGTGGACTCTATTACTTTGTTTAAGTTTGAATTTAAATGGAGCAGCACCAGCGACGCAGTACAGTTTCCACCTCTGGAAAACACTCCTCACTCTGCCCGACGCCCCCGCTTTCATCCTCCGCCTCCCCCCCTCCAGATCACTACGGCTGTTTACAGTGAAAAACATCTGCATTGAAATTATTCCACTTCCTGAGGCTTGAATAAAATCAAGTCTCCACAAAACAACAACAGGAAGAGGGCCATTTTTACAATAGCTGCGTTTAAATATGTGCAAGAATTTGGTGACGCCTGGGAGGAGACGGAAGCGGTGTCGGCAGGGACCGGTGCAAAAAGCAACCAATTTACACATACCAGGAAGGAAACAAACTAAAACATGTCTGTCTGAGACCTTTTGGATTCCCCCTCACAAGTCAAAGAGTATGTTAATTTTCACCCAGTAAAAAGTATTTTTTAATAATTTGTTGAACTTTAATTTTCAGCCTCCTCAAGCATAAGCATGTTCATCTAATGTGCTCCCACAACACCAAAACTGTTTTTACCAGTCCATGTTGCCTCTTTTCTCTCCAGCGTGTCTGTGAGTCTGCTCACCTTGCGGACACTGAAAGAGCACTAACTGGTCAATCATTAGCCAATAGCAGCCTCTGCCTTACCTCAGGCTCTTCAACACATGCAGGTTGCTCCTCGAATTCGATCCCCTTTATGCACACTGAGGACTGGAGGAAGAAGAAACAGCTTAAAATGTCACATTCACCTAAACACCTTATTCATTGTTTCCACAAATGTGTTTTTTTTTTAATATGAGAAGCTTTAAGATATTTTAAGCACTTATTATCTGTGAGTGATGCACAGGATAAAAAGGTTATTTATTAGCTCTAGCATAGTGCCACATATGTAGTAGAAAATACTGAAGGCATTCTAAGGTAGCAAACACTCAACCTTCAGTCACCCACTCAGAAGTTCATAGCAGGATATAATGGCTCATAAAGATGTGACAATTTCCCTTCTGTTCTTAACTTATCCTTCCCTAAACTTCCCCACAAATGAACCGAGTTCGCCTCGGGCGTTTAACTTCAGAGACGAGGCCGCGCAGCTGAAAATGCTGCAGGTACCGGTGTAAACAATCCCCATCACTCTTCACGCTGCTTGAAACTTGTTTAAAAAGGTCTCAGCGTCACCCTGAAACGTTTACACAAGCAATCGTGCACGCAGAATTAATCTTACGGGCTTACAATTAAGACATTGAGGAATTTCCCTCGACATGAGATGAGGCTGGCAACCTCATTCTCTTTACTAACAGTAGCCCTGAGAGGGTGTGTGTACACAAACCTCCTGTGGTTACCTAAATGTTGTAAACTGTATAACTAAAGCTCAGGCCTCATTCATAAGCTGTTTACCTGGTCGATAAATCACAGCGTCCCTCAAGCGACAAGTAGTGACGGGAGGCTTAGCTGTGACCGGAGAGCTGGATACTTTAAGTCAGAGACAACAAATAGAAATTATCTGTTCAAATAATTACATGAAATCCAGGCTTGTGTTCAGGCGCAGAGGAGAAGGCCACAGAAAAGGCTGGGAAGTGGTGGGCAAGAAAATACAGGTACACGCCCTCTATATGTTCTTGCATATGTGTGACTGTTCAGACTGCATGGGGCCATAGTTATCTTAAGACACGAGTGGAACACTACAGAAACCTCAAGTGTTAAAACAAGCAGGAAAATACTGTGAAGTGGATCATTTTCAAAGCTCCACCAGTCTTTACATTTTTAACTTTAAAATTGAATCCAATCAATAGATAAGAATTTTTTTTATAAATAACCTGTCACCTTAGCCCATAAATAAATTCTAACCTGACTCATACATTTAATTATGTTTTGGTTTAATTGATAGAGACAGAGCATGTTAGTGAACATCAGTGTTAAATACATTCAAACAAGTTAGCGAGAATGCTAATTTATGGACTCCAAGATGTTTCCTTTTTTTTTTTTTTTTTTTTATTGATTTTTGTTTTTTGTATCTATTTCTGCTAAGTGTCACATTTCTTTTAATGTTGTCAATGCTCTGTTTTTAATTGTGTAAAGCACTTTGAATTGCTTTATGTATGAATCGTGCTCTATAAATACATTTGCCTTGCCTAATTTCGGTAGTCCCTCGGCAAGTAAGATTTCAAGTGACGATTTCCGCATACAGATATACACTAAACAGAAAAAAAAACCAGAATGATCCAAGATGGCGCAGCGGATGGCAGCCTCGGTACTGCGCTCTCTAGCTTCTTCCCACAGGCTGTCACTGTGATGAAGACTTAACAGTCACAGAGCGTCAGAACAATCGCTGTGGAAAAACCCTGTCACCTGTAAATAAGACAGTTTATTGTTCATCTCATCCTATGGACACACATTTTATTCATGTAAATATCATCCATCATCTGGCACGAATCCATGCACACTGTTTTTTTTTACTGGAAACTACCTACCTCATGCAAATGAACCCATCTGTTACATAATTACATATCTTTTCTAAATCATATCAGCATGGTTGCACTCCTTATATTTGCACTGTTATCTTCGCAGGCTTGTAGATACTAGTTTAATGTTTATTGTAAGCTTGTACATATTAGTTTAATTTTTAATATTTAATGATTAAGTGCACAAAGAGAGCAAAGTTCAACCCGAGTCAAATTCCTTGTATGTGTACATACCTGGTCAATAAAGCTGATTCTGTTAATACTTCTAAAGTCCAAAATGTTTTTATGTTTAAAGTCAGGCTAGTATTCCACAGTGTAAAATGAGTCATTTAAAAGAGGATAGGGCAACACCATATACTCAAGAAGCTATACAACAGCACATGCATAAAAGCAGGCCCATGAAGGATGGTGTACTCAACAGATCATCAACTATTGCAACCATAGTTTATGTGAATGCTAAATAAACAGTCAAAGTACAGCATTTGTTTCACTTTAACAGAAGCACTTTCTTGTGTCTGTTAATCCTGCACCTTGTTTGCAGCATCACACACTAATGGCACTGTTCATTGCATCTCTGCCTCTACTCACTCTAACGCAAAACAGTGTCATTTGCTGTGATTCTTTTCCATGTTGTAACAAGGGTAAAGATGGTTTCCCCTCCCAGACAGACGGAGGTGTGTTTACAAGCTGGTGAAAAGGCCCTAGCAGGTCCCTCAGAGGGGGGAACTTTCCCTGCTAAGGGAGAAAACAGATTATACTCCGGCACATTCCTCCAGTCGCTGCAGTCTGCTGGACACCTCAGCGCCAGATTCCTCATAGTGGCGAGTAAGTGTTCACTTGATACCCTCTTCAAACGGCTAGCACGGCAGGCCTGCGCCACGCGTCATGCACCGAGGTGATGGATGATCTCAAACATTTCAACTTGGTTTAATGTTCCCACAAAGAGAGTTAATATTGGAAAGGTTTAATTAGATTTTCACTATATCTTTTCGGTAAGCATTTTGCACCACCTAATTAAATGCATATGAATCTGTAAGTTACACCCATGTTCATTATTGACGCCCAACAGTATCATATCTCTGTGTTTCCTTACGCTGTGGCTCGATTACGCCTCTGAGGACATGCATCTGCTGTGACAGAAGCCACCGGGGTCGTGACACTGAATTTCTCAGCTACAGGGGGTCTCGAGGGTCAATTTGTTTCTCCGAGCGTCTCCTCGGTCACCTTCACTAACCCCACCTTGGATCAATGATGCTTGACCCAACTCCACTGAAAGTCAGTCAAGTACGCAGAGTGGAAGCAAGTAACCATTTTGTAAAGAGGAAGTCATTGACGCTCTCAGGTGGAAATTCCATTTAAAAATTGCTTGCGTCGAGCTTTCTGTCAACAAGCATATGCATCATATTATTGGTTGTGAAAAAATACAAAGGTTAAAGGTTTTTTCAGCACACAAACATTTGTGCCTATTAACTGTGAAATTCCTATACCTTGATGAAAAGTTCTAAAGTTGCATATACCAAATACAGAACTATACATACGATAGTTTTGTTCACTTACATTGCTATTAAAATAATTTCATAGGCCTATTTCAACTGAAACTAAAGGTACAGATACTAAAGTGCTTAATATGTAGATGCTAGCTTCTAAGTAGTTCATTTAATTATTTACCTGTTAGCTGATTTGGGGATTACAACAACTGAATCTTTGAAAATGTTCTGTTCCTGTTGAACATGCAGAGGAATGGTGTAATCCTGAACCTATTACTCATTCCACCTTAAAACAACTGGATGCATTTTTCTTCTGCAATTCTTTTGCTGTATTCAATTCTCATTTTATAATTAAAACTACTAAATTAGTTATAAATTATATACACAATACATACTAAAGTAAAAAACAACCTGAAGCTTGAGTGAGAAAGTTAATTCTCCTCCTCTCTCACTCTCTCTCGCTCTCTCTCTGTCTCAGTTATTAGCCCAATAAAAATGATTATGATGTCACCATCACTTATTGAAGGAGAAGTTTTGCATGTTAAAGATAATAACATTTAATTTGTTGATTTGCTGCTGATTACAAAAGCAGCAGCAGCAACAATAATACAAGTAACTTTTATTTCAATTTTAATACCAATTAATAGACAAAGATCTGTGATGTTGTTGAATGAGTGCTTCAGTCTGTCTGATAATTACAAAAGTATCACTAGCAGTAATGATAAAAAGAAACAAAAGTAAAAGTGATATAATATTGTTAAATGTATTCATTTAGCTGCCCTTTAGACATGAGAAATTAAAACCAGACAGCGGCCTGCTGCAGTGCATTTTACACCAGCAGTCACACTGTTTTCACCTGGTAAAGTCACCGCGTAGCCCACACCGAGTCTGCAGGGCCGAGGCAGCGTCTGAGAAAAAGATACCCAGTCTCGTTTACGACGGGACAGCCCAGTAAAGCTGGAGTCAGTCTGCAAGTGAAGGGTGGAATAAAGGAGTTTCTCAGGTTCAGGGGGGCCCGGCTGAGAGCACAGAGGCCCCGTCCCACTGAGAGCTGTGCCTCTGTAAATTACACACAAACTGCTCAGTTAATCTGGAACAAACAATCTGCAGTGAACATGTATCCTTAAGCTGAAACTTAAAGCACTTTCTGGATAAAACTATGACCAAAAGAATATTTCAGTAATAACAAATGTTTTTTTTATATATAAATAATGTCTTTACTCTAACTCTAAATATGGACAAACATGTGAAATTCCAGTAAGTGTTCACCCCTCACTACTTGTTATTGCAACACACGGGATTACAGGAATTACTTAACAAGCAAAAGTGCTAACCCTCACTCTTTCATTATGCATGATATCACTGAGAAAGTATGTAAGTGGAAACGACTAGTTTTACATTTTTGGTCATGGACCTCTGCGGCGGCACATGGCCCCTTTGTCAGAGCGGGATTATCAGGAGCGAGCGCTCACAAAAGGAAATGCTTGTGGCGCTACAGTAACAGAAGGATAAAATCAGCCGTGTGATGATTGGGGTGACACATTTGTTTGGCTGTAATGAAAATAAGCCCATTGATGGAGCATTCAGTCACAGGCCCGAGCCCCCCCACCCCACATCCTGTCTCTTTATCCTTCATACAAGTGGCAGACAGATAGCGAGCAGGGGGATATTACAGCAGCCAGCCAGGGAGAGGGGCTCAGTGTGTGTGTGTGTGTGTGTGTGTGTGTGTGTGTGTGTGTGTGTGTGTGTGTGTGCAGACCTGTCAACCTGTCACTTTGCATATACTGCTGATGTGTATGACGGAGCTGTCTCTGCTGCGGCCCACCAGCTAATCATTTTATGTTAATCTGAAGGGTTTAAGTACTTTAAAATACCACACAGGCCGACACGAGTGACATAAAAAAAAACAAGGGAGCACAGTTTTTTTCTTCAAACTTTATTGAACTTCAGTAAAAGTTATTTTTCTATCATTCTATAATTTTTTATTTATGGTGGGATATCTTCCCACCTGGTCATCATATAATCTACACTTGCTAAACTACAGTATATATGTTCAAAACTTTAAAACAAAACCTCTGTACAGTCTTAAAGTAGAAAAATCTAACCAAACAGAGTGCACAACACGCACACATATAAAATGTCAGGCTGCCATCTGGCCCACCTCGAGTGCGTGAGACATCACAGTGAGGTAAAAGTTGAGATGAGTCAGTGATTGGAGGTTTTGAGGCCTTCTCACTCTTCATATCACCGAGCCTCAGCAGAGCACCACAGTGCTGATAAAACACAAGGCCTGATGGTAAACACAGAGCTCACATGAAGAGTCTGATTCTGGGTAAGCGTCTGTGACTCAACCCTCTGTGTGTGTTTAGCCACTGGGCATGTGAACACACACACACAAACCTACACACACACATGGTGAGAACATGGCAGAAACCTGCCTTCAGTGCAGCACAGGGCGACTGGATGACTTCAGACTCACTGTATCCATCAGAAATCTACCCAGCAGCCCCGCTAAAGCCCCGAGCTCAGACGTGCCACACACAGGAGTCAGATCAGTGCTCAACATGAACATGGTCACTCTGCCAAATGTGTCGGTAGCTGCATGCAGCTGTTGTATGAGGACCACTGAGCAGGCTCAGAGAGGATGATAAAGAGAGCAGCAGGCCTTCAAACACAGGATTTACATCTGCTCTGGTCTCATTGAGCAAGACACTGTTCTGTTGGTAATACTGCACTCAAGCAGACCGTCTAATACTACTGATTAAGTATGACATTTATAATATAATTACATTATATGTTATATTACAGTAACTTGTCAGTCCTGAAGTTAAAAGCTGAATCCCTTCACCCAGATGCAGCAGTCCCGATGTAGGTGCAGCAGTGATCGATACTTCAATCTTTATATTGGACTGGATATCATTATGTTTTTGACAGTGGGGACTAGGAGAAGATAACAGAGGACAAGTTTGTAGACCAGCTAAATATTGTGGTTCTTATTTTTAAATAATTTTCATGGGAATTTATTACATATTATTATTACATATTATTTATTTTATTTATTTAGAAAAAACTGTTGCTATGATTGAAAATTAAATCCATGGTTTCTCTGTGCTCACTAAACCTGCGTGTTTAAGAAAAGGCCTTCAGAGCCCCAACCAGAAACATAACAGCACTGACTGATGAACTAAAGATTATTGGCATGTTCAGTTGTGTAAATGCTGACTGTCTTTCACCAAGTGTTGTTGGTGAATAAAGTGTCTGACACAGAGAGGCCATGCTTTGCATCCTGTGTTTTATCATCAATCAGTGTCAGAGAACCTTCCTGTAAACCTTTCCAGCAGCCATGTAGATCATTTTCCCTCTGATGAATATTCTTGTTGTTCAGGTAGGAGGTCCGGTTGGATTGTGATGCAACAACAAGAACGTTTGTGAAAACTTTTATTTTGATATTCCACAGCTTAACAATCTTTAGACACACAGGGGGTGATTTAGATGATGTTTCTGCTTGCATGTATAAAATAAAATCACCATGAACCACCATCATGGCTTGACCATGAATGAGAAGAACACTGCATCCTAAACTGAGCACATGCAGAAACATCGCAATAATGGCTGAAATAAAACAGAAACTAAAGACCTCCATCTCCCAAATATTTTCAGATGTTCTTTTAGCTTTTTTGTGCTCGAGCCTCCCCGAGCAGTGAGCCCCCACCCATCCTCCCCCAGAGTGCCTGTGAGCGCTCTGACATGGTGTTTGTGGTATTAGGTGTTACACAGGGGTGCATTTCCCTCTCAGTTGTCTGAGCAGAACACACCCGCTGCGGCGGGCTCCCCCTCGGCTCCATGTGTGACAGTAATTTTACACAGCCGGGGCCCTGGGTCCCGGAGGTGGGCCATTAAAGTTCAGGTGAGGTTAATTACAGAGAATTGTTAAGGCTGCTGCTGTGCTGCTGGACGGGTGGGAGGGATTTGACGCCTCCAATGCTGATTTCTGTGTGACAAGCCTCCGCCGGCTCCACGGGTGTTCAGCAGCAGATTTACACACAACACCTACAGGCGCCAATCATTCACTGAAACAGCTCGAAATTAAACCCCACAACACGGCCACATGAAAATACTACAGCTTGTTATTACGCTCGACGTATAAATTACCACACACAACATGCAATTATCCACATGAAATACACAGAAATGGACTGTAACTACCTTTAAATAAACAGCCAAATTTAGGAGAATGATTCTGCATACAGGGAGCTGATCCCTTCTTTCCACCAAAGAGGCTCCTTTAACCCTGAGACGAGCCACAAGCACGAGCTGGAACACAAGCAGAGAGCGACTCTGAGATGCAGTCTGCTGTGTTTGAGTAAGGATGAGATTATATTGGATTAAAGGGGATTTTTGCAATGCAAATGAATGCACCTCAAATCAATAAGGCCTGTTCTACTCAATATACAAACTAATTAAGAGGTAATACAATCAAAGCAGAATAAAACAGATTGTGCAGCTTCCTCAGAAAGAAATCCAATCAAACCTTTTTATGTGAAAAGATAAAATCTAAAGCGATCTTTCTTTGTACGAATAATGACCTCGGCTTTGTGTCCATTTAATAAGGAAAACTTGTCTTAAGAGGTTACGCTCAATGTGCATATTCTAATCAATATGAATTACATAGGGTTTTATCTATGTTATCTGCTCCAGACTGCTAAGCTAATTAATGTTTTATCGAGTGTTTTAACTCAATTATTTCGCAAAGTCAAAGAGGTTCAACGCAATTTTCTATGAGCAGCCGGAACATTTTCAGCGGAGGGAGGGAGGCGGATACTGCGGCCTTAAAGAGGCAAAGACAGACATGAAGTAAACTTAGAGATGTATCAGCTCAAATGTTTAAACATGTTGTAAAAGAAAAATTGTGAAATATCAGAGTTGTAGAGCACAGAGCCGGTGTTACATCTTGCGTGGTATCATTCCTAAAGTTTGGACGGGCCCCCCCTCCTCGTGCGCTTCATTCCAGCTGATTGCTCATTTTCTAATGCTAATGGTGCTGGGCCGGGGCTTGGGTTTCTCCCCTGTCAGCTGGCCACTGGGGCTGTGGGACGGATCTAATGGGCTCTGACAGGAGGGAACTGATCTCATTCAAAGGGGATTTGATATGTGGCATGAATGTGGTGACCCTCAATGGACATATTAATGACCGTTATCATTCACAGACTTTGAGCCATTCATAAAGCCCCTTTTCTGCTGGATGCACCGGTGCTGCGCCGAATGCCATGACTTATGGATGAGCTGGCCGTATATTGTTTTCACTGCCTTTTAGGTAACACGTCAAAGTGACTCACAGCTCCGCTCCGGTGGCAGAGGCGGCGGCTGGTCCAATGGTTGGAGCAGCATCGCGCAGTAAATAATAACATGGTGGGTGTTGTTTACAATTCAATTACGACCACACGCTGGCAGGGGGGAAGACAAAGGCCTACAGTCACAGGAGACATCAGCGTGGAGTCACACAGTCAATATTTAGCTTCACCCCCACTGCTATTTATGACTAAGGTTTGTCTTCATGCATTCAGAGTATTGTTTGTGCTCATTTCTCAGTATTACTGCCTCCAACACAAGGTAAGCAAAGGAAGAGGAGCTGAGAGAGGATCAAGATAACTGCAAGCACAGGGACATATCGGAGTTAGATGCTATTTGACATTTTTCAGTAGGAAAACAAACTTGCTGGCCAAATTTGTCGATACATAAATCAATAAATACAGCTCTTTTTATAAATCTTCATAAAGGCCTGACATCGTGACTGGGCCAAAGGAAGTAAAAACAGGGTTACAATCAACATGTGGACTCTTTGAATAAACAAGTCTTAAAACGGCACGGCTCTGTGCACAAAAGTGAGCAGCCACATTTTAAATGTCTTGGGCAGGATGTTCATCAGAGTGTGGTTTTCGCAAAAATCCCAAACAAATCTAGCCCGTCTATAAATGGTCATATGGTCATATTCAGCCATACATGCATCCGGAGAGACGTGAAGAGGAGCGAGGCTTTATTACACACGGGGCAGCCGCTGCAAACACATGTGGCCGAGCGGCTGCAACATGAGCTATTCTTACCGGTACCTGGATAGGATATCTGTCAGAGGCCCATGTACTCTTCAAAGGAACAGCAAACATATGATACAACATTCAAAGGCTCATGCATACTGTATTAATCAACAATGAAATATATTGATCGTTTTTCTACAGGAACAAATTTTGGTGTAAGCCTTTTTTTTGAGCAATAGGAAACAAACAAAATAAAAGTCTGCTTTGAAATCAAAGGAAAAGAGTCAATTTGAACCACACGAATGGTTACTATTACAAACTCATCTTTAACCTCTGAGTTGATGGTTTCTCTCATTAATTATGAGCATTTTCCAGTGTTTTCCCAGCATGCTCTATTAGCAGGGCTGAGGTGCAGCTCGAGCGCAGCAGCTCGGGAGGTGCTGCGAAGTGTCTGTCGACAGCTGCGCAGGAAGTTACATCCCTCCACACGTCGAGGTGTCACCAGCAGCATTTTAACATTTCCAATTTTAATCTCACATTCCTGCCATATGTCAACTTCAAAATAAAGTTCTGCTCCGACATCCACGCCGCCTCCTAATAGCAATCTGTGCGCTAACAGGAGATGTCACGAACACGCCTGGCTCCGCTCTGTGTCTTTGTTCTGCACATTGTCTCTACGTACAGATGTCGGTTTGAGGCCGGTTTTCAAAGTGGTTTGCAGTTTCAATGCCTCAAATTGATTTAGTGATTGGTAATTGTACAGTTTTGATCTTTATAGAGTAAAAATGTAATGCTTCTTTTTGCTTCAACTCCGCTACAATTCAGAGGAAAATTATGTGTGATCATGTAATGATATAATTAAGTTATCTAGCAAAGTAGTAACTCCACTTCAGCTTAAATATATACAAATATTCACCTAGTTAAGTATTAATAATATATTAATATTGCAACAATATACTATGATAAAAACACAGTGCTAATTCGCTCAAAGATGCTATCCTGCACAATAAGTACTTGCACATATTGCTTATTGCTTATTGATGCTTTCATATTGACATTTTTGATTTGATGCAGGGCTTTAACTTTAAGTTTTTATGTTGCAATATTTAAACTTTTACTTGAGTGAAGATTTGAGTATTTCTTCCACAGCTGACACTTTGTAACTGAGAATGCACGATTATTTCTTTAGGGGAAAGATAAGCCCAACAAAAACAGGCCAACCAGAGTGCATCTGATCTACAGGTGTATTGTGTTTCACCCCAGAGCACACAAAGAGCAACAATCCGTGATTAAGCACCTACAACAGACGTAACAAAAGAGCCAAACAAGCACCATACACATTACCACAGTGCTGCTCTTCACTGTGAGGCCGAGGCAGCGGGACATTTTTGCCTGGCTTCCTCCACAGCCTGGAAAATCCTCCCCACATTACCACCATTGTGAGAGCTGCTTTGCTTTCACAGTCCAAAGATCAAAACAGCAGCCATGTTTCCCGGGAACAAATGTCTTACCAGCTGGGCTGGTGTGAACACAGATATAATGCTGACAGGAAGCCGAGGCAGTCACTTGTAGAGCCAATTATGGGCAAAGCCGTGGGGGCAGATTTACAAACACCGCTTTTCTTCTGTCGTGCTACTCTGAGGTGTATGATTAACTTCCTCACCAAAAGTACCCCGGCAGCCCAGAGTCTGCCCTCTTTGTAGGTGGCAGAGCTGGTGAGTCGTGGCACAGCCCGGCCGACACCAGACTGCTAAGCAAAACAAAAAAGTGGGACAGAAGCACTCATTTTGTTGTGTTTTTACTACTGACTGTACTTCCACATTCTTAGGCTTTTAATGGTTCTTCTTTCGGACTTGTTTAACCGTTCGGTTTGGTTTTAAAGTGTTGCTATCACTGCGAGAATGCAGGTTATAGGCCTCTCCTGCAGCCGCAGAAACTCTGCGTTCTCCATTGGAGTCAGAAGGAATTCAAATTGACCCATCTGAAGAAAATACCTTTGCTTTCTAATTAAAGGCCTTTGCATGAATGGAGGTTGAAAGAGCAGCTTAATTAAGCAGTCTGTAGATTACCCTGCTTCATTTGCCCCAACAAAATCATCTTCTAGAGGATCACAGGATTGTTTCCCCTCAAAAGTTACGTTAAAAATAAAGTAAAAAAAAAAAAGTAATTCCCTGGTGTTCAATCTTGTCTGAATCAAAATAAGGAGCGTCCACAGTGAGTGCCTCCTCCCATGTGGCATTGTGGTGGTGGCAGAGCAGGGTTACCAGCAAACAACAGTCCTTTAACTATCCATGGTCCAGCAGCCGTCCCTCACTGTCGCGTTTAAAAAGTTCCTTTCACCACATCTGCCCTATTTGTGCCGCCTTTTCTTCACCTGACTTGCTCAAGAGATTCGCTTTATCTTAAAGGTCATTTCATTCAACTGGGCAACAAACAGAGGTGAATATAACTGTCCCCAATCTTTCCCTCACAGAATTCATGCTTGAGTTGCCTCAAATAAAGAGCGTCCCTGCCAGCGAGAAGAAGGAGCTCCATAGGGGCGGCTCTATAGAAAAGACTCCCTGTATCATACAGTCCCCCTTTACAACTCTACATTTCCATTTAATGACACCCTACATATTAACCCTGGTCAGCATCCAATTACACAGAATGAGAGATTTATCTGTCCCAGCGTGCAATTTGAAAATGTTTTTCATGCAATGCAGGGGCGAGGGGGGAGCGGGGGTCCTCTTTCTATTTCCATCAGTCTATTGAAGTGCAAGTTTGTGAGTTATTTCGAATCCATTAACTCTAAATACAGGTGATTCCCAGCCCCTTTACACACAGGACCACCGAGATTCCCTGTCATGGAGCGTTACAGGGGTGTAGAATGACACCAACACAACTGATTTGATGAGCTTTCCTCCCCGGGCCGGCACTCAACCAAACAAACTGGCCGGGCAACCAACAGCGCTCCATTCATATTTAATTACAGCCTGCTAACATCCAACACATATAACATTACACTCAGCAGAAAATGGAGGAGGGAACTGCTGTGAAATTAAAAATATATAGTGAGAAGGTTAACAGGAGCCAATCTGGATTTATAATAAGGGACAGAGAGGACTTTAGATGGTTTTATCCACATCAGATAAACAGAGAGTCAGGGAGGGCAGCAGCCATCTCTCATTTAATGGCATGTAAATAACACCAGGTGGTGAATATTAAGTATCAAACGTGGGACACAGCAGTCTGTGTCAGATGACCCACCTCTGTGGGTGTAAAGTCACTGCTGGCCTCCCAGGCGACAAGCGTGTGTGTGTGTGTGTGTGTGTGTGTGGAGAGAGAGAGAGGGGGTCTGAGTGAGCAGAGATGACCAGATGAGAAGTCCAGGCGAAACATGTCGGGTTACTGAGTGCTGCAAACCAGCTCCCATGAAGCTTTGCACACCTACACCTGTTACATGGTACCAGTGTCCTTTGAAAACAGATTGAACCCGCTGTTTGTCTGTGCAGGTCTGGTTTGCAATCTTCCATTTGCTCTGATATCACGCTTTTGAGTCCATCATGAAGCCAGCAGAAACAGATAGCCTCTTCATTTTACTGACAGACTTTCTTTGCCATTTTTACTACGCATAACTTTATAATTCACTGTGACAGAGTTGGAAGGTTCGATCCACAGATGAGCCGATCCCACCCCGTCCCTGTCTGTATCGCATGAAACCTTGAATACTGTATGTAACAGACTGTTAGACAGCTAACTGATACATCACCAGTCTTATACCTGTCTTCCTGCTCCTCTGTCTGTGGCATAGACTTTCATTAAGAGTCGATACCTGCACCATGGAAATGAGACACTGCACCCTCACACACTCTACCTTCACAGCACTGTATACACAGTTTAGGAGAGGTTCATTTTCAGCTGGGAGCTATCACATGTATAAGAAGCTAATGATACTGAATAGACATGTACGGACACACACATGCACACACACTCTCACGGCGTGTCATCGTCTCCTGGCGCTGGCGCCTGTCACTCAGTGGGGTCCTGGAATATGCACCGGGGCCATCGACAGGCGTCTGTGTCAATGCCTGACAAACCTCAAGGCACCAGGCTGTAATTGGAACGACCGGCCTAATCCTCAGATCAAGACAGACTCATTGACAACCTAAGCGGGCGGCAATCCCAGCAGCGCCTTATTAGTGAGGCTGGCCTCTTCGCAGGGAGCACTGATGACATCACTGCAGGCCGAAGGATGCTGCCTCGTGCTTCTCAAAGCATTTTACAATAACAGGAAGGTTTGCATTGCACACACAAGTTTTAAGCAAATCTATGTTAAATGTGGTACGGTAAAGAAGTTGCTGCAAAGTCATGCTGACCTTGTTACCCACGCTTTCAGTAACTATTAAAGAAGAAGGTGTAAAGGTGTCTGCTTGTCAGGCTCTGTCCAAAGTGTCCAAAACTGTGCTGGAGGTGTTTTAACAGTAGTTGTAGTTGTTTTGACGAGACGATTGATTAGTTAAAACGTACTAACAAACTAGATGCTATCATAGAAAAGTAAAACATCAGCTGTGAAGCATTAACCCACCCAGACAAACCTCCCGCCTGTAGACGGTGCAGTACAAGCAGGGAATCACTCACGCTAACACAACCTGCATGGCATCGGTTGGAGCAGACAGCTAGCAGATAGGCTCTCACACCCCCTCAGTTTCAGTAGAAATAGCCAAAGTGCTCTTTTGAAATTGTCCCGTGTCCCCCTCTCTCACCTCCCACGCTGGTAATCTGCTCCCTGATGGAGGGGAGCATGTAGCAGAGGTCGGCTGTGACACCTTCTTGGCAGAGTCACAGAGGCTGGCTCCAGATCCCTTTCTCAAAAGCCAAGATGCCCAAAACCCCTCGACACAGTGCGTTTGTTTGTAGCTACTTCTGACTGCCTGAGCTCTCCTGTCAATGAGCATATCCTCAGTTTGACATGATCAGAGACATAAAGCACCTACACTTAAGATGCAACATGTTTTTATTAAATATCTTGCCGATAAGGAGTCAAAACTGTATGAATGCAGCCTTTACAATGTGGCCTTACTGGGGCACTAACACATGCAGGGGTGGCATAAAGATTGCGCACAAACACACACACACACACACGTAACAATAACATTTATTTACCATGTCTTTATCCATTAATCATATGTACTTTAATTACTTACATTAAGGTGTCATTCAGTTAACAGTTATAAAGTACAACCAAAAGAAACTGCACCACATTGAAATGCCAGAAAAGCTACTCGCAGCCTGTTGCAACAATAAGCTGGTTTAAGTTTAAGTCCCGCCTCTGACCAGGAAGAGACCAAGAACCTGGAGGTGGCCAATCAGATGTCAGAGGGTGACCCAGGCCACCCTAGGCCACTCCATGGACACGCCCCTGTCTTAATAATAATTGTGTTTTAAATCAAAAAGATTGTGCAGACACTTAAGTGACCATGCAATGTAATTAGTTACTAAAACTCTACAACCTGCTAAGTAGTCCTTGACAAAACTAGAGAGCCATTAACCTCATGCAGAGCATGACATGAGTGTTTTCTGTGTATGTACTTGTGTGTGTGTATGTGTGTGTGTGTGTGTGTGTGTTTGCAGTTCCTGGCTTTTGTAAAAGCACCGGGAAGCCCGAGCCGTCCACCCAGGCATGCCTGCGCAGTGTAACCGAGGCTGACTGGCTGACCTCAGACTGTGTGGGCCCTTTAGCAGAAGATGAAGGAGCTTTTTCATTGACACAGGAACAGGAGGTATCGCCTTCCCTTTGCAGCAGCACTCATTCATGCCAGACACAATGCGTTATTATTGGTTTTGAATTGAAATGTTAATTTTGGGAACTGGGCAACTGGGCCCAAGAGCTTGCCCCGCTCATTTCTCATTTTTCACTTGGCTGAGGAGGTCGGTTACGATGGGGGGAGTTAACCCTCAGCTCTCCTTGAGTTACAACATGTTTGGTTCAGTTAGGTGAGGACTGAAGGCCTAAAAGCAACATGCCAGAGCTGTCGACATTTGAACTTACAGTGCTGCGTCATACAAGAGCTGAAAGGTGAGTGGTAAGAGGTGAAACCTGTAAGACACGGGTCCATGCGAGCAGTCCTTATTGATCCTGAGGCCGTGCAGGAGAAACCTTCTCTTTCAGGGCCGGTGCTGCGAGGTAGGCAGGTCAGCACTCTGCTGTACAGTGCTACATAAAATGAGTGCATCAGCAGGCCCCGGCAGATCTATATGACGGGAATTAAACAGCATAATCAAATTGTTTGCGCAACCATTTAGCATCTCATTCCCTCTCTGCCCTGGGCCAAACTGACCACTGGAGACCGGCCATCCACAGCAGTAACAAAGTAGGGCAATAACTAACAGCGATTAAAGGAATATTGATGGCCTGTGACACACAGCATCCTGAAAAATGCTATTTGGTCAAATAGCTGCAATAATTAAGTATATGAGGGTCAGTCAATTTTATCTGCTGCTTTTATTTGGATCGATTATTTAGTAAACCGGCCAAGCCTCAGAGAGCATTATTGCTGAGTGGGGTGTTGATTTCATAGTGCGAGTGCTGGAGCCAAGTTACACAGAGAGAGGAAGCACACAGAGGCAGCACAAGGGCTACAGATATCACTGTTATAGAGATGGAGGGAGAGACACTATATATCGGCACTATCGCTGTAAAACCATTTTTGATACGAGCTGCAGTGTTACATCATGACTTACTGAACACGCTGACCTCGTTCTGTGATATTAAAGTTATTCATTCCGTCCGTTTATTTAAAAACATCATGTCCTTCTTCCTGATAGGAAGAAACAAGCATACAGGCCTGGTGTGAAACATTCCCACCATGAATTGATGAACATTAGCTGAAAGCCAAAATAATGACTTTTGGCTGCTCGGTGCGTTTAATGTGATGCAGTGGTTAAAAATAAACCAGGCCATTTAGAGGCTTCTCTCTCGGTTGATTGATTAAACATTAACCTGCTGGATGTGGGATATTTCTTATTAATCACAGGTGGCACAGACTTAACTGAGCATGAGGAAGGCATGGACACAAAGTCTCACACACACACACACACAAAACACACACACATACGCATGCATGAAATCATGTAATCATAACATATGCCATTTAGTGGACGCTCTAACCCGATAAGTGATGCAGTTTTAGCGCTGGTGGGAGTGAAACATCTAACTCTGCTGTTGCAGTTGAGTTACACACACATGCACGCACATCTCCATATCAAACAGCACATTGTGGGAATTGCCATGACCTAATGCTTTCCTTATCTTACATTTGATTACACATTTCACAGAGGAAACAGTTTTCCTCTCTCCTACAACAAGACGTCCAAAGAGAGAAAACCGACTAGGGCTTAAGAAGTGAGTAATTTTTTAAAAGAGTGGGTGGCAGATCTGTGACCTTGACCTGTTAGATACACAGATACACAGACAGTAGAATCAGACTTTCCTTATTTTCCCACAGTCAGACGCTGAGTAGAAGCACCTATCACACTCCAATAACGTCACTGAATATTCAGCCACTGTAGCAGGCCGTTGCTTTGATGTAGCGCTGATGTGGGTGGCCGGTATCCACAACTACAACGGCCTTCAGTCAGACTCTGACAGAGCTCTGAACCTGCCTCTGAAATAGCTAGGCTATTCTAGCTGTAACCACGGGTGACTTTTTTGTGCCCGAGGACGCTTTTATGAGAAAATTGACAAAGTAAATATCCTTTCAGCTGTTTCCCTGATGAATAATGTACGCAGAGGCTGATGCTTTAAAAAAAATCAACAGCTTCAGGGTTGTCCCTGCACATCAGCTGTCATGGTGTGAGATGTGGGTGGCGGTCCTGGTGCGGGGGCTCACGGCAGCACACAGGTGCCCTTTTCACTCCCAGGCCGAAAATGACAAATTCAATAAAGTCAAGACATCTCTGTGGAGAACCTATGGAATCAAACACACCTGACAAGCGGCTGAAGGGCTTCCTCTAGTCCCTCTGACACCCCATCTTGACGCTCGATATCAATATCTCCTCGGACGTAGAATATCTCTCCATCTCACTAGCATGCTTTGACACTGTGAGAACGAATAAGAATATGTGTCAGAGGTTGTGGGACTGGCGGTAAGATTGTGATGCGGGAAATTGAATCTGCGAGATGACATTAACAGAGAGTGTCCCCCTAAGTCTGTGTGTGTCTCAGCCTCCGAGCAGACAGGCCTGGCTAAGGTTACCCACTGTAATTCTGATGGTGAAAGGGCCACAATCAGCCTACTTAATCTCCGAGCTGTTCTTTAAAACCAGAGAAAGACGATCTGTCTCCTTTCTACTGTACGAAACAAGGCAACATGTGATTCATCGTAAAATGGAAATGCACGTTAAATTAAATTTGCCTGCGCGGGGCGGTGAGGACAACCCTCGACTGCAGGTTTTCTCTGTGATAACAAAAAAGGTGCTTGTACTCTGTCAAAAGAGCCAGGCTCATAAAGCTAGCCTGACCTGAAAGAACAAACCCGAGACATCAAATTTTAAAGAATTAGCATCACAATGGGCTTAATGTCCCGCTTGTAGTAAAAGCTCAGTAAAACGGCCGTGCAATTTCAGTGGTGATGATAAACTGGGAGACGCAGATAGCGGGGGCACTGTGCGCGAGACAAACCCTCACTGTATGTTCATTAGCATCCCTGAAGGTTCCCATCTGACCAAGAGGGAAGCAGAGCGCCGAGGCCGTTCTGCAAGCATGAGTGCCTTATTAAAGAATGGAGCCTGAAGTTTGGTGAGCGTGGTCCAGGAGGAGCTCCCATCAGGGCTCCCACCTGTTTGTCTGGGCGCTCCTTTGACACAATAGGTCATGAAATGCAATATGGCCCCTTGCTTCTCTTTCTCACCACACAAAAGCCGAGGAGCGGATGAACTGCAAGATAAATGACCTTGACATTTGGAAAGTCTCCAGATTGTTGCGCCATAAAAGTAAACCATGCAAAGGCAACCTCCAAAACCCTCATAAGACCAAAGCACAACTTCAATGGAGAACAAACAGGGGCAGAATGAAGGGAAAAAAAGTGTCTGGGTTTTAGGATGGATATTTCCTCGAAGACTTTGATTGCTCGTCTGTGATAACTGTGAGAGTGTACAGGCCTGAAAAATCCTGCTCCTCATTTGTACTTACAATCTGGAGGTCTTGTCTTCTAACCAGCTGTGTACACGCTGCAGACGGGCTCCGTTTTCCACAGGAAGCACGGCGAGAACCACAGGAAGATAAACCCAGCGTGAGATGGCTGGAGGGAAAATGACGAAACAAATACGGTTTAGACCTATAATATATAAATATTATAAGATTATTATAAGAATACATTTACAGGTCATATGAGGGAAATTAAAGGTTCACAAATGACAACACAATAACTTATATAATACTTTAAATATTTAGTAAAATCTCTTATTTCATCTCACCCCTAAAAAAAGAATCAGGAGCCCAAAGTTTTCAGAAAAATCTAAAATAATTTATCTCAAAAAATACCACACTGTCAACATGATTGTGTAAAGACACTGGAGATGTGTGTTCTCGCAGGAAGGAGGCCTTTGAGCAGCTCCATCACCTGAGTGTGATTGACAGCGTGGGCAGGTGTGGCGGTGCATCCGGGGAAAGTGAACCGCGGTCGGCTAAATGAGGCTCGCCATTGTTCTCGGCGGGTCTTTGATCTCCCAGCGGTGGGCCAGAACCTCAGTGGGGAGTCCAGGCCGGGCCCCAGGCTACGGTTTGTATCGACTCAGGAGGGCTGACAGCACAGGACAGAAGATGTGGGAGGGGGCTCAGGGTTTCCCAAGACTGCTTCAGTGCAGCTTCATCTCGACCCGAGCTGCTCACTGAAGCACTGTGGAGAGGAGGGACAGGAGATGTTAGACACATTTAAGTTGTTATTTAAATCCTGTGTGATACTGGTGATGATTCAAGAAGCTTACCTGTTTATTAGATTTATTTTTCCCTTTGTCTTTTCTTTGGTGAACACACACACACACACACACACACACACACACACATTACATCATTGCAGAGATCATACTTTTTTTGTTTACATATAATTTAGTTTAGTTTGACAAAATATTCTGTTATCCTTAGTTGTTTTTCTAACACGGATGATGTGTGTTGTGAAAAAAAACAAAAACAAACTGCCTTCATTATTTTTGTTTTTTATATATATCCAAACCCTTTGAAACCTAAAATAATTAGAAAATTAAACCATAATTAATCAAACTTGGAAAATTAAAAACTTTATTGCTAACATGAAGTAAAATAAAATAAATCACCTCAGCCAGTATTGCAACAAAGTTGTGTAAAATAATTCCCCAATCAAGTTAACTTTCTCTGGAGACGAATGGTCTCGTATCTTCAGTGTGGCAGCTGTGCATGCAGCCCTTACTTCAGGCCAAAGCCTCTAATGAAGCTTCAAGTGTACAGTAAGTGGACAGGAGTGGCTTCCAGCTAAAGAGAGTAATGTTTCTCTGCTGATGGTTCCCATCCTCTGCAGACGCTGCAGGAAGAGGCCATCAAGCCTTTTAGCTCAGAAAAGGAAACAAACAACCAACACTAAAAAAAACAGGAGGTCAAATTTTCAGGTTAAATCAGAATATGTAGGAGTTTGTGTGAAGATGTGAAGATGCAGCATGCATAACTGTCTCTATGAGTGTGTTTGTAATCTAAAGAGTACATAATCTCGGTGCCCTGAAAGCACATGTCAGTGTGTCTACAGAGCGGTGGATGAGACTCACAGCACCACAATAAATAGTGACAGTGAACAGGGCCGACTGGGACAGCCCCTCTCAGTCTGCAGCGATTGTGTTTCAGTGTGTTGGCCCGGCTCTTCCTGTGCTGCTCTGTGTTGTGGAGCAAAAAGCCACTGCTGGGAGCCACAGTGGAAGAGATCAATTGTACACATTCCTGCCACCTGAGATTCAAGTGTTTCTGTAATACTGCACAGCTCAATCGATACCCGAGCGAGGAAGCAGGGAGGAAGATCTCAGTCCATATAGTGTTTGGGACTGCACGCACAGAGATAAAGCATGTGTTTACTGCTGTTTACTTCTATTTACCACCTGTTAATAGCCAACCAAAAGACCTCATATTTATCTGAAAAAATTATAAAAATATCATTATTTATATTCAGTTAATTCAGACAAGGCTTTAACAGTTCCTGCAGTATTACTTTCATAATAAGTAATTTTGTAAATATTGAGTGTGTTAGTTTTTTTAATCTAGTTTTTATTTCATAATTAAATGAAACAAATTGATTATTAGAAATATCACAAATGATAATAATAAAATAATAATACTTACAAAACTAATACAAGAAATAGAGGATGAAACGCAGATATTTCCACAAAACCGGAAGTGAAAGCTGTAAATATGACCGAAGTATTTGTCATAATTAGCAG
Organism: Semicossyphus pulcher; assembly: GCF_022749685.1. NCBI lineage: Eukaryota > Metazoa > Chordata > Actinopteri > Labriformes > Labridae > Semicossyphus > Semicossyphus pulcher. Next base: position 18,420,063 of record NW_027211603.1, read on the forward strand.
ACTTATTTTTCTTTCTGTCTTTAAAGGAATCTCTCAGGAAGCCGATGCACAGAATAAACAGAGCTCGGGGAGCAGATGTGACGGTTAAAAAGAAAAACAGGCACTGTGGGCAAGGATCATTTAGCTTCCACGTCCTGAAATATAAAACGTAAATATTGTAGATTTCGGTAAAGAGGAGGAGGAGAGCGCCGAGGATGCTGAACACAAATGAACAGATCCTGTATTGCAGGATGTGCAACGATGTGTTAAATTAAATGCAGCTGTTGAAATACAAAGAGGAAAATTTCAGTTTGAACAAGGAAAAAAAAAAAAGCAAGGAAAATGCCCTCAAAGCCGTCAGAGGCTTTATCCGGATAACCGTGAGATCGTTTTGACAACTTCTTTCAGGGCAAATAATTAGATCGTTTCATCTTTTCAAATGAAACCTATATTTCCTTAAAAAGCATAAAAGGCCGTCTAAAGCTAATGCTAAATTAACTCTGCTTATATCTTGTGTCCAGACAAAATAACATATTTACCTCACTGGGACGTTTTTTCCCTCATTATAGTCGCGAACGTTTTAAATAAAATGCAGGAGGGAACAGTTTCATTTCCGCGTAAAATGCCTCGGATCTACTCTACTCCGCGGATTAGCGATTAATTGGCGATTTCAAGGATTGGTGATGGAAATTATGAGGTTAAACAGCGATCATAATTAAAATAAAAGGGCAGGGAAGCTCTCATCTTTTGCAACCTAATTCCGTTTCTGCTTCTGCTGCTAAGGAGAGCTGCACAACGGCCATGAGCAAGAATTATTTAAATGTAAAAAGTTACTTCAGTTATTTTTGCTCTTCTGTCAGAATGTCAATGCTTAAAGAGTGAAAAATAACTGTCAGTATATTTTCAATGATATGATAAAATAAAGTAGGGAATAAAGGCACACAAACACACATTGTTTCTTTTGGAAAACTGATGTATTTGATTATTAGAGTAAAGAATTACAGTATCTTAGTTGTTAGTAGGTATTAAAGTGTAGAGAAACTGGACCCATAAAGATCTTCCAACTTTCCAAGAAAGTGCATGTAACAGTCCGAAGGTTGTCAAACCCAATATATATTTATATTTATAAAAACACTATCATTTTGTCCCCTGGCCGTGATGGACTTCTCTTGTGTGAGCTGTATGTACATTTTCTTAAGAGGGAGTTTGTATTTCCACATCTGAACATATTTACAGAAGCTTCAACACAGAACTTTGCACTTGATGTCAGTGAGGATGCTGGGACATAGCAGCAACGTGGAAATCCAGCTGAGAAACTAAAGGAGAATCCTGCTCATTTGATTGGCTGTCTCAGTTCCAAAAACCAGTACAAAAGGCCAGACCGAATGTTCCCTTCTGTCTTGCTTTCAAAAACACCAAAATACGAGCAACAAAAAAAAGAGATAGAATGAAAGAAAAAAATGGAAGTAAACAAAAAGTAGAAAGTACAATACACAGAAACGTAACAACAAAACAAGTTAACACTAAAGAAACCCCTTAAAATGTAGCAAACTTTAATGTTTCGTCTCACTTAAATAGAATAACTGTAAATAGCAGTTGGAAAGAAAGGAACTACTACACATTTAGTCCCTTGCCTGAATTTAATAGATTTGCTTTGATGAGGGGAGGGTGGCTTGAACACACAGATGTTAGACCATCTACAGAAGATCAGTGTACATTATTTACAGCAAGTCTGTTTGCTTATTACAGGGCTAATGCATCACATGAACATTGACAGTTCGGTTATAGCTACTACAGACAGAAAATAACTTAATGCCAAGGTAAGGTTATCTACCCAGATATTCTAAGTTTCAAAAGCACATTTTTAAGCACCCATACATAACCATTCTGGCTTTAAAACAAACAAAAACCTAACTGTTAATGCTTCCACTTGGTTTCAAGCAAGGTTATAATCACTAATAAATAAGCTCCTTAAAACTATAACATGTACATTGTACAAAAAAAGCAACTTGTCTTCACACTCGTGTTCGTAAAGATTCGATGGCGAGCAAAGCAGTTCAGTTGATTTTGTCCCTGTTTTGTTCTCTTTCTTTCTCTTCTTCCGTGTGTGTCTACATATGTGTACAACATGCCCTTAGGCATCTTCATTTGTCTGGGCACAACTGAGGACATTCGCTCTAACTTGTGACAATTTCTTTATTGTCCTCCATAAAACGTGTGAATCGAAAGTGGGCCCCGTTCTCAGTGTTGGCCATTTTCTCCAAACCAGCAAGAGCCGCATTGGGCTCCATGCTGTGTAGCTTGTCTAGGCTGCCAGTCAGGCCACCAATGGGAGAGCTACCCCCATTACCCATACCGCCTGACATGGGTGGGATGCCTCCATTCTGGATGACAGAGATTTCATTCGTCTTCATTGCTAGGCCGTTGGAAAAGGCTGCAGCGTACTGGTTCCAGAAACTGGCCGGGTCTCCGTTGCTTGCCCTTGATGCCATGTCCTTCTGGAAGATCTCAGGAAACTTGACTGGGTTTGCACCCAAGAAGGCCATTGGCCCATCAACGGAGAGCCGGCGGCCCCGTCTGGCGGGAGCACTGTTCCACATGTGTGTGCCCATGTGAACCTTCACACAGAGAGGGGAGGAGAGAGAAGGGGATAAAAGGGGGGGAGGAGAGAGACAGAGCAATGAGAGGGATGAAAATTAGCGATGTTTACAAACTTGGCCAAGAGAGCTGCACATGAGATGATGCAATGGAAAAAATAATAATAATGCTTGACTCCAAATTAAAATAGCTTCACACCCTGGGTGCAGCAGACCAGTTAGTTGCCTGTGCTGTGAGAGGTACCAGCATGGTGTAAACATTTTTCTTTGGAATGACTGATACATGCTGTTTAATCTAACCTCTAATTTGCTCACCTCACAAGGGGGGCACAGAGCTTTAGGTAAAACTGAAATGTGCAGTTACATTGCTCTTGCCAGTATTGCATGTGACATTTCACTTTTGCCAATGCTCTTTCCGTGACAAAGACAACAATACTTTCCTACTTAATAATCCTTGAAAGACACATTGAAATAATTTTGTCTTGAAGTATTTTATGCACAACCTACAACAAAAACATAAAGAGACTTTCCTGTTTTTACTACAGTGGAGTGGAACTTAGTTTAAACCCAAAGCCAGGACTTGATTTACAATAACTTTAGGAAATTATTTATTAACATGTATCTGAAATTCCAAGCTATGTTTAAGGAATGACAGAAAAACTTTATTTTCTGTATTTAAATCACATGATTCCTGAAAGATTCTGTAGATCATTGTGCAGGATAATTTAATTAATCATTTAGGCCTGTGGCAGTTTTCATGGAATCTGTTACGGAAAACTACAAACTAACCTGGTGCACAATGACTGTCTCTGATAATTAACTTTGTGCACTGAGTCATTCTCGGCTGATTACACTCTAGAGTTTCTACCCAATAATCATATTTGTTGTGTGATTCAGCCTTTCCACTAAGTTAATATTTCCTCACAAAGATGTTCCTTTAATAAATTATACTACCCCTTAATTGCTAGTGCACTGACATGTTGTATAAAAACTAAATAACAGCTCTGAGACTCAAACACTGTCACGTACAAACTTTGGGGTGACTAACAGTTTTCTAAATGTTTCAACATTTACCTTGAGGTTTCCTTTGGTGGTGAAAGCCCGGCCGCAGATACTGCAGGCAAAGGGTTTCTCCCCTGTATGAGTTCTCTCGTGGATCTGTAGAGCACTGGAGGACGAGAAACACTTTCCACAGGTGTTGCAGAAGTGTTGCTTCGGTGTTCTTCGTGGTGGAGCAGCGGAAAGCACTGGGGAAGTGGAGGCGGATGATGTGACCAAGCCAGGAGGCATGTCCTTGTTTTCATGGTGGAGGCTATGGAAGAAGCCGTTGACCTCTGGTTTGTTGAGAGAGCCTACAGACAGGAGGGAAGGGGTTGGGCTGGAGGACAGGCTAGTGTTTGAGGGCTCAAAGAGCTGTGAGGGCAGGTCTCTCATTTGATGGGTTAGCATGTGCTGCTTGAGGTTGCCCTTGGTGGAGAAACCCCTGTTACAGGCCGTGCAAATAAATGGTCGTTCTTTGGTATGGCTTCGATAGTGAATGTCCAAGGCACTCTGACAAGCGAAGGTCTTCCCACAGATGTCACATGATGTGTTCTTGATGGTGTTGCGCTCACGGAAGGAGAATATCATGCCCAGGGGGTCTTTTGAGGGATTGACAGATGTCAGATCCAGGGCTCCAATGTTGGAGGGGTGAGGATGCAAGAGGCTTGCACTGGTGTGCTCAAAAGACAAGGCCCTCTGGTGCCTTTCTTCGAAGCTTGGGGATTTGTGTGGTTGTGGCTGCATGCTTGTGGGGGATGGCGCCTGCATGGAGGAGGTAGATTCTGACACAGCTGGACTCCCGGCACTTCTGCTTTCAACATCCCCTCCAAGAGACGAGGAGTCATTGGTGAGACAATCTCCTTCAACTAAGCCATTTACCATAGCCTTCATTTGGCTGACTTGTAGTGCCTCTCTTTCATTATTGTGGGCATTCTCTTGGCCATTTCTCTCTTGTCCCTCCTGGAAACCCATTTCGAGGGGAGCTGGGGAGTTACATAGACTGTCGTGAGAGGCATCAGCTGACCTTGGTGTGTCTGGCACACTGCTATCTGGGCCTTCCTCCATTCCTTCCATGTTGTCATCAGAGAAGTTATCAAGATCGTCAAAGTTTCTCTCCTCAAATGAGCCAGTGTCAGAGGCCATGGACTCTGGGTAACTTTCTGGTAGAGGGGTGTTTGGGATCTGCCCACCCATGTGCATGCGAATATGTTGCTGTAGAACAACAGCATTAGTGAACTTCTTCTGACAAATAGGGCAGGAGTGTTGGACTCTAAGAGGAGGCATGGCCCGATGGACGCTGTAATGAGTCTTAAGATTTCCCTTGGTGGTAAACGCCCTGCCACAGACTTTACACTTAAAGGGCCTTTCCCCAGTGTGAGTGCGATAGTGCATTTTCAAAGCACTCTGGCAGCTCAGAATGCGGTGGCAGATGACACATTCATTGGGATCTGTTACCTTCCTGTCAATGTTCTCCACTAGCTGCTGTAGCTTGGAGGTCTCCGACCCCTGGAGAGGATCCAGGATGCCGCCAAAGGGGAACTTAGCCTTGAACTGATCAGACATAAGAGGCATGAGTGGGTTGGTCATCATGGGTGGGCTGTTAGATGTTGTATAATCAGCAGTGCTCTCTGAGACAGAGCTCACATTTGTCATGAAGCCTGAGGAGTGGCTGCCTTCTTCAGTTTTCCCATTTGAGGTAGGCAAAGTTGCACCTTCACCCTCTTCAGACACTCCATCATTACTCTTAGCTGAAGGGTCAGCAGCACCTGAGTCACTCTTTGCAGTAACAGAAGGGCTTGTTATGGCTATTGAATTATCTTCCTTTTTGATGAAATGTGGCAGACTCGGCATGGTTGGTGGCAACAGCATACCGACTGAGGAAGTCAGAGTGGGCAAAACTGGTTTGCTGTCCAGCCAGCTGGTGACAGGTTTCTCAGGGGGCATAGACATGCCGTATGGAATGCCGGTGCTTGTTGGTATATTGTCCAAATGCTCAGGTACAGGGTAGGGATTCATCTGGATGTGTGGGTATTTTTCTTTATGTCGCTGAAAATGCACCTTCAAGTTACCACGGGTGGAGAAGCGGTTGCCACAGATATTACACTTGTATGGTCTCTCACCAGTGTGAGACCGCAGGTGGATTTGCAAAGCACTGTCACTCCCAAATACCTTGCCACAAAAACGGCACTTATGCTTGAAGAAAGCATCATCAGAGCTGCTCTTGTGTTCAAATGAGGTGACATTTGGCTGCTTGCCTTTCGTCCGCTGGGCCAAAGCTGCTAAAGAGTTGAGGTCCTCTACGGTGGTGCCAACACTGGGCAGGGAGCTGGAGAATATAGGGTTACCAGGTGGGGGCTGAGGTAGAAGGGGATTCACTGCAGAGCTTAACAAGCTACGCATTCCAAATGATGGCGTAGATGATTTAGCTAGTGAGGGGTTGCTAAGCTGAGAGTGGAGGCTGCTCATATGACTCGACCTCTTGTCAGAGGACTGGGCATTGACGTTTGATGGCCCCAGTGTGCTAATGCTCTGAGATGTCTCACTGCTGCTTGGGTTGGACTGAGGTAGCTGTGCCGCTGCAGCCAGCTGCTTTAGGCTGCTAATACTGGCTGACTGACTGGCCAGGTTCTGCGCTAGGCCTGCGGCTGCAGCCAGCTGTTGAGAGAGATGGGAGCTGAGTGTAGTCAGTGGGTTGGCAGCAGGCCCCATTGTGCCTGGAGCAGAAGTTGGGGGCACCTGCAATTCCGGGGACTGAGAGGCCAGTAGCAGTATCTGATGGCGAATCTGCTCTATAAGCTGCAGCTGATGGATCTGTTGCTGTTGTAGGGCTAAGAGCTGCTCCATAAGGGCTGGCACTGCCACTCTGGGACCCCCATTGGAACGAGCCTCTTGGGAGAATTGAGCTACAGCCACTTTGGTGCTCTGCAGGTTTTCAATTATGACATTGCTGTTGATCATGGAGAAGTTCCCCAGTTCAGTTAGGTTACTGAGCTGAGGTAGAGGGGCAGAGATAGCTGAAGTACCTACTGCAGGGCCAGAGGGGCCCCTGACACCATGGCTGCTTACTGTGGTGATGGGGCTCCCGCTCTCTGTATGACTGCCTTCCTCTTCATGACCACTGCTCATTCCAGAAACATCCACGTCCATGGAGTCGTCTTTTTCAAGAGTGTTGGTCTCCAAAAGGTCACTGCACTCTGTTTGATCAGTGTTATTAGCTGTGTCATTCATCTGCTCATCAGGATTATGGGGAGGAGACCCAGGTGAAAAAGTTCCGGTGGGGGAGACAGGATTTTCATTCACTATCAGAACTAACTGATTCTTAGTGCAATTCTTCTGGTGTTCCTCAAGATCTGATAGTTCAAAGAACTCAGCACAACATCTGCTACAGACGTGGGCGTCTGAGTCCTTGCAGGGGGGGTCCTCTGAGCAAAGTTCTGTGTCCCCTGAAAAAGAGGAAACAGAGGATTAGTGATTAGAAATGTTTTGCAGCTGAAGAAGCAGCTTTATCTCCTCAAATTCCATTGTTGTTAATCTTAAGTTAATCAGTTTTACACTTATCCCTTTGATGTGTTCACAAAAACAACGATCGAAAGGCAACAATAAGCCAACAGAAATGAGAAGAGGCTTTATTCTGTGCAGTGGCCTCAGAAACACTATAAGAGAGGATACAAAATCAATGGGAACTACTCAAATAATGTTTAAAAGTGATCTTTGAAGATTTACATCTGGGTTTCATCAGCCAAACCAAAGGTAATCATTTTCTTCAGATAATCCATCAAAATATAGAATAGAGTGAAGTGAGGACATCGGGTCTTTAATGAAATTTCATAGAAAGGCATTGATTTCCTATATTCCATGCCCTTCAAAGTCGACTTGTCCACTCGGTGCGAATCAAGCATTTGATGGACTTATTAGACTTTCAATTTGCTGTCAACTTTGCTCATTTTCAGCCGACTATGGGCATCTTGGACAGGTTATCTATGTCACTAAACTAATTTGTATCCACTCATGCTGCAGTCACAGTGCGACATGAACAACAGAGCCTGTGGCATCTAGGCGATTACGTGCACACACTAAAAACGACAAGCAAAACAAAGAAGGAAAAAAATGAAAGCGATTGCAGTAAACGGGTTCTTCTGTAACACATTAGAAAATTATTTGCCATGGCTCAACTGTCGACATTCTCATGGAAATAATACACAAATGTTTTGCAGCCATCAGATATTAGTTTCATAATTTTAAATAACCGTTGACCCCAAAGCAAACCAAAGATAACGCACTCAGCAGTAAATTATTCGAAGTAAAACTATTTGCTAAAATAAAAGACTTAATCAAAACTTATGCATACGAATGCATGCATCACAAACTTGCCAAAACTCAGGAACTGGACAAGCCAACTCACAGAACTAGCAATACAGACATTTTTCACTGAGAGGAAATTCAGTGACCGCCTTTGAAATGCGCACAGAAACAGGTTTTTTAATTTTCCATATTGATAAAAAGGGAGTGAAAAGGCAAAAAGACACCCTGCCCCCGGAGGCACTGCTCCAGACTTTCCATATTCTTTCCCCTCTTTGTCACACTAAAATCTCGCTGTTTAACATACAAGTTGATTTACAAATTGCATTTCTCTATGAATCCCTTTCATTGTGACTCTGGCCCCTCAACACTTTCATCAGGGCCAAGAATTCATTTGCAAATGAAACCCAGAGAAGTGCAGCCCTGCCCCACAGAGAGACAGGATGCCTTCCCATTGTTCGCGCAGCATGGGAGCGGCGGGGATCGTCGGCACAGCCTGGCCCTGCTCATCTCAGTCGACTCAAAGCAGATCCTGTTTAATTCAGGGATTATCTCCCTCAATGTTTCTCTGCTCAGAGACATCAGATAACGCAAAGTTGCCATGACAGTAAACCCTGGCCCTCACACCACCAAACCATGCAAACAGGGAAGACTCAACTTTAATGATAACTTTTCATGTTAAATCCCCCCAGACACCCCCAACCCCCCACCCGTCTACCTACACCCCGAGCGCTAACTTTGAAAAAATGTGTTTGAGTCGTAGTGTGAGAAATGTGCGGAAACACCTTTTCACTTTTCTCGAGGCTGACTGTACACAAATTAGTGTGAAGAAAAACCGAACAAATGACACTAAGTGGCGTGAAACTGGAAGAAAAACTTTTGTGATTAATCCTCTGGAAGATGCAGAATTAATAAATACATACGACTTGTGCGTGTGCGTATATGTGTCCATGCTCAAGTCAACACAGAGCATGAGAAAAGATACACAACTCACAATGCATAAACTATTAGAGAAATAACAGTGTACGCTTCAATCGAGTAACTAATAATTTCGCTCTTAAACTAACTCCAGTCAGGGCCTAAGGACGTTGAATTAAAATAATTTCTAAACAAAAATAATATTTTTTATAAAGTTTGCAATTTAAAAAAACCTACAGATCAATAGATCCTGAAAAATAATATTTTTAACATGTAAATGATAAAATTACTTATTAATAATTAAAATACCTGAATTAATAATTACAGAAAAAAAGAGAAAGAAGACATATTCCCAGCATAATCTGTGCATTTCTAATAAGCTAATAAAAGACCTGCAGCATAAATTATTTTAATCTCAGCTGTGCGATGCAGCAGTCTTCACCAACTAGATGCGAAGTTTGGAATTTGAAAGCAGAAAATAATAAAACCCTGACAGCTGCAAAAGAGAAGAATCATAAATCATCAATGACTACAATGTTTACACAGCTACAGATTTGCTCTTTCAACCGTGCAAGAACATGTTTTACTTTACATGACGACAAAAAAAATCTCAAATCAAATTAAATCGCAACTAAATCAATGCATGACTACAAATCCACATCAGACCAGTATAGCAAACAGCGCAGATTGTAGCATTAGGCTTAATTCCCAAAATAGCAAGGATTAACTTCGAATTAAAATTAAGATAAAGTCAAGCTGGTATAAAGATAGAGTCTGTAAAACTTGCATAGAGTCTCTATGAAAAGCACAATGTAAGCAGTGCACAGGGCTAAAGGGCGTCAGGAGAGACAAAGAGCAGAAGACAGAGCCTCAAAGAGAGTGACCAAAGTGTGAATATGAGAGCCAAGAAAGCGAGGATTAGTGGAAAAAAGTTGACGCAGAGCTTTGAGAGATCCTACATTATTTTTTCGTTGGGGGCCTCTGTGAGCCTCTTGACACTTGTAACTTCAGGAGGGCTTCTGCTCTCATCGTCTCCGGCCACTGAACACTAGATGGGGTTCCACTAAAACTGCCGACGTCCAGGACGAGACTCACATCTGAGAAGCTCTGCCCCGGTGACATGCTTAAAGCTCAAGGGGAGGGAAAAAAAGGCGAAGCAAGTCCTTCAGGCTACACCTAGACTCCCACCACATAAACACTGGCAAAGTGACAAGCAACTGCACTCTGTGTTTACAGGGAACAACAGTGCAAAGCGGGTTGCCCCTGCCAATCTCCCCTCTAGGGGGGCCACTCTGATAGGGCAAAAGGGGACGGCCACAACATTGATAAGGCCTCACACACACACACACACACACACTTAAATAAAAAGTGGAGGCCTTGCTGGGGAGCCTGCAGCTCCGATCAGCGGGGTCAATGGCGAGGTAGAGAGGAACACACGGGGCCCTGAACTCTCCTCACCTCCACACAGAGGGACACTGGCAAAGGTTAAAACAGCTCAACATCCCACCCTCTGTGGCTCTCGCCCCGACCTCCCAGTAACCGCGGCCCTCAGCATCACTGAGACTCAGCTACAAATACAATGACTTTCTGTTCTCACTTCCGGCTCCCGCAGAAAAACACATAGCACATTTGTTCGGGGCTGTCTCAGCTAAATACCCCGAAAAGCTAAAGACAACATGTCCATATCCTGATATTTACACCCTGGATATTTGCAACAGTTTTTACATTTGTCACAGTATTGCACATCATTTTTGATTCTGCAGTCCGCCTGACAGAAGGAACTCTTTATTAAGTGTATTAGATTTAAAGGAAAATGCAGAAATAACAGCAGTGAGGGATAAACTGTGTCGTGCATTAATCATGGAGTTCCTAAAATCACGTGAAATGAGCTGCAGATTTCTTTTCTATGCATGGGCTTTCTGCTGAAAGAAGCAAGTGTGCCTTTCAAATTACCTGCACATGCTTCACAGGCAGCAACTGAACACAATGTGGCTTTGAGAGTTTTAAATTGTATATATGATTTGCAGGCCTTATCCAGCAGGCCTATCGCACGCTACAAATATTTTCTCTTTTTATCTGCATGTTTAGTTCACTGCATGTCTTATTATTTGTACATTTTTAAATAATAAACATACTAAAGTTGGGCAGCAAAATCGGGTCACACTGCATGACAGATACTGGCGTTCTTTCAAATTAAGAACATTTTTTTAAATTACGAAATAATCATAATTATAAATAACTTTTATTTTCATGATGTTATTGAAAAGTCGGTCAACAAAAACACACGTTACAGCGCAACGTCCTGTTACGAAATGTGACTGTTATTGATCTCATTCCACAATCCTGCCATGTCGTTTTGTAATGTAGAAATGTTGTTTCGTGTTTTCAGCTAAAATAAAACCACCTTGATTTTTCTCGCGTGAATGCCTCTCGCAGGTCACTGTGACTCTGAGCTCCAGCACAGCCCTGGATTTTTCTCTTCTCAATGTAACTTTGTATAAAATTAATTCATGTTAGGCACAAAAGCACCGATAAAAGAGAGTGTTTCACTTTGTTTAAAAAAAAGAGTCATCACAGCTTTATTTTTAACAAAAGGCCAAAAATCACAAGAAGGCGCGAGCTTCTCTGGAAGTAAAATACGAGCTTATTTATCATCGCTGATTTAAGCCTGTAAATTATTTCTTAATAACACTGATATAGTGTGTTTGTGTGTGCGTGTCTCAGGGTTACATTCAACGTATTTATGCGGCTCTGAACAGAAAGAGTAAACGATGAGGATTCTCAGGATGTGTGTGTCCATTTGCTCTCTTTCGAGCAGTTTGCCTTCCTTTCTTTAACTTTTAACCGCAAAGCAAACAGGCCGTGACTTACTGTCACTGGTTTTGATAAAAGAGGGGAAATACTGAGCACTAAAGAGTGAAAGAGCAGGATCGGGGAGTTACAGTGTGCGGGACACAGGAAAAGTTTGGTTCCCGGCAGAAGCGACACGGTGCTCCATCTCCGCGCACAGAGAGGCGCTGAGCGCAGGAGAGACGCGGGGAGGACCGAAAACTAAACCGGAGACTCGTTACTGGAAAGTTCAACGTTGGGTTAAAAACTAGATTTAAAGCTGAATTGGCGACTAAAAAGTTGTGAAACTTTCAACACACACGCGCAGCGTAAACAGTAAGAAAAATACGCATTCTACATTTTGTTTAATCTAAAACATATTCGTCTTTTATATTTAAATTTGTATAATATCGAGAGTTCAGTCTTTAAAGAGGAAAAAATATGAAAAGTAACTTAATTTCTCTTTGAAGTGGAATAATGTAAATGTGAGTAAATCCTGAGCTTTACTTTAAGTATTACAGTAGGAGACGCAGGAATTTGCAAAGAAACAAACTAAAGTATAAAGTCCATTCAAAGTGTAAACTTTAACGTCAGCTGTGGCCACAGAAGCGATAAAACAGGATAAAAAGTGACACATTCACGCTGCCTGGATGGAAGCAGCGATAGTTCACTCGGACTCACCATTGTGCTCCGATAAGGGCAGATGAGGGTCGGATTGGAAGTGTTGCGGCTTCGCTTGTTTCCTCCGCGACATGCTGGCTGGCACATCAGCAGGCGAAGAATAAAAAAATGACTACAAAACCTTCTCAAAAATTACGTAAATCGAGCCCATCCACCGCGCATGTGCCGCGTTATGATTATCAATAATGCTCTGCGATTAATCATACGGGGGAGGGGAGGGGGGGCTTCTTTGAAAGGCGATTGGCACCTCGCCAGCCCCCCTCCTATTCAAATGAAGTCTCTTTAATCAATTAGCTCCTGATTTGCTGGGGACTCTTGTCTCTCTCTCAGCTCCCACCCAATGAGTTGATCCGTATGGGGAAGAAAGGCTGGGTTTTCCAAACTCCCTTTAGATACGGTTTAACCCCTTCTGTTAGCCAAGTCAACGCTTATCTTGACTGCTACAGGGGAATGTCAGCGTCTCGAGTCAATGCCTGCGACAGTATCTTTCAATCTCTCACATTGATCAAGCAGCGATCACAGTTTTTCTTTGCTTCTTCTCCTCCTGTAGATGAGGACAGATTGGACACTCGCAACTCAAACCTCCGCGAGCTCCAGCCAACTTTCTTCTTCTCTCTACAACTCGGTAGTCCGTCCTCCAGCTCTTGCATTCAGATCGCTGTAGTTCAGCTCTCGCGCTGCACACCGACACCTACTCTCAGAAGAGTTTCTTCAATCGAGGCTCCCGGTGCGCTAAAACGCAGCGTCGCGCGAGCATGTTCCGTGCGTAAATGGCACCGGTACGCGTTCCCAAAAGTCCACAGTGTGTTCCGACGTCCAAATCAGTTTCTTTTGATTGTTATTAGTCGAAAGGGGGGTCACTTACTAACACGTTTTCATCACACACTGCATTCCGCGAATAAACAAACTTTGAGGGCCCGTGCTGCACTGGGGAAATATGGAGCCCGGCCCATCGAGGATCTGATTGGTCACCGGGCTATTCAGTCATTCTGCCATTCACCTCCACCACCCCCTCCCTCCCTCTCTCCCTCCACCTCTCTCTCTCTCTCTCTCTCTCTCTCCCTCTCTCTCTGTCTGATTGCGCACAACAGATCCAAACGCTTCTTGCGCACCGGGACGATCAGTGGTAAAGACAAGAGAGACGAGTCTGTTCAGCTGAATGGGAAGAAATAAAGCTTTTCATTTCTTCGCTAAACTTTTTTTTTGTTTTCTTTTCAGCGAAGTCTCTCATATCCACATCATTCGGACCCATCTACGTTTCACCCCATCCATTTAACTATTATTACAAAAACTTGTTTTTCATTATATCGCAAACAGTGGGATGTTTGTACAGTTACACCAGTGTGAAGCATGATATCGTCACACAAACGGATGTTTTGGAGGCATTTTATTAACTTCGATTTTCGATGAATGCGAGTTTTTTTTTAAACAGAGCAAAAACACAATTTATTAACCCTTTAAAATTATGGATCACACAATTATTATAATTATTATCATCGCCCTAAATAATGCACTAACAGGCGTGCGCCTTCAGTGGGGATGTTTTAAGAGGGCAAGAGGTCCCACAGGAGCTTCACGTGCGCGCTGAGTCGAGTAGATTTATTGGGTGAAAAAGATAAACGAAGCTCTCAGTCGGGCTGATTTTGAGAAATGAAGATAATAATGTTACTATAGGTGATGCCTCGGATGCCATTATTTTTCACTGAATATTTAAAGAGCGGCTGCAGGCTAGATGGATCTGGTCCTCTCTTGTGTCAGCTATCTTTTAGTTTCGACTAGCCTTACTATTTACTTATTCATGAAAAAAGAAAGAGCAGGAAAAGAGCAGGGGGGAATCAAAGACTTCTGATGGCTCCACTGATCGCTTTTATCAGTGTATTATGTCAAATATTAAACTGATATATTTGTGTTTATATAAGTGTGCACGTAATAGAATGAACTGTCTCCAAATTTGACAATGGAACCATATCGAAATGTAAACCGTGACTAACACGAACAGCAAATGATCATTAAGAGGGGAAACGTGCATGTGTGTGTGTGTGTGCCGTTAAAAAGCCCATGCAATTATGTGCACCAAACTTGAAAATGCTGGGAGAGGAAAAAGGGGTCTGCAATATTGTAATGTCCCGGGCGGGAAAATCAATGGCCAGTTAATTGATGTGAGTGTTGGTGTGAGATTGTAAACAGGGTGATTTGCAGCCCAGCCGAGCGCGAGACGTTTTAAATGGGATTCAGTCGGGACGGTGAGGATACAGTGTTCACGATCATGCGCTGAATGACACACGCGGACACAGTTTGGGGACCCGGCACACTCAGAGAGAGCTCCTGGAAAAGTTTTCAACACAGACGTTTAATAGTTCTTAAGCCATTAAGGTGAAACTAGCTGGACTTGTTGATGCTAATTATTATTCATAATATTTAGCAATTAATAAATTTCAATGTGGACAGCTTATTGCTTTGAAAGAGGAAATTTGGGGGGTTAAAGGAATGTTTTCATCCAAATATTTAAGATTTAAAAGCAGAAATCAAACAGCTTTATTATTATTTTTATTATAAATTATTATTTTTAATTTATTTAAATATTATTAAAAAGCATCACATGAAGACTCATTTTCCTGCAGGTTTCTATCAGTCAATGGAAAAGAGTGACTGTTCTCTGCTGGAGAAAATGACAGAAGCCTTTGGCGCATAAAAAGTGCGCATTAGTCTTTTTACGCGCAATCAATGCTGTGCGCAACATATCACAGAAGGTCCGGCCCGGGTGCCATCACTCACTATTATCACTGACATCCCATGATTGATCA
Source organism: Semicossyphus pulcher (assembly GCF_022749685.1). NCBI lineage: Eukaryota > Metazoa > Chordata > Actinopteri > Labriformes > Labridae > Semicossyphus > Semicossyphus pulcher. Next base: position 18,435,211 of record NW_027211603.1, read on the forward strand.
TAGAGCGGAGAAACACTGCGCGTTTAACCGCATAATGTGATAGTCCGGGCGGGGAATCTCCCGGAGCCGAGCTGTTAGAGATCCTCACACGGTGGATTTGTGAGCAGAAAGCCCCTCTTCTGTGTGACACCGCATTCAACACGTGGTGGGTTTCTATTCACGGTCCTGCTCCTGCTCGACGCGATGCCTAAAGAATTACAACTAGCTGGATCGGGCCTTCATCTGGGTCAGCTGCACGTGTGTGTGTGTGTGTGTGTGTGTGTGTGTGTTAATGGGAGCCCAAATGGCACGACGAGACAATGTGTAAAACTTATCTGGGTTTAGCGTTTAAAAGGATGCATAGACTCTGTCTGCACTATGTTAACACAGGCAGAGGACTTACTCACTTTCTTACAAGACTGTTGTATCATTGTAACACACTCATTATTTGTTTGGTCTGATTTAACATGCCATCAGAGATACAATTAAAGGCTCTTTGATGGAAATTACTTATTAAAAGTTCTGGCTGTTGGATTAAAAGAGGCCTTACATTTTAATAAAACAAACATTAAAATAATGTCAGCAGACACATTCGGTTAAATGAAAAGATCTTTTAAAATCAGGCTAGAAGTATATCTGTCATATCAGAACAGTATTTCTGATGAACAGTAAATGCTGAAGCGTTTGACCCCACTCGTTCCCAACACAAATATCAAGAAGTGCATGGCCTTATTCATGGCATGCTGACGTCTTGCAAAAGGATTAGCAGCTTGATTAAAGGGATTGTTGTAAGCTGGCCTCATGCTCAAAGAAATAAAGAAATAGGCCCACATTTTCCTAAGTCTCACACACACACACACACACTGTCTGTATGACTCCTAATAACAGCGTGCAGCTTTCCTCAAGTTGTCCAACTTTAACAATTTACAGTATGTTAAACGATCTTACTCTACTGAAATATAATATTTATATTGATTTATAGGAATTCTTTTTAAAGATGAAATTATCATACATTTATAAATTGCTTTATATGTATATATGAACTGAAGTCACTCTGTCTCCAGATGATCACAAAGTGGCATTTCCAGCTCTGTTTTGCCCCTAAAGAAAGCCCTTTGAAAAATCGCCTGCATTAAAATTCAGTACCTGCAGCAGCAGAGAATAGCCTCCATTAATTAAGAGATCAAACCCTTTCTATTGTCCTCCAGCAGCACTGCCACCACTTGTCCCACAGATCGCCCCCCCCTCCCCACACGCCTATTGTCCCCCACCCCTGACAACTTCCTGCAGCATCACCCCGTATCAATGGGCCGTGTTTGTTTTTACATTATCTCAGCTGCAGTTACAGACACCCCCTTTCAATCCCGGCGTGTTTGAGGGAAAACAAGCAAACAGTCAGGAGTGTCACAGAGGTGCGAGAGGTCACCGGCCTATCACACACACACACACCGGGTCTGCACTGTGTGTGTGTGAGAGGCTGCATGGTACACTCATCTGTGACACACACACGAGCGCACTCTGTCTACTCTGCGCAACTCTGTGTGCTTATCAGCTGTAGCTGCACAGGTACAAGTGTACAAGTGTGAAGAGATGTGTGTCAAAGTGCCTCTGAGTAACAGTGTCGTCCTCACGATATTATTAAGAGAGGCAGCAGTGTCCTACTGACTGGTGTAACTGTGAACAAGGAACTACACTGCTGTGAAGTTTAAAAACACTGGTACACTTTAAAACTGTATATAATGAATACAAATTATAATAAGTTATTTAACTTGCTGTAACCTGTACGATATGAAAGAGGAAGGCAACCCAATTCTTAAAATATTAGTATGACTATGATTTTGAATGTGGGAAACAAACAACAACAATAACAAAATACATCATTTTAAATTGCAAGCTATAAAATATCTATTAAAAGAAATAATCATAAATATATCTGCAGTTTTAAGATATAGAATGGTAAAACTGAATTTATGCTCACACACACTTACAACAGTAAATATACCTAAACTTTTTATTCTGCAAGTTTTATCAAAAGTCTGTTTCTGTTTCTCATTACTCAAAGCCGAACCCTTATTTCTGACTAGACACTCACGTTCACAAAAAGCTTCACTTGATTGTATCTGATTAAACACGCATGCTCCACTTGCATTAGCGACAAACACCATTGTACTGGACAACCACCAAGACGCCTTTTTTAGCTCCGTCGCATTCTTTAAAAAAGCACATTCTGCTTTCACGTGACATTGACGGATGATATTTGGATGAAGAGAGATGCTTAGCTCGTTAGATGTTTCACAGAACGGAGCCGGATTACGCCGACACAAATCACTGAGACTGGAGGTTACAGAGGAACTGAGCGCTCCAAACATCTTGAAGAAATTACACACATCACCCCCTGAAAGCTGAGTGTTTATGTATTTTTAAGAACCTGGAAGCAAAACTAAAAATTACACATTGAATTATCCCTGCGTTACTTCACACGCTCATAAACACAGAACATACAGAGAATATACACATGTGATGTCTGCATCACGCCGTGCGAGCGGTGCAGCCACACAACAAAGCAGGTAACCGCCAAGCGAGCAGACGCAAACACACACACACATTCTTACAGTAAATACGGCCACAAAGTTGAACCATATCAAGCGGTTTATTCGCAGTAACTCTGGGCACAAGATGTTTATCAACTGCCGCCAGACAGCTGTGTTGGCCAGCAGTTAACTGTGTCTCAGACAGGCCCTTATTACTATTGATAGTTAGCATCAGTGTCCCGGCTGAGAAATGGGGCTGCTGTGGGCAAACGCAAGCTATTGATCTGCAGCTTGTCCCTGACCTGCCTGCAGCTAGAGGGGAGGAGAGGGAGTGGAGGCAGGGTGGAGCCTCCGCGACACTCCCAGTATCTCCGTCTGGCACCTGTAAGGGCTGCTGGTGACTGTATTCGAGAAGTTATCACCCCCTCAGGTTGGTGATTGTATTTAAAACAATTCAGTTACAGTGGGGTTATGAAAGCTGTCGCACTCGGAACAAAGACGGTCACTCATTTCACGTCAGTTTGTACATCAGCGACAGCAGATATTTGTATTTTACTACCAAATAAAGTTCCTGCAGAATTCCTACTTCCTCACAGCCTCCTCTTCCTCCTTATCTGATTATGTATTGATTTATCAGCTGAAATAATACATTTCAATTTGGCAGATCGTGCACTGATCGTCTGCAACTCATCAAATAGCTCCTACAGTTGACACTTTTCCTCCTGAATTCGCCTCCATATTCCCAATAAAAAAAATCAGTGCTAAATATGACGCCTTTCTGTACTTAATTGCTCTTTAAAACAAGCACAAACACACATTAGACTGCGCTGAGGTTTCTGTGGTTATAAATCAGCAATCTTTTGGAAAGAACAGTGTTGCAGCCTCGATGTGAGGTCCTCTCTCGTGTGTTTGCATGTGTTCTTTAGCTTCCCCGTGACCACACAAGAGAGAGCTTTAAATGTATGTTTGTGTGTGTGTGCGTGTCAGAGGAAGTCTCTGCGTGCATGTCTGTTTTTCTAAAGTTTGTTATTTAGCTATACCAGGTGACCACAAGGTAAGATATGGAGGGTTAAAAATGTCCACAGTGCGGCAGGAATTCAGGACGTCTTTAAAAGTAAGAGAGGTGAAACGTGACGTTGTTGCACACCCTGTCTGCACCGAGGAGGAGAAGTGGGGTGAAACCCGCCTGGGGGTGAAAGAAAGAGGGGGTTGACGTCGGGCTTGTCAGTCTTTATTTACCCCACTTGTAGAAGTCAAGTCGGATACGGGACGTCGGAGAAGTCAGGTCCCTGATGACTAGCGAAAAGACTACCTGGGGGGTAAACTCACTGAAGTTACAGCACTGCCACCACTTCCTCTATTTGCTTCTTTCTTTTTCCATCTGTTTCTCTCCACGATGTTGTTTTCGACTTCTTCGCCTTCTCTCACTTCCTCTCACCTTTGAACCAGATCTTTTATTGTTACATCGGCCAAAGCATTGTGTTAGTTAACAATTTCAGACAACTGTACTTTTTAAAATAGTTTTTTCTAACAGACAGCGAGCAGTGTCGAGCAATCAACCACAACATGTAGAAAAGAGTGTGCATGCATTTATGTAAAATGCCTGGAAGCTCGCTACTTAAGCGCCCACTCCTGACTGCGTGTGTCAGTGTGTTTTGTGTGTGTGTGTGTACGGTCGAACTCTTTCTCTCTTAGCTCATTTAGGCTTCAGGTCAGACAGAATGGCAATCAGACTCTCTCCCCTTTTCCCTCTGCTTCCTACCTCTTGGCTCGTTTTGCACGAGGAGTTGCTGCTTTTTAAAGTCCCATCAAAATGTCTGGCGAGGGGACACGGCACAGATCTCCTTACCTTTTTTCACAAGGCCCCTGTGATCCACCCACCCGTCTTTGCTGATCTGACATTATCCAATATTTCTGTCTCTCAGAGACTCGGGCGTCAGAAAGTTAGGTTGTATCTCTTGTCCAAAATCTGTGCTCCAGGTAGGCTATACGTAATAATCAGTCAGACAGACAGCAGCACACAGACACTCACATGCATGCATACTGACTCACATACACACTGTGACACACACACACAAACACACACAGGACTCTTTTCAAAGAAGTTTGCTTTTTTTATTACTTCCTTTCCCATTCAGCGGCCTCCCCACTTTTCCAGAGTGCCCTGGGTGTGCAGTGAAAGAGCCGTGCTTATTATGTGCTCCGGGCTCTCCAAACCCAGCTTTGTTTTGTCCAGATAGCTGGTTCTCTCTCTCTCTCTCTCCCTCTCTCTCCTTCTCTGTCTCTCTTTAATATTCACAGTAAGAGTCTTGGCTCTCACAAGACGGCTGTTTTCCCAGTTTTCTCCCCCGCTAACAGCCAAGTGTGGCCCCTGCGAGTGTAAACATGCAGAAGGGAGGGACATCTCCTGACAAACATCTCCAAGGATGTGCCACCCTGCCCAGTGTCATTCATTCCCTACCTGGCACCGAAGCTAAACTGTTAACACCAACATGTGAGCGCCCAAACCCTACAGGCCTGCCAGCGGCTGCACATGCCTGCTCTGCCGAAATCCACACCACACGCACATCTGCTCTCAGCACAAAAAGGGATGCAGCATGAGTGCATCATTGAATGTTTGTGTTTCTCAACAATGCTGAAAATGCAGAGCTGTCTGTGGAACTTCGCTTAATATCAACTTTCTTAATTGGTCAATTTTCCTTAAAGTGAGAAATATCTTTAAAGAATTTCAGCACTTATAAATCTAATCCAGGACTTTATATCATCATCATCATATACGCTCGATCTGAGTACTTCTTGTATTTCTCCCTCAACAGGGCTGGAGGTCCTGGCGGCCTTGTGTGTCAGCATTGTGTCAACGTAAGTAGTGAATATGTCACCATGACAAATTCCTCTACATTCATTGCACTTGGCAGTTAACGTAATTCTCATTTGGACTTTAACGTCTTCCAGTGGTCCTTTGTTTAACCAGGTGGCTAACACAACAGCCACCTCTCACTGATTGACTTGCACCCACTGGAGAAAATTGTCATTACAGTGTAGCCCAGTATATCCCAGTGGCAGCACAGCACTAGCAAACAGTATGAATTAGGAGTGGAGCCTATACTTAAACAGGAGATCACTCCAAACATTGATAAGGCAGCGCACTGCATGGCAGTCAGACCCCTGGTGATGTTAACAGCACTCTGCTATTATCGCAGGTGTGATCGCTCACCAGCCCACAACCACATTTACATCTTAATTACCAGCCTAATCAATGGGGTTGCACTCTGACTTCATTTGTGACATTCATGAAACCTCATTTAAGACGTAAGAATAGGCAATCGTAAGTATTGGTGCTAAGAGAAAAGCACCTATTTTCAACAGGAGATAAAAGGTAACAAAGGAGATAAAAAAGGGGCAGACTGAATTCTCACAGGCATGATCACGCGGCACTGTGGGGTTGACAAAGTGAGCGCCGGGAGATATTTATGATAATTGCACAGTCCTCCCAAAATGACAAAGCAAATTGGTGAGACGTGCAGCATATGACAGAAAACGGATGGCTTGCGGGACTTGAGCCGGGTGATTTAAATGGCAAGTGATTGAACAACAAACTCGCATTAAGACCGTATTGATGAGTTCAGTGTTTCATTTGGGATCAATAAGACGATTGGTAGAGGCCGAGGCCAATACATGCAGCAGGGAGAGACTGCAGAGAAGAGAGAGAGAGGGAGAGGGATGAGAGCGTATTGAACCGCTTCACCGTAGAATAGAGAAGGTGCAGGGATTTGTTTACCTAACAGGAGGCCTTGGTGAAAAGTCTTGCAACATAGGGTACTTCATGTAAGGATGAGGGGTTTACTACAGTGTGGTGGCAGGATATAATCACACTAAGAATAAGCTAAAGCAACAAACACAATGTTATATTTTGTAAGAATCACAAACAACATGATCTGGATCTTGACCAGGGATCAAAACCAGGGGTAGCCTGATAATGAACTCAACTTAAAAAAAAAGACAAATCATTATGTGATTAAAAAGTTCAGCCTTTCAAAGAGCAATGATTTATGACAAATGGATTACAAGCTGGTTTGAAGCTGCCTGTCTGTTAGTGTTAACACATAAACAAAACATGTTGCAACTGAGTGATTAAAAACATGTTAGCAAGAGAACAGTAAAGTTCACATAGCCTAGTTTGCTTAAAGTAATTGAAAAATATAAAAAAAAATGATTCGCTTAAATTACGTGGAATTGAAAACAAACTAGCAAACAGTCATGCACAAGACCTTGATAGTTATTTATCTGTAAGTAATGGATACAGTTGGAATAGTTAGCTAGCTAGCAGAAGCCTAATGAATAATTGGTTACAATACTTTTAAACACTTCAAATAGTTAGCTAAACGTAACCGGTAAACAGTTGAAAAGTAGCAACCTTAGCTAGACGTAGGCTAAACATAGGCTAACTGATAGTCATTGGAAAAAGTTAGCTAAACATAACTAAAATGGCTACAGTTGAAGCAGTTGGCTAAACATAGACAAACTGATAGGGGACATATATGATATAAATGATATTGCTACAGTGTAAACAGATAGATAAGTGTAGGTCAGATAATGCAGTTGAAAAAGTTAGCTAAACATAAAGGATATGGCTACAGTGAAAACAGTAAAGCGAAATGTAAGCTAACTGATATACAGTTGACATCGTTAGCTAAACGTGATTAAGAAAACGATGAAAACTTCAAGATTCTGCCGGTCCAAGCTGGAGTAGCTTGATTACAAACCTATATGTTGAAAACTTAACTGACACAAAATATTGCAAGATTGTCTACTTTTAGATCATTACTGGTGTTAAATGAACTCCAGTAGGCTCTATAATGTATTCCTTAGAACACATTTTGAACATCACATTTTGAGGATGCATGAGCTCAATTGATAGGACTTTGACAAAAATGGTTGCGAATCACAGATGTTGACTATTGGACATGCTGTATTTGATTTGCACTGTTAAGGCCTTTTCCCCTTACACCTTTTTTAAGAGTGGGAAGTTATAAGCTTTGCTACTTGTGAAAAAGAGAAAAAAAATGAATTGTGAATATTAATCTAAACCCGGTTCAGTTACAGCAGGCGGTATGGGTAAGAGGCCGAGAACTGTAAAGCTCAAGCAAATCACAGCTGTGTCATCACTCTCCTCCCACAGTGTGACAGATGATGCTAACAATGAACATTTCATCTTCAGCCGCACCACAAGCCCCTATACGACAGAGATGAAGTACATCCGGAGAGATGAATTACCGCGCAGTGATTTATCATGACAGGCCAATAGGAAAAATACAAATGAACAATTAGCAAATTTAGCCTTAATTAACCGCTCCCAGACAATAGATGAGCTTGTAATGTGTGTATGAACATGCTCCAAAACAGTCAAAGCTCAAGTCTAATCTTCGTGCAGTTTGTAGAATATTACACTGTTAATTAGGGCTAATTGAATAATTTCCCTCTCTGCGTAATGATAATGGATGTCAAACACTGAGGGGCTATCTTGATTAGGCAGAGTGTTTTGAATAGAGGGTATCAGGCTGAGGAGGAAAGCTGAAATTCCCATACAAATTAAACGGAAATCCAAATGCATCCTTTAAAGCAAATATGTGTGAATGAAGGCACAACATGGTAATTTATCCTTAAAAACAGGGCGTTTATTTCTTCTACATTATTGTAGTGACAGTGTTTTGTGTTCTGCGACAAAATAATAGTCTTGAAATTAAATGTATCAAACTGATGCAGTAAAAATCAAGAGAATTATGGACTGTCTGGCTTGTGTTGTTTGCCTCATACTCCTATCACATGTGTCCTGTTCTAAGTCTGCACCAGATTTGGGAACACGCTGTTTCCCACATCGTCTCCTCATGAGTGATAATGCAATTTAGCCGGCAATACAATACCATGTGCGACCTGGATAACATGCAGCCCTCGTCTAACACTGGCTTAAGAATTAAGACCCACAAGATCTTCGTTGTTAAGACGCACGCAAACACACTCACAAATACACACACATGCAACGGCTACAAATTAGGACATATCTCATAATTCAATGTCAACAAATCCAATTGGAACCAGGAAAACTCAATTTGTCCCGAGCCCCTGAAATAGTGAGCTCATTGAGTAGAACTTCTAAAAATATTAAGCGTGGGTAAACAAAGTATTTTCCTGTTTTGACACTGTGCCAAAAAGTGTGATGTTGAAAATGCAATAATGTGTGGCCCTAATGCTGATATAAGAATAGCATCTTCATTGCCAGAGACACTGCTTGATTAGACGCTACAGTAAGGTGATGAGTTTTACTCTCTGACTGAAAACGCCACGTTGCTGCTCATACAGAGAGGTAAAAAATAAGAGTTTGAGTATAAGAGAAGAATTATTTGTACCATTTTCCTTAAACAATATCACATATCCTGGACAGTTATTTGTGCTTCTGTGCACGCGCCTGCAAAGTGTGCATGTGCTACGGGGAAATAGGATGATGCCATCATCCGGGGAGTTGACAGCAAATATCTGACTAACAAATGATGATGTGAATACATGAGCTCACAAACCTATAAATCAGTCGTCCCCCCAACAAATTAATAGAGTTCACAGTTGACAGCAGAGGGAAAAATGTAAATTATGTTTGACAGGGAAACTGCGTGAAAACTGGAGGGCAGTCTGTTTTTGATTTTTGTTTTCAGCAAAATTATTAACTTCACCTTTTGGATAAAAGAGATTTTACATGATTTAACACAATTGCATTTTTTTTGGTACCTTGACAGAATGTTTAATATATCTTAACAATATGGGGAAAGTAACGTGACATTTTTACAGAATTGAAAATAAAACCCTTTTAATAAAAGTCCTCTCATTTTTAAAATGTTATTTAGTATAGAGCGCTTGCACCTCCGTGCATCCGCATCACATTACAAACACCTCCGAAGACAGCGCAGACTTATTGTCAAATGGCATGAGGATGACAGCCAAGATTAAGGAGTTAAAGTGTGTAGAAAGAATAAAAAAGAGACAGCAGAAAACAAGAGAGAAAAGAGGGGGAGGATGGGATGAGGGCTAAGTACCAGGGAGCGTGTCAATGTGGGGGGCTAATGGTGGGGGTACCAAGGTTGCAAGCAATTTCTCTTTGTTATCAAGTGAAATGACTCTGCAAATATGACAATAAATCACAGCGGAAATCAATCTGAGAGGAGGCGACTGTGAGCCACTGATAATGCATCAATCAATATTTAATGTTTAGACTTTAATTAATCCACAGGCGCCAAGCATTCTTTAAGTGACAAAGGGGGTGGAGAGGGGAAAAAACGAGCGGGGAGTGCTTTTGCATAGAATAGCTCTTATATCAAACAGAGACACTGAGCTGCCCCATCAGTCGCTTTCCCACAGCTTCCCCGTGTTTCTTTATCACCTGTTCTCTTATTTACGGCAGCTTGATGCAGAGGACAATCAAAGAAAATGTAAGGGTTGGGTCAAAAGATTAAAACATAAATGAGCACACAAATTGTTTTATCCACACGGTAACACTGCTTAAAGATGACCAAACTCCTCAGGGAGTGTACCAAGATCTGGATCCTCCAAAGTCTAACTGACAAAGGAACAGATTTTTAATCTTCATAGGTTCTTTTTGTCTTTTAGGTGATATAATATACTCATAATTGGTTATAAAAAAATATGGCATAGCTAATAAAAGTTTATTAAATGTTTGAGTTTAGCTAAAGAGTTAAGGATAAGTTCACAAGAGATTCAACTTCAATATAGAGCCAAGCTAGCAAATCTGTTTATAGCTGTTCTAAATGGCCACACTGGAAGGTCGAGGTGAAAGCTGGTCGCGGAGTGAGAGGAAATAATCATTCAAATATGAGGATAGTGGTACACACTCGGGCAACTGTACTCCCGAAGTGTTGTTTCATTTGTACACATGCAAAGTGAAGGAAATAGTAGTGTAGAGAAGCGATCAGACTCTTTTAACCATCCAACAAGCGTTTCAGTTGGAGCAAACTCGTGGCTAATCGTTGGTTCTTAATTGATTGAATAAAAATCATGATCGCACTTAGTATCACAACTCCTGTGTCTCACACTGCTCATCACAAACCTGACCTTTCGTATAAACAACATTTTATCATTTCAGTAGCTGCCTTGAGTCTTTTGTGGAGCACGCCAAATTGTACATAATTGTCATTAACAAAATTCAATCATTCTATTGCCATCTCTTTCTTGTTTTTTTTTTTTAAGAGAAGAGTGTCGGCAAAATGCCAAATGTCTGAATACTTGCCTTTCCATTCACATCACAGCCCACAGCCCCCTCCTTGCTGCAGAGTTACTTCCAAACTTGTTAAAACTCATACTTTCTTCTGTCTTAGCAATTGTGGGAATGCAACTCTCAAAGGCTGTGAGAACACTAAGACCCACCTCGATACACCACCTGCCCCGGCCTCCACACCTGCACACCGCTGACACTGTTGTAGCGTTTGATTCAGGGGCTCTATCGAACAAAAATCCCTGTCTGAACAATGCAGCCACAGAGCTGTTATGAGGGACTGCTTGAGCAGGGAGCCATGCTTAGCCCTCGCCCTCTGATCACACTGACACATCCCACAGGTACTAATTACCGAATCTACTCCGCAGAGGAGTTGTGGGAGAAGTAACACGGAAGACGCTTGACATTTGGATACCTGCTGTAAGATTCACAGGGATAATTGGGACACAACCGAGAGGGAGGTCCGCAAAGTCTGTTTTAGTTGATAGAATGGCTTTAGGTAGCTCTCCCAGTAAGGCCCATCACCAAAAACATGACCTCAGGAGAGCACTGAGAGGGTCAGCACAGGAGGGGTAAAGAATCGTGGGCATTGCAAGTTTAAAAACAGGTAGTCAGTGGACAATTATTTGAGGAGCTCCATGAGATGCGGATAAAAGGCTTATCCAGAACAGCTTCTGCTATTCTTGACCGCACATATTGCGTTTGATCCACCGTGCCATTGTCCACAGATTTACAGGTCTTTTATCTTCAAAGAGGACCCATCTGGAGCTGGATGGAATTTGATACAAAATGCACCATGATCAAGCCTTTCTTGAAAATCAGCTATTTAAATATCACTTGATTTTTGCTGCAAAGGAATTACCAAAGGATACTGATGTTTTGTAGATTAGTGTATACGTGCACATGAAAGACTACATCCTACAGAGTAAAGGGTTACGCCAAAATCAGAAAGAAAGCTTGAATGCTGCAAGAGGAAAAAAACAGTCTTGTAATTTCAACATGTATTGATTGGAAATGGAGGGTTGTGAGAGGGTGGTGGATAGTATTTAACTGACTTTTATGACAGTTGTTAAGTCATTTCCTGCAGCAGTGGTTTATGTCTCTGCAATAACCTCCATGAATGATGTAATGAGAGATTATGATACTTCCTCCCCCGTTTATGATCTGTGCCTCTTGCCTCATGTCAACACACTCGTGTGTGTGTGTGTGTGTGCGTGTGTTTGCCCACATATCAGGTTAAGCCAATATCAGACTAGGGCTGGCCTTGAATTTACTATATGTTTTGGAGTCGGATATGATGCAGGTTTATTCATAACCCCAGATAAATGGATATATAGTCTATAAAATGTGCAGTTAAATTTTATATTCTTTACACATGTTATGTAGGCTCTCATTATTCAGTGATTTTTTTTTTTGTGAAAACATGAGCTTCTTCCCTCGGCTGCACACCCAGAGTCAATCTTTAAAGGCCATTATGAATTTCATATATAATTTTTAAACTTTTGTAGCTATTGTCCTGTTAGCCAGCAGTTCTGATTGAGTAAACTGGTGCCTCTACAGGTGCCAGTGTGCTTTGGATTTAGCATTGCTGGCACTGTATTTCTAGATTGATGTCTGTGCTTGGCAACTTCATTAACGCTCACATCTCCCCCTTAAATGAGCAGAGAGGTTTGAGGGGCCACCTGCATATTCTATGATCCTGTTGTGCATCTCGCAGACTTTTTTCTTAATACATAAACAGTATTTTAGTCTGACTATATACATTTAGACTAATCTCAGACCCTTGTTTCAGTTTTCCCATTGATTACACTTTGCAACCATACATACAAATATTTAAGTGTACATGTGCCTGGTCAGGCACAACATGAATTTGTACCAGTACACAGCAGGTTAATGGAGTGTCACATGAGACATATTTAAAGATTGTAAACGAGAGTTAAAAATTCAGAGAACCCTCTCCGTATTTTTCTTCTCGTTCACAATGGCCCAGTGTACGAGGGGAGTGAGACAGTTGCCAACAGAACATATCCAATTGGTCAAGGTCATTAAAAAGAGGCACTAAAACAAGCTACACCGAAACAGAGTTATTTGAGAGGGGAGACAGCGGAGGAGCCATTGGTTGATATATTAGGATGTATCAGTGTGAAACGCAAAGTGAGTAATGAAATGATCCAGAGTGTGAAATGCAGCAAACTGTGCTCAGACAGGGCCATCATTTCTACGAGGCCAAATATGGCATCAGCCAAAGAAAGGCTGCAGTGTCACATACGTCTTAATTCCCTCAGACACATGTGAACATGTGTAACTGTATCATCACATCCCCTAAATGTTAGCAGCGGACGACGTGTCTGAGAAGAGGAGGTAATAGTAGCCTGCTGTCGTCTCCTGTCACTCTCAAAAGTGAACCGACAGCCCGGACACATTTTGGGTAAATATACTTATGAACATCTAACATTTCAGTTCTTATATGATGTAACCAGTACTTACAGAATGATGCAGGGCATGGTGTTCACATCTGCAAACGTCTGTGTGAGACTGAAAAGAAAGGCACAGTATTTAAATTCAGAAACTGATAAGGTCATCTTTCATGGCCTTTGTTGCTTATTTGTAGTATGAAGCACTCTATCTTTAGAAAAGTCTCTGGTTTCCATTTACCTCTAGAACAGTTATTAAAGTCCATTCATTTATTCTCCTTTTCGTATGTGGCTGTTCCATCACAGAAGCTTAGTGAAACAATGACAGCTTGTAATGCTAGTTGGTAATATACATTAGCTGCCAAGCTAGCCACTAACAAATAGGCTTTACAAACGCTAGTTCGCTACCAGCTAGCTAGGAAGCAAACCTAGCTAGCTAGCTAGGGTGCTTATGGGAGAGTAAGTTTACATTGGTGATTAAAAAGCTGTATGTGTACCATAAGGTGGTGGGTGGAAGCAAAAATAAAATTGTTACCTCTTAAGCCGGGATCACTTCCTCCACTGGGTCATGCAGCTCTTCGTTTTCTCTTAGAACAAAGTTAAATTAAGTGCGAAACTCTGTCGATTTACTTTGCACACAAAATTCATATTTTGGTGATTCCATTGGAACAAATTCACTGTTGTTGTGAGGCCCATCCTCCTCCTAATAATGGCACAGCCCTATTGTTTACTACAGGTGACAAGACCACAGTCTGGGGTTAAATGGTAACTAGCTGGACGTGTGCCTGACAAACAGGATTTAATGCTGCAGCAGGATTTAAGCTCAGATCAGACCTGTCCTGCTCTGCTGAGTGTTTCACAAACAGGAAAGCCTCATAAATGTCAGCCTCATAAAAAACAACAACAGATTAAAGAAGGTGAAAAGAAAACAGGTGATAGTGGCAGCGTCTGGTGTCTCTGACATCATCATACAAATTCAGCTGGAAAGTTTTGTCACGCTTTTTAACATCCCGTTGATTAATCCCTCGGTCAATTCGAGGCCACATTTGCTCCTGCGGATTTAAGAATGCACCCAAGCAATATACAAGCTGATTGCACATACAGTCATACACTTGGTAATGTTGGAGCATGTGCACGTGTGTGTGTGTGTGTAACAGTGTGGGTCAGGGACCTTCAGGAATGCCGTGCTGCTCTGTCCTTTTGTGCAGACTTGCTCCTGTGCCAGAATGAGGGCCTTCTCTTTAATCCATACTCATTTGGTAAACACTGACGTTAAGACCGCTCCCGGCCAACATCTAATTCTGTTGTTTTCCCCTCCAAAGAAAATGTGTATTTCTTATGAGATGTCTTGAAGCAGATGGAAATGTGGGGGGATAAATTTAATCTGACTAAGGCTCATGCTTTGATTGGACCTCAGATTAGGATTGCAGCCTGGTATTTTCAATAATTATTCTCTAGTTGAATTAAAAACATCCTCTTAACACGAAAAACATACGCTTGCCGTGCAGGGCTGCCCGAACATCTGTAGGATCACTGCTTTTAATCTCAAAATATTTATTAAGCAAAGGAGGAGCTCAGCATGCACAGACAGCGACATACATTGAACACATGCAGTTTACAGGAGCTGCAGTTAATCCCTGCTGAGAAAAAACACGATATGCACTTAAAAATCTCCTCACTCAAACTTATTTTTCTGCTTTTTATCTACAGGATTGTTAAGTTACAGCATCCTCCCTGCTGTCACCTGGACAATAGCGTGGAAACTTATCTCTCAGCACTGTCCCGGATCACGCATGTATTGTTATTTTGTCTCGGAGACAATCCACACACTGAGCTTGTTTGCTAATTGATGGCAAAGTGGCTGGAGCATTCATCCTCAGATCCCTCTGTTTGTAGGTGTGGAGCTGCGTAGACCTTGTTCCTGTCGTGAATTAAGACCACTTACCCAGCCCGCTTAAGCCCCATTGTTCTTTTTATCACTGACCATTTTAATAAATCTCAGGTGGTAATCTCCCGGCGCTGCCCACCACACACACTCTTCTTTAAGGTGCGTGTAAGAACGGTTACCTACCACAACAATGGGCTCATCGGCAGACTTTATCTGACCAGTGTTGACAAAGAAGGCAGCTGCCCTGCTGGACATAAGGTCAAGCTTAATACTACCCCCACCCCCCCAACCCTTCTCCGCTCCTTCCAGGAGGGAAGAAGAAGGAGGGAGGGTGTTCACTGTGTCTCCTTCCGCAGATTTTATCAGGACAGCGGAGGATCTGCTCTCCTCTTGTCACTGTGGAAATTACTGTGTAATTCACTGTGCGTGTGTGTGTGCGAGGGCCTGCATGGTTTAATAAAGGGCAAAAAAAAAAAGCCCAGAGCAGCAATGAGGCAATGAAAAAAGAGGAGAAAGATTAAAAAAGCATATGTTTTAGAAGTCATTAAGAGGGACTCAGCAGAGCCTGCTGTGGACTTGATTTACACTGGGCAGTAAGCCGCTGGTGGGTGTAAATAATGTATTAATTTTTAAAGAGATTTTTTTCTCTCTCTCTTCTTGCAACGATAAAAAAAAAAAAAAATCTCCATCTGGTCAAGTGTGAAGTAGGACAGAGCTAGATTAGAGAATGTTCTGTGTTATCTTATCTGAGCACGGGCTTAATGTCTGCACAATCAATGCTCCTCCAACAAGTGGTTCATTAAAACAGAATGTTTAATTCCATGTATTACAAATGTGCGCTGGCACAAAAACTGACAGGAGCGGAGTCGAAGCTCAAAGTGGGATATGGATTCACGTTACTGTCATGAGTGAAATAAGTCTGTAAATGGAGACATGTGACTGGAGGCTGTGAATGTGGAGACATGTGGCTTTGTTGCAGTAGCGAACAACAACATCAAGACAACAGAAGTAGAGCTGGAATTATTAATTGATTAATGGATTGACAGAAAATAATCTGCAACTATTTTGATCTAAAATGTATTAAAAAAACAATGCACGTGCACTGTTTCTATCACTCCTCTAATATTAAGAATGGCTGGTTTTATTATTATTTCTGTTTTACCAGAAGCTCTGTTTTGGGAACAGCTCAGTGCACGTGTGTGGGTGGTAGAGCGAGTGAGTGAGAGAGAAAGGAAGTGTGTATTAGTTACATTAGTTGTCGGGGACCAGAGCAGCGGGAGAGCAGAGAACAGAGTGATCGGTAGCTCTAAGAAACAACACAACGAATGTACAGTTTAGGCTGTGTGCAAATCATTGAGGCTGCGACTCCTCAACACTCAAGCTGGGTTCTCGTGTCTTGCTTGCTTCTTGCTGCTGAAAGTGAAGGCGGTTATCCCCGAAGCTAGCTACAACTTGGGCCCTGGAGCTTAACGAGGCTCCCCTGTGCTTCCTGACTTCAGTCGGGATGCTGAAGCAGAAAGATAATCGTAACATATCTTCTGGTTTTGGACTGCTGGTTATAAGATGCCACCATCACCGTATGTTAAATAATTCATCATTTACTTGAGAAAATAATCTGCAGGTGATTTATAATGAAAAGAATCTACTTTATAATAATAATAACTTTATCTGTGTGAATGATCGTCAATGTTCCCTTAAAAAAACCAAATAGTGCAAAAACAGCAAGAGGCCTAAAGTGAACACAGCAGCTTCCTGCACTGCAGCGCTCCTCTATCTCACCCTCAGCTCACACAAACAGCAGGTCAGACTTTTAAAATAATTGATGCAGGCTTCTCTATTGATGTTTTAAAGCCTTTAAAGCTCACTGTAATGGATCTGTTTGTCAAAAGTACTTTAAAAACACATCTGGCTCACCATCAGCTGTCGTCAGCGTCTCATGTAGGCCTCGTGTTTTACTGCCAGTGAACTGCTCCGACACAGGACCTGCGTTATTCAGCATCCCATCATTAATCTGTGTGAGCGGCAGCATCCAGCAGGACAACAGGGACGGCGGTGCATCGGCCCGCCACATCCTGTCCCGTTTGTCCATCGCTCACGCGGCCTCGGCCCCGATCATTCAGCCTCATATCTATAATTCATGAAGGTCCTCTGGCTCTGCTCGCACACCACTGCCAGCCCCTGTAAGGGAGAACAGAGGTGTTAAAGCTGTTTGGTGCCAATATCTCATCATGCTCAGAATCACAATGGCTCAATCCGGTGTTCATCCATCAAACGGTCGAGGCGAGGCCTGCCATGATATTAACCAAATAATATTAAAACTTTTAACCCCCTGCTCCCATAAATTGGGAGCAAATCACCAGATATGGCGCTGCATGTGGAGAACGTATGGGCTGCTGTAGCTGGGGAGTGATTACACACTTAAAGAGGAAGCGTGGCGGAGCATTCTGCTATGAAACAAGTGGACAGATGAAGGTAAACTGACAAGAGGGGAAAACATTTGCAGTTGCTTTATGATAGTTGTGGTTGCCTGTGTTGGTGGGACGGGGCTGGAGACAGAACATTTTTACTTTGACGTCTTTGGGAGGGGATAATTGAATGAGAAATGTCCTCAGGCAAGGCATAATACCCCCACTGGAAGACAGAAGATAGTAGACAACTGGGGGTTGCAAATACTCACTAAAAACAAACTCCCGCTTTATGAGGGAAGATTTTAAATGGAAAAATATATATATTATTCATCGTCTAGGTCAGAGCAACCTGGATGGGGAAGTATAACTTGAGATGGAGAGAGCAAACATCTGTTGTTAAATGCAAGCAGGCTGCAGTGTGACATGTTTGCAGTCTTGTCCTCCTCTGATGTTTGGCCTACAGTGATCCACTTCAAACACTTGGCTTGTGCTGCTCTCTTTCCTGCTCAGACTCTTCCTGGCTCTCTCTCTCAGGCTCAGCTGAGCTGAAAGGACTGATACCCTCCTCTCCTTGACTCCTTCAATCCTCCCTCTTGTATCTGTAAGCTGCTTTCTCTCTCTCTCTCTCTCTCTCTTCCCTCTCCCCTGTTTGTTCCCACTCTCCGTCCTCTCTCAGCCACCGTCCCTCCCCTTCTCTTGCTCTGCTTCCTCTATGTATTAGCATCTTTGGGCTTGCGTGCTTGGTGATGATGAGATTTGATCCTGCTTACTGGATGATCCTCACCTGATATCCCACGCCAGGCACAATCTTAAGCAGGTTAACTTCTAGGTCTTAAAGAGGAA
The DNA here is from genome assembly GCF_022749685.1 of Semicossyphus pulcher. Classification (NCBI taxonomy): domain Eukaryota; kingdom Metazoa; phylum Chordata; class Actinopteri; order Labriformes; family Labridae; genus Semicossyphus; species Semicossyphus pulcher. The sequence continues at coordinate 18,453,549 of NW_027211603.1, forward strand.
AGGACACACCCGCTTCATTTTTCCCCCCTTGAATTCAGTGCAACACAGGCTAAGCTGGCATTAAACTGAATCACAACAAGCTGAGTTTCAGCACACTGGGAACAGCCTAAAAACAAAGGCGGAAAGGCTGAAGACCTGTGTGAAAAGGACAAAGCATGAGATGATTAGAGTAGTGTATCAGGCCCCTGATACAAGGTGAGCAGGAGTGGGTGCTGGGTGAGGCTGGTGATAATTGACGGGACATCTGCTGAGCTGCAGGTGTCTGTTACTTCACTCCTTCCGTGAGAGTTAGAAGATGACTTCACCCTGTGACACAGAGTGTTTAAAGCAACAGTACAGAGCACATAAATAGAATATAAGTGTTATAAATATATAACATTAGTCACAAGGGGATATCGTATGGTTTTAAGCAATTGAAACATGACAAATTATGTTGTTACATTAAACACAAACAGAACATTACATCACCTACACAAGCAGGCATACAGGCATACATCTACGTTCAGCTGGAGTGTAGTTCATTTCATGCATGATTAATGATTCGGTTCATTCTTTATGACCAGAAACCAAAATAATATCTTGAAATCGTTACGCCAAAATAACCCCAAATGTTAGCGGAACCAAACATGAAACTAAAGCCATAAACTGTTTATTTTTACTTTATAAGTTGTTTTCCAACAATCATCTCATCAGTTAATCCGCCATTGGTTTTGGCGTGTTATTCAGAGCTGAATTAACAGCTCTGGATATTAGGAAATCATACCACATCAAAGGCTGCTTGGTACCTTATGATGGCTGACAGATTTGACAAAACATCATGAGATCGGTCTCACATTTCGTGCCCAGACAAACAGCTTTAATGCCCTCATCATGACTTCAGAGGAAAGGCATCAGCAGTCTTTACGTGAGGCCGAAGCTCAACACAGCTACACCCACAGATGAAGAAGAAGAAGAAGACATTATTTTTTTGCAAATACAGCTGGCAGGCAACTTAAAAGGGCCATTAGACTGCTCTTGTAATTGTTGAAAGATAAGAGAACAGAGAGCTGGGGAAAAATGCAACCAGGACAGAGACGGCAGAGCGGGGGGGATGGAAGCGAGGGAGGGGGGTCGTTCTTCAAAGCAATATCAGTTTTGCCATTAATTCAATCTGAATTGATTTTCCTCCCTCAAACACTAAAAAACAGATGCTTAGATGCTTTTTCTTAACATTGTGTCCAAATGTAAAGTAGAACAACACAGAGAGAAAGATAAAAACAGGAAAGAGAGAGAGAGAAAGGGAGAGCATGGAGTTCAGCATCTCTTTGATTGCTATCTTGGGGCTATAGTGAGCAATTACTGGCTGGAACTTTTAAAGAAGCTGATTACAGGCAGGCACAGACTGGAGAGCAGAGAGACAGACCTGGTCCCAGGTACCACTCAGCTGTCTGCTGGCAGTCTTACCGCCACGAATAGCATCACAGCTACCAGCGTAGTGCCCATTAGCAAGACACTGCAACGCTAAGTGTAGCTGCTCAGTAGCTCCGTCAAGAGGGTCAGTGTGCCAATTAAGGTCGCTTCAGTGTCTTACGGGACCGTCTCTCAACCCACCAAACCAAAGTCTCCAGACCTCCTCCTGTTTTAGTCCTTCAGTTCATCTCTTCTTGTCCCTGGAAGTCAAAGCAGGCAGCCACGGAGGTTAGGTGTTGGAAAGAGGGATGATGAGAGAAAGAAGGAGAAGGGGAAGGGGGCAGATCATTTGTTTCGAGTTTTCTCACAGCTCCGGGCCTGGCGCTCCTACTTCTGTTGATTTACGGCCTTTCTCAACACGACCACATCTGAGAGAGGAATAATTAGAAGGCTCTAAAACTGTGCAGTTTAGGGCTGTTGTAATGAAATTTGTTGGCCTGCAGTCGTGTTTTCTGGGCGGGGTCAGGCCTGAGAGGTAGACGGGAGAGGGGGGGGACAGGCAGGACGTAGGTGAGTGTCTGAGATTCCAAGTAGTCATGTGCAAGCAACAAGAGCGCAAGATGCACAACTGCATGCATGCCCATACACACATACTCTCAGATCTAACGCTCTGCTTCCCACAAACTCTGATCCAGCTTGTTTGGAGAGCTTTGCAGCGCCTTTACAAGATCATTTTATTCCTACCAACTCCTTGTTATGGTGATTAAATATATCCCCAGTGCAAGGCATCAATTACTGGGCAGTGGAGCACCGCAAAGGAGCCTGGCTGAGAGCTCAGGCCGGGGAGGGGGCTCGCCTGCCTGGTTTGTTGGCTGGCTCGGCGGCTGCTGTCCTGGCTGCGATGTGCAAGACGGAGTAGTTCCAGGCCTCGTCATTCCCAAAACCAGCTCCAGAGGAGAGCAGAGGAGTGCTGCAGGGCCTGGCTAACAGGAGCCCTGGCTGGGGGAGCGAGCAGCTGCCTCCCTGGCTCCGATGAACGATGGAGCTCCTGAGGGAAGCCAAAGAACCCCAACCACTTTGTTTTTCTCCCTCGCTCTCGCTGCTCTGACGCAGGATCTCACAACAATAACGCCTCAAAAATAAAGATGGAATTGTTATGGCGGTGACAAAAGCTTGCAGGTGGACGTAGTGGTTACCCCATCAGTTTTATTTTGTGGAATGACTTAACGTTCCCCACAGTTGAAATGACAATGTCAGGCATCTCTCCGGAAGATAAGCGAGACAAGAAAGACAACAAAAGAATAACAGCTATTACTGCCGTCATCTACAAACAACTATAATCTGGTCTATGCCATCAGCCCCAAAGCTATTTCCATTTATCTTGGGTGCAGGTCTTTTTGTGAATGTGTTGTGGCCCTTGACCGCTGCTTCAACAACATACATCAGAGAGTTTCTGCAGCCTCAACGCAGCCTGCACCCATCCCCCGATTTAGCAGAAATAACACACACATATGCATTTATATGTGTACACAGACAAGTGTACACACACATGTAAGTCTGCCTTTGTGTTCACATGTATTAAAGAAATGTTCAGTGATAAGGATATCAATAAAAAATGTAACATATGATTTTGAAAGGAAAACGACATCAACTGTTTGTAATTAACACAAACAAACTTAACACAGGATCTAATGCCTTTTAAATAGTAATTTACACAGTATTGTATTACACACTCAACTCCACTCATCACAGTGGGCCCAGCCAGGTGACCCCACCTGACATCACCACCACACCAGCAGGAATGGCAGCTATGCAGGCTGCCCTTCTTTAATGGCACCTCGCCTCTTATTTACTGATCCTGGGGCATGCATCATTTACTCTGGAGCTACTGGTTTTTGTCCACCTGTCACCTGACCCCTTCCGCCACAGTTGGAGGGGGCATGGGGCTCAGGTGGCGTAAAAAGGGGGGACATGGAGGCCATCACTCACCCTCACAGTGGTTGTACATCACAGACATCTACACTGCTAAAAAACAACTTTTCTTTACAAACAGTTTGAAGCTGCTGAATGTCAATTTTTTTCTCTTAAAAAGTGCAAATAGATCATTTGAATCTGGTTGAGCAGCATGACTTAAACACAAAAAATGTGGTATTGGGTACCGGCAAGTATGCTAGTCAATGTGTCGATTCGATACCATAATTTATTAGTCCCCCATAAAATCAGCAGGTTTCAGATAAATTATTGTGTGACGATACGAAACAACAACAGTGCAGTAGTAACCGACTGTGTTATGTTAGTTGCTAGTGAAATGTCAGCAATCTGCGCTTTTGATCCTGCTGGTATCAGAGGGGTAATTAAAGGGGACATATTTTAACTATGCAATCAATTTTCTATTATTCTAATGTGTTTTTGAATCACGTTGGTAAAGTTTGTTTTCGTTTTAAAAATTGTATACATATTTTAATTATTTTTCGGAGCCTCTCCTTCCTCGTGTGCCATCCCACGTGGGGGAGCAGCGACACTGCACTGTCACTGCAAAGATGAAAACATGGCTGCTCTAGGATCGGTTATTCAGCCTTGTATGTACGAGCCAGAATCGCCAGGAGGTATCGGAATGGTGAGTTGAAATCTTGACGACTTTGCTACAAGCTAGAGCTAGAAGGCAGTCTGAGGTGAATGACGCCGAATGACTTTCTGGGACAGCTGCAGGTTCTGTGTCCTTTTTAAAAATGTAATTCTGAAAAAACACGGAATTACGCAGTTTTCACTTTTTCACTGTGAACAATAGAAACCCAAAAATGTGAAACCAATGCACAATATGAGAATATCCATTCAAAAGATATGGCCCCTTTAAGTTTGGGATCAGAATCAGTCAGTAAGAAAGGTATCGGAACATCTCTATTAAAAAAACAAAGTCTCAATATCAAATCATTTCATGATGATAGTATACAGTTAAAGGTATGCTATATGTGAGCACCATAGAGGAAGCAGAGAAGGACAGTAATAGGCTAGTATTAAGGGAATGCAAGGGGATCTGAGGACAGGAAGGGTGGAGTCAGGTATTAAAGATCCAGAAAGGATAAGATAAAACCCTGAGAGCCGTGGTGTCCCTGCCCCTCACAGACTGACTTAAGGTCATGCCCTGACATGTCCAGAATTCAGAGTTTGCAGTGGGGTCGAAATAACATTTCAAAATGTGAACATTTGGGTTTGTCTATTAAGTGGGATAACCGGTATTTAAATAGTATTTGGGAGCGGTCATCCTTCATTAAAGTCATAAAAAGTAATTTAAATTATTATTACCTTGTTATCTCGGTCTACATCTGCTTAACATCGCAAAGGTGCTAATAAATAATATACACACTTTACAATTACGTCAATGGCCAGATCTCTCATCACATCAGACTGACACGACTCTCAGCAAGTCTACTCCACACAACAGCTCAACACTTCATTGGACATGTGTGGACCCTTTTTCTATATGCAGCCAGCCTTTCCCTGCTCACTTTCTAATCAGGGAAGGGGAGGGTTAAGGGGCGGCTGGCCAAGAGGACTGAAGAATCTTACTGGGATGTAATCCCGTCCAAGTGGCACTGGCTCTTTCTTTTCTCTTGTTAGGGCTCCTTTGTGAGGCTCCAGAGCTGGGGGCCCGGAAGGGAGCAGAGGATGTGCAGTGGATGTGGCAGTAAGGCCTGGGGAGAGGTGATGGTGGGGGTCGGGGTACAACCTACACTGCAAAAAAATGTCAGCGCTAACAAGCTGCTCATTGCAGCGCTGGAATTCAGATTATTGGCAGGAACAAAGGTGTAACAACGATGAGGTCATTTCACATTTTTTTAATGTGTTTTAGAGAGTAACCAGATAAATGATTATTGTAGTTATCAGTCAATAATTAATCAATTGTTTAGCAAGAAATAAAAAAGCAGACTTTCTTTGTGATACAGAACTTTTCTGAAGTGTTAAACATCGTGTGTGGCTTTAGGATTTAACTTGACATTTATTTTATTTTTTCAAAGTAAAAAAAAACAACCATATATGATGTCACAGAATAGGCTTTATTTGCAAGGTAGGGTTGGCTGTATTCCTTCACATGCTACATTACAGAACAGGACTTAAGGATGTCTCTCAATCACGGACACTTGAAAAGGTAACACCTTGGCCCACACAGTATTTAACATCCGTTCAATCTCAGAACTATTTCACGTAGTCTTTGCCTGGCTGTAGGGCAGACACACCCAACTGTTGAATATCACTGACATTAAAACAAGGCTGGCTTGTCATCTGGAAATCATTTAAAAACCCAGTGATCTATGACAAATGGGTATGTATACTAGAAAAATAAACACATTGGAATCCAAAATGCATTTTTTCCCCTCCCCGTCTCTTTGCACATCTGTCTCCTCGCGCCTGAAGAAGAACGAGGGTCCACATGTCTCCTTTGAAAATGAATGGCTTATGTATCCATACCGATACATGTGTATATATCTTTTTTATTGAAGCCTGTTTGTATGACAGCAGTGTCACTGGACCATCTGTGCGCGCTCTGCATGAGAGTGCCTGTCTCTCTGCTCCTCTGAAGTGAAGCTGCCTTGTTAGACAGACAGTAGAGGGGTGGGGACGGGGGCTCAGTAGGAATGCAGCCCTGTGTATTGTTTGTAAAAATAAACCATCTGGACAAAGATATTTGAAGAGAATTTATATTAAACAGCTGCAAAAGCAAGCTTCTGTGTGTGGACTGGTGATGCAACAGGACCACACCACAAGTCTGAACGTGATCACCTTCCAGGGCGAGGAAATAAAGAAATGAGAGGAGTTTTGACTGGGGCCCACACTGATGCCTCTCTCCAAAGATCTGCCACAGTGGAAGGAAAAACAGAGGACTGCTTGAGACAGGTTAAAGTGGGGAGCCATCATTCTAACGTGGGTGCACGGGACAGCTCTAACAAGTGAAGCTGAGACTCTCGCCCAGTTGCTGGCACATCACAAGGAGCAGATGTGGACGGCTAAGAAGCCTGCTGCATGCAACCGGCCATCTGGCCAAGCTAAATATTGCCTCAGTGCACCCCCATTCTATTTGCCTTTGGCGCATTTGTATTGTCCATGGTCACACATAGGTACACTCCAATCACTGTCGACAGGGAGGGGGATTTATGGAGGTGCCATCAGGGTGATTAGTTCCACTGGTAAACAATGGCCTACCCTTGTTGTGTTTGACTCTGCGCGCTCTACAGCAGGCGTGAATGGCACGCAGCAGAACAGCACTCCCACGACTCAATGGTGTCTGTCTCTTTCTGCTAAAGTAACATCAAACAAACACTGCAAACAAAGGGGGCTACTAAGCACAGACACAGAATCAAAGGGTCGATGTCTGCAACACTTTACACGTTCCAAAAACGCCTCCTGCCCAGTATGGCCAAAATTTCTGGACATAAAAAACTGAGTGAAGTATAATGGAATACATTTTGGCCAGCTGTATCACTTGTGGCATGTTGAAAGTGAACATACCATTGCTGCTAAAGTTTAATTTCAGTCTTTTGTAATAAATGGAATCATTACAAAAGAATGATCCACAGCATGTATCCATCTGAAAACCTGACTGTCTTAAATATGTGTGATTTCAATAAAACATCAACATTTTCTATTTTTTGTTCAGTCTTTTCCCTGCTGGAAATTTTTTGTTCTGAGAATGTTACGTGCAATGTTCTGGTAATGTTTTGAGCGTCAAGTTTTTATATGGTTCCTTTTAATAGTCGGAGAACGTTCTCTGAAAATGAAGCATGTTCTACCTTTGTTTTTATGTGACATTGCGTAAATGTTTTATAAGAGGCGTTCTGACATCCCAGGCCTCAACAACATCCTGAAAATATCTGTTGCAGGTAAAATGTTTTGTCTTAGTTTAAGTTTTAATGTTACAAGAACTTTATTTGAAATGATAAACATCCTTAAAACGAAAACGTTTTGTTTCATACATAATAAGAACTTGTAGGTAATGTTAGCCAATGTTATGGGAACGTTCCCTGCTAGCTGGGTTGTCTTGGGCAAAAAGCAAAAATGCTAGTTGATTAAATGTTGAGTCAAAAAATTAACACTGCATGCTAATACTTCAGTTCACACCCCATCAGTCAAATTAAAGGAAAAGTTCTTTACTCCTCCATCGAATCACCCACCTTTCAATATCTACAAGAAACATCTTGAATAGAATTCTGGTAAGTTAGGCAAGTTTCCCATATTAAATACCATGTCTCAAGGATATTACGGGAACTACTAAAATATCACAGTCCAGAGTTTGAGAGTTTTGAAGAATTGGACGGGTCTATTAAAAGTTGCTTCTGTTTCTGTTTTGGATTGACACTTTACTTGTCACAGTAGATTTTATGGTTGCAGCTTTGTCTTGCTTTTTATTGGGTCTAATTTACCTGTGATATTTTAACCAAATGCAAATGCTTTGTTAGCGCTCATCCTTGAAGCAGTGTTAAATGTGTTAGCATTCATACAGTCTATTTGAGCTTGCATTATTATAACAGATATTCTGAAAAACTGTATGTCTTGGCCTCTTCTTTGACAGTTCATTTAAGGAGTACAGGTTGTCGGGGTGCTTTTTTCCTCTGTGTCAAGAACACAACTATGGGCTTAACAGGACATATTGGACACATTTGGTGCAGACGAGCTTTTTCTTTTTTTGTTACAAGCTCAGAGCACGTATCTTAGCTTGTTTGTTGTTGCTTGTTGTTTCTGTGGATAGGCAATTGTGTTTGTTTTTGTTTCCATAAATCCTGTCTTGGTTTCTACGGGCACAGAAACCATTTACTCGCATCTCAGAAAACAGTACCCTCTCTGAACCAACCACTGCTCTGTGATGGACGCTACTTATGATTTTTTTTCTGGAAAACTTGACTCAACATCCAGTTAGTTTTCCCAAAAAAGACTGTAAATATAAAGGCTATAATCAGAAGGCCATGTGCTCAATCACGTACTTAAACTAAGAAAATGTAAAAAAGAAAATGTTTGATGTGTGTGGTTTAAAAGCTGTATACTTATATTGTTCTGTTACCATATTATTAGCAATGTGCATGCAATGAAGAATTGATCCAAACTGGCTACAAGTGTTCTTTTAAGACAAATAGGAAGCCGGTAGAAAGCTTCCTGCCCGGCTCGTCGCGATGCCGCAGGCCTCCACTGTAGGATAACGACTTATCTGACGACGTAAAAAATAGCATCCGTCATTAGTCTCACCTTGGTCTGCTTGCATCACAGACCAGGCATTCCATGTCCTCCTCTAATCATCTGAGGACCAATATCCTGCAATTAGTTCAGTTTCCACACTCTGCCCTCAGGTCCTGCTGCAGTCTGGGAAATGGGATCCAGTCCCTTCCTAAGCCTCGGCTTTGGAGCTGCAGAGCGCGTCACACACTCGCAGTGCAGCCTGCCAGCCATGATGTGGTTGTTATCTAAAGTTTGCATGGGAACCACATGTAGTCAGTACTTTTTCTTTCATATAAGGCATGTTAGCTTGCACGGACAGGATGGCAGGGTGGGCTCAGGATTAGAGAGACTGTCCCGTAATGATTAGGTCCAGCTAAGTGTAATGCCGAAGTATCCTTAAGCGAGGTACAGAACTTAAAGCTGGCTTTGCTATGATATGGTTTATTATGTTTATGTGTTCATGGGGCATTTAAAAAGCAGGTAGCATTCCTTCATGTACCAACATGCTGGTTATGGAACAGAGAATATGTTGTGTTTCTGTCCACACGTATGACTTTGAAGCATGAACCGGGTCAGTTAGAGTTTACCTACACAGGAACTCTTTTGTCGATGTCCACGGGAAGGGGATCATATTAACTTCAAATAGCACACAGGCGCACTTGTACAGTTGCATGTATGATAGGAAGTGTGCACGCATGCATCAGTGGGCCCCTGCTTATCCTATAACACAGAGTTAATAATAGCTGCAGAATAGCGTTCTTTAGAATGTGCTTTTAATTGGTTTATGAATTCTGCCAATTATGCAGCGGCATTCCCCCTAAGGAGTCACCTTCACTAATCTGCTTCAAGCCTAAGTGGAATCAAACAGGCCGGTGTCATGGAGTCAAAGACTGTCGCGAGAGAAGGGTGTGGACAACAGGCGTTGCGTGTGTGCGTCCACATATGTGTGTGCGTGAGTCTGAACAGGAGATGGTTGTCCTGCAGACTGGCAGATCATGTGAATACGGCAGGCCAATTGGATTAGCAGATTAGCACAAGATTTGCCCTATGACCTCTGGAAGGCACTCAGACAGCCATGTATTTGGCTGACTGACTTTGGTGCAGGCTGTCGCTTCCTCCCACACATATACAGTCAATACACACACACACACACACACAGGCCCAGTAACGGTGTAACCTTTCCCTGCCTGGAAGGGCATAGATAAACAGGACTCTATAACTTAATGTTCCTGCTTCAGGAGGATTACAAGTATGAAGGAGATTAGCCCATCCACTACAACAATAAGAGGGGTTAAACCCAAGCATCCTCGACTGCCAACTCTATGCACTTATCTTTCACCATATGGAGGTATGATAGACAGATAGACAGATAATACATGTCAAGCATATGTAAGTTTACCCTTGGACATTTCTTCTTTTGTGGTATTCCTTTAGTGGAGCTGGGCTCACTAGGTCACGCATGGCTACTTGTGGTTTGAGGCCATCCTCCCCCAGAGGATACGGCAGACTTGTTCGGCCCTGCCAGCCCTAATGTGCGGACACATTTTCTAAGAGTAAGAAAGCAGTTTGCCGGTGGCCCTCGCTGTACCTGATGACCCGCCGATCACCCCTGCAGCTCGATGATGTATTTCATTTCCCATGTGTCTTGGCTGACTGACAAATCCAGGTTATTCACACATGTTGCAGTCGTTGTTCCTAATCCATTACAGCGCTCACATGTCCAGGTTTGCCAGTAGCTGCTCTCTAAACAAGCAGAAAAGACATGGCACCGCTGCTGCCAAAAGCCTTTGAACAAAATTACTTCCTCTCGCACACCACGGCTTTAATTATGTGTTGGAGAACATAAAACAGGTCGGACAATTTGTAGTGGGAAATCATATTTCCATTGAAAGGGCTGAGGACATAACCAATGATTTATGGGCGGAATGTCATAATTATTTTTCTCCAGCAGGCCAGGGATCGGGTTTCGGCTAATGGGCGTCGAGCTGAAAGCACTAATTAGGTTTTGTAGTCGAGTGACACCGGCAAAGAAAGAGAAGGTGCCACAATAAATAAGTTCTCACCGTGTAACTCAAAGCCTGTAATTTGAGTCGATGCTCCTGTATTAGGTTGTGGGAATTATAAACGTCTCAACAAAATGCAGATAAGTAATTGCGAGGTGTCTCACCCGTACTTTGGCTCTGACAAGTATGATTACTGGAATAAGCTTGTAACAAACCTCTCAGTGGGCTGCTGTATGAAATTAAAAACAAACACATTTTACACGCTCGTGACTTTCTTAACAGTTGCTACTGTACACCTCTATAAAGCAGCCGAGCTATCATCATGAATTTAAAACTAATATATGAGAGACTGTATTATATAAGCATGCGCTAAATCAACACATTAAACGTCTGATTCAGACATACTCCCCTCTGAGGAATAATAGTGATATTTTTGAGGAAATTAAACCTGGTAAAAAAGATGGATTGTTCATACTTGTCCAAACACGATATAAATCACCGACTTACTTGCAGACAAATGTTGTTTTTCTTCTTCATGCCCGACATAAAAAGCTATAAAATTGCATAAACACAGACGGATATCTTTTTCACTCTTGCATGAGCAAACAAAAGGGTCCGATGGCCTGAGCGCATGACCTCCACGGTTTGGAATTTTCCATCTCTTATTTCCAAACATGACAATTAGATCACATGACCTCTTGATTCATGGGTATTCAGAGCTGCACATACATTAACTGTTACTTTTGGGTTCTGTGAGAACCCAGCGTGAGGCTGTGCGGAGTGCCAGCCAGGTGCTCTCTGCGGGCTGTCATCTTGTGAGACACACTCAATAGTCATTAAGGAGAAAGGAGGCCCTATCTCTCCATCCAGGCGCATGGCCCTTAGCAACACATTCACACAGCCAAGTGGCACCTTCCTGTAAACAAACAACACGCGGCAGCAGGACATGGCAGCGGCTCCTCTCTCTCTCCCTCCCCTGACACCCTGATGGCATTAGTTCTCTTCTCTGGCTCTGGAGCAAACCAGCTGGGCGGGCCAGGACACCTGATGTAGGCCAGGTCGGGTATTACCAGGCGAGAAGGAACACCTTCCAACAGCAGTTCAGATGGAAGTCACTGCAGGATATGTTTTAGTACAGTAGATAGTAGGTAGTTATCTGATTGTGACTGCTCAAACATAGCATGTAGCCAGGATTATATATTATAGTGGCAAAATGAATAAACACACTTTCTGATTAAAACATTTTTTGATTTGGCTGCTATTATGAAAGTAATTTCCTCTTGGTTCCATTACTTTACTGATGCAAACTGTGCTTAGTCCCTCTAAGTCATCTGCCCTATAGAGCCCTATTAAACACACCCTGATGGCTCTATTGAATACTCCTAATACTACCTCTACTTTCCGGGTTATAATACAGCATTCAACTTCAAAAGCATGTCTTCAGTCTACAATCATGTTGCCATATAGGACAAAAAAGACTGAAAATTAAACAAGGTACTGTAGGGAGGAAACATGACATTGAAACAGCAAATATTGAATCCTTTAAGATTGCCAATAGTTATAACAATCTGTCTGAGTAATATTGATATTGTTTTATAAGAACAGAGAATTACATGTTGAGATTCTGGCACTCACAGTACCATAAAAATTAGGTTTTTTCTTTGTCTTGTTTAGACCAAAGTGCTCAAACTAGTTTGAACTGAACATCACTTTTCAAAAGAGAGTTTATTTACAGAATAAATGTAGTGGCGAATAGAAAACAATGATGCAGCATGTGGACATCTGGATGATGAGTTCATTCATGGCGAGGTGTGATTCTCCTTGATCCTCCTCAAATCAAAGGCTGAGGAATTGGAAGGAGAATGTTACGTAACACCAAGTATTTCATACAAATGATTTGTCATTTGTTTCTAGACATTTTTCTACTTTATTCTGTTTCTAATTATACTGAATATTGAAACACTGTTTTAAAAAATCACTCTACAGCTGTTTGTGGTGAGTCATGGGATATTAAGAAATACTTCTTTGTGTCATTACACACATGGCAAAAGTCTGTTTTTGCATCAACTACAAAGTACAGAGTGACGTGACAGAGCAAAAGGGAGCAACATTACCAACACACACCAACCTGTCTGCTACAAACGAACACACACACACACACACACACACACACACACACACACACACACACACACAAATGTTCTACAGTCATCCTCTCATACAAACTTCCCTCTACTCACAAACACAACAAGGTAGATGAGATGTGCTGGATAGGGAGGAAGTTATATATGTGCAAATTCACAGACTGACACGCACACACACACGGCTGTGCTGCAGAATGGCTGGCCCCCTGTCATTCATTAGTTTACAAAAGCTGTGTGAAGCAGACATGAGGTCACTGTGCTGCTTTGAAGCCTGAAACACACAGACAGTGTATTAGAAGGTAAAGAGCATCAGACTGGGACCAAGACAGAATACTTATTAACCCGGTCAATGAGGGCTGCTATTGTGTCTCCCCTCACCTCCTTGCTGAGGAGGAGCAGCACTGAACAAGACGTTTGGTGTGTGAAGGACCAGACAGGTTAAATCCTCTCCCGAACCCGGCTGAATAATGTCTCCCTGACACTGTGAGGACACACTGCTCCGCTGCAGATCTATAACAACTAACCACGTTATTCTTAGACAGCATCATATTTAAATCAGTGCATAGGTGTACACGCGTTAGCACTCGCTTACTGTAAGCACACACACACACACTCTCCATGGTTGGTTGCTGAGTCAGTGTGTGAGGTTGCTGGTGTATGAAATGAGGGGAGTACCTTTCATTTCCTCCCCCTGGTTCTCCTCAACTGCCAACAGGAGTATGTACGCCTCCCCCTCGGCTGTTTCAGCACGTCACGGCTGTGACTCAGAGCTAAGAGAGCAAACAGGAAGGATGTTAACTGCTGTAAAACACACACACACACACACACACACACACACACACACACACACACACACACACACACACACACACACACACACACACACACACACACGCACATACACATTTTTGGAAAGTAGCTCAAGGGATCCCAAAAAAGTGCACGGAGAAGAAAATAAAGGTGTAACTGGTGCAGAGGCAGCCACAAATACATAGGTCTGAGCTCATACGTGCACACACACACACTAACACAAACAAAAAAAGCCCACACACACACACACACATTTGCTGTCAGAGTCAGGTAGAAAAAGTTCAGAGGTGTGACGGAGTGTGATTGTTGCCGAGACTCAGACATGCGAGGTGGACGGCGAGAGAGAGGCTGACAGTAAGAAAGACAGACAAAGAAGAAGAGAGAGAAAGAGCGATGCGGGTGAGTCGGTCAGATGCCGTCACTCACCTCCATCCTCACCTGGTAACTTTTCTGTCACCTCATGCCATCACCTTGTCACCCCACGTCCGTGCCACCCTGTCACCTATCCCCTTAGCAACTGAGCCTGTCAGCCTGTTGTCATGCATCCAGGTTCACCTCTGACCTTTTGTTTCTTTCATACACGCCACAGAGAAAAGAGGCGAGGCACAGGAGGGAGGGCAGTTGTGTCCGGACATGCCTATCACCCTAGATCACAGGCCACCGACATCAATGCTACAGGGGCCGTGGATTTATGAGGGTGTGTAATATTGTGGGTGCGCTATCCCCCTCCTCTGTGCTGTTACTACCACAGGAGTAGGATGTCTGGTCTGGTCACACACATACACACAGAAGTATTCACACACACATGCAAATGCGGTTTAAATTGAAATCAGAGGCCTCTTTCCCTGAAAGGCAGAACTCTCTCTTTTGTGTGCGGGAGCTTTAACATGTATATTGTTTATGTTTTATGAGAGGAGTAAGTCATCACATGACTACATGTGAGTCACATTTGCGTCAGAAAAACAAAAACAGTTTTATGAAGGGGGCTTATGGGAATGTAAGAAAAAAAACACAAGTAAAAGGAAACAGTGTTACAATAAAGACTTCATCTGAAAAATGAGAAAGCATGATAACTGGAACACGTCAGAGTTACCTTTGACTTTAAGTTCAGCCTCTACAGCTCACTGTCGGTTCCTGTGGTCCATGTACATTCTGTGGTCTTAACATATTTAACACATACTGGAAAACAGCCTCTTCAAATACTGTCGAGGTGCTGCTGAACAGGGAATTAAACCCCAAACCGCCCCGGTGCAGCTCTGTGGTCAACTGTACAGCTCTGTGGTTGAACTGAGCTGTCGATTGGATGCAACTGTGAAGCTCAGTGCTGCTCAAGAATAACCTGCATTTATATATATATAAGGATGAGGAATATAGGTTATATTAAATGGGTCTTTATATTAAATAATATTAAGTTTTGAATACTCTGAATTTAAGGATTAGGTCAGAGAAGGGGGAGGCACGTGTGTGTAGGGGAGCGTAGTCTGACCTTTTAAAGTAAGATGAGAGGGGTTGGGATGAGCAGGGGTCAAATAGGACATTCAAAATGTATATTTACAGCATTCCCACGTAATAAAAAAATAATAACAAAAATAAAAATATATATCAAACAGTTACAAGTAGCGAATTTAAAGTACCCACGCGTTGCCATGCCCAAAGGACAACAACCCTGTCTCTGTTTCAGGGATTTATTTTGCCCATCGCACCAACACTGAAACAGTTACTATACGCCTCAACTGACAAACGCATAATCAGAAATAGGGGTGGGACAAAAAATTCGATATTGCAATATATATATAGTCCCAACTGGTGTGATACAACTATCATATCGCTGGCGCCAAATATTGATATTTTCAGGGACGCACGATATTATCGGCATGTTATCGATATCTGCGGATTATGGCTTGAAAATGACACATCGGCACTGGCAGATATGTCATTTTTCTGCCGTTATTTTCCGCCGATAAAACTACGCTTTAATTATACTTGAATGCTCGATGATTCCCTGAACAAGCTTGACGTTTAAATCAGCATGAGTGTGTGCACGCACTGCCCGCACAAAGTTATCAACAATATATAAATAAAGACTAAAAAGTCACAGAAACTCGAGCCAATGAATAGAAGTTAAACAACTTTCACATCTCTTATCTAGCTAACAGTTAGCTCACATTCTCATGTGACCAGACCAGACAGGTGACCTTTTGTAAAACGCCTCTTCCGTCAAGCGTGAAGAAGGGTGCAAGATGTCTGCAGTATGGCAATTTTTGGTCACTACAATAAGAGTAGGCATGATAGGCATGAGAGACTTGATGTTCTCTGCAATTAGGTGGAAAAAAACATGTGCCTAAGATATCGGTATTGAAATCGGCAATCGGCAAAAAAGGTTTGAAAATATCGGCATGTGGGCAAAAGATCCGATATCATATTGTTTAACTCAATTTGTGAAACTGACGTGAATAATATATTAATTCTGCACTTTACCTCTTTGAGGCATTTTGTATTCTTTAGTTAATAAGACATCGTGATGTATCATTATATGATTGTCAACATATCAAATATCGCAGAATCGCTGTATCGTGATATTATCGTTATCGTAGGCCACGAATCGCGTATCGTACCGTGAGTCACCCTGCGAAATGATTGTGACTTTATCACTGTTTTTAATGATTTGTAGTCCAAATAACAAAACAATCTATCAAAAATATAATTAATGTAAAATAAAGTAAATTATTCTGGTTGCTTTTAAAAGTGATATTTTATTATATATATATATATATATATATATATATATATATATTAATGGGTGCAAAGCACAAAGCCAAAGTTTCCCTATAATACAGATATAAGGGGAGTCAAAGTCCGGGGTCAATTTAAAAACCAGGATTATTCCAAAAATGTGCAAAATCAGACTAATGACGAAAAGAGACGAGTGAGCGCTGTGACAGAGAGGAGCCAGTCTCAGCGCATTTAGTCAGCAACACTGAACATTTTGCCACGAGGGCTGCGAGCCAAGGAATGCATCATGAAAACAGAGCGCAGCAAGCCACACATGTCCAATCAGACGCCACGGAACATTACCCATAATCCTCTGGACAAATACATGCATCTGGTACCATAACAACGCTCGACTAACACTTAGGAAGGGAGAGTGTGGGACGCATCCGAAGCAACACACCATAATTACAAAGAGAGCCAGGGCTGACTAAGTTTAGAGGACCCAGTAAGCAACCCCCCTCCTCCTCCTCCTCCTCCTCCTCTTCCTCGTCTCTCCCCTCTTCACATGCTCCCACACTGATATTTAACAAAACATTAATCTTCTTGCCAGTGGCTCCAAAGAATACTGGTGATGTAGCTTGGGCGCAGAGGCCTGGGTAATAGTAATTCCATTGTTCTGCCCTTTTATTTATGCCTTGGCTCTACCAGGCAGATGAGGTAAGTCTCCTTTTTCATGTTATTATTCAGAAGTGGTGATACATAAAGCCAGATTACACAAATGTCTCTCTGTTTCACTGCGCCGCCACCTCACACCTCCCTTCGCCAACGCTTAATGCAGCCCCCCTCCTCCTCTCTCTCTCCTCCTCCTCCTCCTTCCCCCGTCCCTCCACTGGCTTTCAATAGCACATTTCCCCTTTCTCCCCCTCTTTTCTAAATCACCCTCAGCATTTGCATGTGAATTGCTTGTATATCTTCTTTTATATGATGCACCGACAACACTGGCTTTCGGGAAAAAAAGAGAGAGGAGGGGAAACTGCGACAACCACCCCCCACCACATCATCTCCAACACACACACACATCACTAAGTCCCCATCCAAAAAAACAAGATGTTACTCTAACTCCCCTCCCCAGGATTGGCATAGCAGCAGTTTCATTAAAGAAGCAGGGGAACAGTGCAGGTTTTATGATATGGAGACAAGTTCTTTTGTGCTCTCCAGAGACAACCCCTCTGTCTGTCCATGTTACTGGGGCGATAATCCTGCTGGAATTTCTCCTAAGCACTTTTACTGACATTTTCAATTATCACCATGCCAGGGCCCGGTAAATGGCATTTAAGGGGCCCCGTCATCTCCATGTTGAATCATATTTGTGAATCAGACGGCGTTTAGAGTCGGACTCTCTGTTTGCCTGAGGCTGGTGTGGCAGTATCGGGGTCGGCGAGCCAGTACAGTCTGAGATACGATGAAGTCAGCGGGTGACCAGGTTCACATACGGCATCACACACTCGCACGGACGCATTCACGCATGCACGCACAGATCGAGGAGCAAACACAGACACGCACGCATACTGGCAGGCTTCCTCAAAAACCATGCCTGCCTTGTAATTTACAACGTCAGCGCGGCCCGTCCCCCTTTTTAAACAGAGCACATGGTCCAGACTCAGAAAACCAAACAGACAGGCTGACCTCCCCGGCGCTCAGTGCACGGGGTCACACTTGTTTTCTCTTCACCTCTGACTGGATCCTTTTACACAGACTCCAAAAGCACTCCACATCTCTGGCTTGGGTTACATACTTACATCCCTGTAATAATTCAGACATGTATTGCAAAGAGATTTCTTTTCCTCCCCCGCGCTCTGTTTCAGGGAGCTGCGCTTTGTTTCAAACAAGGATCAACTTCAAAGCAGAGAAATGGAAGGATTGATAGTTGAAGGAAAATGCTTTTTCAAAAGAGATTGAGTTTCAGATCCGATCGCTCAGACATTTTTTTATTGCAACTACAAGTAAGTGCACCTTCCTGCTGTATTAACCGACTTAAGGTGCAGAGCAAAGTTTGGAACAGAGGACACATCCCATAAAGCTGCTGCTGGCACCGTGTTTGTTTCGTCTACAATCGCAGAGTGTGTCTCTTCCATAAGTGAGGGCATGTTTTAGTGTGTCAATCCTCTCTTGCGTAACCGTCTTCTAATATGAGTTGCACCAATTAACCAGGTCAGATTTCCGGTGTACTCAGTCTTATTGTGTTTCTGATAACATAACAAACACGGCATGCTCGATATCCAGCTGAACCGCAGACGATCCAAGAACAGCTGTTTACATGCCTCCGTGCCCTCTTTCCTCTCCGCCGCGCTGACATCATTCCCGGCATCCCCTCCTTCCTGTCTCTCTCTTGGATGGGCTCTGTTATGACAAGTTTAATTGAGGGTTGTCAAGACATAACATTTCTGTAAATATTAGACTTGCCAAGAGCGTCAATAGGAGGAAATGGCCCTACTGTATGTTCTTCTCTCAGAGGCACAATGTGCGCCTTTGTAAGTGGATCGCCCAGAGGCTTTTTGATTCCCCAGTTTGTCTCGGTGAGCTGCATAAATCTCATAACAGATCTGTATCATAACACAGAAATCCTCTGAAGCACTTTTACAACTCAATTCAAACAAACATTAAACATTCAAATTAAAAGTTTAACTAGATTATTCAGTTGGAAAAAGCCGGGGGAGATTATATAATACTGTTTTGCTACTGGAAAGATGATGCACTATTTGAGAGTGAAATCAAAGATCCTGAATTAGACAGCACTTTGATGTGTTGTGTTTAACAATTGTAAAGAAAACAGAAAAAGTCCCCAGTGTGATGATGTAGCTTCAACTGTTTGAGTAATTTTTTTTTTTACAGTGCAGTCATAGAAGTAGCAAAGCTGACATCACCTCTTATGTCTGTGTGTACAAAAGCCTGCTCATCGATCAAGGCGATGACAGCCTCGGCTACGAATGTTCACGTGTTGTTCTAATCCTTTTCTCTGTGTTTAAAGAGCACCTGGTCCAGTGCACACTGGAGGTTATTTTGGGTTTTAGAGGGAGGTGCAGAGAGGTACGGGGATGGAGAGGGGAAAACTACACTTTGAGTCATTAGTCAGGGCCTGTATGATTTACATGGGTGTATGTGTGTGAGACCTCCATTGTGTTTTTGGAAAGTGTGTTCCAGTAAGTGACACGGAGCCTTACTCACCTGGGGGGAGGGGAGTGAGTCAGTGTGCATCATCAGTTACGGCTAGCCAGGCAGGGGCACTCAGCAGCACTCAGCGCTAATACTCATGTGAATATTGTTCCAAAAATAAGCCACACATCTGAGGAGGAAATTAATTCAGCTGTTTCAGTGATGAAATGGAAATACACTTTTTGTAGCACTCCAGAAATAATCCAGCTAAGGGTGCAGGGCTGAGAGAAGCTTTGTGGGTTGGGTTCGAGTACATTCCTAAACTTTTTGAGTAAATTTAGATTGAATAATTACTTTTAAAAATGCATTCAAATAATTATCCAGTTCCAGTTATTAACTAGTTTTGCTTTAGTTTTATAGTATGGGATAATAAATAGAATAAGTTAAAGTTTGGGACTTTTAATGAGACAAAACAAGCGATTTGACACTTTGGGTGCAGGAAACTGTGACGGTTATAGATTACTGTTTGCTACATTTGTCAGCCTAGTTGAACATTAAGAAATTTATCAGCCAAAGTAATGGTTAGTTGCATCCTGGGAAAAAGACATCATGTGATTGTTTGTGGAAAGCAATGCAGTATGACCAAACAGAATGTGCATCTGCTTATCTGTTTTACAGTGTACCCACTTAAGAGCAGCTTTAGAGAAAGAAAAACAAAAGGTGACACAAAACTTAGAAATAATGTGAAAGTTTGTTGAGAATTCCCTTTTTTCCCCTTTTCTACCTGCAGGCTCTAAAAAGACCTTGAAGGTATGTTTTACACTGAGCTTTTCTTGTATAGGTTGAATGCCGGACATCTCTGTGGTCAAAGAGCAGCTATAATCAAATGCTAATGGGTTCCAATTTTGTGCACACTGATTTGGCACATATATATATAAAACATAAAATAAGTCCTGCATTATAGGAACCTCTTTTTGGCTGACCTCCGGGGTCAGCTCTACACATGTCTGTATGTGGCAGACTGCCTGGGTGAGTGAGTGAGTGAGTGAGTGACAGTACTTTCACAGCCGTAGAGAGAGAGAGTTGCGACATTGCAATGGCGGCCGCTGTCCTCACCTACGTCCGCAGCGCGCACCTGCTTTCAAACATGTCGTCATCGGCCTCATAAGGACAGTCCTTGTAACACATTGCCCACAAAAGGGCACACTGACCTGATGCGGTCAGCCACATGCTAAATTTGGACCTAGTCTTGTTAGTGTAATATGTGAATACATACTTGTATTCATTAACCGGGCTGTGGTCACATGTAAACGGGGATGAAACATTTGACACGAGACATCTTTACTGTTAGTAGTTTCAACATTGTAAATATCTCAGTTATGTGGATTATGTAACAGTGTTGGTATCAGTCTCTGGAGAAGTAAGCAGCAGTAAATTCTGTTAAAATCACAACAAACATCTTAAGAGTGGCGGGACTACTGATGCTGGAAAGTTATTTTCTGCACTTTTTTAAATCCTCTAAAGTTTGTGATGGAATCTGAGACGTGTTTCCCCTCACACAGCGGCTATTTGTTTAAACCACATTGATATTATGTGTTTGCAGTACACAAGTACATATTTCAGCATCTTCAAATACTTCCACTTCAACAGCTGTAACTCCATAGTTTTATAAAACATCATAAGGTCTGTTGTTGCTGATAAACATAAAGAACTGTATCTATATATGGAAAATATCTAAACTGATATGGAGCGTGCCGGACAGACAATATTTTTAAAATGCATTACTTATTTTCTGTTTAGTCATTTCATAATTCCTCACATTATAATAAGAACATAATCATATGAAGGAATCTTCTCGCTCTCTCCCTCCCTTGCGTGTCAGCAGTACGAGCCAAAGAGGGCAGCTAAGGAGTCCTCCGTAATGAGAGTCTGCTGCAGGCAGAAGTCAGCACTCCTGGCCCAATAACCGATGAAATATGAAAATTGACAGCAGCGTCAGGGCGGCCGTGCCACATGTTTACGAGTGGCTGTCTTAACTGGCCGCCTCTGTGCTCCATAAGTCATACGCAGAGTGCTCATCATAGAGCGGGGATTTATGGGGCCTGAGTCTGCATATGACCCCCCCCCCCCGCCCCCTTCCCCGGCTGCTTCACTGCCACAGAGGAGGAATCATTATCTACAAGCAGCCACTATAAGCTTCATAGACTTAATCAAAGCAAGTTGGCTCTGGGGTCCTGCTCCTCCTGTAAACACAGCTTGATGCTTGTGTGTGGAGCAAGGGAGCGCTGCATCAGTTTCCAGTGATGATGCTGGGATATCTGCAATATTTGTCGCGCAAAAATCAACATTGACTTGTACGTGTTTTTCAGTCCTGTTCCGGCGTTGAGAATGCATGGCATTGAGAGAGGTCTGGTCTGAAGGCACAGAGCCAGGAGGGACAACAGCTATTACAGCAGGGAGGCGGAGGATGAACGCTGTATTCTGCTGGTCATGTTGCCTTTGAGCGGAGACCTGGGGCAGCGTGACCTGGATCTGAACAGAGCTACAACCAAAGCTTGGACTGCTCACCCAAAACAAGACAGGAAAGACTTGCCGGGTTGTTTACTGGGTTGGAGTTTATGAATAGTTTTGAGAAGAAAATCAAAGTACGTGTTGACTTTCTGCAGTTTTGATCTATTCACTCTAACTGGACACACGCTGAAATGATTGAAACTTCTGAACGGCACAGCGCCTCCAGCTCAGCTAGAGTCGTGTCCCGCTGCCACTGAGACTGACATCCATGCAAATCATAACAGAAATGACAGACCAGGCCCCCCACCACCCACCCAACATCCTGCCAGCCTAGTCAGCCTGCCAGCACCGACAGACAACAAGCTACCCCACCCGAGGTTCCACCCCTGTGCCTGCACAGACAGACTGGGACAAATTGGGACAATCCCCCCCCCACTCCATTACCACCCACTCTTCCTCTCCATTGCGCGCTGCAGCAGCCTCTGCTCAGGGGGCTAATTCCACGTTCAGATCACCATTTGTACTTATTATGCTGACATAATTAATCCCCTGTTGTGATCAGCGGGGGCATGAGGGCCTCTCCGCTCCATTGGCCTACCCTGCCACGACATCAAACCCCCCCTCCCCCTTCCTTCTCTCTGCTTCTCATACAAATCTGCTCCTCACACCCTCCCGTGTCCATCTTGTCTGGTTGGAGAGGTCTTCTGTCTATGTCTCTATAATCTCCACTGTATCTGTCTGTGTTATTGTTTGGCCTGTTGTGACCACAGGATTGGACTGACAGGCCGACGTGTCTGCCAAGCAGTCACACCAGGTCATGTTTGCATACTCACTGAGGCAACTGGGGTAAAGTGCTGCCATCAGGGTTCACAGCTAAAGGGGATACATTTGTGTGTTAATACGGAGCAAAGACAAACGCAGACACCTAGCTGGTCACCAGTAGCTTCCCGCACCAGGCGCTGTGGGTTTGATCTCCAGTGCCTGCCTGGTTAAGAGCGGCCACCAAAGTGGCAAACGGGCTTGATGAAGTCAACGATGAGGACAGAAGGGGAGGGGAAGGGAAGAAGAGAAGAGGACAATGAGGGAGGAGGGGGTGTCTCTCATCAAAAAACACCAGCTGGATTAATAAATCCAACCAGTCACTGTGTCCACATCTCAAAGTGTCGGGCAGATTAAAACAGAACCGTCTCAAGTCGAGAAACATATGTCCGCCAGGCTGAGCAAACACTGTCAGAATAATAACTGAGGAGATGAGTGCTGCTGTTGGCCCCAAACGGGCGCTCAGCGACGGCCGGACGAGCTCTCCTACCGCTGCTTCCGAGAAATCAAAGAGCTATAGCTGAACTTTGATTCCTCGCAGAAGGGCGCCGTGCACTGTACGAGTATTTGTGAGGTCAACAGTCTTTTTGGTTTTGTTTTTATTTGAATAAAGTGCACAAGAGAGGACAAATAAATGATTCTGGGAAGTTATTTCCATTTCCAATATCATGCAGGCTGAATACACAATGAGGGGAAATCAGATTTACTCTCAGAATTCATTTAGTTTGAGCATGTAATTATTGTAAAATATTTCACTTAAATACTTTTATTAAATAGCCTATAATACGGTAAATAAGGAGGACCCAGATAAGAAGGACAAATACAGGCCATGTCCACGCGTACACGGGTATTTTTCCAAACGTAACCTTTTCTGTGTTCTGACCTTTCGTCCACAAACAAACGCCGTATTATGTCACTGAAAACAGATCTTTTGGAAAACTCCGGCCAGGGTGTAGTCTTTCAGAAACTCCGCGGAGACGTGTGGACGTGGTTAACGCCATTTTTGGCACGTGACGTCAGGCTGTGCGCCGTTACCTCCTTTGTGAGGCGTCACAAATGAGGCGACAATCCTTGCAAAATGACGGACGTGACATAAACAGTGATGCTTAACAGGACTTTTTACATGTTGACACATGTACAGTTACTCGTCTACTACATTGAGGAACAAAAGCGTCAGGATAGATTTTTTCAGACATTTGATTGGCCGCGATTCTTCTTCTTCTTTGCATGACCGGGTTATAGCGCCACCTGTTGGTGTGGCATTCTCCAGACAGCGCTTGTTGTGTTTTGGACGTGGATGTTTTATAACCATCCTTGTGCGGACGGGGGTTTTTTTGGAAACGAAGGAGGCAAAAGCTCTGTTTTCAATGATACCCGTGTACGTGTAGACACGGCCTAACCGTTCCAAAATGCTGTTATTTGAGGTTCCATCTCCACGGCAACTTTGTGAACATTCCATGAAAGGAAACTCCAACATTTGGCATTAAAGGATAGCAGTGCATCCAGAGCACCTGCTAGCTCTGGGAAGCTCTGTGTTATTGTGGCCAAAGAAGAAAGTGTACAGTCAACAGGTCTGCGTGTACCACTGCAGGAATGTGTTAGAAATACCAAGAAAAACCATGAAAGGAAGAAAGTTTTCCTTCTTTGAGAATTCTCTTAAATTTGAAGGCAAAACTCGGCGCAGATGGTCATTTTTTTGTCACTCTGCTGCTTGATACCATCAATGTCAAATTCCAGGAACATTTACTCACAACAGCCCTTACCCCCTCATCCAGAAAACCCTCCCCCCTCTCTCTCTCTCATCCCTCCCCATCACCCCATCAGCACCACCCCTCCCCACCTCCCTCTCTCCCTCCAACTCCTCATCTTTACATAAAAGTTCAGGCTGCATATTAAAAGGAGCTAAAATATTCACACTGTCAAAGGTGGTCAAAGGCTTCTGCGTTCACACAGGAGCTGACAAAGAGGAGGCACCCAGCGCTTGGCCCAAAGAGAACTGTTGAAATAAATCAGCACATACAAAGACACAGAGAGATAATGGGGCTGGAGCTGGGCCGGATCCAGAAACAGAAACACACCAGAACACACAGACACATACACAGAGCGCCCGGCTGGGAACAAAGTCTGCACATAGATTAATATTTATTTTCAGAGCACACATTGTTCAGGACATACAGTATCAGAAGACCAAAAACATCATAACTCCCCCCCTGTGCAACCTTGCCATGAATCCCATGCCAGGAATTAAATAAATAACAAAAAACTAAACAAAAAGGAAATCCGCAGATGGTTTCACATGGGGGAGTGCGAGAGAGGGCCGGGGGATGTCAGGAACATCTGTTGAAGCCAAATGCAAGGTGATAGTGTGTGTTATGTGTAAGATCATCCACGCTTCTTTTGTGGTCCATGTTCAGATCAGAGGATATATTCTGTTAATGATGGAACATCAATAAACAGTTTCTGTGTGCATGTATCTGAGTGTGTGTACCTATGCGTGTGTTTAGTGTATATCACAATATTGTTTTAGGTCAGTTAGTTGTATGGAAATGTCGCAGAGTGAGACAGCATTAACTTTAACAAATACCAGTTTCATTAAGGAACTATCCTGCTCTTGTCATGTGCATTTCCTCAATCATTTTTGGAAAAATTCATCAGAGTTTTGCGTCATGTAGCAGGGGTCTACATCACCACAAACCTGAACACACCTCTAACAGTCCCTCCAGGATTTGGTCGGTTTTGATTGTTGCGGCCTAAAATGCCTGATTTCACGCCGGCTTAATATCTAATGTTTGATGTAGGCTTGTAGTTTTTAGTTTAATATTTAATGTTTAATGCTTGTACATAGAGAGAGAAGTTAAACCAGAGAGTCAAATTCCTTGTATGTGTACATACCTGGCCAATACATCTGATTCTGATAAACCATCTATTGGCTGAGTGAGCTGTTTGTATTCTGACTTCACGTTTGGTCGATTTCTGTGATAAGATGACAAATAAAATGTGTATAAGTAGAAAGAAACTATATTAGCATGAAATGCTCATTTGTCATTGTATCTATTATTATGGATTTACTGTGTAGTGCGAGGGAAATGGGGTGATTGGTCAAATTTGTGCAAAAGTTGCTGCCAAAATTGCTTACGGTTGTAAAAAATGTGGGCGGATTGAATTCGCATGAATTTGCACGATTGCTTAAAAGTTTGATTGGCAGTTTTACAGCTGAAAAACACTTTTGTCAATCAATATACACATAAACTTGTTCTGTTTAAGATACATAAAAATGCTCGTGACCCTCAGGCTGAAAAGATTAAAACTGTAAAACAATAAACTCAGAATTAAAGAACATAATGTGATGTGCTTGTTTTTACTTAGAAATGTCATTTTTTATAGGGGAACTTAAGTGGGAAATCAAAAAGTTTTTGTTGGTGAAGTAAATTTGATCAAATACACACATGTAGTGATTGTAAACCATATCAATTGGCTTATAACTAAGAGCCATTCAGTACAACTACAGCCAAGTCTAGCAGCTTTACTCGAGACAATTAGATGTTCATATTATAAGGATCATATTCAGGAAAGAATGACGTTTTATCTTCAGCAGCTTTTAACTCAGTCCAGAGACTGAAACATGACATCTATCTAATCATACCAGGCCCGTACAAAGTATGTAAAAGAATCTGAAAATGTATTCTGAAAACACACCGGGCCTTTGGCTTCATATCAGTGACTGTTCAACTCACTGGGGCACTCACAAAATGGGGCTCCAGGTTTTTCGCAGCTTTTTATTTGCCCCTGTATCAACATCGAGAGGAAACAGAGGCCTCCCTGAACTAATTTCTCTCATGAACACTCAGTCATTTGTTGGGCACCACACAGCAGGCCCGGCTGTCTGAGGCCCGAGGATTAAGGCTCAATATTTGTAAACCTCAGTTGGCTTTAGTGCGGAAATGGGGAGTGAAGAAAAATGGGAAGCCTTGGCAAACCAAAGTGTGAAAAACTATCAAATTGTCAGCCATGACAGAAACAGTTACACACACTGGCTTCTGGCTGACACTGAAACAAAACACTGTTAAATCTATGAAACACTATCGCCTTGTTAGTGTGAATGTGGGTGAGGAAGTTTATAGTTTCTGTGTGCAACAGAAAGCAAATACATACACCTGATAAATGTGCCATTTATGATACAACAAAGCTTTCCCCACTAACATCTGCTCCTGTCTGCTATGATAAGCACGTTACTTAGAAAATATAGTACTGCTCTGTTTGTTGGAATATGTCCACCATTAAAGTTACATGAAAGGCCAAGCCCCTTAACTTCTCCCCTCGTCTCTAACCTCCTCCTCAGTGGAATATTCTCCCACAATGCACATTATCAGCCTCACAACAGGCCCATAAAGTGCTAAAAATCCCAGGACCTTTCTTCCTGCTGTGACACACAACACAGAACTACTTAAGTCCTCTACTTTGACCTTTATTTGAAAAGTCCCCTTTCAGCCGGAGGCCTCGGCAGTAAATTCATAGAGCTATGAAATTAATGTGCCAGAGAGCCCATCCAGTCTTTCATTAATCAAAGCCGGAGAAAGGAAGAGACATGTTACTGAGTCACATTTGATTTTCCTTTTTTAACTTTGTAACAGGGCAGATTGCACAATGACTACTCTCCATATTTACTGTGTTACGCCTATCAACATGCACTCTGTTGTGAAATGGAAACGTAGCGCAGGGCTGCAAGCACATCTAACACATCTGTGTTCAATGGAACCTGCACAGCCTAAACACTTTAACCTTCAGCACCTATAAAATGCACACATGCTCCCATACGTACACGCATTAACAGACACACACTCTTTAAAAAATATCATTAAAAAACTGAACATTGCGTTTATTTTCTGTCCGACAGCGTGAACGTGCCTCCGCAGCAGCCTTTGATAAATAAACCGAGGCAGGTTTGACATGAAGGAAAGCGGGCAGATGCACTTTGTACCTGTGAAGGTGATGTGAAGTATATCCTGCAGGGTAATTGTACAGGCAGTGAACCATAGCACTGTCAATGAGGCGTTGTGTCTGGTTGTGGGTATTAAACATCAGTAGCGTGGCCGGCCACTCTATGGGATGCTCAGCACAGTGCTTAATTACACACGTCGTGAGCGGCCAGCGCTCAGAGCAGGAAATGACAGCCGAGCGGCGCTCACTTCAAACGCAGAGGCGTAAAAGAGCATTCAATAAAAGCAGACCTAAACTCTAAGCTGGTCCTTATGGCCTGTGGGTAATGGATCAGAGGGAGAAGGGGGCTGCACACAGGCCTGCAGGAATGTAAGGGGGCTTCACTTGGACACAGTCAAAAATGAAAGAAATCACTTTTTTTTTTAATTGATATTTCCACTTTGAGTAAACAGAAATCCTGAAATGATTGCATGAAGAACATTAAGAGCTTTTCTACATAAAGTAAACTGTAGAATGCAAATAAATTGACCCAAACCGGATCCAAACATTAATAACTAGATCCTTTATGGCAGTAGGTTTTCAATGCAGTCAGAATTGCATCATAAAAACACCTTAGTTAAAATGTTGAAAATCTTCTTACAATGACTTGAGCGTCATCATTCCCCATTGAGTCCCCCTTGACGACTCCGAACTCCCGGTGGTCTGAGCTCCTGTGCTAGTCTGAAAAGGGACCACTAACAGAACCCGTGCTCAGAGCCTCGACACCAGGCAGCGAGTAATACAGCTAGCTACAAGGCTAACTTAGCTCTTGCTCTAAGCACTCAGCCCAAAACTAAAACCAGTTGCGCCCTGATTGGCCAGTTTTGCTTCCTTTGATTGGATGGTCTGTGGACAAAGTGGAGGCAAGCTGATTGGCTGGTTAGCTGAAGCGTAAAGAAACGTTCAAAATTTACACCTGTAACTCACAGCTTATAACTTGTAACTTCAGGTTCGTACATGCAAATAGGACATTTGTGTGAAACTTGGACTTTGTAAAATCTTTAAAGTGAAATTATTGTGGCACAAATTCTAAGTACACAAACACAAATAGTTTCGACAGCTACAAAAAATATTTTCTTTCTGCGAGCACAAAATATTTCTACAACTGCAAACTTATTTACACAAACTTGAATGTGTGAGGACACTTTTTTTACGCATTCACAATTTTTTTTTTACATGCACACAAAATATGAAGTACAACTGCGGAGTGTGAAATTATTTTTGAACATTATTTCATTATTATTTGACTCCATAACTGTCCACCTAATTAATATACACTCAGCAGCCACTTCATTAGGTACACCTGAGAAACCTAATGCAGTCCAATACAACAGCACTGCCATGGATTCTGCTTTATGAAGTTTAGGTTTTGTTGACTTTCGTTTTGTTGAGAGTCTGAAGTGTGTAAATTCAATTCAGTTTATTACTGAGGCTGTAGTTAAAGGTGGTGTTGTACTGAACTACATTATATTGAGATGTGTCTCTTATTTTGTGTCCTCCCTATTTACATACATGAGGGGGCCAGAGTATTAGAAACACCTCTGAATATTATGCAGCTCAGTACAGCCCCACCACCAATTGTGACCTTGACGCTGAAGTATCATTGAAGTAACACCTCTATGACAGCTCAGAAGAAAGCCTGCAAACTACAGGCAACATAAAAGCAAATCTTATGGCTGAGCTGGTGTATTGGATTGCATTAGATTTTTCAGGTGTACCTAATGAAGTGGCCGGTGTGTATATGAGTCTTAAACAAAGAGATGCTAAGTTTCTGTGTACCTCAGGGTGAGAGATGAATGCTGCTCCAATATAAAGCCTGTCCCTCTATAATGTTGTGGCGGTTGAGGAGGAGCCGACTCACACACGCAGGGGGCAGGAGGACAAATTACTGACAGGTTTTATGGCTGTTTCAGTGCTGACGGGAAGTGAAGACAAAAAAGGGACACATTATGAGTTGGTTGTTTCAGCTCTTGAAGTACAAGAACTCCTGTAAACTTGTGTACGTGCATCTCTCTGGTTAGGTAGGATTGGAGGGAGAGTATATGGGTCAGGCTAGCATACCTTCAAACTCAACAAACTTTTTGCATAAATTACTTGATTTTGAATTGAATTGAAAGGACAAAATGATCCATCCTCAACATTCCTGACCAAGAAAAGAACCCACTGAGGTGCATCAAACTTCAGCTGATTAGTTTTTGTGTGAGAACGGTGTGGGTGTGGTGGGAGATCTGAGAAACACTTGACTGGGTGGACGCTGCCCCTCTGGCCTCGGGGATCTTTATAAGTGGCACATTTAGTCTTTGTGACCCGAACTTTAGCGCACACGCACGCAAACTTTCACACATATCCACACACAAAGTCTCTTCTTCTGTGACGTACACAAACACACACTGAGCTCCGTCTCCAACTGCCTTCCTCAACACAATGGCCCTGCTGCGCTGACAACTCAACTGGAAGAGAGCTTAACCTTTGACCCCTGAGGTCAACTCATTAACACTAACACTCCCCGGGATGCAAATGACTAACTTATGAATAATATGACACACAGGCTTTATGGATGATTGATAAGACGCACAAACTTTATATTTCACAACATCGTTTAAAGCTTGGCCTGTTGATACTGGCTTTGTTGCGACTGTTGGAAAAACCAACAGTTTCTAGTTACAGATACTCACCTACTTCTTTTTGTTTTTCATATAAACTAGTATTACTGTAGCCAAAATAAACCAGCTGAGTTTTGCAGGTCCACGAGCAGAGTAGCTACAGAACCTCATAATTTGAAGAACCTTAAGTGTGCAGATAATGTAAGGTCAATGTCAAGAGCGAGGAGGCAGGCAGACCTAATGTTTAGCTGCATGTAATTGGACAGCAGTGTAGGAGGCAGGTGTGTAGCCATTGTTCACTTTGATGGGATTATTTGCACCTCTCAATGCTGAAAAAACAGGTATCATCAGAAGGCAGTCATCTAAATTTACTGCGGCTGGATTTAGGCTCTCCTCTCTTTCTCTCTCCATCCAGGTTGTGTAATTACAGCTGCTCTGTAATTAGGGGCAGAGCCTTCAGGACCGGGGTGACTACTGTCTACTTTAGAAGGGTTTGGCAAAGTACAAGACTTCAAACTGGGGGATGGGGAGAAAGTACAACCTTCCTGTTTTGCTCCTTTTTATCAATCCCTGGGCTTAACACTACTGGTGATTAAATTCCTGCTCGCAAATGAACTTAACACATGATGCTGTTTAACACATTGTTACTGTGGGGTCAAAAGCAGTTCAGTTTTTACAGGATCTATGCCTTTATAACACGTTCAAAACCTTTATACCAACTAACAAATTAAAGTTAACTATAGAAATACCATTTCTATTTTTATAAATGAGAATTATGTGATAAAAGTGTGTGTTTGTACACCTGCGTAGCAATCAAACAATGGACTTTAGCGTCTATAAGCATTCACCGACAGTGGACCTTCAAGCAAACAGGGACATTTTTGATGTCCCCTGTTGGTCATTTATCAAATCATGCTAAAATCATATGTGTGTTTGTGCATATGTGTGTGCTTGTGTGTGACAATCAGTAAGTAATAAGGAGGGCTACCTTACAGCAACTTCTAGACCCCTGTCTGTCAGAACGTCCCAGCTCTCCAAGCAGGCCAATATAACTTTGACGCCATTAAAAGGAAGTTTTAAACCTCCCATTAACAATATACAGTACACATACTATGTAACTAAACTAACAAGACACAGAGCCTGGAGAAACAGGCTTGGTTGAATTCTGAGAAGTAGTTATACCTTTTCCAAATAGCCCCTACTAGCTTCACTTCAAGCCTCCTCCTGTCTGCTGCTAACTGCTTCATGATTCACCACCAATAATTTTGTATCTTTTTACTGTTTATGTAATCTCAACCAAATACACGAGACTAACAGCCAACATTTTGAAACAAATGTGACTTTAAAATGGAGAGATGGAGTTGTTAAACTGTGCCTCCTCAATAAAAAACATACATATGATGACCCTACAACTAACCATGCTAGCACTTTTAACTCTTTTATTTTGCTACAAGAGATGTGCAGCAGCAGTTGCTTTTAAACTCTTACTGATGATGTCATGCTTACATGCACTATCAAATAAGACCAAAACATAAAGGACAGTGCTGAGGTCTTAGCTCTTCATCCAATGTACCTCTTATCTCCCATTCGTGCCATCAACCCAGAAATATAAATGGCAGAAAGGAAACATATGCTTAAGTCAGAGGCATTTACTCCTGACCTTCCCTGCCAGGGTGCTCTGCAGCTAAGCTGCAGGGATTTGCACCAGCTCAACATTTACACCATATGGATGCTTTATTACAGAGTAATGATGTCTCTCTCTGTCTCCCTCACTTCTATCTCTAACTAGAGATGATTTGAAAATCCAAACAGCCTTATGTGTAACCAGGTGATTAGAGAGACTTAAGGGGGATTTTATAGAACTCTACTGAGGAATGTGGAAGCATATTTCTCCTCGCCTTATGTGAGACGCTATCACATCCAGAGAGCCCCACAAATCACTCCACACAGAGTCAGTACATACAGCATATCCATAGTCATATTTGACTTAACCAGATAATAGTGAGCACATAAACAAAAGTGTAACTTCTTTTTAGCTATAAAACACATTAGCGACATAATGAATGAAGGCGCTGTGAGGTCAAGAGTGTGTGAGTAAATACTTTGTGTACTCCTCTGAAAATAAGACATTACTTAGTACCTACACGCTACGAATACACTAAACAATGACGGGTATCGAGGCCATTATATATGGACAAATGAAAATAACAAGCCGATCCATTTCCTCACTAATTTCTTCAGCTTTAGCCATAGCAATAATTGGATTTATATTGAAATGAGAGCCGGGCAGCGTATTGATTCTAGCTACTGCATATTAGCAGTGAATAATCAATAGAGTGGATTCAGTGCTTATTAAACTGGAATAAGGTGGGATGGCCTTTTTTCATTTGTAAACCAATGACTGTTAATCTCATAACTGGTCTTGGTAATGCACTGTTCCTAATAAGAGCATATTACTATTGACAGTGGGTAAAACATACAGAGGTTGCATTGATTAGTGTCGAATGTATGTGTTAGTGCAACAACAACTGAGGCTGACTGTACTGAAGATCAAGCAGAAGAATTAACCAAGTTAATATGTAGTAAGTAAAGTAAATACAGTTTAAATTACATACATTATTCTTGGTCATTTACATGTTGCTTTGGTCATTTTGGCACAATTTTCGACCATGTGAGGCAATAAAAAAAGATCCTTTATGAAGTAAACCGGCTGGTTATTGTGAGCAGTGGCTTAAAAAAAAGCAACCTGTAACACAAAGACAAGAATTTAGGGCAACGCTGTCAGGCTACAGCCAATTTATAGCTGTCCCTTACTTTCTTAATCAGCCTCTTTGAGTTTCAGCCTCAGAGAATTAATTGTGTGGGGTCAATTTGCAAATGAATGCGATTTCAGTTGTGAAAATATAACTGGGGGCTTAGTTTGGGACACTGGGACAAACAGCTCTGAGAGAGAAGAAAGCGAACATCTTAATTTATTAGCGATCTGCGACATTTTTCACCCAGAAGCCAAGGCAACTGGTGTGTCGAGACTGAAATGAAATTAGTGCTCTTCTCGAAGCAGGAGAAACAAAAGCGTCCCCCCGAAGCAAGCGAGGTCCCAGTCTGGCACAGTGAGGTCAGCAGGCTGAGGCCTATAGCCAACCCTGAGCTGAGCTGCAGCGCTGTGTGCAAATCAGCTGCTTTTCTCCCATTTCATTTCTCATGCACGGCGTTTGTGCTCCTCTTTTCATGAATGTAGGACCCTATCTTTGGCCCTCCCCTCTGAAAGGGCCTTCACGGTGACGAAGGTGACCTGCCACTGAGAAAAAGGAGGACCTGCCATGAACTGAGTGTCAGCCATTAAATATGATTTCGCCCCTGAATGGCGCGCAAACACATTCAACCACTGAAACTCATTAAGCCCGCATAATCTCTCTTTTCTTAAGCATAACAATGATTTCAGCTGGGAAATGCAATGGTTTTGGGGAGCTCAGCCATTGATTTGAGT
Source organism: Semicossyphus pulcher (assembly GCF_022749685.1). Classification (NCBI taxonomy): domain Eukaryota; kingdom Metazoa; phylum Chordata; class Actinopteri; order Labriformes; family Labridae; genus Semicossyphus; species Semicossyphus pulcher. Next base: position 18,487,360 of record NW_027211603.1, read on the forward strand.
TGCATTCAAAGTAATAAATCAAGTCCAACTTCACATCCTGGGCCCATTTGCCTAATTCCGCGCCTCTCACCATACTGGTCAATTAGTTTAGAGCGAATATATTCAATGCACAGAGCAATTCACTGACAAGGCATAATAAATCCGTGGCTTGGAGATGGTCCAAAATAACCTTTTGCTGCTATTCTGCCCCCTTAGTTACTCCACAAAGGTGCCAAAAAGCGACCTTAACTGCTGAAAAGAAACTGTAACAACCACACTTTGCATTAATTTAACTCGAGCTAACGGTTTAAATAACTTTGAGTTATATCATAAACGGACATGCCATGCGGTTGACGTCCATGTTGTTATGGAAGTTGATCCTGCTTAAGCTCAAATGAGGCCACTGGCAGCGAGAGAGACGGAAGTGTGAAGGTGCCAACTCCTGTCTGACAAAGTGAGCTGCCTGTCTGATTCCTCTCAGTGCACTCTCACTCCTGTCTTCTCCATCCCACCCTGAGACACATGGGCTCTAAAGGGCTGTGTATTTTTCTTAATTATTATTTTTATTCCTTCTTAACAAAGTTTATGTCCGATTTCTATTGACTTTACTTCACAAAGCTTCCAGAGGGGGAAAGCTAGCGTCCCTGCCGGGTAAATTACAGCCATGCCGACTGGGAGAGGTGGGAGCAGCTGCGAGGAGGGCTCTCAGTAGTCAGACCATTGTAATCTGCATTAACCACATTGCAAGGGAGTACAAGGGGTCAAAGTCTTTAAGTGCCTGCAGGGATGGGTGCTCGTGGATTACATGGTATCGCTCCAAGAGGATGTAATAATTGTACAGTCCTGTCTGCTCACTACCTGTTGTTCACCGGCGATGATTTACATCGCTGCTTTTGGAAGAGAGCCTCAGTTATTTTGGGTGTGAGGAGCGGAAAAGGCCGGGACAGTCAGGGGTCATTCACCATCATCGATAAGGAGAACAATAGTGTCAACAGGATGAAAAGTATATTCTTCTAGGTAATCCTGACCAGATTAAGTGCATTTCTTGGAAGGTGTGCTGGAATAGCTCTGGCAGGAAGTGTAGCCTGACACGATCTGCTCACATTCTTCGACAGAGCCCTACACAGTGAGAGGAGCACCAGTAACACTCTTGCGCTCACACAAACCAAAATGACACTTTTTCTGTACATTTCAATATATTTTTCTTGCGCGCATCATTTATCAAACAGAAACAGACTGGAAATAATTTAAAAGAATTAATGAACACAAGTCTTGCTTCCATTGAGACTATGAATTATTTATAGCAACATTTCAGAGTGATTGAAATTGTGAATTAATCCCATTAACCTCTCCGATGGCAAGAATAAAAGCATATGTCTTGATGAATGTTTCTGGGCTCAAATTTAGTGCTATTGAGAGCAGCCCAGCAGACAGATTGTATGCTGTGTCGCACGGAGATTATATAGATCCTCACGGTCTCTGTCTGAGTCTGTGGAGGAATGACAGAAAGCTCAATGGAGGCGTCTGTCTCCCAGCCCGACACCCTGTCCGGTCCTCTCCCCGTATACCTCCGAGCCTGTGATGAATGCGCGCAGGGCCCTCTCTCCCCCACATACATCTGACATTATTAACACAATATAAAATGTGATGGAGCGCCCTGCCACACTGCTGGCCCCCCCCCTGATGCAACGCAGCGCAGCCACATTGTGATTTATTCCCACAACCATGAAAAAGTAAAGCGTGCCATTAAAATCACAGGTGTTTGGAGGCCACACGACTCACCGGGCTCGATCGATAATGTCACTCTTTTACACGGCTCATTTTGAGGCTGCCGCAGCATCATATGCCATTAGTGAGGCCTTGATCTATTGAGGATCAAACCTCAGTCTGGCTCCGGAGCTATGGGCGTGCATAGATACAAGCTAATAAGGTGTGTGCACATGCATGGACACCTTCTCTGCAACAGACACATGCATGCACTCACACAGAGCTGGTGTTTACAGTGTCCCCCCCCTGCACTCCAACATAATTCAACAGAGCTAATGTAGGAGATAATGTACTGTAAATGGCAAGGGCTCTGATTGATACCTGCACTTAGAACAATTACTGGAGTAAAAACTTTGGGAAAAGACAAAAGTTTGCGCTACTTACCGCGGGGTTACCGACTGTGGCCCGGGAAAGTGATTTGTTAGTGTTTGTTGAGCGTGTTCCCGAGGCTATAAAGTGTGACACCGGCAACAAATAAGGACTAATGTCCTAGTTCCAAATGAATACTTAGCACAACCTGTAAAAGAATGTGCTGTCTTTGCCCTTTCACATCACAGATTATCAACAAATTATGCTGCTAATTAGCGAAAACAAACCGTCATGTAATTACTCAACTAGAATTTGTCAATTAAACAGCAGAAAATTGAGCCTGATTTTTTACAGGGTACAATTACTTAATATATCAGCTATTAAAATGCCTGCATTAAGAATCAATATTTTTAAATATTCAGCTTTGCAACGGTTGAGCACTGTTGTCTTATAAATCCTGAAAAAGACAATTAACATTCATTCTAAATTCTCATGGGTCATTTTGCTGTGGGAATAAACATGTTTTTATCTCATTGCTAATTCAGATAAATTCAGGAAAGGTATGCAAACCATTTCAATAAAAGGAGGAGCATTGTTTCTGCAGCAAGTCGCTGATAAAATAAAATCAGGAGATTATGGAAAGCCAGGACAAGGCGGCGGTCCTAAATTTCCTTGTCGCTGAGAACGCATTCCAGATGACATTGTAGTCAAGTTGGAAAAACAAAACGTCTATTCCAAGCAGCTCCGGTGGAAATGCAGACGAGTGCTCGTCTGAAAGAAAATAATTTGCATATGGCTATTCAACGAACATGAATTACAAATTTCAATTTAAAAGAATGGAAATGAAATTATAAATGATGCTCAAAAAAGAGGCCTGTTTCTCGCTCCCCTCCTCTCTACTTTCTCCCTCTCTCTCTTTCTCAGTGCAACTGCCATGAAAATGAACTATTAATCTGTTTCCCAAAGGAATTCCTCATGCCACGCAGGCCTGACAGCCGCAATACGATGGTTGTTGTGTGGTCAACAAACAATTTTCCTGGGCTTCACTGCCTTTCAAAGGCACTTCTTCATCCGGCCCTGATCATGTGAAAAATGTCGTTGTCAAAGGTTTTCTCTGCTTTTCTTCTCACACAAAGATGTCAGATGGAGAGAGTTAGAATTTCCAAACATGTTAATCCGCGTGAGCGTAAACTCGGCCCCTTCCTCCACAGTGCTTGAGAGTTCATTCAGCATGTTGGAAATTTCCTGTGCTTGAGCAACACAAGTGTGCCTTTGAGTAAGGATGCAATATGTCCTTATACTCAAAGGATGCAGGATTATGGAGTTGCGCAATTCATTCGAACAATTCATGCATGCACTATTTACCAAGGCCTGTTTCCTAACGCTGCCCTTGATTTCATAAAACAAAGTGACACCTGTTGAGCAAAAATGGAAACTCTTTTTTCAGGGTTATGAAACAGTCGGTTAAGGACAATGAAATGCAGAACTATTTTTTCAAACACAGTTTTGCAAACTTGATAAACTATTAGCTAAAAAACAGAGTGAGTACATTTAATGAGCTCATGGACGGATGATTTATCAGAGCATGCAAACTGACATGAGGGGGTTGTTCTTCTGCTCCCTGCGACGCCCCCCCCTAAACAGGCCGTCTCCTACCGGGGCGTCAGGACTAAAAGGTGGGCCACCTCATTACCGTCACATACTCCCCGCCTCTTCCTGCCTGCACTCCCAGAACCCCTCAGTCCACCCGTCATCCCTTCATCCCACCCCTTCTCCTCCACTTCTCCAGCCTCTCATCACCGATCTTTCCTGTCATCACGCACACATCCTGCTGTCACGCCGCCGTCTGATTGATGAGCGCACTTTTGATAATGGCATCAGGAACCGGGTGTCTGCCTTGTCATTAGATGCTATCCGGGCTGTCTTCTTACAGCCGAGGAGGACACCAGGTAGACAGACGGGGTGTTTGTGCACAGTGATGGTCAGAGATAATAAACTCATAGGCACTCTAATATACCTGGCCGAGTTAATCCAGTCATGACATGTGGCAAAGTTTAGTGAACTCCAGCTGATCACATGAACTTACCTTGCCTTTTATGTAATAATTATTTTGCATTTATTCAACTAAATATTCTACTAAACTTTGCATGCAGTGTTTCAGTTCTAGTAAGCCTAAATGCTAAAGAAGCTTCAGCACATCTATGACGTAATACAACAAGCCTGATTAAATGCATAATGTGTGACAAACACCTTCTTTAAAATACAGTTTGAATGTCTCCGTCAGGAATGCACTGGGCACTAATGAAAAATAATGATTGGTGTTATTTGTAAGGCTTTTATCAATTGAGCATAAAGGTGAGGTAATGATCAAAAGAAAGCAAAGAGAGGGGCGTGCAAGCCAGGATAAGAAGCATACAGCCCTCACAATGGCCCGGGCCTGCCAGGGGAAGAATAACTATGGTTTGAATTATGGATAGATCTGAATGGTGTCTCTTCTCTACAGATGGCTGCACACATGAGAATCCCAAGGCCCGTATAATTGTATTGCTAATAAGGAGTAAAGCCAATTAGGCATTTAAGTGTGCTGTAATCACTTGGACGGGGAGAGATGAAGAGAGGAGCATGGAGGAGATAGAAAATCAGGCCAAAGGACAAATGAATGCCTCCCCTATTTCTCTTCCACACTGACAACCATAATTAGACATAAACTGTGTGTATGCCACTGAAAAGTCCCAACGGGGGAGAAAAAGCTTCATGTATTTCTTCTGCGTCGGCCCTGACTCATTCGTTTTGTGGTGTTGAAGACGTATGTATGACAAGTGAAGGAAAAAAGGAGAGAGGGGTGATGTAAGTGCAGCATAGTAACTAACAACAAAGAGGCTGTTAGGAAAACCATGCAGCAAGGGAATAATATGAAAGGAGACGATGAGAAATAACCACGAGTCAGGCTTTTTATTTCTCTCTGTTCAAAAAACTTGTTGATCTCTCTCCAACCCTCACACTTGCTGAACCATATCAGAACTGATTTTTTTATTTCACTTTATATCCATTGACATGTTTAAAAACAACTATTTCAACTATTTAAATTAGCTGTCTGTTTTTTTTCCCAGCATTCAGCAACACATGTCTTAGCCATGACTTGCCTCCAGGCATTAGCATTTTTAACAAGACTGGCCCATTGTCAGGCCACGTTCTCTGCTATTTATTCTATTGTCATGTTTTGGATTTGAGTTAACCAATGAGAATTTCCGCCTATCTATCAATACTCAAGGTCGAAATAAGTAGGCAGTGTTCATAGTAAACTTAGAGTGCAACAACGTCCTAATCAGGAAAGAATGAAGCTATAGGTGAGGCCCTGCGGTATGTGCAATATCACTCTAACAGGAAACTTATTAAATGTTTAAAAAATGTAATCTGTTAAATTGACACACAAAGGATTTCCCCAGTCAGGATTTTTTTTCCTGGCCACAAAAAAAAACATTTAAAAAAACAAAAAAATTGTGGTGATCTGCTGTTGAATGTTTTTCTCAGCTGAAAAGCTGAAAAGGCAAACTTTGCTTGTTGCTCATCTCTATTAAAAAGAAAACATTTCCAGTAATTTGCGATCATGTGGTTTGCAGTGGCTGAGTCTGGGATTAGTGCTGAGCCTTTATTAGCCTAGTCCTTTTCAAATTGCGCACTGCTAGATCTTTAATTAGATTCACAAACCCTGAAGAGCTACATTAAAGACAAGAGTAAATGAATAAATAAAATAGTGCATGAAAAAAACTAAGTGCACCTTTCCGTGCAGCATTAAGTGTTGAGGGAGCTGGTGTAGCCGTGTACCAACAGTGCAGACGGTCCATAAAACCCTCCAGACAAGCTGTCTGTCACAACATTTGTTTGCCAGATTACATTCCTCTCTGCCACTGCGAGCGGCAATAAAACAGGAGAAATTCTCCAAGCTGCATCGCGCCGGCCCCTCAAAATGCAATATGTCTGTAGTCAAATATGTTTAGAGGTGGGAGAGTCACCACAATGCCGTTAGCACAGTCCTTTCTCCGTGTTCTGAAACTTTTTAGACTCGAGCAGGCCAGGAGGACAAAAGACCGGGACGTCTACGAGGACTATCAATACATCTAAACAGGGGCATGCATTTCTCATAAAGTGGCTCCAAAAGCAGAGCGAGCCAATGGGAGGGGGCTGCTTGATCAACCCATAAAGGGAACCTCAGTTATGAACCGGCGAAAGAAAAAGAGAAAGAAAGAATTGGGCAAAAGGGGAGAGAGAAAAAAAAATTGAAAGAAAAGGTCATGAGTGGCAGTTGATTTGAGGAGTTTCTGCGACCCCACAAAGGGCCATGACATCATCAGGTATTGAAGTGAGAGAGGAGGAGAAGGGGTTCTTTAAAAAGCTGGCCGCTTACCGAGGCCGTAATTACATTTGCGCTAAACATGCCCAAGTGCTCCTGTGCTGTGGGGGGAATCATTTTCAGGGGTGGGGGTTGGAGGGTTGAATTAATCAGCTCTGTTTGCCGTGGGGACTCTTTATAACAAAAATCTCACCAAAAGTTCCAAAAACACGGTGTTCCCTGTGTCCTCTGGCCTGTGGAGGGTGAGCTCCCCTAAAGTGAATTTGTCTCTTGGTCCTACTGGTTGTCAAATGTGAGCGCAAAACCACCCAGAAAACTCAAACTGTCCTCATATCAGGATTTAAAAGAGAAAAACTTCTGCAAACTCAAACGCCAGCACGCAGCTAACCCCTCCAACACTGGGAGAACATAAAGCCTTTGCAGTGCATGGTGGGTAGGCATGGCGTGAAGTGCACAAGGAAGGAATGCTATTAAGTAAGTTATGCACATAATGAATCTGAGCAATGCTTGGGAAAACTTCAGCAACATTTATTCCTCTTTCAGTTTAGCCTATTTCTCCGTGAAAAGAGCAGGCCAAGTGGTGAATACAGTAAATCACTCTTTAGTTCTGCCAGAGCTTCTTTCAACCCAAGGCCGCTGCCCCCGAAGACTTCATCTATTTACAGCCGCATGGTGAGTCCAATCTCGTGTCAAGTTTTTAAATAGGCTCAAATTATACAATGCTGCCACTGTTCGTTCGTCAACTTAAACACGGCAACGATTCTTGAATCATCATCTTGAAGCAGATTGACATTTTTATTGAACTGTGGTTAAACTATGCTTCCGAAAAGTGCAATGATATAAATCAAGCAGCCAGCATACACACTTGTGGTGACTGTGGTGTAATGTGAGGGTGACAAATTCACCAGTTGTATGATATTTGCGGGCTCGGGGCTTTTCCTGCTGCTGCTGACACGCTACAGTCCAGCATGATGTGTCATCACAATCCTGACAGACCCACTGTGGCTGCGCTGCGGCACACTCATCCAGCAAATCCAATTAGCTTTCCCAAGATGACACTACTCTGCCGTCGGGATGACATGCTGTAATATGATAAAATTATACACAAACACTCTTGATTTAATCAGAGCCCCGTGGGACACAAGTGCCAGGAATCATACGGCAATATGATAATGCGAAGCTGACAGCTTATTTTCTGCGTTCAGCTGAATCCACCCTCTGCTAGGGCACTAAACTGAAGAGACTACTGTACATTATATATGTAAACACAGACAGGTGGCCAGGCTAACACAATACATGTTTATGTTAACACTGTATGCTAGAATTACAAAGCTGGCATTTTTATTCTGCTTTGTCCAGAGGAGCTAGGCTGAATCTGATTGGGATCATCAGTAAGTCCAACAACACTAATGTAAATGGTATTACATCAGTTAAAACCCTGCTTACTTTTTCACCTCCATGCACCCGGTCACGCACCTGGCCCATGGCTGCATTAAGGCAGATGTCAATGTTTGAAACATTGTCGAATGCGCATCCCCTCACAATGATGTCGGGGGAGGGGGTTCCAATGCTGTCTTACCATTCTACAAGCACTGTGGTTGGAGAATACTGGCAGGGACTGTTTCCGTGAGGCTGACTACGGGCCACTTTCTTTGGTATTGAAATAACAATGGGATCTGTTGAATTTTCTGGGACATTAAAGGTGTGGTATCAGATTTTGCTTGTTTTGTATTAAGGGAAGCTGGATCTGAACACCAGATAAAAACAAGGGTTATATGTCTGTGAAGGTTCTCTTGTCATCCAGGTCATGATAACTCTAAAGCTCAATCCAAAAGCCAACTGGACTTTGTTGAAGTTCTTGAAAATGTTTCACCTCTCATCCGAATGGCTTCTTCAGTTCTAAACTGACTGCAAATACAAGCCTCTGTAGGTCATTAGTATGCTAATAGATATTAGCTATTAGCTATAATATTAGATATTAGCATACTTCTAGTCCAAGTCCAGTTGCCCTTTTGGATTAAGCTCAGAAGCTTTATAGTATTGCTTTCAAGAGTCCTCCCATTGTCTGCTTAGACACTGAATATACTGCAGTAGTTTGTGGACTCCAACCTTTGATAAATTGAAAATTGAATATTGTTTATTTCATAAACTTTAAACAATTAATAAAATATCAATACTGTAAACTATACAGTATAATATATATTCTACTGTGTGAAAATAACATTGGGTCCAGTGTCCCCAAAGACAACTCAAACATTCTCACACTGAGTGGACTTTAGTTTAGCATCTAGCAATGATTCCCCACTCAATGGATTGGCTCCTTCTCGCCTCGAGCTCTTATCCATTTTCTCCTCGCCATGATCTATTTTATGGATGTTCCACCATGATGGCCGCATGTTGCCATCGATGGTTTCCTTTCTTTATTTCTCCAAGGACTAAGAACACCTGTCTGCTTTAATCACTAAGTCCTTCCCAGCAGGAATGCCATCACTGAATGGACACCTAGCTGCTATCTGACATTGATAGAAACAAGATAGTATAGATCCCCACTCTGCAACAACAAAGAAGCAGCAAAGAGATCAACAAGAGAATGTGTCTGTCCTCCTGATACTGAAGTTGTCTCTTCACAGTGTGCTGCCACATGACTAATATCATAAAGAAAGGAGACTGCAGTTTCAGCAGTGACTCACTGCTTTATCATGAAACATGGATGAATGAAATCATATTTTTACGAGTCAAGGCAATTATGTGAGGGGTCATACTCATATTCAGGATGACACATCAAAAGCATTTTCCCAGAAGCTGAACCAGTCATCACGAAATCCAAGAAGAGGACAATGCATTAAGTTTTTAATGGTCTGGTTTCTTGGTAAATGCTTATTCTACAAGGTTCCAGTAAATTTGTTTAATAGCCACAAGTACAAACAAAGAAGGGAGGTTTTATACAGGTATAGGTACAGGTGTAGGTTCAATACATATTCCAACTAAAGGCTACATATTCCAACTAAAGGCTCCTCCAACAATTCATTGCTGTTGTTTTCCAACCTGCCTTGTTGGATTGAATATGTTTCGTTACCCTTTACCCCGCAGCACCATATCTCTTTTTTGTGGAGAATTTTCATGATCCGTTATCTGGAATGACATCATGTCAGGAAGAGACCTCCGTCATTGTAGGAATTTACTCACGGCTGACATCTGTGTCCTTATTTGTTCCAGTGGGCAATAGCCTTGGCAGCTATGAAATAATCTACCAGTAAGGTTAACAAACTACTCCGCTGCCACTGGGGACAAACAATCCAACTCTCACCATCTGACTGAAACAAGAGCCAAAAGCAGCCCTCAATGGAATTTCTTTCTGAATGCAAATAGTGACTAACGTTTGCTCAGTGAACTGATCGTTCCATCAGTTTTTCATGGAAAACAATTTGTCCTTGAATGCCCAATGTTTGGACTTTTATGAAAGGTCCCATTTACGATTTCACATGAAACCCCCACCCCCACCTCCCCGTAGTGAGAGATAAGGATGGGACATTAATCAATATCTAACCCCACGGAAACACAGTCACACACACACAGCGGCTTGTTGTCATCAAACCTGCCTCAACTTGAAAGCAACAAAGTGAATCATTAAAACCTACAATTTGATTTCTAGAGTTTCTATTGACAAAGTCTTGTTTCCACAATATTGTGTCCTTATAATTATGCAATAATTCTGTCAAAGTTCGTGTTTTTGTGAGGTTAATAGAATCTAAATGGAATAACAAGGCTGTTGTAAGAGGTCAGCAGCTACCAACATACTTTTTTTTCCTTAAGAAAGTTGAATTGGATAAATAATATATATATATATATATATTTCTGTTAAATATTAACAGTAATGTATTTTATATCATGTAAATGCTTTATTGCTGATATCCCTGAATGGCATACTCTGTACAAACAGTACACTTTGCCCTTTGCCTTTATTCCAGTGAGAGCCAGTGGAGGTAGCCTTCTTAGCAGCAATAAAAGGTAGGATTATCACCCTGCTTGTAAAGACTGCCAACCTATTTAGGTAAAGTGTAAAAAGCGACAGGAACCACAGCTGATAGTTAAGTCAAGGCAGGTGTTTGGGAAAATTACAGCTGCCGCACAGTGAATGAGTGATCTGTCAGGGGTGTCAGCTTTGTTAGGTATACTGTGCATCAATGAGGCACTGTATACAGTGTATTGTCTTAGCATGTGGTTGTAATCCCTTTACTATAAGAGAAAAGGTGCGCCTTTTAAAACACACACCTCTGTATGTTTAGCTAAGCTAGCAGCACGGCTATTGAGATGGCAACGTCAGTCTGACATGGCTGTTCATTGAACAACTAAAGGATCTCAATAGTTTCTGCAAAGATATTGTGTAGTGACATTATGTCACTACACAAACATATAATAGGCTCTTGTTAAAATCTAATGACACGAGCAGGTCTGTTGTTCTGTTGTACAGACATTATGGCTTACAGAGGATGAATGTTTATGTTTTTGATGCCCGTTACCCTGGCGACACTGTGAGGTTAATATTCATGGTTTTTGAGTCAAATGTCTTTATATTGGAAGGACTGCCATGAACGCTGGAGCAGACATTCATGTCACCCTTAAGATGAGTTGAAATAACCTTGGTTATCCCTTACATGTCCTGTATCATTGTCATATTTTAAACAGTGCAAACCAGCAACACTTGCATCAGGATTAGCTGATTTAATTAGCAAAGGTTATCATACATACATGCTTAGTGTGAGTATGTTATGCCGATCAATAGGAAAAACAGTGCCTTGTGCTAAATGCTGTACTTTAGCACAAGGCACTGTTTTTCCACAAAGAACTGCTAGAGTAGCTGTTTAAGAAATGGCTAGACATACATCTTGACTGTCCTGACTATCTACATACTGTAAATAAGATTGAGTAGCATGATAGTGATTAGGATTCTCCCTGATGGAAAAGAGCAGAACCACACAGAGGAAGCGGGTGAGTTTCACAGTGAGGTGGATGGAACCCCCTCACAGTTCAAAGATGACAAGTTTCCCACAGAGAAACACTAAGGGACTCAATTCATCGTGTCTTTTTTCGTGTCTCTTTGGAACAAAATTCAGCTTGTTGTGAAATAAGATTGGGCTTCATTAGGTTTGAAAAAAGATTTGCATATCTTAGCGCCCCTCTATTTTACATGGTTTGGACATGTAGGGGCCTCCAACAGGATTATTCTCCAGCTGTGGGGGCTTGTATGCCGGAGCGTGTTTGTCCAGCAAACAGGCTCCCTATGCTTACTGGTCAGCCGCTCTGGCCACTGGTCACTCCTGCCTCCAAATCTGCTTATAGATTTCCTTTGCTGTGTGGCCTGACACGGGTCAGGAGGTCAGCCTCTTGCATGGCATTCTGGGAGTGATTGTTCTCCAAAGGCCCTGGGTGTGGAATCTATCATCATTAATGCACCGGTCTGCTCTTGTTAACCGGCTGCCCAAACATTATGGAGAATGAATGGAGGTCTTTTGAATTGGCTTCTTTTGAAAGGAGATCAAATTCGTCATTTCATCTAATAATTAGACCAAATAGGAAAATGCCAAAGAGGTCAAAAGGTCATCCTCATATACTGATTTAAGACTAGATTTGATGGTTGAGATTTTGAAAATGGGTAATTGGCTTTATGAGGCTGAAAATGCATCAGTAAACATTTAGAGTTTAAGTGTAAGTAACAGAATTCTGTAATGTGATGGATAAATGTTTTTAACATACAAGAACCATCTGCCACACGCCTCTCCTGCACAAAGACCACCAGTGTGACGACCGCCCAGCTGTGAATCCTCACCCTGATGAATATGGTCAAATGGAGGCATCCTCGGAAATGTTTACTTAAAGATTGTGAACCTGGGTTAGATATTGCGACCCAGGACTAACATCAGTGTCCTCCATCACCCGGTCATGCACTCCTTTCAGCTTACTGCTATTAAAACTGTCCACATGATATAGGTGAGAGAAGCCAGCTGCTAATGTTAGCGTGAGGTCTTTCTTCCCCCAACCCAGGTCCAAAGCAAACGATTCCCCCACTTTATCATTGTTCCAGTTTAACCTTTGACCCCAAGTGGGAAACTAAATAATGAATTCCATATTTCCCAATGGTGGACGGCAGGATTGGCTGTTAGTGACCATCAATCAAAGCCAGCAGTGACTGACTGCTGAGCCCCTGTGTTCAAGAAAGAGCAGTATCTAGGCAAATAAGTGCATCAACTAAATAAAGACTTTGATGCCATCTTTGATCAGTTTAAAGGAGGAAAAGAATTAGCTACAGCGACTGTCTAGTCTTAAATGGCTGTGATTACATTGTCATTTAAGGGGGTTCTACAGACAAATACAGTAAATTTAAGGACGTTGGTTGCCATTGATATATCTTTAAAATTGTTGAATGTCAACGTAAGTTAAGTTAGCCAAAGACAGTATGATGTTTGGTCATTCCAGGGTCGCGTGGGGGCTGGAGCCAATCCCAGCAGTCACTGGGCGAGAGGCGGGGTACACCCTGGACTGATCGCCACTCAGGGCTGACAGAGACGGACAACCTCTCACATTCGCACCCACACCTGCGAGCAATTTAGAGTCACCAATGAACCTAACAAGCATGTCTTTGGACTGTGGGAGGAAGCTGGAGTACCCGGAGGGAACCCACGTATGCACGGGGTGAACTCCACACAGAAAGGCCCACTTTATCCGGACCGGGGTTCGAACTAGGAATCTTCTAGCTGTGAGGCAACAGCGCTAACCACTGCACCACTGTGCAGCCCCATGACGAACCACATAATTATTTTAAATTATTACTAAGTCTAACTTTGTCTAGTGCTTGCTCGCTGATGTTAATTGAGTGTGAAACTTGCTTAGATTCATTTCTTCTTGTGGATAGAGAACATTTCTGCGAGCGCAAAACAACAGAATCTAATTTGGGCAAAAAGTACAAAACAACAATGACTTAATAAGATCGGTTTGGAAAACATTCATTGCATTTCATTCAGGCTGAAAAATCTGGTGCATTTCTGCCTAAAAATCATGCACCCTGCAGCTTTGGATTTTGAGCACAAGAGAGCAAACCAAACCAGAGAGGGACCTGCTATGCTCAACAGAGAGAGAGAGAGGGACTAGCAGATGTGTGCATTACATCTGAAATGACACCGCTTTCATTAGTAAGAAAAAAAAAAAACTTTCTGAAACTATTGCCCCAGATAAGAACCGTGTGAAAAATCGATGGCGGAGCTCAGTTGTCAGTATGACGATGTGCTGACTAACTCTCGGAGGAGCGAGGCAGAGTGGGAAGAGGGTTTTAAGGACGCCCACTGGAGATAAGAGACCATTCACATGGGAACAGCGGTAGCCCTTTTTATTTTTTCTCTAAAGTCACCAAATCTTTAAAGGAACAGAGTTGAGTATTTGCTTTCTTCCTGATTGAGACTGGGATGACAGCTCAGGGCCGGACGCAGAGCGCTGTCGACAGTGGGAAAGGGGGAACGGGACGAGCGGAATAATCTCCTCCTAAGCCCTGCCTATTTATCACGGAGGTAATGATAAGAATCAGATTTAAAGGTGAACCCTGAGATGGGTCAGAGCCTCACACAGGCGGTAACGCGATCTGCAGGAGAGCGCTGATAACCTGGGACAATACGGGGGGACGCCTGTCAGATAAATAAAACAAACGGTGCAGAGCTATAAAAGGGGCCCACGTGGCATCCGCCTCGCAGAACAAACGCAGCATCACTAAGAATAGGAGGAGAGTGATGGCTGGAGGGAGGAAGAAGCATGGTGAGGAAGAGACCAAGGAAGCAAAAGAGATGACTTATTTCAAAGGAGCCCAAAGACAGAGCACTTTCAGAGTAGTGACAGAGACAGACAGTCGGGGAGGGTGGGGTGAACATCAATGATGTGCAAAGTCTAAAGGAGTTTGTGTACCAGTGTGATACCAACATTACACAGCAAATAAAGAAGAGCTTTAAAGTGCAATGCATTGTATGTTACTTTCCGTAGCCATCCACAGTAATAAGCCAGCTTGCTTGTCATCTACTTTCATATAGGGTCAAGTTGTTACCTGGTTTTCAATGCCAACAAACACCAGTTGATTTCACAGCACAGCTTTCTCCAGAAGAGAGGATCGTACCGGAATGAAAACCTGCAGGCACAGACACCAGCCGACCCCGCGTTAGCACCGTGCTGCTGGTGGGCGTCTTGAGCAGATTGCCCTCTGCTCGATAAGTCGCCTGGTGAGGTCACTTAAATGACCTCGGGGACCCTCGGGCACTTCCCCTCTGAGGAACAACAGTGCTCTGACCTCTGGGAATCTTCCCTCTCTCTCTACAACGCGTGTGAGGTCATGTTTTCCAGACCCGGCGCATGTTCTTGTGTTTTTCGTCCTCCCCGGCGCACTGTATCAACACAGCTCTGCAGTTATGAAAATATAGCCCCCGCAGAAAGAAGCATATCCTGTGCCTTCTAGCGAACAATGGAAGTAAACATGTCAGTGGACACTGCACAGGTTGGTCACTCATGTGATAAAACGCCTGCAATATGTAGGCTGTGTGTCACTCATAACAGTCGATAGGATTTGTAGGCGGTCAGTCACTTCCCACGCAGGACACTAATGACCAAAGGTGACGAGCATAAATGACTGATTGCTTGCTGCCACTGTCACTTTAGTGTCTCTGGTGGGTCTGAGTCACTGGATCATGTCATCCAGCACCAAGGAATCACCTCTGTGTTACATGAGATAAAGGCGACACGATGACGCTTCACAGACTGCATGTTCAATCAGTGTTCTGATTACCAACCTTATTCTAAATAAACCACCTGTTAGCAATGCATTGTTCAGTTTACTACAGTATTCTCCCTCGAAGGAAGTCTCTGTGAGAAATCATGCAGCAAAGTCATTTAGCAACACATGTTCATTTTTTCTCCTCCTCCCTTTATGTAAGCTGTTGTGGAAACTTCTGTACAGGAAGCGCATGGCGAAATTACTATTTCCTGCTTTTAACAATGCCCCAAAACATATTTTAAAAGGCCTCATCCTTTGGGTAGCCTAAAGACGACCGCAGTAGTCCACTTACAGTATACGTGCAAGGGCCTTTAAATGCTTTTAATTTGCAGGAAGTCAAATCCAAACACCACCGTGTGACTGCGATGACTCACTGAATCACACAACTATGAGGCTATGCTGTTTATTATCTCCCATGAGGTCATGCCTTACTCATATCATCTAAACACACAATTATGATGCCAGCCGGGCCAAATTATGACCTCTGACATCCTGCATTCATAAGATGTGTAAATGAAGACACAACAATAAATACTGGACACGTTCAAGGAAATTCATTTTCAAAAACGCCCATTGTGCTGTTAAATCTAATTGTTCTTTTAGCGAATAATCTATATCATTTAAATGTCTTCTGCTTAAGTATAATGTAAAAAAATTAATGAATAAAAACACGTCCAGGTATCCTTAAACATTGTTTCAATGGCTGTTTTTCTCACATTCTTTCATTAGACGGTGAACTGCATGCAGCAGGCTGACAGCTTGCTGTTTAGCAACAACAGTAAACAGATTCACACCAACCCCCTCCTCACATTCCACAAGTTTTGATCCCCATGTGCGGTGGAAACTCACAAAACTACACATGCACACTCATAAACGTGTACGTTTGCCCCAAAACGCTGCCGTTCTTCTTCTCTGCCACTTAAAGGAAGAGAGGAGAGAGAGAGAGCTCCTTTTCTTTTAACATCAGGGTTTTCCCCTTTTCTCTCCATCTCACTTTCCCCTTTTCTTCTCATTCCTCTTTCTTTGACTCCCCGCCTCTTGTATGCCAGTGTCTGCAGCTGTATTTTTAATCAAGTGAAGGATCCATAGAGAAATGGGCATTTCTTTCAGAGCATTACATTCTTCCCCCTCCTGTCTGCGCTCATGGATCACTGGTTAGCTTAGAAATACAGCCGGCACAAAAGCAGCAGCTGACATGTGGAGCTTAATGGTAATAATGGCCATTTTTAAGCCCAATCAATCACATTTAGTGGACATCTCCATTTTTTGCCCATGAAAAGGTATAAATAATAATAATGATAATAAAAAAAAGAAACAGAGGAGGAAAATGTGGTTGTTGGGGGGGTGAAAAACACCTCGGTAAATATTTTAACTGCTTATTAAGATTTGGAGCTCTCCACAAAAGGAGCATCTGTGCTGCACAGAGCGGACTGAAAGGAGAGACCCAGATGGTTCTTAGAACTAAACTGTGAAAACTGATCCATGAACTGGGCAAAGTGAAGCCCATTTATTTAACTATTTATTTATTGTGTGTGTCTGGGCCTGTGCGACTGTATAGACGTGGCTGTGTGCGAATGCGTTTGCTTTTATACACAAGGAGGAGGACAGTATGTGTGCTTTTGATTGTGCAAATTGATGCAGCACTAAAGTCTCAAAAGTCCTGAGAGGACAGAATTCTTCGGACAGCCTATAAAATGTGCAATGAATACCTCAGTTTGTTTATCTTTGCAAGGTTCAGATATTTCAATGTCTCTTCGCCTCTCCTTTTATGAGTCTACGCGAGTTGTGGTGCGATTCTTAGACACGCAACGCAGAGGGCAAAAAAGGAGGGGGTGAGTCAGGTTGTCTTTGCGCAACAATGTTCTTACTTTATGATCATCTGTGTGGTCATTTTCCTGCCACAAAGAGAAGAAATGTATGTCGAAAGACCAAAGAATCTGAATTAGTCCGGAGTGTTAGGGAAGACTTGCTGAAAGTTGAAATGACTCCCACTTTGGCTTCGTCCTTCAGAATAATTAAGGTAAATGTAATAAGAGGGAGCAGAGAACATAGCTTTTCACAAGATAATATGGAAAATTTTACAGCTTTCATCCCTTCCTAATCCTCCCTGCTCTTTTATCTTGTTGGCTTTTTATTGGCTGTGCAGCTCCTGGGAACTTTACCCTAATAAAAAACAATCCTGCGGAATTTTCCACAGAATTTATGCAGTATGCAAAAAGATGGGTATGTACTCTCCTCA
Organism: Semicossyphus pulcher; assembly: GCF_022749685.1. NCBI lineage: Eukaryota > Metazoa > Chordata > Actinopteri > Labriformes > Labridae > Semicossyphus > Semicossyphus pulcher. Next base: position 18,504,808 of record NW_027211603.1, read on the forward strand.
CTGGACAGTGCACGTTTCTGTTCAGCCTTTTCATCAGAGGGTGTGGGCAGCTATCTGACACACTTTTAGTGATGGACAAACACATACATGATGATCATTTAACTGCATTATTTTGGTGGCTAAAATCACTGCACCTAACTTATTGCACAGCATATCTACTCCAGCAGGTAAACTGAAACACAATGTTAAAATGCTAAATGTCTAACTTCTAACAGCATACTGAATGTTTTATAGTAAAAAAAAAAGAGCAGAAGATAAACAAATGCAGCGTGGGCTAAAATGATTAATGCCACTTGTACTTTATTTGATTTAGTTCTTCAGAGGTCACACTCAAATCTTTGTCCAGGTAATACACTACATTTCATCTGCAAAAGCTCTGTTCATTTTCAAAATCAAACTCATAAAAGCATCATATAAGCAATAACCAGAGGGAGGCCTCGTAGAAATTTACATATTAATCCAATGTTAAAAATCCTCCTCCATTAAAACTTTTACTGCCTAAAATAAAACGGAAAATGCTTCATGACAAAATGAATCTGTCCTCTGCCAAGACGTTTCTATAAGCATTAATTCACAGTGTCCCCAGCATGGTGAGCTGCAGTGCATTACGGCACCTCTGCTGTAAAGACGAACACTTCCCAGACCATAATACACCAACAGTCACTCTGTATAACGGCGCTGGCTGTCGTTGCCAGGAGGCAGGAAAACTATCTCCTGCTGCAGATAGAGTCGCTTCGACTTCCTCCACATTAGCAACAAATCAGCAGCAGGAGACGCTGAATTTAGCCCGGAAGATAAAGAAATGACAACGCACGAGCTCTGTGAGGGGATATTCCCAGGCTACAGTGAGTTTATCACTGGTCATGTTATCACTGCGGGTCTTTACCAGTTTAGCAACATGCGATCATAACATAGTGATTTCAAGAATGAGTCCAAATACTGCTGTGAATTTTGACATATTTGTCCAACAAATAACTGACAATAACAGATAATGGAAATGGCACATTCTCCTGTTGGGACAGGCTTGTTAACTCTCCAAACTGGGAAACAAGTAATTCATTGACTAGAAAAATTATATTCCTTCCAGGAAGTGAGGCCTTTTATAGTTGGAAAGACGCAAACACTAAAAAACTAAGGACAAACTAAGATATAAGCTGCTGTTACAAATATCCAATATAGCTAAACAAAGGAAACGGGACAGGAAACGGAGGTAAGTATACAAAGAAACATGTTTGGAGTCAATATAAGTATCAACCTGCAACTTGAAGTACAACCAGGAAAAAAGAACGATGCCAGAAAAAACCCTCTTTATCCACAAACTCGTGTCTGCATGTTAAACACATAAAAGCTACAGCCTGCAGGCCTAGATTAGCTTAGCTTAGCTTAGCATAAACCTAGCCTAACAGCTAGTCTGGCTCTAACTTTGTCTGGCCTGGCATTATAATTGTATAGATCATTCTTGTTTGTAAAATCAGCATGAAAACCTGATTTAAGAACAAGTTGCAGTTTTATGCTAGGGCACATGCTAAAGCTAATTCTTAGCCTCACCAGCGACTAACTGGAGTCTCCACTGGTTGACTGGCAATGAGGCAATGATGACAATACTGCATAAATTAATCACCAATTTGAGTATGTTGTTTGACCTTAAGCTAAATTACATATAGAAAATGATATAGGACCAAGTATGATAAATTCTCTCAGAGCTGTTCCAAGAGGACAGAATATATCCGACAGACCGGCTGATTACTATCGGTTATTAAAAAGAACGTGACAAAAGAACGCCAGATGAGGTGAGGGGAGGGAAAGCATTTGGTTGTTTTACTGTTTTTCTATAAAATAAACTTTATTCAGGCCCCAACATAGGAACAGGGGTTGGGGTGGCCATTGTTTATGTGGGCTTTAATTAATATATAATAATTTAATTAAATCTCTTTCCATATGTTGAGTCAATAATGTCCTCCCCCCTGCCCTCAGCTCCATTTTCACAAAATCATTTTAAGGTCATAGGATTAGCACACTCACACATGGCACTTTTTCAAAATAAAAGCCTCTACACAATGCCATAAATGTGCCATATCTATTAGCTGTTGGTAGTGTTAACTGGTTAGCCTGGGATAAACAGCGGAGCAGGAGGGATATTGACTGTGGGTCAGAGTCCACGGCCTGAGAGCAGAAGTGCAGCGCCCACCTGGGGTTAAAATGGTCAGACCCCATGTGCCCCTGTGCTGTGTAAATAATCCAATTATAGCTGCTCAGCATCAGATTGATGTGAAACTGATTCATTCATCATGTGAGCTGACAGGCGGGGCTCAGCGGCTGCGTCCAGCTACTTCCTAGCTCGTCGTCTCTCTTTTGCTTTCCTTAAACACACCCACAATGTTTGTGACAAGTCAGGAGCTGAATCTGAGGGGCCCATCTGCTGCGCATGTCAATAATGACTTTCTGACCAGAGCTAGCTTTGAGGAGGGCCACTGTTGTTGGCCAGACGATGAATTGGTCAGTTTAGTCCAAATTTGAGACCTTGTGTGCAAATTTAGCACATGATCATTTAGATTTTCCAATTCTTGGGACCAGAGCAGCTGTCGTTAGGGATGTTTTCCAGAATGGTGCACGCATCAAAATACACAAATTCTAGTTTTATCCGATAACAGATACAGAAAATGTTTTTGTCAAGCCATTCATTTATCAAGCTTATTCAGAGGTGTCAAGTTTATACAATGAAAATAAATTAATTATGGGTCACCAGTATAAAGTAAAAATAAAATCCCTACACGCTTTTACATTCAGTTTCATGATGTCAGAGCACACTGCTCAAGAACAGAAATGCAATCTAACATTCCAGCGTTTACAAGCACGCCGCCGTTCAAGTCTAAATATAACACATCACGCACTTCTTGCGTATTTACATGTATGCCTCGGGGTTTGTGAGAACCAGAGCGTGGCTGACAGCAGCTTGGCACTGCTATTGTAGTTTACTGTCGGTGTCTGAGACTGACATCTATATTTACAATACACTGTTCAACCTTTTCTGTTCAGCACGTCACAGAACAGTGGAGAGAAATTAGAGCATGAGACTGACAGCCAGGTGCGGTGTCCGGAGTTATGCGAGTGTTGCGCCCGACTGTAATGGTGAAGAAGTAACTGAGCCTTAAGGCGAATCTCTCAATTTACCAGTTGATTTACGGTCCATCCCTCACCCATGGTCATGACCTTTGGATAGTGACGAAAGAATGAGATCGCGGAGCTGCCTTCACGAGTGTCTGAGCTCAGCCTCAGGGGCAAAGCGAGGGGTTCGGATATCTGAAAGGAGATGTGTTTGTAACCACTGTTTACACTGGTTGGACAGGATGTCTTAATAGTTATTGCATTGGCTGGTGCATTATGATATAGATGTCAGGCAGTTCAGCAGTCTGTGCACAGGACACTTTGGCTCAGAGCAAGATATTTCAACTGGCAAATGCTGTATTGAAATAACATTTAAATAAAAGCAAAATGGACAATTTTTTTTTCAACACCCTTTCTATTGCAGGAAGTCATTGTGTTACATGTTAAAGTCTTTTCGAACAATTGATGACTTTTAGACATCGTTCGGGTGTTTTGTACTTTGGTGTTCAGCAGAAGAACCCTGGACCAGTTTGCAAGAGATGGTTTTGGGCGTGGTCTGCCATCTGTGTTCCGGTTGGCTGTTTATAAAACACTATTGAAAGAAGTCAGCATCTCACTCCAATAGTTTTTATGATTTCTCCCCAGCCTTTCAAACAGATGTGTTGTCACTGTGGCATAACGCCCTAAACTGATTTAAACACTGCAACAAAAGGGACACTGATATACATAATTGTAATCAAGTTTGACAACAATGTCAAATAAAAGCTCCTGCATAAATCAGGATCTGGTTTTCTGCATCCACTGGGACTCCAGCAGGACAAGCTGCAGGGCTGTCAGGGGGCTTCACTGAGCTCGACGGGGCAGGCCGAAAGGAAATGTTTGGTTAGCGACACCGGCTTCCACAGAGGGACTTCTGCATTACATTCAAATCCCTGACACACACATACAACAGTATCTGCGGAGGGACTGGAGCGTGTAATGAGAGCCAAAATAAAGAGGCACTTAAAGTGTGGCCCCAGCACCTACAAAGGCTTCCTCAGTGTGCCGTATAATAGGGCCTGACCGTGTAACCCCTCAACCCCAGCCCACCCCCGCATCTGTGTTATTAATGTAACAGTGCCATTCATGCCAAGCACAGATTCAACCTCACCCATTCTTATTACCAGATAAACTGCGCAGAAAAATACTTCACAGAAACACCACAACCACTCTCCCCTGCAATGACACATGTTTTATTCCCCACAAAAGAACACTGAGGACATTAAAATGTATCTCTGCCATGCCACAAGCGACACGCCATTGTCCTGTGGCTGTTAGAGTGCTAAACTGCCTGCTTTTATTGTTTGTCATTTTTCTGGAGCTGACATCAACCTCGCGGCCGTGTAAATCATGTCACTTTAAGTGCCAATGGAAATACAGGCCAGTGTTGTGGCTTGATTGGTGCAGTGAGGGCAGGGGAAGGGAACAAGGAGAGCGGGACCTGTGGATTCTCTGAGATATCTCCTCCCAATGCCTCATGGGCCATTAAGTGCCTATCAAAGACCCAACAGGCCCTTCTGGCTGATCTGCTATCAGTGTAATGGGGAGACATTCAATCACATGCAATTCTCTTGGCAGATATTTTAAAAATGCCTGTGTAATTATCAAACCAAAAAACTATTTAGGGAGTGATCTGAACATTTCCATTGGATTGGTCATAACTCCAAAACTGAGGAAAAACACTGTTGATGAGGCAACAAATCCGGCAATATATTGTCTAACTCCAGGTGGGCCTTGACTTTGTCTGTTGGACGAGCACCATTGTGTCCATCAGCTGGTGTTTATGGTACTAAAAGCTCTCAGACATGGTATTTACCATTCTCAGGACCAGAAGAAGAGGAAAAAGAAAGCCCAAAGCAAGATCCTGTCAACAGTGTCCTGCATTTTCTATAATTACCATGTTTATTGGATTTTTATTTTCACAGTGACAAAAGGACCATCTGCCTACAGCAGCGCCTCAGTCGCGCCCTCTGATCAGCTGTTTAACATACTGGGGGAGAAAAAAATCAAAGCTCTCTGTCTCCCCCCGTCATGCTGGAGAAGATTCAGCACTCACTACAACCATGTCTCAGAAAATGCCTCCTTTTTGAACACAAATGATTGAGTTCAGGTTGGAAAATGATCCCTTAGCCCACTGTGATCACGAAGTTAGAAGTAACTGTGGTTTCTTTATAATTGCTGACTGTGGTCAGAAGTGGAGAGAGCCATTTTTCCGACTTATTTTCACGTTACTTTATGTGCTCAGCGGGTTTTGTGATCTTTGGAGCCACTAAAACATTTAAAATATCACAATTGAAGCTAAGACAATTTCTCTCCAATAAAGAATAAACAAACTACAAGCAGTTTTTCCAGATGCTTGGTTTCCCTCCTCAACAATAGATGGATAAAAGACCACCTTGGCTTCAGACAACAAATCACCCTTTTGGCACAAATATAGCTTTGGGTGACTATTGGATGATGACAAAATTTTCGGATGCATTGTTTACCCCGTAGGTAGTAGGGCACCTTATCAATTGTTCCATTACCTCACATGCAATGATGTGGATAACAGTATTTTGACACTCATCTCAGCCTGGCTCTGTCTGGTGGACACGTTAGACAAGAAACACAAAAGCAATGATAAGAACACTTCAAAGTTTGCTCGGGAGCCGTCAGGAAACCTGGGTCAAATTGGAGTTGTTCCGAGCGTTTGTTTTATCCCACTCGGAGCCACAGATGAGTGGGCTTTAATGCATCTGAGCAATTCAGGGCGCGCCTGTATGTTACCAAGCACTGGGGTACGAAGTTGACTTTTAAATGTTTGAAGTTTTAATCTTTATTTCCTCAAATGCAAAACTTTATCACTCAGACAATTAAGTTAGACGTCATGAGGATTTTGTCAGGATAAAGCTGAAACATAAATAAAGGATATCACTTTTTCCTCCTTCAATGATTGTTGACACAGCGAGCGTTAACGACAACATGCTATTTCAGAGCATGGATGCCACTTCCCTCGTCCTAACTGGCTCATCTGTGTCACCGTGGTGCCCCTCGACACAGCGAGGTGAGAGGCCTGTTAAAAGACGCTCCGCTGGGAACAAGGAGAGTGGAGAGACTGCCTCTTTCCCTCTCTCACTGGGATCGTATTTCTAAGGGTTATCAAGCGGCTCATTTAAATGAGGGCTGGTCACAGCAGGAACCAGCTGAACAAAGTTACTATTACCAGCGCCTCTCCTGTGCTGCTCTCACTCGGCCCTAATTGGGTTTGACTGCATTTGTTTAAATCCACAGTGGAAGAAAGAGAAAGGAGGGTGGAGGGGTTGCAGTGAAACTGAAGTGTGTCAGTTTGTCCAGACACGGTGGCACTTTAGAAAAAAGGGGCTACCACTCCCTGGGCTTATTAAACAAAGGTTGGGGGGGGGGGTTGATGCTTGGTGGGTCAGAGAACAGGCCTAGTCAGTCAGTGACTGGAACAAGCCAATCGTGGTCTCTGCTAGCACATGCACAATCACCTCTGGTGGTCCCAGCTCATTTCCTCAGCCAGCGGGAGCACTGACACACTGTGTACGCTGGTGCATGGACACCCACATAGGCATGTAACACATGAACATGTACACAAACACGGCTAATCCATAACCCCTCCCACAGTTACCAAGTTGTTCAACGCTGAGCTCCAAGGTAACATGTGGTTGCCCTGCGGCTCTCCCGACAGAAGACTTTGATTTAAAGTAAAACAACATTTGACATCAGTCGAGAGAAAGTTAGAGGGCATTAAAAGCTCAATATGTTTGAATCAGCAGCTTTTCCCCCCCAAGGACAACACTGACCCTTTCACATATACTAAAACTAAGCTTCTATAATTCAACACGGCTACCCTCTCTGACATACTGCAAAGTCAGATGATGCTGACCATCAACCAACAGCGGTATGAGCTAAGCAGGGACAAAGCCGATCAAATGCTGTTTAAATGTCAGCCATCCGTAGTTCCCGCTTCACATAAACAAAGACAAATGATAACTTTAATGGCCCGCTGCTTTTTCAAGCATGTTTTTCCCCCCTCTTGACCACACTTTGCCTCGCATCACGCTAAAAAGGGATTCCTTGTAAATTTTATTGCAGCAGTGTCAAAAAGACTCCCATCGAAGAAGCAGTAAATATTCTAACAGCGTCTAGATGCAAGGCCATTCCTGCTGGCTCCAGGCACTGAATTAGGCCGGCCTGTTTCTAGTTAGACAGTCATTAAAGAGATCTTACAGCCACAGCAAATGGTTTCCTGTCCTGAGTGCTTAACTCCTGTAGTAGGAAATGTCCTAGGCCGTAAAGGGTGAACCAAACTTCCTGAACATTTTTTAAAGTTACCACAGAGGGCACGCGGCGTGTTCCGACCATTCGATGTGGCCAATCAAACGGGACCCTGCTTGACCTTAACATGGCACTGACCGTTTAAACAGGTGGTGTCCATTTATTGGACCAGCATTGTGTTTAATATGGCAATGACAGGCTTATTCACTCGCCGGGGAAATACTCAACCTGGTATGAAAAGAATAACACTGAGAAAGAGGAAGAATAAACAGAGGAAGCGGCATTGCTGAGAAAATATCATTCATCAAAGCAGAGACACTTTTAAGGGTTTCTCTTCTGAGTACTGTTTTGAGTAGAGTATATGTTTTTAAATTAATTGAAGCAGGATCTTATGAATAGAAAATATATCTGTATCTATACGGGATCTATTAACACTTTTTTCCAGGTAGAGGTGACGGCTCAATTTCAAATTCTACCTCCCTCCTAGCAGCCAGTTTGCAGGCAGCATAATCACTCCCAAGACAGCAAAGGTGTTGAGACCTGAGAGGCTGACCACCTGCTGACTCCATTCTACAGGTGACTCTGCCTTTCTTTGACTTAAAAAAAAAAAGCCTAGGTTTCCTGTTCCCACCGCACACTGTCTGGCCTTTGACTAAAAGAGAAGCCGGCCTGGCAGACAGAATGCATCATCTATTAGTCATGTGGAAACACATTCACATTCACATTCAGCTTAGCCGGATGTATACTGCAGCACAAAGGCGGGGTTTATGGCGCTATGGTTTGTCTGGCCGTGCATATGTCTCCGAGCCTGGGGCACAGACGTGAAACAAATAGAGAAAATATGATATTACAGCGCCAAGGGAACGGGTGACTAATACCCCGGGAGATGAGTACTTACATGACTGTTATGAATCAATGCACTCAAGAGTCGATAAAAGTACTGTAAATGTCAAGTTAATAGCTGGCTGCTATGGACATATGAGTTTTAAAAGGAAAAGATGAACAATGCTCACGTTGTAAAAGAGGTGGGGTTGTTGGCAGGTCAGATTCCTTCAGTCCATTAGCGATCCTTAGACTGTGTTTGAGACTTCAGAGATATGAATATACAGGTTGTTCAAGAGAGACCAATGGTATAAACTGTAAGGAGATTGCAACAGCCTGAACCGAGGCTTGGAACTAATGACTGATTCACACAAAGAGTTCTCCAAGAGGCTAAATCAAACATTAAAATACTTTAATGTTTGATTAAAATAAATGGGATCCCTCAAAAAATGTGTTCATAGAAAAGTAAAGTTGATATAAAACATATCTGTAGACAGGCACACATTCAAACAAACACTTAACAGTGGGCATAGTGCTGCTCTGTTTGTGGCATTGTGTCAATAGAGGCAGATATGTAACTCCAGAGCCGAGCGTTGGTAATGACGGTGTCCAGTCATTAATCACTGGCTCTAGAGAAAACAGAGAGTTCACTCATGGCAGAATGGGCCTGGCCCTGGGACGGAGATTAGAGGCCTAATGAAAGCAAAACAAAGCTGGACATGTGAAATTTATTGGCACATTTATAAAAGCAGCCCCAGAAGGACACTGCCACCAATAATCATTTCAGAATCCCAGTCAAGTGCCGTTTCCTCGGCCAGACGCAATCTGGAGAGGGGATATTTGTGGAGTGGCTGAACAAACACAGATTTGCTGGTATCTCCATCTTTCCCAGCAGCTGGGAAGGCAGAGGGAAGGCAGGTCGCTGGTGTGCAGGCTGACGCCCCGCCTCGCTGCAGTTGACTTCTGGGAACAACACTCTCTGTCCTCCTGGCTCCTCCTATGACCCAGTGGGCTGTAGTTTGTAGCAGCTCACGGTCTCCTTCCACTTTGAGCTTTGAATCCTACTGGCTGCAAATAGACCCTCACAAAAGGGGAGGGACTTTAGATTCACATCCATTCAACATGTATTTACACTGGGAATTAAGTTTGGTTCTGCATCATACAACAGTCATTTATAATGTTAGTGAAGCTGAGACTCATAGTAAGAATACTATGGCCATAGTAAATAAACTATAAAGGATGATGAGTGTATTTTAAAGTTATAAGTTTGCAGAAAACTACCCAAAAATACTAAATAAAACACCCATTGCATGTATTACAGTGAGATGTTATTTCAGAAGACCTTTGATGTTTTGCATCTTCAGTATATTTACCATAAGCATGATATGAGTTCTGGTCTATTATTAGCTATTAGTAGAACAGCTAAATAACTAAACTTGAAAGATTAAATACCAGGTTCTGTCATTCACTGGCATGTTATTATACATCTGTCCAGGGCAGTGCATGAATCAAGATAGAAATGACGATATTTGGCCTAATGGCATGTTGCTTAATGCGTACCACATGCAGCAGGCCGGGAGGAAGAGGAAATGGTACTTAAAATGGCCATTGTTCTAATTCAGAGCCAATCTGGAGATAATGACACCAACATCAATAGCAGACAGTCGATTCACGGATAACATCTTTTTTCCTTTTTCGTTGAGCTGTTATCATCAGCCCAGGGATTAACCGTTTTGAGTAAGAGGTTATGACCTTGGTGCTGGTACTGGTATGATTTTAGTCCTTGAAGATGCGCTTAAAAATCTTTAGGTCTAATTAATTCATGAGAACTTAACGCAGTGCAAATGGAGGAGTTGAAATTGCGTGTGCCATCGATTCATTGGACTAAAAAATTACATGTAGAGCAATATTATAACGCTGTTACACAGTAAGAATTCAATCATAATCCTGCTAACATTTGGATCTGATGTGCGTCTCAGTCAGGATTAAACCAGTAAATGATTGGACCAGCATCCAGGTTTCAACTTTCAATCTGCGACATGCCTGTTTAATTACATCCCTTCTTTATGGTGTGATCCATGTGTTCTTTGTGCTTGTTTACTTGATGGTCAGTTGCTATGTCTGTCTTTGTTTCACTCCGTACACTCAGCCGTTCTCCATGGTAACCACTAATTAGGGATGATTCCTACATGTGCCCTTTGCCCTTGGAAAATTTGCCTTTTTCATCCCCATTCTCCTCGTGTTGTAATGCTACACCTCCCCTCTGAGGGCAGTTTAAATTATTCACCTCTCTAAAATAGGCCTCTGGGTGCATGAGGCCTGATTGACCTCTAACCTGCACAACTCCTGTCCTTTGGTAGAGAAATCTATATTTTTCTATTTGTGGAATTCCAGACGTGTAAGAAGGTGAAACAGGAGCACTAACTGTGAGTATATAGGCCTAGCTGTCTGTTCATATACATTACATACAAGTGAGAGAGCATGGAGATAATCACTATGGAAACCTGGTTAAAAAAGCCCACATGCAAACAACTAATGACGGGGTGAAAAGGCCACGAGGATGGCAGAGGAGTTATGAGGATTTAAAAACTCTCATCTGCATAAATCCTTGAACAAAGTGGAAAGTTGGAAAGAAACAACATTATTCTGAAGAGCTGATGATAAAATGCAGACAGCGCTGTAAATCATGGTCATAGAAAAAGAGAGGTCTGTGATGTTCTAGTTTAGTTGTGATGGTTGCACACTTACACATTTTGGTCTAACTAAGTGAACTCAACAATCATGAGCCGTTCAGATTTACAACATACAGTTTGTGGTGCTTTATTTTGTTTTTTAACACCATAAAAAGTATGTTTTAGGTCCTGCTTGTAACTTTATATGTTTGTTATTGTTAAAAATGGTTTTTAAAAAATCAAAGATATTCAAATGACACTGACGGTGAAAGTTGGGCCAAAGAAAAAGATGAGATTTTATGAACAATTTTGCACCCTGCTCATCAACAACAAAACCGACTTGAATGAAACAAGGGGGATGATTATGAATCCCATTATTGCCTCACACTACTTTATCAGAATGTATCCATATGCAGAATATACAATTTAAAACATTTTCCATCTTTACAGTTTTGAGGATTGTTTGTCTGTTGTGGATGTAGAGACTTTTTTTAGTACCTTAGTATTGGTAAAAACTTGGTGCCAATCTATTCAGTAGAAGTTGACATAATTCTTATACCCCTTTCCCATCTACCCGCTTATAGACGCCGATTGTCTCTGTTCCCATTGCCAGTGGAGTATACTCCTGCGTCACCGTCTGACGTCACAAATGCACCAGAGACAGGGCTAGTAAACAGTGAAGATGTTACGGTGGTTAGGTCTTTATTGTATCTATTACTCAGTCAGTCTGTTTATCAAACTCGGCGGCGTCAAATTTGGAACGATGTTTGAGCGCTGTGTTGTGGAGATTAGTGTGTTGACACGGGTTTTGTTGACCCTGGTCTACTGCAGAGTCACCTGACCTGGGTCTGAATGCTGATTGTAACCTTTCCCACTAAGCAAAAAAGCCGAGTGTTACTGGGTTATTTTGACCAGTAGAAAAGCGGCTTTAGCTTAAGTAAAAACTTTGACCTGACACTCGAGGAAAAGTCAGGAAATCACAAAAGTCATTAAGATTCATCCTCTGGGCATTATCATATCATTAAATCAGGTGGTCCATCTGTTCCTTCATGCTGTACACTTGCTGACTAAGTTTTTCATTTGGTTTGTTGCGTACTTACGAAGCATTGTTCACTTATCTTATTAGTTCTATACAGATTTTTTAGGCTACACTTGTTTACTGACTTATTTTGATATGCTCTTTATTGTAATGTTGCACTATCCACCTTGCTGCTGTAACACTGTAAATGTCCCAGTTGTGGGACTAATAAAAGATTATCTTATCTTATCTTATGGATATCTGAATAGAATTGGGTGTCAATTCATCTAATAATGCTTGTGATATTTGTATCTAAAGCAAAGTGGTCTGACTACTGTCAGATGGAGAAAGCTACAGACCTACATTGCCACCCCAAGAGCCACACTGCTAGCTTGGCAAAAGAAGACAACCAGGACATAATACGAAAGTGTTCTGTTAAAAATATGTGCACTCACATCCCATATTGATGTTACTTCTTGTTTTTTAAAACGGTGTGCAAGCTATCAAAAAAAAAAAAATTAGATACAGCTTTGCCAAATTCAACATCAATTCTTTGATCCAGACATTTTAAACACTGCAATAACATCAAAATGATTAGATTAATTGGATTAACACCCCTAAAATAAGTAATTCTTTCAGGACAAAACAAGCATGCTGTGGTGCACACGAGTGTGTCAGTGTGTAGGCTCATATGTGAGCGTCTGAGCACTCCGTGTTGCGTGGGGATGCAGAGGCTTGGAAATGCAGCAGGGTGCCACCGCTGACACGGAGACACTTCAACCCGCAGGCTCTAATCCCTTTTGAACCGGCCCAGGCACCAACGTGGGACCATATGTTTGGGAGAGCACAAGCACTCTCCTGTGCTAAGTTAAGGAGGGAGAGAGATGAAAACATTTTGCCAGCCTCTCTTCCCCCTGCAATCGGATCAGTCATCAAGTCATCCTGCGAGGATAGATGAGAGATCTCCAAAGGGGGGAAAAAAAACCAAACACTTACACTCATAGCACAATCAGCCGCGCCGTCCCTGGACGAGGAGGGAAAAGTAAATTACATAAAACAGACATATGTCATTCTGATTCCACTCAAATTGTGGATTACTGCTTTGATTAATCACTCTTTAATCCCAGTGCAGAATTTATGTCCCCATCACGGAGAAATAAGCTTATTCCTCTCTAGCAAAGGGCCGTGATTATTTCTTTCTTCTCCCTGAGCTATTCTTCATCGCCCGAGGATTGCAACTCAATTATCTGCGTGTCAGACGATTATCTCCAGTTTTAATTTAATCTTCATTACGCTGCAGTCATATTTCAATTAAACACGCTATCGTGGCGTTAACACATACTGTACTTAAACCTGTAATTTCTTCAGTTAATATTGTGCTAAGAGCTGCCGTGGAGGGTAACAGATGTCATAATTATGCACTTACTAAACATATTTCACACTTGTCAGTGCTGGCGGTGCGTCGAGTCCTTAGCATGCAGCCGTATTAATCTAAGGGCAATATGCTTTAGTTGTGATCTATAATACTGCAGCAATCTGCTCGGGTCGCTGCTTAATTGTGACACACAGAGCAAGTGCGGGCAGCCGGGTTACCGAGGTTCAAGCATTACTAGATTACTCAACATCCTATTGTACGTTGCTGCTGCATCAATGCTGCTGTAACAATAAAAACTGACAGAAAATCATCATTTCTATCATGATACAAAATTATTAAACAGGGCTTTGTCCTCATTACAAACACACGTCTTTACTGTGACATTGTTATTTTTAGTGATTCACTTTTAAGTCTGCTGAGCTTAAGTTGGAGGAGATGGAAACAGTGCGTGTTGTGCCAGAAAAGGTCAGGCAACTAGGGGCAGTTTTAGCGCAAAGGATTACCGGGTGTTGTGCAGGATTTATCAGCCTGTTAAGACAAGGTGAAATGATCCGAGAGAAAAAAGTTGTGTTTTCAGCAATACTTGGGCTTTGTTGGGCCGAGTGAGATGCACATTAACAGATCCATAAAGCACCTGTGGTTACGGATGAAATGCCGGCCGTTTAGACTTTGATACAATCAATCATGAAAAAGCTCCTTTGAGACCATTTTCATTCTAACTTAAAAATCCCTCTTATCCAACACAGCACTGCCAGTGTTCAAGGTTACTCATGATTTATATTACATTTGAGCCCTTTGCAGTATTGCAGCAGCATATTCCTTAGATATTTAATAAAGCTACGTCTGCAAAAGCAAAAAACATTTGAAATGATTGAACTGAGAATATAAGGGTAAAAATAAGGATAAGGTCGATGTGCTTGTTTTAAGAGTCTCTTCTTCTATGTTTCTATTCCAGTAAGTGTATTTTTTAAGAACACCAAGGACACAGTATTAACTCGTAAACATTTATATCTATGATAAGAGGCTGGACTTTATAGGTTGAATGTTTCACTTTTGTTTATGTAAAAAAAATATATTATTGCTCCTTGAACTTACTCCAAGTCCCTCTCCTCAAGGTCCTTTTTATCTTAGACAAACAGCTTTCATCCGAGTCCCTGCATTGTGGTATTTATCATACATGTTATCACAGTGGTGGGATGTGTACCTCTAATCCACTCCTAGGAGATAAATCCCCTTTTTTTCCCATCAATATTTGGGTAAAATAACAGAAGACACAACAAGGAAATAATTGTTACACAACCACAATTAGTGTTGTTGACTTGTAGATCTGTTATTCAGAGATGGATTATAGACGAAATCAGCTTTTTGTGCACTTGATCTCCTCACAGATTATCCATGTATTTTCCTCCAAAGGATAAGAAAGCCTAATCCCTCAATAACACTGCTGCACAGTAATACTGTATGAATCACTGTCACACACAGCCCCGTCATAAGTGACACTAAAAACATTTTAATGAGAGGAATCTTTCCCTTTCCTTCCTGCCTATTTTTTTTACAAACTCTGCACATCTTATGGAAATGTTGCACTTCTCCAAACTACTCAGAAAAGTTGAACTATCAGGTCTTTAGTTGCAATCAAGGAAAGGCAGCCAAGTATGTCTCCACATCTAACCCAGCATGATAATGCACTAACCCTGTTGCCAGTTCAATGAATCCAGACACTGGCTGCCTCAGTTTCCTCCCGCTAAGAAGGGAGAATAGATTACCAATAGCTCAGGCAGGGAGGCAAACAAACATACAAATAAGCTGCACTCAGTCGGAGAACGCCTGGCAATTAAAGCAAAATGCCTGTGATGCCCACCAGATAGGAAATGTGTGGGACTTGAACCAAATGTGCAGAGCAGACCCGCCAACCGGCCCACATCGAGCGGAAGAGCTGCAGGGCAGGCTGTCAGACATGTAGGAAACATTATGCAAGAGAGCAAACTTCTAATCTTGAACCAGTTAAATCAGCAACAAAGGATGTTGTGATGGTTTAATGAAATTATTACAGAAAATATTATCAGATTAATCTCTGGATAATAGCTGGACTGGGTATTAGCCATGCTCTGAGTGGGGGAACTATCAAAAGCAAAGGGAAACTAAGACACCCATGTTTCTCTTTTGGCTAAAGCACCACCTGATTGATGCCCTGAAACAAAGTTCGCCAGCTAATGGATGCTGTGTGGTGCTCTAACGAAATCTGGGAAGTGTTTGAAGTTGAGCTTGATAATCTCTGCAATCTCAAAGGGATATCCTGGCGACTAATTTTTCAGAATGGACAGTAATATGAATAATATGCGTGAGAGGCTCGGGGGCCGTTGGCCGCTCTGCTCCCACACAAACACACATGCAGGTGCGTGGTCAAGAAAAACAGAGCCGTTTGCTGTTGTAGATATTTATTAGAGTTTGGGTGAGTTAAGCAAACAGCGAGGGTGAGCAGTGGAGGAAAGAGGTCATTTCATTTTCAGACTTCTGTAATTCTGAGTCAGTTTTTGTTTGTGTATGTTTGTGTGTTTGTTCATGTACACATACGACTGTATTTGTACTCCCAGGTGGAGAGGTGATCTGGGGAAGTGGGTGAGAAGACAGGGGGGGAGGCAAGGAGCAGAGGCAATCAGGGGTTATTGTTACTGACAGGGCTGCACCTTGATGGGCTAGGCGCTGCATTGTTTGTCACCTAACCAACCTCAATCAATCAATCATCTCCCTCAGCCCGCATCAGCGATCAATCAGCCCGGCGCTACGCCCACAGAGGGCCCTCCTGCGCCCCGCTACCTGGCTCAGGTTTCACCAGCCAATCAAGTGTCACAGCACCGAGTAAGACCCATATCAGAGCACTCAGGACACAGCTCAATATTCAAAGAGCGGCGGGGTGAATTTTAATGCTGGCGCTCGCTCAAAACTCATTTTAAGACAATGTTTTATATTCATGTCATTTTTTTTTTTCAGGTAATTATCCACGCTGGTTTGCAGTGATCACAATTACATGTATTACAAATACTGTTGGGGTAATGTTTTAGACTTGCATGCTGTTTGCAAATCTGCTCAGGCTACTTCCTCTGTTGCATCTTACATGCGTTTTCAGTGCATGTTTGCTCGTTAATTCCTAACACATGTTCTGTAGCTGCAAGGCATTATTCAAACAACGTCTCTGGAAAGTCTTAGAAAATGGCTAAAAGTCAGAGATATGCGTTATGAACTGTTTCACCACTGATGTTATACGTGAGAGATTATTACTATCAGAGTTACACGTTTAATGAACAACATGTCTCTGAGGTCATTTTGACAGCGTGGCTGGCTTAATGGCAAACGAGCTGTTATAATATTTAACTGTTATAAAACAATGTGTTTCAGGATATAGCTGCTGCCTTATTAATTATTCCAAGCTATATGTATATTTTTGAAAATACAACATACTGAGAATAAGAATTATTTGATGAAAACCAAGAATTTTTAAGTTAAAAAATGCACATATATTATCTTTATACGCAAGCTAAATCATGTGTGTATAGTACAGTTAGCCTCAAGCTAACTTAATTAGCTTTAACATTGTAAATATGTAATTAATTAAATTTAAATAAACAATTAAAAATAATAAAAGGAGCGGCACTCTGTCTACACATGTATGCACTATTTCACACTTCAGCTTCAGTCCAACAACAATACTTCGTATATGATTTTGTCCTGAATGGATGTAAACGTATTGAAGACCACCTCCACCAGCTCTGTCTATTGATCTCCTCCATGTTGTGATGAGGGTGTGTTTCATCCGATGAGGATTGTCTCCCTCCCAGAGCCCCAACTGGGGCTGATGTTTCTTTTTTCAGCACATTAGGTTGCAGCCTTAGGGGTGCTTTGACCAGTGGATCAATGGCTCTCGCGCTCTTGTCACCATTCATTTGGAGTGAGCGAGCGCTGGCTCCAGTCCTCGTCTGCCGCTGGCCCTCCTTTCACCTGGCCCCCTCTCTCTCTCTCTCTCTTTCTCTCTCCCTCCCTGAGCTCCCCTGACAGCTGGCTGCCACGACCGGCAGCAGACAGACGACAAGTCCTTGGGCTCCACAAACGCATGCACGCACGCCGCAAACACACACACACACAGCGCTGCGGCGAGGGGCTGTGATGCATCTGGATGCTGACGCCATGAACCCCCACTTTCTTTTTTTCTTTTTCTCTCGCTCGCACTCCCCCCCTCAACTGTTTCTCCACCTCCTTCTACCCGTCTACCCCAGTCTGTCTCTGCCGCTCTCACTCTCTGTCTGGGTTTTTCAGCCTCTTCCTCTGGTCTCTGGAGTCAGGATGGAACAGATCATGTAGTTGGAGGGGAACCAGCTGTGGGCCAGAGAGGCTCCAACATCAGCTAACACCAGTGATCCAACATGCAACCACTCCTGCTGCTGCTGCTGCTGCTGCTGCTATGTAGCTTTGGCATGCTAGTCACATGCAGGAAACACAAACCCAACCTGGTGTAGAGTGTCAAATACGTTGAGGATTAGGGATCAAATAAGACGTAAAAGAAGTTTTGTCAGAATAAAAAATTAAGCTCAACTTCTGGTATGTGAAAAAAAACATCCAACTGCTTTTACTGCAACATAAAAACTGTTTACTATTCAGGAACAACAAGCACTCCTAAATATCCCCACTAGTTATTGTGCCCTTGTGCTACAGAACATATTGCACTGTATGTAAAAATGAACAAACATCGGCTGGGCGTCAGCCATCGACGAGGAGGCTTGTTTTATCGCCTGTACTTTATTACAGTTTGCCATCTGCACGGAGGTATGTTAATAGCTAGCTGCGACTATTTACACATATGAAAAAGTACATCCATCTGCCATGTTCCGCCAATCTCGCATGAATCAGTCCCGCCTTCCCCGACGAACAACTGCTGTTTATTCACAAGGTGACAGGCAGCACCAAAGCCTGGCGACACCTGCACCTTACATCCTGCGCGTCTGACATATGTCAACCTCGCACAAGCGCACACAGACACACAAAAACATCACACATCTCACACCCTCCCCATAACCCACCCGCTCCATCACAGCGTTTCTCAGGGTTACATTGCAGCACAATGTATGTGTGCGGCCCCCTCTCGAACATTTGCGTGTGCCACTTGGTTTTGAGAGGATTCATATGGAGAGGCTCACGTGTGAGCGAGAACCTATCAATTCTAATCAGTCAAAAAGGGATTATGAGGCTAATTACTTATATAGTCATTTAGGTTAATGCCCTCGCCAGGACTTGGCTTAACACTCCACCAGGTGACGAAGACTGGCTGGGAACGCTGGGCCATTTAAGGCAACAGCAAGATCCATAGCAATTATTATCTTGCGCAAATACTGTATACACATTCTTTATGAAGTGACAGAGAAATGCCCCGAGGAAAAACTAAGATGCTTTTAAAAGCAGCAATAATCAAATAATATACGGTTATGCATAACGTGCTGTACTCGGCATCGAATAACAGCTTGTTTTTTGGCGTACTTGTATTGGATGAATTATAACAATCCATATAAAGCTAATATCAGGGTGGAAACTGCGAAATAAATCTTGATTATGCACAGAGAAACATCCCCGGCTGCAGTGTGAACAAGCCAAGCATTATGCCATAAGTGTGGGGTAAATCAGCCTCTGTGAGAATGTATGGCCCTGCATCAGTCAACAATAGCAATAATCTCACTAATCGCTGCTTTCCGCAGCAACAGCAACACAAACAGGAAGACTTTTTCAGAGGTGACAGGCTGCTAAACAGGCACAAAACAAAGAGGGAAGTGTGATGTTCTGCAGAATAAATAATATTAATAACAACTTTAGTTACCGCTTCACTTGTAGGATAATACATTTTTTTCTGCTCATTTAATGTTCACAACAAACACAAAACTGTCACCGTGGAAGAATCCAAAGAAACATGAGAAATACATCTCGTCAGCGCGGTAACCAGAGCCAGGTAGAGTACAGTGTGCTATGTCGGAGGTGAGGGAACATTTAGCATTAATCCCCACCTGACACTAATACTTGATGTATGATTGACCCTGAAGCAGGACACTGCACATTACAATCTGGGCCATATGGCAAGACATTAGCCCTTCAACCCTCCAGCAGGATAATCTCTCCATTCTGGCAATGCTTTTTCTTCACAGATTTCTTTGCACAATAATTGCATGACAGTATTAAAGTATCGAGACAGATTTAGAAAGCCCTGCGTCACTGGACAGAGGAGGGGCTTTTTTTTTCCAGAGGAAGTAAGGAAACATAATCTGTGATCAAGGAAGACATGCACACGCCCGGTACAAGCCACTTTAATGTCAGATTTAGTGTCAACACAAACACAGAATTTAATAGGTCTTATTTTGGCGCTACAGTTTTATTTTTAGATGGGAAGATTTTCTAGTTTTGTCTCTGTTGTAGCAGGTAGTTTGGGGTTTGTTTAACACTTGTCATTTATGTGTAGCCATAATATATCGTACAAATCATAAGATTTATACAGATGCCAGGTTGATAAGGTGTAAAAAAAATAAAATAAAATAAAGTCTATAATTAATCTAGGACCCTGATAATGGGCAGTTGTCTAAGGCAAGCCTCAACACCTTCAACCTCCTCAACGTGACCCTGCACCACAGAAATATATCTGCCCCAAAACCATTGTCACAACCACATCCCTTCCCAAACAATACATATACCGCTACCAGTCCCCTGCAGCTACACACACACACACCACAAACACATGCATACACTCACCACCACCATGAACCTGCCCCCCAACCCGTCATCTCCCCCCACCCTGCAACACAAGTCCTCCTGCAGAGGAGAGCGGCTGAAACCTCAGCCCTCTCCTCTCCAGCCCGGTCTGGTAATGAACAAATTCACTGCGCATTACTCTGGACTTGATCTCTAGCAAAATAGTGCTGGAACAAACAATTTGGTTTGTCAACACCTTTCTCTGGACTCCTCCATCAATGTCAGGGGTCCAAATTTAAACAGCAAAGTGCATTTGACTGCAGGACCCTGAGCTGATTAGACTTCCCAGCTCAGCGAATCGCTCCAGACAGGACGGCAGCTCTGATTGCTAACCCGGCTTGAAAATAGTCTCCGCTGCCCCGGGATTAGCATGAATATTTTGATATAGATCGATAAGCAATCTCCACTCCATAAGAAATGCCAGCAGCCTTCATTTGGCTGATCAAAGGCACATCAGCCGGCGGGCGACAGCTGGCTATTGTTTTTCAGCCACGGCTCTGTTGAGGGAGCGAATCCATGGGAGGGATCCACAAGCACGGCTCCCCGGCTCTTCCCACCTAATCGTGGAAACAATCACTGCTTCACAGGATCCCATCTCCCAGGGATGCACCCACTCAAATGAGGGAGGCAGAGGGCCCGACCGCAGGGGGACAGAGTTCATTACTGTTGTGGTCTCAAACCGCTTGGCCACCGAGCTGCTGCTGACCCGGAAGTAAAGGCAGGGTCAGCAATCTATCTGTTTACCTTTTCTGCACCTAAACGCATTTCATTGGATTAGACACTAGACTGGGCAAGGGGTCGAGGTTGATCACACTTTGCTTACAGGCACTAGCAAAGAGAGTCAGGGACATTTTTTTGTGGGAGCTCAAACCTACACAGGAATTTGGTGCAATCTAAAACATTTTCATCTGTAATATCCTCAAAAACCTGCACATGTAGGACAGCCACTCTCAAATATACACGTCTGAGTCTTGCAGATCCTCGGCAGCAGGGCCGACTGGACTGATCACTCCTTTCACAACACTAACCCCACTGATTTGCCAGACCCCATAAAAGGGCGCAGGTGTGACCCGAGCATTAAGCAGTTAACTAGTGTGGAGTGAGACCACACGCCACTGACAGACCGGAGGCTCCCACACGGGACCAATATGTGAGGCTGAAAAAAAAAAACCGAAGGAGGGAACTGTGCACCAATTGTAAATTGCAGGTTTAATTCATTAGGAAGTGTCACTTTATTCCAGGGCAGCCTGAGCAGGCCGATTAAAAAGTGGTAATCAGGATTAATTAGGAGAACATATATGTGAGGATTAGCAGGGCTGTCCCTTCTAGCATGCATCTCTCTCTCTTTACTCTACGTTCCTCTATTACCCCCTCGCTCTGTCTGGTGAGCATCCAGCTCTACTGCCCTCTTTCTCTCGGTCGTTGCTCTCTGGCTGCTCTATTTACCAGGTTTTTCCCTCTTCTTGTTTTCTCTCTCATAGCTTGTAATGTCTTCCCTCTCAAACAACCCGACACAAAATCGAAATGGCCTTTGAGCAAATGCTAAGGGCAAAGCATTTTTGATGACACTTAATGGCTGTTTGTCTGCCTTCAACAAAAATGAAAACATTTGTTTAAACTTTGACTCCATTATGAGCCTCATAGAAAGCAACATAACTGCATCCTTCATGGGCATATCTTGAATAAAACAAGGACATGCTTTAGTTCCATTTTAAGGGGACATATTTTAGCTATGCAATCAGTTTTCTATTATTCTAACATGTTTTTAAATCACGTTGGTAAAGTTTGTTTCATTTTAAAAATTGTATACATATTTTAATTTAATTATTTTCGGAGCCTCTCTTTCCTCCTGAAATGAACAAGCCATTTTGCCATTCAAAGGTTAGACCTTAGCCACGATTGGCTGACAGTATTTTGAGTGACCTCGTAGCCCCTTCCCCACGTGGAGGAGCGGCCGAACTGCACTGTCACTGCAACATGAAAACATGGCTGCTCTATGATCGGTTATTCGGCCTTATATGCACGAGCCAGAATCGCCAGGAGGTATCAGAATGGTAAGTTGAAATCTTGACAACGACTTGACTACAAGCTAGAGCGAGAAGGCAGTCTGAGGTGACAGCAAGGTTCTACGTAGAAACCTGCAGCTGTTCTGAACGGCCCATTTCAGAGGCGACCTTTTTAAACATGTAATTCTGGAAAAACACTTTTTCACCGTGAACAATAAACACCCAAAAATGTGAAACCCTGCATGCAAAATATGAGAATATCGATTTAAAAGATACGACTCCTTTAAGGTCAAAATATGTCTAAATAGCTTATTTCTACATTATTTTCTGCTGCTTAGATAGAGCAAACTTTTACCTGTGGTTTTTTTCCCAGAAGCCATCAGTCTGGAAACTTGAAAGTGAAGAGTTTGACTCTGAAATGATTAAAGGCATCCTGAAAAGTTTGAAGGTATTCTATAATAAAAAAAAATGCTTTTCCATTTTGCGCAGCAGCACTTTAATGCATCATTAAGTTATCATTTCACAGTATTAATTACCCATTTATTTATTTATTTACTATATTCAGTAAAAACGCACCAGTACGGCTGCTGCAGGACGGACGGCGATAGATACAGAACAGATGCATAATGGGAGACTTTTACACTAACAACCACTTGATGTCATCACAAATTTCAGTCAGGCCCCCTCTGGCCAGATTTATGACCGAAATCTCGCAAACGGCTGGTTTATCACAGTGTTTATATTATTACTTCAGCATGTTTCAGTTAACATAACCTTGAATCACTGCAGTTCAAGTGCGAGGATGGGCTGTTTTGCTTGCGGTGCAGCCCGGTCATTGATGTTAGCAGATGACGCATGCCCTGTTCCCTGGCACAGGCTCAGACCGAATCTTTCATCCTGCTCGCCTCTCGAGTGCGGCTGGGGTGGCCCCTTACATTCGAGCTCGAGAACACATTCAACAATCAGGCTTTATTTTTATTTTTGTTTAATGGGAAAATAATACAGCCGGCAGCAGACCTCAGTGTTTCAGTTTAGCCTACGAGCAGAAGATTTGGTATTTGAATACAATATAGACGAGGTCAAAACACGTCACATGCTTCAAGTGCTGTCCTACAGATTATTCTACAGTCAAGCCTCTGCAAGGACTCGATGATCAGACCACACAAGATGGCCAAACAACAGTCTAAAAACACTAAGTGCAGGACAAATGTAACATTTACTCAGAAAAATAAATTAATGTATCTTTAACAGTACAAAGATGTTAACCAAACCTCCCCTGCAGAAAGATGCAGACAGGCCCTAAACACTTCAGGAAGTGTCTATTGGATGCAATCAACAGGGATACATTATAAGCAGTTTAGATATTTCCTCCTCATCCAATACTTACAAACACAGTTTACTTCACTGTGCAATTTAATGATTTCTGTGGATCTGAAAACAGGTTTGGGTGAAGCTGAGGACTTAAATAATAGCAGGAGTGGTATTGAACCTCTTCGGAGAAGATCAAATGCAGCTTTCATTAGTTTAGTACAGCGCCGGGGCTCATTGATGACTTGTCAGACAGTCTTCCCTTCAATACGCAGCGAGAGGCTCTAAAAATCATCCTTTTACTGAGCCCTCTCGGCTGTAAATTCAGCCCAGCTCAATACTTCCTCCCCCCCCCTCCTCTAAAGCTCCATTATTTCTTAGCATGGATTAACCCTATGCTGCTGATCAAAAGGAAGCTTCTCCGTGTATCTGCTCAGGCCTGGACCCGTCCATCCATTAGCCACTCATAATGAAATCTTCAACTTATTATTATGGAAAAATCCATTGTTTGTCCACAGGTACCATATTTAGCGGGAGCATGATCTTCCGGAGGATTAAGGAAATGCTTCGGGGGGTTTTGCTGCTCTTCAGAGGGAAGGAGGAGGAGGAGGAGGAGGAGGGTGATGGGGGTGGGAAAGGGGAGGGGTGAGATTGCCTCACAAAATCAAGGGTCTTATGCACCTTTTGTGGGGTGAGACTGTTTCCAATTAAGACAGCATGAGCCGCACAATATCACTTTGTCACGCAGTAAACAGAGCGCTGCTTCCCACAGAAAGAGGATTGCATCCTCCCTTCAGGGGCTAATGACTGTGTCATTGTCATATTTTCCTGCTCAGTCTGAACAACTTAATACAGACACAACCTGAAGGAGCATCAGAGCGTGCTGAACGAGCAGGAGATACTGATCATATTTAGGCTCCGTGTTCAGGAGTTGACCTGTGCATGACTATGATTCTTCCTCATTCTCACTGCATTAGTCTGCCCTTGTGTTTGAAGTGTACTTACAGTAAATATGATACATACACCAGGGCTAAAAGCTTTACATAAAACTGTCTTCAAAGAACATATTAACCCATCTTTGTTTACAAGAGACAAGACGGAGAAAAAGACAATTTGGCACAATGGTCGTAAAACGCAGCGCTCCCCGTCTCGCTGGCAAAGACACACACACGCACACACCAGTACACACTCTGCAGACACAACGCAGACACAGGGCTAAATCCCCTGGGAGGGGAGCATTTAAGGCGGGGTGTCACATTTCTATGTAATAAATAGCAGAGATTGATTTGACCTCCCAGTCAGGTCCTGCAGTTTACTTATACACAAGTTAAGAAAAATGGAAGCTCTCCCTCTCCGGGGATCTTTTGGAGGGAAATCAGATAGCCTGTTGTGGGTTTAAGGGTCGCGATGCTCCAGCAGGGTCAATATGGCCCGGCTATCAGGCGGGCCCACCTCTCCACGAGCTCTGACGGCAAGACGAGAGGATGAGAGAAAACCAAGCCTCAAACATCTCCAGCTGTTCGCTCGGGGTAAAAAGGCGAGCAACAGAGAGGAGATGAAGGTCAAAGGGTTTCTGTTACTGTTTCTTCAGGGGACAACACACCCATCTTTTGCATTATTCACAGTAACCCAACATCCTTATATTCCAAATATAGCCATTTTAACAGCACTTGCTGCAGAGGGCAACACGACAACACAATCTGTCATCTATTTATAAGCTGGCTAGATTAAAAATGCGGTGAAAAGGAAGGTACAAGCAGTAAATTTGCCCAAAGTCTGTCTTCAACAGGAAGTACCCTGAGGATGGGAAATGAGAGTAGATACCAGCAGGTGTAAAGTAAGATCCTAATTTTGAGCACATCACCAGAAGGCAAATGGCTTCTTCCTCTTCTTAAGCACATATCTGCAACCTTAAACAGGGGGCGGCGTCTCTGTAAGCATTTACAATGACATAAGGGGAGGAAATTGCCTCAGACACTAGGAAAAAAATGTATGTAAGTCTGGCACCCAGCTGCAGGAGCGAACTCCTACAACACAGTGCGTCTTACTGTATAACACACTATACACTGACGTCTGGCTAACCTAATACTGCTAATCCACACACCTGTGCCTCTCTTCTCCTGGGAATACTGTACACGGAGCGAACATCACATCTGAGACTGAACTCCGAAGCGCAACATGAGAAAGTGGTCGACCTCAACAAGAGCAAAAATACACAGAAGCTGCTCCCAAACAGCAACATGTGGTGCCCATAAAACCCACATCCTATTTAGGGTAATTATATTGCTACAGCCACATGAATTATCAATGACGCAACTCAGAGTGACAACATCTTCAAAATATGTCAGCCACAGCAAACAGGAGCTACCAATTCAGATGACCCCAGTTTCCATTACAGGGTTAGTGAGGGCGAAAATTACAGCTGAGGAATATGAAGGACATGTGAAAAGTTAAAAGAGTTATCTGTGCAACTGTCTGGCCTCCTTCTTTATATCCATGTGCTAAAACCTGTCTGGAGAATGTGTTTTAATGGCAGCAAAAAAATTGTAATCACACTAAATGCCAGAATATTTAACTTCTGTTGTGTGATTCGACACATTTACAGCTTTATTATAAAGAAATAAGTAAGTGTGTGATATCTGGAACACAGTTTACACACCGTTAACACTGCAGGAAATGCTGGAATGCTGCAAACACTATTGACTTCCCAGCTTGCTTTCCTCTCAGCTCTGCAGAACGGAGGGAAAGCAGCCAGTGATGAACGATGGCAGCGCAGTCAATGAAAAATCAACTGGGAAGCACAAAGCTCTTAATGCTCAGCCATATTGGCTGCTGACGGGAGCAAATAACATCAGCATAGCACTTACAGAGACCAATCATACATTTCCACCAGCAACGACACAGGTCCTGGACCACAATAAATTCTATCCCCTGATTAAACAGTAAATTCAGCATGCCTATCAGGGTCCCATTAAGTGGGGGGCTGCTTTCAAAAACATCATTAATCAAGCGGGAGATATGGCGCGAAATATCAGTCATCGATTGTAACTGCTTATGACAGTTTACACAGCTTTATATCTGCAGGGAGTGCTCGCTGATCTATCAATTACCAGCCGCCCTTACTGCATGCTAATTGTGCATTTTCCCCTCTAATGCATTTGCACTGTTATCTTATAGGCTAATGAAACCAAACAAATCAATAAATATAAATTATACATGCAAAGATGTACTGCTGCGAACATAAAGTCTCTAATTAATTGCACTTGATTAATTTATATACTTTAATTATCTCTCCTAGCTGCAGATGGCATAAATATCCGGACAATCTGCTTATTGCTATGTCAGTCATAAAACGGCAGACGCAGTGAAACTATTAGGTGAGGCCAGCTTTGTCACTGGAAAACACACAGTTGCTGACATAAAAAAAGCCCAGCCTCTGAATTATTTAAACAGAGCAAATTGCCAGACAATGCGGGGCTCGGGACTGCTGTAATTCCTGTGCTGGTTTCTTATGGTGAGTGGTGTGTCCATTCCGTGTGAGCAGAGCAACATTTTTAGCTACCATTCCTAATGTTTATTCTCTACATGGTGGTGCTGATACATTAAAGGTGTTCTCTGTATTTGAATAAATACATACAGTATATTTAAGCTTCTGTAGGTAAAGTGAAACAGAGCATTAAGTCATATCTGATAAATCTCTTATTTATTCTGCAATAAATCTGCAGAACCACAGATTGTATGTAGGTGAACTAAAGTCACATTTCCATAGCAAGTGTGTTTATAAATGCATGTGTGTCCCATGAGTTGCGCATGCCTCTCTTAAATCCATTTAGTGAATTGGTAAAGAGCTTGTTAGCATTGTTAGCATTTTTGATTCAAACCAAATTCGATGAATAGCCACGAGCTAACGAGCAGAGCACCAACAAGTTTAATGCCGGTTTAATGAAGGCTGTTTGACAATATGTGTGCATTATTTTAATATAATCCAGTGTAATGCAGCTACATTCGCAGCAGTGATATGAAGCTGTAATGTACTGCAACAAGCACAAAGTTAAGTTAAAGCGGAGTCGGCCAAATAACTTGCCTTCCAAGTGTGCATGAGAGGAAGGATAGCGAGGCTTCTGGGGGTTTACATCTTGATGCTGCTAATGAGGGTGTTTTTAGTATAATTACCCCAACAGGGTGCTTGGCAGTATAATTACCAGAAAGACATTACAGAGGAACATTAGTGTGTCCAGGTACAGTAAATATGTCGAGATACAAGGTGACGAGGTCTGCTCTTTTTCTGAAGCTCGATCTCAAGCTGAAACAAGCTGTTATTTTTCCCACGTGTGCCAAAATGCTCCCGGGGAAATTACACTTACATTCGTCCCTGACACAATAACAGGTCCCGTGATAATCCTTTACATATTAAGGTTTTAAATGTGGAGCTGCACGACGGCTGCGTGTGAACGGTTGAACTTGCACTGTGGTCTGTCCGGCTGTTAGATGTGTGGGCCCTTTTTTTAAATACCAGAGTCAAGTGGGAGTCCA
Organism: Semicossyphus pulcher; assembly: GCF_022749685.1. Classification (NCBI taxonomy): domain Eukaryota; kingdom Metazoa; phylum Chordata; class Actinopteri; order Labriformes; family Labridae; genus Semicossyphus; species Semicossyphus pulcher. The sequence goes on from NW_027211603.1 coordinate 18,532,747, forward strand.
AACAATCACCATTTTATGGCTGAGACTCAAACTGCAGCAAATCAGCTGCCTACAGTCGAACTGTACTTTATGAAGTAAGCGAATACCTGGCAGGGATGTCTAGCGCTTCTGCACAGGCGACTCCAGACATATAGTTTAGACCACATAAATGCCACAATGCCTGTAAAAGCACCTGGACGGTTTGGCCCCGACTTCAAACATTGCCTGTGCACTCTATTTACCCCTGCAGACCTTTCATGTGGTCAGGGTTTCCAAAGACGTACTTCATCCCTCCATAGCTGAATGTGTGGCGTCTAAAACAAGTATGGAGGAGTAATATGGATGCTACTTGTGAGCGTGGATGCAGGACAGTTCTTTCCTTCCATCCAGTTGAGTGTTTTATTTTGTATACACAGTTAAGTGTGGGGGAACTGATAAAGATATATTTAAACAGCTTTAGATGCTGAAAGTTGTGTAAATATACAGTATATCTACACTGTTTATTGTACTTAGTGTTCTTTTGTGCTTTCTGAATACAGTCAAATTCCTCTACTTTTGTGGTATTGGTTAATAAAATTGATCGACCACATCCACACCTTTCTAAACAGAATTTGGTTATAGAAGCACGATTCCTCAGACATCGCGTCTGTACTTTATCTTCCCTCCCCTCAGAGCCGAGACTTTTAATCATCCCGATATGATTTAGTCACTTTTAAACAATAATGATCACAGAAGGAGCATCATTTGGGAGGAGGTGATCAATCAGAGGCTCATTCAGCTTTAATTCATGTAGATGCACACCTAATACTCATTACAAAGATGCAATTTCCAGCCAGTCAGCGCAGATTAATGGGGAACCATCTCTCCTAGTGTTTCTTTGCACAGTGCCATGCCTCCAGCAGGATGGATGACTTTCATACAGACACAACTCGTCCACAGGCTCATTTATTTAACAGACGTGTTTATGACAAACTGGTTTGAGGAAACAGACTCACCAGAGGGAGATCAAAATGACACAGAGATGATTTTTTGTTTTTTGATGTATTAACAGGATTTGTCCAAAATGTTTTACAAAAGGAAAAAAAAACCTGCAGGAGAGTGTGGGTAATTTCTGTGTCCTCACACTCGAATAATTCTAAATCGTATCTCTGTATTTCTATTTTAAACTTTGTACTAATAATATATTGTAGATAAAGGCTTCAAGAGTATTCCTCTCTGAAGTTGATATATTATTTTATTTTACTTCAGTATACTGAAACCATTTTTGCGATTATGTCCATGTGTTAGATGAGTGAAGATTTCAATTGAATTTCCAAATATTTTGTCCTTCTCTGTAAAACACTTAGTCAAGTTTTCTACAGTTGTTTCAATAACAGAACTGCATGATGCACAATTAAATGGTTCTTCTTCTTTTTGTACCATATTTATTAAGGAATAAAACTTTGAACATTTTTACTATTCAGAACATTTTGTTTGGAAAACTCAGTAAACCTAATAACTCAGATGAATTTGTAAAATGTAAAAAATTTAAATAACAACTTGAATACGTGTGTGCGTTTGTTTTTGTTTATCTACACATTATGCACTGTGAGCTGTGTGTCCCCGATCGCCAGAACTGGCACACGTCTGTTGATTCAACAGTAAAGCTTACACAAATGAAGGAGGGAAAAATAAAACACATTTCACTTCTAACAAGTAACACTTTTGGTGTTTGGACGACTCGGCAAGGTTTTGAAGAGAAACACAAAAAGTTATTCAATAAGAAAAATCTCAGCAGCTTATGTTTCATTAAACAGTGTAGTTATTTAGAGTAATGAACTGGCCTTGATGTAGGAATTCGATCAAAACAGTTAAACTTATTTGATCACTGTGTTTGAATTGTTTGGCTTTTTTGTTAGGCATCAGACATTCACAAATTTCCCCCCGGGGATAAATAAAGTATTTCTGATTCTGATTAAGATCTTTGTTAGAGCTTAATTAAATAAAGACTTATAGATCAAGCGTATCAATTTCATACACTGTCACCAGTATTGTTAACATATGAATTCCATCTCCAGGACGGAGAGTGAGAGGCAGCAGAGGAGAGAGAAAGAATAAGCAGAAAGAACCTGGTCTCAACAAGCCGTGAATATCTGTAAAATGTGAGACTGAATTGACTGAATAAACACTTGTAGGCCGACATCATCAGTTTCCTGTTGCAGCTTTGGTTTCCCCTTATATCAGCCGGAGCTGGTGGCATGGCTGAGGGGGGGGGGGATTACAGCATGGTGAGACCCTGTCCCGAGGAGCTCTCAGTGGCTGGTGTTGCGTGTGCGACCCTGGGGTATGTCCCTGTCTGCGGGTTGGACCGGCATCCCATGCCCATGCCCTCCCCTTCCCTTCCTCTCCCCTATATTCCTCCTCTCCCTCAGCCGGCGCAGCCATCCATCGTGCATTAATTGGGTTTGGTGCTGGAATCCCCCTCTCACCGCACACGCTCACGTCCCTCCGCCAGCCGTAAAGACAAGCATGTTTAGCGCTACAATTATGATAATTGCTGCAGAGCACTCAGCTGAGGGAATAAGCAAATCTGATTAAGGGCCCTTCTGCATGATCAAATATTAATCTGATGTGTCTTCACTCGGACCGGGCTTGGAACATAAGAAGCTCTTATGGTCTTATGCATTAACAGATTTGCACAGGCTGAACTCATAGCGACTAATAATATTGGTCATGCAAGTCAGAGCGCTGCAGAAATCGTCAAGGAGCTGAATCCACTTACAATAACAGTAAATAAAAATAGCCAGGAGAAGAATCAGACTCGGCTTTATGACGACTCAATTATTGGGAATTAGAAATGAGTGTAAACACCTATTAGGACAGATTCTCAGAACCACCTGTTGGACGGGACCGAGCACAAAAAGCTGCTCGAAATCTTTTTACACACAAACACACTCACTCACTCCTCTATTGTGTTGTTAGAGTAAAAGTGTATTTTCATGTTGTTTTTTAAGCTTGAATTAATTCCCAGTGCAAATGCAGACAGACAGACGTGTAAGGAAAAAGCTCACAATTAAAACAGTTTTTTTCAATTATTCCTTCAAATTAATCTGGATATAAAAATGAGTTATTAAAATGCTTTATATCTAAAATGACAGAACATTTTAAGACATACCACTCCAGTGTTTTAAACCTGCATCTTTAAAGATTTACATTCGAGGTAGTTTGCAAGTTATTTCAGAAAGTAAGACAGAAGTGAGACATTGAGTAAAGTTTGCCAGTGTTGCTTGTTGCTTTTCCTCCTGACGCTTCTTTCCAAAAAACGGTGGCTGGAAAAAAATACAAAGTTTAGCAAGAAGATGATGAGAGGCTTTTAGAGAAATACAATTACACATTAGAACACATTAGAATTGGAAAAATAACCCAGAAAATGTATTCATAATTTTATAGTGTAAAATTATGACAATCCAGGTTCACACATCAGTGAACATATTTATGGCTGGGGACCATCCATGTAGCCCTCTTCTCTTTGCAGCCTACTGTAAAGAGCAGTTAAAAGTAGAGGGCAAGCAATAAACAAGATGGCCCCGAACCAGACAGCAACTGGCAGTTTAAAGGAGATTAGAATGATATTAAATCAACACAAATACCCAGTATTTAACAACACAAAACAGCTTGTAGGAATCATTGGATTATGAATCTGGATTACATCTCTGAAGCCTCGTTGCTCAGAGTCTGCGCCTGTGGGGAGGAGGAGGGGGGGGGCGACTCCACACGACCTAATCTACTTACAAAGCATATTTAACTCACTATGATTTATAAATACGATAAGGCTTATTCCAAGGTCAAATCTTAATTCAAAACATATTGTTTAATCTGTCGGGCATTAGTGCAACAGATGTCCCCGCCGCCCGCTGCTCCCGCACAAATAAATAAGTTTCAGCATGGAATTAAAACAGTAACTGTGAGAGCGTGAGAGTGTGTAAAGGCCAGGAATGTGCAAGTGAATAATGCAAAGCACAGGACACAGCAAATAACATTAATACACACGGTACAGTACGAGTACACGGAGCGATGTCATACACAGGTCCATTGATGGGCGACTCTGAGAACACAAAGTGAGCGCTGTAAAATTAAAACATTAAATTTAATCAACATAAACAGACTCATGGGAAATTCTAATTAGATTTCTAATTAATTATACAAACTTTATGACTGAAAATATAAAGGCTATCATGGTGCTTAATCTAATTGTATGTGTGCACTCATTCAAAGTCTGGATTCTAGGAAATCAGCATGCTCTGCAGTTCAGATCTTCATAATATCAGAGGTTTTTTCTGCATCAGATGTTTTTTTCCAAGGATGTGAAACTCTGAGACATTTGACATTTATTGTAACACCTTTTTATCGTGGAAACTCTAAAGTGATGCACAGTAATCCACTGACGCCAAGCATTTAATTTAGAGCATAGTTCTGTGAAACAAGTCTAAGACTGTTTGTGAGAATGATCCTTCTTCACTAATATGAGATTAACCCAGATGCTCCGAGCGGGAATAAAAGAAAACACACTCGCTGCTAGTGTGATGGGAAATGCATAGAAATAACACACAATTACAACTGTTTAAGTACATACTCTATACATATATATACAGCAAGAATAAAAATGAGGTAAAGATTTTCTTAACTATTCAGGAATAGTGAAGCGCTCAAAGACAACTGTACCAGGCCAATGTAAGAGTATTCCAACAACCCAACATACATTAATTTTTCAGAGCAATCACACATACACGAGGAGGAGGTACTAACTCTATACAGAAAGGAGAACCTCTGCCACTGTCACCTGATAGGCCATGTGCTGGCAGGGTTGAAGAACTGCTTGGACATTGAAAACCGTTCATGTACAGTACAAAAAGACGTAAAAACAGAAAAATAAAAAGAGGGAAAAGAAGGAAAAAAAATGTTCTCAGATACCCAGTTTTGAAAAATAAAATACACTGTAGCTTTTTAAGGCAAAGCCTTAAAATACAGTCTAAAAATGTCTCAAAACTGAGGGATTGGACATTTTAACAATTCTATCTACTTTAAGATGGGTGCAGTTTTTACTGTATATGGTGAGGCAAGTTGTCCAATCACTGTCCTCTGCTCTGGCAGCAGGGAATAGTGACAGCACTGAGTATTGTATCTTAATCTGCTCAACATCTACAGCACTGACCAACACACAGCCAGAGCCTCCAGTGCAGCAGGAAAAAAGAAATAAAAAACACTATTATATATATATAGAAAGTTACTATTACAAGCTGTTTAACTAATTCACAAAGACATCACTCCCATACAACGTGTAGATATTTCATTTTCAGAACAAGGCCACAGAAAATCATGACATATTTTAGAGTTCAGATCAACACTTTCCTTATCATTCTGCATTATCAGTGGTCACGAGGTCGCAGTTATTTCACTGTTAATCAGAGAAAAAAAGCGATGCTTTATACTATAAAGTATAGTAGTTGTATAGTATAAAGTTAAAGTATCGGATGATTTACAATAAACAAGGGCAGCTTAAATCACTTTACACCAGAGAAAACAAACAACAATATTCAGGGTTTTTTTTCTTGTGTGTAATAATGTGACGTTAAGTTGCTTTAATAATAATAAACTTGGAGGAGTGACTGCCACTGAATTTACAATGATGTCCTTTGTCTTTCATATAAATATGTACCAATTTAACATTAAAGTGTGTATATAAAAGGGAAACCTACTTTAGATGGTGGATTATTAGTAAATGTGACAAAGTGACATGAAACTAAAGCAGTGAGCTCATGTTTGCCCAGAGAGAGACGGTGTGTTATTCTGCTCCCCAGGCCTGACTACTGTCCGCCTGTGGTCACTCTGCAGCCCAATCTAAACACAGAAATAGGAGAGGAGATTGAGTATTTTCATGGCACGCTGCATTGCCCCCGGACTCCTCAGACTGACCGGTGTTGGAGTGACCACAGCTCATCTGCCTGCATGAGAGAAGGTCAGTAATCCTTCCTGGACGCTCGAGGAAGAGTGACAGCTCCGAGAGCGGAGAATACTTTCTGAACCACGTGTGACCATATGTGAACAGAAGAGGACTTTTCTGCTGCAGACGCATGTCTCTTGTTCTGTTCCCCTCACACAATTGGATTACAGCAGAACCCCACCAATCCTGAACAGTTCCTAAAGATTTAATATGCCACTGGAATTTGATATATGACTTAATTTAGATAGAAACCTCATGACATGCTGCTTGTGGCCTCCTGTTTAAACGCTCGGTAACTCTTTGTGAGTGTTTTAATGCGTTTGGACCCATACAAGTTCTATCAAACTCTGTGAAGTTTGATTTATTTGAGTTCAAAATTACTATTATAATAAATATTATTTGTGATGAACAATTTGTAAATGACTGAAACACTAATCTTAAAAGATTCCTCCTTTTTTGTTTTCCTTTTGCTATATTTGAGAGCAAACTTCACAATTAATTATATGTCTTTGGTGACTTACTCTTATGTTGTTGCTGTTTTTTATATTGACACACAACTATAACATTTAAACAATTAAATCTAACTTCACCAAGTTTCTAGTTTCAAATAGATCAAGTCTGATGGATTGAGACGGACGTTTTTAGTTAATTTAAATGACAAATATCAGCAAACTTCTTCTTCTTCAAGTTTTTTTTAACAATCTTAAATTGAATCTCCTCATATTTCTCTGTTAGGTATTCTTTAAATTATTATAAAAGAATAAAACATTTAAATTGAGTCTATTTATTTCTTTTTTACTATAGAAAATAGTTCACGGATCAAAGTGTTGATTGTGGCAAACAATTATTTACGCCTTCATGCACTCATTTCTGCCAGGTGTGTTTTAAAAATCAAAAACAGATTAAGACCTACATAGCATCTAAAATGTGTAAACTATCATATTTTATACATCTTTACACACATCACAATTATGAATATCTAATTCAGTAATCAATAAAGGTGTGCTGCTACAAGTGGCTGAGGTTTGTGCGCATGGAGCCGGGCAGGTGCGCGCAGTCACCGTGTGGTATCAGGTATCCCCTTGGCCGAGGCCTCTCCCATTTGTCATGGTGAATGAGTGGTCTGCCTGACTGCACTTTCTCATTCCATTTCCTCCCAGGCTTCGCTGAGGCCCTACCACCCACTGTACGCTGTCATTTCTTTAACCCCTTTTCCATTCACATGAAGTGTGGGCAATAATGCTCTCTCACATTCCTTCTTTCAATAGCTTACACGCTACGGTCCCCCACCTCTGCACCCCCTACTCACCATGCTCCCTCCTACACACACACACACACACACACACACACACACACCTCTCTTCTCCAGGTCAGCCTACACCTCCCCTAATGGTGTGAAAAGCAAATGTTATCCATTCGACAAGTCACAGGTGTACTTAAGAACACTTAGTTAATAATTATAATGATACAAGATAAAAACTAAAACACTTTAATATTAATTCTAAATAAATGTAGCTATGACATCAACATAACCTCTTCCTTAAATGAGAAACAACAAGGCCCTGGCAGATGCTCAGAGGCTTAATTATTAACCTCTTCACACTGATGTCCTGTGTGCTCCCCCCTTGCCGTCTACTCTCAGTCCACTTAAAAAGAAAGATGTTAACGCTGCTCTTACTTACGTCCATAATGCCTCCCAACATCCATGCTAGCTGTGATATTTGGCCCAGCCATCCTACCCACAATGTTCCACAACAGTAAAAAATCCCTAACACTGAGCCCAACGGCACCCTCTCTGCAACTGTCAGAGGCAACTGGAATGGAAAACATCGTCTGTTCCTGCTCGGCGAGGGGAAAAAAGAGCAAGAGCACAAGTAAGAGTAATTGCAGAACTCCTGGAGCTCATCCTATGAAGAAACTTTGCTTTTTTTCCTTTTTTTTTCCTGCACAAAGAAAACCAGGAAATCTCCACTTATTTCAACAAACATTTGGCTCAGCTCAGGAACCAAGCCGGACTTTTTTTTTTTTCTTCTTTTAAAAGTGTGCAGTGCGTGTCTGTGGGAGACCGGGGCGAGCATATGTTGTCTGGTGCCGCTGTAGAGGCAGTGCAAAGAGATTGCAGCACCATCTGCTGGCAGAAAGACAGTCAAAGTAAAGAATGAAAGTTTTGAGAGAGCTTGGCAGAAAGATCGGTCTATAGAGTGTTTCAGTTTCAATACCCACGTGGATCTCTTCTCGTACTGCCTCATGGTTCAGTTTAGTGCTTTTGATAAAAACACTTAAACCATGACAGAATAAGGATGACCCAGACAGCAGGAACAAGCTCTGTGTGTCAGCATCATAATTCAGCTTCAGAGGTAAAAGTTCACGGAGGCCTCTTCCTCAAATCACATTCATAACTCTGAGCACGAGACATATAAACAACCGTTTTGCTTCTTGCCCTCATTTCCTTCAGTGGATCCCGTGGACAACTAATAACGACTTAATCAGCCTGATTGCACATTCATCACTGTGATCTGTTTCTTTTCTGCAGCTGACGAGGGAGAGCATGTTTTACTTGGGAAATGAAATATTTGGTGACCTGTTGCTTTTGCCCTTCCACTGGAGGCAGAGGCCCTACAGCTGAGTAAACAGCAGGGCTGTGTGGTGGACAGGTAACAACTGTGGCCCGATCTGCTCAGCACTGACCAATAAAACCATTGTTACCCTGGAAACTGGGATAAGTTAAAACAAAGTATGGATTTTTTTTCTCTTCCTCTTTCTTTCTTCTCTCTAATAAATACAATATTATTGTGTCCAATTCAGTTATACTTTTCTGCTCTTCTCTTGAAGTAAACAGGCCGGATTCAATCAAATATAAGCGGCAGAATAGAAATGTGTAATTAACTTCTTGCTCAAAATGTTTGTACTACAAAAAATAATCGTTTTAAGTTTAACAATAAACATTTTTTACAGTCTTATCTTTGGTTAATTACAGAACGGAAATATGTCAAGATGTAGAGAAAGCCGACACATTACAGCTATAAAGAAGACAGAGCCTAAAACAAGATAAGACAATGTTTTCTTTGATAAAAGTAGAGCCATCTTTGGGCGTTTGAGCTGCTCTCATCTCTGAATTTAATTCAAGCCTCAGTCGTAACCTTACCCCTTCCTTAGCAATGGACTTTGTGAGATAAGGCGCAGTTTTTGTTTCTATAAGTCAGTGATCTGTCTGCGATATTCCTGATGCGGTCAATGAATGGAGACATTTGTTCTACTAGAGTGCAAAGTCCCACCGCAGTGAGAGACGTCCAGAACGATGAAGAGATTCTCCCATAGTCCTCCTCAGTAAACCCACATCTCATACGCCGCAGCCAAAGAACTTCAAGGAGAATTAAGATCTTTACTCTGGGCCTATTCAGCGGACTTCAAAGACTGATATGAAAACCAGCAAGACCAGAGGGCTCAGGAGATGTTGGGAAAATGAAGAGAATCAATATCTTTGAGAGGAAAGTGGGGGAATTATGTAAATGTATTATTCAAAGCTTCCAAGATGTCTCAATATTTTTTTTTATTCCTGCAGTAACATCCAACAAATAACTTATTGACAACTCCTCAGAGATTTGCAAAGATCAGATGCTGTAGCGATGTTTGTATTACTGAGTCATTTACAGAGGTCATTTATGAGGCTGTGAATAGAGAAGCCATCGGAGGCATTGATGCATGTTGATCCTGGTGGCTGATGCCATGCTTCTGCAATACACCCCCTTACAATCAGGAGGGCAGAGTTAGGTATTAAAAACAACCAAGCTCCAATGTTTATCACAACCTGTACATGTAACACCTCAAAGCAGATCTGGTGTGTGAATGATCATCATGCTTATGAAGCACCTGTTTGAAAACCACTGGCTGTTTTCATTGTTACGTTCAAACATCTAAAAGATGCAGACTGTTTGCACTGTTAAAAACACTAAAAGTAAAACTCCTTATGATTAAATCTTGAGCGTCTGTGCACTTATAGAAGTTGAGGACAGATGAAGATAGATTGGTTGTGCCTGATCAAGGTCTATTGAATTCTGAGCTCTGAGCCATCCTCAAATGACCAGTCAGCACTAATGCATCCATATTGTGTCTATAAGTGTGAATTGATTTATATTGCTGCAAAGCATCCCCAAGACATTGAAAGAGCACCATTGGATCCCAATACCAATTATATATGTTTGTTTCTGGGGAAATGGCCACTCAGTACATCGGATCAATGTGGACATCAAAGGTCAGAGCAATACATTTCTGCTGAAAAGTTAGCGTGCCATCAGGCAGCTCGTCTGTCGGCCACCAACCTCCTCCGGACTGGAAGTGAGGTGCAATAAAGACAGAGTCACATAGGCAATGGTTTCTAGCACGCGCGATACTCCTTTGCTAGTTTCTAACTGAGAGCAGAGAGTGTAATCAGTTTGCAAAGGTCTGCTAAAGGCAACTCATACTGTAAATATAATGGTAGAATAAACATGCTAAATGAGGTAACGTCTTAGCCTGGCTTGAGTGGGAGGACTTTATATTGAGCATGGGCAGCCTCAGTACTCTTACACACACACTCCTCTAAACTAAGAGAACTATAATCCACCCCATAGGAGCAGAGCCTATCGATATTCATATGCAAATCTAACTAAAGACCATATTAATTGCCTGGGCCCGAGTGCTGCTGAAACCAACACCTGGCAGCCGGCAGAGAGGATTTCCTTATGCAAGCATGCCTTATAGATTGTTGCTTTTTTTCCCCTTTTACTGCTCAGGCCTCTGAGGACCTTTTGAATCCATATTAATTTCCTCTCTGGCAGTTATGTGGGCAGGGTATGAACTGTGCTATTTCACTTTTAATCTGTCAGTAATTTAGTAATGTGTAAACTAATTATGCGGCAATATTAATGTAATTGGTTCTGGGAGCTGTTCAAAAAAATCAATGTGTTTGCAGAGAATGCCGTAAATTGCATCGGGTTATTATAATCATGTGTCAAGTGCTGATTATGTTATGAAACTAAAAAGTGGATGTCAGCCACAGGTCAATACAGCGCGGCTCCATAAAATCCATGCCTCTCCATTCATTAATGTGAAAGGAGTCAGTGAGCACCGTCTCTGCTTCCTCCCCTGCTCCCACCACTTACACATCAACTTCCTGTATTTATGACAGAGGAAGGCGAGAGGTTTATAACTCAGCATATAATACATAACACAAAACAGACAAACATGCATGTTTACAAACTTGCAATTTATCTATTAAATTATGTGATTTCATAGGCATCAAGTTTGTGTGATATTTCAAAGTAAAATGGGAATTAAAGTCTGTTTGCATTGTGATATATTGTCTACAATTCAAGCAATACAGAAAATAAAGCAAGCTGCAAGAGCAAAATATTAGGAGAAAAGAGTGACTTATTGTGAGACTTAGTGAGTTATTAAAGGGATCAAAGACAAAATATGTGTTGCACTTTAAATGTAAAAATGAAACATTGAACAATTGAAACATTGAACCTGAATAGGCAGAGGCTGATTGTGTCTGATGTTTATATCCAAAGGGAACTCACAAGTGAGTGATAAAGTCGAGTCAAAGAATTACTTCTGGACTGCCAAATTCACTGGGTCATAAAGTCCCAGATGACACACAAGTTCCCATTATATGAAAAGGCTAAGATAATGAGGAAATCAGTTCCTATAAACAGAAGAAACAAGACAGTTAAAAAGTTTACACTAATGGAAATGGATTGTGATACACTTAAACATGATACTTTGTCGTTTGAGGGGACTGGCACAGAATAGTGTGCGACTGAACGACGTCTTAATGCAACAGCGAGTGAGCCGATTCACCACCTCTGGTAGCAATTAGAGCTGTCAGCGGTTATGATTGATGGCCTTTGTTTACAGTGTTTAAAAGGGGAGACAGATTTCAAAACATCATTTTGTAGTACACATAAATAATTGGGTTTAACTTGAACGTTAATCTGGAGTAAAGACTTTAGCATTCGTACCACAAGGTTCAATAATCAAACAGCAATAACATTTCCCATCTTTACCATGAAATTATGTCCGCTTTATATACCCGCTCATACATCTTAACTTGACAGGTTTCAGCCGACTGTGACGATTACTGGAGGTAAATACAATGCTCATGTCGGACTGTACATCCTCATCAAGGGAGTGGTTTGGACTTTCCCCAAATGAAAATGATTGAAGTGAAACATCTTGAAAATAGAGTGAATGCATTTTTAACTGCCAGCATTACGTAATCTAAGGAGAGTTTGAATGATTTCAAATAGGGTGACCAAACAGGAGAATTGAAGTTACTATTTAAAAGAAATCTGTGCAAATCTACTTTAATTCTGAGTTAGTCTCACTTTCAGGAAGTGTTGCTTTGAAAAATATCAGCAGGCAACTTTTTTCTTTTCCCTTTACAAAAACAAACCAACTGTTTGTGAAATGTCTGCCTCCCCGTCTGATACGTCTCAGAGCTGTTTGGCTGACACCAGAGTCAATGAGTCGATTGAAGCTTGTATTCCACAGAGAAGGCCTTTAGAGGAGACTCAGGCCCATACTGTGAACAAGGAGAGCATCTTTCTGTGACTCCAGCAGAGGGTTTGTGTTGTTCTATAGCTGGCAAACAATCTTTGGTTCCCAACCCCCAACCATCCCCCATTTCTGTCTTTATTTCTTCATCCTACTCTCTCTCTTAGACTGCTATCCTGTCTGTCCTGAATGCTCGACCTAAAGACGAGTAATAAGAGTTTTGTTTTGCTGTTATGTATATGCATATAAAAAAAATCAAGGAAAATTGAATATGAAACTATTTATTGATCTCCTAAAGTAATGACAGTGAGAAACTTCCACTAAATGGAAATAGCTGTAAGCATATTAAAATGTGATTACTTGCGCTTTCACATAAACTCAAGTTTATTTTCAAAAATGTAATGGAACTTTTTATTATTTACAGATATATGTATTTATTATTAAGATAACACAATATGCATATAGGGCATGCATATCGATTTTGATAATCGATTAATCTGTTGATTATTTTTACGGTATACTGTCCTCTGCTGCTTTATCAGTGGCCCGGCTATGGGCCCATCACAAAACAGAGAGGAGAAAAAATAGTCGGTATTTCAGTCCGTTACGTTTGTATTTAAAGAAAGTGTTAGAAAGCGCAATTGTGCGTGTGTCCGTGTAAACGTACACTAATCTACCGGACACATCATCAGCATTGCACAACAAACGGATACTCCTCATTGAAAAATAACTAATGTTTATCCCAAAGGAGACCGGAGACAGCGTAACTTCCTGTAATTCATCACGTGAGCTACACAAGCGGCGGCATTGGCTGGTTGCCCCCAGTGACGTTTTCACAGCACATGCCGTGCATGATAACAAAGACCCAACTAATCGAAGATGAAATTCGTTGCCAACTATTTTAATCATCGATTTAATCAATTATTTGTCGCAGACCTACATGCATATAGTATATCTTATATTACAAACAAACTTCGACACACAGTATGACCACAATGAACATATCCTATATTGCAAAAAGCAATGCCTGAATTTTAGAGCCAAGCATCACAAGTGATATGTTCACTTTCATCATCATTATTTTTTGTTTTTAACAGTGGTGTTGGATCCTGGTGCTCCTCTCTGGTCCAAAGTGGCTGACTTCGGGTTAGCCAGGACTACTGAAACATCTTTTCACTCCCAAATCACACTAAACCTCTCTCCTGTTTAACAAATTGCCTGAACCACAGAATTCCTTGTCTGGGGAAGGCTTGATCAAGCTTTGAAGTCTGCAGGTCAGTGTAAGGCCAGCATTTGAAGTCACGGCTGAGGTTGGACTAAGCTCATTTTCTCTGGTGAAGGCACAAGACTAAAGCGCAAGCAAAGACGCTGCAAAAGTACACTTTCCATTTCATAAATAAAGCTTGACTCAAATTCATCAAAATCTCTGTGATAGATAGTTGTGGTTTTATGCAGGCCAGAAATCCACTTCACTTTTTGTTGATCACCTGACAAAGTAAATCAAGAAGGAGGAATGAGCGATGAAGGGCCACTCATTTTACAGTTGTGTAGAAAGCTAAAATATTTCACTACAACAAAAAACACACATCAGTTCTTAAACATGGTGAGAAAAGTGTCTTGTGATTAACATGATTGCATCAGACCAAATGTGTTATAAAATAAAAACCACATCTCAAGGCTGAGTTTCTATTATGTTTTAATGGCTTAATGAAATCTGTCATTACTTCAATTTAATAAACCTTTACTCAGGATTGGTTCATTTATGAATGGACCATTTGTATTGCAACTCATTCACAGCTGCAGCCCACACACAAGGGAGTGTTTTCATATCTTACAATGACACATGTGCTGTAGCCACCCAAGGCAAAGGTTGCCCAAGACATCTCCTCTCTCAGTGGTTGCTGGGTATGTGGCGCTCAGTTTCAGGGTGAATGATTTGCTTATGGCAGAGCTGGTCAAGCAGGGAATGAATTGCGAGAGCTAAGGTCACAGGCAGATGATGAGGCCAATTAATCTTGCTTTGCACTCCACTCGCTAATTATTTGCTTCCGTAATTATGCCCCTAATACCACCCCACCCTCCTGAACCGATGCAGCCAGTCTCGACCTCCTGCCTGTAGCTACAGAAACAGCCCATAAATTTGTTTTTATGGTGCACGTGGTGGCAAGAAATGGAATCAACATAACTATATTTGTGACAGCTGCGTCGGAAAAAGTGAAATATCACTCGACACCCCCCCTGACCCAGCAGCCTCCTGCTCGTGTTGGCTAGAACGAAGTGTTTAAAAAGCTCCTCTTCGCACCGCTTCCCTTACAGCAGGAAGTCACACGGAAAAGTGGAAGGAGGTAAAGGATGGAGGGAGGGGAATCATTAAGTGACTCATTAATTCTGAATAATCACTCTTTCTGACACTTTTCTGACACTTCCTCTGTCTGGTTCTTACTTTTAACAAGCCCGCCTGTATGAGCCTGGCAGGGACGGCGGCAGTAAGCAGCAGCTTCAGATGGCGGTGATGGTCGGGTACTCAAAACTAGAGAAGCGAGACAGAGACAGGCAGTCACAGAGCCGGGGGGGGATAAGGAACGGTGGATAGTATGAGAAGACAGCCTGAAGACCCCAGGGCTCAAACAGAGCTAGATTTACCCTTATGTGTTAGTCTGGAGGAGCCATGGTCATTGATCGAGGCTGGAGAGCCATGGAAGCCGCCATTTAGGCTGGAGCAATACAACTGTGCTGGTATTGATTGATGAGGGTGGCCCTGTTAATATTATTTATGGAAGGGGGGCTACAGAGCTCTCTGGCAGAGTAAGACCCCCCATAATAAGTGGTAATTGATGGCATGGGAGGCCAAGGCTCCCTCACCCTGCCTTCCCCCTACTCACTGACCCCAGCCCTGTGAAAGTCAGATGGATTGCCTCTAACACAGTTATGATTGATATTATCAGATTACATAACCCGCTACAGAAGCCTTGTGGGCCCACTCAAGTGGGCACATTGATTTTTGATTAGGACGCCACTCAACACATCCAGGAAGGAGTTGGGAGAATATATCCTGCAGATCGGGCCACTTCTCAAGATTTCTGAAGGGATGTGTTCCGATGTATCAGTGGCTTCACAAGAGTGCACATTAATATGAATCATGGGCGATCGTGTGACAATGACTTCAACAGTAACGTTGCTCTCATTCCAAAGAGAAGCACATTTTTATCACAGCGATCATTGCATTCAGACCATGCTAGACTTGGACTATGCTGTATTAATCTGTCAGATAAATCAGTAGTGCTTTCGGGAGATTGCTACACTTAGTTTCCAAACTGTTTTTATAACTGTTGGAACTTGCTTGCATACCATTTGTGTTTTTACCACAATCAAACTGAAACCTTTCCTTGGGCAGGAACATCAGTGCCTAAAAATCACAAGAAGGCCTTACTGATAATACCAATATGTTTGAATGCACTCAAACAATAATTTAAAGAGATGAAAAGAAGTTTTATCTGTGAACAATGCCTGCTATAGAATTGAGCATACATTCTTTAACAATATAAGCCTGGCTTCAGAAAATGGTTGGCAGGTTTCTTAAAGTACCTGAGGAGTAAAAGGCTCGACTGTTGTGTGACTTAGTTTGGAGTGCACCCCCCTCCCTCAAGAAGACTCGCTAAATTACGGCGAACAGATGGACAGCATCCAGCAGGTCTCAATGGCGTTCTGTGAGTCCGACGCAATTTTCACCTGCGGCTTGCAGGAGGATGAAATCAAAATATGTATATAAAAAACATATTAGCGTTTCCCTGGAGGCTTGCCACAGTTTTATACATGCACGTGGTTTTAAGGTGGAGGGCATCTGTGTACCTGAGAATGTGTGATGCAGGCTGTGATTAATGTCTCCTCATGACTTTTTTGACGTCTCAGGTGTAATGGCTCCTTATTTTAGAAATAGCAAATTATCTTTTCATTTCACTTAAGAATTTTGTCGTTGACATTTTTCTTGACTAACAGGGTCATATTCAGTTTGCATGAGAGCTGCCGGGTACGTGGAAAGATAGAAAGGTTTGTGGAGAACGGAGAGCTTGTTTTATTGACATTCATTTTTGGTTTGATGGCGTTTTAATACAGACAGCAAAGACGATCAGTGTGAACTGTGTGAAGTGACCTCTGGCTGACCAGAGGAGAGGGAACAAGGCTGGAGTTATGTAGCTAGGAAACACATCTTGACGTCGGGGCTGAGGTTCAGCATGAACAGGTCTGTTTGTTCAAAACCTCAATATTTCCAGATTCTACATGGGTGACGTAAAATGAAAACACAAGGTAAAAAAAAGGTTAGTTTAAAGAAATGCTTGATCTCAACAAACTTTTACTCTTCAGCTCAATATAAAAAAGGTGAAAAGCAACAGAATGGAAAAAATATACACATTTTAAATTGGATATCATTAAGCAGGAGGTAGTGTGTTGTTCAAAGAGAATTGTATCTGTATGTTATGGAAGACTGCACAGAAGTTTTGAATCATTTATGAGATATTATTCCTAGTTATTCCCTGCAGATGGTTGATACAATAAGCAGAGTGCTGACAGTGTGTGCGCCGTCTCATTTACTGTATAAAGCGAGGACTGTAGCTGAGGGATGATAAGAACCCCTGCCTGTACTGTTTTGCATTTGGTCAATAACTTTAAAGATAAATGAGAACAGACTAGTAAATATGATAATAAGAAATTGTTCCTCCTGCGCACTTCCCTCGTTGTTTTATTGCATGTGTGGGCAATCTTCCAGATAGAGTTGAATTGATTTGTTTAATGATCTTCAATCCCTCCAATGCTTTCCCCTCATTTTCTAACAGCCTGCCTCTAACCCCTCAGCATCTAGCGCCCTAACCCCCTGCCTCTTTATCCCACCCTCACCCTCATCAGCACAGAGTAAAGCTGTGAATATGAACATTATGAGCTTTGGGTTCAAAACTTAATGGTTCACAAATCAGCCGCTATGGATTTTCTGCTACTCCGATCAATAGCTGCTGGAAGGGGGTCATGATTTCCAGCTTTCAGATATACTCCTTCTCCTAATTCATATCAGCGACTTAAAACTCCTGGTGGTGAGTTGGAATAAAATTATACAAAATACAGAAGTTTCAGGTTAAACTTTATTATTAATTTTCACAACGTGAAATATGGTAATGCGCTTTAAAACATGCACATGTGCGTGCACCATCTTCTTTACAGTACTCCCTGTAATACTTCAAGTCAGACAATGCTACATTTGCAAACAGTCTTGGACGTTGACTACTGTATGTTTCATTTCAACATAGGGTTCTTCTTGCTACAGACATATGGAGCATCAGTGAGTTTGCAGACAGAATCATTTCATGTTCTGAGAGGCAGAGAGGATCCAGAGAATTAATTTTGGGTGCAATGTGCTGTGCAGCAACACTCACAACTACTTCCACTATACAGTGACATCTACTATCAGAACAGTTAGTGATAAAACTCAACTATATCCTGCAATCCTTGCCATGAGTGTGTGAGCATGACCAAACTGTTCCCAGCATGACTTGGAGGCCTTGTCCTCACAGGAGACCTCTACATGATAGCCAACCGGCAAAGAGAAACACAGAGCCGTTCACTGCAGGACAGCCTCACATGATTAATGACCTCAAATTAGGGCCTGGATGGCAGGTTTCATGGGTTCCTACTGCCCACACCACCCCCAACCAATGATAAACTCTCTAAGGCATGCCTCAGCAGCTTAACTACATCAACAACATCCCAAATTCAGACGCTCTGCAGTATAGATAGGACAGGGCCCAGCATTACTCTTCTCTCCTTTACATCTGTAGGATGATATCCAGATTTAAACTGCTACATATTAGGGATAGACCGATTATCGGCCGGGCCAATTATCGGCGCCGATATTCGGCATTTTGACGCATATCGGCATCCGCCTTTTTTATTTATTTTTATTTATTTATTTCTTTCTTTCTTTCTTTCTTTTTTAATCCGACGGCTGATAAGAGATCAATTTAAAACTGGGTTATTTTGGCTCTGATGCATATGCTTAAAGGCATTTAAACAAAGTTAAGTGTTGGAGTTTGTATTATTCAAAATTTTGACGCCAATATTTTCACTTTTACTGCAAATGAATATCGGCTTCAAATTGGCTACTAATAATCGGTATCGGTATCGGCCCTGAAAAAACCATATCGGTCTATTGAATGTGTATTTTAGGTCCTTCTCTCTTTGCAAAGTCATCGCCACAGACAGCTTAAGTGAGCTACCAAGTTGTGGGTGGGATTGTGCATGGTCCGCACTGTTGGACTGTTGTTGTTACTTGAAGGACTCTGCCCATGCTTATGGTTTATTTTTGCAAACAGCATTCGAAGGTCTCGTTCCTCTTTTTACTATTGTGTTGTTTAAGTGATAATGACTGATGCGGTCAAAATAAAAAGCTGGCATGAACGTGAATGTATGGATGTAGAAACCCTGCTCTAGAATTTTAAGGAGCCACATATCAGTCAGTCTTAATGAGTATTGTATTCTGTTCCATGAGCAGCTTCCATTTGGGCAACATGCTGCCTGCTGGAATCAGCACAGTCTTGGAAGAACCACTTCTGTTCATGGAGTTTTGACTCTTACTTAGTCCTACAAAACCACTCTGTTATTAAGGCCTGGAAAAGGTTTCATTGGGTGGGGGAATGGAAAAAAAAAAATCTGAAAACAATTATATACAAACCGCGTTTGTACTTAGAGGAGTGGCTGTTGTATTACAATACCAGACGACCTATGGGATGCCACGGAAGTACCATTAAAAAGAGAAAGGATGCATGAACAGCTGTTTTCTGTGACGGCTCACACTGCTTTCCATGATTTCCCTCTGTAAGACTGGGTCAGGATTACCACAACATCCCCCCCGGCAGCCTGCTTAACTTCTTCCTCACATGGCGCACATATGACCGAGCAGACTTTATGTACTACATACGCCTGTGTTTCAAGAGACAGAGATATGTGGAAGAAGAGATAAGCCGTGATTGTGTTATTGGAGGAGGTACCTTATAATTCCACATGATCACTTTTTCCACAGACAGAAAGAGAGTGGAAAGACAAAGATTTGGGAAAAGACAGACATAAAAAAAAAAAGCAGCCAAGTAAAAAACCAAAGGGAGAGAAAGAGAGATAGAGTACGAGAGCAAGAGAGAGACTGCTGGAAGAATGTGATTAAGTCTGTTTATGGAGTCCTATCACTGACACACTAGAGCAGGACCACCTGCAGTCTGGAAGTCATTACGCTAGGGTCACGGGATATCCTACATGTAAACTCTGAGTCACTTCACCTCAAATTGGGTGTAAAGATCCCATTTCCTCCCATCGACAAACTGAACCACCTGCAGGGTGATAGGATGTGATGTCGTTGAGGTCTATAGCCTCCATCGCTATTCTATCATACGGCTACAATAGGGGGGGCTGTGAGCAAATCGCATTGGTTGGAGATGTTGCTTGGTCACATAGAGTAAATAAACTTACATTTAATTAACCATGTAGCATCTACACTTAGGAATCCTCCAACAATATAACAGATGAAATGCTCCATAATGTCAGGAATCTTACTACTATCTATTCTCTCGCCGGTAAGGTCCACTGTAAAACTGCTTCTCCAGTCTAAGTGATTGGCAAAGTCTGCAAAGCTTTTGATGGTGGAATTTTTCCATTATAACTGTATATATATTTTTAAGTTCATGTCAACGTCTCTCCACATAGAGATCCAGGCGTCTCCAAAATGACAACACCATTTGCTGTTACTTAGGTACCATAGGCCTCACCTTCCATCACTATAGAAAACATGCCACCTGACAAACAAAGCCTAAACAAATTCAGAACTCTTTGGACTTGCATTTGGAAACAAAAGAGAATATATCAAACAAAGAAGCAAAAATAAAATCTAAGTGATTTTAGGTGAAAAGTCAGTCATTCTAACGACCTTACAGAGATAAACCTGAACCGGAAGCTTCCGTTGGCTTTACAGGAGCTTTGCTCATTGTTTAGCTGTCCAACCATCACATTTTACTGTTTTGGTTCACCGTCACAGCTTTCACTGCTGTATTTTTGCAACAAAGAATCAGGCAGGTTTAAAATATAGGCCAATCCAAAAATGTTGATATTTTATGTTCACAATTTGCTTTCACTGGCCCCAGGAACCAAAAAATAAATATATATATATTTTGCTTTCAAGATGGTTTCAACCATCTTAATGTTGTTGAATGCTTTTAAAAGTTTTGACTGAATGCTCTTAAAAACAATGCCAAAGTTTTCTCTTTTGCAAAGTGTAAGCTCAAAATGATTCAGCGTTGCAATTCGCCTAAACTAAACTGTAAAAGAAAGCACAACATTTCTTATTAATTTGTAACTATTAAAAACAGGCCATTCTTTATTGGATCCCTGTGTAATAAGTAATGCTGCTTAATTAATCTCAGGCTTAAAGCTGTATTTAAATTAAATATTACAACAAAAGCTGACACGGGCCTGCATTAGGCTACCTCTCATTCTGGAAAAAAAGAATAGTAAAGTGACACTTTACCAATTGGCTGACAATAAACAAAAGGGAAACACAGCCTCATATTTGTTGTGTACACTTTTCTCCCGTCTCGTGACTGGAAGGCAGATGAGCTGATGGTGTGCTGAATTAGATTGATGCATCCCCTCCGTCTGACAGCTCTGAATCATGGCTCTCGCCACACACACCACCAGCAGCTCTGGAATGTCTGATAAAATGATATTAATTCCACACATTAATGAGATTAATGAATCAGTGCAGCTCAAAGTAGAGAAACCAGCTTTTCTTTTTGTCTGGCCCTGAAATAATAACACAAAGGTAATTATAGTGCATCCATCAATCTGCTGCCGGACAGTCTAATTATCTGGGCATTTCTGAAGTGCTCTCACTTCTTCACACCCATTTGTATTGTGTGATATGTTATTTTTTCATTAATGGAGAGCTCATCTGTGGCTCCTCCTGCATGTAACAGTGACTGCCTGTCAGCGGCTGCAGGAGCTATGATTGAGAGTTGAGGATGCGGAGATTGAGAGATCCAAAATTTCCATGATGGATGAAGATGTCATACTGCTAAGAGGTACACATCATCGCCTCATCGTGCATCTTGACAAAGTAGTCTTATCCTCCAAAAGGAATAATGAGGATGCTGACAGCACATCCACTATAATCAATGGCTTTCAAATGAATAATCAACTTTACTAATTGAACACAGGATTTCTTCTAGGATTTAGTCTCTTACTTATTTAGTCTCCTACTCCAGCCTAATCCTGAGTTTGTCTTGCAGCAATGGCATTGCTTTGTCTGCAAATCATGTTGCACAGCAGACAACAAGTTTAGTTTTTATTGGTTTATATATTTTATATAACTGTGTCTTTAGACCAGATAGACCAGCTGAACATTGGAAAGTAAACCTGGATATTAAAAAAGGGTTAACAGAAGTCAATGTGTAATGCATCTACATCCGCATTTTGCAGTTATATTTGTGTATTTCTCTTAAAGTTGTGCATCAATGCTCAGCATATAAAGGAACCCTCAACCCCTCCTTGTCTTTGTACAAGCAGCTGCATAAACCCCAACAAAAATTCAACCTTCCTCAAACAAACTCTTCAGCTCCATCATCTGGACTGTAATGGATTTCCAAAACAATAATAATTACGTGAGCTGACCGGAGCGGAACAAGGTTTGGCTCGGTCTGCCCTCCATCCCCACTAATTGTGAATCATACAGAGGGCCACTTCCTGGAGCTTCCTCACTAATGGTTACAGACAATTGACATTTCAGAGCAAATAAAATGTCCCCCAGCTGTCTAAGTAACTGGACTTACCCCCCTCCCTTTTTTTTATAACAACAGCAGGAAACCATGAACCCATCCTTCCACTAGTGTCACCCAAAGACTCAAAACCTACAGTTGATATCCGTTACTCTGGGTGAGTATATGTTCCACTACACCTGAACAAGCTATAACATAAAGTACGTCTGTATCTTTTAAACCTCCTGTTTAAGGAGGATAGCGCAGTCCCGAGTTTCCATTAGCTCAAAAAATGAATCGACAAATGCCTTTTAAAGTCTTTATACACCAAGCACGCCACAAATCATTTGACAGGCAATGTTATGATGTGTCTCCTGTCTCGGGGAAGGGACTGGCTCGAGGGCAGAGTCACCCGGTCTGATAAACACTCCCTTAGCTCTCTATAGCCATAGCCTAGGGGGGAGTGAATGGGAAAATGTACAAGCTGTGCTTGGGTTACAGCTGTGGAGTCAACCACAGACAGGTTAATGGTAAAATCATAGAGTTGCCTCAACTTTAATTTCAATAAACTCATTAAAATTTGAGACAAGTCATTCCAGTTGCTTCAAGTGTCTTGTAAATGGCTCATAAATGTCTATTTCTTTTTATAAACACTGGGGTCAGTTACTTATAATGCCTGGCAGAGGGACACTTACTTAGAAGTGGTTCTCGTCTCTGTTTTTGCATCGAGGCAGCACAGATGACAGTAAAATAAACAAAAGGAAAGAGTGTAAAACAAGACACAGACCTCATCCTGCCAATGTCAAAGTGGCCCTTACATGTACACCCCCACACAACATGATTCATCACAAATATATTGTCTCTCATCTCTGGCCTCCTTTCCAACTACCTAAAGCATTTATGCTCATCAAGGCCTTATTGATACTAGGGATGAGGACGAATAATCGGGTACCTGCGCATGTGTTGTTTTCGGCTAAAGTAGTTTAACTCGGTTAGCTTGCATGCACCATGTCAGCTGTGACCAGGAAATGTGATGTCTGGAAGTACTCTGACAAAAAAGACGATGATAACGTGCTGGGCAAGATATGTGGTGTTAAACTTGTATCATAGAAATACTAGTTGGATGCTTAACCACACACGCTCAAAGCACAAGGAGGAGACAGACAACAGGCCGTCTCGCATCACATCATCTGCTAGCCCTGTTAGCGCACGTTGTTGTGATGATACCAGAGCGGAGAAGATTAGCCTGCTAATAACAAAAATGGTGACTGGAGATATGCTCCCATTAAGTGTTGTGGAAGGAGAAGGCTTCTGTGAGCTGAGCTGAGCCGGAGTACAAGCCACCATCACGCCGGACAACAGCTACGAGTGGAAAAAATTTGAGTTACGTGTGAAGCAACAGAACAGAAGTCCAAACAGTCCGCTACCGCTGTGACGTTTGACAACAGAATGTTACAACAACGTTAATTGAAGGGCCTGTTAAGGTTATTTACATTAATGCAAAAGTGTTCGAAAGAAATGTTCTTACAGGCATACTATTTCCGAGCCGGTAGGTCCGTGTCTGTCGTATGTTTCTTTTTAACGGTAAAAATATATATAATTTGCAAGTACTCGATTACTCGTTCATAAGGTAATAAGATTACTTGAATATTAAGATTACTGGAAATGCCCATTCCTGATCGATGCCAGTGAGCTGTGTGACACCAAGTCAAAACAACAGGTCACAAGATATCCTCACATGACGCATCATCTATGTTGATGTTTAAAAACGATATAAGATAATGGACAGCAAAACTTTTTAATGTTTTTAAGGATTACATTTGCATTCATGATACAAAAATATAAGAAAAAATATTCTAATCTAGTCCATAAAAAATAATATGTGGATAAATCAGACGTTACCCATTGGCAGACTTCATCATCCAAATTAAATTAATTCAAATGCAGAAGGTTTTAAGACACACACACACACACACACACACACACACACACACACACACACACAACAACACAGCTTTAGTGACAGATCCAAAACGTCCCCTGTGAGCGTCACATAAACCTCATCTGTACTGTGTCAAGGGACTTGCTTCCTTTACTCCACCATGAGGAATGCTCCTCCTCCGAGACTATAGCATCTTTAAGTTGAGTTATTTGCTGCAGTGTCTGATAGATCACCTCCCGAGCTTGACTTGTGTGGTTTGAGGCGATTTCATTTTCCAACCCCTCTCAAAAGTTATCTAAATGGATTGTACAATAATCCGCCGTGCCCTGAAACCACACAGAAAATAATTATTCTGTGTTCAAATGTTTGACAGCAAAAATTAGTAACAATCACCAGGAGAGCAGGTGTTTTTCTTTCTCCTTCTCCCCTCCCTCCCCGAGTGCCCGCAGCAGAAAAGGTTGTGTACAAGGCTAGTATTGATTCTGAAACCATTTGACAAAGAATAAATAAGACGGGAGAGAAGGGAGGCCTTAGCCATGAGCTTTTTGATCAATCAACATGTCACAGCTGGAACTAAATTCAATTCTTATTTATCAAAATCCCCTGCTTGGTTAGAATGCTATGCAACGATGCTCTGCAGCAGCCCTTAATAGTCGTTCGAGCCACAACCATCACTGTCACAGGCATAGATTTCATGACGGAAATACTTTAGTGTGAAATCTTTATCATGCGAAGACGATAAATTCATTTGAATTGCATGAGGTCATGTATTCACAGAGATGTGATTGCCACCTTCAGAAACCCTGCAAACCTCTAGTGAGTTAAATAATATGCTATATAAAGTAAGACATGCAGTTGTTGCTGTTTAGGTTGAGGAAGAGCAGCGATTACTTGTCATCCCTGTGAATCTGTCACAAACCCAGTAATTTCTGACAGCTTCATGTATGTTCATAAAACATAGATCAGAGGTCAGGATCCAACCAGTGATTTTCACAACAATACAGCCTGATGAACGCTGAACACCCACAGCACCTCCACTCAAACACGCCTGATTAAAAAATCAATTTTCTGTCATCTGCCCATGAAGTCAGATAAAGCCTTTCTTGACTTGTGTTATTATTGAAGGAAAATGGGAGGAAAAAAGGTCACGTTTTTACAGCTGTTCAACAATCCACCCACTTATCCACCTTCGCTCCACCATATCCTTTCATTCACTTCAGCTCGACCCTCGCTGCACTCTTTGCCATTGGCACTGTAATATTTTGTTAAGTTCAAGGCAGGTACGGGATCGGGGTTAGAGGAGGGATGAAACCCACTTTGACAGGTCGGCCATCTATCACAAGGTTACACAGACAAACACATCTGCCGGCAATTTGAACTGTAAGAAGTAACCGAACAAACTGGAGGAGAATCACAGACATGGAGAGGATGTTTACAATCGACAGAGAGAGAAAGAAAGACAAAATACAAACTCTTCTCGTTGCCATTGACTCAAAACTGAGACATTTAAATAAAAAGAAAAAAACATGGTACAACTATGATTATGCTTAAAAACAGTCACATAAATCGACTGAGAGACATTAGTACAAAGGAAAATCTAGATAAATGCTGCTTTGATTGTAATAACAGGTTACTGCAATGGATAGGCAGTATCACATATCTCATAAAGATAACACATCCAAGTAGATTAAATAACCCTAACATACCTAACATACACAACTCAAAGCTTGACAGATCTTTATGATAATGCTTTGTTTCATAGGGATGTTCTATAGACTTGATAGAATTAGGTGAGCGAATTCTGCCAGAGCCCAGTGACAGGACGCGAGCAGAAGAAGGGGGCTCACAGGGAGGTTTAGTTTAGAGATACAAGTTAAAAAGCAAAAAGGGCTGTTTAATGGCTGTGTTTAAGCCTTTTCTAGGTAGTGTAACCTGAATAAGATGTGTTGCAAACTATACTATAATGTCTGATTAGGGATGAGGACCATAATTCTGGCGCAGCAGAAGAAGCCAGGGGGTGAGGAGGAAAAATATTGAGTCGATATTTCAGATAGATTTCATGGTTTGGAAATATTTATCTTGAAAATGGATTTAGCTAATATCTCCTCTTAGTCATGTGAAAATAAAAAACAGTTTGAGGGCGACTTCTCCAGTGACATATCTGTTTTAATACAGAGAAAACCATGAATGAAAGCTCCTTTCCTAACCTGCGAATAATTAATCTGAAAAGCTTATGACAATTAACAGTGTGCGATGCAATAAGAGCTTGGTGTTTTGACAGCTTAGATTTGGATTAAACCTGGTTTAATAGGATCATTTTTCTCACAAAAGGTACTCCTTCAAACCAGGGCAATCAATTATTATGAATTATACATGCACTGAATTAAGTGTCTAATGTCATTAATATGTCTCATTAGTTTGCATTGAGTGCGGGATATTTTTCCCCGTGTGACTCCTCCATCAAAAGAAGGAGGGAGGAGGGGGAGTAGGCAGGCAGGGGGAGAATAACAGTATTTGCATTGAGCAGAGGCGCCATTGTGTCAATGTCAAACAGAGTGTTTGTAATGCCTCTCTCTGCTGCTGGAAAGCATGAGCTTTATTCATTTCAAATATTTTCAGCGATGCATTAGTGTCAGGATGTGTCGGTTCCATTTCTCAGGGACGAGCAGAAAGCCTGACAGCCCGGGCGGATGTGTAAATACAACAGAAAACACTTAACTATGAGATCATCTGAACGGGGTTATTAATCTTGCTTTTTAAAGGGCCGAAGCGGCCTGACTCCATCTATGTCCCTCCTACCCTGGTGTTGCTATATTCTGAACCACAATATCCACAAGAAAAAACATATCCATTAAGGAGATGGATGTATTTTTGGGATGGTTGGAAAACAAAAGGAACACACACGTGTTGATTGGGTGGGTTATGGGTTAAGGGCACAAATACAATGGGCGTCTTTGTATGGATGGATACCACACAGGGCATAATGGCTGCTGCTGTAATCCACACATCTTACTGGCTGATGAGTGATTCTCACTCAGAGGAAGAGTGCAAAGAGAAGACTCAGAAGAACCACAGTGTTTTATTATATATCTGGGGGAAGTGTGTGTATTTTGATCTTTTTTACAGGACAAGCCTGCTTCACATTAATACAGTTATAAGCATTCACACTTGAGAAGTGACAAGCATACTATTGCATGGTATTTGTATTCCAGGTCATGTCCCTCACACAGAATTGGTCCAAGTCCTATTTATTCAAGGCACATCTTAAAACTCAAAACAGCCACTAAGCATGAATTACAACACATAAAGTACTGATTCCCCACATAAAAAAAGAGTGACAGTCACTAACATTGTAGACTGCTTATAAAAGATAATCTGCACATGATTTATCCCAAATTTATTCATAACAACTCACTGAGGTCATTCTCTGCAATTCCAGCACAAGCCACAGCATATATCGCCCATACTTATTCACAGCACTTACTTCTAGACCTGGAATAACTCGTGTGTCATTTCTGGTGAATGCAGGGGTGATGACATGTCACCGTTACAAGGCCACAAGCGATCAACAATCATTGCAACCCTTGTGCAGAGCATCAAAAATCTTTGATCAAACAGTAAATGTCCTCATGCGGATCCCTGGAGAGTCAATAGCCAGATGATCGCCAGAGTTGAAAGCTGCCAGAAATATAAATACAAAGCCTCGTGCTCTTATCCATTGATTTATTCCAATCTATTGGATAGTAAAAGGCAGACACAGGGCGGTCATGCTTTGGACATGAGGCTTCTTATAAGGAGACGCAGCAAACTTAGCCTTGTTGAATTCAATCCAGGTATACTTCAATTAATTAGAGCTAAATAAATTATGTGCAAGGAGCCTATTTAGAGGTTTTATTCTCAAGACATAAAAGCCATTAATTATCAGGGTCAATGTGAGGGAGGGAGATAACGGAGAGCGAGGGTGCATGAAAAACAGGTAGAATTCTAAGTGTCAATTAAACTGGAAAACTTTACCAATACATATAAAAAGGAAGTCAAAACGATGTATGCATGTTGCCATGTTTCTGACATCAGATAGAGTGCACAGCTGAAACAAACAAAAGACTACAACATTCCTGTGAAATTACTCTTCCTTGTTTTTGAGTGTCCAGGGAGGCAGGTGAAGTCTGCCCTTATTACCAATGTCAGAGATTCGATTAAGCACGAGGAAAGCAAATGATCCCAATGAACTAATGATTAATCCGGCAGGTCTATTTACTAATGTACCAGAATGCATTAGAGGCATAAGTTAATGGGGACAGGACATCAATTCAAATACAAATGAACCACATTTGCATTGGACGCTTATTGACTGGTGTAACAAAACGAATTACAAAAGGTAATCTACTTATAAACCTTTGAGACGGATGAAACATGATTCCCAACATATCTACAATCTAACTTGGGCCCAGTCTTGCCTCCGGAAATGACAGCATCGATACAAACAGATTGACTGGTCTGTCGTCACAATAAAACATCCGTTCAAATTAAAAGAGGCTAGAAATAATTAACCTGATTTCCAGTCAGTGCACAGAGACAACAGTTTGCTCTGACTGGTCAAGAGAACTTGTTCTACTTACTCTGTAAAGTTTAACATGTCAGAAGCCATTTTAGATTCATTCATTCATTCATGTTATAAATCAACGATTTTTGCTTGTGGACAGCAGAGTTGTGACTAAGTGCCACCCGCCCTATTAGAGGCAGAAATGTTCCCACACTCGTCTCTGCCAGGCAAAGAGGAGCAGTGTGGGGGATCGTCAGACCTGCCAGAGGCGACAGTGCTATGGCACTCCTGAAATGGCTCCAGCCAAGTCCACGGCCTTCCCTAGGGGCGAGTAAAAAAATAAAAAAATAAAAATACTCCTCCCGCTTTGTGGATGAAAGGCCCAGCCTAAATCCTCGCTTTGTTCTTGTACATAGATGAACATGAAAGCCCACTTCTGTGGATTGCTTCTCTCTGGGCCCTTGGGCACAGCGCTGGACCCGGAGCTCAGTCTTATCAATAATGCTTCGCTCTTAACTATGGGCTTAAACTGGTGGAAAATATTCCACAATTTGACGAAAATCTATCCATCCCCTCTTCCCAGCGGTAATGACACTTTTGCTAGCTTGTCTAATACCATCTAGTAAGTGATTTTTGTAAGGGGAGGAGGGGGGTTTAAAAAGAGAAAAGCAGCAGTTCTATTTGATGTTTCGATCTGGGATTGATCTCAGAGGAAAGACTCACATTCTGAAAGTGGGATTATTGGCTTCACTGGCTCTCCTCAGATGTCAAAGATCTTTGAACAGCCTTGTAAAGTGCACTACTTCCAGGCTGCCGCTGAACTGCTTATGAACTCATCAAAAGAGCACCTGTCTCCATATTAATGAGGCACCATGCACTTGACAAGGGTCCTCTTCCCACACATACCTGTCCCCTGGAGAACCTCACCACTTTTCCTGGAAACCGCAGAACAAAGGTGCTTCTCATTCTCGAGCTGGTGTCTCCTCTGATTCGCACTCAGGAGCAAACTCACCGGATCTTCTGAGGTGCCGAGTGCCACACTGAAAGCAGGAGGAATCAAAAACCATGATCAGAAAGACAGAAGTGCGGATATACTTCTGAAAACACATGCTACAAAATTGTTTCACATTCAGAGCTGGGACAATGTTCGGCTGCAAGCACGCGGCAGACTGCTAACTATACAGCAGTGTGTATGTCCATTCATTTAACAGGTTATACACTGTATTTACCAAAACTCCTGCGGTTGTAGAACAAAATGGAAAGCATGTTTTTCCACATTTTCTGTTGGGCTGCACTCGGACTGTTTAGGGTGTTAATCCTGTTAACATTGACAGGAATACTAACATGCTTTTTTTAAGTTTTACTTTGGGAAACGCCTGTCTAACACCAACCTGGAGGTTGTGAGAGTCTGTGGTGTGGGGGGTAGCGGCATGGCTGAACTGTAATTGATAATGTAAAGGCAGATGGGGGTCTCCAGGGAGACAGAAAGAATCCAAGCAGATGGCCAAATTGCTGCTTATTTATGTGGAGCAGAGGGCTCAGCCCCCTCGCCCACATGGTATGATGGATCATTATAGCTCTCTGTGCATAAACACCAATATGCTTTTAAATCTGGACGACAAAGCTGAAGAAAGCCAACAAGCAAAAGTGCCATATTTTAAAGCTGTTGTCAGGAGCATGGAGGGGGGCGGGGGGTCTGGTTATGGTAAACAACCTTTGCTACGATGAATCTAATTAAACACCTCCTTCACAATGTGGTAAGAGGTTTGTTCCATCTGTGCTGAACGCTGGTGTGTTAACAGATTCACCAGTTAAGGAGCGAACAGTAGCAACAGACATCTTTTCCATGGAGGACAAGTGCATACAGTGTGATCTAGGGATGCACGATATTGGATTTTTTACTGAAATCCTTAATGCCAATATTTTCCAACCCTGTTTTGCCGATTGCTGATTTCGATACCGATATATTAGGCACATTTTTTTCCCACCTAATTGCAGAGAACATCAAGTCTCCCCTGTGGTGGAGTTGATATCATGCCTACTCTTATTGTAGTGGCCCAACGGCAGATGCAGAAATAACATAATACAGTGTTTTTTAAAATATACACATCCACTGGGCAATACAAGAAAACCACTTAAACTTAGGCTATGTTCAAAATGCCATATTTATTTGTTTCTTTTCTTATCTTTTTTTTAGAGAATCGAGCATTTAGGCATAATTAAAGCGTTGTTTTATCAGCGGAAAATAGAAGCAGAAAATATCGGCAGAAAAATGACACATCTGCTGATATGTCATTTGCAAGCCATAATCTGCAGATACCGATAACGTGCCGATAATATCGTGCATCCCTAGTGTGATCTTTCCTCAGCAGCAGACATCTCAATAAGGAGTTAAAATAAAATGCACACACATACACACACACACACACACACACACACACACACACGTCCTTGTGTTAGTGGTCAGTGTGTTTTGATGACACGCACTGTCATTATCTTCGATCAGCTGTTCTTTGTGCAGACACAGACAGATTGGTTAATATGGTCGAGGCCCCTTTGATCCCACCGTGTCCCTGGGTTAACTCTATTAATGTCACCACACACAACCTATTTCATATTTACTAAGCCTGTTTCATCTCCCCGTGCAGTAATTGGTCTCCTAATGTGAGAGCACTGATGTGAAGGCCATCCATCGGACTGAAATTACAGAGCATTCTCTCTCTCCTTCTCATAAAGACACTTCAATACTAACCAGTTTTCCAGTGTTGGGGATTGTAGCTTTAAGCAACGGTTCTAAATCATTTGTACAAAGCTGTCCATCTTTGGCAACAAAAATCACATTAATAGAACAAAAACATCACAGAAAACTCAAAAGATTTAGCTGCTGAAGACAAAAGATTTAGCTGTTAGGTTAATAATAGGTACTGCACGGGAAAAATGCTAAAACTAAACGCTTGCAAATGTGTTTAGCTGTTTCTAATGTTTGTAAAATCTAATGTCAGTTGATAATCAAGTGTTATTCTGATCATTGGTTTATAAACTGATTACATTATATAATTTACTGTTTATTTTTTTAACATTCATAGAGAGGTGGTCATTTCTGTTTAAGATTCGTAAAAGCAAACAAAACTGGAAACCGGAAAGCTATCATTCGTTGAGTAAAAATGTTTGATGAGACGGTCATTTGAGGAGGAAAACTGCCCACAGAAAAGGAGGGTAAATGTGTCATTAAGAGGGGAATGTATAACGCCTCCTTGGGCCTCACATATTTTACCTTCCAGAGTAACACCAGCGAATATTAATATTTGCTTTTCATTTCAGGTAGCAGTGCTGCACTGTTCAGGGCCAGTGAAAGAGGGAGGAGAGCCTATGTGTGGCAAATGTGGCCTTCAGACAGGATATTATGCTGAATAGGGGCACTTGATCGGTCTATGAAATAGAAGTGTACTGTAATTGAGGACAGGAAATTCATAAAATGTGAAATGAAAATAGATGTGCATGAAGAGCTCATGTTGTAAGGCCTCATTAGAGCTGAGTGTGATGTGAAGTCTTTCTTAGTGTGGGAGACAATGATCGACAGAAAATGCCAAAGTTGCCCTGTAACACTAACAGTGTCTTTGTAGCAGAGAGCAGTGGCATTAGAGTGTTGTGGAAAGCTTACTTAACACCCTACATTACACTTCAGTCACAACAAGAACAATCACAGCGTGAACGAGTTATCGCACAGTGGAAGCACTTTGGCTTCTGAGTGGAGAAGTTAAACCTGAGTAATAGACCCAGTGTGGAGAGCGGATATGGAAAGTACCAAACACTGTGAAACACCACAAGGAAACTGATCAGCAAGGGATTTACAGCAGTGGGGGCCCTTACACCCTTTGAAAGAAGTGCTGTACTACTGTCCTAGTTATGGCCAATATCACCACAACACTGTACTTATCTCTATGATGGCAGAGAAGAGCCACTTTACATCAACCCACCTGTGAGAAGATTATGTAAAGCGTAGAAGGCTGTCATGCAATCTAAATTAACTCCCAATTGTTAGGATGCTTTTGAGTTAAAGGAGCCATTCTCCCCTGGAAGAAGCCACTGTCAGTCAAAGCTGGTGTAATCGATAGAATCAATGATATCTAAATTGGCGCCAGAGCTGTGGAGAAAGTTGTACAAACAGCTCATGGTTTCGCCCATTCTACATTCCTACAACACCCAGTGTGCATTGCGCCCCTCCCTCTGAAAGGAACGGCCCAGCGAGAGACACAGGAGTGAAATACAACGGTTTGCCAGTCAAGGACATTGATCGCTGCAGGCAATGGCTCGGAGCGGCACAGAATCAGAAATGCAACAAGAATATACCGGCCGATCTTCAGGTCTGCAGACTACATTTCAAACCTGACGATTTTGAACGAAGCATGATATCGGAGGCGGGCATCCTTGACTGAGGAAGTGTATTTAGCAAGCTCCCTGGCCTCCGCCAAATGGCACGTTTTACGTAGTCTGGCAGAGGTTTTCCAGGGCCCACTGGAGAAGCGGATAGCGTCCTTCAAAGGCACAGAGCCAAATTGCATTTGTTTTCTACCTTGATGGCATTAGCTCCCCATAATAGCATGATAGGACTGAGGTTCAAAATCGGCGAACTGGCCCTTTAAGCATTAAAAGATTCACTTTTGACCATTTCAACTATGTACTGGTCATATACCACTTTAGCATTTAAAACAACAAAGAACAAAAGAAGCAGTGCCACATTTCCAGAAAAGCAAACACTGATTTTGCATCATGACATGTGTACCATATACCATATCAACCACTGTTATACTGATATAATTCCAACTCAATAATGAACTGTAGCAACTGATATGAATTGAATAGTAAAATGGTAATGCAAGGTGCTGTCCACGTGGTACCAAACACATGATTCTTCTTAGCAACGTGGGCAGTAACCACAGACAAGAAGAGAAGAAACACTTGGCCATTTGTTAGAAATATTGGGCAATTTTCCCTCAATCAAAAATCATTCCTTAACCTTATGTGCAATAAGATCCCAGAGGAGCACTAATTTCACACACAGTAAATAGGAAGTGAATGACTTTTAGAAAGAGGGCAGTGTTTACTATTTAGATGGGTGCCTGCTCATTCTACACTTCTGTATGATTCTGCTAAAATGGTGTGTCAGTGTCTGCACTCAATTTTGGTAATAACTCGCTCAGAGGGAAAGAAAGAATCTGGAAGCAATTTGTGATGGTATGGACAAGTTTTCTTTTTCCTTCAACAAAAGTTATTCTAACTATTGACCTTTCCACTGCTTGAATGGCATTTCCAAGCACTCCGGGATGCCACTGCTGCTCTCAAACGGAACTTTTTAATTCAGTGCGTCACTGTTGTTTTAGGCCTCGTCTCCAGGGTATAGCACTTAAACTATGACTGTAAGCTCGCTATTTTAGCACACTATGAAACAGTGGGCCATTCTGCTATATTTGTACTGTTGGTAACGATCTATTCCAAAAAACTCTCTGATAATTAGGAGGATTTCTATTTAAAAATACACACTCGTTTTGCTTCTAAACTTCTGAACTGCTTCTATTTATTATTTTCACTGCATATCAAAAACTTGTTATTTAAATGTTAAAACAGTCTTCATGTCTATCCTCTATGATGCACCTAAACTACCTGCTGAGCTCTCTTCCCTTCACACTGCTGCTCCCTTGTGGTGTATCCAGATATGATAAGCTGCTTTGACAAAGTGTAAATCCAACAGACCCCGGTGATTAATCAGCAGCAGGAAAAGGGATGGATTGTTGTGTGCATTCCTGTTGCAAGGGTTAATAAACAAATGTTGAACCTGCTTTTAAAAATAGAGATACAACAAAAAACAGCTTCCAGCTTTGTTTAAGTTGAAGAAAAAAAAGTGCATTGCGTACTCTAAATCCTGCAATCTTTACTTGCGAATTAAACCAGCAAAGAGTTGGCTTCGTAATAAATTTACATTTGGAAATCTGATTACTGAAAGCCAACTCAACACCTCCACATCACTCTAGCTCTCGAGTCATATCCTTGTCCTGCCTCGCCATCACCCTCATCCCAGCTCCCGTCTTTCACCAAGGCAATCAGGTAAATCCCACATTAACTCCAGGGAAACAGCCCATTAATATTTCACTTGTTTCCAAGCCTGTTTGTGCCATACATCAATGCCCAGCCACTCCTTTCAAAGCCATACATTAGAACTATTTTCAAAATACTTCATTGTCAGCCCGTGGCAGCCTCATTACTTATTAAGATAAGAGAAAAGATGTGCAGCAGCAGTTGGTGGCTCAGCTTGCTTTTTAAGCTCCTTTCTACTGTTTTCTACCTCCTCCGCCTGCCTCCTACACCACCTCCTTCTCCTCCTCCTCTGTACTCGTTTGTGAGCTAACATTGTCAGAGAACATTTAGGAAGTTGTTTGGCTGAAAGTAAGTGGGATGTTAAGGGAAAAGAAAAAACAGGCCTCCATATCTATGCTGTTTAAACAGCTTAGCCAACACAGTCAGGCTTTGTCAGGGAGTGTTAGTTTTTATAAACCAACATTTTGAACTTAAATGAGGGTTAACAGCAATTAAATGTAGACCGACCGCATATAAATGCGGAAAGATTGCAGGCCAAAAATCGACAAGAATAAGATGTTCTTTAAAAAACTGTATCTTTTAGATCTGGTGTTATATCTAGAGGAACAATAAGACCTTAAGCATTATCATGTCAGGGAAAAAATGTGACAGTAATGAACAGCTATGAATCATTAAATTCATATAATTCAGGTTGAGTTTTGACCCTTAAATGGCTACTTTCTGGGAAAAACCCTACTAGGAATGTCATTTCAGGCACATAAGAAGGAATAAACTGACAGCCTGCAGGAGCGACAACAAAAGAAAGATTGCAGAGTTGTTACCTCATCCTCACTGACAAAACATAGAAAAATTTAAATTGCTATGAAAGGTGTTCAAAATCTACTACAAAAGAAAGAAAAGATCAGAGAGGAAGATGTAAGAAAGTTATAATCTTACTTTATAATCCGTCTTTACTGTCATTCTGCCAGCATGATAACACACCTTGGTAACTATTGGAAAACATTGCAGTGTTTCATGACAGGTCTAACCATCAAAACACTTGAAAGCAGAGGTGTTTTCATATCAGTTATATAAATCCTCAATACTACATAATACATTTTGAAATCAGAAAACTTTTAGGCCTTGATATGCTGTAAAGACTGTGTCTCTAAAAACCATAACAAAAAAGTGAATGAATGGAAACCAGACAAAGAGAGGAAATTATCCAGGTGACAAAACTCAAGGAGGTCAACACTGGGTTAGAAGGAAACAGTGTCTGACATTCATTTTCTCAAGTGTCACAAACCCTGCCACCGCTCCGGTGGAAAGTCAGGATAAAAATATGCTACACCTGGTGAGCAAAATTACATCATGTTATCTGGCTGAAGCAATGGATATGACTGCAGACCTTACTATGAACCCTAAGGTCTGTTCTGTAAGTCAAAGTTAACATTTACCCTGTAAAAAAAACTAATCTGCAACTGAATTGAATCCTTTTACAAGATTTTTCTTGTCATAACCGAACAAGCACAGGTGGAAGTAATAAGACTAATTATTGTGCTGTTCCATTAAGTATTCCTAGTAAGCTATGTCATTCAGCTAGCAAGCATAATATCATGATTCTGGACCTGCACTACCTAATTGGAATTCAGCCATTAGGCAATTAATGTGATTAATAACACCTGTGCTTTGCCTGCTATGACACGTCAAAATGTCTCCTGTAATCACAGCAGCACAGTAACAAGGGCCTGTGTTATTGCACCTTTACATATTGGATAGACTAACGGAGGCTACTTTTTGTTTTATCAAAACTACCACAAAAAACGAATACTGAACACACAGAGTGTAAACCCACAGCTACAACTACTACAACTGTTGTTGACACCATGCATAGCACATTTATGATACATACCATAGAACTGCGTCTGGATACACCTGTAGGCTAATTGTATAACGTTATAAAGAATAGACTAGGCTAGCTCTAACATAACACTACACTGTTTTATCGAGCTAATTATAAGTAGCAAAATGGCACGCGCACCTAGCTTAAATGAATTAAATAATGCGTCCTGTCAAACTGTCAAGCAAACAGGGAATAAACGTTCACCCTCATATGAAGCAGCAACATTTAAGGAACTTTAAGACAGTAGCTATAAGAGGCAGCTGTAGCTCGGTCTTGTTAGCAAGCAACTTACCTGCAGCTTCGTCTTCTTCAAAACGTCTTTCTGGCCCTCCTCTCGACGACAGGTGCATCTATTAAAATGTTTACCGTGAGTCAGTTTATTTAGTCCGTTTTGGAACTTGTATCTGCTGCTATTTTTAATACTTTTCGTCGGTAGCAGCATACTTTGGAAGCATTTGACCCCTAAAGGTTATCAGGTCAGGTGACCTTTCACCTATGCCCCCTTTCACGTCATACTCGCAGCCTCTCAACTATCCTAATATACTACCTAATGTCACTGTTCGCAGATGTTATGTTGTACTAAGGCTACGTTATTTGCCAGCCTGCTTTATAAAGCAAACAGACATAATGTTGCCATATTTATCTAACCAGCTTTCAACAGACCAAAAATCACGCAACTTTTTGATAGGAATAAAATTGAGTTACAAGGGAGTGTGTCCTTAATATGAATTTATTTTTAAAGCCCACATTTTTATTTTTAACAATACCAGAAACACATCAGGATAAATGTGGAATCAAAACATTTAAGACATCAAATGGCAACATGAGATAAATTATCAAAAATATTTTTAATTACATATAACTGATCTATCCTTTCAGAAGACTTTGTTTACTTATCTTTAATTTCTTAGATCTTCTCCAGTTCAGAACATTTGATTGAAAAAAATTGAATTAACTACAGGAAACAACTTAAGTCAAAAACAGTTAATTTGCATGTTGTAGATGGTAGCTCAGTCTGTGTGACTGTGTCATTTCCTGAGCACTGTCGAGGTGTCCTTGAGCAAGGCACCAAATCACCCACTGCTAGGGGTGCGTGTCCATGTGCAGCCCCCTCACGCTGACATCTCTCCATTAATGCATATAGAATCCTGTTTCTGCACGTGTGTATTTCGGGCCTATGTGTGTGTAGCATGTTTGTAATAATAACAAAGCTAAAACACTGAATTAATAGGGTATAAAGTAGTATAGTATAAGTAAAAAAAAAAAAAAAAACTTGCTATATCTGTGTCTGTCTCCTTCAAAAGGACTGACATCCTTGCATTTTGGAGTTTGTCTTCTTCTCTATTCTCAGCTATTGGATAATGGAGTCATTGAGGCTGGAATGTGGGAGTAATTTGTCCTAATGTAACACTAACGTGGAGCTATATCATCAACATTGTCATTCTAAGAGTTCCTAAAGATACTATACATTTTGGGGGAGACTCTGATCGCTTCAGCGTTTGTTTTGTTTACAGGTAATGGTAGTTAAAGACAGGGCATTACACATATTTTTTAAATTATTATATTAAAACCATTGGTAGGAGTAGCCTTAGCAGTAAGTTGAGAACACTGAACTTGTGACCTTTGACATTACTTTGTATCCTCACAGTGGGCTGCATTGCATTCAGGACAACTATCTAAAACATAAATTCTTGCTAACGTTCACCAAACCAAAAAGATGGTGCATTCTCCACAATCCAACACACAGCCAACTTTAATAAACAGGTAAGTTGATTAATGGCTGAAGTTGGGCTATATTTTTCAAACCACTGCTCTGTACTTTTCCTAATGCTCGAGCCGCTCGAGGGGCCGGGCAGGTACAGTACAGGGAGCATCATCTGTTCCCGAGCAGATTATTTACACTGTGCCTTTATCAGCCATGCACACTCAGGCTATTAGTCATCACAGAGCAAACGACAAGCCCCGGAAACTGAGCATTTACTGTTAAATGGTGATGAATGGAGCAGCATTTCAGCAGTCATTCATCAACCAGACATCAGCTACACAGTGATCCCTCATCTCTCTCGGGTTAATACTTGGCCTGTAGACATCATTTGAACATCACATCTAAAGTCATGGCTACACCTCACCAGGAACACAGTGAAACTCAAGCTTACATTAAATATCTGACCAATGGTCAGTCTTAATATCATAATGAGGCTATGTTATAAAACTTGAAACAAAGAGGAGGGAAGCTTGAAAGGCTTGCCTCCATCAGTGGACATGTAGTCAGTATGTGGCTAATTTTTCCAACGTATACTCAAACAAATCATCAGGGGGGAGTCGAGCAAGCGGATTGCAACCCTGGCAAAGAGCCGAAGACTTTCTCAGCAGACACAGCGGGTAGTTTGGACTGAAAACACACCAACATTATGCTTCATTCATACACAGCCATGATGCACCACCAGGCTCCCCCTACCCCGTACCAACCATTGCTGCACTACACATATGCGCAGAGATAATCATGCCAACAGCAGTCTCTTTCATGCCAGCACAATCATGTAAACATGTCCGCCTACATATCAAAAAGCATGAAAAAAGGGACTTTGGTGCAAAAGGGAAGTAATGGTGATCGGTCTGGCAGATGTGCACATCCACAGGTACTGGATATATGTGTGTGCGTCTTTGAGCGCTTGTGTGTATGTGTGTATCTAAGAGAGTTCGGCAGGGACGTCCCTGTACTTGAGTGTGTGGCTCCCACGACAGCCTGGGGTGGCACATCCATCTATGTCTTTTTGCCAAATTTGATTTTAAATATTTATCGCACCATACATCTTGGCTGAAACAAATTGCTGGCAAAGTGCTATTGTCTGGGAAACATGTAGTAAGAAGGATGGAGGCTTTAGAGGGAACATCAATGTTTCATTTGGTCAAATATATGAGTGGGAAGCGTATGTGCAACCACAGCACTTTTTATATTTAAGAAGAGGATGATACAGAAGTTAAACTTTTTGAAGTGAATTCCTCCTAGGGAGACAGGTTGAGGAGATTATTTTGAAATGAAATGTTCTTACTCTTCTCTTCTCAAAAGCTGCATACTGTGCACATTTACATTCAAAAGGGATCATGTATCACTTTAAAAGCCCTTCATTTAAATTTTGTCCTTGTAAAGAATGGGTTCGCTAAGCTTTTTAGGAACAGGATGGGGGTTGAAGGTTTTGATCAAGAATTTTATTTTGTAGG
The DNA here is from genome assembly GCF_022749685.1 of Semicossyphus pulcher. Classification (NCBI taxonomy): domain Eukaryota; kingdom Metazoa; phylum Chordata; class Actinopteri; order Labriformes; family Labridae; genus Semicossyphus; species Semicossyphus pulcher. Next base: position 18,572,707 of record NW_027211603.1, read on the forward strand.
AAAAGATTATTCAGAGGAACAATTTAATAGGGTTTCTGCAGCAGTGAATCATGATCATGTTTTTTAATCATCATGTGACCTCAGTACACACAATAAAGTATCGGAACAAGGAACAAGGAATTAAACCATACAGTAAACAGTACATACATTTCATACATAAACCGGCCACTGTGTCAGAAATGTTGATTCAATTTTTGGAGGACTCACCGTACACACACTGACACACTGACAGGTATTCTGCAGGTAAAGAAAAAGTGTTGATTCAGCATGAAGCAGGGCTCCTGCTCTCCTGCAACGAGTTTGCACTGCTGCCTGTATCACATTACATGAATCCTAGGGAAGTTTGGTACTTCCTTTGCATTTTATACCTTAGTTACTGTAGCTCAGCATAGCCACCATCCACTACTGTTAACCGTGGAGCAGTTCTTCTAAGTGCCTTGCTCGAGGGCATCGAGGGTCATTGAGGTAGCGGAGAGCAATACTCCAATCCATTTCCACATTCCTCTGCGCAAAGAAACCAATATATCTGACCCTCTGCTGCTAACTGTTGAAGGAACATCAGGCCAAATTCAGAGTAATGGCAGCTTTCCCAGCGAACCAAAGATGATGTAGAGCTCACCTGGGGACAGGAGAGCCTCGGTGCTGCTTCGCTTTAGGATGTGGAAACAGCAGCAGGTTCGAGTGAGTCAAATATTGCTCCACTTCTGGTACATCGATGTGTTTAATGGAAGGTGCGACTGCAGATTAGATTTAGTACATGTGTCACTCTGGACAACACACATTTCTGTATTGAATTGTATCATACTTTATGATACAAAACTGCAAAACTAGAAAAAAAATGTTGTATGCAGCAGAGAGTAGATTAAGTTATAGAGTGTTTCCAGGTAGAGAACTACTGCAGCAGGAAACAGTAAATAAATGATGACTCATTTTAGGTGAAATGATCCACACACTCTGTGCCCTTCATACCAGCTAAGGTAAATAATCCACTGAATGCTTCCACTAAATATTTCCATCCTGCACTTGTTTTACATTATACAGCATCATGCAGTATGACCCTTCGACAATATCTGGCTTTCCAACAGACTCTGTTAGTTTAAAATATACACAGTATACACATATTTTTTTAACCCATCAGTGAAAGTGACTACAGCTTCACAATACATATTCAGTTTAGTCTCTTATGAATCATACCTTTTCGTTCATTTGGCTTCATGCACAACCACTAGATGACCACTAGATGGTGCTCTTGTCTTGTGTAAGATCAAAGATGGCTGTTATAAAAAAAAAAAAGGGGGAGCTAAAACAGATTCACTGCTGTTTGCAAAATTATCAAATTAGGTTTTGCATGTTATAAAAAGTAATTTGACTTTAATTAACATATTTAGACATTTTCTAATCAGTTTATGTTTATTGCAATAAGATAAGTTTTTCATGCACATATTATAAGTAACACACATACTATAAGTAACACACATACTAACACTGTACCTGCAAAGTTATTAGAAAAACTGCTGCCCCCTATCACTGTCCCCTTCTGACTAAGATCAAGATAGTTGTGCTAGGCCCAAAGAGCTTGATACGTTTCATGGTGCATGCAGTAAAGTAGTAGAATCTAAGAGGCAAGCTTCCTGTCGTCCCTGGCAACAGCAACATCCCACTAGATGGCACTAGTGTAGCACCACAGCTGCGGGAAAAGGGCCTCTGTGCTTCTGCCATTGTTTAAATCAACACCAATCCATTTACTACCCGACTGGCTTCAAAATGCAGCAGTGATGAATTACTAATTCAGTATCAGTACACATTATTAGTACAGTATTATATAAAAGAGGCAGACAAACGGTGCAGTGCGACCGAACCGTGCACACAAACACAGAAAGAAAAAAAAGAATCAGGAGCTCTAAGAACATTTGGACATGCATACTGCAAATCTTCTCAGCACATAAATATGTATTACATCTGCAACTCAATTAGGCACTGTGAAATCTGGCCTTTGGGGTAGAACACTGTAAACTGGCATAGATTTGTCCTAACCACTCTTCCTTAGCTTTTGCTATCACTGATAATAATCCCAGCTGACCTGTATATGGAGGTTGTAAGCTAATATATACATTTGATCTGAATGCACCGCTGGATTAGAGCTGGCCAGAGCCAGTGGATCAATGTCTGCAAAATAGCTTCATTACAGTCATCCTCATGGAGCTGGCATATGCAAATATGCCAGAAATCCAAATGGAGAACTGCAGCTTCATTAAATTTGGCAATAAAATATTTGCAATACCTCATTGGCTTCTAATGGCCATAATGAGGAGTATGACTGAATCCAATCGCCGTGCGTTAGATTTAATTTGTTTGGCATTTCACAGATGGGAATGCATTTAGAACTGTGAGTAGACATGAGAAGTCATTACAAACCCAAGACATAGACGAAAGCTTGCCTTGTGGTGAGTCTGTGTCACCACAAAGCCACAAAGGCCTCCACTCTTTCCACCGGGGATGTTTCCCAGAATGCTTTTATGGAATATGCAGAGGTCTGAGCCTCAGCCACATACTGGAAATACCAATGGTTGATTTTACCATATTGCGTTTCAACATATTAGGTTACCGGAACTTAATTAATGCAATTCCATTCCTTATAACTATCTGCAGCTGGCTTTAGTCCAAGCACAGATAAGATTGGCCCGGCAGACAGAGCATGCCAACTAAAACGATCGCACAGGAATAAACAATGAAGCTGCTTGTAAACTGAGAAAAGAGCTAAACGCAGATAAGAAGCCCACTCTAATGCTGCTTTCCTGACTACAGATTTTGCATTATATGATTGAAACTGCAAATCAAATAAAGATACAGCGAGATCTTTGGGCTATAACATCTGCTGATAAGCCACAGGAAAAAGGGTCTGAGTGATACCGAAGGTCTCAGCACAGCAGCACCCGAGTGTACTATAATCTAGAGAGTGCAAATAGCATCTTTAGAAACTGACGCCTCACATCATGAGTCAGACTGTAAACACATTCTTGTTGTTTTTAATGCAATAAGCTTCAAAGTGACACACAAGAGTAAAAGGCTTGCCTCATCCAAGGGCTGTTTGCTTTGCTGTTTATAGCACAAGTCAAATATGCCCCTCCATATGGCTGCACACAAGCTGGCGAATGTTTGTGTACAGTAGCACTAACACAGGATTTAATACCCAGTGAATGGTATCTATCTACAGTATCGATGTCTGTATATATCTTTATTTCATTTGTCATATGTTCAGACATGTTATACTAGCACTTGTAGCAGCCAGAATAATCACAAATCAGTGCTAACAGGATAGAGAATAATAAAGACTACAGTGTAGGAACAATGCACAGCTCAGAGCAAATGATTATATCCTGTCAGGAGAATAAGACTCAATTTGATCACATCCTTTCCCTTTCAGAGCGCTACAGCGATCCATTCTATATACACAAACTAGCTAATCAATTACAACCCCCAGCTAATGTAAAGATGCTTTTCATACAAAGCCCCCTCTCTGCGCATTGCTAAGATAAATTGGATGTGACCCAAGCATGACCCTGGCTGATGTTCATGAGACCATTAAATTTCCTGCAGTGGGGTTCTGTGTTTGTGTGTGCGCATGTGTGTGCACATGAGTCTGTGTATGTACATGTGAGGGTGTGTGTGTGTGTGTGTGTGTGTGTGTGTGTGTGTGTGTGTGTGCAGAGAGTGAGAGAGACAGAGAGAGAAACACAACTAGCACAATGAGCAAAGGGGTGGAAGAAGAGACAATGAAACAGAAACAGAGTGAGAGAGTGCACACATGTTTATTCTCTTATTTGCCTTTAACACAACTAACTTAAATACGAGCAAGCTTTTTTATATACACGTAGCTGTTAGTGTTTTGGAACCCTGGATAGTTTTGGGGATTTTTCAGTTTTCTAAGCTGCTTGTTCCTTTCATGTTCCAACGAGACAATGAGCAGGAAGTAACACCAACCCTTAGGAACATAGGAACATATACTCTTCACTGACATAGTTAATGACAGTAACAAAACTAACTATACTAACTATATCTGCTATAGATTTTTTATTTTAACATTTTTTTAAACATCAGTCTCGCTCATCATCATCTGAAATGTTATAACAGTCAAACACTTATTCTTCCTCTCACATTTTTAAGACCATTTTGAATTGTTTATCAGCCGGGTACACATTTATTGCCCACCTACTGTATGAATAAAGATTCTTCAATCCATTTGTGAGACTACCTGGCATCCAACTGATGAACTTCTGAATATTACTGCAAGTTTCCTACCTCACTAAAAAAAAGCTACTTGGCTGATAACCTAATTTTTTTTTTCTCCAATAATATGTTTTGGCCTTTGCCTTTACTTGACAGAACAGCTGAAGAGAGAGACAGGGAATGTGGGGAGGAAAGAGTTGGGGATGACATGCTTTACCAATATAGTCACAAACCGGAAGTTGAACCTGCAACCAGTGTGTTGCAGACTGTATGTATATGCAGACTCTACCAAGTGAGCTAAACCAAAGCCCTGGCTACTAAGCCAAGAACCATAGCTAAGCTACAAAGCAACTTATTTCTGTCAGTACATCCACAACATCTACTGTACAGCAAGCTGGTATGCGTATAGCATAATAGCATATTCTTCTATTTAGGTAGCTATGTAGTATAACTGTTGAGATACTCGGATATCATTTTAGACACAATGTATAAACAGTATGTGAAACAGCTCGCTATCAAGTGATAACATTTCTATGAAATAAGCAAATATTTTCTATGCAGCACATATAAAAAATATTTGCCACTAGGAGACCACTGGGAATTGTTTATAGTTGACAAGGACATCGGATGAAGGATAAAAGTTTCCTATTTTCCACTAGAAATGCATACAGCTCATTTTGGACCCAATTAGGAGTTGGGGTGATGGTACAAAACAAAGAGAGTAAAAGAGGAAATAATGAACTTCACCTTTGCATCTAAAGGTTAACAAAGCAGCAAAGAATGTATTGAATACAATTCTAAAGCATTAACTTAATTGTGTGTGTTGTTTTTATGTACATGGAAAGACAAATCAATAACGTACAGTAGACATGTGTGTATGCTGCATGTAAAGTTTCTCGTTAGAGTCAGACTGCTTTAACTTCATATACTCAACAGAATATATTACATGTTAGTTGTATAGGGCATCCATGCATACATTCATGCATGTATTCATATGTACTTTGCATTCAGAAGGTTAAAGAGATCATCAGGAAAAGCTATAAGACATGCATCCAGTATCACAGATGTGAAATATGATAATAGTGTGTGATGGTGTGAGAGATAACCTTATAAAATATAGAAATATTAAGCTACAGGCCTCATGTTAAAGCTAAAACAGAGAGAAAAAGAAGAAGACAAAACAAAATGGGATGTATTTTTATGGCAAACAAATTCTGTAGCTACATGATGAATCTTCCATTGTGTGAGGAGTTCATTCTTTTGTAGGAGATATTCCAGTTTTAATAATTGATATCTCAAGTGAAACATGCCGACTGGGCCGTGTGATCGTTACTGAGGCAGATAGCAAAACAGGAAATCAACAGTAATGTGACGTCGCCATGCGAGGTCACCTGATAGAAACAAATGAACATCTATATCCATCCATGTGAACGTGGACTGCAGAGGAAAATGGTGTGAAATCCCTCAGAAATGATTCCAATTTGCCAGTTCAATTCAGCGAATCAATCACTCTCCCACAGACAACCCATTTATTCTGTATCATATCTACAAATAAGACAAATGGGATGGTCTCTGGTATACGGCCAATAAAAGTTGCTAACAATTTAAGTTAGCATACAGCACCCATCAACAGCAAATCACACCCTTACACTGCAGAACATCCCACCAATTACTGTCACGCCGCAGAGATGAGCTGCACAATCGTTAGCTTATATTAGCTAACAGACATTGAGCGCAGCATGCCACAGGGGTAATGTGAATCCGTGCACATGTTGCAAGCAAAATGAAGACAATTATTTTGGCTGCACTGCTTCCAAGTCTGTGCTGTGTGCTGTGTTGTGTGTGTCCCTGATCCCTCTAATGGATTAGCACAGTGACCATGGATTCAGGGGTCGGCTCTTGCAGCTCTGGGTTCTGACCTCTGTGTACTGTACTTATCCCACAGTGTTAAAACACTCGGCTGTGCTCGCCCTCGCAGAAGCATGCGGACACAGCGAGAAGTCTCCACCGCAGCAGTTCGTCATGTTAACATAATCCAGAGTGATGTCTGCTTAATTTGTTTCCCTACTCTAATAACCTTGCATATAAATAGTTACTAGCAGCACGCGTCTTTCATGCATTTTCACCTCTCGAGCCTCAGAGGAAATTAGCATTTGAATTTGTAATCATGTCCCTTTTAAGTTGCATCACAAGCAGAGGCTGAAATGAGGAGACAATTAACCTGCGCAGCTAAGTGGACAAGAGGAGCCGACCAAAATAGCTCGGAGGAAAATTAAGTCAAGTTACATATTTCATGTGCGGCTCTAATCAGGCTGGCTGTGGGTAAAGACTTCATCATCTATCTCAGTAATTTGGGGTTGTAATACAATACCATTTCAATACAATGCTGCCTACTTATAGCTTAAACGCTGGTACATTCCCAACATAGAAATACAGTGTATGTAAGTAATGTATAGAACGATTTCCTCCTTTAGAGAATGAGAGAACAAATCAAATCTTCTGTCTCTAATGAGTGAACTTTTTAGCTAGATGAAAACAGATTTTGCCATTACCCAGAGTGTTTTTGGATGACTATATGAGAGTTTCGGAAAAATTGTCTCAGCCCCACAGCAGCATGTAATCCTTTAACTTATTTGAAAGCATGAAAATCACCAAAGTAGAACGCACGTTTAAACGTCCGCTCTCTGTGCGGAACACGTACGGAGAGATAAAGCCGGAAAGGAGCAAAACAAAGAACAGAAAGGAAATATGTGCAGTAAATGTACACAAACATTATTGCTCAATTAAAGGTACCCTGTGGAGGTTTTCTTGTGAACAAAGACATTCATTTTGTTCTCATTCAATATTTCCCGAGCATAACTTTAAAAGCAGGCCGGGTTCGTCTAAGGAGTCTGTCGTTTTGTACAAAGTAAAGCATCATGAGTCGTGGCTCAGAGGGACAGACAGTCTGGGTTATTATTAATAAGTGGAGGAGAAAGAACATTATGCTGGCAAGCTGGCTCATGAGCCAGCAAATTGAGCTTGCAAGAACTAAAACACCACAGAGATAGATCATTAAGATTCCCAGAATGGAGCTGAGAAACAGAGCTCGCACAAAGAGGATTCTTGGTTGGCACAAAAGCAGAAACGTAGACGTTAAACAAGCTCTCTGTCTGGATTCTTTGGGCATGTGTGAAGCTTCAGCTGCTAATTTCCTCCAAAATTAAACCGTTAAAGCGTTCACCTCCAATCTATCAGATGTATTTTTGCCTGCTGGAGTACATAACTATTAACCAGCATGTTCTGTGTGGAAGCATTAATGGGTTTGCAAACACCAGCAAAGGACCTTTGAGGGGGTGAAAGGGCTCTTGAAACAGTGGATTTTTTCAGCTAAATTGGTTTCCAGTAATAGCCAGAGCTTGTCAACTACACCCTAAAATAGTCGACAGAATCATAAATGATAGAGCGCAGCCAAAATATATTCAACAGGGGAATAACAAATGGACAATACAAGGAATAAGTTCTACAATAAATAAGCTAACATTTATTCTTCAAGAAATAATAATGAGCTGGATTAGTGGTTACTGGAAAGCATATCTTCTTGTCAAGGAAGGCTGCTACATCTTTTTGTAATGCATGGCCTCCTTCATGAAGTAGTTGCAAATCTAACATTAAAGATGATGATTCAGTTTAAAATCGTGCAGAAATAATATTTGCTTTGAATAGGTCACAAAAGATAGAAACATAACTCCTCCCCCCAAAAACCTCCTGCAGAACCCGTGTTGAGATTTGCTCCATATTTCATCCCTGGAGGAACCATCAGAGAAGTGGAGCGCTGACCCCATCACCAGGAGGTCACTGACCTGAGCGGTCACCTCTGATGTCTTGAGCCTGATAACAGTGCTTGTACTGCATTTGTTATTGCATTTTCTGTCCAGTCTCTTGGTTTTTTCATTACCACAAAAATATTGGAAACATGGAGGCTGAATGTTTAAACATAAACAGGAATAACAAGCGAGTGGGTGGCATTTGGAGGTAAATACTCTGCATCTGTATAACTTGGATTTCTGGACCAAAAAATGTCAATGCCATTTCATGTTGTAACTGATTGAAAATGTTAGTACAAGGGAACACTTATGCAATGTTTGTGTTTATATAAGCCAGGACAAGTTTTAATCCATCATAAACCAAAGTATTATCTCCCCGGTTCACGACCTCACAGACACAACAAAAAAACATACAAACCGAGCATGAATACAAAACAAGCTGTTGAGATTCACCACTGTTACTTTATTAACACAGCAACACTACTAAAGCACGCTGCCATTACGGCTGCAACCCAGATAAGAATGTGCAAAAAGCAATTTCCGAAAGCAAAATCTAACTAATCAACAACTCTCTTTTCCAGCCCATCTGATATACAAATTGTGCCTAATGAACCCTGCAAAATCAATTACCTAGGTAACACTTTGCATGCACGGGAAACCAAACACCGAATGCATGATGCATACGTAAACAGACATTACTCACTGCAGATTATTTTGCTCCATTTACATTGCATTAGCACCAGAAACAGCAAACTGACTGGTGCAGATTCCTCGATCGTGTTTATTTCATTAGAATGCAACTAGGCCAGATACAGAAGGCATATCGGCCTGAGGACGAGTCGGAGCGTTCATTACATGTAACGCTGTAGCTTGATTCATGTTACATCATGAAGTGGACATACAAAAACAACATTGTGCATGTTGGAAAAGATAAATAAGACAAGCATGCAATATTTATCTGACTCCTGAATGATGAATGATGATTCTTCTGTCTGCAAGTAAAGTTAATTTTACATGCCTTTTAATGACACTATGACATGGAATACTGTATCATACATGCATTATTCTTTTGGGTGCACTGACTAATATTAACCATAAATGTTGATTTTATCAGGCTCCTTCCAGACTCAATAAGTGTTTGTAAAATATGCTGAGGTATAACCCTAATAATGGAAAGAGGCACAGCAGATACTGTAGACGTAATTCATCCTTCACTGCTTCTCCATTGCATTAAAAATATAGTGTTCTGTGATCAACTTTGTATCATGCCTGATTAAAAGTTGTTGAACTGTACATCCAACTTAAAAAAAAAAGCTGATCCGCAGCTCTTCTGCAAAGTAACACAGTGGAGAATGTTCCGTTTCAGAGCAGCGAGGCACAAATCTAAATCTGGTGTCATGAATTATTAAAGCCCCCTTTATGGAGCTTTCTTCAGAGGAGAATATCCAGCACAGTATAGTACAAGCTGCAGATCAAACAGGGCAGAGAAAAAGAGCTGAATGTAATGCAGAAAGTAGTTCCACCAAAGTGTTCGGCGTTAGTTTGTACTTGAATATAAAGGCGACTTTGGCCTGATAAAGTAAGAGGAAAAGCTCCATGAGTCTGTCCTCATGGTCAGTGTGACGCTCACTGCCATGGCGAGCATCATTTGAATGCAACATGCGGAGGAAATGAGAAAACCTGGCGCGCCTTACAAGATGACAAAATGATGACGAGAGACGAAGAGAGCACATTTCCCTCTGCGGAACATCACTAGACAATAAAGAGCTTTTGCTCAGAGGTGAGAGTCAATTGTGGATGAATCACTCGTCTGTGTGTCATCCGGCTCTGCCTGCCTTTGTGGAACAGCTTTCTGAGTCTGAGTTACATTTACACAACTTTTTATCTCATCCTTAAAAGTGTTTCTAAAAAGCAGTTTCAGTCGAGTCCCTGCAGGGAAGCTACATGCAAAAGTCTTTTATGGGCTTTTCATGCATTTGATTTGGCCTGTGGAGTGCTCGGGTCGCTCGCTTGTTCCAAAGCTCACACTACATCAAAAGGAGTCTTTAGTTTCTCACTGTATTATGCTAGTTGTGTAGATTTAGGACACGACACACATCCTGGGACAAAAATAGATGTTTATGAGATTGATGCGAGGGAAAACGGAGTAAATCTCCGTACTGTCGCCTACTTACTTCCCATAAAATGAACTCTGATTATGATGGTTTTTTTAAGGTTAATGAGGAGCAATTTACTGTAGCTCCTATTGTAACAGTGACAAAATAAGTACTTTATATAGTCATGAATACATAGTCTGTCAGAGCCAAGAAAAAGTTATTCATGAGCTGTATCAGTGTGTACACTGGCTTTATGCTCTCGCTCATATAACATGTCTGGATATTTTTTATATTGCAATCAACAAAACCATTAAAAACCTTAAAACAAAAATCAACGACTTGACTAACAAGTGTTGTATGTTTTTCACATGTTTGTGTAGCTAGTCTGATGTATCACTTATGCCTCTGTTTGGCCCTGATGGATTTGGGCCTGTAACATAGGTTTATAAATATAGTCATTGTTGAAACCTGTGAAGACCGGCACTGCTGCTTTAGAGGACATATTGCAACCTTACAGAGATCAAGTACAGTTAAGCTCACTCCTCTCTTCAGGGTAGATAAACTAGCAAAGCATAAAGATGTACTTTTAAATCGCAATTGCAAAACAGCAGTCTCCTTTTCTCTTGATGCAGAGGTATGTTAAAAAAATGCTCCCCCTGGTGGCTGGAGGTTAAAACCGAGTCTCCTGGAATCTGGCTCATAAAAAAAAATGGATAAGCAGCCTTGGTATAATAATAATATTTCTTGTATTTCAGAATACAGAAACTGCAAAGCAAACGACTCACTGATCAAATGTGTATGGCTGACTTATCTATGGATGCTTTATTTATTGTACTCCTGTCACCATTACTTCCTGCCTACTTTTATAGATGACTATTGTAATATTGTTTTTTCTTTTAGGCACCGCCTCTTTTGCATTAACCCATACGCTTTATATTTCACATATATGATTGTATTTTCTATTATTTGTATTGTACTGTATTTTTGGAGCTATGTGCCACTGTAATTTCATTCAGGATTAATTAAGTTTTATCTTATCTTATGTTAAACATGACTGCTACTTGGCATGCAGTGTACTATAATAAGACCAGTGGCAGTATAACCTGTGGTAGAAGAATTACCATCAAACTGAAGGGTTTGTTTTTTTACTTGCATTTATTTTACCAGGAATACAAGAGAATACTTCACTAATATTCACCACTGGAAATATGCTGCGAACAATTCCAAGTGCCAATCTCTCTAAGAATTCCCAAATGACATTGTTGATTGCTCATTGTGAGTTTTCTTTACCCCGACTGTTCCTGCCTTTTAAATGTTAAAACTGGACATTAGCATATGCAGCTTAGTCATTTGGTGGGAACTTTTTACTTTAACATACAGACAATGTCTGCAATGATTATTATGGAGTATCCAATAGCAATAATCCATGGTTTGCAGTATATGTAGCTGTACTAAAACTAATGTTAAACCAAACTCACAGTATAAGCACAGTAATCGTATAATTCTAAATTTACTATTAAGCATGCATTAACTGTTAAAGATACTTATTAGGATGAGTTAATTTCTTACAAAATTAAATGATGGATACTGAACATGTTTTTGTGCATGCATGCAAATGCATATTGTCATTTATTGTGTTTATTGTGTGTTTATTTATTTATTAACGTTTGTACAGTATATTTTCTATGAATACAAAACAGTGAGGATTGAAATAAGAAACACACATCTAAGTCAGGGTAAGGTCCTATTGAATGAAGAGGACTATACTGTATCCATTGGCATAGTATACTGTATTATAGTAATGTAACCAGTGTTGAACAGTTGTTGTGTGTATAGTGTGACAGAAAACAGACATATGCATATATATACACAACACTCACCAAAACACGTTCACTCTGCAGTGCCTCGAACATGACTGAATAAAAATGTGTTTATTTTTTTATTTGACTGCAGTTAAAAGTTTGCAGCATTTTCATGAGTGTCAATCTGCGCAGCCCTTTAACTTGTAACAAGCAAAAGAGCCAAAGCCTCCTCGCCTCCTCAGACAGATAAACTCACTTTTGGAGTTAACTGCTTTCTATGGAGAGAAACTGATTTTCCAATGTTTATACTGTTTAAAAGCACTCTAAATGGGAAAAAGAAAGAAAAGCTGATACAATGTTGTTGGAGCTGAATCTCTCCACTTGACTGAATGTGTCTATAAAATTCTCAGTGAAAAGTAGGTTGCTAAAATGGACTTAATTTGGCATGATAGATTGAGTCCATGCTTCACTGACTGTAATTGAATCTGTGACCTATTTCTTCAGAAGAAAATTGTCTCTTGGGTTATTTGTCACCATACATTTTAAAAGGAATTCAATAGACTGACACCGAATTTTATACATTTTCATTCAATTATTAGTGCTCTCGTTGCAATCTGCAAGTTGGTTTAAATGTACTCTTTAATGCAGTGATATCTCAGCCTTTAACAAAACAGACTTTTGCGTTTCACAATGCAGATTTGTGTTTAGAATTTAATGTATTCATATTGTTACAGAGTATAATGGTAATCAGCAGCAAAACAGCAAAGAAGGACATTTATTGTGAGATATTCCTCCCCCACCAGAGATCAGTGGCAAAGACGGAAAGCCAAACACAAGCCAACCATGTCCATTTATTCCTGGACTCCGTGTCTCTGTTTGCCTGGCCTGCTATAAATAAAAAATGGAGGGATTGCTGAAACAAATATAATGAAAGAAGATCCATATTGTAATTTTCCACCAATAACAAAAACATAGATTGTATGAATGTACAGCAGGAGTTACGCAGAGCTGCATCTACCAGCAAACTCATTTCTTACCAAGCTCATCAACATAATACATTGAGCTTATGAAATACCTAAAGAGCATTGCTGACAATCATATAAATGGAATACGTTTTTTAATTTTTCTTTGCTCCTGTTCATATATATGTCAAACATCATATATAATGTAAAACACTATTATTATTTTCCCCGGAGTCAAATCTAAAATAGGATGTGGATGATGCTGCAGCCTGACCCTGTTTGTGCCATAGCCCGCTCCTGTCCTCTCAGACACCATGGCCTGACCTGATACTGTACAAGGAGGGCTGCTGCCCGTGACAGAAGATGCTAAACGGGGGAGACAGGTTTTTGTCCAACATTCAAACAGAAAAAGTGGAGTTGTTCAGGAACGCCTCAGGCTCAGAGGGTTTTCCTCCACAGCCTCCACAGAGTCCAAAACTGGGCAAGTTAAGTCACAGACATCTGCTAACCATGCTCACAAGGCAAGCCCCCTGACTTTCACTTTTACATTAAGTTACATTATGCTCAGCTGTAAGTTCTCTCCGTAAGGAAACCCGAGTGGCTCAGTGAGGCTGTGTGCTTAAAGCAAAATGCTAATGCTAGCAAGCTAACATGCTGATTTTGTAGCATATAAATTGTTAACCGCATTCATTGTTCCCCCGTCTCGATCCTTGCTTGAGCTGTATTAACTCTCAGATGTACATCGCTGTGGACAAAAGCGTCTGCTTAACGAAATTGTAACACTGTAATTATTTTGGTATAGTGTGTTAATTTGCTAACATATGCTAATTAGCACTTAACACCATCAACAGGTAAGGGCATATCCTTAGTTTTGCAGAGTTTTGGTCCAAAGTATTGGACACATTTTTACCTTGTGGTGTCACAAGATGAAAAGTCAGAGGATGATCTAAGGGGTTACAATTTGTCTTTATAGGAACACAAGCGGCAGTACAAAATGTCATGGCAATACATCCAATAATTGTGGAGACGTTTTACTCCAAACACAAACTCATGGGGACAGTAAAAGGTCACCAGTATTCATCCTCTGGGAGCCATGAATGTCTTTACAAAGTTGTGTGCAGGTCAGTCTCATAGATGGTGGGATATCAAACCAGGTAAGTATATATTTTGACTACATGAAGAGTCCATCTGTTCATGAGGGTTAATCTACTGGGCACCATGAATACCTATACAGGGCCTATTTCATTGTAATCCTTACCATGATTCACATGACACATCAGTCTGGACTAAAGAGGTTCGACAAACCAGCCTTTCTTAGAGTCTATGCAAGTATTGACCCTAGGGAGCTAAAATTGACATGTTGACATTTTCAGTGACTTCAGTGATTTTACCTCTCAAAAAGATATTGCTTCTTCTCAACTAAGAGGCTTAAACCTTAATCAGCATCAAGCTCAATCTTCTCAAGTGCACATCTAACAGCCAGTATAAGGGAAAACAACACAAGAATTCTCTGTACAAAATCCTGCTCCAGAACTTTAGCGTCACTACTTTGTTAATCTGTATTTAGAGATAGTAGAATAGTCTACATAGTAGAATCCATAGGCAGGGACATGGATTTCCAGTACAGCAAGTGTTCTGGTTTCCTTTTGAGCTATGCTTGTAGTCCGAGTAATACTGACCAATCACATGTCAGCAGACTGCGTCGTGTGCAATAAAAACAGTCCGTGAGGAGAGCAAAAGCAGGCGGAACGTAATCCGCCATGATGCCATCCCGGCTCCTATCAGCGTCATCTGACGACAATTTAGCTTCTTATTAATCTCTATAAACAGACATCTGCATGCTAACAGCTAACAATCTGTTCTAGATCTAAAATTTAACTTGACATGAATTCCTTTGACGCTGTGTCACGACAACTTCCTTGAATGCATCAGATCGATCCGACCTCCGTTCAACAAACAAGCATTTTAAAAGTTTTCTCCTCTTGAGGACAGACCTGACAAAGCTTGTATTTTCACTTCTTACAAATCTGCATCATGATGTTGAAATTTTGGCAAAGGTAAGACCCGTTAATAACAAGTCAATCACAATAAAACGTTTTCTCTTTCTGTACCAATGCAGCACGCAGAAAAGGAAGTCTTGACGGGAAGACGATTATCGCTTACCGCCCAACACGTTCACCGGTGTCCTCAGAGGCTACATCGCCTCAGACTACAGCCGATGGGATCTGAGATTGCTACTTTGTTAAACTGAAATCACATCTACAGCAGGGAAGGCCAGAACAGTCCCATATAACTTAAACCTTTCTTTTAACATCTGCATACAACCTATTAGTGCCTTTTTTGGGCACCAGCTTTAGCAGTAATTTCCCTCCTTACAGGTGCTTGCATTCTTTTGCGTCGTTTTCCCTGATGATTTGGAATTCCACTCTGGGAATACAGGATGCAAATACAGTTGATAATTACACATATAGGAAACGTATTTAAACCATTTTTAATGTATAATCACATAAGACTGCAGTAATGAACTTGCAGTCATAAATGTACATCTGCAGGTCTTAATGTAAGCGTGGACTCTGATGATAAAGCAGCTCTGGTGGTAATCGAGCAGTCTAACACACACATTCATACATACATTTATGTGATTTATAAAGTGCAACACTGAACAGACCTGACTGTTAAGACACTTTACTAATTATGAGATGTTTGCGTGTCCTCTGATTGTTCAATTAAGTCAAAGTGAGAGCGTCTCTTCGCTGTCTCATAGTAAACTGCTGTTTGTGATTACAAGTTCAGTTGGTGGACTCTCTGTGGAAATGTTATCCATATCACACTAATGAGTTCCTAGACATTTCCCTTCTAATTAATGCTACTAATTCCTCTTAATTAATTGTTGCCGAGGCTTCCTCCATCTGCTGAGTTGAGGAAAGTAAAAAACTGGGTCATTGTAAAGAAAAAAAATTACCTTGGTGATATTAAAATATGGGTCTAGTTTTCCTCCCTCATTTGTTAAGCAAAATGCCTCAGCAGTCTGCTAAGTAGCAGATGAAAGCAAATGTTTGTACTGGCAACTGTTTTGCATGAAATAATCATTGTGTTAAATGGTTTGTCATATTTACGGATGAGAGAAATGTAAAGCAGTGAAGAATGCCAGTGGCAGTCAAATACATTTGGAGTATGATTATTATACTGCCGAAGTGTAATGAGCTAACAAACAACAAACATAACCCTCCTCTTGTGAGACTACAAGCCTAAAATTTAGATGAACGCATCTCCACGTGCTTCCCTTTGTATCTGATCTTTTTGCAGACCTCTGCTGCAGAGTCTCTGCTGCAGCTCAAACATTTAAGGTTACACTCAAACTGCATGCTGTATTCTGCCTCTGCCTTTCAGATGTGTACACTGTGGCGATGTGCAAATGTTTGAGGCTGAAATCTGTTAGAAACTGCACGTCAAACATTCAGTGTTTACTGGCTCGGATTAAAAGAGAGTAAAGTTTTGCCATGTGGCTCAAACATTTTGTGTCCTGTTACTGATTATGGCTAAGGGATTAAACAAACAGCGACCAGAGACCTGCAGTGTTATGTAATGCAAACCAATACAGTAAACCCATAATAATTCTGACACTCCAATTAAAGTTAATCCATTCAAATCTCTGTGTAAATATATAAACATACTACTCATTTCTGGGGCTGTAGTTGCTTTATATTGTTTATACAAAAGTGTTTTTTTTATATATTTTGTCCAAATATAACTCAGATGGAGAAGCAGAATATTATTGGCTAGTGTGTCTTGCAAACAGACAATGACAGTTCCTCATAAGACCAAACCAGCATCTCAATGATGGAACTAACCTTTGGGGTGGACAGTAGCTCAGTGTGTAGGGACTTGGCTTGGGAACTGGAGGGTGGCTGGCTCAAGTCCCGGTATGGACCAAGTATGACATTGGGGCTGGTCTTTTCCACTTTCCATTGAGGTGTCCTTGAGCAAGGCACCAAATCCCCCACTGCTCGGGGCACATGTCCATGTGCAGCCCCCCACTCTGACATCTCTCCATTAGTGCATGTCCATAGAGTCATACAGTAGAGTATTTCAGGCCTATGTTTGTGTAGCATGTTTGTAATAAAGGAGTGAAACAATCAAATTTCCCATGGTAAAGTATGTCTTCTTCTTTACCTGGTGTGACATGGGAAGGATAATAACTGTGAGATGTTGTTTTTTAAAGAATGTATGGCTGCCCACGGCCGCAAATGTATTTGTACACTGGTCCCCCAAACAACCCTACAAATGTTGGCACATGAATGCATCTTAATTGCTCAGGAGTTTGGCACTTTGTCAACATTTGTGATACCCCACATGGTGTCACTTAATATGCAGAGACATGAGATATTCCTTACACTGATATTTGTTCAATTTCCAATCGAATAATTGACTATAGGGATGAAAACTGCCACCATGTCTGTGTATTTCTTTTGCTGCTTCTTAAAAACAGATTAAAAAACGATGGCAGAATTCAACTGACAGCTTGACAGTCTGGGTCTGAACATTCAAAGACCTAAAAACGGGGCGACAAAATACAGAGACACTCTGACGCAGAAAGTCATTAAACAATTCTTAAATACCAATCCAATTACTGAGAGAACAATTAACAGTGTTGCAGCGCTCAAAGACACAGTGTGATCAGGACTGCATTTCCCTGTCTGATGGTATTGTTTAACAAATGTCGGAGCTATTAAAGCTGGCACTGCTGAGGAATATTAACTAGACTCCTCTGAGATGTTATTGAGCCAGTCGTCTGACAGACAGACAGCAGCAGCAGCAGCAGCAGCAGCTAGCAGCCAAAACCAACATTATGTTTATAATCATATTCTCTCTCCCACTCCGTCTCTGTCTCTATTTAGAGGACTGGACAAATTAATTCTTCATGTGTGTTTAGAATTTACAAAAAGTGCAATTTCTACAGCAGAACAAATAGGAAGGATGCATGCCAACAAATAAAGTTAGCTTGTAAAGAGGCTGTGGAGGAGTGTAATTAACAGCATCTGTGGCTTTTTATGTGCTGCTAAACATAGCCAGCATATTTGCCAACTGAAGCCTTTTTACTGGTGAAATAGTCTGAAAAGACAGTCCACTAACTAGAAAACCTAGCAACAGGGAATGAGGAGCTCATTTATCACTTGTCTCTGCACACAAACAGAGACACTGTGTGTGTGTGTGTGTGTGTGTGTAGGTGTGTGTGTGTGCGTGTGTGTGTGTGTGTTTGCAGCATAGTCAAACAAGGTGAGAGATGATCTTTTTATTCTCTGCAGATGCCGGGGATGTGATCAGTAAAGATTTTCTATACTTTTCTCTCAGTTGTCAGTAGCTCGTTACTGTAAACTGTAAAAGTGATGGAGAATAATTATTCACCCCCGCTGATCAGAGAGTATGAGTCAGACCCACTCTGACCTTTGACCTTGCCTGCAGGGATAAAAACCAGAGATGTGGACTTGGTGACTTCGACTCGAGTCGACTCGAGTCACTTGATGACTTGCAACTTGACAAAAAATAAAGGACTTGAGACTCGACTTGGACTTGCAAGTTAATGACTTGAGACTTGACTTGAGGCATGATGACTTGAATGACTTGAGTGTGTTCATAAGTTTGAATGTTAGCTGTTCAATATAAAATAATAAAATTCAATGTTGTCAAGTATCTCTCTAACTATCAAGTATGTACGCAGCGCAAACTGGGAATCGTGATTGGACGACTTAAAAAGCTCCCCGGTATGTGATTGTCATGATTGGATGACTGGTCAGTCAAACTCCTCGCTATGGCAACACGCAACATCAAAGCCCCCTGCTACCTGATGTTTTTCCCCCAAAGAGAAGCCTCATCAGTCGTACTAGTTTCTACTCAATACGGTCTCAGAGCAGACCATCATCATGGCTGCGTCTGTGCCAAGATAATACAGATACAATTCATTGTCATACTTTTTGAACAGTTTATATAAATTGGCCAATAATATCATTAAAGACTGAATACTACAGGTAAGAGTGCTGTGTCTTGGGTGGAAAAAAAAGTGACTTGACTCGGGACTTGACTTGCCTTAACTAAGGACTCAACTCGACTTGACATAACCTGTGACTTGACTTGACTTGCCCAAGAAAGAATGACTCGAGTCTTGCTTGAGACTTGGACCAAATGACTTGAGACTTACTTGGGACTTGAGCAAGAATGAATTGGTCAAAACACTATTAAAAATATGTATCTTGCATTAGAAATCCATAGCAAGCTTATAGCTTATACATCCAAGTGTTGAGACTTAGCATTCCAGATTCTGTGTGATGTATTTGGCATTTACAAGTATTGTATAAAAAGAAAAAGCAAAGGCTACAGGAGGGGTTTGGTTTTATAAAAACTGGTATCTTAAGAGCTGGAGTCTTAGTAACATGTCTGAATTGTGACGGACATGACGTGGCTCACACATGACAAACACATGTATCACCTGAGGCATACATCCAGCAGGAGGCCATGTCTTCCTACACATGAGCATGGTGATTAACTGCCTGCATTTATATCGATCTATGTCTGCTTCAAGGCCTTTTCATCCCGTTTCCTGTGCTACATTTGAAGGAGTCTACTTGTTAAGATCCCCATTTTAGACATGAATCTATAAAAGTATTTTGTCTCTTTTACAGAAAAGTTTCATATTGACTCGTCTCTCTGATATGACAAGAGTGGATAGAGCTGTTATCTGCATCTAACAAAAAGACATAAGAGAAAGCTTTGTTTCCTGCTCATGATGGCGGCAGCGCGGCTGGAGAACAGCAGTAAGTCAGGTAAAAGTGACACCAAGGAAGAAGATGTTGTCAGCTCGCTCAGACAGCCTAAGGCTGAGTTTTTAAAGCTGAAGTATTTTTTCACTCATCTTTTCTGTTTGGAAGTTTTAAGTGCGTTACATGTCTGACCACACCGGCACACTGTGGTCATAACTGTGGTATTTTTTTTTGCAATTATAAACACATCAAACTGTGATGTCACTGTCAGACAAGCTCTTTGACAGCAGGATGCAGGCAAGCACAAGGTTTTAGTTGGTGATGAGTTTTTCTTTAGAAGTTTTAAAGTTATTCAGCGTTCATAGATACGACTTCAAATTCTGCTTATTTAATACCTTAACTAAAAGAATGTTGCTTGTTTAAATAATTTTCTGCTGTTGATGTTTTTTTATGGGTCCTACAGGATTTTCATCCACTTTATCTTAAGTATGAACTAAAGTCCAACATTTTGTGCTACTAGGCTGATCATGTGGAAACATGTAACATATAACACTGAATATTTTCTAGTAAATATGAGGGGACAGTGTATTGCAAGATTGCTTTTTTTGGCAAAAAGCTAATTAAATATGATCAACTTGCTCAGTACTTTCATTAACAATATATAAAGGTAATTTCTCGGAGTCATGGATGCTCCTTAATGTAATAATCTTAAACATTTTCATGTAAATAAATGTCTGTTGAGTCACTATCTATCACAGAATGAGGTAACACAATGGTGATTGAGCCTTTGGCCCACTGATGACAGCCTTTGCATTTGCAGTATATAGTATTATTATGGACTGGCTGTCTATGGTGACATTCGCGGAAAAAATCACAAGCGACGCCCAGCTAGTGACGCGTTTTCCATCACCCAGCAGGGGTTGGTCTGTCAGAGAGGGTAGGCGGAGCTAAGCGGCTGCTTTTCTGGTCCCTGCTAGTGTTGCGAGTAAACAGTAATCTACTATGGCTGAAAAAACAAAGAAAAGATCTATGACTACAGATACAACTTCAAAAATAAGTAAAATTCCAAAGAAAAAGAAACAAATACGATGCTCAGATTAAGTCAAACAGTCTTAAAAGGAAAGCGACCGTCAGTGAGGAAAATCAAGAGTTACAACCGGAGCCAACCGTGGACGTCACACATGCGACACATGGATATCTGGGAAGTGTGCTCCCGCAATTACCGTCTATCACCATATGTGCCACCAAAGAGAACGAAACTGAATCTTCAAGATTAAACTTTAAGGTGCTACAGAGAGCTAACCCCACAGACAGAAGGGGAGAAATACGGTGGCCACGAGGGCAATCACTCTGCAACAGCCCGAGTGGTTTCTATTAGAAGAAACGATGCCAATTCAAAAACACAGAAAAAAATGCTTTTTGGGCTTTTTGAATCAGTATCATTTTCTTAAACACAGCTATGATGTACTACTTGACTACTTGATTGCCCTCCTCTGAACAAAGGGCTCAGAGCTAAAGCACTAAAATGCATTTATTAATATCCTTCAAATTAGCATCAGGGAATAATAATGATGAACACCGTTGCCTCAGAATGATATAGGAGGAGTTATGTTCAGCTTCAGCTGTTTCCGACACAGCTTTGAACAGACTGTAGATTGTGTCTCTTTAAGGTGACCTCTGCTTTACTGTGGCACATCTTTAAAAAAACATCCACATCCAGACCTGCCACAGCACACAAAGACTGCCTTTGTTCAACAAAGCGTTGCATCAACCTGAGTACTGCAGCGTTGAGCGTAAAAGTGAATAACACACACACACACACACACACACACTGCACATACAAGGTCTGTTATTGAGGTCTATGCAGGAGGCCGTGCTACAAGAAAGATCTGCACCACAAACCCTGCAGTTTCCAGGGCCAAGATACTCATTTGAGTGAAAGCTTGGGAAGGAAACGGAGGACTAATGGGCAGCCATGAAATGCTTTCTCTCAGGTGAGCCGGCCGTGTGTGATTACATGTTTCATAATCAAAAGAATAGGGCATCGTTTTCTGCCTGTAATCTCCACATTTGTAGCAGTAACAGCAGGAGGTTTAAGGCTTCAGAGTTGTCCACAATAACCTCTAGATGTTTCAAGGTGATGGACATTGCTAAAAAACCTCTCATATCTGAGATGTCGAGCATTATGATTGTGGATTGGAGACTCCTTGTAGAACATACTGTATGAAGAAATCAGGGAAGCTGTCACTGGATAGTGTGGTTGATGTTTATTGATATAGTGAAGACAAATCCCTGAGTGGTTGATTAAAATTCAGCCATGATGTTCTGTAGAGCTTTCTTGACGGGAAAATGTATATCACCCCTTATAAAACAAAAGTGCAACAGAGTCAGAAAGGTTTTAAAACAAATACGACAGATATAACATTTTAACTGATCTGAATATGGATGTTCAGTGATTTATAAACACACAACGTATACAGTAAGTCAATTAAGTTTGCAGTCTTGTATATTTTTACTTTGCAAGATAGCAAGAAGTGTGAACATGTAATCATCTTTTTTTAATTACAAAAATGTGTGACTTCTCTTTTCTGCTCTGATCAGAATATTAATTAAGAACCACAAGTAACGTACATTCAACTGATGATGTTGACAGCGTTTTCATTGGAGGATAATTCTTTTCAACCTCTGTGATATTTTAGAATAATATCTAATCATCTAGTAATAATATAAATGGTCTTTTTCTGCAGTTACTGTACTTTGCAAAGAGAGCTTCAATAAATGCTCTAATTCAAAAATATGTTCCACTGCAGTGACAACATGTCCATCAATCAATCCATCCATTATCCATACCGCTTATCCTGATAGGGTCGCCGGGGGGCTGGAGCCTATCCCTGCTGTCATTGGGTGAGAGGTGAGGACTGATTGGCAGTCAATCACGGGGGCACATAAAGACAGACAACCTTTCACACTCACACCTACGGGCAATTTAGAGTCACCGATGAACCTAACAAGCATGTCTTTGGACTGTGGGAGGAAGCCGGAGTACCCGGAGGGAACCCACACATGCAGGGGGGAGAACATGCAAACCCCACACAGAAAGGGATCAGTCCGAACCGGGGTTCGAACCAGGAACATGCCACCCGACAACGCTAACCACTGCACCACCGTGCAGCACCTAATATTTAATCATCTTTCAATAATATAAGTTGTCTTTTTCTGCAGTAACTGCACTTTGCAAAGACAGCTGTTCTTCAATAAATGTGCTCATGCCAAACATGATCCGCTGCCGTGGCAACATTTCCACATGGTAAAATGTCATGATAGCATGGTGTAGTAACTGAAGCAATATAAAATAACATAACATGAAATAATAATAACATAAAGTAGCTGCTTCAGAGTCTCTTTTACTGCAGTGCACAGTATTTGTTTTGACATGTTCATGATTCTCTCTGCAGGCAATGATCAAAGCTTCGTACAACTTAGTAAAGATGCTCCATTACAAAAGATCACAGGTCCACATGTCTGCACATCCCTGCTATCTAAGCCCTCATGCATGATGTTTAAGTCTTTGCTGCTAATACATTGGAGGAGTAATTATATACGTGCAGCTGTTCGGCCAGATGCCGGTGAACTCTGCTCTGAAATCATGCAGGCAAATTAAACCTGACTAACACGAAGGATGTGATCGAGAGTTTCTCTGAGAACAAGAACTGCATCTGCTCTCACACCTGAGACTCAAAGATCCCTTTAAGTAGCATTAATGTGACAATATATATTTGCTTATTATTTTGTCTGATCAAAGCAGCTGTTGGTTTTAGTTCTATATATATATTAACTGATGCTACAGCAAATTGTGCATGCACTATGCGTCTAAAAAGGTGCACCTTGAGATGGATTGTAGTTTTTGGAGTGAAGCCAAACTGATGCTGAAAAATCTGAACTTCACTTATGCTGTCAAACTATATAATTGCTTTAGGTTGAACTGAAAGAAAGGGTTAAATCATGAAAGAATTCTTACCCATTACATATGAATGGATTTGTATTAGCCTTTCGTTACAGTGCACCATGTTTTAGCAACACTACGTAGGCTAGACATAAAAAGCTAATTAAGAACAGCTACAATAAATTAAGAGAGATTTGGTTCTGCAAGGTAAGAAGATTTTATGCACATAGGCAAACAAAACAAACTCTAGCACATAAAAAAATCATAAATCTTGCGCTCTAGAAATTCTTATTTTCAGTCTCGGTCTGCCGGCACTAGTTTCCCTTGCTCATCTCCTCCTGTGAAAACTGCAGCTCCAAAGCGACCAAACGGTGATGTGCTGCAATGCAGATGGATTTTTCAATGCCCTGCATGGAGGAGGGCAAAGACGTAACATTGCCTGCTTTTCTCGCCGGGGTCTCTCTTGTCTCGGCAGCCTCCAGTCAAAACGCATGATCATCATTCCTCCTCTCTTTATCACCGCCACAGCGTACCGCGTCCTCACCGCCCGACAATTTCACATACGCCGAAATTCATGACCTCATCATGATGCAGAAATTGATTTAGCATGCTGTGATTCTCTTTTTGCTGGTGAAGCCTCCTCTGATTTTTTGTTCTGATGGCAGTGAGAATATGATGTGCTGAAATTTTTTGATTACGTTTGTGGAGTCAGATTTGATGGTGCTCAGAGAACACAGCTGGTATGACGATAAACAATGTTATACACGGACATTATGGAGCCTACAAAGTGACAATAGATGTGTGCTTCCATTTTAAAAATGTCACAATAAATGCATTTCTTTTATTTTCAAAGGCACAACAAGGCTTTTATATTCATCGTAAAGTCTCCAGTCCATAACGTTTACATCCATCTGGGAGGAGCCGGCAGATTATGCACTGCAATGATCCGGAGTAAGAATTGAATTAATAACTGGCTGGCTTAATAAAGCGTCTGTTGTTGTCAGAGATGACAGGTTGGGGCGATGCATTTGATAGGTTGCGTTTGTAAATCCCATTGAAAGGCATCATTAATCTTCTCATCTGGATGCCGTGGGACATAAAATGAAAGAGAGGGAAATTACTTGTCATCCTCACAGCAGTGCACTGGAACCATTTAAATGGGGGTGTAATTGTTTTCCTGATTAGTTCAGCGTGGGTATGTGTTTATTTATTTACATGTTCTGTTAACAAGGACAGTGTTTGTTGTGACCCACTTTTTCTCCCCCCATACCCAATTGAGGATGAAAAATCCCTTTGAGCTCCAGGAGCAGAGCGGAGAGCTGCCTCTGCTGGAGAGAGGAACTTTATTGTAGTTTAAGGAGACGGTTCAAAGATGCATTTTCAGCAGTGAAATGAGGGGAGTCTTTCTTTTTTTTTATGAACAGACAGACGAGCACATGAGAAGATCCTAAGCCCCCTTTAAGGAGCCTGCTGTGAGAGTACAGTGATGCTAATGTACAGTAGCTGCGAGGAACATACTGGATTAGTGTAACAGAGAGCCATACGTTTATGTTTGTGATGTCATTTACTCATGGGTGAAATACACTGAAGCTGCGCCATAAAGTGGGCTAATATTGGACTATGTGCTTTGTGCAAAAGTATGAGAGTTTAAACAATGATATGCACTCTAAAAATAAAGATGTTAAATGTAAACTTGACGAGGAGTGCATATCAAAGCTTGCAACTCTGCAGAGAAGTGTGTTGAACTCAACGCTACTATCTTACTATAACAATGCTAACATGCCTATGTTTAGCCTGTGCAATATGCACCATCTATGTGTTCACATACTGTCATGGATTGGAGTGATTGATTTGGGTAAGTGTGATTGGCTTCAAACACAACACTGATATACCAACTTGTTTGCAACATTAGCCTTTATTTAGAGCTGTGTTTCTGTCAACCTGATCCATGTTAGTTCTTTATTCTCTTCTCTTGTTTTTTTTTGTCTCCACTAGCTCATGAGGGAATTTTGTCTTCAGTTCATCACAGCTTTTTCTTGCTGAAAGCAGCTGCCTGCTGAGGCTGAAAGTGATGCTGATGAAAATGTTTGGAGTGAACCAAAACAGTGAGATAGCTGCCACAAAAAAACAATAAGCGGAGAGAAAATGCAGAGTTGGGTGATGATGTCATAAAAGTTTTGAAAAATGCAGCTTTAAAAAGGACTGTCAAGGATCTAATTGTGCCAAATGATTAGTTATGTAAATGAAAATGTAAGGTGAGCAGGTTGTTATCGTGGACACCCCGACAGGTGAGCAGGACCTCCAGACTGTGTGTTTTGAGTTGGATCCATAGCAACGGTCTGTTCTTTATAGCAACGGTCTGTTATCGAGAAATAACAGACCTCAGAAGGCCATAATTAAGCAATCAGAATCAAGTATTCAACAGAGCTGTGTAATAACAACAAATAATGTAATATTGTTGTAATTTGAAATCTGTCATTATTAAAAAAAAAAAAAAGGTAAAATCATGCAATTTATTGGGAGTGGGGGTGAATTATTGCAATACTTCTCTAAGCAACAGTAACCCACATACATCCTCCTAGCAGACACTCACACAGTGAGGAATAATGCATGCCACTGTTTCTATAATGAGTATATTATAATAAAGTTAGAGGCAGAGAGCCGTCCTCATAGGAGAATTCTTAACTATATGGAAGAAATATACAGAGTGGGAGGTGTGCCTCAGTTTGTGTGCAGTGTTTTTAGTTGTAATTCCCTTCCCAAACCTATAATTAAACTACCTGCCCTACTTTTAAAGGTTCAAAAATAACTCCTGAATGAGCAGATGTTTGCATTTTAATAGCAGCTGCCATGCCTGGGTGCTGGCAGCCTCATAACATGCGTACTTCTTGTAATTGAGAGGTAGTTCTGCTTGTCAGGGGAGAAAATACATCTGTCATAACAAACTGCTGCTGCAACCGGCGGGATTTATTGATAAGGGTTGTTGAACTTCCCGCCAACCTGGAAATAATTTGAACTTTGTCACGGAGCCCTGAGCTGCACAGCGCTAAGGGGCAGGCTAGCCATCCGTTATTACACCGTATCTGAACCCTTCTGTCATGGCCACACTCGGGGCTCCCACTGCGGGTGGAGGAAAAGGGCAGAGGAAGATGGTGGAGGAAATACTTTAAAAGGAATATGGATGACCCAATAAATGTTTTTAGTTTTGTGAAATTTTACTGAAAAAAAGCAGTATTCATCATCATCTAACATCCTCGTACACAGTTATGTTATTACTGAAATGTCACAAATGTATTCTTACTCTTAAAACCCAGAGCATGAGTCCAATTGTTTTCCTCGTGCACCCTGGACATATCAGTGCCCTGAAGTGTTGATCACAGAAACACAAGTCCATGATGCAACCAGATCTAAACACAGAAAGCTGAACCTGATCATTTAAGTCTCCTGGGAATCTGCTGATGTGCCAAAAAGGCTCAAGTTCACAAGCAACAAAAAGCCAAGGACGCAGGCCACCTGCTGCTGCTCGAACAAAACAACAGCCAGCCACTGCAGGTTGCACGGCTACTTCTCAGAAGCACTGTGAAGCAGTGAGAGCAGCATTAGCATTGATCCGGACAAAGCCAGCCCCCACACGCCATCAATAATTAATGGTGACTCATAATCACAAGGTTTTTATTAAATGACGAGCTGCTCATTGGTCTTTTCAGGGGTAACCAGCTGTGTTGTAGGAAAAAGCCAAGTCACACCACGGCTTTGTGTGATCCATCAATTTTCTGCTTGACCTCACTGGTTTTACTTTACTGTAATTGTGATGTATAAGCAAGGATTAACAATAATAACAGGACTGACTCAGATGTTTATCTATAAAACTAAACTGCCGCCAAACAACTGGGGATCATTTGTTTTCACCATCTCTGCAGCTGTCTCATGCAACAGCAGAGTTTGTGCTCTGTGCTGCAGTCATAACAAAACTTTATATAATGTGGCTATTTCAGTCATAAGTGATGGAAAACATGATCCTAAGAATCAATGCCTCAGTCACTGTACAGTCCAAGCTGGTCAGAACTCAACTAGCAAAGTCAGACATCGCCCATTATTGAGAGGCGGAAAAGAAACATATAGCAAGACAGCTGTTATGGGCTGCACGGTGGTGCAGTGGTGGCCTCACATCTAAGAAAGTCCCTGGTTCAATTCCCAGTTTGGACTTAGGAGGCCTTTCTGTGTGGAGTTTGCATGTTCCCCACGTGCATGCGTGGATTCCGTTCCGCTAATCCGGCTTCCTCCCTCAGTCCAAAGACATGCTCGTTAGGTTCATTGCTGCCTCTAAAATAACCCTTAAGTGTTAATGTGAGCGTGACTGGTTGTCTGTCTCTGTGTGTCAGCCCTGTGATTGACTGGCGATCAGTCCAGGGTGTATCCCGTCTCTCGCCCAATGACTGCTGGGATCGGCTCCAGCCCCCCCAAGACCCTGGACAGGATAAGCCGGATGGATGGATGGATGGATGGATGGATAACTGTTATATCTAAAAGAGTAGGTATGAACCCCAGATCTTAAAGTCTGTCATCCATGTCTCCTCACTGTAAAAATATCCCATAATTCCTTGGACTACACCCACTCCTCAACCATAACAAGTCATTAACAGTCAAGGAAAACACATATGTATTTCTCTCACTGGGTGCCCTGCTGTGTAAACATTATTATACACATGTCCATCAGAAGGAATCACACTATAACACAAAGGCTCAATTAGGTTATGGATTCAGGTTAGCCAAGTAGCAAAGAGACAACTACTTTAATAGGCAGCTTCAGGTTGTCAGCAACAACAACTATAGCTGGCCTGATAATGAGACTATTACGTTTCATATTATTAGTCTGCCGAGTATTGTGTTCATGTAAGCCAATTTTGTGTTTGGGTGGGGGTGGGGGAGATGGGGGGGTCTCAGTCTGCCTACTTTGCCCTAACCAATTAGTAGTAAGTGGCCTCATGCCATGCCAGCCTCATTTTCTGTTGCCATGGCGGCTGCTGGTAGCCTTTGGGAGGAGCAGTTAGAAGCTGTGTCCCTATCCAGGGGCTGCAGCCATCGAGGGAGGTGGTCTATGGAGGATACCATTCGTAGTCTGTGAAGACCGTTAAAGGCCGAACTGAAGTCTGGTCTACGGAGGATTTCCTGTTTGTGTCGCCAGCTGTTCCGGCCTTTACCCTTGCATAACCAAACGTGGCTCTGGTCACCATCAACGGGCAGCTAGCGGGCTAACTAGCTAGTATAACTAACGTCACGTAACTTAAACTGTTATTGTGAAGATAATTCGTTTCAAGGGCCCTTTCCATTTTTATTAAACATCTCTAACGCTAGCTTTTCGATTTATTTAAAAGTGTGTTCCTTGGCCACGTACAAGTCCGTCAACTCGTTTGAATTGGTGTGCAATGAATCTCGGGATACGTTGGGCCACAAAGGATGCACACAATGGATCGTAGTTGTAGTAGTACAATAGTTGACTTAAAAACTAATAAACATAAAAATGTTCTGTGACGATGCCCTGTAAATAATTTAATCTTTTAGCCTTTAGCCTGATCTCTTTTTATTATTAAGCATTAGAGAGCATTAGCATTGTAACGGCTTTACCTCATACAGTTAGAGTCAGGAAGTCGTTCAAAACCTCCAAAGCTGCCATTTGGCGAGCAACGTTTTTAGCATCACGCTTGCAATATTAGACGGCTGTATTCATGACTGCTTTGTTTGCAAAAGGAGGCTCCATCAAGCCTCACAAACTGAAACACAAGCCGGCGCCCTGTTGCTCAGTGTATCAGAGCTCATATATTTGTAGCTGGCACAGTGTCAGTTTTACATAAAGTGAATGAGAGAAGGAAGTTGCACCTGCCCCTTTGTCCTCCTCCCTGAGGGGGATCTTTGTGTTTGTCCCACAGCTCTGCGGAGTACAGTGACAAATTTCTGTCTATAAACCAGAGAGCCAGTGACAATGACGGAGGAGTTTATTCCACAGTCTATTCAGAGATACAGTTATATGAATGTTAAGTGAGTGGAAGGAAGCAGCAGGTTGAGCTACAGAGACGTGATTTTGACAGAGGAGTGTCCACTCCTGCTTTTCTTGTCTCTTTTTAATTAAAACACACTTGCACTTACTCATACATGCATGCAGCAACACAAGAGAGATAAATTAGGCATTCAGCCAAGCCAATTAGCATTTTTTATTACAAAGCCATGCACTGATTTAAAGGAACACTGGAAAAGAAATCTATTAAAGAGAATTGGATACAGTATCACATGTTGTTCAAATGCAAACAACGTCTCCAACATCTTCCCTGAACCAAAAAACATTTTCTCTTCAGCTGCTTCGGCCTCGTCCTGAGAGATTGGAGCTGCTAGAATAAAGAAGGCATCTGTACTCTTCCAGGTCAGTCGTACCCTGTTTGGGAAGGTTGGAATTTGAGATCCAAGGATAAACATCGGCTCCCCAGAGAGGATGGTTACTCATGTTTGAATACTGCGCGGGGAAAATGAATCTCTCCACAAGCAAAACAAGCATGAAGAACACTTTCATGGGCTCTACTGGGAAAGTTAATTCTTAACCTGCGGCTTCAGGCTACGCAGCAACCGTTCGCACTCATCCTGAGCCTGTTGTTTAACTCACATGAAAAACATACCATTGTGAGGAAAATGAAAATAAATGAGAATGCAGATGAAAGCAGAGAGTGTTACATTTTTCAATCATGATGACAGTTTTCTTCTGCTGACAAAAAGTCACCGGAGCTAAACTTGAATAAGCAATTTCTCTGCAAACGTCTAAAATACAATTTTGATGTGCAGAGTTTTCAATTCATTGTGATCACCCATCTCTTTTTCCTGGGCAGAGAATAACGTCTCCATGGGCAGAACCAAGAGTAAACAGCTGTGCCTTTGTACTACGAGTGCTTACAGGTAATCAACAATGCATCCACTTACCCAGCGCTCCTCACAGAGGGGATTGTTTTCAGCTGCACACCATGATTGAAAGCATTAGTGATGAATGGCAAACTGCTTAGACTTTCACTGTGACCATGACCGCCATGTGATCAGATCTGTTTTAGTGTTTACTTATCATGCACATGTCAGTAACGCAGATTTAAAGTTGCGTGCACAAAGGAAAATGTTTCGATTATCATGTGTTGAGTTAATACAGAACACAGATCGTCCAAACAAGAGAAATGTGTTTTTAGTGAACTCCAGGTGTGCGTTTGCTGTATCTGGGAACAGTCACAGTTTAAGAGTCACGATAAGACACAAGAAAGGGGTCTTGTGGCAGATGCAAGGACATTCAAAACGGCAATCAGGAGGCAAAACGTTGGTGGAGTCGCACCTTTGTTCAGATTGTTTACTTTAGTAATATCTCAGGCCTAATCTCCCCTCTCACCCTAGCATGCACTCACACCTGTTTTCAAAGCAAATGTTATCAGACCAGAAGCCATCCAACCGTATCAAACAGACTAACTCACCTGTTGTGACTCGGTAACATTAGAATAACCTCTTTCTGTTCGAGTAAATCACACGCTCAAGGCCTGACGTTAAATTGCCTCGCAGTGGCTTGAGGGCATCACTTCTAAGAAGCGTCTCAATAAAAATATGTGGTTGTGTACTACTTGAGAAAATAATCCTGCTTTATTCATATAACAATAATATATTTATATTTTTTTACTCCTAATGAGCAATTTGGCTGAGAGACTAGGCTTTATTTTTACTGTTAGGATGCTGTGATATGACTGTGGTGAACCAGGTCAACCAGAAGTGCAACACACAAATGAGACTTTGTGAGTGTCAGACTAGCAGAAGTTGAAGCAATGCTGCTGATCATCTGCTCTCAAGTTGTTTGTTCATGGGAGCAGATGGTGCAGTGTTAAAAAGAACAAATTGCTCATAAACATGTGTCCAAGCGCACCAAGAAATAAAGCATTTCGAATCCTGTAAATCTCCCTCTCAGCATTCATCAGGGACTCATGATGAAAAACTAGTTTTTAATTCATCTCTTTAGAAAATAAGAGTGGAAGGCAGGACTCATTATGAAGATGTTGCTTGATTTGATTGTTCAATTAATGCAGAATATGATTTATCTTTAATTAAATATTCGTAAAAAAAAAATGGTGTCCTCGTTCGGGGAAATGTCACAATGACCTGTATTCTATGTGGACTATCAAAATAAAAGTCCTTGTCACTTTTTTCAGGCTAGTTTAGTGATTGTTGTACCTTTTTGTCTTCAGAGCATGTTGCAAAGTCACTTCATGTTAGAGTCTTGTTTGGCTTCAATAACAAGCATCTACAAGACAGTGAGGGAAACCGATTGCAGCAGATAAATATTCCAATTCCTTAATCATCTCTTTCATGTACAATATACACCTGTTACCATGTTCTCGGGCTGACTAAAAGATGTCTTACTTATTGTAAAAGCAGCCGTTTGCCTTTCCATGTGCAAGTTTGGGACTAATTACAGCCTAACAGAAACGGTGAGGCACAGACATGTGCCAAAAGAACTAATGTGATTGTAAGCAGGCCAATTGTAACCTAATTAGCCAGCTTACCTTGTCTGAATCAGAGTGCAGTGGGTTTGCAGCGGGTAAACTAATCATGCTTAGCTGGGTTTTAGTCAAGGCAAGTGTTTATTAACACGAATGTGCAGAGGGTTATTTTTAGTAGGGTTATATATAAAAGCGTTGCTCTTTCACAGCTGTTAACAGCACATATGAACTTGTTTTTCCACTCTGCACAGCACCTCATGAAAACTACTGATGTTTCAGCCAGTGTAAATTTAGCTTGAAAAAATCTCACACCTTAACCCTGCATTTTTCTTTTTCTACTTTTAGGCTGTGGAAAAAAAACGTAAAGCACAACATTCACATTTTGTGGGTTTTCGCAAAATAAAAAAACAACACTTAATGGCAAAAAGGCAGTGGACACCCTGACTAATAATTAGATTCAGGTGTTTTAGACTGACCAGATGCCAACAGATGCATGAAACCAAGCACAGAGCCATAAAATCTCTGCAGACAAAGATTTATCAGAATGGTGGTAGCTGTTCTAACATTACAACATTAATGCTTATGGTTTTAGCATTAGGCTTTTATGATCTAGCTTTTATGTTCAAGTGTCCACTGACTTTTGTATGAGTGTTAAAGGGTAGGTCTGATATTTACTCACCTTTTGATTAAGGTGAGGGGGGTTCCCAGCTGGCAAAGAAGCCACATGGATCAAACTATAGCTTTAAATACTTCCTGGTTAAACCACATTACGACTAGCAAGGGTAAAGCACAGACTATTCAAGCCATAAGAAATATTAGTAACATCAGTCTTTTCATTTAGGCTATAAAAGTACAATAACTCAACAACAAGGTGTTCAAGCTCGAGGTTATTTAACTACGGCTGGTTTTGAAACTAAATATAAAAAGAAGAACAATTGCTTCTTCCCCTATCCCAAAGTCCAACATGGTACAGCCCAGATTGCCAACACCTGGTGGAGCAAGAGGCATTCAGGTGCGCACGTTCACGAGAGCACCCGCATCAACCAGGAAGTTGGTCTGAAATCAAAGCAAACAAGAACAAAAAAACAAACACTTGAGTGATAACATACTAAGTGAACCACTTGTAATAATCAACTAAAGTGGATCCTAACAGCAGCTGATAAACACGTATCACATTACCACAAACAAATATTCAATTAAATGATAAATATGAGTTTTTCACCTGACTGCTGAGGAAGTGAGTGAAGCTCCCTCACTGGGTGTTTTTCACTGACAACAGCTGCCTGCATCTTTTATCTGGAAAAAGCACTGAAGAGAAATGTGAGGTTCAGTCAAAATAGGGAAAACCGATTACCTTAAAGCTTTTAAGTTGCATTAGCACAAAACAAATACCGTAAAATTGGATGTATAAGATGCACTTTTAATGCATTTTTTCATCTATTTACAGAAAAATTTACAGTTTTTTTCAATAGCTTCCATGTCATGTGACCCAGTTTCCTCAAATCAATGTCAGATGTTAACACTCACTCGGACAAATAAGACACACCTCATTACATTAAATTGTGTGTTTTCCCCTCACAACAATCGACGTCACCGTAGGCTGCCAGCTACCGCTACCTACTGCACCGGTAGCTCAATTCACATTTTACCCCGACTTTAACATTTTCAGTAAAGTTAAAAACAATGACCTGATAAAACAGGAACGTCACTGTGTCCGTTGCTGTGTCCTCGGTAGAGCCCATGGTGAATGTTTTCGGCAACAATTATAAAACTAAAAAAATGATTGCTCAGTCCTATAGTCTCCTTTTTGTCTATTGCGCACTCTTCTGAACCGGCAAAAAACAGTCACTCTGTCTCAGATCAGCCCTCGGGCGGAGTTTACAATGTTTACATTGTAAACTAAATAATTGATGAACTGTAATTAATTACTACAACTTAAAGTGTTCCAAAAATAGTAAGTACCACAAGTGTGAGTAAGTACCACAATAATTTTTGAGTTGCTGCTAATTCATTGGGATGAGTTACGACAGATTTCTTTGAGGATTGAGTGAAGTTAACTTACTTCTTTTATTGAGCTAGACTGTTAGGTGTTACAGTGCAAACAATGAGCCGCATGTTCAGCAGGTGTCCCTTTTCTCCTCTTCCTCTGTCTTCAGTAGTTTGTAGGTCTGACCAGCCCGCAGCAGTGAGTCCCAGAGCCGGCTCCAGTTGTGTTCAGTTAGTCTGGATTAGAATCAGAGACGACAGCCAGGACAAGTATGAGGCAGATGGTTCCCAACATGGCATCAGTTACAGGTCTTACAGGGAGAAACCTTTCATCCTTTTGTTTGCTCTCCGCTTGACGCTCGCACATCATTAGAATGCCATTCTTCACACACGCTGTTAGTGAACTGCTTTGTCAAAGTGGCTGCTGGTCTGTCTGCTGTTGATGGTTTGTTTTGTGGTGTGCTGGTTAAAAGACATCTTATAATTATACTAGTGCTTTATTCAAACTCACTGTTTGTGTATATCTGTAAAATCCAGATGTGTTAGTCTTTTTATAAACAAGGAAGCCATGTGTTTGCTTTAATTTTAGAGCTGCCAATCACGTTCTCAGAGCTGTGGATTACTAATGATAAACACTGGGTCCATAGTGTTCAGTCTATGACAGTACCTTGTCAGGGTAAAAATGAATCCTCTACTTACTTTTACTCTGCACATATGAAGTAACAGATTACGATTCAGTGTTATAATGTATAGGTAAATACATTTTCACTGCTGCTTGACAAAAAAACTATTTAACTAAATTCTTTATATTACACCAAAGGGACAATGAACAATAAAGTTACACCATTAAATTTACAAACTAATAAACTAAATGTATTAATGAGATGTGTGTCGTTTCTTGACTGTACTTCTGTGTCAACTACTTTTAAAGTTGAGCTGAAACGGCATTTTGAGAGTATCTAGCTTCCGTATCGTGACGTATTTTCGAGTGAAACAGGACGTGCAGGCGGGACATATCATTAGAGGGATTTGATTTGATCGTTGAGAAGTGGGCGTAGACAGACGTTCTCCACAGCGCAGTAGCTAGCTAACTGACCGAGCGTTCTTGGTGCTCTGCGGCTAAACGTTGCAGATTGATTGGTTGAAATTGTTTGGTGCTAACTTACGTAAGCACGTGTGAAATTAAGTTTTACCGGAAGAAAAAATGATCGATTTTTGATATTAGAATACGAAGAAATGGATTTTCTGTAGTTTTTTTTTTGGCCTATATTGTCAAATAGATGCACTATATCACAGGGGATGTGATCTAAAAGGATTAAAATGACATTTTTCATTTCACCTCGACTTTAATAATAAAAATCAGCTTACTGCTAACAACAACTAGAGGTCTGGTAGACAATGCTAGCTAACTGTTGGTAATTTGAGAAGGAAAGCATTTTAGCCAACCATTAGCGTGGTTAGCAAGTAAGGGTGAAAGTTACAATCTCAAAGTCAGTTGCATTCTATTTGGCGGCACCTTGTGGCAATAAAGGGGAATTGCAGGTACATACGCTGACAGTCGCTTTCCTTTTTAGACTGTTTTTCTTCATCTGAGCGTCAATTTTGTTTCTTTTTCTTTGGATTTTCACTTATTTTTGAAGTTGTATCTGTAGTCATCGATCTTTTCTTTGTTTGTTCAGCCTTAGTAGATTACTGTTTACTTGCAACACTTGCAGAGACCGGAAAAGACCAACCACTGCTGGCTGATGGAAAACGCATCACTAACTGGGCGCCGCTTGTGATTTTTTCCGCAGAAGTCGCCACAGACACCCAGTCTGTAATAATACTATATACTGCAAATGCAAAGGCTTTCATCAGTGGGCCACAGGCTCGATCACCATTGTGTTAACTCATTCTGTGATAGATAGTAACTTAACAGACATTTAAATAAAAATCTTCAAGATGATATCTTTAAGTCTTTTGCACATTCATGTATATGCTTATGCTTGCATGTTTTCATCAGGATGGGGGACAATTATTTCAGCATACCTTTCAACCCCACTGACATCATTAACACAGCATTTGTGTTTGCCAGATTCTTCAGGAAGGAAAAAGTGGGATTCCTGGAACTCTTAAAGAAAAGAGCAACTTTCTCTTCAGCATGACATCTTACTGTTAGCTGACAGCTTCAGTCACAGCCCCAAGTGTCACAGCCTGTGATGCTCGTCTGTGACTCATATGCTAGCAACAGCTTTTACAATGACACATTGATGAATTAAGACACATCGGTGTTAAATTGAGATGTGTCATTGTTAATGTTTGGCGTATCATGATAAACAGCCATGTGAGCACTTACACCAGTATAATATTGTTCATAATTATCTTAAATATGGTGAAAAGCAAAACGCCAGTCAATCATATGGCTCTCACATGGAGACAGACAAGGTTTCATGCTCACTTTCACATCATCGGGCAATTTTTAGAGTCCCTAATTAACATAACGAGCATGTCTTTTGTTTCGCATGCACAGGGAGAACGTGCAAACTCCAGACCGGAAGGCCACAAACCGGGACCTTCTGGCTGTGAGGCAACAGCACTAACCACTGCACCACCGTGCAGCCCGGGCGAAGACATCACAGGTTACATATGAAAACAAATCACGTTGAAATCAGTGATTATTATTATTCATTCGAAAGTTAAATGCTTGTTGTTACTTGAGGATGAATAATCCTCAAAGGCGTTTCTTATTTGGCCATTCTCCTGAGAAATATTGTTTAACAAAACCATCCTGTATACACCTTAACTCTGTTTGCTGTAACTAAAACACAGGCTCAAATGGTCCTAAACCCTCCCGTTCAGGTGGTGTCAAACACTAACAAACCCTTCTCCTGCTACCAAATCTTGTGTGAATGGCTTTGGAGTGAAAACGATGCTGTCTGGCAGCATCTTAAACAAGCCACATGGCAATATCATGACTGGAGCAGAGCAGACATTTCTCTAATTGGCATGCTGTTGTATGAGAAATAATTGGCTCATTTTAGTCAGATGAGTGATGACTGGAAAATGTGCCCTTAAAGAGTATCCATTCTGTTCTTTGGGGACTAATCTGGGAAGCGTTCATATTTATTGTCTGTGCTCAGATAGACATGGATTTCCTTGTCTCATGCGTCAGTGTATGAAAGGAAGGGATGATTAATGATGCAAGTTTCTCTTTTAAGTGCCATTATGGGGCGTCATTCACCACTGCTATAACCTCAAGCAGCACAGCAGATCTTTATTCAGGCCGAGCTGCCTCTGTTTAAAGAAGACTGCTCTCCACTCAGTGGTGAAGGAGGCAGGCTGGAATGACTGTGTTTGGAAAGCAGGTGAAGAAGAGCAGCTATCTGGGTTTATAAAGGTTTGAAAGCATGAAGAAATATGGAAACACAATGGTCTCAGGGTAGATACACTCAGCCTTCAGTGGTTTTCACAAGTTCACAATTTTAAAGAAGAGAATTTGTAATGAAGATAAACGGTTTTGGATGTATTTGAAACATATCAAATGTGATGCAGTGCTTACTTTGCAGGATCCTATCACATATCAAATGATATGTAGCTATCTTTCTTTCTCCTATAGTACACACTGTCCCTATGTCAACTTGCCCCACAGCACTTTTTCACACTATAAGTAATGTGGAAAGCTCTCCTATACGCTCTGCGACTAAAAACAGACTTGTATCTTAAGAGAAGCACATCACTCAGAAACTACAGTACTTTCATTCAGCACCTGTTTTCCATCAGCCATCATGTTTTGGGAAAAATGTCTCAGAGTAACATATTTACTAATGCAAAATAGTTTGAATCTTAATTTTAATGTCTTTAGAAGAAAGAAGTGACTGTCTCCTGAGTGTCTGAGTGTGAGGCAGCCCTGGCATCACACTGAGTGTGTGTACACTACTTCTTCTTTGCGAGGGACATTTTCATTTCTGCCCCACTCCCAGAACACCGTGGGGGATTTTGTGTCGAGGCTTTGTCCTGCACAGGTGCAATAAATGGGCTGCTTGTCTGAAACAGTTCACACACATTCATTCATTCAAACTTTTATTTAAGCTTTGAAAATCATTGAGGTGTCCCACATTTGCAATAATGTTGAGAGACAGACAATGACAATACTCAGTAAAACAATAGCAAGCTGAGGTGAAGTGGTTTGAGACCAACATCTCTTTGCATATCCACTCTCTCTGTCGGACAGAAGGACCAGACACCAGAGGGTCCAGTGGCCTTCTGTTTATCTGCTTTAACACTGGTATGATGGGCTTTGATCCAAGTAGACATACACTGCATCATTTGTATTTTTGGCACTAAATGCCAAGAAATAAAGTTTAACTCTGCACCCCAGTTATTGTTCTGGTTGAAACAAAAGATAATGGGAAGATTAACCTCTATAGTAGTGCTGTCACCAAAAGACGTGTGAATCTGCCCTATTGCATTGTTTGAATTTATTTACAGATTTGTACATTTTATATATATTTTGTGTGTCCCTGACATATAGGGTCGCTTGGGAGGAACAAAACTAAAGGAAAGAAGTGAACAAAGGTTAGCCGCTGTGAAGATATTATGGTGTCGATGGTCTCAGTAACATTTGCTGAGAATTCAGGCCAAAATATCCATCAAATCAGTGTGGACGTTCCTGTCCTCAAGAGGATGACTATGACTCTTTTCTGTGGCCTCTCTGACCTTTAGAACTAATCCCATGTCCAAATTCCTTTTTCTGCTAATACTAAGAAAACTGACGGTTGTATTTCTGTAAGAAAAAAATTGTAGTAAATATTTAAAAATTATTTAAACATTGGTTTATCCTTACAATTTAATTGATGTTTTCTTATGCACAACTATCAGGCCAAAGGCTCAAATTATAAACAACAAATATTGAAATCTAATGAACAGACTGCTTTGATAATGACTCACAATGTCACTGTAAGGGTAAAACACACTCCACTTATAATGCTTTTATAATTTAAATGCTTACATATTTTATTTTTTCTTTACAATATCCTATCCCTATCTTATTGTTGTTATGTTACTTGTTATTAACGGGTCTTACCTTCGCTGAAATTTCAACATCATGATGCAGATTAGTAAAAAGTAGAAATGAAGCTTTGTCAGGTCTGTCCTCAAGACGAGAAGAAAACTGCTTTTAAAATGCTCGTTTGTTGAACAGAAGTCAGATCGATTTCATGATGCATTCGGGGAAGTCAGGAAATCTCAGCGCTAAGCGGCTTTCGCGTCACAGCGTCAAGGGAATTTATCACTAGTTGAATTTTTTATCTAGAACGGATTGTTAGCTGAACTTTTTGCAGATGTCTCTTTATGGAGATTAATAAGAAGCTAAATCATTGTGAGATGGGATGTCATTACCTTCTGCCTGCTTTTGCTCTCCACACGGACTGTTTTTCCTGTATACGCCGCAGCCTGCTGATACGTGATTGGTCAATATTACTCGGACTACAAGCGTACTACAAGCGGAAACCAGAACACTTGCCGTCCCTACAATCCACGTCCCTGCGTACAGAGTCTACATTTCTATGTAGAATCTGTAAATAGAGATTATAGGTAATCTAATGGTGAGGATGCTGCAGCTCTGAGCTTTCTAACTGTTAAAGAGCATCAACCCTGTTCCTTAAATCTTAACAAACACAGTCAGTGTTGCCAGGCAACAGACAAATGTATGAATGGATTTAAGCATACCCTGACACACTATTATAAATGCAGGGACTTGTTTGGCATGACATCAGCTCAGTCACGACGGTTCCCAGCGCTATATCCTCGACTTCTTTCCTTAAGCGGAGCAGGCAGAGGAATATGTGTTTCAAACAGGCTGCTGTGTAGTGCGCTCATCTCTCTGTTTACTCCTCAGGCTACACAACATTTGCTTTTAGTGCCCGGCTGCAGTAAACATGTTTTAAAAGCCATAGGACTATAAAGTAACATAAACACAATATGTGTGCTGATATAATTTAAATGTGTCAAGAACACGTCTGGCCAGAGCGCCTTTGTCCTCAGAAGTTATGTGCTATGCTTTTCATTCAGCGCTTCTGTTCCTCCTTCACTTGTCGAAATAAATCTAATGTGAGCGACTGTGATTGTTCCAGAGACTCGTGAAAAAGTCAGACACAGGGTCAGGACCTAATGAAAATGATTTGTGCTGGCATTTCCCTCTTCAGACATAATTTAACATCTAAATAACATCCTGATACACTCTGAGCAGAAAATACAAGTTCAAGTTCAATCAGCTTTTTATGCAGTCCAGCCTCAAGTTACATTTCTTTGATGTCTCCTCCTAAAGTCTGGTCAAGAGGTTTGAAACTTTGTGTTGAGACATTAGGCGCAATATCCAGCTTAACACTGTTGTAGACAGGTAATAATGGAAGAGAGAATGAATGAATGCATAAATTACTATCCAAATGTTCTACAGCAGGCCTACACTTTGGTTTTCTGTCATGTATGATAGAAATATATGATACTCTTAGTTACAGTAACATTTCATCTGGAACTATTGATATATACACATTCAATAAATGACTTGCGTAATAAGAATGCTGTATTTTGGCCCTTAAAGAGGCCACATAATTGCACAGGAAGTGCAGCATAAAATAACCCAGCCCAGGAGAAACTTCCTGTTTCACAGTGTTATTCGTACATGTGCACACTTCCACCTAAACCAACAAATCTGATACCAAATACCAAGAATATGATGCAACATAATAATCATATGGATAAATTCAATGGGATATTATAAACCAACATTATGTATTACCTGCAACGGGTAAACAAAACAATATAGTGTATACTGTCTTGCACTAAGCTGAGTTTTATTTTTCTTATGTATCTCTTTTGATTCACATTCAGATCATGATATTTCTGTACCTTAGTTTCAGATATATATCCTATAACCAGAGTGGATATTTTAGAGTAACAAGAATAGGTCAGAATCTGGTATGTGGCTGACCGCATCAGGTCACTGTGCGCTTTTGTGGGAAATGTGTTACAAGGACTGTCCTTATGAGGCCGATGACAACTTATTTGAAAGCAGGTGCGTGCTGCGGGCGTGGGTGAGGACAGCGGAGGAGCAGCGGAGGAGCAGCCCCGCCTACTCCCCGAACAAAGTATCCAGAGCCGTATAGACAGAGAGTCGCGTCAGTGGAGGTCCAATATGCTCCACCATTGTGATGTCGCAAATGCCTCTCTCTACAGCTCTGAAAGTACCGTCACTCAGTCAATCAGTCATTAAGTCAGTCAGTCACATTCAGACCCGTGTGTGGGGCTGACCCCGGCGGTCAGCCAAAGAAAAAATCCTACTTGTGGTTGTAAGTGATTATTCTGTTACATTACATATGAACATGTTTGCAACTTGGCAGATATGTTAATAATAATAATAATTTAAAACATCCCCTGATTCAAAAATAATCCAGACAATCCTCACATATACAAACCTTACTTTTGGAAGACATGTTGCCCTTTTTAAAGCACTGCAGTCATATGAACTGTACAGTATGTTTTTAACTAACTATTGCCTTGTAATGATCAAAAAAGAGGCTTTTTCATACACAAAAGCATCAATTTATCTGCAATGTGGTCAAAGAGAAAACAGCGGTTGATGAGGCAATGGAAATAAACGTTTCCATGAACATGATTACAGTCAGCTGTGTCAGTGGCTTTGGATGAAGGCCTGGTGTTTAGAGGTGTCCACTGTAACTCAAGGTCCATAACTGCTGTGTCATCTATCCAGAAACGGTTCAGATGTAGTTCACAGCTGGGAGAAAAAACAACTACTGATATAAAGGCATCCTCACAGCCAGAGGGACTATATCAAATATCAGTTTAATGCCTTATTTGGCAGTCTCTACAGTGCTACTTCATTGTAAGAGATTATAAAAACTAAGAAATAATCTGCTTACATACTGAAGTAACCTGTCCTTTCTCCTTATTTCTACCATCTCTCCTCAGCAGATGGACAGCCAGCCCACAGGGAGACAGTGGAGCAGGCAGGAGTCGGCCGTGTGATTCAGCACAGCAGAGAGAAAGAGGAGCAGAGAGCGAGCAGAGAGGGCTCAGGTTCAGCACCTGTTCTGGGTTCTTGTGCTGCAGATGTGTGGTCCTGCTCTCACAGCATTTTAACTACACCCCGTGAGATAGAAAAACACACACAAAAAAACAACTGTTTATCATCAAAGATGGTGAAAGCTTGGCTTCATATTGCAACTGTTTAAGCATTTATTACTCCATTTATGAATGTTTACATTTCTATTTAGTGTTGTGGATGACAGGGAGCTAATAGCCTCAAGTGATGTCACCTGAGTCTGTGCTTGATGGAGGTGAAGACTACAAGTTTCAATATGTAAAAACTGCATCATCCTCATCTCTGTTTGAGGTCTGCTGTCAGGGCTAACCTCAAATTCATTGCTTTTATGTGACTCTTCAAAATAAAAGCCCCTATGGTTCCCAAACGGAATGCTTTTAATGTGAAGTAGCAGCTGGGCTAGCATCAGCAGTAACTTAATACAGCCCTAACATTTAATTTAACACAGTTACATTTATTCGCATTTATTCGCATATCCATGTCAGGATGTGCAGATAATAAAACAGGATGTCTTACGGTATTTGTCTGTAAATTAGCATCATGTTTGTCTTTGTTAATTGAATGCCTCTCTGCAGATCTGAGCTCAGCCCATCAAACTAACCACAGAACAACAGAACATCCCAGCATAGGATCCAATGAGTGATGTTACATGACAATGAAGACATTGCCCGCCCTTTGTTTTTCTTGCTGCCCTACTTTTGTGAAATGGTACCGAGGGAAACTGGAGGTAGTGTTGCAGTAATTCAAGCTCTTATCCACACATAAAGAGGGAGAAAGGAAACACTTTGAACTCAGCAGGAACAGCAAACAGATGCTAATGAACATGATGTTCTAGTACAGGCCTCTGGCAACAGGATTAAAACAATTTAAAGGGAAATAAGGGAGAGAAAATATACACATGAGGGAGGATGAAAATACTGTAGTGGTGATGGTTCAATCTGGGCCTGGTAAGTATAACCA
Organism: Semicossyphus pulcher; assembly: GCF_022749685.1. NCBI lineage: Eukaryota > Metazoa > Chordata > Actinopteri > Labriformes > Labridae > Semicossyphus > Semicossyphus pulcher. Next base: position 18,615,849 of record NW_027211603.1, read on the forward strand.
AGAGAATTATTTTCCCTGTTAACTGCTTTCATGAAACACTGAAATACTGTTTATTTACCACCTAGTTTTCCTGTTGTGTTGAGGTGTGTCCTGCATTATAGTGAATTGACCACCCCCGCCTCCCACCCAGTCCCTGTAACAGCAGAGGCAGGGTGTGTAATTGGTTATTTGTCCAGTGTAGTTTATCAGAGATGAACTGTGATGGATGCAACAGTAAAAGATGAGGCATAAAATTGCACATACTGAGCCAACGAGCCAGTGAGTTCTGGTACAAAAGGTTGGAAAATGTCATAAGCTACGTCTGTGTGTAGCAATAACAAGCAGTAGCATAGCATAAACAGTAGCATGAATAATGTATTTACATGTGCGCAAACTCCCCCCCCCACACCCACACACACACATCTTAAAATACACGTGCATGCGCACACACACAAAACAAATCACGTCAAATAAATGCTTGATTATAATGTATGAAATGTTTCTGATCAGTCAGCTGAAAAACTAATTTCATTTTCTCATTAGAAGTCTCTGCCTCGGGCTCATTCTCATGTCACTGTTTATTACTCTGAAAACAGAAAATTAAAATCATCAGCTTGGTCACAATCAGAGCTGTGAATCACCAGTTTACGACTGAGAGAGAAAGAGAGAGAGAGAAATATTAAAGAGTGGACAACAATCGAAGGAAACCAGCTCATTTTACTGAGGCGGAGGATTTATTGCCTGCGTGACCTTTCCTTCTCCAGAGATTTGTTGCTATGCAGTCGTCCATCATGTTTCTAATTTGGCATTGGGTGCAGTAGGTTAGTGAATAGTTTACATTTAGTTAGTGAGTAGATTTTTTAAACTAATAAATTAGTTTTATTAATGATGACAGAATATCACTTTTTTTATGGCCAACTAAAACATTTATATTTGTGTTCCTTAAAGGTTTCAAAAGCACAATAATGCGTGTTATTATATCACCATAGCTCATCATAACACACAGATCATCTTCAGCCATTATCACCTATACCTCTAACATTAGGTGGTCAGACTCAGAGCAATGTTTTTAGTAGCTGTAATAGACACACTGGCAAATCTGTGTAAAACATAGTGGTCAGCTAATGAACATAATTGGCACATTCGCCAAAGAGTCATATAATTGCCTCAGGAGTCGGTGCAGGCCAAACAGAGGCTAAAAAGATAGTGAGTATTGGACTTACTGTCATCAACCTGCCTCTTAGAGCTTCATAATATTTCATTGTTGTGTGCACTGCCTCTATTTGGGGAAAAAAATCTATTAATAAAGGTTTAGTACAGGTAGGAATATGTTTTAATATGCAGTTAACATTTTTAAGGGTTTAACTGACCTTACACACTAGGAAACAAAGTCAGTACATGTATGCTGTCCTGGTTATTTTACATGGTCTGTGTTAAACAATAACAATCCGTCTACATAATAATTATTGGACATTAAAAAGACGAAAATAAAGTAGGTAAGACAGTTTTTCACTGTAATAAAAATATCATGTTCATCTTGTTCTTGACACCGCTCTTGTTCTAGCTGCAGGCTGCAAAATTGACATTTATACAAAGATGAATCAAATGAACCGGTCCTGAATCAATTTAGTTCTGTCTGAGCTACAGTGGTTAAAAGAATCAGGCTTCTCTCCACTGAGGGGTGAATCTGCTCTGTCCTCTCTTGAACAAACTGTGGGCTGATGTACAGTCATCACTGGTAGTTTAGTATCTGTATGCAAACCCACATCAGACACAGTGTTTTCTATTACAGTGCCTCTATAATTAAAGTATGCAAATATTTAACAAATCACATCTTCTGTGAGGTGAAAAGTGTTTGACGCTCCAGTGCTTTTTTGTATATGTGCTGTTGGCATCAGAATGATATCCCTGATTATTGTACCTATGCAAACACCTCAGCAAAAACTAACTGCCCCACCTGTATGTAGGAAGTTTAAATGCCAATACTGTTGAACTGCTATATTCCAGGTTTGCAATCATATTTGGTGAGGAGTCAGACAAAATGTTATTATTCCACAGCTTCTTGATTGGTCTGAAAAGAGAGTAGATGGTAAAAATTGACATTTGAAGCTAAAACAACATATTTGATGACTCATATGTACCAACAGCGACATCACAACAGCTAATGCAAGCATTAAAACCAATTCCTAGCTAACCTAACTGTTAGCAAGCTAGCTAACCTGGCTGCATTATTATACGCTAAGATTTTTTATTCTTATTCTATGGTGTTACACAAATTGTCATTTTAGCTAGGAGGTGATTGAATGCTAACATTAGCGGAAGACTTTTTTTTTTACTAAAGTTAAGATAAGATAAGATAAGATATACTTTTATTGTTCCCTAGTGAAATTTATTCTGGACTCCAACTGCATAACAAACAAGAATTCTACAAAAGTCACAGTTCAAACATACCAAATGCAGTCTGCGCCAGACAACGGAACAATTTCACAGAAATTGATATTCCAGCACATACATCCATCCACAGATGGCACATACATGCACACGCACTATGTCACATATCACACTGTCCTCACATTTTGCACTGTCCTCATGTCACATGTTGCACCCGCCTCATGTCACATGTTGCACTGTCCTAACATATTGCGCTGTCCTCATGTCACATGTTGCACTGTCCTAACATATTGCGCTGTCCTCATGTCACATGTTGCACTGTCCTAACATATTGCGCTGTCCTCATGTCACATGTTGCACTGTCCTAACATATTGCGCTGTCCTCATGTCACATGTTGCACTGTCCTAACATATTGCACTGTCCTCATGTCACATATCGCTCTGTCCTTATGTAACGTATTGCGTCTTCATGATAACCTTGTGTTATCAGTTGTTTGCAACATATTTGATAGAGTTATCAAATTTGCTTACTGGAGGGAAGCAAATTTCTTCTCACATTAGGCTTACATCTGGTCTAAGCTGGTCTGCTCTCATTATTTTCTATAGGGAGACTTTCAAGTTTCTCTTTCTCATCTCATCAATCAAGGAGGAAATGAGAAATTAAATGTTAACGGTGCAGGTATATACAAGTGCAGGATCACAGCCTGTCTGCCAACTTTATAAATCTACTGACGCTGGTCATATCTGATGAAATGTAAAATAAAGTCAAGACTCAACACACATGCATACATAGTGCTTTAGTTTGACTGTTATAGTGTGGTTTTGTGTAGGACTCTTTGTACTGAGGTGCAGTCAGCCAAACCTTTGCTATAAACAGACTTTATTCCACATCACAGAAACATGTGTCCTGACCTTTCCACCAGGACCTTTCATTTATTTTCTAATACAGTTCCCCTTGTGAGTTACTCTGTTCTCATAGTCATAGAAAAGGTCAAAGCAAGCACTCATGTCTGCTGTGTGCCTGCCGAATTAGCTGTGTCACCTTTAATTTCTCCAGAATCAGACCTCAACAGCGTACTTCATATGATTGTAGTGTGTGTTTAATATTCATGTATTAAGCATAGTGATTGTGCTGTATATATGAATATTAAATTATGAGGGCAATAATAAACATCTTAATACAATACTTCCGGAGGATCTCCCCCTGATGAACCAATTAATAGATGTGTATCCTTGCAATGAGTGGGCGCCAAAAATACTAAGTCTGTATCTTTAATGGTAAAATAGACATAAAGGAATTACAGAGTGATGCATCTGTAGTACCAACCCTGTTCATCCAAACCAGAAAACTTCCTTTAATAACCATAAAAGAATGAGTGAATGTGATTTTCCATTAATCAACCATGGCAGAGCAGCTCGTTTGTATTGTTACGGAGTGAAATTTTGAATTTAGGACATCGTGAAAAAATGACCCCTTTATGCATTAGAACAGAGCGGAGGCGGGGGGAGGGGCCTGTCAGAACGATGTTGATCGATGATGCTGCCTCAGATTATGAACACAGAATTAGCACATTAGGACTTGTATGATAAATAGTCACCAACCACCAGCCAGTCCCCAAATCACCTCAGAGAGCAGCTATACAATTTGACTGCACCCCCAATTTAAGACGATTTCTGCTGTGTGTTTACATTGTATCTCTAACTTAGCTTTTCAAGGGTACCCAACTATCCACAACATTTGCAAAACTGCAGCCTAAAGGTGAGGACTGAGGGCAAACAATAATACGGTAAAGAGCTGGTCGCACAAAATAAACTCATGTAAATGGAATTACCACAATTAGTAAAGTTCACAAGAGTAAGAGTTAAGGTCACTTTAGTAGCTTCTTAAATTTTTTGCTGTTGACCAATAGTTGCTTATCTTGACAGAGCTAGGAAACTGAAATCTGGAGGTTTTGAAATGAAGGCTAGCTAGCTAGCATGTTTATTTATTAAACCCTCTTCTGTCAGTGTTAATTTGAACAAAAAAAAGGAACCGTTCATGAACAGATGTGTGACAGAAGTTGATGATATAAACTTGTCTTTTAAAGAATCTTCATGAGTTTATTGTCCTGTTTGCAACTAAGCAAACAAGTTTGCTAACTGACAAGCATTTAGCAATTAGCAGTTTTCCAAGCAGTTACTTAACCCATTAATGTCCACAGTGGAATTTTATGATTTCCAGCACTCAAAGTACCAGCTGAGCTAAGAACAAATCCATTTAAATTTTTCGAATCGGTCAAAATATGAGGCCACAGCACCGGTTTTTCTTAAGCGACTATTTTTAGTTGTTACAAGAGGTAGCAGGTTTTTTGATTTTTCACAAAAAACCCCTCTAAACCAACAGGTTAGGAATATCACCTATGGCAGTGACCAACTGAGCAACAAACAAGATAACTAAAAAAAAAACTCCTGCACCTGCATTTCAAAGAGCAAAGATTTTTGCTAACAAGTGCCTGGTTTTGGCCTTTGTTCTCTCCCCCTGAATGTGTGTGTGTGTATGTGTGTGCATGTGTCTGAGATTTTGCATGTGTATGTGAGCATGTGTTTTTGTATGGCTATGTTTGTGTGTAAATGTGTTTACTAGTGGTTGAGGCACCTCAAAGGGCTTAGGCTTATTAGACTACATTCATTCCTATGGGCCCATTAGCCCTTAGCATGTATCCTTGAAATACATTGAAGTGAATGGAAGCCCTGTTGGAAACGCCTGGTTTTGAAGTTACATTTCTCTTAATTTCTTCCTAAAAGTTGATTGGAGAATACTTTTTAGAATTAATTCTTACTTGAGTCTTTCTGGTCTTTAAATGCATGAGAGCTTTTGAACATGTGATCACAGGAACCTGTATTTCCAGTGTTTTTTTTGGAAAAAAAAACAAAAACGGACTACCCTTGTGTCTATCAACGAAAAATAGTATGTTACAGAAATGGCTGTATCTCAAAAACTACAAGGAGTTAAATTAAATGCTTGGTATGATTGGATTCAGAACAACTTAAATTTCAATAATAAATGCATTGATTCAGTGTAAGTTGGATATTTAGCATGACAAATGAATTTGAACAGAACTTTGACAACCAATTAAGGCATGGTAAATATTCAAAATCAAAAATTTAAATTTTGTTTTGTGTAGCCACATGTATTTATAGTTTCCACAGCATATTTTGTATTTCCACCTCCAACAGAAAAAATTCTGTGGGCCTTTTCCTTAACATACTAAATTTAGTTGATAGTCATTAATGGTTTTAAATTATTTTTTTGAATGAAATTATTGACTATCCGAGAGCACAATGGCAAGTAGAGAGAACAGAGAAAATAGAAAGTGAACAACTATGTGGCTTACCAGCGCTATCATTTCCTAGCTTGGAAGCGCAATAGCTGTTTGCTTTTCAAGCTACATTGTTATTTGTAGGCCTTTAGGACTCTCGCTTAATGTCTTTTCCAAACATCTCTGAACCAATCAGTATTTAGTTCAGTGCAGTTGTAGTGCTACAACGGTGATGTGATTTTATACAGCTGTAGTCACTATTAATGAATAGTGAAGTGAACAGCTGAAGTTTGTGTGACATGATAAGATGACCCTCAGTAAACTCTGTTCGGTTCTTTATGTACAGATTGCTGCCATAAAGTTGCCCAGGACTCACAGTGACTAAAGCAAACACTGAGAAGGTTTTATGAGGTTTGTGAACTGTTTCCTTAATTAATGATTAATCGTACATGTGAATTGGTTAAGGCATTGAAAACTCTTACCACTATCACTAATAACATGTATTTTCATAAATATTGTACTAAGTATCCCTATTAAAAATGTGCCTGTTGCTGGTTTAGAGGGTTACTGAGTGTGCTGGTGGCTCTTGTCTAACTTGGCACTATGTCACCTGTTTATTTGGACAATGAAGATAAAGGGTTTAAATACACAGTTAAGGTCAGTTGAGAAACTGGAAAATCAAACACCTGCTGCTGCTTTCTTTCACCGAGTGCAGGGCACGTGCAGTCTTCAAAGGGGAGCTGTAAGTGGCCGGATGTTTGGCACTATTTGTTTGAAATTATTGAATCACACAATGAAAAGCCAAGTGGCTGCTTAAATTACAATTAATTTGCCGGTTGTTGTTTTTTTGCCTCATTAGCACCAAAAGCATCACCCAAATAAAACCGTTTGCAAAATTGAAACAAAATGAAAAATAAACTGCTGTCAATAATCAAGTTTCTACCGAATTAAGCAAGACTTTTTTTAGCATTTTTAAAAACCTGCAAAATAAAAAGCAAAATGACTGTTCCTGTGTGTACACAACTGCTCTGTGAATACTACAAGTGAAGCACACTGAGATAAATGAGGATGACACCTTATTCTCCAGTTGAGCTCCATTAAAACATTGTAGAGGAACAGGTTGCCTCGACATGACGGGAACACTCAGTCTACATCGTTATATTTTATTTTTCTCAATACACCAACTTTGCTGCACTTTGCTGAGAAGTGTTGCACTATATCAAAGTTTGTACAACATTTTCAGTGCTGCCGCTGTGATGACAATCCAGTAACCTGATGCTGATAGTAATAAAACACTCAGACAAAATATCTTCATACGTCTTAATTGCATAATAGTATGAGTCAGCTCATATGTATACTACAGTTACTTTACATATGCTCACAAACAAGTCATGAGTTTCCCCGCTTCCTCCCATTGCCCTGCGCTTGTCTGATGGAGCAACAATCTCTGCTTTGTATGTTCTACACTTTGTGATACATTAAACGCATAAATCTTTGTGTCGTGCATGTCCATGTAAATCATACTTATGCTCACTCTCCATCGAACCTTTACATCCTGTGTGCTTTTCACACACTGCCACTCAGACGAACAGGAGAGGCCTAATGCTCCTCCGGTCTTTCACCCCGGCAATACTAATGTTTCAATACATTCACCAGTTAAAAGCACATGAGCATTTTAACTACAATTTCAATAACACCATTAAGAGTTCTTTTATGTGCAAAATAAAAATGCAGATAAGACTAGGTGGATTTAAATGCACGTACATGGAGATTTACAGAGAAGCAGAATTGTGTTGTAGCATAGAGGAGTGGACAGACTGGAGAGACACTGCAAAGAAAAGTTAGATACAGTACATATGAACGAGCACAAGTATTTGGAAAGAATACAGGTTTAAGGCACTTCTTAAATGAGCCATTAACCCCTGGAAAAAGTCACTGTCAGTCAAAGCTGGTGTTCTCTGTAATCAATAGAAGCAATAATATTTGAAATTGGCGCCATAGATGTGGAGAAAGTTGTACAAACAGCTCATGGTTTGGCCCATTCTACATTCCTACAACACCCGGCGTGCATTGCGTCCCTCCCTCTGAAAGGAACGGCTCAGCGAGAGACACAGGAGTGAAATACAACCGTTTTCCAGTCAAGGACATTGAATGCTGCAGGCAATGGCTCCGAAAAATATCCGAAATATGACAAGACTATAGCGGTGGATCGTCTAAAAACTCTCGGGGTCTGCAGACTACATTTCAAACCTGATGATTTTGAACGAGACATGACATTGGAGGCGGGCGTCCTCGATTGAGTGTAGTTTAGCAAGCTCTCTGGTCTCCGCCAGATGAGGCGTTTTACGTAGTCTTTCCAGGGCCCATTGTAGAAGCGGATAGCGTTCTCCAAGAGCACAGAATTTTTTTTCCTACCATAATGGCATTAGCTCCCCATAATAGCATGATAGGACTGAGGTTGAAAATTGGTGAGCTGGCCCTTTAAATATAACTTTTTAGATCCCTTTTGATCTGCCTCTTCATTTTACTGCTCTTCCATGTTTTCAACATGCTCACAGATTCTACTCAACCAGCTTTATGTAAAGCTTTGAGTCTGCTTTTCAAAAACATTTTGCCCTTTACATGTACAATCGGCTACAAGAAAAACAACACACAGCTGACCTCCTCTTTTCTATCTTGCTTGTCAGAATTGTAAATACTTCAGCTGCATGTAGAAAACTCTGACCGGCAGTGTGAGTCTGAAGAGCCGTGCTTTAAGTGTGTGTGTGCCAAAACACTGCAGCACATAATAAACATGGGGTTTCATGGCCTTTTGGGACTAAAAGGACAGTAGGTGAGGCTGCGTTGAGGGTAAGTGCAGACCCCTGGCACCCAGCGAGACCCCGGCTCTGCTCCGTCCCTCCCCTTTAGCTGGCCCCTTCTCTCTCTGCAGGCGCTGAACAAAGAGAGGACCCAAACAATGGATCACTCTGAGAGCTGAATGGCTTTGCGGGTCAAGCACTAACCCCCCCCCCCCTCTTTGACAGAAACACAACCCACACTTGTTCTGCTGAAGAGAGGCTGACCCTCCCGGCAAAGAAATAATGAACGCTGCCTGGGCATTAAACTGATAAAACTGCTGGGACTGGGATCAGTTTGGCAGACAAATCACGTCTAATGGCGTGAGGCTGGAGCCTGTCTTCTGTCCTGTCTCTCCCCCTCTTCATTACGGGCCTACTGTACACTGTCCAGGCATCCACGCAGCCATGTTAAGTTCAGAGCTCAGGACGTGACCTTAAAGAGCAGCTGTCCGCTCTTTCTCCAAGTGGTGCTCATTTTTACGTTTATTTTATTTTCCTTTTGATCCGAATGGTGTCGCAAACAAAGAAGTTGTCGTGTGCATCCAACTGAAAATGTGTCGATAGTTATTTGTTAGGCAAATCCACCGATCAACTGCCACAGGAGCTGCTGTTTATAAATAAAAGCTTGCCAATGAAATCTCTCACAGCATCAAGGTCCGACCAAGAGATTTGAATGTTTCATAGTCAAATTGGTTAAAAAAAATACATTTGCAAATCGTCTCAAGCTTTTATGATCCGTCTCCTTCCTGGAGTTTTAATGGCAACTGGAAATTCAGGTAATGTCACTGAGGTTATAAATCACATCAAAGAAACATGAAGATTTGACTTTGTCTGAAGCGTGTCGTACAAACATTTTCTTTATAGATGCACAAAACACCATCTGTGAGGTTAGGGAAATACTTTAATGTTATAAATGATGCCAAAACGTAATTATATCCAGGTCTGTTCATTCAGCATAAGTTATGATAAGATAAAACTTAATTATCCCCATGGGGACAATAGGTAAGATCATCATCATTTACAGATCCCTCCCTCCTCATCCCCTTCCTCCTCTTTGTTCCCTCTCAGGCCGCTCTTTAAACACAGCACTGTATATCAGGTGCATTTGAGTCCCCGTCGGCTTTGTGTACAGCTAGCCGTGACACTTCTATGTGGCTCAAACAGTGGTTTTACTGCTCGCCGTCTGCATGGGCAGCTGAGGTCTGGAGGCATGCAAGCTGTTCGGTCTTTCACCTTCGCTGGCGGCCCCTCCCCCAGGTCAGCGGCCATACATTAGATCAAGCTCGGCCTCGCGGGGTCGAGGAACCGGTGCCAATCACAGCACAATGCAGCGTAAAGCAGAGCTGTAAGCCTTACTGAAGGAATGGCTCGTGTGTTTCTGTCCTTTACTTCAACCCCGGTTTGTTTGTATGAAGGCCTTTTTACTATTAATATTTTTAACCCAATATAGCGTGTGCAATTATTGTCTTTAAAGTTTGTCAGTTGTTATTTCAGACTGTCTGTATAATCTGCTTGAATTGAATTACTTATAACAGGTGAAAATAACACACTGTATTAATACACTGTCTGCTGTCGATAAACTGGAGCATAAAAAACTGAATAGCCCCCAAAATCGTCAATTTAAAGATAGTTTGAGTAATTTTTTAAGCAAAATTGTAACTTTTACAGCTTCTCTAATGACCTATTTTCATGCTTTCTCAGTATTTATCTTTTTGTACATAAATACTTTCGTAGAATTTCGGGTTGGATATTTTTTCACTGCTACTCATGATTTTACAGAAGTGTAGTTTTTTCACACTGTGCCCTACAGTTGCATTTATTATGCACTATTTTAGTTAATTTCTGTTGAAAACTGTTCTTAATTAAATGAATTGTAGAGGGAATATTTTCCTCTTGTGCACTGCCACATGCTTGTCAGTTTGGGTGGCTATTGTACTGTTGTGTTTTGTGATGTTTCGTTCCGTTTCAGGTCCAAACTGCACAATTTTTGTATTAAATAAATATGAGTGGTTGAAAATTTTGAGAAATTTGGGTCTCGATTTGTCATTAAGGCGATAGTGGTGGGCCCTTAGGCTAGACCAATAGAGAACCACTGATCTAATATGCAAATTATATGATCAATTCATAAAATGTGATTCATTTTTACTCTTACAACTGAAACTTAACTTAAAGCATAAATCATAGTCAATTTATATGATGTTATATGATAATCTAAAGAGATTAAAAAGAGTCATACTTTATATCTTTATATTATAGTGACATACAGTGGACGTAAGCGATGGTACTTGACAGAGAACCTTAAAGATGATGTTTGTAGTTGTAGCCCAAATGCCAACAGGTATGTAGAGCGTAAAGACCAGCATGCAGCTGGAACAGCTGTTTGTCCGCGTGGACGTATACCTGCCTCTGCATGCACATCAGTGCAGCCGTACTCTGTGAGCAGACTGGATGGCTCATTTGCCTCTGTCTCTTCACCCTGAGAAGTGACTGTGTAAAAGACTCATCCTCAGCTTGAATCTATTATCACCTGATCCTGTTCTGTTTCAAGTGTGCCAGGCTTCACATTTAACCCTTCCCTATCTCTCTGCTGGACCACTTCCTGTTTCCTGACTATCACCATGAGTAAATGTTTTCTTCGCCCTCTCCAATGAGTACATTTTGGTGTCTAACTTGTCTCTAACCTTTTCCTGCCCCCCTTTTGTTTGGCTTTTGTTTGGCAACAGCTGTTATCATGGATTCTTTTTTTTCCTTTTTTTTTTTTTCTGGTCAGCTGTGATTGCTCCGGGCAAAACAGGAGCAGATGGTGTTTTGCTATGCATGAATGGAGCGTTAGAGGAGTTGGACTGAATAGGCCAAGTTTTGAATGGTGTCTACACAGCACCTGCCTCTTGTAGCAGCAGGGACATCCTCGTGGCATGATCTGTGCTGGCCGGGCTGCCGTCGTGAGGGATGAAAGAAAGAAACAGAGGGGGAACCTCGTTGGGTACCGTCCATATTTATTGATTTTCCTGCGAGTCGTGGCATAATGTGGTGTACAGTCAGTTTGAGTTAATTGGATGTGACACAGCGTGCACGTGTAATCTATCACTCCGGTCTCCTGGTACACTTTATCAGTTTTGTTGCCATAGAAACATGTTGGCTCTGTAATAGCCTATATTAACAGGCTAAGTAAGTTGCAATAAAAGGCAATTTCAGAGTTGGGATCCTCTGCTGAACACAAAGCCTATAAAATACTGATGAAATAAATGGGAGAGTGGCGGCGGGGGGGAGAGCGGGCTGGATTTTTACATTCCTAAACCAAACAAGTCCAAATAAAAAGAGACTGCTATCGTTTCCATGCAAAGCTGGGACATCTGTCAACCTCTGGGGCATGATGCTCTGTCACAATAAAGGAAGCTTCCTCAAATCACTGACAGCATGCTCTGCAGCCCGACTGTATAACTCAACAGAGAATAAGTGCTCCAGATGCATTTGGTCTGCTAAATACTGACGAGGCATAATAACGTACAATAATGCGAAACAAATTGCTTCCAATAAACAGTTCTTCTTTGGGCTTTAGATGTTTATTCGGTGACCTTTATGTCGATGACAGCAGGGTGATGGTGGCCGGATTATCCGCTCTCATTCAAGCTTGTGCCCATATGCACAAAACAGAGTCAAGTTTATAGAAAAGGCGTCGGCATTTGCATGAAAAAAAGCGTATTATTTGAGTGTGTAATGCCTCTTAAAAAATCATACAGCAGATAGTTTCATGCCAAAGTCTTTCTTTTCTAACATCAAATCTGCAGCTGTTATTTCCTTTATTAAGGTGGCAAAATAAAGATGTGTTTAACATTAGGCAACAGTAGACCCATGTCCGTCCTCTGATTATGTTTACACCCTGTTAATTATTTACAGGACAGGATTATTTGTAGTGATTAAAAACATTAGAAAGGTTAAATTTGTCTGGTAGCGGTGCAGAGACTGTCTCAGGTCAAAAGACTGGCAGAGCAGTCTAACCATAACACAACTGAACAAAAGAGGGGGATAAGCCTAATGGCTGAATCACTGCATCACCAAGGCAACATCATTGCTCATAAAACCCAAGCATGGAGTTCAGTGTGCGTGTGTGGGTTTGCATGTTGTGTGTGCGTGCATGTGTCTGCGGAAGACGAAAGGAGAGGGAACAAGAAAGTGCATATGTGATTATTTCTGCTCCGGCTCATATTTTCTGCAGAGTCGAGCATTTGCGTTTATTGTTGGTAGTTTTTCCTGTTAATTCATAAAAATAAGCACTAACTTTTTTTATTTCATCACATTTTATGTGCTAAATTAACTGACTGATTAAATTCGAAGATTTGGAGATGTTTATCAGAAGGGGTCAGCGAGGGTATCATAATGTTTATACTAGCCTCCCTGAATATACCATCAACTTTGCTCTGAGGCATCGTCTGTGGCGCTGCTTAAGTCTGGCAGGTCAAAAGTTCCCTAAACAAACGTTACCATTGGTCAGGGATGTCAACAGTCCAGCCAGCCAACAGAGCAGCCCGCGAGCCCCCCAAACAAAGGTCACCATTCATCTCAGAGGTCAATAGTTCTCTCTGCAAAGCACACCACTGCAAGGTCAAGAATTCCTTTAACGTAGTCAGCCATTTGACTAGAGGCCGAGTTCCTCCCTGTAAGAAAAGGGGCTCGACATTGGACTTGTGGGGTCAGCTGTCTCTGCACTTCCCCGGACCAGATCTTATAGAAAAAAAGAGGCTTGTTTTTTTTTGTTTAGGGAGAAAAAGTCTCGGTGTCAGAGCGGAGAGGCTGGTCCCACATCTGCTCTGTCCTGAGTCCGGCCTGTGTGGTTGGCTGCAGCGTGGGTCTGATGGTCAGATGGTCAGTGTCAGCAGGCCTTTTGTTATGCTCACATTGTATCTGTGCGATGAACGGGAAAACAACAAAAGAGCCAAATAAATAATTAAAATACAGAATCCCTCGGCTTCCACATCTGACTCCTTAGTCATCGTCGGCACCGTGCCGAGCGACTGACCTCAGCGAGGAGGAGGAGGGGGACAATTAGGTCACCTCGTGATTGCATTACTCAAATGACATATTAATGTCATAGTGCCCTTCATGCATTTCATCAGCGCTGGTTAATGATGAAGAGCAGCATGGGTGATATTGATTGCTTCATGCTTCTGTGATCATCTCATATTGCAAACTGAAAACAGATTTATCTTGCAGAGACAACAGAAAAAGCAGGTGAATATTATTTATTCTATTATTATTTAAATGTAACCAATCCCCATTACAGGAGCAGCAGTGTATTATCCTTGTAAATTATGTCTGTGTGTGTATAGCGGTGTTTTGAAAATATCTGTAACCTTTTTATTGCAGAGTCTCATAACTCCAACCCTGGCTGTGAGATATTTGTACACACAGTGACCGCAGTACTGAGGGGTTATGGAATAACAAGGAGCTCCATGCATTATTAATGGGCTCTGCTGTGAATCTGTTCAGAATAATAACGGCGATTTCCCAGAGCCTCATTACTGTGTGTTTTTAAAGCATGTGTTTGGTATCCATGGACACCCGCTCTCACATTCTCCTCTTCTTCCCCCCGTGTTAAGATTCAGGTCAGGCGCGGCACTTGCTGTTTTTAATTTTCATTTCATCATAAGCACTTTAAGACTGTTGCCAGCGCTTATTTGCAGTTTTGCTGCAGACCTCTTCACTCGGGCTTCTGACAGGACAGATGCTGCAATTAATCACGGCAGAGAAATGGGCATCGTTTCCATCCCGAGCTGCAGCAGCACACGGCCCAAATTACAAATGCTTCCCTAAAACCGACTAATTGAAAACAAACCGCAATTTGAAAATTCTATCACGGCGCTATCACAGAAGAACAGGAGCAGATTCTCTCTCCTAATTTGTAACTAACATTAACTCGTGTTTAAAATGTCTCAGCTGCCTTTGGGAGGAAAAAAAAAAAGAAAAAGAAGAAGAGGGCCGTTCTCGGGGCCGGTGCATTCACAGGCTATTGTGAAGATATGATAATTATTGTTTGCCTGCCTTCCCTCCCCCGCTCTCCATATTATTCAAGGGAGCTCAGCAAACCCCCGGGGATGTCTTGGAAATGAAGCGATTTTTGAAGGGAGTAAGAAAGAGGCAGAATCCAATGCACTGGTGTGTGAGAAGGGGACTGTTATTGAGACAAGTACCGGTTACATGCTGACCTTGTCCAGCAGCAACACTGTTTTTACACACAGGGACAATGGACTTCCATTCAGATCACTGGGAAACATTACACTATGATAATGTCAACATGAACGCTCATGGAGCCCTGAAAACTATGACTCCATAGAAAACATACAAATGCAGTTCTTCTATCTCATAAAGAGCTAGGTGCTTTGACAGGGAGCATGAAGCAACACCTCATGTAAGTTATGGCTAATATATCTTGTGAAATAAACCGATTCCTCCAAATAAATCTTTGTGATTGATAGTTTAATTTGAACAGAGACACAAAGAAATATATAATACTTCATACAAAATTATGGCTACTATCATATTAGTGATGGAATGTCTCTGGATTCTTCTTCATGGCCGAGCAAAAACTCAAACATTAAATTACTTTTCCTAACGTGAGCTGAAAACAACTTTTCAAGAACTCCATACGGATATGCATTTATTCTATGGACAGCTGTCAAAAGCAGTTGGTTTGTAAGCAACATACAAACAAATTAATCGCTGCTATTGTAACTCATAAAAAAGTATAAAAGAGCAGAAATGCACTATGTGATATAGCAATCCACAGGTCGTTTAACAATGTTTTAATTAAAGCCTCACATATTAAAACTTTACAACAGGTGATATGAAAAATGTACAACATTTTCTTTTTTTTTCAGGGACTTCTGTACAGCTGGCAAAAATACCTCCGATGCCTTTTTCAGTTGGCTTTGGCAGTGCAACAAACTGGCTCTGCTAGTTTTCTTTTTTAAAACAATGACGGTATCAAGGAGCAGAGTAAAAATACATCAATCCCCAAACCATCTGCCTTGATCCGGATATTTGTATTTACCATAAAATATCCCCTTTGTTACACAAAATAAAAACATAATTTAATCGTTAAACATCTGAAGTAAAAACAAATAGATTAAAGAAGATTTTTTTTGGAGTGGGGGTAGCCAGTTACACGCTTTTGGACAAATCATCTGGAGGGTCGATTACTGGATAGAGGAGGTTTCGTCTCCCCCCACTCTACAAAACATGTACAGCAGATTACAGCTACAGTTTGATGATGTGATGGGATGACAGAAATGATTTATGGCAGGTCTGTCTCAGTCTGTTCAGTCCTTCATCCACAGATCTGTCCGTACACTACTTTCTGTTCCCCTTATTCTTCTACACATTGTCTGCATTTGTGGTTTGAATGTGTTCAAATATCACGGGGTCTCCGACATGTGACGATTCCATCAACTGTTTCCTTCACGCCATTGTTGAACAGTTCCATCGTCGAGAATGATGGGTGAAAGAGAAAGGTTGGAGTAAAGAAATTCTTGCTATATACTGGCCAGTGTGGGAACAAAGACTGTTGAGTGGGTTACTGGTTTCCAGCAAGGATCCTGTGAGTCATTCAGTCCAGGCAGGAACTGATAGAAATCCTTTTGTTGGAACGCTTTCAATATGTCCTTTTTGCTGCGCTGAACTCGGGCCTCATAAATAAAGCTTTATTGTTAAATAAAACAGTGAAAGACACATCTTTCAACATATTGTGTGCCCAGTCAGTTTAAATTGACAACTGAAAGACCTCACAAACAAACAAATAAACAACTACTGGGTGCTCGTCCTAACAGGCTTCCATCATAGCTAAGCCTATGACAGAAAAAAACCCAGTTAACATGTTTATCCCCTGTACACGCGTGTGCATATCCGTCTATAACAATGGACAAGTTCTTTGTATAACATTCTAAATCTTACACACTTCTTAAGTGCAACTTAGAAAAGCAACGTGGAATGATGCTTTTATTCTATTCCTGTTCTTTGAGATAGGATTTCCATTTGGCTCAGTAAATGCTGACCTGGGACAGGACCTGGGCGTGGGCCTGGATTTGGGAGGGGTGTGGTTGCTGCTGCTGGGCCGGCTGGGGGCTGCCGAGCGATGCAGAGCCTCCCACTGAATGGGGAGTACCGGGAGAGTGCTGCGGTGGGGAACACTGGGACTGGTGCTGCTGCTGCTGTTGCTGCTGCTGGAGATGTTGAATCTGCTGCTGATGCATCTGGTGCTGCAACTGCATGTGCTGCAGCTGCATCTGCTGTTGCTGTTGCTGCTGCTGCTGCTGTTGTTGTTGCTGTTGCTGCTGCTGCATGTGGTGCTGCTGCAGCTGTTGCTGGAGGTGGTGTTGGAAATGCTGATGCTGCATCTGCTGCTGGATCTGCTGGTGATGCATCTGCTGCTGCTGCATCTGATGGTGCTGGAGGTGCTGCTGCATCTGCTGCTGCTGCTGGAGCTGCTGCATGGCATGCTGCTGCTGTCCCTGTTGCATGGGTGGGCTCATCTGAGACACCGCTGTGGACTGGGCACCCGCCATGCTTCCTCCGTTACCCATCTGGCCGTGCATCTGCGGCGGCATCCCGGGGGACATGTTCTGGTGGGACACCGTAACCGAGGTCACGATCTGATTGCCTCCTAGTCTCATCTGCAGAGGTTTGGGGGCGATGGCCCGTGGTAGGGCTTGTTGAAGGGCCTGGGCGGCTGATGACATGGATGGGTGCTGGTTGAGGGGTGAGGGCAGCACCAGGCCCGGGGACAGGCTGGTGGAAGCCAGGGTCTGCTGTACTGAGCGGATGGTCTGGGCCTCAGCTGATTCTGCTGCAGCCTGGATGGACAAAAAATATCACAACTTATCTACAAAGCCACAGTTTTCACCTCTGAAAAAAAGCCATTTCTTCTAACTGTAGTTATACTTCACAGACCTCAAACATCTACGGTACAACATTTCAAAGCACAGTGTAATACGAGGAATTCTGAGCAATGTAATTCACTTTTTCTATCAAATTCACACATTTTGAAGTGAAAAGAAGAAACAGTTTCTCACCTTGGAAACCAGGCTTGCACGGTATGCAGCCAGGGCTTTTAAATACTCTTTCTTGGCAGCTTCTGTTTTACTTTTGTAAACCTGTGATGACACAAAGGTATGTGTGAATGGACATAAAAAGCTTGTTTTTTAATTAAAAATAATTCCTTTTACCTAAGGCAGTGTGGAGTATATTACACTGATCACCTGAATCTGGATCTCTGATCTAACGTAAGAAACTCCACTAAACTACTCCAGGTTTTTGACATGTTGGAATAATCAAGCTGTGTACCTGCTTCTGCTCCTCTCCCAGACCGTCCCACATGGAGGCCACAATCTTGGACACCTCTCCAAAGGTGGCGTTGGGATTCTGCCCCTTGATAGCTGCCTGGGTGTCTCTGAAGAACAGGGCATAAGCCGACACCGGCTTCTGGGGCTCATTGGGGTCCTTCTTCTTCTTCTTCTTAGGAGTCTTGGGCTTCTTTGCGGGATCTATGGGAGCTGGTCGCTTCTCTCCAATGACCTGCAATGATCGCAATTATTAAAATAAAGACCTTCACATCATCAGCATAAGTCCTTATTCAAATTTTATGCAGTCATCCAAGTGATTCTCATCTTTACTCACCCTGTTGCCCTCGTCCTGGTCGTCCTCGTTGATGGAGCTGGAGGGAGACGGGGTGGCCGACTTGCTGGCAGGCGGTGACGGGGAAGTATGGGTGATGTTGGGTCCCCCCATGTTTAGACTAAGCTGTGCATTGAGTTGGGATTGGTTGATGGTGGTCAGCTGATTCCTTGACATCATCCCATTGGGGCTGTTCATGCTGATGATGGACTTCATCACCATGGCGGGGTTGGGTGGGTACTGGCGAAGATGGCCTGGTCCAACATTCTGTAAAGAAAATGATCAAAGGGGGCTTTATAAGAGAATAACAATCACAGGTCATATTTTACTGATACTCTTCCCTTTGCTTTTACGCTGCCCTTAAGGTTCCGGCTGCCCAGACTTGTTCCTCATTTCTCAAGCTCAAAGATATCTCTGCACTCTCTGTGACACCCTACTGCCCAGTCTACAAAGCTCATGGAGCCGTATCTCTTTACCAGAGAGGAAATCGGGTCACTGGTTTCTGTGGATTGTTATGTGGCAGATAGCATGACACAATGTTCTGGGTCTTAAATGTCTCTATTACAGACCATGATAAATTATCTTGACACCCGAGGAGCCAACTTTATAAGCCAGTAATAGATGGCTACACAGCTCAGTTGATTCATTTCAAAACTCTATTGTATGGAAATCTTTGACACAGCCTTTGACTGCCCGGTCCCTAGAGGGGAACAGTCGACTCAGATCCCCGCGCTGTGGTACATAACTTGGTAACATAACTGGTACAGTGTAAAGACTGTTGGAGTCGCAGTTTGTATGCATGAACCTATAAGTCAATGTTGTTCGAGGGTTTTAAAGGGTTTTGAGGGCCCTGAAAAACAACTGGTTTCTGGTAAACTATCCTCTGACAATATTACAGTGCACAGTGCTTAAAAAGATAGTCAAGGAAAGCAAAAATGTTGTCATTTTTCCCCCCACCAATATTATGTATATATTGTTTAATCTATAATAATATTGGAGGGGAACTCGGTATCGGCAAACACTCAAGTCAAGTATTGGAATAACCATTGGGAAGGAAAAACTGGTATCAGAACCTCTTCACTATATAATCAACTCCATAAATCACCTGGCTGAAGGTATGAAGCTTAAGAGCTTTGGACAGGTTCCTACCTTGAACTATTCAAGGTTTGATGTAATAACATTTTCACAATCTCTTTCACCTTCTTCCCTCTAAAACATTTTGTTCTCGAAAGAGTCTCAGAGAAGGTGTAGGCAACATGTTTGCATTGATTGTGGCGGGAATGAAATTACAAGGACTGCCAGCTCCCCAGAGGGAAGACTGATCAGAGAGGCAGCAGAGCTGACATGGAACAGAAACACAACAGAAAAGGTGATTTGTTCTCCCTGGGTACATCCATCTGGTATTCAGCAGCACAAACCCAATCTCTCCCAACATCAACACATCATAAACCCACACACCTGGCTTTATTGAAAGAACCTTATGAATGCCGCTCTTCAGAAACAATATTGTAACACCATTTCAGACAGAAACATATTGGATCTACAATCCATTTCTTTCTCATATACCATGTCTCCTGCTTATCATAAATACAATCTCTGAAGTGAGAGCGGATTTATATTTACATGTGCGAGGAGGATTCCGCGAGAGGTGAGGCAAAGGGTGGGGGAGAAATTGAAGACATATTGTTGTGATTCTTCAAATATGGGAGCTATCACTTTCCTCTCAAATAAAAGCTGCAATAAACAAGCCTGTGACCAAACGGCTGTCATTTACATATCTGCAACCCGCCATGTTCCAAGTGCTATTGTCATCTTCATTACCGGGAACACGATGGCTCGCAGTTTGCTCTCTGCTCGCTGCGAACATCAAAGACGCACACACTGAGCTCATTAGTCGTGGCCATCTGTATAATAACACTTTTGCTCCATCCCAATGAAGCAGTTTTGACTTAGAGCAACGGTCCATTCTGCAATTTGTTTGGAATATGGTGATTTTTCTAAATGGCCTTTGGATGGGGTGCATTTTTTTTAATAAGCACTGATGACCACAGTTTAACTATTCATAACATCCCTTTCAGCTCGCTTTATGTCCTATTTTATCACCTTTTATAGAAAAGCAGCCATTTTGCTTTTTACACGATGCAACAAAGGAGCGTTGATGGTTACATCGGTGAAATGCCAGCATTAGCACATGTCTGATTTAAAAGATAACAGCTAATAACACACTAGAGAAAGGCATCATCTTAAGTAACAGTCCCCTTGATTGTGAATATGAATCTGGTACTAGGGTGTTTATTTACGTCCCCCTGCCTTCTCATTTGCATTTTGATTGCAGTATTGTCAGCAGTCACAGCAGACATCTAACTGGATATTTTGATAGTCATCGTAAATCTGCAAATAAGCCCTTATCTTGAGTACACAGTGGCCAGATGTGCCCTCCTTTGTCAGGTCTGTGTGTGTTTCTAGGTGTGCTGTCCATCTGCGTGTTTGCCTTTTAAACACTAACAAGCTGACATGTAGACTCAAATCAACAAAGGTTGTTCTTATAGTATATTCATCTTTTAATATTCCCCATTGTGTTGTTTTAACTGTGAAATCATAAAAAAGAAGCTAACAGCAACATAAAGCTGGCAACAATATGCTGCAAAAGAAGAAAAAAAGGCTTGTTTTGTACATTATTGTTGGCAGCATGCACAGCTAACACAGCAAACACTCCACACACAGCCACATGAAGTGTTCTGAATATGAGCAACAACAACAAAAAAACACTATTGACAATGTGTGAAACCCTTTCCACAATAAACGCAGGCCAATAAACACAGCAGCTGGACTCAAAAATGCAACATTATGCATTCGCCAAGTGATAAAAATCTCGACACTGATGTGAATGAAAGCAGGCTCCAGCCTGCTCTTAAAGATATTGGAAATCAGAATTTAGGGAGAATGTACGAACACTGGCACCATGTACTGAGCTGTAACAGGCTGAAAAGAATGTTAACAAGTTCAATTTCCATTCAATCAATGCCAGAGCTCTTGGAAATGTTCCATGGCAGGAGAGGGGTAAAATCATCTATATGGTAATTATAAGGATGAATCCCCCAGTAACTTTCGCCAGCATGAAAGGTCAGTCCTATTAAAGATAGTTTATCAGCGCTCTGCACATATTCCTTTACTCGCCTTCTAAACGGGGACATCATTTTATTTTTCCTCCATTTTCGGCAACCTGCTGAAGTCTGTGCTTAAGCCAAATGAGAAAAATGGAATTTTGAATGCCAGTAAAGGCTATAATAGCATGAAGATAAATTGTTTTTCTTTCCCCCGCCCTGTCTCAGTCACACACACTCCTCTGTCTCTCTCTCTCTCTCTGTGCTTTGTGAACTCTATCTCCCCCACCTCTCCCCCCACTTTAAAACAAATCTCTACCCCCCCCTCCACCTCCCCCTTCAGACTACGAGGCCAGCATGTTCAACCCCCTTGCCCCCTTGGTCCCGTACAGCCACTGACCCATACCCCTTTCCACTATTTCCTCTGATGCATTATGGGTATTTAAAACTTGTCCAACATGACATCATTTCATTTTGAGAGCTGCCTGAGAAAAGTAAATTACAGAATCAATCATGCAGAAGGTCAAGCTGAGACTTCATTACAAGTATTGCATGCCTGCATGAATATCTTTCATTTCTGACTGACCCAATATGTCACAATAGCTGTCTGTTGAGGGAGAAAGGAAAAAAGAAACGGAGCGAGAGAAAAAAAATCCACTCTCTTAAATTGATGTACAACTCATGTCAGTGCTTCTTGGCTTGGAAGGGAGATAAGAGGGGAGTGTAGAGAAAAAAAACATGCTTTCTGCAACAGTGCTCACATTTTCCATTTAATTCAGGATACAGTGGCTTTTTGACCAGTCACAACTGAGAGCATTATACTCTGTGGCAATCTACACAACATCAGGGCATATCAAATCATGTGAACACCTGACTACAAATGGCTTTTCTGCCTCACTTTCAGCTCGCATGACGCATGTGGTCCAAACACAGGGTTTTGTTAGAGGTATTAGCATTTCTTTTCAGCTTGTACAGCTAATAGCATGTGGTTGATAATGAAAAATATATAATGCATCACCACATAGTGGCAAATGTAATAAGACAGCAGGGCTCATATCTCATAAATAGCGATTTTAACAGCTAATACAACTACTTGACTACTGTAGGTTTCAAATCCAATCATAGAGGACATTTCAGTGCATGCTTACATGTGTCAAGAAAACCCTCAAAATGTGCTGAAGGCACCAGGTGTTTTTTGAAATAGAACCCAGAGACCCTCGCTGTGCAGCAGGGAAGAAAATCGAGAGAGAAATTGTGAATAAAGCAATACTGGCAGCTCTAACTCCAGTACTATTTGGCACTATTGAGATTCAATCACAAATCAGGAGGACACATGCTGGGAGACAAAAATGAGAGTCAGAAGCTTGTTAGGAGAGCAGATTAAATAAATAATGACTTCAGATTCAGGGCTTGCCAGGCACACTGCAGCTGAGAAAATGTATTTCTCTTTGTAGAAACCCGGCATCTGTGGCCAATTTGCGAGACATACGCTCAACATTATGGGGAGAGGAATTAGCAGAACACTTGGCAATGCGATGACATGGAAGAAGCTTTTGAAAACAGCCCAGGTATATTCACTGGTTAGGATTCTCATTAAGTTCTGATAAGAGACAGGCTTTTACACACACTAAATATTCTCCCCCAGTAAGCTAGTGCACAGGAAGAAAACCAAGACGAGTGTTGGGGAAATATGAGCATGCTGGCTTGATGAAAAATGTAATTGCAATAGTGCACGGTTTATTTGTTTGCCCCTGCAGCCATAACAAATAACACAGAATGTAATCATGTATATAAGGTTGTCATTCCTTTATCAGTGTGCTGACAAAATGACAAAACACCCCTCTTAGGGCCTTCGTAAATCATTGTCTCTGTATATAGAGCGCACTGCGAACCTTGTTGTTACTTATCTCATTTAAAAGTTGCGTTCTCTTTTCAATAGGAAGATAAAAGCACAGATGAATAGGATTTCTATAGGCACAAGACTTTTGGGGATCAATCCCATTTGCAGGAGAAATGAAGGGCCACCGCGAGCCTTCCTGCCGTACAATGCGCGATGACTGATAACGGCGAGCAGTGTGCCGACGACAATGCCACGAGGCAAGGAGCAGAAACCCACATTCTCCCCTCGGTTTTTAATAGAGTCTCGGCACAATCAGAGACATGAGCCATGCAAATGGTGTTAAAGAGGAATAATGTTTGAGAATCAAATCTAATCCTCCAGCAAGTCGTGAGAACAGTCAGGAATGTAATTGTGTCAAGGCTCCGTCTCTTCCAGATGTAGAAAGCTTAACTGACCATGAAATGAAAATTCTTTAGGCAAAAGCCTTCTGGGGCTCGCTTACTGTATGAAGCGGAGATCTTTTAAAAGCTGCAATTATTTTACATGCCAGAAGCAGGAAAAGAGCTGTAAAATGTTAGAGCCTGCTTCCCTTATGGAATGTAAATAAATATCTCTAATGTCCGTGTTATTCAACAAATGTGTCGGAGAGAAGGTGGGGCGGAAGCAGGGGGTCTAAAACACATTTATTCACACAGTTATAATGATCATGGCACCTCTTCTCCATGCGATGTGTTTTGTGGTTCACAAAGCAAACTCAGCACCATCGTCTCACCGCTCATGCCCGTGTCCTTTCTCTTCTTCTCCCCTAAACGAATCTTCCACTTTTTGTAACAGGTCTGTAAGACAACTAGTCAGCCTGTGACATTTCTATTTTTCCTCCTCAATGCTTCTATGATTGTGGCATTTGGAAATGTCTCTCCACCCCGAGACAACAATCTTACAATCTATAGCACAAAACAGCACTAACATAAAGAGAGTGATTAATTTGTCCGATCGCATTCAAAGAAAACGGAGGAATACAGTAAAAAATATGTTCCTCTCTTTGAGCGTAATTCTCTACAGCACCGAGACAAAGCTGATCTTTAACTCTAACAAAAAAAGCATGTGTCTTTTCTGAAGACCTCGTGTGACATTAGAAGAAGCATGCATCAGCGTTTACAGCACAAAAAAAGGCTTCTGAAGGCAACATGAATTAAATATGAGCATGTGAAAGTGTGGCACTTTTGGGTCCCGTTTTCACCGTCCTTCTGGGGCTGAATACGCTTTGTACTCTTAACACCTGTGATCTTTTCACATCTGCTCACCTTACAGAGGGGGTCAGCCACTCTCTGTGTGCTTTTTAAAAAAAAAAGACTCCTCACAGTAAGTAACATAATATCATGACATTTACTCAATGTGATCATATACCTCCTGTGTTGTAAACAAGGCCAGATGCTGCGCCAGATGCACTGACAACAGGAGGCTTACGGAAAACTGTGAAGGTGACATTACGGATCAGTAAAAGGGCTCATTTAAGGACTGTTTGCTTTTATTATCAGGGGTCTGCAGTGTACACCTATAAGTCATATATTTGGATTTAGATTCACCATCAAAAAGCACATGTGCAGCCGCAGCTAAAGGTAGGACATAATGCTGGAGTGTGTTGACATGTGAGGATAACAGTTCTCTAGCAGCGGAAAATAACAGACTTCTTGATTTACTAGTGTTTTATATGCACAGCATTTCTCACCACAGGATGGCCGTTGTTGACAGACACCCCTTCCTGGTCCATCATGTTGCGTGAGATGGTAATAGAGGGCAGATCCAGGCTCTGAGGGGGGAACTGAGGGATTAGGGGACCCCTGTGCGGAGCTGGGGGCTCTGGCATCCCTGGGAAAGGTGAGTCCACTTCTGATAGACCCAGACCAGACTCCGTCTCAGGTGGAGGCGTAATGGGGGGGATTTCAAACTCCTCGTCTCCCAAGCTGGGTGTATGAAAAGTCTGCAAAAGGGGGAGAAAGGAAGAGGAAAATCATGAAATGCAGCAACACCAAACAGCCAGGAAGCATTCGCTGAGGTGGGTCTTATCTAACACGTCGGAAGGAAACCTTCAGGGATTAAATCAGACAACTTTGTTTAAAAGAGGGAATGTTTTAGTAGAGTGGTAATACACTTGTCTGTAAGTGCACTGAGATGTAACATTTCCTAAACCTATTAAAGTCCACTTTGAGGAAGCAGAAGAAGGAAAAAGGCGAGTGCGGAGGAAGACGTCAAAAGCAAAAATATCAAGCAGCAATCACGGGAGAGAGAGGATACATGATAAAAGCCCTTAATCTTGAGGATGGAAGATGTTGGGTTGAAGTGCAGTGAAAATACACGTCACAGGGAGATGGGTTTAAAGAACATTTTCAAAGATTATTACGCTTGGCCAGAAGTGTTTCTTTTTGTTCCCCTTGCCTGCACCCTTAAATCTGCTCATCAAACAGCCTAATCCTTCTGCCTTTCGAATTAAAGCTTTTGGTCACACTTAATTTGCTTATGTGCCTTCTTGGAGATGGGACTGTTCACCTACTCGGGTCTTGTTTTCATCTGCACATTGCATTAAGCTACTCTGTGGAAAGCCAATATATTCATATCCTCACAATGACCACTCTGCGGGTCCACAAACATGCAGCTGAACACAGGGCCAAACAGCATGCTATGTGAGGCGCTGGGCTCGGCTGCTGCTGCTAAGTTACTAAAACCTCTTCAAAGCATGGGGCTACCGCTAAAAGTGACACGATTGCAACTGCTGGAACTTTGCACACTGCAGGAAAGCATAGAGGCATAAGGGTGAACTTTACTGGATGTATTAAACAGCATATGAATTGAAACCAAGAGAAGCCAGCTGTATATCAAGAAGATACTGGAAAACACAAACTCTAAATGCTTCAGGTTCATATCAAACACTTCCCTCTTTGCCTTGGGTCACTTTTACAGCGCTGACATTAGTGACCTCATCAACTAGTGTATTTGAATTTTCATGCATTCCTTCCAGC
This sequence comes from Semicossyphus pulcher, assembly GCF_022749685.1. Taxonomy (NCBI): domain Eukaryota; kingdom Metazoa; phylum Chordata; class Actinopteri; order Labriformes; family Labridae; genus Semicossyphus; species Semicossyphus pulcher. The sequence continues at coordinate 18,641,985 of NW_027211603.1, forward strand.
ATGACAATAATTGACTTTGGAGTCAAATTCTTAATTCCAATTCCAAATGGCACAGATGAGATTCCCACATGCTAACCCCTATGCTTGTTAGGCTGCGGCGTATGCAGGAAAAACGGTCCGTGTGGAGAGCAAAAGCAGGCGCAACGTAATCCGCTGTAATGACATCCCGGCTCCCATCAGCGGCTATCTGACGACGATTTAGCTTCTTATTAATCTCTATAAACAGACATCTGCATGCTAACAGCTAACAATCTGTTCTAGCTCTAAAATTCAACTTCAGATGAATTCCCTTTACCCTGTGTCACGAAAGCCATTCAGCGTTCAGATTTCCCCGACTTCCTGGAATGCATCAGATCGATCCGAGCTCCGTTCATCAAGCGAGCATTTTAAAGCAGTTTTCTTCTCGTCTTGAGGACAGACCTGACAAAGCTTCATTTATACTTTTTACTAATCTGCATCATGATGATGACATTTCAGCAAAGGTAAGACCTGTTAATTACAAATAATTCACAAGAAAAACGGTTTCTTTTTCTATAAACAACGCAGAATGCAGAAAAGGAAGTCATTTATCGCTAACCGCTGGCTACATTCCCCGGCATGTTCACCGCTGTCCACAGAGGCCATTTCGTCATCAGACTTTAGCCGATGGGATCCGAGATTAACCCTGCTTGTTTGGAAGGGCAGCTTTTTTTTCTCACACTCATAACGAAATACAGTATGACATGCATTTAGCCACATATAAAGCATCATCTCATTGCTTGTCCTATAGGAACAAAGGTAAAGTTTTAGTAACCTTAAACCTATAAACCTGGTATATAGATGTGTATGACCTGCAAGCAGAGCTAACTATGGTCGACAACAAAGCTAACCAGGCATGCCATCCCCGTCTTCCTCTGCTCTGTCTTTCTGTCTCCGGTCTTGGACAGAACAACAGAAGGGAGACAACAGAGGGAATATGCCAACACAGCCCTTGATTAGGGAGTATTAATGTTCCCCTTGCTTGCTTTAGCACACAGACACTTGAAACTAATTCATTGCCTACTCAGGGCAGCTGTCTTGACAAGCACTGATGAATTCCAGCGGCAGAGGCAGCTAATAGAGTTTTCTCCCCCCCCCCCCCCGTTTCTTCCTCTCTTCCTGCTCCCTAACACTGTTACACTTTTCAGTGCTTGTTTCACAGCGAGAGAACCAGCTCTCCTTTCAGAAGGAGCTAAGGTCATATTCATCACAGCACTGGCCTCTGGCTCGCAGAGTGCAGAATAAATCACGAGCACCTTCAGTAGGAACCATTCACTCTGAGTCCTCTGCTGTCATATTAGGCTTCAGTCCACTCAAAAAGCCTCAGGAACTTAGCTCACAATAATGCCTGTTCAGCAGCATGTGAATCAAAACAGAGTGTTTGTAAAAAAAAAAGTACAACAAAGCTGTCATGAGTCATGGACAAAAAGTTCCAGCAGCACATGGAAAGGATCAGAGATAGTTCATCATCACGGTGTTCATTCATCTTTTGTAACATCTCCTGGTGAGCGGGGTCAACCTCCACACCAGCCACAAGATCTATGGTCCCTGTCTCATCTGTATCACATCATGTAGCAGCCTGAAAGCACTGGCACACTATTAGAATCTCTCCAGCAGAATCACAGCCCTGTCTGGGTCCTGCATGTCCGGGACAGTCAGACAAACTCAACAGGCCACGTTTGTCCTCTTTTATCCACATCAGCTCTTGGAGGAATGCTTTGAAAAACCTCAACACTGCACTTAAATGTTCCTGCTCTTGCACTACTATGGATACTATGTGCTGAAGTAAGTAGGTTTCCTGTGATGGTACTACTATGTGTAAGGTAAAGCAGCACAGAAGTACAGTAAATAGGCCACTGGATCCTATAGGCTGCTGCATTGTGGCCTGAATTACAGAGCCAACCTCGAGATCTGAGATGTCAAAGAGGAAGGCTGGCTGAGGCACACGCACAAGCATGACTTTGACCTTTAAGCAAAACACAGACATGTACTTGGAGTAGAGGAATGCTGGTGTTTAGTTTCTGCTAAACACAATGAGAGGAGAGGGTAGAAAAAGAAACAAATTACTGTGGGGGAGGGAAGACTCAGAGCAAGATCACTATCACAGACTGTGCCTGTGTGCATCGCCTCTCTTTGTTAATGATGATACAAATTAACATCTGCACCAGGGGCACTGATAATGGAGACATGGCGTTTGTGTCTCATTTGGGGGGTATGGAAGATGTCAGCTGTCTGGGAAGTAAAGGCTCTCTCCCCGGGGAAGAGGTGCCAGATTTCACTGGAACCCACAGAGTGTTACAGTGTGCAACATTGTCTAGTATCATTTCACATAAAGCCAGTCTAATTCTGCACCCGGAGCAGCTTAGGGGGCTCTGATCGCAGATTAAGAGATGCACAATCCACTTTCTTTGCATCACCAGCCTGATTATCCATTTAAATTGTTCTGAAAGGCTCAACAGAGCCAAGAGCCGAGCCAGATGCTGGCTCGGGATGTGCAGGCATGCACATGTTAAAGGGTTAGCAAGAGTGTGTCCATTGGCAGCCACAGGGTCCAGTGGTATGAGGGCAGAGCAGGCCTTGTAACAGAGAGGCCTGATGTACCCAGCATGAGCATCCTGAGCCAGTGTGTGGGAAAATGCAGACGTCAGTGCCTGTTGAAAGCGGTACCCCTGAACCATATCATAATGTACTGCAGATTATGCTCCCCTGCTGTTATATGCTGTCGTATTTTCTATGTAGTAGGGATGAACAATTACCACATAATCTAGAATAATCTGAGGCAGTTAATGTAAAATATAAGCTACTATTTATGGTTCAGAGACAAAATAGTGGTCCAAAATTCAGCAGAAATCCATGACTAATGCTCTACAGCCACACTAGTGGCTCTATGAGGCTGCACTGCTTCAGGCTAAATGCTAACATCCACATGCTAACCTGCTATGTACAACAATGCCTAAATGCTTGTGTTTAGCAATTTAGCTAGCATGTTAGCATTCTAACAACTGATTACTCGCACTAAACACAAAGTGCAGCTGAGGCTGTCATTAGTATGCAAGTATTATGCCAAAAACCAAAGGACAAATTAAAATGTTGATTTGATGGCGGCGCTGCATGAGAAGGCAGGGGATCATCAGTTATCACAAATCATCCTGATGAACTTATTATGTCTGAACAATCCTACAAATCGCCAAAGAGACATTTTATTTAAACTTTAAAGCTGAACACCATGGTGGCCCGAGAGAAAATGATTCAGTATATAAACAAAGATACATACTGTACTATGGAATAACCACATTTCATGTCAATGCTTTCATTGTCAAGTAGGAGTGAGAATCGCAGGGTTACTCACAATACGATACGCGATTTGTTGTCCACGATAACAATAACATCACAATACAGCGATTCTGTGATAATTGATATTGCAAGAACATCACAATATCTGATTAACTTCTTCTTCAGCCAATAAATTTCCAATCAAGTTGCCCTCGTTCATGTCACAAGCGCCATCGAGAGGAGTCACGAAGTAGTGGCACGGTGAGTCAAAATCACAGGGCAGTCTGTTTAGAGTGCAGTGTATTTTTAATTAAAATATCGACATTCCGCAACAGCCTATTGTCAAGATAAAATGTCAACCTCATCGTGGCAAGAAGGCACATTCATTCCTTCATCCCCTGGGTAAGGGTCTACAAAATGTTAAGTTAAACAAATATATGTTGCTTTATATAGAATATATGCACACTGTTTTAACATTATATAACAAATTAAACGGTGTTGACATTTGTATTGTTGAATTTCTTTCCAATGTTTTACCCCGCGCTGCCATGGTGCTCTTTCAATATCGGGACAAAGAGCAGGAAAAAGCTTTTCAGGCAACACTCCCAGTCCTTCAATAAACTTAGTAATGCAGTTCACAGATGCAATAACCAAGACTTGTTAAAGGCAGCAGCATGCAATTACTGCATATAACAGACCCCAGAATCAATAGAGACAGGATCGAGGATCCAGTTTCAAATATCTCGACAGGCAGAGTGCAGCTACTCAGATGACAACATCAACCATGGCACCCCTTATCAACATTATTTCAAATTTGGATCATTTGTAGTCCATTTCTACATATTTATAGTTCATTACGCGTCTCTAATTTGATTAGGAAAGTAAAGTGATACATCTGAGTGGAACACAATCTCAGTGGACAGTATCCTTTTCCCTGAGGGAAGCAGTCAAGCTTTCCCTGCTAGGATGTATGCTTTACCAGGCACACCAAGGTCATCTTATCTCATCCCCTAAGTGCATAAGGTAAATGATACATCGGCCATCTACACAGCAAATACACGTCTGCTGTTCTGATGTGGAAGCATTCTGCCATGTGCACAATAAAGCCTGTATTACATTTCAAATACACATTATGTGCTACAAATAGAAGCTGTATGTAAACAAGTTTACATTAGGCTTTAAGGCATTTTTGACAATGCTTATATCTACACTAATAAGTATATACCTTCTTTGACACGAGAGTCAAAGCCCACAAAACAACAAGAGAACAAGAACCTAAACTTTTATATTGTGTACTAAATTGAAACTTTATTCCTCTCTCTTTTGAACTAGGGAACAACACATTCTTTATCCTATAACTGTCAAAATATATTCATAAGAAATATAAGACTTGGGGTTTTGTCTTTCTCGGCCTAGCTTACAGCTGCTAAAGTTAGCTTAAATTAGCAAACTTGAGACGTACCGCTTACGTACGGCTTTATAACTTATATTCTCTCACATTTATAAATAGGTAAAACAATAGTAAAGTCACGCTGCACGTTTTTCCCTCAAACCACAGGTGGTTGAAAAAAGAAAAGGACCACACAGCTGTACATTTTTGTCATTAGTCAAGCACTCACATTTCCCCAGGTTGAACTTTAGCACGGATGCTAACTTACATCCTATCCCAGGAACAACATGCAATTCAACTATAGCAAGGCAAACAAGACCACTTTTCACTGTGAGTATTGTGTTTCTAGGAAAAATAAAAGTTTAACATTAGAACAGTAAATAATTTAGACAATATAAGGATGCAAGCATTATAACCTTGCTAGCTACACAGGCTAACATTTTGTGTACGAGTCTACTTAATAACTTAAAGCTAATAATAATTTTTACAGACCCATTTTGAGGAAGAGGATAGTTGTGTAAAAAGTAGGAGTATAAAAAGATAAAGGGAGCATCTCTTTATATTATAACCCTGTGGTTTGATTTGGAAACAATGGCTAACCAAATGTGGTTGCATAAATGTAGCCGTGCTGTCAAAGTTAGCTGCTCGTCATGGAGCCCTCATAACGTGGACTTCCTTTCCCACTGTATTCTCAGACCAAGGCAGACACATTAAGTTCATTAATATAGCATTACAGTGTGACAGTGTAAAAGCTCACAACCTCACATTATTCTAACTTTAGCTCAGGTTGCAACAAACAATACAGGACTCTCTTTAGCTTGAAAAGAAAAAAAGCTATACTTAAGACTTCTTCTTCTCTCTTCTGAGCACAATACCATCTGTGCCCTAACACTGGAAACAGTTGTTCCTTTTGATAAAATGCAAATGAGCTGGGGCTGTTATTTTTTTTCAAGGAGTCCCCCCCCCCCCATCCCAGCCCATCCCCCGTTTCTTGACTGCCACAGTGGGCCCTCACAGCTGGGGGCTGAACGCTCTCCAAGCAGCTTGTGTCGGCGTGGTCCCCGCTGCAGTGGGCCTAAGCACCCACTGCATACAGAAGGATGCACCCACTCAGAGTAAATGTAGGGAAATTAAAATTCTCCCTAACACTCGGTGAAGCGCCCACTTTTTCAACATGAGGTCACAGACTGAAAACAGAAAATGTCACAGTTGCATCCTAACTGCCTGTGTGACGTGAGGGAAAACAATCAGGTTAACAATGACATCCATCCCCGTATTTTGGAGCTGTGTAGTGACGCTTTGCTGTGGGTTTTGAAGCCAGATCAATCTCCCCTGCTAAACTGGATGAGATTGGCCCGTTTGAACCACAGAGGATGATGGGTATTTTTGGTGCACTTGTCTCTAATGACAGGGCAGGGAAGTGGGTGGAGGGGGAATAGAGCGGGTAAATTTAGCACACTGTTAGGACTTCTATGGCTCAGAGAGGCTGTTATATACCTCGCGAGAAACCGCTATTCCCTTCTTTCTTTTAATGCAGCAGCACAATACACAGATGTATCCCAGCAGCTCCGACAGTCTCAGATTGTTGGTGACATTTCACTTTTGGTAAGTGCCAGCAGACAGAGTGGCTCTGAGACTGACAGAGCCGGAGAATCTTTTTGGGGCTCCTTCATTACGTCTTGGAAAAGAGGAAGAAAACAGGTGTTTATATCCTCTGCTTTCTGGGATATCACTTGGATCTCACAGAGTGCAGTCAAGACAGTCAGATCACATCAGCGTCAGCTCTCAGAAGTTACCATGAGGCAATATATGGTGAGCCGAGCTCCTCTTTCTGTAAGCTTATTGTCTTTTGTGGGTTTCGAGACAGGAAGTATTTGAGCAGGTAGCTTTTCAGGCAATAAAATAAAGTTGCCTATGACAGAGATGGAGACATTTAGATAGAGCTTTACCATAATGGATGTTTTAGAGGGCTTTACTGTGTCATATATAAGGCTTATACTTTATTATTTTGACTTTTTTTGATAGCAAATCTCAAAGTAATATTTAAAAAGACCATTTTTTAATGTATACTCATGACACCTGAAAAGGCCCAACTGTTACCAAGTAAAAATCTAATTTACTTCACCGTATTTGGCTGCATTAGTATTGGAGTGTTGTTGTATTTAACATGTAAAAAAGGTAAAGTATACTCACATCACCAGCAGCGAGCAGGGCACCGTTGGCCTCCGCCATGTTCATGTAGTTGTTGTTATTCTGGAACTGCAAATGAAGACAAAAACACACAATGAGCCCAGGCGTGTCCAGATAACATCCAGTGTAACCCGAGCTCTCCCCTTTCAATATGGACACCTGTCACTCAAACCGGTCGTCACACTCATCTCTTAATGTTTACACACGGAGTTAACCCTTTTCTCTGCGTGCGCGAGCGCATGCTGCCGCTCTGCCCATTATTGTGACATGAAGAGGCACGTGAGAGGCCCGGGCACATTCAAACCAGGGTAATGAGAAGCTGGTGTGGCTATTCAGCTCTTTCGGGATCGCAATTAAGGATATGTTTGCATCACAAAGCCAAGTATCAAGATTGCAGTGGCAGGTTATTAACTTCAAATAAACTAAGGGAGGGGAGTGACACGGAGGGGAAATAAGGAGGTGGAGAGTGTTTTTAATAAGGGTGGAGTACACTGGGTTTTAAAACTCACTTCCCGTACGTGATTTTGACATTTTGACACAACTTTTACCAACACATATAATATCAGAGCTGATATCAGAGTAATACTAGAGTAACCAGTGGTTATAACAGTGTGACATCCACTCTCCAGAAACACACCACTGTTTAAAGGGCGATTAAAAACTTTACTTTGGTAAGAAATAACATGTTTTCACAACATACCCACCCCCAGACCCACACATAGCCTGCTGGCAAAATGGCAGCCACTTCCTTTTCTTTTGAGACACAACCATGCTGACAGGTAGGAACAATGGGACACAGAATGAAGAATTATGGGCTAGCAGCTGGGCCCAGGAGCACAATGCACCTCTCTGTGAGTGAGGAGAGCAAAAACCCAGCCTGCACGGCACGGAGGAGAGAAAAGAGTTTGCGTCTTCATGAGGTTCCACTGAGAACACATTTTCAACAAAGCTCCGCAGTAATCTCTTTTGTGTGTTTATTACAAAGTCACTCTCTTAAAACATTATGACAGAAGAAGAACTCCAATGGAAGGAGGGAAAGAGAGAGAGAGAGAGAAAAAATGGCTTCTTATCTAAGCAGAAGCCAAACAATAGTGGAAACAAATTAAGATCAGAGTGAACTGAGAAGTGCATTAATACATTTTCTAGCCCTTTGTGTTTTTTTCCCGTCGCCTTTTCTTCTGAGTGGTTAGTATGCGAATGTAATTACCGAAAGAACTGCTGCTAATCAACTGCGAATGGTATCCATTAATTAGTCTATGCCCTGGAGAGAGAGCGGGGAATCAGCAGCAATGTTAACAGTGTTACGCACCAATGAGGAGGGGAGCCACGAGCTCTGCTAGCAGTCGCTTGAGCAGGTGGTTTGTGCTGTCTTACCTGGAGCTGCCCCACTAAACTATATCTGACTCAAGCACGGGGGGGGTTTAAATGTTTGCACAAACACACAGAATTATAAAGACACACCTCAAGTGAGAATCATGTGTCAACAGCTAGCACCCCTTTATTTCCCAGCTGTGTAACTTTGAGACATGACATGGCTGGGTTACGTCAGCCACTCGGCTGGTAATTAACCTTATGCTGGGCTTATCTTGGAAGTGTTACTCCGTCCCCCTTCTTCTTTTAGATAACAAATTGAAGTCTCAGAGATATCCCTCTCTATTCAAGCACTAGGAACATTGTTCTGATTGTAGAAGGAGATAGGGGCATCGTGCAGTGGTGTCTCTGTGTCTTCTATCCCTGTATCTCTCTGGATGTGAATGAGATTTTAAAAGAGTGTTCAGACAATTGCTCTTCATTGTAAAAGGAAATCTTAGTTATATTTTAAGCTTGTAGTCTATCCTGCATGCAGCGTTAAAGGGAGATGTTTCTGTAAGCGCCGCAGCTTTGTCTCGAATTGCCTTAAATTAACATTCACACGTTTTCAACTTGATTACTCGGCGTGCAACACGACAGCGGTTAATGTGGATGACAACTTCACAAGCACCGAAGTGCTTAGAAATCAGGAAGAAATGTGTCATTAGAGCAAACATCACACTGAGAGGCGGTATGGTTGGATTGCATATGGTTAGCGCGGACGTTTAGCAAATCACATTAGCTTCATTAAAGAAAAACACAAGCAAGTTAAGTCCAAGTGCTAATTAGTGATGTGAAAGAAGTCCCTCGGCTCTGTCTGTGTGAGTCATGTTTTATTGTGTTTCCAGGCCCCTTTAAGAGCAGTTCCACATCTCCTCCGAGAACTGTGACTAACATCCCAAGAAATGTCCCCAGCCACCGGTATCAATCTTCACCGTTAAAAGCTGTACCATGTGGTGCCGCGGCTCGGGGCGAAGGCCTCGGCGGACGACCGGAGCAGGGAGTGGAGATGATTATTGTTATTCCCGATTCATTTTCTTTTTGTTGGGGGTGGGGGTGGGGGGGGGGGGCATTCAGCACTCATATTGGAGGCAGTGGCGATTGAGTCAAATGCCAGATGAAATTAAGTGTGATTGGAGGGACCATGCAGCTGACGGTGACGGACTGCACTAAAATGGGTCAGCGCAGACAATGAAGGCTCTGTAATTAAAATGATGTGACGAGCTGGACGAGAGATCTGGCGGACGTGTGAGGGGCAAACAAGCGTGTGTGTGTGCATGGAAAATAAGTTTGGACTTAGATATCTACCATTGATAAAAGTTTTGTTAATCTGAGGAGTTGACTAAGTTGACTTTTTCAAAATAAGAGAAACATAATAAACTGGCCTTAAATGTCCGGTAAAGCGTCACAGCAACAGCTCAGGCAGTGATGTTAAATGCACTCAAGACATCTCAGTCATGTACTTGTAGCAAAGAGAGGCCATAGAAAAGATGGATTTTAAAATAGCTGTGGGTCGAAGGCTTTCATTAGAGTGGATTCACGGTTAAAGGTGCTGTGTAATACGAGAGCCAGACATGGCTACATGGCAGAGCAAACACTGGGCACTCAGTGTTTTTATTTCTCCTTCTGCAGCAGCAGCACATTTCTTCAATAACTGTTTAACAGGAGAGAATTAAGAGCTTACATGCGCCCTGATCCCGACGTGAAAAGACTCCACTGTCTGCATGATCGCAGGCAGACAAAAAAAAAAGAAGAAGCCTGGCAGTGAATGGGATGAATCTAAAAAATGCATAGTGCTGCCTTTCTTTTTATTCTAGGTCAAGATAAGCTGAGTTACTTTTTATCAGACAAAATAGTCAGAATGAGCTTTTAAACAAACATCAGGATGCGTAACCCTGCTTCTTTATGTTTGTCTTACTGTAGCCAGTGTGCGTTTGATGCTTTCCCACCTTTTAAATCCCAGTGCAGGAATATTTGTATGAAAGAAAGTCCGATGGGAAATAAGGTGTTTTACAGCTATTATAGCAAACAAAATTATTTCAACCTCAGGGCGAACACAATATTGCACCAACATGACCCCGTCTCACCCTCCATATGATGGAGTAACCACCACACAGATCCTATCAGTAAACATGAACTGGACAACCCAGAATGCACGCCTGAAGAGCCTCTGATAGCACAGCTGCCATCTCTGCATGCATACAAATGGAAAATAAACACGCACTGGCCTTTACCTTCTCATCTGAGCTTTGAATACTGCTTTGTCAATGGTGATTAAATGATTATGAATGAATTATAATAAAAATGAGATTTTTTTATCTGCATTTTAAATCACATTCACAGATTTTAAAGGTAGATCAAGAAGTCACAACAGAAGCTGTCTGTCAGCAGGTAACCAAATTGGACACATTCTTCCTCCCCACTGAAAACCACCAAACTAATTCAATCAAGCGCCCAGGCTTTTCCAAAAACATATCAACTGCTGACAAGTGATTTTACAGTTCAGCTTGAGCTCAGTAATCACAGCCTAGCATGTGTTCTCTGGAACATGACACTTGTGCTAATATGTTCTCCAGTGGTCCCAGTAAAAGACGGCACAAACACCACAGTTAAAACTCAACCTCCAATCCAGAGAACTTGTGGTAATTTGCAGGGTATTTTTCTTAAGTAATTTCCTTTAAAGCTCGGCCTACCTTCCAATTTCGAGCCTCTCTTTCAACACGCTCCATTTCCTTCCCTGAAATCCTGGTCCGGCCCTTTCAGCCTCTGGAAAAGTTATCTTCGTATTCCCGAGGTCCTCCTCACCAAACACATGCTCATTTAAAACCCAATTCAGCATAAACACTCTGCAGCTGCCCCTCTGGTGATCACAAGGCCTATTCACGCCCAGCAGGCCGCCGCGCATGCAGCGCGGAGCCGACATATAGAGATACATTTCCTCCTATGTGTGCAGCAGTCAATTTGTAAAGCGACTCCACAACACAGCGTGTCCGCACAGTCAGCTCGCAACCTGTGTTCTGATCTGCAGGCCCAATCGATTGGTAATTCAGTTTAAAGCTAAAATCATTACTCCCCCAGCCCAGCACTGTCTTTCACCATTAGGACGGCAAGTCCTCAGCTACATACGGTAGCACGGAGGGCAAGTTCATTGTAAGCATCTTACTCTTCCGCTGCTGCACAGCAGTAGAGGGGATCTGGTGTGAGAAAAAGTCCTGGTCTTATCTAGGATCTGTATCAAGCTGATGACAGTTTTGTCCGGGCCGTTTGCTGATTGTCTTTTTGTTCTCACTACACCGACCACAGTGACCTGAACGAGTATAATCACACCGCTTTCCTTTTGTTTTGATTTAGAGTGCTAAACCTGTAAAGCTTCAGGTGGAAATCTGGACCTTTAACCGTTGGAAGATGTCATCACTTATGCCTCTAAATATAAGACACTGTAGACGGAGGTTGTCATAAGAAAACCCCAAATTTTTCCACATGGTCCAGGAACATTACAATTCTGTCACGAGCTATGAAAGTAAGTTTGCGTATCCAACCAAAATGACAAGCTTGTGTGTCAAAATCAAGAAAAAACCTTTAAGCACTTAAACAGCTCGGCAGATATGTTTTATGTTTTTACTGGCTGCCCAGTCATTATGGCAGTGTTGAAAGACAGTAAAACGGGAGCTGTAGTTGGTGCATTCAGCATGTTCCTCTGGGCTAAATTTATATTCAGCACAGACGTGGAGTACACAGTGAGACCAGGGTAAAACAGCATTACAGGATCTGTGCATTTCTTTTTAAATATTTGTGAATGAGATTAGTTGAATACTGCACCAATAAATATGTTAGTTCAGGCAGAGAAGAAGCTGTCAATCACAGAAAAGTAAAGAGTGGCACACACTGGATTGTGTGTCTTTTACAGCAAAATGAAACACATGCTATAAATGTTTTAAAAACTATGCAACCACAATAGTGTCATGCAAAACTGGCTATTACATCAAATATGGCACACACAATACCAAAGTAGTTTTTGGATGTTTATCTACATGTTTTGATTTCATTATTGGCCTCTCGCCATTTAAAAGCACAATAAGGGCAGCTGATGTTTTTTGTGCTAAATGCTAATGTCAGCATGCTAACGGGATCATGCGCTGATGTTTAGAAGGTAATGTTAAGCATGTTCTCAATCTGAATTTAGCATGTTAGCATGCTAACATTTGCATCAAACAATTTATGGATGAGGCAGAGGCATTGCCAAATTAAAACATGGTCCTGATCATGTTAAAATATAACCATACACTTTATTTATATGTATGTTTTTAATAATGCCATACCAATCTAGGGCTTCAGGTCTTCAGGTTTTATGTGTCAATGTTGATAGCATAGTGACAATACGCTAACACATTAACACTATCATTTTGTATCATAGTTATTGGCCACATCCAACACCACGTTACACAATGGCACCAGAATACACCGAGGTTCACCATAGCTATGTTTTGTCGAAGTCCTTAGACTTGCAAATGCTGCCAAAACAAAGCTGGTCTCAGCGTCTGTCATAATGGACCCACAGCCTGAGCTCTGAAATCTCAGTGCTATGAAGGTCAACATCCAACATCCCTTTTTTTCCCTAGCTGTTGAGTCTGCTCTGTACTCTCAAGAGCAAATCCTAAAAGAAAGCACAAGCTAAATGGGGTTCCATCTTTGATCTGGAGGGGTGCAAAGCCATTGGCCCAAAGCCACAAAGGAGCTTAGGCGCTGGAGAGGGCCTCAGAAACATGGTGTAGCTTTCTCACAATGGCTGCTGTTGCGTGGACACACAGCTCTTGAGGAAGCAACATGAGAGAGGCTTGGCTTGGTGCTGTTGTCTTGCTTTTGCTGCTAAGCCATGTCTCAAGGCTGTTTACTCTCAGCAGCTTTGAAGCAACTCCAACTCGAGATGGTATCAGAGGTGTGGATTTTAACCAAGCCGACTGGCTCTGCTCGCCCATTCTTCCACCACAGAGCAGGAGGTTGCTACAGGGTTAAGGAAGCTAATATCTAAAAATGGTTAAATGTCATAAGTCAGAATAACAGCTCCTGCCACTGGAAATGAGCTTGTTTTTGGAGGCGCTAATGGCGATGCTTTCGCTGCTTCTCTTGGTTTGTCAGATGGCTGTGAGCTCTGGCCCTTGGATTCACATAAAGCTCTACTGAAAGCTTCTGGGAGTTGATTCCTCTCTTATTGCTCTAGCAGCACAGACACATTTCTCTATTCCCTGTGTGCTGTTACTGGCTAATACAGTCATTATAGCCGGCTTTGGGAATGTGCTCAGTCAAGAGCTTTTAGTGATGGACTCAACTCAATCCTCTGTTTCTTATCTAGTAATGGGAAAAGGGAAAATATTTCAGCTTTTGTACCTGGAGTAAAACTGTTAAGACAACATCTATTTAAATGTAAATAATAATGGTAGTTAAATGATATCTGATTAATTAACACAACAAACAATTGGCTGCAAAATGAAGGAAAATCTTAACAAAAACAGCCTAAAAAGTGTAAAGTTACATCCATGTATGCAGCTGTTACACGTGTAGTCGGACTTTCTGTTTCTTCCACTCACTTGCTAATCAAAATGATTGAATCCAGCCACATAGTCTAAAATGTTCATGACAATAGAATCCTGCTTCTTTAGTGTTATTCTTACCATAAGCCCACACTAAGCACAGACCGACTGCTTGTTCAATCTCTATAAATCTGAAAAACACAAACTGCTGAGCGGTGACTCATATATCAGTCTATTATATACTACAGGGCTGACTGTATTAAACAAATGGCTCGGCCTGCAGCTGGAAAAGAGAGGCAATATAGAGAGAGCAGAGGTTATTGTCTAATTTAAATCTTGGCTGCTTTCCCAGAGCTGTACCACATTCCAATTTGTGGCTGTGTTGCTTGGCGCTACTGACAGAGGTCCGGCTGCAAATACTCTCCGGCTGCTCTCCAGAAATGTGTCTCCAAAATGACGATCAACAAGTTGGCAGAGATTAACAGGCTGGGGCTTATTAGGTAAAATAATAAAAACGCACGCGTATAGATGTTGTGCTGTTCATGCGTGTGCCATGGTTTTTTTTACTCCTCCTGCGGTTGCAGTAATGCATCTATAATCATTACGACTTAATCTACAACAACAAAGGCTCATAAAGAAAACCAGTGCATTGCATCTGTAATGTCTTTGAGCTCCATAATGAAACAGCAGCTGGAAGAGACATCTGTGAACATGTAGTAGTTACAGAATGGTTGAGCAGGCTCTTAGAAGCAATTAGCTATTTCAAGCATTTTCTCCTTGGCATACTATTGTCCGTTCATCTGGTGGATTGACAGCACACCGGGACATCATTAGCAAACCTGACGGCTGTTGAGTCGCAGACATTGTTTTTCTTGTGACAGCTACCATCAGGCTAAGTGCTTCACTAATGTTTTTAGCAGTATTTAAACTCAAAATGTCACTTTAACATTTCTTACTTCTAAAGCATCGTGAGATTAAGATGCCAGCTTTGAATAATTACAAACACTAAGCTTCAACTTTGATTCCATATCATCGCGCTGACATTTCAAGAGATTCAGAACAAAGACGAACTACACATCTTTTAGTCATAGCGCAGAAATGATTCCTTCCCTCTGTGTAAAATGACAGGTTGGTGATCAAAGGCACACGGAGACCTGGGGGTCTGCTGTGAATTAAAGCAGAGCTTTTTTAAGAGAACAAGGTAAGTTAGCAAAGTGTTTACACATGGAAAAAAAGAAAAAAGCTCCATGTAGAAATATTTTCTGTTGATGACACTTGTCAGCGCGTGGCCTATAAAATGCAACCATGTTCTCTAGACTGAATTTCCTTAGTGGTACTTTTGTGCAAAGAGGTGTTATCCATTTGATTACAACAATCCTACACTTGCATGCACATTATACACAAACTACAGTTAAAAAGTTAGAGTTAGGTACAAAAACATGAAGTTTTTCTTGCTGTCCTGTGGATGATCTTTTGCTCCAACATTACTGCACATGAAAGTGTAAAAGAAAATAAAAGCCTCATGTTGTATTTGTACCTTTATATCTGTATTGATGTCCTCCTTTGACCACAGCTCCTTCCAAGCACTTTCAGCCCATCTCTCCAGCGCAGCTGGCTTAAAAAAGGGGTCACTGACATTTTCTGTATTTGAGCCTTGACCTCTATTTTAGGATCATGCTGAGAGTTTCTCCTACAAAATAAATGAGAGCTGCACAGTCCGCTCTGCACTCACACCTTTCCCTTGCACATCTTCTATCACTCTTCATTTGTCTCCATTAGGGTCATGTTTGACCGGCTACTCCAACTCTCTACCAGTATATATACTCAGCAGAGAGCATCAGACCATGTGCTATTGTGGCCGACCGGCTTCCTGTTGTTTAGTAGGCAGAGGTAGAAAGGTAAACAACCTCTAACACTAATGCAATGAAACCTGTCATAGCCTAGAACACATGTAAAACGGTTTCCCATGTCAGTCAGGTGCATTCAGTTAATAAACCCTGAAAGATAATTGTCACTAATCCAATAATCAATAAGTAAACAAAGCCTGCAATGAGAAAATTAGTTATTTCAACAGGGGGCGCCATGCTGGAAATTCTGACTGCAGGTTTAATTCAGAGTGAGAAGCAGAATTCCCACTGTCAACTTGTCATCAGCTAATTTACCTGCAGCCAGAGGGGGAGATTCACTGGACACATAGGGAGAGTTAATCTCTTCATTCATCTCCACTAAAGAGATCGACCCAATTAGCTCGCCACATTGACTGACAGCGCTTGTGTTTGCCTTTCTCCCTCCACTTTTCTCCCCTTCTTACGTCAGGAGTTATGCAGTTTTCGCTGGCTCCAGCTGAAGGCCTCTGAAATGATTGGAGGGTCCTGTACAACAGTGGAATAATCATGATGTCTTCATTCAAATCTGTGGAGTCTGAAATATTCACCACTGCAGTTTGCTGTGACTGATTAGCCAATGGAAGGGTTGCTTGGGGATAGCTCTCCAGAGCTCTGTAATTGAGCGGATTTGACTTGGGAGAGTTTTTTTTCTGCTGATAACTACACACATTCCAATTTTTAATGTACTTTTCTTTTTTTAGCCTCTCCTAAGAGCTAGTGTGCACCAAAATTATGACGCCTGCAGAAACGGCCGTATGTAGGACAGTTCATACTGCGATTGCTGTCCCTAGAAAATCAGACCAACATCATGTTTCATCTAATGATTTACAGAAGTATCTCCTGCTGGAGCCAAGAGAGCAGTCAGTGTGAGATGACCTGGTCACTGCACAACTGTCGGATCGAGAAACTCTGACAACAATGGCCCAGAGGACGGCCACCGTGGCCTCTGACATCCTACAATACACACAATACAGGATATGAAGAAGATATGAAGGCCTAATAATATATATAGTATAGGTGTTTTGCATTATTTTTGCATTGCATTTCTTTTGCAATGTATTTGTTTACATATATCTTGCCAACCACGGCAACCCATCAACCAAAAAGCTCATTTACAATACAAATGGAAATAAGAAGTAACAAATTCTCCAATGTTACAAATCAATTCAATGCATCACTGCACAACCTACTTTCAGGGGTTTTGCTGAAACAGCCTGGTCTGGCATGACCAGCAGGAAGGTAAGCAACCTGTGACATTTCCACAAAAGTATGGTTGCATCCTTCAGCTGGCACATACACGTGAAGCATTGCAAGGCATTAACAGGATGACAAACGGTGCACTGTAAAGGATAAGCCATCAAATAATGCCTAATAATGAGCTGTTTCGTTATAATCCTGTTTGGGTAATTAAGAGATTAATATATCAATGCTGGTTTTGGCAGGTTCTGCAGCCAGGAAGGGCTAAATTATTCACCACAGTGCGTGTGCCACAATGCACTAAAAACAGCTTTTTTTCCCCATTAAATCTCATTTATTTTCTACAGAAAAAAAATAGAGATGGTGTTATTCTTTTCCAAAACACAGCACTAATGCTCCGGGGCATGATTTGTCATTGTTATTCAGTGTTCGCCTCACCTACACTTAAAACATGATCCTCCTGGATTTTAATTAAGCACCGAGGTACCTCCCAGGGGGTTCTGGCTTGGCAAAGGAAACTACTTTGATTTATGTACTACTTTGTTGTTCCTGCTTGAAGCTTGCCTGTTATGAGAGACTGTGTTGATGAATGAAAGGACCGGGCAATTATTCTTATTTGTTAATTAGTTACTAATAAGAATGTGTTCTTCGGAAAATATCAATACCAACAAATAGTAAAGCTGAATGTGCAGCTGTCTCTGAATGAGTCACCTCCCTGCCACGTAAACCAGTCAATATGAACAGGTTCAGCTACGTTTGTATTCGCCGACACTTTACTCCTAATAAAATATGTTTTCGCCTTTGTTTGTTTTCCTCACTAACAGGATAAAAAAATCTATTACTGCATTTACTTTTTTTATTATTATTACTTTATTATTATCAGCAAACAAAATGTACACATTTGCAAATTATAAATATGACTCTTTTTACACACCTTTGGTGTTCTATACAAAGAGTAAATAGGGTTTTATATGTGAGGAAAAGAACATACAGCTTATTACTTGCAGTGTAACATCCTGAAAGCATTGTACCTGCCAGCCAAAGATAATACTGTTGTTCCTCTTTCTACATATGTATTACTTGTTCAGCAAAGGTATAGTAGATACTGGAGCCAGATTCTAACATGAAACTTAAAACATTGGCAAGAGTATAATCCAGACTACCCAGGTGCACAACATGCAGCTGTTTTTAATTACAGGCCACATGTCCTGCAACAACAGCTGACAGGTACTTTCAAATGCTGTAATACTACTCAGACAATAATCTGTCTTAATACAATCCATAACTTTCGACTGGGTTATGTAGTCGACTCTAGTTGAAGTTTCTTTTACTCTAACATCTGTGTGCCTGATTGACTTAAAAGTAAAACTTGATGTAAAACGGCACTTTCCTGACAACTTTGTCGAGGCCTGCTGTGCCACATTTCCACATTGACAAATCAAAGCAGTAGCTGGAGACATTATCTTATGATTAGAGATGAAAGTGAAGATGGTCAGCCACCCCAGTGACACAGTAATGGTTACAGACAGAGACTTGTACCAGGTCTGCTGTCCTAGATGCATATCAAAAGCTAGCGGAGTCTGGAAACCACAGGGGTGCTCGGGATTGCTACGGTTAGCTCGTGGAACTGCTGAAGGTCACCACTGCTGAGCGGAGCAGCCACAAGCTCTCATAAAACCATGCAGCGTATCATTATTTTCAAAGTGTTTCATTATGGACGGTTAACCTTGGCTAACTCCAACCTAACACTTTAATCAGCCGCCTGTAATGCCTTTGAAACAGTGTAATCATTCAGCTTCTCTTCTTGTTTATCAGCGGGAGAGACACAAATGTAGTGGAGACTAAAAAGGGGAGATCCATTTCCCTCGGCCGTGCAGGTATTTGAACACTCACACAGTGAATCAGAACCACCAACGACGAGGAACTAGATCAGTTTCCTTGCAAGATATGTCATTTGAAAGACTCATCAGTGGCAGTCCAGGAGATGGAAACCCTGCCAAAGCTGAGGCCTCACAGACCTTGATCTCGTTTCTACTTCTGCCATACCACACCATGACCACATGTGAGGGTTCCCCGAGCCAGCAAAAACACACACATCACAATAAACAAGGACATGCTGTGAATGAGCCTCCACTTCAACTCCCCAAAATATCAGAAGTCGGCTCAAGAATTTCATGGAGCCCATTCATGATCCCAGTCGAGGTTTCGGGGCACGGACCTATATTATGTGGCCGGAGCTTTAACTGAGGCCATGTCCATTGTTCCTTTTGATCGTGTTAGTGAATAAAAAGTAGTTTGATTCATGAATACTGCATGATTTAAGCTAGCTGGATCTGACATAAAGAGTCGGACATAAAGAATCCTCAAAGCGGTGATATTTGAGGAACATGCTGAGAGCTTTGCTCTTTTTAATGAATGCAGTTGTTCTGCAATTATAGCCAAAAGAATGATGTAAGAGTGATGTAATGAGTGTTTTCTAGAAAATGTGCTCCCTGCAGAATTTCTTTGATTTGTCTTACCTAACACAAAAGGTCCTGGCAACTGAAGCATGATTCATATTTTACTGATTATGTTTAGGCAACTCAGAGCGTTTGGTTTGGAGCGACAGAAGATTACAATCTTAGATCAATATTGAAAAAGGTCAGTATGTGTCTGCACAAATACTCAAGTTCTGTAGGCTGAGTAAAAATAACTGTACAAATTGTACAAACCAAGTAAAGGGAAGACAGAAGAGCAAACATGTTCATCTAAGAACAGCTGTTTCATTCATTACGCTAAAGCAAGACAATGCTCCATCAGTGTATGGAGACCCTGATTGATTCATTCAATGAAATATGGCAAAAAAAAACTGTGGCAGGGTGAGAGGGACGTTTTTAAATTCTATGTGACTATTAAACCTCATCTAAGGGGTGAAGTAGCTTTATAGGCTGCAGTTATAGTTGCTGTAGCAGTGACTGCTCAGACATTATTCAACTGCCACAAGCAGAGCCTATTTGAGAGGGGTGTTTGACAGTGACAGTTATGCAGAAGACGCACACAAAGCATGTAACAGAATCCTGCAAAAACAGAACAAAACAGTGGCCGTGATTGTTTTTGTAACTACAAGCTGCAGAAGCGTGATCTTCTAACAGATGTAACTTAAAGTGCTTACATGTTTTTTGTGTGATGAACCAGTTGTATTTAAAGTCTCCTGAACTCTCCTGCGCCAGTTTGCTCCGACAGCCCATCTATTTCACCGTTCAAATAAAACTTTTATTTCCCTGCGTTGTTTACGCTGTTTGCTCAACAGGTCTGAGGTATATTTGCACACCTGCTACTATTGTCAGTCCTTGTAGTGCAGCCTGGTAACACACTGCATTATGGGTATGTGTGATGCAGGAGGGGGGGGGGGGCAGGTGGAAAGGGTTGGATTAATCACACTGAGTAACATGTAATACTACACACACCTGCAGCCTGTACGCCGATAATGAGGAAGAAATCCACAGTCAGCCTGACATATGAACAATAGTCGGAGGAGTGAGTAATATTTTTATGAGTGGGCTGCTTCGGTTAGCGGCCACGCGGTCACTGCTTCAGGTAAATCTCACAGCTAAATGTGAGTATAGAAACAAATCCAACACCCACACATTACTTCTCGTTTGGTTGATTTATGTGTTGTGGGAATAATATCTAAATTTTTAATAATGTGTTATCCTGTATTTGCCAGGTTGGAAGCTGATATTCAAATATACAAGGAACAGCTGTAGGATAGTCGTTTAATGTGCAGATAGCAGCAATGATTTCAACTATTCCAGCCTACAAAATATCACCCATAACAGTGTGAGACATAGACATTCATCATTGGCCTCTGCTCCTTGAAAAGGGCTTAGAAAAAGGGCTTAAGTCAAGCAAGTGAAGTTAAAAGGAAAACAGCTGAACGTTTTGATACAGTCAGTGAGCCCATTAAGAGAATTGGACGTTAGATCTATGAAACACGGACTGGCTGCCTCTCTGGAAAGCTTTAAAAATGAATGTGTCTTAACAGCGAGGCTAACCACAAAGGGGACACAACACTTATTGAATCAGCCAACCAGAAGTGATTGACTGGTCCTTTTGAAAACTGCTTAATTCAGGGTAAAAGCAGTTTTTCTGGGGCACGGCGAGTTTTTCCTCTTCCTTTTAATAAGTCAGCAAGGTTGAGGCTGTCAGAGATGTAGTGAACCGAACCCAGATTAAAACAGTTTATCATGGTGGAAAAATATCTCCTGTGAGGGGCCGTGCTTTGATTAGAGGAGACGGAAACATATGAGAAACTCTTATTAGACACATGCAGGAGGTTATTTTTACCTTTGATATCACAAGATGAGTAACCCAAAAAGTAGATTTGATCATTTTATGTCAGTGACAAATATCCAACCTAGGACATTTGGCTTTCTGATGTGCTTTTGGTCCTGGAGTCAAGTGTTATTTCAGTCTGATCTCAAGATGATCAAATCCTAAAACTCTACCCTGAATGTTTATAAGGCTATCAGAAAAAATACTAATGTTCATTTACAAGCTTTTTAAATAACCAGAGAGAATATTTACAACTGAAAAAACATCTCTTCTTTCATGACTTCGGATGTCAAAATAAACATATTTTCCTCAGGCACTTACATGGTTTGATGTAAGATATAGTGACGTTGTGTACATGATCAAAATCCAGTAACAAATGTGGCTCTCCTGTGGATTCATGTCTTTCATGTATCACTGAAAGAGATGTTTTTGAAAGAAGCACATAGCTACAAATAGTCCGTGTTGTTTTAGTTCAGTGGGGACAAACACTGCCGGGGCTAATCCACGAGAAAAACAAAGTGATACACAGATCTGATGTGAAAAAACATTCAACATGTCAGCACAGATTCCTGACTGGATATACAAGGCAAACTACTTGCAAGCAAGGTGACTACAGGCATGTCAGAGGGACAGAATGCATGGTAGGTTGAGAAAGAACTTTTGAGTGTGAGGTCTGCTGAGTAATGCGCGCAGAGACATAATGAAGTGGATTTATGAGCAGTGATGGCAGCGGTACAGAAGGTCTTTACGAGTGCTGATCTGGGTAATGGTCTATGTCTGTCTAAGATTTCAGAGCCTCTCTCATATCCACCTCGTAAACAAAGCAGACAACCTGGTCTAATGTTTCCCACAGGTTCAGACTGTTGGTTCAAATCATCAGATTTAACTTGTAAAACAAGCTGAAAATGAACAGAAATTCAAAGGATTTGGCTGCTGCGTGTGCGCCTGCAAACGCGCCATATGTCAACATCTCAGCAAAATAAGGAGAGTGACAGCTGCGATAATGTGCTGCAACAGGAATCAGGAAGAATCAGGCTGATAGTTTAATACAAGGCTGCTACAGCTCCAGTTAAGGTCTCTTCTTCAGAGGCTTAAAAGTCCATTTTCATAAACATTTATTGAGTTTCTGCAAAACGTCTTTTTACTGCTAACACATCAGTGAAGGATCTTAGCATCTATCATCAGCTTTGTTCAGCACAAATAAGTGTTAAAACACGCC
The DNA here is from genome assembly GCF_022749685.1 of Semicossyphus pulcher. Classification (NCBI taxonomy): domain Eukaryota; kingdom Metazoa; phylum Chordata; class Actinopteri; order Labriformes; family Labridae; genus Semicossyphus; species Semicossyphus pulcher. Next base: position 18,664,350 of record NW_027211603.1, read on the forward strand.
GCATGAAGTGAGAGCTGTGCATTAATGTATCGCTAACATCAGACGTATGTGCAGTGCGGTCTGTCACACAGAGCAGTCATTCTTAGAAGCAGGAAGTCAAAGTACAGTGTGTCTTCCAGCAGGCGGACTAAAAATAACACTCTGTAATCTCAGTGGGAAAATTAGGTGTTTAATAAATCTGTTGAGCTACATCTCCTGACAAGCTACAATTAAAAGACTCCGCAAAAACACATCAGCTATTCACGTCCTGGACGTTCAAACATTTAACATGCACCTTGAAGTCAAATCCATCAAGTGCAGAGTTTGACAAAGCCTCTGAGGTTACAGCCCAACCCCCAACACACACATACAGCATCAGTGCACACACACTTTTAAAGCTGTGTTTGGATATGTTTAGAATGTGTGTGATGAAATGGCACCAGCTGTGTACACTGGAGAGATGCACAAGGCCCCCTGGTTGAGCAGAGTGTTAACCCCTTCCCTCCCACAGAGGACAGCAAAGACAAAAGGAGGACAGGCCCACAATGGTAAGGACACAATAAGAGGTTATTGGCAGAGGGTTTGTTGCTGTAGAAGTACTGTAATTCACTAAGATCCTTCCCTCAGCTCTTTAAGTCTTTGTGGCTTTTAGTTCCTTTACATATGGATGGGTCAGTAAGGCCCAAATGAACCATGAGCAGGCTTCTGTTTCTCCACCACCACTTTTTACAGGCTCAATAAAATCCTGTGATAATTGCAGCTGCAGCCCTTCATCATCATGTCCAGTCTTTCAGTCTGAACAACTTCCTCATCATTTGTTTTTACAGCACAGTTAGTCTTTCATATCACAGGTGAGTAGATGAAAGTCAGAAATTCCCAGGAGGGCGTTACTAATGTGCAGTGTAAACAGGGAACAAAGGGGAATTTGTTTTATATTGAGGATGTAGAGTTGATGCACCAAACACGGCTTTGGCAGGTACTGGTCGTGAACTACGAAATGGGGCAACATGTGCCCGTTAACAATGCAACTAACCAAACTATTAACCGTGCTTTAATGAAGAAGCCAGTCAACAATATTTACAACCATGATGACTTCATGCTAAACAAGGCAAATTTTTCCACAGCAGCGTAAGACAACAAAGCTGTTTACCTTGCTGAGGAGCTGGCATTGTGCAGCCTGTTGCCTGCAACGTACTGATGGAAATTAATAGCAAATATGACCATTCCCTTTTGGTAGATGCACAGTGCTGGAATGGTGGCTCCACTGTTAACAATTTGTATACACAGGTACTGCACATTGTCAATACATTGAATGGCTATTGCACAGAAAGACCACAAAATATGCAAACATAGGGTTTCATTTATTAGGAATTTTATGACAACTTTAGAGTTTGCAACTTTCTTTCTATGTATTAGTGCTATGAAGCTCTTTGTCCATGTATCTTATATGCTTCTTAAATATTGATTAAAATACTCTGATGTGTGGCCAACTCTAAACTACAAAGACTCCTGATGTCTCAGTTGTGTTGGTTTCAGTTTAACAAACTCAAGTGTTCGCAGCAGTACAGGTGAAGAGTTTGTATTAACATCTGTTGGTAATTTCAGTCTCTCTCTCTGTGCCTGGAGTTAATGACAGCCCACACTTAGTGGATATGGTATCTGAAACATTATTAAATCCTCAGAAAAAACAGACCAGATGGCCATAAATATGTGGATAACATTGGCTCCCTTTCTTGAAACCATTAAAGTCAATCACATTTTACAAATAACCAAACCAGTCTAATCCAAACAGCTCCTTGTCTTTGGTTGATGCTGTGCACGACTAAACAGCTTGCCCAGAAAAAAAACACATAACTAAAGCAGTCTTGCATCACTGAATTCATCAAAGTAAGAAATAGGACAAATGAGATCTAGATGCATTAATATATGTATAAGCCCAGGGTTTTCAAACTTTAACAACATTAACTGACTACAAGCAGATGTTCTTGAGCCAAGCCAAAGAGCCAGTAAAACCAATAGTCGTTATCACAGAGAAATTGAAAACAAAGCAACTTGAAGCAACAACCAATCAGTAAAAGTAGGGGCCTTAGTGGGTTTGCCCTTGAGCATAGCTGGTCCGTGTTCAGCCTAAAGTTAAGGTATTTTAAGAGAACCAGCGCCTGCTGTGACAGCCCTGGACTCTCTGCATTTAAATGTTTGAAACCCACAGGAATAAAAGCATATGCATTAGCTTTAAAGACAGTTTAGATAAAAGGCACTGTGTTTAATTCTACCACATTACAGCCAGTGATTTTTCTTGTTGAATTTATTTTATGGGCATTATTCAGCTGTGTGAAGTTGTGGCATGTTTCTCCTCAGCACCGCTGTTCCTCCTTCATCTCAGTGCCAAGAAACAGGCAGCTTCATTAGTCATGACTGCAGCACCTAATTAAGTTTGTGCCACTCGTTTGGATTTTTCTGTAAATTTAAAAGAATCTCTGATGTGTCAAAGTGCCTCTGGGCCATTCTGTCTCTGTTGTCATTAAAATTGAACATTTCCTGTGCCAGCGTTTTCACAGGGTATTGCCTGTTTTCAAATCAAAACTGTGACTCCAGTGGAAGTTTTGCTGTGTGCAAAAGGTGCTGTGACAGCTTATAAATAGATTAAAGAAGGAAAGCTTCAGTTCTGTGTGACTTGTAAGCATGCCACATCTCCTGGATGACAAACGGCTCTGCATTGTGCTACCTTTCAGCGGATTGATTCAAATAAATTGGAGGCTTATTTGAAAGATGCATGAAAAAGAGCCCATTTGTTCACCATGGAAAGGCATTGTAATTAGCATGAAATGCATGCTTTGTACTCTCCCTCTCTCTCTCCAACATAACTGGTGGAGATACTGGATAAGCACCTTCTCACCACCCTCCCTCTCGCTCTACCTTCTCTTGCATTGTAGCCAATTACTGTTACAGATGGAACATTTCAAGTGACCTGGGGAATTTATGAGCACGAATAAAACAGCGCTTCAACTCTTACACCAATTCAAAGCAATGTAGTTAAAATTTCTCAAGGCTGATGAAGACATGATGAAATTGGGCACATATGACAACTTGGCCACATGACAAAGAGCTGATGAAACAGTGAGACAAACCTGGTAACTGTTTTGAACAGAATCAGATTGCAAGGGGCAAACAGAGCTCCACTGAAGGGCTGAATAATTTGAGAGGGGGGTGGTGAGTGTGTGCTTGTGCGTGTGAGGGAAGTGGGGGGATGTAGAGGTTACTATTGTTTAAACTTTGCAAAAACAGCACGCTGCTGTTGTGTCATTAGTCTGTCATAGTGATGTTCCCTCTTGCTCGGGTACAAGGCAGTCAAGCTCCTGATGGATAACGGGCCAAATTGTTCAGGTGTTACATCACTGACAGTATCATAAACCATCATCTGTGTTTTACATAACCTCTGCCTCTTGTTCGAGAGTTAATAAACCTGTCAGACCTCAGCAATGTTGTTATCCACAGCTTAGAAACGGGGCTGCTTGTATACAGGGAGGGAAGTGAATAAAACAACTTGTAAACAGACCAGAAAGAGGCTATGTAACCTGGGACAGAGTAGATAAAACTGTGTGTACGTCATGCTATTAGTATAAAAGTCTGAGTGATAACTCATGTCATGTTTAAGTGCATAACAGTGCAATGCTGACAATGAATGTATTATTACAAACCAGATAAAAACCATGCCGTCTGTTTCTCTTCCTGTGTGTTTTTGTGTTTATTGTTAAAGCGGTGAAGTTGAAAATTGATATTCAGAAAGGCTTATTAAATACTCCAAATAAAGTATTATAGAGAATAAAGTAAAACATCTACGTGTGTTTCTACAACATTTAATGAGGTGGGTGGATGTGAAACAGGATCACAGCAGCAGCAAAGCACTTTATTTGAAACTTGATCCCCTGTATCTCACTATCATCACATTAATGCATACAGTACAAAGTAGGGTGCTGATGCAATGATCCATCAGTGATGTTACAGAGCATGTTACTGTATAGCAAACAGCGCCCATGACTGTGGATCACATCACTCAGTCTGGTCAGAGTTTGGCAGTGCAGTGAGGCTGGACAGAAGTAACACTGTGCCACTACACTTGTCTCGTGCTCTCATTTTCATTACTAATACACAACAACAAAGTTAGTGGCAGGAGAGGGGAGGACTAATTAAGAAACTTAAGGCAATTAAGATTTAGAGTCAGGGAGGAACACGTGGAGGCAACTAGGAAAATTAGCATATAATTGGCTTTAATTCAACAAAGTTTTAGGGAGATTTTCAGTCATTAATCCTGGATGAGCCCGGAGTTTCGACGCAGTCGTAGTTTCAACACAAAACAGAGGGGCTTCTCACCTTATTGAAGTTGTAGTAGCCCAAACAGTGAGCAAAATCCAGGTTTGGTGGATCTCCCGGGATAGAATTTCCTCCAGCAGACGGATAAAACCTTACATCCATGATGTGTGAGTGAGGGAGCCGCGCAGCTGTAGCTGTAGCCTGCTCTGCACGGAGACCAATTTGTTTCTGCCGTTTACAATCCAAGCGCACACAGAGAGACGGAGAAAGAGAGGCGGTGAAACTGACCCAAGCTTTGTTGGGGTAAATGAGACACTGGGATAAAAGGGTACGGGTAAAGTTGAGATATTCCTCTTCTACACCTGGTTCAGCCGCTTCATTTCTGAGGAAGCCCACAGGAAGGTTGGACTGAGCCGAATAAACTGTCCCTCAAGGAGCAGTAGACGCTGTGTGCCCATGCATTTACACACAGCTGCTGCTGTATACAAAGAAGCCACGAGACCGGCGGCTGAGCGTGGGTCCACCTCCTTTTCCTCCCCCTTTACATGCAGGAAAAAGAAAAATGAATACTGCAATTAAGTGATAACGGGGTGGTATGTCCGCACGTCAAAACAACTCAAAAAAGTGTCCGTATCCTCCGCTGTGTCTCTTTAGAAGTTAATTTCTCCAACTTAGAAAACTAGTTGGTGAAGCAGTTTGAGTAAGCTAGCTGCTGCTGTCTGCACGCGCCCGTCTACTAAACAGTACAGCGATTTGAGGCTTTGTAAAACAAGCAAAACAACAGTCCACAGATGGTGTAATTAGTGAATATGATGTAGTACACTGAGTATACGAGTCCAGCCTTCGGCTCTGCCTGTCGTAGTGATGAACAAGGCAAAATGTGTGAACAAGCCAGCCACTCCCCTAACACACTAAGCCACTCCCATGAAAACACTGCATTTAAGTCCATGTGACATGTTGGCGTATGATCATTAATTCCAATCACAGGAGTCTATTTAATGTGCATGTCACTATTTTAACACAGGTATATTTCCACATCATTCTTTTCTGTCTTTTGTCAGAGTGTTATAGCCTAGTATGAGTCATTTGGGAATAACAGCATGTTACAGAAACCATATGTAACTGATACTGAAAGTAAGTAGCCTAGTGTAGCCTACTCAGTTATTGTTAAGAATGACATTTAGGCTAACTTCAATTCCGTTTTCATCTGCATTTTCAGTGCTAATTCTAACAGGGAGCTCATTCTTATTTCTTACAATAGCCTACAGCTTTTACATATTATGTTGGACTGTTCCTACATGTATTTCCATCTCACTTTATTCACATTTGACTAGTGGAATATTTATGCAGTTTGTATTTTGCTCAAAGAGCTCATGTAACAACTTGGCTACAACTGTTAGCAATTTACAAGCCAATTGAGTGTGTTTGTTTGAAGAACAGCACAAACACAGACGTAGAACTTACCACAAACTCTATCGTTGTGTTGTTTTCCACCTGTTCACACCTCAAGAATTTTCACTTCAAGCCAAACTTGACTTTTTCACAACCTCCTAGATTAGCCTGTTCTCTCAAGCTTTAGACACTACCAACATGTGAGTTTTTCAAAGTAAAGGCAACCTAATTTTTTTCTACAGACTCTCTTTATTACTTTTTTCCCAGGTCTACAGAGATTTTATTTGAAATAAACACAAGATACTTGTGCCCTGATAAATATCTTGTGTTAAACTTGTAAAATGTAACAAAGAAAAAATAAAATGGTTGTTTCTACAGAGTTGTAGACTTAGTCATAAACCAATTAACTGTTTATTGTTCATGTACCAATTTTGTTCCTTTAGATTAGTGAAAATCACACCAGTTTTGTTTGTTTGTTTCTTAAATCAGGTGTTTACATACTTATTTCTTGTAATTTCACACAATTTTCTTGTATGCATTTGTATATTCCTGTTCCTGTCTGAGTTAGTATAACTTGACAAGATGATTAAAAACTGCTTAATTGCTAAAGTTGAATGTTAAACTGTCTTCTCTTTACTCTCCTCAATATCCTCAACACTTACTCTCTCATTTATAGTATCTGCACTTGTACTGGTTCTTATGTACATATATTCAGTTACACTCAACCTATTGATACAGTATGTCAAACAATCCAGATACACTTAATATCTTCATTTTAGATTGGCCTACAGGTTGCCCGTACATTTTACTGATTATTTTACCTGTTTGTATTCTAACACAATTCTTGTTATTGTGTGAATAGCAGAAAGCATAACAGTTTATATGAAATGTTAAGTAATAATCAAATCAACATCTGTAGCAAAGCCCCTATCACTGGACTTTGTACTTGGTATGTTGTGGGAAAGCACAGCATTAAATATGTCTTTATTACAGTATATTGCTACAGGAAGCCATGTGAATGAGACAGCATGAACAATACTAACACCTAAAGAAGACGTACACAGTCATATAATAATAACTCTATTGAACACTTGTGTTTTTTCCTGCCACTACTGTACATGTAAAAATGTCTATATTAAAAAAGGTCTGTTGTTACTACCAGACACACTTTGAATATCTAACACAAACTGACATATCAATCAGTAGAAGTGTTAAGTACCCGTATTCGACAAATAAAGAGATGAATGCATTTAGAATTGGTTGATTTAATGCTCACTATAGTCCTGTTTGTGCTGCGAGCACACAAAAAGAGTCTTTTCATTCACCTGTCACATTCATCTCTCCTGAGTGGAGAGAAGAGGTCAGAATATAAACATGAAAATCAATGACAGAGCCGTGAGAATACAAAAGCAAAGCTACGCTGTTATGTCATGTCTGTCTGCAAATGCCAGATTTTTTTTATTTATGCTACCGTTAAAATAATATTTGAAGTATGACGCACAATGCATTTCTTTGTTCCATATCCTGCGATGGTATATGCTTTACAAGTGAACATACACTGCTGTTTAATCATTGCTTTTCTTCCATTCAGTGTTACATTCTTCTTATAGTATAAAATAACACGTTATTTTTAATTGGCTATATTGAATAACAAATATTATTACTATTTAGGTGTAACGGGTGAATGAACCTGATTACTTGCTATCACCATTTGACATATAATGCTGTTTGTGTCCTGATAGGCTTATTAGAAATTAATTTTGCATAGAGTAAAGAATAAATAACCTGGAGCTGAAGTATGTTTATTTGGGAGCACATTTTCCTTAATGACATACTTATTTATCTCAGACATTACTTCTTGTATAGAATAATTTTGTTTGGCTTTTAGGGTGAATTTCCCTGGCCCTTTAATTCAGGGAATTGTTCTCCAAAGTCAGCAGATATTAAATTAAATAAACAGAAGGTCAGATGTGCCGTACTGTTGTTTTAAAACCTCTGAATCCGGTTATACTTGACCCATTAAATTAATGGGAAAGTACTATTATTAGTAGCATAATTTTGATTTATTTATGTAGAATAAATCATATATTGTATAATTCTTTACTTTTTCAGTGTACATGTTGGTCTTTAGGAGAGGGTGCACTTGTTATAAGACACAGGGAAACACTATATAAGGGGGATGTGTGTTGGCATGTAATATAGGCAAGCTTAATCAATGACATACAGTGCTAAACTGTGCCGTGCTGTGCTGGAGGAGATAATCCTCATTTGAACGCTCTCCAGTGCTCGCTTAGAGATGGTCAACAATCCTAGATAGTCGCCAAGAAATCTACTTTGTAATTATGGACACTGATGCATATGCAAACCATTTTTCGTCATGTTCCTGTTTGATAGTGGCTCTTGCATGCATAACGAAGCAATGCCTTCACATACTACACACACTGATACGCCCACCCAATCAAATCCCATTCACTGCTGCACGTACAGACACATAAAGAGCCCACGCAGTCTCCCACACAGCCTATATCAGATAAGCAGGCTCCTCTACATCCAGCCTTATTGGGTGTTTGGTTTTCAATAAGACATGAGAGTAGTGTGTGTCTTTCTGTAGCTGTTGTTATTTATTTCTGTTTTTAATGTTGTATGGCGGTGCTGCCGGGGAGCAGAATTAATTTCTTTTTAGATGGTTGGGTATCAGTGTCTCAGCCAGATGAATTATGCTTTTCTACCATATGTCATTTCCTATCCGCCTGGCGACACTGGAACCATTTGGTAACGTGAAAACAAATTATCTTCTGCTGGCTGCTGCTCACATTCAATAAAAGCGTGCAGAGTAATTATATAGGTACAAAGAGTAATAAACGTAGAATAATTAATTAACCCTAATAATCTGTATTTACTGTACAAGTCCCTTCATATTAAGCGTGTAATGCTGTCTGTGTGTGACACCTTCATAAATACCTGCTGTCTGATGTTTGTGACATCAGACTTTTGAGGCTGTCTGATGACATTTTGTGGAACTGAAGCTTCATTTTCCGTCTCACTTTGGTCATTTTAAATCATGTTTCATGTTACTCACAGGAGCCTGTCATGCTAAGAGATATTACTATCACCATCACCTATAAGGAAAATATGCTGTCAAACATGGTGTTTGATATGAAGGCACAGTGACACAGTGTCATTCATACCTTAAAGACAATTCAGTCATCATAAGCAGTGATGTAAAAAACAACAACAACAACAACAAAACACAAGCATTTAGGAGGATAATGGTACATTAACGGTGGGATACTATGTATGTATTGTTTACCCTTAAAATACTTACTCACAGTTAAATTTAGTCTTTTCTGTTATATGTGTTATTTGTTTGACACGTTTTTTGGGGGGGGCTTTTATTTTGAAGGCGGGTTTTTTTTTTTGTCACCTGCCGCCAAACCGGAAATAAAACGCCAGTATGAAGCTAATTGCGGTATACACGGTAATGGAAGTGTTTATGAAAGCTCCTCCTCCTCTGTCTACACAATTTGCAAACCAGTTAGAAGATGAATAAGGTATGAACACTGTTATATCTGGGACTGTTTATAGTGCTTACATGTAAAAGGTGCCCTTTGTAGGCCTATTTGTTCATTTTGAGTGTGATGTGGGGAAAGGTATTCTGCTAACAACATAGCTGCCCCTAATGTAGCATTGCTCTTTGTAGCCTATTTAATGGCTGTAATGGTGGCAGCAGTTAATGTTGTCTTTTGGATTGTTTGCATTGTGGGTGTAACTTTTTAGCAGGTATATTGTGTTTTTTAACGTTGTCAATGTCTATGGTATTATTGTTTGCCTATCTTTTTTTTTTTTTACATCACTGCCTTAAGGACAAAACAAATTCACAAACCATCAGTGAAAAAGAGTCCACCATTGCTCAAGATGGGGACGCTACAGTGGAAGTACAAAAGTCAGTCTAAGTGGCAGGTAAAGTAGCCAAACTATGTACTAAAGAGTGAAAATGAAGTTTGTCAATTGTGGCTGAGGGTAGTAATATATGGAGAATAATCAATGAAGGCAGTGTAATTTTCTGCTAAAATGTAACAATGAAAGCAGTTAAATTGTCTGTTGAACAAGAGGAAGAAATTCCGTTGGAGCTATTAAAATTGTTTTCATTGTAAACAGTTGAGGTTACCGTTGGGTGTGCCAGCGATGAACCCACTAAATCAATTACTTTAATGATTAAAGGGTGAAACAATAAAAACAAATTAAAGATTGTGCTCTTCTTAGTCACGCCTGGATCCCACAGGATCTGTGTCTGGCGCGTTCTGTCTGTGCCGCAGTTCTGGTCTGTCAGACGGCGCGAGCCCACGCTGGGACCGCTGGCCCAAGCAGCTGGATTCGCGAGATCACAAGATCGCGCGAGAATTGCAAAATCACGCGATAACTTCAATGTTAAACATAGCAACATACAAACAACAGGTTGAGAACAGGAGGTTGATTATCTGCTCATTTGGATATCATTCCGTGATTTTTGTGCGTCTACCATGGCTGAGCACACTACTTAATTAAAAGTCTTCTTTTTTCAAGATTTCAGTGTGTTGTTAAGAAAACAGAAAAAAAACAGGAGTCTGTACCGGTCTGTACATGGTGTTTTATTTTGAAATGACCGGATGCTGTATGCTGCTTTCGTGTGTGACTTCCTGTTTGGAACGATCTGCTCTGTTCAGCTTGACACGTGCTTAAAATTGCTTCACAAAAATAGACCGGCGCGTGCCGGAGAGCGGAGAATCGCTTCTGGGACGCGCCAGAGACGGGCCGCGGCACGTGCTGTGGATTCACAAGCCTTGTTTGATATGGGCGACTCTGGAGGTTGCGGCGCACACGGAACGCGCCGGAGACGGATCCTGTCGAATTTGAGGGTCATTGTACTTGAACTACTTGTTGGTCGGTAAAGCTGTTTAAAGTTGAAATCTGCAAATTCTGCAAAATTTCAACAAGCACAACGCCTTGCTTGAAAATTATGATGCGTTTTAATTAGTTAATATTGTTAAGACTGGCTCTACATCTGCATCTGCCACAACCACTTTAACATTGTTTTTGTTTTGTCCATCAAAACTCGAAACAACACTGACAACATGAGTTTGAACTTTACCTTGACTTACAGTTGCCATGCAAATTAGCTTATAATTGTTACTCATTACATTTCAAAGGTTTTATTAAATACCTCAACATCTTTCAGTTCCATGGAAAACCATTGCTTCTATTTTTTGTGAAGTGCATTGATAGTGATCTTAGGGAATAGGCTGATACTCTTTCAAGAAACATCAACAACAGTGACACAGAAAAATGTTGTTGAGTTCAGAGCACAAAGTGTTCTTTTCTCAGACAAACATCATACATGCCATTAGAGGACCAAACATGGCATAGTAACAAGACCACGTTTCTGTGGAGTGTTAGTGAACAGCCACTCCACTGAGACTTAAAACACACACACTCACTCACACACTCATCACTGACAAATTTAAGTCTGACACCCTCTCAGAGATAGACAGTGGCCTGCAGCTAGACATGAAAACATGAGAGGATAACACACTCCAAACCTCACACAGCAAACCATTACACAACTTGCTATCACTGTTCTGAATACATACCCCATATAAAATATGATAATAATTATGCTCTTCACTTATTATCCACATTTTATTAGAAATCTTAAAAGACTGTAGGCTGAAAGGGGAAAAGCTATAAAAGCTAATCATTGGTGTTTCAGCAGTGATAATCTGTTTAGTCGCTCACAGAACATGTCTCTGTGTGCAGAATGGGTTTTAAGCCTTGAGTCATTACACACCAGCTTTATCCTTGTGTTGCTCTCTTGGAAACATCCCTTAAGTAATGATAATAGCTGCAGCATGATCATAGAGAGGAGCTCTGCAATTCATAAGGAGTGTTTTACTTCTTGATACTGTCTCAGTCTAATACACCATGTAGCTATGAAAATGTTTCTTATGGCTGAAGACGTTCACTCACAAAACTGTATATTTTGGGTGTTGGTTGTATTCTTAATTAGTTCACTGGAATGAAGCAAAGGCTGATAAACCAATTGTTCGACAAATACTTCAGGCTTAAACGATTAAAGGGTAAACAGGATGCATATGCTGTTTGAACAAGGATTTAAAGCAGCTGTGATGAACGCTGTAATGTGTAAAATGTCACTCATACTGACAAACACACACAGATTTAGTATAACAGATTCTGCTGATCCCCTTAACTCTATAAACTGTTTTAGCTTTTTTTAATTGTTTTGGTTTTACCGTCTGCAGCTTACTGTTGTTGTCCACTCCCAACAATCTCATTAGCACCAAAGCAGAATGTTTTCAATAAAAAAGCTCCTTTACTGCACAGTATGCAATCTACCTAGTAGGCTACCGCAAAGTTAGCTACTACCTAGTTAACCTAGTATGCCACCAACCACGAAGTTAGCCACTAGCTAGTAAACAAAGTATGCCACCCACCACAAAGTTAGCCAATAGCTGATAAACATAGTATGCCACCAACCACAAAGTTAGCCACTAGCTGGTAGCCTAAACATAGTATGCACCAACCACAAAGTTAGCCACTAGCTGGTAGCCTAAACATAGTATGCACCAACCACAAAGTTAGCCACTAACTAGTAAACATAGTATGCAACAACCACACAGTTGGCTACTAACTAGTAAACATAGTATGCCACCAACCGCAAAGTTTGCCACTAACTAGTAAACATAGTATGCAACAACCACACAGTTGGCTACTAACTAGTAAACATAGTATGCCACCAACCGCAAAGTTGGCTACTAACTAGTAAACATAGTATGCAACAACCACAAAGTTGTCTACTTACTAGTAAACATGGTATGCAACATCCACAAAGTTTGCCACTAACTAGTAAACATAGTATGCAACATCCACAAAGTTTGCCACTAACTAGTAAACATAGTATGCAACAACCACAAAGTTAGTCACTAGCTAGTAGCCTACACATAGTGTGCAACAACCACAAAGTTAGTCACTAGCTAGTAGCCTACACATAGTATGCAACAACCACAAAGTTAGTCACTAGCTAGTAGCCTACACATAGTATGCAACAACCACAAAGTTAGTCACTAGCTAATAGCCTAAACATAGTATGCAACAACCAAGTTAGTCACTAGATGGTTAACTTAGTGAAGCATTTGTAAGAACCACCAAGCCACTCTTAGGAGTTGGTGGAGAGGAAAGAAGAGCAACAACTATGGTGAACATTGTCTCTACATTCATTCAGTCTCCAAATACATGACTTTAAACAAATTCTAATGTTTATCAGCGTCTGCTGGTTGTGTAAGTATGTAATTGTTCGCTAAAATGCTATTAACATGTAAGTTAAAGAGCGAGTCAGTTATGTTAGACCTAGCTATGCTGGTTGATGGTAAATGTGTCACCTACTGTGGGCAGTTTGTTATTTCTCACCGGGAATGTGCCATCTAAAATCCAGTTCTCAATTCTGCAGTTGTAAGGGCTTTCATCAGCAAGCCATAGGCTCAATCAGCATTGTGTAATCTCATTCAGTAAGATGTAGTGATTTAACAGACATTTATTTAAATAAAAATCATCGTTTGAGATTGTTACCTCTGGTTAAAATGTCACTGTTGTTTCAGCTTGTGCACCACACCCTAAGTGGTCAGAAATGTATCAATCCTAAATAATGTCCAGAGTAGACACTACTGTAGTGTTCAGCATGGATTGCTGTTGAGGGCTGGGGGTCAAAACAACCTGCCGAAGCGTCTCTCCTGCAAGTAGCAAGCTAAGTGGCCAAAATCTCACTTTGTATTCAAAAAATACAAGAAAAAACCACACTGAGACACAGCAGGATTTCACAGTCTGCTGCATACGTACAGCAGCAAACATTTTATAATATCTAGTCCTGTATTTGCATTTTATGTCGAGCCCTCTGGGCCCTTTTGCCTATATTACACTTCTCAGTATTCATGACAGAAGCCAAACACAACAGGTAAACTAGCTTTATTTTAATCTTACTCGATTTGAAATGTCATTCTAACTGCTGAATTATATCTGCATCACATCAACCGTATCATATGCACGGTAAATGCCCTGGGCTAATGCTTGTTTGGATTCTATGGACATTTTGTTGTATTCAAAGACTGGTTAGCTTAATATATCAAATGTTATCATAAAACATTAATGGTAACTCCTTACTTAATATTCAAACTGTGTTAAATTAAAAAAGTATAAATAAGCAAAGGCAATTTAGTCAGTAAATCCAATCTTGTTATACTCTTAAAGAGTTTTACACAAAATTAACTACATTTCTTGAGTCCCGAAAGAGCAAATAATGAATTACACCTCTGCACTAATTAAAAAACCCTTTTGATGCTTGCACATACTGTCTATTTTATTACAAGTCTTGGGCTTTTGTGGACCAATGAGGGACAAGGACTGCACACTGGCATATCTGTAGGACACTTCATTATATTATTCTCAATTAAAAGCTGTCCTCAGCAGCATTAGTCATTTTAGCACTCGTCATTCATACTAATTAGTGCTTGCCACATGCTGGAAGAGGATATTTCAATATCCCATTAAGCGATTCCAAGATATGCCCTTGATTGACGTTCCCTTAAACCCGGGGAGTAATTACATTATATGCTTCAGTTTTCTTTCAATATTCTCAGCTTTCCTCAGGTCTTTTCAGTTTTATGTTTAATATGTGTTAAAATTATTCACATCAACACTGCGTAAGAGGGGAAAAAAGCAATATCAAAGCGAGAACACATCCCACAATGATCAGCTAATGAGCAGAGCTTTAAAACATACATTACATCTGTACATACTAATAGTGGATAAATGCACTAAATAAATCACACATCATGCACTCTTTCAGGGAACTACATGAATTGCAAATAATGACTTAATTAGAAGTGAGCAATCAAAACATCACAGTAACCACATTCACATGGATGGCAAAAATCAAACTAATCACGTATAATATATTTAATAAACCAGCTAATATTAACTGTAGTCTTTTGGCACCTTATCATTTGAGAATTTATCCTCCATGTTTAAACAGAATAAACTATGTGCCTCCAATTCACCATCTTGCTGATGTAAAGCTGCATAAATGCCTAAATGGCTCTTCATGCTGTGAATGAAGGGAGCACATTACTGAGCTGCTGGAATTTGCATCTGCCTCACTGTCAGCAAATTCCATTAGGAACTATTACACTGAATATAAGATATAGAAATGTATGTTGCTGGTGAGTTTTCCAAATGTTGTTTTAAATGCCACAAGCATCACAACAGAATGTTCCTTAAAGTCTATACGAACTGTTGTGGCAGCTGAAATCTCAGAAGTCTAAGATTTAGTGAATAGATTAAAGACCACCAGGGGTAAGAGGGAAAAGTGAAGTCATTGCAGTTTTGGTCATTTGTAGTGTTTTAGATGTCTTAGATCATAAGATAATCAGAACCATCAATCCATGGCTTAAATGAAAACCCATGCATTCCAACCTCCACGTGTTGTCCTTTAAAATACGTATTTCATTACAGAAAGTAATCCACAATTCAATTACTTATTGTGTTTTGACAGAACATCTGTTACCCCAGAAAAGTTTGGTCGTGAAAAATATAATAAATGTTCCCCAAAGCGCTGCACATATTCTAAATGATCCAGTGTAATGAGGTTTTTTTTTGTAATGAACGTTCAATGCACGATGATTAATAGACCTGGGCTCTTATTTGTAGAGTGCAATTATTTATTCTGTAACATGTCAGAGCAAACTTCTTTTTGTTTGTCTGACAGTCCTCACACAGAACAAGCGGGTCTTTGTTTTGCCTCATGTGAAAATTACAGTGTTCACAGGGTAATTGTCACCTTATCATACAAAGAAAACACTGTGACACAGATTATAACCTATTCTCAGCACAGTGTGAGTGTCAAAACACGGTGACAGGTAGGGAGGGAATTAAAAAAGGCAGGTATGTTAATACATGAAGTGTGATTCAATGCACAGTCTAGCCTACATAAATCATGGCACTTCAGGCTTTTGTGTCTTATTCAATCATTTACATTTGTGTTAGTCCTGATTCCAATCCTGGTTAGGATTTTTATTCAAACATAAATATTGGTAGTCTCTTGGGAGTGCACCGTATGTTTCCTTTACACTCAGTCTTTACTTTAGTTTGACCATCGACTGTGCCATCAGCTGATTTGGGGGCATCTGCTTGGTATTGTCAGACAGACTTCATCCATTGCAGGAAATTCGAGTGCATTTTTTTTTTTACCAGTTATTTCTTTCCTGCCATTTATTTTTTAACTCGAAGCAGGTGAGGGGAGAAAGGAAAGATGACATGCAGCAAAGGTGATTACATAAAAGTCCTTACTTTCATCCAACTTCACTCTACCCTCTGGTTATATCGCCGGCACTGGATGACTGTGCAAAATCTGGGAATATCTTCAAGGACTGCATTTTTTTTTTTTTACCACCAATGCAAGTGTTCCAAGTTCTTACTCATGCAGAAGAAGATCGGGATTCAGTAAACTAAACCTTCATGCTTTGCTCCATGAAATGCACACTACTTTCTACTGCATTGGCAGTGGCTGTATATTGTGAAGTGCACAATCGCCCAAAATGGATATAATGTCAATGTATCGTGAGCTTGCACTTAAACATGTATGAAGCCAGTTCTGTATACAACTGATAACGGCAGCTGGTTTCTTCCCTGGGAGACCCCTGGTAAAATACCTGTGTTTTATCAGAGACAGAAGTCCTTCCGTTTGTGTTTGCGCTTGAAATCAAGTGTTAGCATGGTAACAAGCTTAACTTAACAAAGCAGCTTGGAATCTAGATGTTAGCATTGTTTCTAGGCTAGCATTATATTAGCATTTAACTAAAGCTCTGATGTGCCTAAGAAGTCTACAGACTCCCAGAGTCGCTAGCATGGCTGAAGAGTCTACCTCTGCCTGTCCTAGTATGAAGTTGTTGGTTACGTATTGTTAGTCATTGCGAAGCATTTCTTTGTTAGCTTTGGTTTGTAGCAGTAATTTTTGCTACTTGAATAGACCACCTGGTGTTAGGGATTGTCTCTTCATTTTCAGAAATACAAGTTGCATAAACTGCAGTCTATTGCTATTGCCCTCAGATCATTATTGGTTTGGTTACAGCGCTAACCTTCCTGCACCATTTGAACTCTACTTTGTTAAGGCCAAAGCTAGTCATGGGGAGAATTGTCGTAACAAGTCCTATTGTGTCTCATATATGTCCTCTAATCACAGTAATAATGCTGATCCCTCTGCAGCATCAAACCCTGGTTATTCTATTTGATCCAATGTGACCATCCTCTACAGCCTGTCACTGGCCATATTCTTATGTTTATATCATGGGTTTGGAGGAATCCTCATGAATATTTATGCCGAACTGCAACTGAATGCTCAGCATGAAATGAAATACTGTTCTGCTTGAGGGTTATTTTCCTTGAGACACAAATCTAAATCTACATATTGCCCGTTGCATACAAATGGATGTGCTACAGCCTGAAACCTGCAGGCTACCACAATCTATTAGTATGATCAAATCTAAAGATACAGGTTTATTCTGGTATGCAGGAAAATTGTTTTGCTGTCGGAGAAACTTATAAAACATTTTTAGTGTTTTTTTTCCTCTTTTTTTCTAAGATCACATTTTAGTTTCATACAATTTCAAGTTTAATTTACAAGTTGGTTTGAGATTTGTCGGAATTGGTAAAAGTGGACCTGTGTTGTTTTCTCAATCCATCTAAAAGTGTCTCTTTTTTCCAGATGCATGTTTGTTGCCTGACAACCACACCATAGTCTGAGCTCCAACACCGACACGGTGCACGGGCACTATGAACACGGCATCATTTTCCAGCTACATTAAAATAACTGCATTTTCTTTTCCATGCTCCAATAACTGAAGAAAGGATCTTGATTTGTTTTCCCCCATGGCTGCAAATCTCATTTTTATAGCACAAGATATTATGTGCAAACCAATTCCAAATCCACTTTTCCAGTCTACTTTTCCATTATCACAATAAAATCGTGGCTCATTTTTATGATGGCTGAATGTTGAAATACATTAAAATGTGTCTGAGAACAGCCCTGCCCTCTTGGCCGTTGTCTTTTGAATTAAATGTCAACACAGGTGTAAAACAAAATGTAACCTCATATTCAGCTGAATATAAATGTGCCATTTGCTGATATAGATGAGTCTGGGAGAGAAAGAGGCTCATCTCGGTGCTCATAAATTAACTCGGGGGCTGTCCGTGGTTGAGTGACACATCTTTGATTTGTAGCAAGCAGTTAATTTCAATCCAAATCCTCCATGCTCAATTCACACCGCGTCTTGCTTCCTTAACTGCCCCACAGAGTGAAAAAAAAAAACAGAATATAGTGCTATTAAATAAATGACATGTCATGCAATCTTTCATTTGCTAATGTAAACTAAAGCAAACATCATACAACTTCAAACCATCATTGAAATAAACGTGAGCAGTCAGCCAGTTAACTAGTCCAAACTAATTGCTGATGCTGCCTGGTGACAACCAATTTAATGATTTCCAGCGCTGATATTTTTCTGCTGTAATTGATTTCCACAGTGTAATTATGTCCAGACAAATGCAGTGTTTTCAGCATAGCAGCGTATTAAGTTGTGCGAGACGAGGCGCAGGAGGGCAGCCAGTTTGGACGGGAGAGAAACAGAGGGGTGGCTGGATCGCAGCCATGACCCTTCTACTGTCTCTCTCCAAAACTGTCATTTCCATTAGTGTAGACTCGGCAGGCCTCTGACAAACTCTCTCATCCTTTCCAACTCTATTCGATTGGACAAGCGCTGGACTGTGTCGTTAAATTCGTCATAAATGGTTGTGTTTTCTGAAGCATGAATAGCTGCACAGTGCTGCTAAATGAAATGAGTATACAGTGTATAGTGGGGAAGTTTCTTTGGTGTATGAAACAGGGCTTAAGGAGGGTGTTTATGGGCTACAACCTGGAGCTCGTCCAATATGTTTTTTTAAGAGGTGGAATTTGGATTTGCACTTATGGTAGCTTTAACGTAATTTTCTATTTGGGGCATGTGGACGATAAGACCTAAGGATAATGAAAGGGAAGTTACTTTAAATGTGCTCGCATGCCTGCCTCTGCCTCATGATATTCATGATATTCAGTTCACCTCAGTTCAGCTCCAATAGCATGAGTATGTCTTTTGACATGAGCTGGACTGAAGAAAGGTATATAAATAGTAGAGCTTATGTAACTTATTGTCTGTATCGGGGTTTTGCCTTTTTGTATGCTCAGTGTTCAATCAGGAAATGTAATTGTAATTTAAAAAGCAATAACAAAGAAGCTGCATTTCCTGCGAGACAATAGACCAGAGCAGAGAAAACAGCCGTACTGAAGAAGAGAAGAGAAAAGAAGAGGGGTATAACTGATGAAATGCTCTCTACAGACAATCCATTTACTCCCAAACACACCTTGGGTTATTGAGAACGATAACAATCCAGCCAGAGCCTTTTGTATTGCGGCGCTCAGACACATGTTTCTCCCAGCCTGACATAATTGCCATTCTTCCTCTATTTTCTATCTGGGCAACATCAATCTCTGTTGCCGGTCTGTCAGAACTGTCGGAGGCTCAGAGCAAAGTCAGGCTTCCCGTATCAGGGCTTTGTGAAGTGCTGCAGCTATAAGCACAAGATGCAGCTGAGGATGAGAGATCATACAACTGGCTCAGCCAAAAGACTCCGTCCTACTCTTTACATCATGTGTCACCACATAGATTTAGTGTAAAAGTCTGACTTCAGCACCAAAGCCCCGTATAGGCTGACAGTAACAAACTGATTCTTGTTGTCTCTGCAATGTCTCGTCACATCAATAACAACTAAAACAGAGTGATGAAAGCAGGGACCATGAGACGGAGAAAAAGGGGGAACATCAGAATTGATGATGATGTTCACACATTATATACAGAAGTGTGCAAAAGACTGCTAAAATATGGGCTTGTGCAGTCATTAAAAGTGCACAAACCTCCAAAGAATATCCTGTGCACTGTGATCGTAGACTAATCACTGTTTCAAACATCTTTTCACAACTTTGGGATGAAAAAGATTGTTTGAGGGGAGAGGCAATATTTCACTGGGTGAAAAAGGTGCAGGCAATCTGCCTTTGGAGTGGAGAAGGCAGCAGTGTTTTATAATGGAAGAAATTCAATGTGACATGTCGAGAATGAATTGCTCAGTCAACCAGAAATATCCCTTGTTCTAATGGCTTGGGACATTCAGTGGCGTGTTCTCTCCTCCCCGTCCCCCTCCCCCTATATTCCTCTCTATCTCTCCCTCCCCTCTATCTCGCACTCTGTCTGTATAAACACAACACACATATGTAATGAGTAAGGTTATTAATAGGCCATGATTGCTGAAATATAACAAAATATGCAGCAGCTAAATTAGAACAGCAGGTCTTAAGGGGCTCGATGGAAAAAGAACAGAACTGACCCGTTGAAATTGTGTGAGAAAGTGTGAAAGAACAAAATGTCTTGGGATGTCATTACTATGATTAAAAAGAGATCATTATTGTTGTGTAAAACTCTGATTAGGAACATCCTGAGAACTATTTTATTCAGGCTCTTTCTGTGCTTGAAAGATTTGGATGCTAAATAAATACACACATACCTTTGGGAGAAAATAGGTCAAAACATTTTGAAGAAAATATCTAATCGTGACTTTTCTGACATTTATCGCAGCTGCGAATCTTATTGTTTTTTTAAAAACTACAGGCCTGCATTTGTGGTTTACAAATCTTAAAGAAGATATTTATACGAGTTTTTTTTTTATATAAACTCAGTCAGTTGGAGGGAAAGGAATAGCTGTTCTCGTGCTATATTTAAAATATCAATTAAGCTCACATTTATTAAGATATATAATTACAATGTTACAATTTCGTTCAGCAGCCACTTTTGTCTTAAGTGTTACATGTTAGCTACACAGTAACAGAACACAGTACAGGACACGGCGGTGTTTAAAGACGGTGAATGGAAAATACACTGAACAAAAATATAAACGCAACACTTTTGCTCCCATTTTTCACGAGCTGAACTCAAAGATCTAAAACTTTTTCTACGTACACAACAGGCCTATTGCTCTCAAATATTGTTCACAAAATTGTCTAAATCTGTGTTAGTGAGCACTTCTCCTTTGCCGAGATAATCCATCCACCTCACAGGTGTGGCATATCAAGATGCTGATTAGACAGCATGACTGGCCACAATAAAAGGCCACTCTAAAATGTGCAGTTTTATCACTCAGCACGATGCCACAGATTTCGCAAGTTTTGAGGGAGCGTGCAATTGGCATGCTGACTGCAAAAATGTCCACCAGAGCTGTTTCCCGTGAATTGAATGTTCATTTATCTACCATAAGCCGTCTCCAAAGGTGTTTCAGAGAATTTGGCAGTACATCCAACATCCTCACAACCGCAGACCACGTGTAACCACACCAGCCCAGGACCTCCACATCCAGCATCTTCACCTCCAAGATCGTCCAGCCACCCAGACAGCTGCTGCAACAATCGGTTTGCATAACCAAAGGATTTCTGCACAAACTGTCAGAAACCTTCTCAGGGAAGCTCATCTGCATGCTCATCATCCTCATCGGGGTCTCGACCTGACTGCACTTCGTCGTCGTAACCGACTTGAGTGGGCAAATACTCACATTCGATGGCGTCTGGCAGTTTGGAGAGGTGTTCTCTTCATGGATGAATCCCGGTTTTCACTGTACAGGGCAGATGGCAGACAGCGTGTATGGCGTGGGTGAGCGGTTTGCTGATGTCAACGTTGTGAATCGAGTGGCCCACGGTGGCGGTGGGGTTATGGTACGGGCAGGCGTATGTTATGGACAGCGAACACAGGTGCATTTTATTGATGGCATTTTGAATGCACAGAGATACCGTGACGAGATCCTGAGGCCCATTGTTGTGTCAGTCATCCACGACCATCACCTCATGTTGCAGCATGATAATGCACGGCCCTACGTTGCAAGGATCTGTACACATTTCCTGGAAGCTCAAAACATCCCAGTTCTTGCATGGCCAGCATACTCACCGGACATGTCACCCATTGAGCATGTTTGGGATGCTCTGGATCGGCGTATACGACAGCGTGTTCAAGTTCCTGCCAATATCCAGCAGCTTCGCGCAGCTATTGAAGAGGAGTGGACCAACATTCCACAGGCCACAATCAACAACCTGATCAACTCTATGCGAAGGAGATGTGTTGCACTGCGTGAGGCAAATGGTGGTCACATCAGATACTTACTGGTTTTCTGACCCCCCCCGGACCCCCCCAATACAGTAAAACTGCACATTTTAGAGTGGCCTTTTATTGTGGCCAGCCTAAGGTACACCTGTGCAATAATCATGCTGTCTAATCAGCATCTTGATATGCCACACCTGTGAGGTGGATGGATTATCTCGGCAAAGGAGAAGTGCTCACTGACACAGATTTAGACACATTTGTGAACAATATTTGAGAGAAATAGGCCTTTTGTGTACTTGCTTATTAGGTTGTTGTAGCCTCACATTGCTGTAGCATAACATCAACTACTGCTAACATTAGTTAGCTACAAAGAAATGAGTGAACAGCTAAAACTGTTACATGCTACATTATTTTAAGACACTGTCTTAGAGGAAAGTTATTCAAATCAGGGCTTCAATAACCTGCACTTTTTAAACTTGCAATTTCATTAAAAAACAATCAACTGTTCTGCCATTGTAGATAACAGAATTAGTGCCTGATATGCAGTTATCAAAATGTAAGTAGACATTAATGTTTAGCTTAATGCTACAGTTTTGTTATTATATTTAACTTGACTCAACTGAGGACTCAGAGCTCATATCTTATTTGTCAAATGATGAGATTAAAACTCTCGTGTGTGTTATAAATGATTAAATGTATTTTTAGCTCCTCTAGCATGCTAAAATAATCATGTGGTAGCTTTATCTGCGACTCGGGCTCAACATAATGTGGTGAGGTGTGTGCGCTGCAACAATAGAAATGCATTTTCCACAGGTCACTGCAAAGTTGTGATATGTGTTCTCCTGCTGCTGATACAGAATATTTATTCCCTCACCAGTGCAGATAGAGGATGCACCGTCATGTATCCTTTACATTATTGGCTTTCGAGTGTATACACTTTATGATTGGCACTTTAGATATTCATCCTGTCCAGCGAGCATGTCTTACCTTACATGAAATATGATTCCTTGAGGAGTGTAATCATGGGTTGGAAGATTGCTTTCTATTATCCAGGATTGAAATGATAAATTGGTGCAGGGGGGGAAAATGTTTCAGATGTCAGTTTCACAGTGGGGCTATTTTCCACACACATGCTCAGCGTCATTGTGTAAGGTGTCTGATCGAAGTATTGTTGAAGATGGTGATGATTCTCCTCTCTCATCAAGAGGGTTTTGTGAGGACCAAAACAGAATCTGTTCTCAGGATGAGTTAACCCGCAGTCAGCTTATTCAGGGTTTCCATGCTTTTCTGTGAACATTATAAACCTTCTTATTCATTAAACTTAGCAGCTGTCCCTGCGCGGAAATACAAACTGGAAAAAAACTCAGACGCTGAAAATATCACAGCATTAAGATAGGTTATCTTTCTCCTGATAACAGGCTACACAATACATTACATATTAACCAACATTCACACTCGGGGGTTTCAACACTTGTGTGCAGCACAAGATTAAAGAGGAACTATCAGCTTCCACACAAAGGAGTGACTTGTGTCAGAAAACATGTTTATTATTAAATCATGCAAAACAAATCAGCACTTACAGACAGAAAA
This sequence comes from Semicossyphus pulcher, assembly GCF_022749685.1. NCBI lineage: Eukaryota > Metazoa > Chordata > Actinopteri > Labriformes > Labridae > Semicossyphus > Semicossyphus pulcher. The sequence goes on from NW_027211603.1 coordinate 18,687,893, forward strand.
CCCTATTTCAGAATTAATAGTTTTACTAAGCAGGCCAGATGTTTTAGGCCATGTAATGTTGCTGAATAACATACTTATAGATTCAACCTGTTTGATGGTGTGATATCAAAACCCTTAATGAATATTTCCTAACAAGTAATGTCTGTGTGACAGGTTTTGTCTTATTCCTTGAGTGTTTATCAAACACATCAATGTTCCTTCCTTCAGTAGTATGAACACAGTAGTGTTGGGAATTACAGCTCTTTGAAGGGAGCCGGATGTTATGGCTCTGTTCCTTCCTGAGAGCCGTTCAAAAGAACATTGTTCGTGAACATCTCAACACTACGAGGTAGAGAGTGCCTGCACTATGTTTTCCCGTGTCAAAAGTTAAAAGGAAACAGCTGAGTAATGTAGGTACAATTAATTAACGTCATTGATTTGCCAATCATTTATGATACAACTCTGTGTGACTACAAAACAACAAACTTGGCAGAAGGTTATAATCAGGGCTTGACATTAGCACCTGCCAACCCGCCAAATGCGGGTAGAATTGGGCAGTGACAGGTAAGTCACTCACTCATACTAGCCACTTTGGCAGGTAGCATTCTATACACACACACACACACACACACACACACACACACACACACACACACAGACACAGACACAGACTTTAATCAAAGAAAACTTAATTTCCCAACAATAATTTGTGGCTAGTGAAAATGCTTAGTGGCTAGTAATTTTGGAAAACCTCTAGCCAGAGTGGCTGGGGGGCAAAAAGTTAATGTCAAGCCCTGGTTATAATGTTGCTCACCGTCGGCACTATGTTGTGGTGATATGATTCCGCTGCACGTGATCTAGTATAGGGGAGTTGCAGTTGAAAAAAGTGGATCTAGGGCAGTGAAATCACCTACAACTCGGTTCCCGCCGTCTGCACCAAAGAGCCGTTCAAAATAAAAGGATCAGTCCCGAACATCACAACACTGTTTCTGACGGGTTTTTTTGATGCTTTAGATGAACATAATAGAACATACAAGGAGGTACAGAGACAAACATTGGTCTTTACTTTACAGTAGTAAACACCCAGTGTTGGATGGGAACTTTACTTGGGATTTAAAGTGTGTCTTAAGTAGTTATGTGATTTATTCAATATGCAGAAAAAAGGGAAGTTCGCATGAGTAACAAAACGAAGAAATGAGCACCACACATGTCTACAATAAATCAAGATGAAATATCATTTCACAGCTCTCCAAAGCCTGTTTGATTGACAGTTGGTTTCTGGGAAATGCAGTGCAAAAACACCAGATCAGGGCCTGTTGTGTTGTAATTTATGAAAAAGGTGATCCTTCAAAACACCACTTTTGCTCAAACATACAAGCGAGATGATGTTACATGCAGTATAGATGGAATGTATAACAGAGTCCCAACAGCGCTGTAGATGGTGCGTGCAGCATCGCAGCTGTTTGTGGCAACGATCCACAGGGTATGAGGTCCGACAAAGTGGGCTGCAGAATTTGTCATTAGATCATTAGCACTGGAAAGCCCCTTCCTCTTGGAGCTAATGCATGGCCGTCTATTCACACAGACTCATTTCCCCCTGAGCTCTGGCTGTGCTAAGCTAATACTCTCCGAGGCGTTAACATTAAGCTGGGCTACAATGTCCGCTGGAGTTGTTGGAGAAGGGGCTCCCTGTGCCGAGCTGTTTAGAGTCAGCACACCATTAGTCAAATCTCCTCAGCCATGAAAAAAGAAGAACGAGGGGGGAGGGGGAAAAATCAAAACAGAATATGCATGCATAAAATTCAACACATTTGTTCCCATGGCAACCATTCAGCATGTCATTCACTTGTCAAGCCGCATCAGGGCCGATGGGGTCCATTGTCTGGGTCCTGGTGAGCATGGTTGCCTAGAACAGACCCGGCCCCCTCTTCCTCCCTCTGACCGACATCCAGGTCATTCACCACGCTGTTATTTCTCTTTAATTCACATCAGGCTCGTTTCTTCATCGCTAATCACACGACAAATGACCACCACGGCTAAGAAAAAGAAGGGGATAATGCAGTGCAGTACTGAGGCATGGCTTTTATGAGTCTTATGAATAGGAGGGGGGGGCTACGGGATTAGGGAGAAATCCAGGGCCCCCACTCTCAGACCAACACCTCAAAGATTTTCCAGCTTTGGTTTATAGATTCGGTGGGCAGTGAAGGCAGCACAGATTCAACGTGTATGACTGGCTGTCAAGATCAGTTTAACAGTCACAATGGGAGAAAAGGCCATTTGACTTCTGTAATCTTTTCTAACATGCTCCACAGTTGCGGCTGATTGGCACTGCTCAAGTATTTCCCCTCTGAATAGCTCCGTGCTGGATGCTAAGCTCGTGCAGAGGTTGTTGGATTGTTGTACGTTGCTTTAAAACACTTGTTAAGGTGCATTGTTGTTGTCTTTTACACAGAATAAAAAGGACAGTTTAGCAACCAGAAAATTGCTCTTTGTTTTTAGGAACAATGAGGTTCATGCAACAGAAAAGCACACTTCCTCCTTTAGTTAATAATCAACCTTCTGCTTGTTAACATGACTCACAAATTTGTAAATGTTGACCGTGAGGTCTGACCACTCTGCGATTATGAAACTGTGAAATGCACCTAGTTTTCGCTTCATGTCTTAATCCCAGCCTGTTAAAAGCAAATAAAACATCTTGAAAATGCTATTAAAAGTTGATAACAACATACACAACACCATGCTTCCCAGCAACACAACATTAATTGTTAAAACCAGGTGGGAGCTGCTCTCCCGGCTCTGCACATGTAGAGAGCGCATAGTTAGTGTGTTTGAGCGCCGCAGATGGTCCTCCAGAGAGCAGCTGTAAGCTGAGACCAACCATCTCTCAACACAACAACATGGCCGCTCCAACCAATCACCTGTCAGGGCCCAATCAATATACATCAGTGGAGATAATATATAGTATCGAGCAGTGTATAAATCTGTGTTGTCAGTTCATTGCAGATTTTCTTTGCTCCACTCTTGCGCTGTGTTAACTTGACAGGAGCTACACCCAAACCCACAGTGCAATTTTGTGAAAATAACACTGTAGTGTAGCTGCAGTTACAGCCACAGTAATAATACAAGTTGAGACTTCTTGTTTTTATCTTATTGGCAGTTTTTTTCTCCAGCACGCTCATTATTCATTGTTGCTTGTACAACTTCAACAGACACCAGTACAACCTGCATGCTTAGTTTTCCCTGGAGATGAAGCAGAAATTGGGCTGAACTAACTTGTAATATCATTAAATGAGACTTCTCATAGATCATCTGAAGCTCAGAGCAGCCAAATGCCAGCGCAGGAGCAGGGGAGAGGAATAAATGAGAACTCTGGTCTGCTTTATTAAAAAATGAAACTGATACACACAATCAAAGAGCATAACATGGGCGGTGTCCTTGGAAAGTGAAGGGTAATGATAAATTGCCAACAAGCAAAATGAACAGAAAGAGAGAATTGGATAAAAATTCACCTAAACAATTAAAAAGCCGCACAAAGAGATAATATTGCAAAATAGTTTGTGGGTCCACTGGCATTGAATACTCTGGTGTATCACAGAACATCCTTTTATATAATATACTCTGTGTTATCAGATAGTGTTTGTATGTTTTGTAAAGGAGTAAATTGGGTTCCATTGATTTTTACTCAGAGTACAACTGCAATGAACAGAATATTCTGCTTTATAGAAAGTAAAGACAAAACTGGAGGGCGGAGTGCAAATAGGCTGCTGACGATGCTCCACAGTCCCTTAAATAGTAATTAAATAGATCCCATTTTCATCTAGATTTATGTGTCTTCCTCTTTTAACTGATTTATTTTTCTTCATCAAAATGCACAAAATATTCATATTTTAAATAGCCACTGTAAAATCCAGAATATGAGTCGCTGTCTGTTTTTGGTTGGTTTTCTATTTATTACAAAAAATGTGTTTAGAAGTTATTTCAACACTATTTCAATTTATCTTCATCGAAAACACGTTAAAACACACAGAAATTACAGCCTACCATCTGTTTTCGACATGTCGAGTTTGCAATCCTGCTAGCTACCGCTGCTGTAGCTAGCAGTAGCTGGCAGCCTACGGTAACATTGATTGTTGTGAGGGTGGCGGCTGCAACGGTCGTCATGACGGTGCATGATCGTGACGAAGCGTTAGCAACAATCATGTTAGTTTTCCTCGCTTAAAACAGCAAGGAAAACAGCACTGCGGCATTTGTTGGAATGTTCATCTTTAGGAACTGAGCATAGAGAAACTTCGCACAAAATAAACATTCTAATTCAGTCAGGTTTACACTTTATTTTACGCATGGTAATGACTTTGGAATAATACACAAAGTTAAGCCTCACATTTTCTGGTCACGTCAGAGTCAAATTTAGTTTTTCATGGAGTCTGATGTGATTGAAAGCAGTGTAGAATTGTTAGACAATCCCATGAAGAGATTGGGGATAAGCCTTGACAGATAAAAAGACCCAAAGGTGCACTCTGGCCCTGCTACAGAGTGGAGGGTGTGAGAAAAGGGGAGTTAAACAGAACCCAGGTTGGGGGCTTTTTAATAATCACTCGTCAGTGGTGAAAGTTTGGGTGTGGGAGTCGTGCCTAAATAGACGCGAGACGTGCCGGCCGCCCCTGCTCACAGCCAGCATCAGGCCTAATGAGGCATTAATCGGAGGTGTGGGATGTTGCTCTTTAGAAAAGCGCAGGGTCAGCAAAGCACAATGAAGATGACAACAAAGACTGGGGAGGCACTTTCTCTGAACTGTATGCTCAGCAATCACTTCAAAAGCACGGTGACAGAATATTCACCAAAATTCAATGGAAAACATATGAAAGGGCCTTTGAACGCTTTTGTTTGTAGGTTTTCCTTTTTTCACGAGGGTGATTAACCCCCCTTTACTACCCCAACCCACACACACACAAACACGCACACGTCAAACCCGGTGAATTCTGGAAACTGATCAGGGCCACTGTCACATAAAGTGTCTTTTTATTCCTTTTAAGCATTTTTAAATTATCTTAATGATTTTGTTTATTCGAGACTGAATATTATTAACTTCAGTCTGGGTTATTATTATAGCATGCAGAAAAAAATGCATTTAATGAGATGCCGCTTGACCCTGCTCTTCACTGCAGTGCATATTGAGCAGTTTCTCCATAATCAGTAGAGAAATGAAAAAGGTTGATTGTTTTCAATTACTTTCTATGAAAACAGAAGACTGTTTGAAATTCCTGCTGTTGCACCGCTGTTTGGATTTGCCTCTTGAGCTGTTTTCAGACTTCACTTTGTTTTCATTGTTCTTGGCATTGAGAAAGAAAACGTGGGGGTTATTGAATATAATTTATTTGAACTGCCTATTCATTGTAGCTAAAGAAAATGGGTCAACTAGGATGTTTTCTTTCTCATAATGTCCTTGTTAGAGAGCACAATAAACCAGTGGGTTTTATATCAACAGTCAGAATATACATTTTTTCCAAATACTGTATGTGTGTCTCAGGGTCAATGATCACAAACTGGTTTAGTGTGTGTGTTTTTTATATTTGGTTGATGCAGCTACAGATGGCTGTAAGACCCGGCCATCTGGATGTGAATGTCCAGCCCAGAATGTGTGCACCCCAGAGGAAACTCACTATCCCCAGATCCAATGAAGAGCCTGAGTTCGGCCTCCACAGATATTTGACTTTTCTAATATATAAAGTATGCTTTTTCTCTTCTTACTTTTATTATTTAGTATTTACACACAATGATTGGATGTTATTGTGATATATAACTGGGATTAGCGCATTCAAATTTTCTCCTGCAAATATTTCTCTCCAAATATACATTGGAGCTCACACACGCAGTGTAAAATTATACACTTACACAGCCTACTGAACAAATGTAAAAACATAATTATGGGTCATGAAGTTGCCATTGCGCGCAGTTTAGAGAGAGGCAAAGGGCCGAGTTGAACCCAGGCTGCCACATCGAGGACTATAACCTCTGTACATTGGCCATGCAATTTAACCACTGAGCTAAACCGGTGACCTCTCTATACACATCATTTGACTGAGCTTTATTAAAACAGCTCTTATTTATAAGAGGTATTTCTTATAATCCATTAATTAACAGGCTTGATATGATAAAGCTCTATTACACTATTATTAGTATTACTATTAATAAATGAGTGTTCACAAGTTGCTCTGTTATATTTATGGTTCATAATCCACCCTTTGTGACACAGTGATTATCAAAAGCTAATGCTAACAGTATAAAACTTAGGACCTCTTTACTTGACCTGCCAGACTGAACTGACTTAAGCCTGCTAATCTTGCTATTAAACAGTTGCCTATTTACAAACCAAGTAAATTAATACCAACATTAGGAGTTTTGGAGTTGCCGGCCAATGTAGGTCCCATATTAGTTCCGTGTTTGGTCTCCACCACCCACTGCAGGACACAGAGGTTGTTCTGGTGCTTTTTTCTCTTTACTAATGCTAGCTAGCTGTAGACTGAAGAAAAAATGTCATTCACTCTGCAGCTGAAAGGCTACCAGCAGCTTCTGGCATCTTTTAAGGAGGAATGTTTCTTGCATATTATTCAGTGCATGAGTCAACCTGTGACAACTCTGACCATACTGTTTTAATTAGGTTTTTTTTGCACAACGTATGCTGGGTTTATGATTTGATCCTCAGAAAACCACACAATGATCTGAAAGATACAATAGTACAGGCAGGTTTTTACAAGCTAATGAAAATGTACTATGACACAAAGTAGTTGATCCATTGTCGTTGTAAAAATAAGCCATTTATTGAGTCTTGTTCTTCCCAATTTTTAACGTGTTGCTTGCCATCCCCACACCAGTAGATGTTAACACTATTAATGATTCTTTGTTTTTTAGGACTTTTCAGACATTCACTTCAATCCACTATAGCTTCCCAGCTCTAGATAGGATTGATCTTGTTGGATAACAGAGACAAAGTACAAATTAGTGTGATTTTGATTAGCTCTGTTCTGATGTTGTTACTTTTTAATTACATATTCACAAATCTAATGCAGATTTTTGGGCTAATTATCTCTGCAGCTGTCAGCAGCTCTGACAGTCTGGGAGCCATGCTTTAAAATCATCTGCAGATGGGACGCCATGCTTTGACAGATTTTGGTGTTCTCAACCAAACATCCATGTGATGTTAAAATATGTGTAAAATAGACATCTGGGGAAAACCAGGAGATGATTCACGGACATGTAGGCACAAAATGGAGCTATCCTATTTTCTCCAGCTCTGTAGAGCAAATCAAGGGAACCTGAAAAAAGATGTTACGCTGTATTTACAGTTATAATGAAAATTATAATATTAGATGTTGACCAACAAGGTTTAATGAAGATTGTCATTCCTTCCCAGTGCAATGTAGCCTTTCACTCCAATGTGTGTAACAATGGGAATCTTCATCCAGTAGAACCAAACATGATGACTTATTTATTTACATATATCAGAAAATCGGATGTAAATATATTATAGACAGTAGCTTTAACTGCATATAAATCAATTACAGTAAGGTAAACAATCATGACAGTGTATTGAAGATTGTGGAGGCTGTAGTGTGTTAACATACAGCATAAAAGCTCCTATTGATCGGATTTGCCTTCCAGACACTGCTTCATTATGCCACAAACGACATTAGACTTTGATTGAAAATGCCTTTAAAGTTAACGGCTGGAAAAGGTAATTTATTTGGCAGCTACTTAATTTATTCCTCCTTTGATGCACATTCATCAGAGGGATCAATAATCAAATGATCTCACTGATTATATGGCAGTAGATGGACTGAATTAGCCCATGTAGCAATCTCAGACAGCTCTTCATGTTACAATGGAAATATGGGATGTATTACACGGATGCAACAGTTTTATGGAGCAAATTAGATGTATTTCAAGAGGTGTCAGCCACTTACTCTTCTTCTCTTGTTTAATGTAAATGAGCGCACTCAGAAGCGTCTCTGTAAGTGCGCCGCGGTGCCTTTGAAAAGGGAAACAAATTGCTAAGAGGAAGACACAGGACAGACATCTAAAAGCCTGATGGAACTAAAGCTATTAGCATTGTTGATGCTAATTTATTTTCACTTCTACTTTTAAAAAACAAGCTTTATCTCTTGGTTTCAGTTTAATGTTAAATTTGATTTCAGTGTTGGACCCGTAAATAATGGGGAGATATCGAACACTTGTTTTTGATAAGCACCTGTCAAATGGCTGCAGTGGCAACGTAGTCACAATGCAAAGTGAGGCCTCGCCCCTCGTTGTGTTCAGACATTACATACAATAACTGCAAGATTATGTCATTAACTGCCTCCCTTCCTGGAACATAACCACACACAGAAGCATTGACCTTCAGCAAACAATTTGTCTGTTTCTTCCAAAGATTCCTCTGAATTATAAAGACTATAATTGTAATCCCTCCTTGTTATTCTATTTCTATACATAACAGCACAATAGAGATAGGCATTGATTTGTGTACCTTTTACCGCATGCACTTAGTTTGCACAAGCACCTTCACTATGCAAAGATGACTGATTCTTACACAGCTGGTGAATTGTCATGAACTTTCCCTGTGAGAAGAACAATGTTTATGAAAATGTATCTTTTTATCTTCCCACATAATATAACAAAAATGCATTTTTTTGGACCTTGAACTATGTCACAAGACTAAGCTGTTGTAAAAGTAGAGTACCATTATTCTAGTTGTAATTTGCATAGTAGCAGTTAGATGTCATTTGACAGAAAGCAACGACTGTATATAAAAATGGACGACGCGTCTCCATTTCCTCCATTGTACAAAATTGAAGCCAAAATAGCCCCTGTGATAGGCACATCTCCTCTCGCTGTTCCTCCTCTACTTCACATACTCATCTTTGTTGTCACCAATAGTTTGGAGCCACCATGAAACAGTATTTACTTATTACTTAATATTCAATTGGTTTCAAAGTTGTTGCAGTGTAAACCATGAGGAGTGTAGATACACTGCATGCACGCAGTTTATTAGATCATCACTGCCACTATATGGTTAGTATGTGTTCAAATTAAAACCATGCCTTATTTTCATGGACGATTTTGTCACCAGTCTAACGTCATAATAAGAGGTTGCTAAATACAATTGACACTGTATTTATGGTGCTGTAAAGAAAACAATATTGTTTCCTTATTGGAAGGAGGATTTTCTGAGCGACTGTCACTATGAGGCTCTGTGATTGACACAGAGCTGTTTAAAAGATTTGAGATGAATGACAGGCTGATAAGATAATGAGCAGTTACAAATAATCATATTTATTTTTCATTTTACTCTATGTTCTTACTCTTGTTCTAATGCACCTCACGTAGCAGTTTGCAATGGTTGTGATCATGTTGGAGGAAAGTTTGCAGATAAATATCTTACATAACACATTATTGAATAACACCAAACTGCATCGTGCTCAGGACATTACAATGAGCCATGCAAGTGTATAAAAGTTGACAATGAAACTGGAAGACTGATTAGAACAGCGAGCCTCAGTCCACGATGTTCTTTCCTAAAAACAACAATGGTTTCCTTTCCCGGCATTTCGAATCTACAAACAAATCTACAAACAAAGCTGTAAAAGCTGCTATTAAAAGACTCTGCTCCTCATTAACTTGGTTGCAATCATCAAGAATTAATGTTGTTGTTAAAATGACTGAACAGAGTTTTCTCTGCACATGGCAGTAAAAATCTGGCAGGGTTGGGTGAGCTGGCTATAAATACTCGAGAGAACAAAAGAGCAATTGACTGCTGCAGTGTAGGTGTTACACCATCTGTTAAGACAACACAGATCCTACCTTCTGGATACACACCAGATATTAAGCACACACACCTGCTCTGTCTTTGTGCTTATTTGATAAGCTGAGACACAAAATTTGACCTTTAATTCCAAACAGAGAGACAAAAATATAAGGTTTAAACCACAAAAAGAATTTAAATGAAATAAGACAAAATGTTAACTCAGTACATCATGCAAGGCGAGGAGCAAAAGTTAAATACTACCTTACATTCGGTTTAAAGCATTTAAGAGTAACACCAGCAAGTTGTGACCTCCATCCAGCTCTGTGTATGTCACAATGTTTGACAGCAGAGCTGCTTGAACTTGGCAAGGACTCGCTATTGCGATGCTAATCAGAATCCCTTTAATGGCCAAGTGCACTATATACAACAATGTGTCTGGGTGACATTGCTGTGGAGGTATATTGACAGCTTGATTAACACTGAACATAATACTGACACATGTGGTACAAGGACAAAAGGGTCAAAGAAAAACATACAGAATGACTGACATCACATGTAACACCAGTATGTTGAATATTCAGTTTATTAGCATCTTAAATATAAGTATCTTTGGTTAGGTTTCAATCCCTGACTGCTACAGTCACATGTCTGGGTAAGACATCCTTGGGCAAGACACTGAACTCTCTATCCCTATAGGTCCTGATTGGAGAATGGCACATAAGTCATTGCCATCAGTGTTTGAAAGAGTGTGAAAGAGTGAATGTGACATGTAGTGTAAAAGCACTTTGAGTGGCCAGAGGACTAGAAAAGTGCTTTATAAGTATAGTCCATTTACCATTTACCATGCTTTTGTTACATTTCATTCAAAGTAAGACAGACTTTGAGCAGTCTTCTTACGCATCATACTTTTTATTTGCCTTAAAGTTCCTGTGGCGAACTTTCTGTTTGTGTTGATTTTGGCGCCCCCGGTGGACAAATCGTATCTCTTATCTCTTTGCTGATTTTGTCCTGTACATGCTGAAGTGGTGGTGTTTTTTAACACAAAATCTCATTCTGCTTTCTTTAACAGTCATGTGTATCACTCACTTTACATTGGAAAATGTAAACAAAGGCAGCGTGCAGTTAATCGCTTATTCTGACACCTACCCCCCCACCAGCGGTTTTAGGCATTAAAAATATCTATAAAGAAATAATCAATCTTGTCGCTGATGGTCTGGTTTGCTTTTGTAGGTCATATAAAGTAATCAGAAATTAATTTCAGTCTGTTTCATAACCAGTGGAAAAACTCCTCACAGGAGCTTTAAATTTATCACTGTATATGTTTTAACTGGAAATAAATTGGTTTTTATTTCTTGAGTCTTGTTAATTATGGGTGTTTTAAAAAAAGATGTAGGCCTTTTCAAGCTGTTATAATCAAAAAAACGAACAACTCCCTTACCAAGAAATGGTCAAAACACTTGAAACATTTTTGTGCACTGTGGTATAAAGAAACATCCAGAACCTTGAAAACTCAGATTGAAAAAAATAATAATCTGGCAGACCAAATGTATAAACACGCAGTTATCTACAGGTGCCTAATTAGAGTGATGTAGGCCATTTCCAACTCGATCTAGGTCAGCAAGCTTTAAGGCATTTGCAACGAGAACATCATTTGAAATATAGTCAGACATGCTGAAACAGGTTCAAACGGGGTCATCATAATGTACAATGTGATGTGAGTGTATACTGAGCAGTATGACTATTAGCATCCATTAGGAAGGAACATTCTGAAATAGTGCCTGTTCTTTTACAAGCACTTTTAGATGCCTCATTCTAACCAGAACTTTCTATGTAGGTGGCATTTTAGAAATGTGAGTGATACAAAGCCACTGAAAAACTATTTTGGTATTCTTGTTGGATCAAACATGCTCATATCACTCTGGTCTTTGTGCCAAATGTTCAGGCAATAAATAGTTAAAGATGTGTTGAATATACCATAAAAATATCCAATGCAATTTGTATTAAAAATACGCCTGCTGTAGATCAGCAGTGTTTTTTTGTGTTTTAGTGAAAAATAGTAACAAAAGAGGTTAAAACATCTCCTGCTGTCATTTACAATTTAATTTTTTGTGTTACATTAATGACCACAATTATCAGCCATTCTGTTCAGTTCTGTTTCAGTTCGATTTTATAATATCTTTCCACACTACCCAGATTTTCTTTATATAATGCTTAGATAATAGGCTGTGTATATAACCCTCTATTCTCTGAATTGTCATGCTTTTTAGGATGCAGCGAGGGGCACAGAGAGGCATCTACTTCATTAGCTTTCAAGTTTAGGCCTGGTAATTGAAATCCATTAGGACGATCCAAAATGGATCTGATGGTAAATATAAAGTGAATTTTTGTGGAAGAAGGGGCCGGCACTTCAAGCAAATGTAAATTTGTACGGGCCAGACTGTGCACGTGTGTGCGTGGCGTGTGTGTAAGCCGTGCATGCTTGCACAGAGAGAATAAAAGGCAGAGAGAAGGTAAAATGGGGAGAGAGAGAGAAATAGTGAGTAAAAAAAGAGAGAGAGAGAGAGAGAGAGAGAGAGAGGGTGAACTGAGTGCAGTAATATCCATTAGATTTATTGTGGTGCAATTCCCAGTCCCTCCAGTTCTGCCTGAGGGGGACTATATTACATTTCATCACAGTTTCATTTTCTCCTGCAGATGAGAAATGGGAGTTCTGTTGCAGTAATGTAGCATGTATGTGCTAAATCTCATCTCTAATAAAATCAAACACATCACAACTCCTGGCACTTTGCTACAGGTCCATGACAAAATGAAACACCATCTGTTATCGTATCAAGACCGGCTTATTAGAACATAAAAATCAAACACACCCATGGAATAACAATGAGCGTAATGAATATAGCAGGTAATGGGATGTGATGGGAGGACTGGGCCTAAAGGTGGGAGAGGGGTCCTTCTGAATCAGAGCCACTTTATTCCCTAAGTGCAGTCAGTATACTATACATTAAAGACAAACAGTGGCATCACATGCTGAGATTGTCACAGACACACAGACCAGGAACAGCTCAGTAAAATAAAAAAAATGGTCCCCTCAGAAAATACAGTCTGTCTATTGTTGCAGTTTGACTTAAAATGGACAAATAACTGTCTGGGTGTAACACGGAAAAAAACAACTAGATTATATTCTTGTTTTATTATCATGACTGTAGATATAGACATCATTACACACACAAATATATTCATTTAAACTTTGCTTTTAAAATACACAAAAACAATTACAATTGTGGTATTTTATGTATAAGTGTGTGTAAAATGTGTTAATTACGGTTAACCTGACATTAGACACTATATTGTTCTCATAATAGCTACAACCTAGTTGCAAAAGCATACTTTTAGCAGTAGCCTAGTTGTTGTAGCTTATAAATGCCTAAGCAGTAAAACTGTAAATTTTAATAACAGGCTGAGGCTAGCAGTGTTTGTAGCAGGAGCAACATAGTTAAAGCGGTACTTTATGTATTCTTGCAATCCAGTTTGGTTACCATTGTTTTATGCTAACATAATTAAAAGCCAATCTCAATGTGCTGTTTGCTAAAGAGCAACCACACAGCTAGCTAGCCACAGTCTTTGGCATTATATCCATCAAGTTCTAATAAAGACTCATTAGCTGTGTCCCAATCCAGGGACTGCAGCCTTCGAACGCCTCTCCTGTCGCCTAGCAACAGGTAGCTAGCAGACCTATTATTTTAGAGATAATTTGTTTCAAGGGCCCTTTCGTTTCTTTTAAACGTGTTACGCTAGCTATTCGATTGAGTTGAAACCAAAAACTTTTAGAATTTAAAGTGTGTTCCTCGGCTGCGTAAGAGTCCGGCATCTCGTTTTAAATTGGCATGCAAATAATCTCGTGATACGTTGGGCCGCGAAGGACGCACCCAATGGATCCTTCGTGGCCCGGACAAAGGAGGACGCATTTGTCGACCACATCTGAAGGAGCCTTCGAATTGAGACAGCCTTCGACATGCCGCTCTTACACAATCGTCCTTCAAATACAGCCTTCGAAGGCTGCCGCCCCTGGTTTGGGACACAGCTATTCACTGTACCTATAGTTTTGAAACAAGACACCATAAATATTAGCATAATAACCATAACCACTTCGTAAACCACCTCATGGAGCCATTGTTTTCTGAATTAGCTAGCTAGCTACATTGATACCATCTGAAAGAAGAAAAATTAATAGATGCTTAGAAATGCCAGCTAGAAATAAGAAAACCTGCTTTTCTACCTATGACTGAAAGAAGGAAAACAATACTTACAAACTGACTAATGATTTCATGTGGTAAATCTGCCACCATTAAATTGAAAACACCATATCTGCTATGAGAGAAGAGAGGCGTTATCAACAGTAACTAATGCAGATGGGGCTTTTTGAGGATATATGCTACTTTTATACATTTTTATATGATAGCAGTAGTAGCAATTATTGTGTAAATAATAGTAATAGTGGTAGTGGTAACAGCGGGAAACGTTTAAATAACAGTAGTAGAGTTAGCAGTGGTGGTGCTACAACAGTGTTATGAGTGCTAGCATGGAGCTTACTGGCAGTGACCTCATAAAGCGGCTCATTAGCCAGCAGAGCGACAGGGTCAGTTGCTTTATATTGTATGTCAGTATCGAATGGCTGACAACAGGTGGGGGATTATAATAGTGGTTGCACAACTAATAATACCAACTGCTTAGTATATCACTTACCACATGGACAATGGACAATCACTGCTAAAGGGGAAAGCAAGAGCTGCGACAGCAATGCTATCAACACAGACTTTACTGTCTTTGTTTCAAACGGAGCAAATCCAGTCCATTGCGTGTGATGTACAGTGAGGAAACACAGAAACAAAAGAGCAGTGGTAGAGTGAAGATGAAAATGAGTTTCTCTTCTCCGCTTTGTCAATTTCAGAGTGCCATCTCCAGATAGTCATTAAATAAGTTGTGTTGTTGTTTTAATTATCGATAGTAAAGCAATCTGTTCATAATTACAAACATTTGCTTGTGGCAATTACAAACAGTGGCTGGTAGCAGTTTAATTTGCCCGCTCTAATCTTGTCTGTAATTAGAGCACACACAAGCAGAGCAGCGGAGTTGTTCAGCTCCAAGGCAAACAAGACAAGACTGAAATTCCCATTATAACAAACTGCTGACTGCCTGCGGCACACACACTCGCCTGCCTTCAGTGCAAACACTTCCTACATTCTAATCCATTTGTTTAGCTTTACGACGCGCTCGCACTGATGTGGCAGGTTCTCATTTCACCCTCTCTGTGAAAATAAAGCCAAATGAAATGAAATTGGAAAAATATTTCATAATATTGCACCACAGCACCAACAGGGAGTAGCTGCATGTTGTGTTTATTCATGCTGAAAAAAGGTTGATTTTAGATCATAACACCTATGTCAATATGAGCTGCAAAGTGCACATGAAGCAGGCATAAACAGGCCTATCACTATCATAATACTAAGTCAAACCCAACAGGTGCACACTTACTGAATTTAGGAGCTGGATGTTGATGAGGGAGATCAACACTTACTACAAAGTACACATATTATAGCGTTTTATTCTGTTTAAGTATTTTAGCAACCAAACACACAAATAACTTCCCCCTTTTTCCATGGTAACATCAATAACCTGCCTGTTTAAATCAAATTAGCTTACACAAGCAACAGATGCAAGGCACAGGCTCACCTCAAACACTCCTTCACTAAAGTCCCACAATCCATCTCTGGATCACAGTGAGGACGGACTGCGGGGCAGGGAGCGGATGGTTTGACAAGGCGAAAGATATGTGTCTATCATGTATCTACTTGGAGTCTCCTCTCACATGCCAAGTACAAGTCGAGGAATCCTCTGAGGTCAGCTTGGAGATGTCACGTTAATGACTGCACAGGGACCTTATTTAAAAACTAAAGCGGGGTCACAATAAAGGAGATCCAGGATAAAGTTTGGAGAAGTCATACAAATTCAGAGTAATTTTGTTCTATATGGCTGCTGAATGTTTGGGATCAAACAAGAGTTGAATGAACGAGAGGTGTGTTTGCTTTTGAAAGGTAACATAGTTAACTCAATGCAATGCCTGCATGCACAAGTAGGGTAGTTTTTTTTTAGCATGTATTTTCCCTTATAATTGTCTCTCTTTCGTATCCCATAATAGCAATAACTCCAGGGAAACATCTTTCACTGTCACCACAACCCCCATTCCAGTCTGTCTGAGGCCCCTTTTTTCCACTCAGTTGATAGCTATTAATTCCCTTCAGAGACTGCTTGATGGAAGGCTAACAACGTTTTATATTGTTGATACACTTCTGACTGGAGCTGCATGCTCTCAATTACAGATGAAAGATAGCTGGTAACCTGGTTACAAATAGGCTTGGCTGTTTAGATGATGTCAGGCACCTTTATCAAGTCAGGATGAAAATAGAAAGGGGGCCGTCTGTGGACCCCTTCAGCTTCTTCCCATGCTGATGTTATCCTCCTGTAAAGAGATGGTTAACTGCACATCCAGGTTGGCTCTATGCCAATCCAATCTGGTACAAGTGATTATCATTCATACTCATTTACACCGTCTCTCAACAGAGATATTGACACCAGCTATCTGCTGTCATATTCTTTCAAGCCCTGTCAATTAAAGGACCAGGCTGTAATTGTTGTAATTACAGCCCCCTCTCGAGAGAGAACAACTGAAGATATTTCCCCTTTTTGTCTTAAAAAATAAATTCAATTATTTATATATACTTGTTAAATTTTAATTAAATTTAACAAGTGTAGAATGATATGATATGATATGATACGATTCGATATACGATTCGATATACGATACGATATAGGATACGATATACAATACGATATACAATACGATATACAATGCGATATACAATACGATATACAATGCGATATACAATGTGATATACAATACGATATACGATACGATATACAATACGATATACAATACGATATACAATGCGATATACAATACGATATACGATACGATATACAATACGATATACAATACGATATACAATGCGATATACAATACGATATATGCAATGATATACGATTCTATATACGATATGATATACAATGTGCTATACATTGTGCTATTTGATATGATATACGATGCGATATACGATGCGATATACGATGTGATATACGATACGATATAAAATGTGCTATATATTGTGCTATTTGATACGATATACGATGCGATATACGATGTGATATACGATACGATGCGATATACAGTGTGCTATACATTGTGCTATACGATACGATATACGATGTGATATATGATATACCATAAGATATACAATGCGATAAACGATATGATATACAATACGACATGATAAGATATATTACACCTCATTGTCCCAGTAGGGAAATTGATATAGTACAATACAATGCGATACGAAATGACTCAATACGACACGATGCCATAAGATAGCACACATTTAGTTGTCTCCACAGAAGTACTCACAAAAAAACAATAATACATATATGACGGGATTATGTATTCTGATACTGTTAATGATTTGTATGCATGTGTAATGTTTGCAGATACGATGAAGAAAATGTCAGCTTTATGTTTACAATATGGAGTGAATGCAGCTTAGATGAGCTTAGAAATATGAGAATGTTTTTTTGACAGTCAGAGTTGCAGTTGGCTGATTTCTTTTTTTTGTCCTGGTAATAAATATAATTGCCAATTTGTTTTAAAATACACAGCAACATTTTAAGATTAGTGCCTCTGAAAGAAGTGTTACAGCACTTCAAAGACTGAAAGAAATAATAACCAAAGGTCTTCCCTTTCATAACAGCCCGTATCGATTTCAATTTAAAATAATTTAAACGCCACAGAACGTTTCTGCGTCTGAAAGGAAAGAAATGAATCCGTCTCATTGTAAAAGCAAATATTTGATGATGCTTCTGTACAAAGGGATTTCATTATTGATATAACATATTTCTGAAGCTCATTTTTCTTTGTGCATTTCTTTGTTGAGCAACATGTAAGGCTTCCTCTCTCTGGGCTTTTTTCCCCCCTATTATTAGTAGTCGTAGCTTGTCATTAGATTAGAGCGCGAGAAAAGAAGGGAGCGGTAAAGAAGTAAAAAAATAAATTGCTGTTTTTTATGAGTGGCTCTCTGAATGTTTCTGCACCCTGGGTCTTTGGCCTGAATACAAATGCTAACTGTTACATAATGAATGAGCGCTTTACTCTGGGAATAAAGATTAGCAGCTGACCCCTTTTACATCATCTTATTTGAAGAACCAGAACCTCTCGGGCACGGCAATGTCTCCGCAGTGTTTCTCCTCCAGCGTCCACTTTCAGGTTGCTCAGGTTGGTATGAAAGGAAAACAGGAATAAAGAGATAAACACAATGATGACTGGATTATTATGGGATGTCTCGTGTAATGCTGCTGCTCAGGCATTATGGTGCTATCAGAGATGAGAGCGATGATGGGATGATCAGGGGAGATTTAAGTGTCTTTTATAGCTTACAACCGAGGGTCAACAAACAAACACGGGCTTCTGGTTAGTGAACTAAATGAATAAATCATTGAGCATGACCCCCCCAACACCCACACACATCAATCCATCGCCCATCACAACAGACGCTACACACACACACACACACCCCCATCTCTTTCTCTGTCTACCCTTGGACCCTCGCACATCTGCTACCATTACACACCCTGGCCCATGTTCATGTTGCTGTTCATTATATGGTGTCACGGTGTGCTCTGGGTCTCTGCCAGCAGAAATTAAACTCTTCAGAAAAGATAAACATCATATTACTTCATTAGCCTTTTAAAACACATGCAAATTACAGCCATTAACCCCCCCCCCTCCCCCTATTCTCCCTCTTCCTCCCCCATCACACACACATTCACTTTTTCTCTTTATTTTCCTGAGTGATGAAGTTTGTCTGGCCGCTGTTCAGTCGCTCCCTTTGTCACAGACTGACCGTGAACGGGCCGAACCATGCGGCTCATTTTCCACCTCTGAATTAAACATTAATGCCGCTTGACAGCAATAAATAACATTTATCACAATGGGGATCTAATAATGATTTGGCTAAGCTCGGGCCGCTCATCAGCGCCCATCAACTGACGAATATGGCAGCGTGATTATGCCGGCAGCTGTCTGTGACAACTGTATCTAAATCACTCTGAGCGTCCTCTTTGATCTGCCGAATGCTCGTCCTTATTGCGGAGTTGTCTTTCCATTCATCTCTGTTCTCTTTTCGTGTCCTAATTGCTGTCCCAATCACAGATATCATTATGGTGTCATTAAAGCCATTCTGCTGCTTACTCAGAGGTTCTCAAAGGTTTACAGTATATGATGATTTATAGCAATTAACCATAAACACAGCACTGCACAGTTTATTGTGTAAAACGTCCCTCAGAGTGCGTTTCTGTGTGTGGCCTTTGATTAAATCCTGCTTATGTATTCTGAGGAGGTTTTTTCCTCTGGTGAAGACTGTAAAACATTTTGGCTTTATGATGAAAGTTGTTTCATTTAGCATTCACAGAGTGTAGACGATTTTTTCCTCTACAAGTTAAATAGTGCCTGTGCTTAGTTTTGGCTTCTAAAAAGAGAGAGCTCATTGGACAGGCGGGTGGAAAATAACCATGAAATGCATTTAAAGCTGTCCTCAGAACGCAGGCCAGTGTGTGTTTGTGAGTGCTTGTGTCTGTGCGTGTTTTCGCATATGTGCGCATGCATTCAAGCGTGCATATATACATAATATGGCCTGCCCAGTATTATTAGGCTCGTGCTGACCCCCTCCCTGAGTCACAGTGTGTGATTCCACTGCACAGAGAGAGAGATTGAAGTCAAATAGAACATCATGATGAGAGTATTCTTCAGCTCTGCTTTTGATCTTCCTCTCTCTTGTAACAGAAAAACACTGTTCTCAGACAAGTCTCTTTTTTGATCTCAGACGGCATAATAAAAGTCTTGGCTGTGTGCCTTTCAGATGAGATAGCCATCAGACCCTGTGAAGATGAGAAATATCAAAGATAATTAGAGCGAGGATGAAAAAAGATAATTAAATTGTATGCTGGGAATGTTAACGGCACGGGTTTGGTTTAATAAGCAGATTCATTAAGCGCAGTGCTGTATCAGTCTTCCATTTGTGTTTGATTAATAATGAGCAGGACCCGTTTAATAAGAATAAAACATCCATCATAAACACACATAAATCAACTAATGATATTTCTTTGGCAAATAGTACAATTGGATCTCATTAAACTCCCTCCATTCACCGGCCTCCTGCATGTTAATTGAAATGCCTTAGAACCTTTAAAATGTGCTCAAGTTAATCATTGGGTTTGATTCACAATTAGTCTAATCTCTGTCAGTGGGAAATGGAAAGTCCGGCCAAAGAGTGTATCAATTCCGCCCGACGTCTGGGTCTAAGTCACCTTTTATGCTTGTGATTGGTTGTTAAGTTCCATTGCAGAGGGGATATCAGGAGGCCACACAAAGCACCAGCTCATTAATCTTCCATGAAACTGCGAGGAAATAGAGTTCAGAATCGCCCAAAATCCCTAAAAATGGCTAAAAAGGCTGCTACCAGTTCTGATGGGAAGCAGCAGCTGAACAAAGCATGGAGGGAAGATGCTGTTACATGGAGCTCATGGGACCAAATCACCCACTGCTTCTTCTAAGCGCTTATAATTATCTGATATTTGTGGTGGCTCAAATTAAATGATACTATTTCCGTCCTTTCTGGTTTCTGACACATGATTCCAAACTCATACCCTTAATCACATTAAATACGTCAGAGGAATGTTTTCTAGTCTCTGTTATATCAGATGAGAGCAACTGTAGCTATTGATACATCTCTGAACCAGCTGTTGGGCTTAATTCTGCAGTAATTAGCCACGTCCATTAACATTTCTATCTTAAGGGTTTTGTTAAGGGTGTTGCATTCAATGTCTTTGAAACATTTGATAAATGTATTAAATCCGTATTCAAAGCATTCATTTGCTTATTGATCTAACCAGGCATCAAAAGAAGCTGAAAACACATTCACATATCAAGACCCTTTATATATAGTTGGCAAAGTAAAGTATCTATGGAAAAAACGCGGACATGTAGCAACATCAGTATCCATTTCCCTAGCGACATATCTGCCTCTTTAGCTGCTAACCTTCTATGTCGTCCACATAAATAATGGACGTAGCCATTGTGACGTCACCCATTTGTTTCATGACTGCGTAAATGAAGCCTCGAGTTTGGGATATGGCTGCCGCCATGTTGGTTTTCTGGAGCCAGAAGTGACCATATCTGGATGAGAGGGTGGTGCTGGAGAGGAGCGAGGGGTTGGCAAACGGCAGGTTATCAAAGCTAAACAGTTTGTGACTGACACATTAGCCGATGAATTAGCTAGTTTGACTTTGCGTTTCCCACAGAGGAGATTTTTTTTGTGGCGGTAGCTGACCACGGTAATGACTGAATGAAGTAGCGGACTCGCCGCTCACTTATCCTGTAACAGGCCGTAAACATGTTTACTTCTGCTGTTAAAATGAGCATTTTCACATCTGCCATAATGTTATTTTCCTGGCTTCTGGAGCCAGCCTCAAGTGGACACTCGAGGAATTGCAGTTTTCTGTCCCTCCTCATTGTCTTCATTTTTCAACACCAGAGGTTGCTGCTTGGTTGTTCATGTGATAGTTGCTAACTTTTGTTTGATGTTAGGCAGGTGGGCTAAGGTCAATTTGGCGCCTTTCACTGAAAATAGCTTCCTACTACAGCTGGAATCAATGTTCATAAGAGGGTCGAAAGCAAAAACCAAAACAATGAATAAACAATGAATACATTAGCTGAATGTAAATGCAGAGTTGGGTGATACCTGTGTTTTTGATGCTATAAGAGACCCCTTTCCCATCACACTTAGTCATTTGATCCTTTGTGAATATAAAAACATGGCCTAGCAGCGTTAACTGTACGTTTTCACCGCGAGGAACAATATTGTATCATGGAAACGGTGCACCTACTTTAGTAGAATTTGAGTTTGCTAAACAAACTTTCATTCAAGATGTATTTGTTAAAAAGCATGGTGAAGCTGTGAAGACTTTGGTTAAAAACAACATTTCTAAAAGGCTTTGGTTCATTCTAAGCTGCATGTAATGAATTAGATTATAAATAGCCCTTTAAAAGGGTTATTCAAAGCCCACTGGGAGAGAGTAAACAGTG
The DNA here is from genome assembly GCF_022749685.1 of Semicossyphus pulcher. Lineage (NCBI taxonomy): Eukaryota > Metazoa > Chordata > Actinopteri > Labriformes > Labridae > Semicossyphus > Semicossyphus pulcher. The sequence goes on from NW_027211603.1 coordinate 18,709,915, forward strand.
AGTATGACAGGCAGCTGTTTTCACTCGTATCTCTCTCTGCACTTCACTGGACTCTTCAAAGCACTTCTTAAATGAAGAATGATACAGAGATGCCTGTGGCAAGAAGAGAGCATCTTTGACTGCATACAAATAGGCTGGACCAGTACACACTGTATCTGATGATGGGTGCCTCCTTCGCTTCAGAATAAGCTTACTTAAAGACATGGCGAGGAGCCTCACCCTAATCTACTGCTCACAATGCAGCCTTCACGCCGAGTCAACAGGCTGATGTTTTATGCATTTAGAGTAGATGGAGTGAGTCAAACACTTATAAGTTGTCTCTGGTGTTGTGTAGAATTTAATCTGTCTTCCACTGACTCACTCACACCATGGAAATGAGCAAACAGCCACTGGAGTGGAGAGTCTGGTGAATGCATGCATGGCCAGACCAAGAGCGCCCAAATACACACACATTTTACAGCCACACAACAGAAACATGCATGCTGCATAACTATTCATTATATATTATTTCATAATTGTCATAAAGACATTTTTAACACTTTTAAAACGTGTTTAGTGTAAATGTGTACATCACAAATAAACCCAGATTAACAACGACTGACAAAAAAATAAATCTGATTAAAACGTGCAGAGTAAAACACACAAACATTATTCCTGTCTGGCCAAGCTTTGTTACCTGTTGTATTTTCTCAATTGATTTGTTAAAGCTGTAATCATCATTATGGATCATAAATATACTTTTATATGAAAGGGGGTGCTTATAGTCAGCAGCTGGCCGGTGTTTTCAGCCTATTAGTTCTACAAACCTACTATACACCCAAACCCAGCACCAAAGTCCGAGTTAGCAGCTGAACAAGATGGTTAACAGAGCTTTAAGAAGATTTAGATTCATCAGGTGGCCAGAGACACAGCTTCAATTTAATGCATTCGGCTCCACATCTGCTGGATGTTGTCAACTTTCTGCTATTATCTTGTTACAATGTTACAATTTCATTTAGCAGACGCTTTTGTCCAAAGGGACGTACATCTGAGGGTTAATACAACACAAGCAACGATCGAGACAGGAGGGAAGAAGTCAGTAAGTGCTTCAAGTGCTATCGGACACTGGTGTGCACAGGGCGTTTTATTTTTATAATAATCATCAGCAGCATCAACAAGGTCAGTATAGTCGTCATCATCATCATCATGAATATCCTAATCAACATCAACAGTTATTATGTGACAATATTATCTTTAAAAGTACTACATATATTTTGGTATCATAACCATATATGTACTCAAAATACGATATATATAATGAACTGTGAACTGGAATGAACGAACATGTCAGGTGGCACATGGCGGGGCTAATTTATGTGGGGTTTTTGGGCAAAAAATTTAATATGCCAAAAGGGAATGAGCTTGGCAACACAGAACATAGGCTACTAGTCAGTAGGATATATTGATTCTTGTTATTGTTTATTTCAAGGGATTTGTTGAAAAGGAAATCTCCAAGTTTGTCTTTCAAAAAAAAAAAACAGTTTTCGAACGGCAGTGCTATTTTTGCTGTAGAAACGTCCCCACAGCAGGGGGCAACGCTGTCCAGAATGTATGATATCAGCTCTAAAGCATATGTGTGATAATATATATTAGCAAATATATTAACTCAAAAACACATGATGTAAAACAAAAAACAAAAAGAACATCAGTCACTTTGGTAGTTTTGGGGCTCCTGGTAGCTACAGGTTTCCTTGCGCCTCAGGGTGTCTGTGTGGGCATTCATGCACATACACACTCATGCCGACACATATACATCCACACAAACACACGTTTACCCAGCAGTCCTTCAGTACAGTGAAATGTAATTGTTCGAGGTTAATACCCCTGATGTAAACAGAGCAGCTTATGAACACTAAAGTGGTGACCTAAATCACTGCGATGGATCAAAAACACTCATCAGCCGAGCGTTTTCAATTTCAGCCACATCTGCTTACATATCGTACGATGTTTGGATTATATTGCGGACAAATCCCCGTGGAAAAGTGTTGTAAACTGTTCTCGTGAACGGCTGTTTACCGTTGCATTAGTATTATATAATCCTTTGGCTGCTTAGTTTCCATTGTGAGAAATGAGGAGACTGTTATTAGGCTCCAGTGGCTTCCAGATTTAATTTCCTCCCTTTGCCCCACTCTTTGAGAACTGCCTCCTTATATGCTCCAAACATACCAGCCTTTACAAGCTTCCTGGTATTTGGACCAACTCCTGATGGAGAGGTAATATCATCCTTTTCCATGTCCACATCGTTTCTTACACAGCAGGGATTTGTTTCATTTATGTAACAATGAAAGCAGCTGGCAGACTGCCCATATGTTGCTAAATGGAACGGCGGCGCCAAGAAGCAAGGTGCTTTTTAAAGCGAGAAGATGGAGAGACACCAGAGAGCGCTTGTGGGGAAGAGTGAAAGAATTGGATGGCAGAATAGAAAGCAATCAATGTCGCTTTGTGCTGTGTGCAACTTTTACCCAATAGCTCTTCCTCTCTAGGAGCATTTTGTGAAGAAAAACATGAATCAAGTTTAACTATAGTAAGTCAGAGTTACAGGACGCTGCAGCAGTCAGAGCTTCAGTGAAAGACAATCGATCAAGCAAAGACATAAGTGCTTTGCTCGACGCCAAACCTTGCAGCTGTTTGAAACTGTACACGCCCTGAACTCTGCAAAGTAAACACCACACCCGCACATGCAGTCACTCTCATTTACACGTATATGTTTCTGCAACATCTGCCTGCATTTAAACGTCCAGGTGCTGTCGGACCACGATGATCATTATGCTGTGCAGATGGGCATGCAGTGATTGCATACTGTTTATAAGCGAGTGTGGGAAAGCAGCACCTGTTGTTGGACTCAGTCAAAGTTACACTGCTTGTATGGTGTCAGGAAAGGAAGGCTTGTGTTAAAACTACGTTGGGGAAGTTGTAGGCTATTAATGGTAAAACACACCTGTCTCATCCCATTCTGCACCCTGTTAGCTAATGCACAGGAAGTGATCAAACCATAGGAGAACTTTCAGGAACAGCCGGGTTTGCTGACTCTCTTATACTTGATATGAGTCAACCTGGGGCTGGCTGCTTTAGCAAACATGTACTTTTACTGACATCATAGTTTATTTCTGTCCTCACAATGTAAACAGTAGTCCCTAGCATTAGCGACTGGTAGCGTGCAAAGCTGTATGGAGGTACTGAATTGTTAAAACATTACATAAAAGAGATGCAGCTCTGAATATTGATTTTAAGTATTATCTTTTGTAATGTGCAGTTGGATTTAAGTTAAGACCACATATAGCAGCTTTGATGCATCTCAGTCCAGCTCAGCTCAGATCTCCGCTGTGTTATTTTTCCTAACTTTGTGTTTATCCTGCAGGACTGTGGGGGCAATATATTTTCTTCCGCCGAGTAAATAAAGAAGAGGTTATGTAATCAATCTTTTGTGGGTTTGAAATCATAATATTGAACACAACTGTCAGCCGTGCCATTAGCATGATTCATTTCTGCCGTTTTACATTTACAATTTTCCTACAAGAACAACATTGATTCCCTCTGTGTGTGTGTGTGTGTGTGTGTGTGTGTGTGTGTGTGTGTGTGTGTGTCTTAGTGTATGTGTGTGCATATTCAGCCATTTGTTTGAGTGCGAGTGTGCTCCCGAGTGTATTGTATAAGTGCGCGTCTGACACGATTTCCTTCCTATTTTCTTCCATAATTTGAATCAGAGAAAATGTATTAATTTTGCAGGGCTGAGAGGAGCCTACGCAGAGCCAGTAAATAAATCTCTCCTATTATTACCCACAATGCTCTGTCAGGTCCATACATCATCTCAGCACATCATAATTAATTGCACACTAAACTATTCTGTTCAATTAACCATGAGGGAATGGATGGAGAGGGAGGGAGAGAGAGAGGAGAGACGAGGAGGGTTGCACGGTGTTCAATCCTTCATTTCAAAATAAAAGACCACAATAGCGATCATACAGTTTTTTAGCTTATAGTTTGTTTGAGTTATATATCTTTTTATGTTTAGGCCCAACTTCATCTGTTTTGATACCTCGCTGACCCTTCTGGTTGTGCATATTTCCACATTTCCCAGAAGCAGTTGCATTGTGTATGGACAAGAGACATGTTAAATTTCCACTTGCCCTTCAGTGCTGTTCTAATGGAAAATGTGCTTATGCAAGGCGATCTCACCCTGGAGGCTTCACATTTTCCGCCATGGCTCTGTCAGGTCAACAGACTCATAAAAAAAAAGTGGAATAACATTATGAAGACGGTAATAGTGAAGTGAGTTTGTTGCAAACACATTTCCTCTGTTGCTTCAGGAGCATCTGAAGAAAAACAGACTTAATGCAACTTCTGAAAAACTCAGAAACACTTTCAGTTTTGAAGGAGAGATGTTTGGCATTGCCGGGGCATTTGCTGTGTTTTGCAGTTGATTTGGTCCTGGCTGTCTGTCTGTGAAGAGATAATACCTTCCAATGCAAGAAATATATCAACACAATATGTCAGAAAAACATCATTTCCCGTCCCCTTTGACACACACGTATTTCAGGCTGTAAAGATGCGTGCTAAATGCACTGTTACCCTTCCCAAAATGATGCAAATGGGATGCAGGGATATAGGTCAGCTGTCTCCTCCTGACGCACCAGCCCGAAAGTAAAGTTCAGAGTCTTAGTTTGGAAAGGATTTGCTTAGGAAAACAGATGTTATGAACACTGCAAATATGGAGAAGGGAAGTGCAAATGTAGAAGGAAGGATTACAGCTATGGATTGGTTTTAGCTTTACAGCCTATAACAGAACTGGGTCAGTGGCAGATGCTATAGTGCAGTAAGAGAGGGAGAGAGCCCTTTATCAATGGAATATACAGGTTACATGTGAGTGTCAAACCTGGCAGACTCTTGGTGTACCTGGGAATCTGTTAAAAAAACATTCACTAAGCCCCTCCCTGATTATTGATTGTCCAATCATAGCTTAGCTTACATAACTAAGGATGGCAGGTCTGTCACGCTTTGGATTTCTCCACATGCAGGAGTGATCAGCAGGGCTCTACAGCGACAGTGAGAGTGTTTGCTTTCAGTTTTTTACAAAGTTAAAACCAAAAAAGTACACTGCAGTTGTTAGCATGCAGGGGTAACCAGCTATCCATCCATCCATTATCCATAACGCTTATCCTGTTCAGGGTCACGGGGGGCTGGAGCCAATCCCAGCTGTCATTGGGCGAGAGGCGGGTAGACACCGGACAGGTCACAAGTCAATCATAGAGGCGAACCAGCTGTCTTCCTACAATACTTACTGTATTTCCAATGAAATAGAGCATGTCATTAAGTTATCAGTGTGTGGGATTACATGTTACATCCAGAGTGAACACCCTGTAATGTCGCAATATGTTTAACACTTTGCCTTTTAGATTGTGATGTCATAAGTGAAAATGTGCTGTTTGTCAAAGTGTTGAAAATAGCAGATCCTACATTTTCCTGAGCATCTTTATTTTCTCTCCGTGTGTTCTACAGGGGTGATTGAAACAGTGAAAGTAGAAGCAACATGTCAATCCTGAATTCTTCGTCTTCTTCTTGAGACTTGCAGCTTTATTCTCATTTAGCCACACTGTCATGTTTGTGGGGACTACCTCAATATTTAAAGTAACAATGTCAAAGATTTAAATTTGTGTGCTCTTGAGCGCCTCCCACTGCAATGGATAATCGGTAATAATATGAGCACTCTTCTCAATTTAACCAGACGTCTACGGCTGGCTGCCTTTGTCATGGTTTTACTCTTGTTCTTGTTCGCCTTCATCTGAGCGTCGAATTTGTTTCTTTTTCTTTGGTTTTTCACTTTTTTGTTGTATCTGTCGTCATCAATCTTTTCTTTGTTTGTTCAGCTATAGTAGATTACTGTTTCCTCACAATGCTTACAGAAACCGGAAGAGCAGCCACTTAGCTCCGCCTACCCTCTCTGACAGACCAACCACTGCTGGGTGATGGAGAACGCGTCACTAACTGGGCGCCGCTTGTGATTTTTCCGCGAATGTCGCCACAGACACCCAGTCTGTAATAATACTATATACTGCAAATACAAAGGTTTTCATCAGTGGGCCATAGGCTCGATCACCATTATGTTACCTCATTTGGCGATAGATAGTGACTTAGCAGACATTTATTTACATGAAAATCTTCGATAGTCTTCCTTTAAAATCAGTCAGCTGCTAGTTGTGATGTCAGCTGTCAAAATCAAGGGCAGTGTTGTCATTTAAGCTAAAAAAGAGAATTAAGGTTTCGTGCGCCAGTCTCTCAAATCAAAGAGCTCTTGTTTAACACTTGTTTCATGTGCTGTGTATAATGGAGAGCTTGACTTGCTTAGCTACATTAACACTGGGGCTTAGTGACCAGTCATTAATAAGCCCTTATTACATTGCCATTGTGCCACAGTGCTGTAATGTAGCTCTGTTGTCATGCAGCCTTTTTCATTTTATATTGGACCAAGCAACGCTGACGAAAGCCGCCCCAGTGTTTTTACACAGTTGCAGAAGTTAAATGTGCGTGAGATCTAAAAAGACACACACGTGCTGTTCCGCCCTGCCGGCTCAGAGGCGGAACGACTTCGCCCCACCATTAAGCCTCCGTCTGTTTTACATAGAAGACATACATAACAGAGGCGTAATAATCCCGCCTTTAACTAACAATGTAAAAGTGGCTATAATTAAACAGAAAATGTGTGTTCTTTATTATAGTCGACATTATAACGTCTATGTTGCCGTTGCCATGTATAAAAAGCTAACATATTTGAGTCAGAAATGTCCTGAACTTTATATGCTAAATTCAATATGCCATTTGGCTCCATTAATAGCTGTGTTACCATGCTCCATTCACACTCTCCTGAGCTGTTATTTTAGCGTTTCATCACAAACACTTTCCCCGACTACATCCACCCACATCACAGCTGAAACTTTAATAATCTGGTTTGTAATACAGAATGCACCGCGCGGTATCTCTCCACTGTCACCCTACCTTTTCACTTAGCAGGATAAATACTTATTTCATGTAGAGACCATTCCTGGCAGAGGATGAAAGTCCCAAAGGAAATTTCATATGTGATGTACCATTTGTCACTGCTGCATGAAAGTCAGAATTTATGGTTCCTATTACCAGATCAGTAAATCCAATGTTCTCTGGCCGAAAGCTCTTTTGTTGCTTGATTTAGTCGATCTGAAAAATACATCCAACAGTAAAGCAGGAATATGCCTGTAAAGGAAATTTATATCAAGGAATCAAAGTAAAAAGAGTCAGCGCAAGCAGGGGAGATTAAATTATGTGTTGTATATACAATAACTCCTGCAGATGATGCCATTTCACTGCCTGAATGAAGTCTGTAAAGCAGCGTTACTGCTGCACTTCTGATGAATATCTGTGATACAGGTCAGCTGTGCATTTCAGGTTATTGACACAAACGTGGAGCTGCTCTCTGCAAAGTTTTGTACTTCTAAAACTCCTTTCCACTCATGTATGGTATATATATTGTCTTGTATGCAGGCGGCGTACACAAAAGCAAATACAAATAAAGAATCTCAGACTTGCTACACGTCCAGATCCAATCTGAAAGATCAGTTTATTCACTTAAAGCTCCTGTGAGGAGTTTTTCACTGGTTATGAAACAGACTGAAATTAATTCTGATGTCTCTATATGAGCTACAAAAGCAAACCAGACCATCAGCGACAAGATTGATTATTTCTATATAGTTCTTTTTAATGCCTGAAACTGCTGGTGGGGGGGTAGGTGTCAGACGAAGCGATTACCTGCACGCTGCCTTTGTTTACATTTTCCAATTTTAAATGAGTGATACATGTGACTGTTTTGTTAAAAACCACCACTTAAGCATGTACAGGAAAAAATCAGCAAAGAGATAAGAGGTACGGCTTTGTCCACAGGGGGCGCCAAAATCAACACAGACCAAAAGTTCCTCACAGCAGCTTTAAATAAGCCTTTTTGTGTTCCCTAATAAATGGGAGGAAAAATTGTATTCACACTTTGACTTGTAGCGTATCACTCAAATATAAACATTTGCTGTTAAACATATATGCTTTTAATCCATTTGCCGGTCTATAAATTAAACTGCAAAATCAACAGCTTCACTCTTTAAACTCATATCTTCTGTCTCTCACAACGTGTGCTTGCCCTTGAGCTCTGTACACATCCCTCTGTTTTAAAGCAAGCCACTTACAGGCGCTCTAAATAACTGAAGAGAAATGCGAGGGAACTGTGTGTGATCGTGTGTGTGTGTGTGTGCCTGTGCCTGTGCAAAAGATCAAATGAAACCTTGCTGCAGTTGTGAGCTCAGAGGGCAGAGGGGCTGAGGGTTATGCAAATGTTTTGCAGAATGGTGGAATTCCCCTCCAATATGGTTCCAGATAATATTCAGTGTGAGAAATATCCTCCGCGAGCAGCTTGGAAATGAAATAATTAAATGGAATTACCTCTATGATATTGCTGGACTCTAAAGGGCAGGGGGGTTAGTGTATATGTCAAGGATGGTGTCCGCCGTGTCACCACAGCTTCTGATCCCTCTATTTAAATTCAATATAGGTTTCAGCCACATTTTGCACATTAGATGGGGAAAAAAAACCCCTTCACATGTGACATGAGTGACATGCAGCACTTCATGTGAAGGTTCGCATATAAAGCCAGGCGTGCAAATCTCTCTCCTTTTAAAGATCCAACAGAAAGCCTCCATGCGTCAGCAGTGAGCAGGAGCGGGAAAACGTCTGATTATTATGTGCACTAGATGATGGATCACACGTATACTCCACCTTATCTCGCCAACAGCAGCATGTATCGCGCATATCACTTACCAGTGGCAGAGATGCAACGGCTCACAGAAGTCAAATGGCAATTTAACTCTGATCATGCTACATTTCTGATTTACATTTGAATCCCGCTTTGATTGCATCAGATGACTTTTTGACAAAGAGACGAGAGAGAGGAAAAAAAAGAAAAACCAAGGTCAGAATACATTTGAGCTGAACTTGAAAGTTCTCCCTCTCTTAGCCCGCCACGCACTTCAATTTGCCGTCTCATTATTCAAAGTGAAAATGAAAATTGGAGCCTGAAGCATTTGTATTTGAACAAAGAGAGGGAAGCAGATTATGAATGTTCCAAATGTAATTTCTATTACACTTCCATTATTCTTCTATTAATCACAGATTCATTCTCTCGGTGCTCTCCAAGTAAAACACGCTTATACAGAATTCATGTGCACACAGGGGCAGAGAAAAGGAATCAGCGAGGGTATTTGAAATGTTTTATTTAAGCAGGATACATCAGTCTGCTGAAAGGAATGTGTTACACAAGCTAAAGTAGATGTTTTAATCACCGCTTGCTTTATGACAAACATACTGTAACTAACTATAGCAGCAGCACAAAGCCTTTGTAATAATCCCCTTTCTCTCATTTATAAATCACAGTGTTTGTGAATAGGGACCTGCATCTCTTTGTGTTCTCCCTGCCTTCTATAGACGAGGCTAATATTCACAGAGAGAGATGAGATTTAATGCATACTGATTACTCTGGAGACCCAGCCTTCAACTGTGGGAGAAAGCGTCAATTAAAGAGTTTTAAGCCTCCATAAACTGCACCTTAAACAGCTGATCAACACGGCGCAGGTTTACCTCGTGGATTTGAGCTGAGTTTTGTTTAAAAGGAGCAAATTCATCTCTGGAGAGAAACCTTGTAATCCCTTTATAAATCTCCAGGCAGTTGAATAAGTGTGCTATTCATACACAATGATTTTCTTACTCACACACAGAGAGAGAGAGAGAGAGAGAGAGCAGCGATGTAGAGCAGCGGCCCTGGAAATACAAATCATGCACAATCACCGTGGTGGTTAAGAAATGTTAAACTCATACCGCTGAACAGATCGGCTTGTGTTTAAATAGAAAAAGTGCATTATAAAAGGAATGCTGCAGAGACTCCTCTCTTGGGATTTCGTTCATTTTTTTGTATGTATTCACAAGCGCTGAGGCATGAATGCATGCCGATATTTTCATTTGTGTGCAATGAGGCTTTGACATTGACCTCCCTTTTTAAAACATACCACAATGGCTGTACAATGAACACTAACATTTGGCTGGAGTTCAACTCTAAACCCTGTAGTTTATTGATACAGCCCTGCGCAAACTGTCCTCATCATTGGCCCGGTCGTTAGTTTGATTAAGAGTGCGTTTACCCCTCTTCTTCTTCTTCTGCATATAGTGAACTCTGTCGTGAAAAGACAAGCGAAGGCGAACTATAAAAACGGCATTCACGGAGTCTGCGAGCGTTGCACAACAATAACACAGCAGGACTATTTTGCGGTGCTCATTTTGATCCAGACCAAATGAAGTGAAGGGGGGGGGGGGGGGGAGGGGTAAAGCGTTTGGTATCCAGCAGGAGAACGAGATGTTTAAGACATTGATTCACCTTGGGTTCAGAACCACAGTATCTAATTATAGCCATGGGAATCTAGTCAAGGCCGTGGTATTTCAGGGCTGCAGAGAGACAACATTCTGCTATAACTATGCTCGCTCTACATGAATCATATTCCCTGTGTGGTTTGGCAGCCATTAAAACAGAAAGAATGCCCTTTCTCAGTCAGAAGCCATGGGCGAGTGTACCTCTATCGCACCAGAAAGGTTAACATTTTTTTTTTTCTGATCAACAAAGACTGTGTCAACATTTTAACAGCACATAAAATCAGGTAGAGTAAAACAGGAAGAGCTCACAGGCCGTTGCACCACTAATTAAAGCGCGCTGCTTTTAACCAAATAGGTTACATGCTACTTGCATTTCAGGTGGAAATAATAAGATAGAAGTCATGAAAGCGTTAGAAATAGATAGGGCATACGAGCTTGTAACCCAGCAGTACTTGGCACTCCATGAAAGTGTTGCTTATGCATATATCAGCTCCATCAAAGAGGAGGGGAGGATGGGGGATGGTGTCTTTGTAAGGAGGAGAGAGAGAGAGAGAGAAAGAGGAGGGGGGGGCTGCTCTCTGAAGCACACAACCTCATTATTCAGTCTATAGAACAGCACATCCACTTCATTGTTCTTCAAATCAGCCCAAACTCACTGGGCTCATCCCAAAGCCCTCCGAATAAAAACAGAGCGGCTTTATGTTTTCAAAAAAGGGGAAGCTGCAGATGAGATCTCCAGAAGGATCAGTCAAGAGTGGCCTTATTGCCTCTTTTTTTTTTAATGCTCTTCATTGTCAAGTACGATGATGTGATTTCTCTTTAGAAACATCAGTTGTCATTAGCAATTTAATATGAAACAAGGATGACACAAACATGAGGGGGAGATGTCTTACTGAGATGTTTCCAGCAGTGTGATTTCCCCGAGGCAGAGCTGAAAGGTTGGAAAGATGGAGGGCGATAGTGAGGGATACGTTGGTGAATCATCCCCTGAAATGTAAACTGATTTCATCACACAGCCAACTGTAAGAGATGGTCTGTTGTTGTCTTGGCCATGCCTCCGCCGTGGAGCGTGCAGGACAAATAATGGCGGCTCAAACCGGCCAGCGTGTGCCGGTCCTCCCACCGGTGATTCATGTAAATATGCTCTAACTATTCTCCTGCAGCCGCATCAATCATGGCCGATATGACAAGGCCCCTTTGTTCCACACAAAGAGTGTAAACACAGCTGGAGCATGCTGGAGGAACCTTTCCCTCCCATATCTTGCCACTACACCTGTCGGACACACTGCATCAAAAGCTCATTTAGAGCCCCGATTATCCTAATGACACCGGTGTCTTATCCCACTCTGGCCATTATCGGTTCGATCCCCCCCCCTCCCCTAATTAAAGACACACAGGCCACACATGGTCAAGCATGAAAGGGGTCCTCCTCCCCTCACACACCCTACCATTTATCATCCTGTTTATTTTGTCATTATTTATTCAACAAAGATTTCCCTCAAGTGTTTTTTTAAAATTACTTTACATCCAAGTGTAATTATTTGAGGACTGCATATTTGATGTTGTTGGAATGAGCCACACATTTGTTATTGATATCTGAGATCTGTATAAATTATGCAGACAATGAAAATGTTTGGCTGTTTAATGTTTTTGTTACACTTTGTTTATGCACAGCTTCCTTGTAAGTCAGGGCAGTAATAAGGAAATCAATTTGTTCAACGGCATTGAAGGACAGTGGAAGTACTGCAGAGAAGCCAAGAGCTGAGTGGATGTTCCCTTTTTTATAATGAGCTCTACGTATGATAAGATTGTTTTATTATTACTCTGTGCAAAACTATAGGACGTTTGCAGCACCGAGACTGACTGCTGTTTTAAAGTTATATTAAAAAACACATTCATGCTTATGAACAACACATGGCAGATTAGCAACAAGGGAATCAAATTGTCAACATCATGATCTCATCTACAACTTTTTAAGTCTGCAATAAAAGCTCATATCGGAATCACACACTGTGGTAACACTAAAAAACTGTTGAGACATTCAGTCCATCAGTTTTCAGTTTCAACAGGTCAACAGCCATGCTCGTAGCTATTGGCGGTTTTACTGCAGCTGTGCAACATTGCAGTGAGCTAAATGGTAAGGTCAAGTAGCTAGCATGCTCACAATGAAAATGCTAACATGCGCATGGTTGAGGCTGGGGGTAAAGTCATTATTTTGCACTTATTTAGTCATGAACCAAAAGACAAGGCAATTCAAAATGTCCTGAGAATGGCGCTAGATGAGAAATTAACAGTTTACAATGTATCCTCTGCACACTATGAAATCTGTACAAAATTGCACAGCAATCCATCCAATGCAGTCCAACGTTTGACTGAATGCCAGCCATCCCAAGAGTTAGAAAGAGTAACATATCTAAAAATACCAACTGTCTAAAAAATCTAAAAGTTTATATTTTGCAAGGACGATCCTTTCACTTGACGTCATCTATACTTTATTTTAGTTGCAGCCATCATTAGCTATCCCAGCACCATATTTGTATAAAGTAATTTAACCCACAAGAAAAAGCTGATCCACAGCACTCTCCTCAAGCTAAAGCAGACTGTCAATTATGGCTGCATACTGTATACTGCACGGTAACTTTCTTTGTTTCTGAAACCAATCAGGCTCTAAATGTAGTTTAGCAAAACTGTATATTCAGCTAAATATCCAGCAAATGGAACGGAAAAAGCGATGGACAAGCAGAGTCCCCACTAACAAGAGTTTAATAGCATTTAGTGTAACCGCACACTCTCTGCAATCACCCAATCAGCACTGCCAAAATACAGGTAGTGTGAAGTAAATTGTTGTAGGCCCGAGCTACATGACCCAGCTGACCTTGCAGGGATAATGTGTTGTTGCTGATATGGAGAGTATGAGAGTAGAGAAAAATTCAATTTTGATTCAGCAGAGTAGTTTCAAGTGTTTTTGGTCTAATGGAACGAGAGAGTTGATGCATGCAGAGGTCACCCTGCACTGGCTCTTTCTTCTGTTGGCTGTAGTCCCGATCTCCTGGATGGGATTAAAACTACTGATACATACTGACCCAGTGTTCCCTAAAAAGGCATTGTGCTATCTTAAGTAACAAAGGGGTTAATCATGTAAGTACTCAAGTAATTATATCAACAAGTCCCTGAATCCCACATAAGTAAAATAATGATATACTAGCTAACATTTAACCAGACCTCAGTCCAGTGTAGCAGTCCAAAATACTTGGCACTAAAGAGAAAGTGCAGATAAAGCTGATGGTGAGGCCATTTGTTTGCCTAATGATGGAGCTAGATGAAAACTTCAGATCATCCTGTCGAGAACACAAATATCGAATTTCATGTCGATACATTCAATAACTGTTGAGAGTTGACGCCTTAAACCAGAACATGTCAACTTTATAGTGGCACTAGAAAAAGTCAAGGGATCACCAACATCAGTATGATTCATCCTCTGGACAACATTGTCTTTTTTCAGATTTTTTTTTAGCAAAAATATATTAGTCTGGACAATGTTGGCTCACAGAAGGTTCCTGTGGTTTGAATCCCGCTTCGGACGAAGAGGGCCTTTCTGTGTGGAGTTTCCATGTTCTCCCCGTGCATGCGTGGGCTCCCTCCGGGTACTCCGGCTTCCTCCCACAGTCCAAAGACATGCTCGTTAGGTTCACTGGTGACTTTAAATTGCCCGTGGGTTTGAGTGTGAGCGTGAAAGGTTGTCTTTCTCTAAGTGTCAGCCCTGTGATTGACTGGTGATCAGTCCAGGATGTAGCCCGCCTCTCACCCAATGACAGCTGGGATAGGCTCCCCCCCCCCCCCCCTCTCCCCCCCCCCCGCGGCAATAAACAAGATAAGTGGAAGAATAATGGATGAAAAAAAAGGATCCTTTTAGCCATGTTAGCTTAGCTTGCTAGTTATTTTAAAAAATAATCACAGCTGTGCTAATAAGCTGTATAAAAGCACAACCTCAAGTGTGATATTGGTAAAAGTTCTAAAAGTGGCAAATGGTGGCAAACACGATAAACAACAACAAATTAGTATTTTTGTTTATTAACTTGGCTCTGTCTATACAACTAGTTCTGCAACTTGTCTACAAGAGACCACTATGTTTGTCATTACGAGTATTAGCTGTCAATATTAAGCAAAGCCTTAACTAACCTCTTGTCACTTCAATCATAAGAAAGGGAAAAAACGTCCCTGCATGCTGCTTCCATGTTCTCACTCTCCTCCATTGTTCGTGAAGGCCTGTGGACCTACCTCAACAAGAGCTCATCAAACTGTGCAGCCCTGTTTATGAATTCTGTTAGCAGACAGACAGAAAAATCCAATTCTCCAGAAGAATGGTACACTTTCTTTTTTCTGTTTTAATATATTATTTGAGACATGGCAGGAACAAAACATACCGAGAGAGTGGAGAGCAAAACTCCCAGCACCGTATACCTGGCCATGCTTTCTGAATTATTTACCTTCAGCAGCCCCTTTGAAGAGGCTCACAGTGTACTGTATGTCCCTTCATATGACAGCGGTAAAGCAATACCCCAAGTTTGGTTTTCACAGCGCTTCTTTAATGCTCTGTTGGTTTGCCCTTTAATTTCACCTCGAGTGTGAGTCTGCCTCAGTACCCAAAAGAAATACAACTTGACCTGTGACAACTTTGTCTATAGGAACAATGACAATTTTTCAAAGGCAAAGTTTGTAGACAAAAGGTGGCTTCAGCTTTATCCAAGCTGAAATGTTTCTGTTGTCCGCTCAGATTTGGGCAGATGCCTCAGGAATAGTTCTGTGTTGTGATTATAGAAAGAAAGAAAGAAAGAAGATTTTAACAAATAAAGCAAGACAACAACAGAACTATGTATTGTCTTTGCAATTTAAATGCACAACTTTAGGTTGTATTTTACAAAATAAGATTAGAGGTGAGTTCACACACAGAGCACAGCAATTTCTGCCATGCGTCATATGCATTATTTGCACAGTTGTGTTGATTTGCCTTAAACACCAACTCCACACATACATGGTAAATGGACTGCACTTCACTTATAAAGCGCCTTTCTAGTCTTCAGACCACTCAGGGTGATTTTACACTACTGTCACATTCACCCTTTCACACACACATTCATACACCAATCATGCGCCATGCAAGGTAATTAATCAGTAAATCTTTTACACAAATTCACACACAGCAGGGCCTCTGGAAGAAATTCAGGTGTTCACTGTCTTAAGGACACTTCAGCATGTAGCATTGTAATCTGCCAAAATTCAACCTAAGGGGAGCATGGACTTCTTTACCAACTTGTTATGTTGATCCATCCCAAAGTTGTTGAAAGATTTCACTATAAAACTCAAATGTGACCCTCATGTTGTCACCAGAGGACAAGTCAGGTGATCACTAAAGTCAGTCAGTAGGCGTGTCCTCTTGAGAATATGAATGTCTCTACAAATTGTCACTGTAACCTACTTTATTATGAGTGAGATATTTGAGTTACAATCAAAGTGGAGGCAGGACTAACAGACTCTAAATCTGGGTAATAACATGACAGTTGCATGTACTATATATGGTAACTTCCATCTGAATCATTGGGATGTCTTACATGTGGATCCCTGCTTCATTTACCATGACTTACTCGGAGCCTGTAGTAAGTTACAGCTCCTGTGGGGGAAATGTTTTATCAAAGTAGGCAACATCTCCCCGCTGTGTAAACAGCATCTTACAAGCTTTGAATCAAACATCCTGCATCCATTCCCTTTTTTATTATTACCATCTCAGAGGCTCTGCACGGCCAAATAAACAGCAGACACACACCATTGGCATGTCTACCTGTCCACACTGTAATGAAGTGCAACCTTGCAACCTCTATATAAAATGCACTCTGTGTCCCTTTATTGCCTGGAGGGAGTTGAAAGCATCCTGGTGTTTTGCTTTAAGAAGGAGTCTTGTTTTCTGATGGGGGGGCTGCGGAGCTGCTGGTAGCCATCTTTAACCCCAACAGACAGAGAGGGTGGGGTTCTGCTGAGGAGAAGCCAGATCTGCAAGCAATTTCCATCAACCTGCACTGTTTAAACAGAACTTGTGTGTCAAATAAACAATGTGAGCAGAGCGGCTTGCCTTTGATTCTTTCTATAGTGGCATATGGTGACATTTCATTACATTCTTTGTCTGAAAGAATGTAACATATTTGGAGACAGAACCAGTTAAAGCATGCTACATATGGCTCTTTGAAATAAAACGAATGAACAATTAAAGTTGTCTTCTCATTTAAATCAGCCCCAATCATGAAATTCTTAAGCTCGGTTTCATCCTCTAATTCCAGAGAAAGTCTTTATTCTAACAGAGTGATGGAATTCAGCAGCATACGGCCTGGTTTGGGACACCAATATTATTCAAATCAGTACCACAGCCTGCCTGCACTGATAACATATGGTGCTGCAGACAAGCGCTGCCATATGGACCCATATGGTCGTCATTCCAGACATAATGACAACACGACCACATTTAGGGTCATTTCTGTGCGTGTTTGCTTCTGAAGGAGAGACGGGCTTTGATTTTGGCTCGGTGTCACACAGTCTAGCCAATCTGTGATGGCTGGCAGCGGAAGCAAAGAAGATTGACTCAGGCTGATCAAAGCGACAGAACAATGACAAGCGCGAGTCACAGAGGGGAGCCGTGCCATACAGTAGGGATGCTTGGCATGCACGTCGCTCCGAGTAAGGCAAAAATAAACAACACAAGCACTCATCAAAATACTTTGCATACACAATCAAGTGCAAAATAGTGATAGGGATTGGTACCAAAATTCAATCAGCTCCTGGACCCAAACATGACCAAATAAATACAGCTTTGATTGCCCATCATCTAGAAGTTGGAACCAATTGGACCCTGGCAGAGTCAAGTGCACAATTTTCTCTCTCAAGCTCTGTAATTGGGGGCCGCTCAAATCACCTTTCCACGAATGAGCAATTCTTGGTGAGATGGAGAAAATAACACAATTTATAACCTGCCCAGTAATCACTGCTTTGCATATAGAGGAGGGAGGGATGGGCTGCATAAGCCTTTGGTTATGATGCTGGGACTTAATGAGTGCAAACCAGCGCTGGACAGACGAACAACCTCTGGGTTTTGACACGGCTGTCAGAAACTTTCTCAAGTGTCACATTTTAAATACATATATGTGCACTCTTTGCAATGTGGACACGGGAGGATGAAGATACACTCATTTCCTGTCCACTTTTCTCTCTCTCTCTCCCTCTCTGTCGCTCCTCATTTCATGATGCTAGCAGCGCTTCAGGCTTGAAACTCAATTCCTCAGCCTTTGAATGGACAGCAATTGCAGCGAGCTAACTCAATTGTGAAGATAGTGCAGTGAAGGCTCTTGAATAGATTGAGGCCTCGACTTTAATACAGCATCACTCATGTCGCGCACACATTCAACACAGAGCTATTTCATTTCATTCAAAGCACTTAAAACAGGATGTTTAAGAGGCAAACAATAATCATTATAGTGGAACAAAGAGATGGCATGAATACATTGAACTGTGCAAGTTACTGATGACCTACTGCTGTGTAGAAGATACTGCACATTCATGGAGTTTATTATGTAGTCTAAACCCACCTTATCATTTTTTTATTTTTAAAGCATGTTGTACTTTTGGAAGGCAGGCAGTGTGAGTGGGAAGGATGGAAAACCAGGAATCAGTTTTCTCAGTTAGTTAGTTAGTTAGTTTCTTAGTAAAAAACAGAATTTATTCAGGCCGGCCATACAACAGGAAAAAAAAAGATCACCACTGGAAAACTGGCTCTTCTCACAGCCTGAGTGACAAATACAGACCAACCAGTCTGCTGTTCCTCCTCACCTTTTATAGCCTGGTACCTGCTTCCTTGAACCAATCAGGTTGAAGCTCTGTAATCAGGGCCAGGCGGCTTCATGTGGAATCAATTACCCCTCACCTGTTGTTCAATGAGACTAAACAATGTTTAGACAAAATACTCATCAAATTTTACCTTCATAACAGGTCTAACCAAAACATACATATTATGAAAGAAGTAAATGTTCACTTCTCCCCTATATAAACATAAAAAATAAGTTAAGTTCATGAAAAAAATATTAGTATCAACATGTCTCTCCACAAACACAAAATAAACATTGATCAATGAGCGAGAGGAATGTGCACCTTCCTCTCGGTTTTAATATCAACATTCATTCCAGGTAGTGTATTTACAGACTGGCAAAGGAGACTGAGGTCTCCATGACAAAGCAACTGATCCTAAAACTTGAGACAGTCTGTTTCTCTATTTAAATGAGCCATAATTATACAGGAACATCGTCAGTCCCTCCAGGATTTCGTGGCCATTTTTTGTGATTGTTGCAGCTAAAATTGCCTGAAGTTGCGATGTTTTTTTCTGTGTAACACATGAAACATCCACTGTGAGCGACTGGGATAAACGCTCCAATAAAGCCATCTATTGGCTGAGCGAGCTGTTTGTTTTCTGACATCACTTCTGATCGATTTCCAGCTCAGAACTCCAAATTGAATGTATGAAAACTGAATGACAATAAAGTTCGTAGCCATGTAATGCTCATTTTGCCCTGCACGTGCACATTCAGTACTGTCCATATTAAGGAGAATCTGCACATTATTCCATTTAGGCTGTAACATGTTATTTTGACTTGCAGCAGTATAAACCGATTGTTAAGAGAGGGGATTATTATCTAACTGTACAATGACTATTTGAAATCAGCGCTTACACACACATCAGTAACAGAGCCTCTGGTTAGGGGAAAGTAAGCAACACAGCCTCTGATTGGTCAATAGACTCAACACAAGGCATCAGGAAGTGGCTAAGTGGAAGGCTAAGTAAAGGATAGTGTGAACAGGTTGTTATCGCGGCATGGAACCTCGACAGGGTGAGCAGGACGTCTCACCCTGAAAGGGTTCCTCAGCAATAACAACCTGCTCACCATACATTATCCTGCTTATTACATGGCTTTTTACACATAAAATCAAATATTTGACGACCTAAGCTAGCTGTTATTACTCACATTAAAATGAGCTAACCTAGCTGTTATTACTCACATTAAAATGAGCTAACCTAGCTGTTATTACTCACATTAAAATGAGCTCACCTAGCTGTTTTTACTCACATTAAAATGAGCTCACCTAGCTGTTTTTACTCACATTAAATAGAAACATTTCCTCTGATGGTGAAGTGACACGGTGAACAGGACCACAGGAATCAGCATAGTACCTGCTTAAGGTTTTCTGTCTTGTCACTGTCAGAGTCTGTTGACATTTTCTTTTGCATTCACCTTCTTTAAACACCGCCATATCCCATACTGTGTTCCGTTTAATGTTTACTTCATGTACTGTTCAGATTTGCAGATCTCTCTGTCATAGTTCTTTTTTTCCCTCTATTAACAGACATCAGATTTACCAGACTTCTTTCGGCAGACTGATATGATTACAGTTAGTCCTTCGGATTGTGTGATTAGAATTGAATCCCTAGCAACAGTCTGTTAGCCACAGCAACAGTCTGTTATCGAGGAATAGCAGACCTCGGAATGCAGTGATTAACAAATCAGAATCAAGTATTTAACATCACAGTGTAATAACAGAAGACTAACACAGAAACATGGATAAATGATCACAAGAAGACCTCGGGTGTTGAATTAATTATCATGGAATCACTGCTCAGTCCCAAAATGTTATTCAACCATCATTAATTTGATCTTTTAAACCGGAGCTTTTCCTGCTAAGCACTGATTCATATTGTCTTACCTCGAGAACAGCATGAAGGTTTTTTAATGATAATATCTGTTCCAATGGTTATAATGAATCACAATGGTTAAATATTCCATTTTAATACAGGAGAAATGTATGCCTCCTTAGCTGAAAATATTTCAGCATTCATGTGTAGTGACTTAGGAGTGTAAAGCAGCCTTAATGTTAGATTATTCCTGTTTCAAACTGAATTCATAGGTTGTTTCCTGTGACAGTGAAAAATCATAAGGGGCAGAAAATATAAGATGACAGGCCATAACTTTAACATTGCTTTTTGTTGCTGGAGCTTGTTACTCTGTGAAAGCGTGGGCTGGGGAGCCCAGGCAACATATCAAACTTAATTACCTTTCAGGTTGCCTCATCAAGTCAGAGCTTCAATGAAGACAGATTGTTCCCGTTCCCGCACAACCTTTAAAGCCGCAAACACCACATTGGCTCTTTCTCTAATCTTAGCATCCTTTTTGAATTATTCCCCTCCTGCTATCACGCACCCTTAACAGGAAAATGTGCTTTATTGAACTGCATTTCATCCACGAGCCCCATTCCTCATGTTAATACACAGATGAGGCCTCTAAGTCGTCAGGTAAAGCAGCTCCACAAGGTTGCAATTTGGATTACATCTGAAGAATAACAACGTGTTTACCATGTACTTCCACAGTAATCTTTCAGTTTTATGTTGTAAGTGCCAGTTGCCTTCCTATTTTATTGGGTATTACTTTTGTTTTATGGAGCAATTTCCACATCCTGCCCTTGATGATAGTGGCCTCAATCTCTGTTAGCACCAGCAGAGCCGGCCTGCTGATGAACACACAGCACGGAGGGGTGATTATGGAGTGCTAAACTAATGATTGCCAATGAGAAGCAGTTCTCACTACAGAGCGAATTCATTTCTCTGTCACAAGGAGTTAATGGCTCCTTTTAAGGAGATGAAATCTGGTCACTGGGGGAAAGCCATCCTGAAAGACTGCAGGTAGCTTTTTCCATTTGTCTGCAATCCTTTCTTCTCTAATACGAGTGTATGTAGGCAGGGGCGTGTCCAGGGGTGACCTGGGGGGGCATTGGCCTCCTGCAAATCTGATTGGCCACTCCAGGTGCCACCCCATAATCCTCAACAATGATTGGCTTTCTGTCCAGTCAGAGGCGGAACTTAAACTACAGGCTGCTCGTAGCTTTTGTAGCATTTTGATGAAGCACTTTATACTGTGATTCTTGGAGATACATCCTCTACTTGAGTCCATAAAATATGAAACATGGAAGATTTATGTGTTGCATAAGAACCCCGGTTTGGCCACCCCAGTCAAAAAAGTCTGGACACGCCCCTGCATATAGGCAGAGTGCAATTTAAACTCCTGAATCTTCATCGTCAGTACAAGTCTATAATTCTGATATAAGATCCATCATCAGCACCTATATGTGGATTCATCGAACATGTCAGGTTAAAGTGGTAGACTGAAGGCACTATTAGACATGTCACCTGTGAGTGATCATTGCAAAAACCCTCTTGCTCATGACTCCTGCACCCTGCACGCTTGCTGCCAAAGGTTCTGCAAGACACCAAACAGAAGCGGGGGATGGGGTGACATGGAGCCATGTTTAAAAGCACTCTGTGATGGACCAACATCGCTGCCCATGCATCAGAAGGTCCTTAACCTCCTGTTTGTTGCCTTTCATTATTGATGTATGGCTGAAGCATTGACTCATGTTACCATAGAAGCTTGCATCTGCAGCGGATGATTTTAGGCGTCTAAACGGCGATGCTGGGGCACATTTGCAGTATACAGTGCTGGGTAAACATTTATGAATGATTTAAGAGTTCAGGGTGAATTGGTAAAGCACTGCAGCTACATCGCTGAGGTCCCAGCTGTTCGCCGGATGCTTTTACACCTCAACAATATTCTGCACCATGAAACCTCCATAAACATAGCACTTCAGGAGGTTCTGAGAGCCTTCTGCAGACCTCTTGATCCCGTTCCTTTTGGAGCTATATGATGTTCTACCCAACTATAACCGCTTTATTTTTGCAACTCTGTGTTATACAGTATCATCTGCTAAAAAGACTTAGAATATGTAGGTACTGCTCTTGTTTTAACTGCTGTAAGGCACATGGTAAGAGGTCTGATAACATGCTGATTGAGAGACTATAGAGTTCGGTTTAAAACTCTACAAATTTGATCTGACTTCACAATATACAGGAAAGAATTGCCTGAAGGAAAAACATCATGAAAGGGGGCTACAACAGAAGGACTGCATGCACATTTCTTCTTCAATCTCAAAAGAAAATGAGCCTGAAAAAAGAAAACATTTGAGATGCATCAACCTTGAGGTTTTTTTAGAGCAGTGTTGGCAGTATATCTAAAATCTGTAATAATTCCTGTTAGTCTGAAAAATATTTTCACTGCTTTAGTCAAATTTGATTCGCAGAACAAATGAGTGAAATGTAGCTGTAGCTTTACTGAAGAGCTAATCAGTTTATACCAGATGCCCAATTTCAGCTGAATTATTCAGAAATGAAAGCTCTGTGCTTCGGTATGTGACATGAATTATAAACACTGTCTGGGCACACCCTTTCACACTGCATCCCATTTAGACTTTCAATAACCAAGGGTCAACATTGTTGTCCTGATAAAATGGTGTATATTCTTGTGAGCATTTTGTATGTGTTTTTAATCTATAGATTGAACTACTGCAAGTTCTGTTAAACTGCAGTTCGGCAGTTCAGTTTCAGTTTGCATTCACATTTCCATGCAAAGGCAGATACCATTGAAGTAAACAGAAAGAAGCCTTGCAATGCACCCCTAATGAGAAATCAAAAATAACACAAGCACAAAGAATGAAAATTGCAGAAGTAAGATAAATTGCCTCTTATCACAGGAATTAAATGAAACTGTGAATTAGCGCTTCAAAAACTGCAGCTTAAGCAAAGAAAAATCCTCTCCATCTGTCACACTGTTGACAGCATGTGAAGCCAAGAATGTGTTTTTACACACAGTACACTTCTGATCTGCTGTCATCATGTTTATGTGACTGACAGATGGTTGGTGCACCTCACACAGCCTTCTTTACACTTACAGGCTGTACGAGACATGAAATCAATGAATTGTAAAATCACGTGTATTTTCGAAGTAACACAACCTCAGTTGAGTCCACATTTTTTGCCGTGGTGTGATGTCACGTGGTTTCACGGTCGCAGTTCACATAGCTTTCCATTCGTCAAATAAGACAACATCATCAATGTCACTTTGTCATGCTCAATCCCAGTGTTCATTGAGACCACAGACAGATCAAATCAGTCAAACACTGAATGCTTCAATAAGCGACTATATCCAGAAATAGTGCTGATATTTAGTTCCATGCAGAATCCTGCAGAATAATCCCATTGTTTCTTACTAGAGGTTTTTTTTTTTCATTTTACGTTCCTAACAGACGCATTTGCCGACACAAGAAGGGCACAGTTATGTTGTTGTTAGTTACCAAATTTGCAACGTTCAGCAGATAAAAGCTAGACTGGTAAAAACCCAACTCTGGCTGCTTAACGTGGAGATAGCGAGTTTATTTGGTTGGGCAACATTTTCATGGTGTTGGATGATGATATGATCTCAAATGGGTGGTTTGGACTTACAATCTTACTAGAGGTTTTTTTTTTCATTTTACGTTCCCAACAGACGCATTCGCCGACACAAAAAGGGCACAGTTATGTTGTTGTTAGTTACCAAATTTGCAAAGTTCAGCTTGGCTCAGTGGTAGAGTCGGTTGTCTTTCGATCGGAAGGTCGGAGGTTCGATCCCCAGCTCCTCAGGCTACATGTCGAAATGTCCTTGGGCAAGACACTGAACCCCAAATTGCTATGAATGTGATATCTGATTGACAGTTGGGCACTTCATGTAGCAGCCTCTGCCATCAGTGTAGTGACATGTAGTGTAAAAGCAGCTTTGAGTGGTCGCAAAGACTAGAAAAGCGCTACATAAGTACAGTCCAATAGTAGACTGATTAGAGTTTACTCATGTGGTAGACTTCCATCCATCCTATATGACACTGTGTAATGCATGATGTCAACTGTGGGAAATAGCAATGTAAATCAGCATAACATGATCCAAACAGAAAACACTTTCAAAACACGACATGCCTTCAAATACTTTAAATTAAAAGCAATTCCAATCAGCCTGTGACTCAAATACCAATAATAGAAAGCTTAACTGTATTTAAAATGACCAATACAGAAGCCACGAAGAAAGTCACCCCCTCTCATTGTTTTCCACTGACTTACCTACATTTTACACACAAGCTGCTGTATGTCACAGGCCAGCTATCTGGAAGCAGCAGTAATCGTTGTATATGAATGTAATACTTTGATAAAAACTCTTCCAATACAACTATGTTTCATCACTGTGTTTGTTTTTATTGCTACCTGCAGAAATACTGCTGCTGCTTCGCCTCTTATGAGCTGGACCTCTCCACAGTTTGCATCACAGCTCGCTCTCATATTTCCTCTTTATCACAACCACAGCTTATGACCTCGCTCTGATTTATGCTTCAGGGGCTCTTTAGAAAAACTTCAGTAGGCAGTACTGCAGGTGTCCATCTCTGTTAATGTGCACTGTAAAAACAATTAGTCATAGTAACTTACAATTCATTGTTAGTTTAACTAGCAGTTACTTTAAATGTTGTGATAACTTCATATTTTGTGTTTATGTCGTCTCGATTAAGTAAAGTTGTCCAACTTACAAAAATGATCCAGTCAAAAGGATTAACCTAACAATAAAGTTACCTCAATATAAATACATAATTAAGTTGATATAATTTGAAGTGGCTCCATAGTGTAGTGGTTAGGGCCATTACCTCACAGTTAGAAGGTTACCGGTTCGCACTCTGGTGTGGCCATGAGTGAATCTGAAAGACTGTGATGACAAGAAGTTGAGTAAACTAAAGGATATCAAGTTAATTTAACTACTTTTGAGATGATACACATTTAACTTAAAATTTTAAGGCAGCCCGTACACTTTTTTTTAGCTTAAATAACTAGTGTTTGGTTTTTTTTACAGGGTGTGGACGAGATAATATTTATATTTTACATTACCTCTCCAAAGAAAAGGGGACAGTGTGAAAATGCAATCAACAATATTGTAATCTAAAGGATGTTTTTGTACACCTTGGAGCGCTGAAAAAATATTACTACAGATTTGGAGAAGTGCTCTTCTCCTACTTTGCCCTCATTTTATTTTGGCATCATCTTTATTGCTTAGTGGTCATTAGTTTGCTTTTGTGCAATGGAAACACATTGCCTTGAATAATTGATAAGAATAGATAAAGTGTGCACAGGCATGTCTGCAGAGTGAAAGTAGCTCAGACCTCTTTGGTTACTGCACTGTACAGCTTCTTCTAGTTCCCTTCTGTTTTCTTTATTTACAATGCGTTTCTTGATCTTCTGCAAATGCATTGCATAATTTAGCCTGACTGGATTAGCTGTGGACATTCTTAGGGCCTACATGCTTCCTCCAGATAGCTGTAAACAGAGTTAA
The DNA here is from genome assembly GCF_022749685.1 of Semicossyphus pulcher. Lineage (NCBI taxonomy): Eukaryota > Metazoa > Chordata > Actinopteri > Labriformes > Labridae > Semicossyphus > Semicossyphus pulcher. The sequence goes on from NW_027211603.1 coordinate 18,735,693, forward strand.
TCCCATTTTAGGCCCAGACACATGCAAGCTTTTATTGTATCTCTTGGTCGGAAAAGTCCAAATATGGATGAAAGGACGTTCAACTCTGGAGAGATCTCTCAATCTGGTAAAAACTTGTACTATTTCTCACCTACTTTTTCTGTAAGGTATAGCAGCAGTCCAAAGATTGTGCTGGTGCCAAAAGCTGGCCCACTATGACTGACTGAATGTAACCAATAGCTAAAATAAAGAATGGAGTTAGAATAATTGAGCTTTGGAGAAGTTAAGCCAAAGCGCATCATAAAATTGAACTGTACTTCTGTAAGCCATTAGGTGGAGAAAGCCTCCCAAAGTTCTCGAGTTCACGGTCAAACATGCTTCTGATGGCAACTGTTTGATAATCTGATCAGGTGCTTTCTATACGAGCCCTTTGTAGTCCTAATCCATAATTCATCCCTTCATACAGTAGTGTATGTTCTGAGAGGACCTTCCACACTCATTAAATGGAAAAAGCACCTCTTCTCTCAAACCATGAAGAAGCAACCGATGCTCAGATCCCAAAACAGAGGAACAAGATATGATACATAATTTAAGAGTATCGATCACTTTTATCAAATCGATGAGATGGCAGGAGAAAAAAAAGAGCTGCTCGTATGAGAGTCACGCTCGGCTCACGGCCCTTTCTGTTTGAAGTGTTTCAGCCTTTCAAGAGAACATGAGCAGATCAAAGAGGAACCAGAGCTGCTGAGATAGAGGGGGAGGTGTGTGTGTGTGTGGGGGGGTTCCTCCAAAAGGGAACAGCCTCAGTCCATATCACAGAGCCAGAGGGGAGATGTGTACAAGCTCACTGTACTTACTTCTCATTGAACAGTCTCCTTCTGATAGTCATGCAAACAACTTTTCTCAATGGCACAACACTTATAAAACAACCCTAACAAATCTACTATCTAACTAAGGCTGTCTGTTTTTACTGTACGCAGTGCTTTCCAACCTTTTTATGGTCCCTGTGTCTTATAACGATTGGCTTAAGTGCATTGTAACCGCTCAATCGATGGGATGGGCTTTGATGGATCTTTGGCATTTATCAGTCTTTACAACACCTGTGATGTTCAGGTGTGCATCCTGGGTCCCCGACACACTAAAATCTACACAGTAAACTCAGTATGGATGCACCTTTTTTTCCCCCAAATCTGTGTTAAATACATTAAAATTAATATAAATACAAACCTTTTTTTTTACAGTTATATTGCACATATAATTTCACTAGTTCAACATTTACATTTCTGGAAAAAAAACAAAATGTATCGTGAACCTAATCACTTTTTCTGGGGCCACCTCAATGACCACCTGTGGGTCGTATGGGGACCCATTATATTGGAAATATAACAACATCATCGCAAAGTAAATTGTAATGGAAGTGTCAGACATTAGGCTTTTTTTCTGTAGTTTATAAAGTAGACTACTAACTCATATAAGAGGCAGAAGCTGGACATTAATTTAAGGTCTTTTTTATTTAACTTTTGTGCTATATAATTACTTTGTGTTGAACTGAAAAACTGAGGTGTATAGTCTGTGCAGTCAGTAAACCTTAGCTGGTTATTTTTTCCCTTAACTTTCCCTTATATTAATATTACTGATATATATGATAAGATCATAATAAATATCTTTATATCTCAGCTGAGCCTCACTCCAGTCTTTCCACACACACCCGGCTAAGTGTCGTATCCCTGGTTACTAATCAAGCCTTTACGGCCTTTTTGTTATTTTAACTCTCTCTCTCTTGGTCCACATAAAAAGACTTTAATCACCACACAGTCATTGTAGTAGTATAGTTCTTGTATAAGAGATATAAATACATGCCGTCTATTATCTCCTGTTGTACAATAGTGTGAGTGCGGCGTCATTCATGAACAACTGTCCAAAGTGCAGGTATCTTCTCAGCAGCTAATGCAGTGTTTGATATAAATATATTCCACATTTGTTATACCTTTTTAAAAGAGTCTGTTTCTATATTTCCATTAGAACATTGGTTGTTTCTGAGATTAAGTTACACAAGAATTATCACACATTATTTTTCTAATATAATCAAGCCCTCATTTTGATAAGAGACAGCAATAATTTATGTCTGCCTCTAATAGCCTATACATCACTGGCAGGCTGTATATTTCATTTTCCTGAAGCATGAAGGCGAATAGAAATCTTAATGATTTGCCCTTGCTAGCATAATTTTAATTATGGATTTTCCTCTACATGATCGATTTGGAGAAAGCCATAGTAATACAAGTAGTACATTCTACTGTATTAAATATTTGATATCCATTAAATTTTCATGATTAATGTTCTGGAAAGAATCAGTTTCTCTAAGCCGCTTTATTGCAGACTAAATTAGGGCTTTTACTCCCTTAGACAAAGATATAGCCATATATTGCACCGCAGCTTTGCCTGTCATGAGAAATGGAGCAATTTCGTATTGATTATACGAGAAGTTTAAATTGAGAGAAACAGCTCTCAGAAGGGAGATGTTAAAGATGTGCAGAGAAGTGCACCATGCAGGATGTTTATTCATACAACTGCCCTTTTATTTTTCATGGATTGATATTTCGTTTTTCTGAGCACAGACTGCTATGTTTGCAAAGATCTGCCTCCTTTAACAACATTAATGTGGATCATACTAAAAGAGCAAGTTGGCATATTTTCATTAGCATTACGGCCTGTGGGTGGGTGTTTACCACGACAGTGGTTGACTGAATGAGATGTGGCATCATTGGAAACACACTGTCGCCTACATCATTGTTTTATACAACGTTTTATCTCTGGTATTTATTTTCCTGACTGCTTTTAATGTATTGATTACCAACATTTTATTGGTTTTACTGCAGTGGTTTAATTTGTATTTCTTTTTTATTCATATCTTTTTAAAAAGTATTTTTATTGCTTTCTACTTCCTTGTTCTAGTCTTTTAAAATTGTATTTGTTGTTGTCTATTTCTCTGTCTGTTTGTTCCTTTGTGAAGAACTTGCTTGTATGTATGAAAGGTGCTATATAAATAAAGTTGAGTTGAGTTGAATGACGTCAAAGTTACAGTGAACATTTCTCATTTTAAACAAGCCTTACCCTTAGCAATATAAGAAGCATCCCTTTTAACACTCAGCATTTTTAAAGTTCTATCATGCTATTAAGTTTGTAGTCCACTTAGCCTTCAAGCTATGCTAAAGAGTATCCTCTTGAGCCCTTTGCACACGTGCACTACGGACAGTTTCCAGAAAATTACAAGACAGCCTGCCCCTGAAACTGTCTGGAGTTGCCCTTTTGGTCTGACGAGTGTGGAGTGGGGTCTCATGAGGCAGGACATGATGTCACGTGACCTCACAGGCACAAGCTTCCCCCGGATCTCTTCATCTCTCCGATCTGCAGGCATCTTTGCTACTGTCGTCTTGTTAATGATCCTTCTTCTTCAGCCTCATGATGTTTTTAATCATCCTGTTATGTGCCGCTCTTCTGGTTTCTCGCAGGTCACATGATATAAACATCACTCCGCTCACCCGCTCTGGTTAATGTTCCTGAATGTTACCTACCCATCGGCTAACACGGACTGGCAGGCTGGCAGGAAATAGTCAGAATAAAGTTGGGGTGAAAAAATCGTCGGTTTGCTGTCACACATGCAGTCCCCTCAGACAATATCAGGTAATGTTCAGGAGTGAAGTGCATGTGTAAAAGGGGCTTTGGAAGGTGGAAGCTAATAAGTTAGCCTGCATACTTTCAGGGGCGTAAGACTTGCCATCCTGGGTGTACAGGGCCCTTATGTGAGGAGGGTCTGCAAAGATACTATACATACTGCATCCTTAGCAAACAATTAATTTTTCATTTCTACTTAAATAATTATCAGGGGAAAAAAAGAAAAACTTACAACCCGACAATATATTAGGATGCTACCACAGGAGTAGGTTATATGTTTTTAATGCTACTTGCCATATACTGTATATGACAAATGTTAAAGCTTCCCCTGGGAGATACTGGTGTAATAAAGCAGGGTAGAATCACCCCAGCCTCCAAAACCATATTTTATCCAGCGAGCAGGTGCAGTGCCCCATGTAGTCCAATCTCAAACCAAGTATCCTGATTATGTATCTGATCAGAGACGACCGCATGCCTCCCTATCTCTGAACATGGAGGTGTTGGAGGGCAACACTGTGCATGAGGAGATATGAGGAGAGGCAACAGGAGAATAATAAGCCACCAAAACCTGCTGCCTGAGTTGTGTAAATCCTAATGATTCTGGCTCCTGTTCAAAAGGAGAAAGGCCCACTTGAAGGCAACTTCCATTTCCTGCTATAGAATGGTGTGAATCTCATCTCCTAAAAGAATTACAGGTATGCACTGAACGCCTCACGCACCTTCTGTGTCCATCAAAATGCTGCAGAGGAGCTACAGTGTGTCCTACAGGTTCAGGCTTGGAGATAAAAAAGTGTGGGTAATTTTCCACATGTTTGATAAGTAGTCTCAAATGTCAGATTCCACAATTTGCATGTTCAGCGGTTCGCAGTGAAGTGTCACTTAAGAAAGTAAGACGAGATTCCACACGTCTATTCATCTAACCATCGTCACGTACGGGTATAGCAATGGAAGTGAGCAGTTCTTTAATTCACCTTTGAAGTGCTCACATCTTTGTACTCAGTAGCTGTCTCACTTATGTAACTGTTCTACTGGGAATAGCTTTGGCACGTTGCTCTCATTCAGCAACACATTTGACGTGGAGGTATAATTCTCAATGTCACTGGGTTCTCTGCGTTCTGACGGGCAAAGGCAGCGGAGCAAAAAAAAAAAACTCTCCTCTCTCCTCGTGTTGCGCTCTCGTCGTTGTTGATCTTGGACCTTACTGCAGACAAGCCACAGTGAAAATGTTTACTCCTCTCAATCTGAGTGAAATAACCAGAAGGCTTTGTGTAAAAGTATATCACAGCACAGTGGTGCTTTTGTATCTGCAAATCAGAGAAAAAGTGATCCACTGAAGGTTTTTTACAGCAAGAAAAGAAGCATGAAGCGTTTCTTGAAAGGAGTAATTGTCACTTCGTTTTCAGCCGTCGTCCTCTCTGACAAAATGTTTACCTCACCGTGGCACAAGCAGCATTGTGGGCTCGGGTATAGACATAAATTGCGTTTTTATGTCGTCTATTGAAAGGGCCGGGGTGGGACTAAAATGCTATTTCAGAAAATCTTACTCTGCTACATTTACTGCTTACTTGGGATTTCTCTCCAGTTCCGCCTCTTAATATTACTCCCACATGACACCCTCAATGCAACGCTCTGCTATCTGCAAGTTCATTATCATCAATAAGTCAAGTATATTCTATCTTTCATCATCATATCATGCATTTCAACCGCTGCACCTTCTTTTTTTGCAGTGTAAACCAATTTATTTCCCCCTTCTATTGGAGATAGTATTAAACAATGCCCTAAGAGTAGAGGCTGTCTGAATGGGAATGATTTATTACAAAGAGAGAAGTCTGCGCGTCGCTTTGCAGAGCTCTGCAGTGTAAAATAACCTCATTTATATTCTATATTGCTCAGGCTGCCTCGCTTAATATTCCTGTCAGCGCTCTTATGCCATGCCTTCTGTTGGCTTCGCCTGCAATAAAGCCACTACCTTTTGAAAAGTGTACAAACAATATTTAACACGTTACATCAGATTAGCGCGATGCAGCGGAAGCACCTTTAACACAAAACAACGAGGTCAAGAGAGCCACGGAGCTCACTGTGTGACGAGAGATTTGCATCACGGTGCTGCGGGCGTCAGGTCCATTAAAATATAAGATATGTGACGGAATGGCTGTTGTGCTGCTGTTTGTGCCCCCGGAGAATGACAAAAGAAGTAAACATAATCATATGTAAATAAGGTGATGACACCACTTATTATGCAAACACAACGTGACACTTCTTGTCCTGTAATGAGAAGCATTCAGATTCTGTAATTACTACATCATATTGCATTTTAATTAATCAAAGCCGAAGATAATCCGGACCACTTTTAAGCTTCCCAAAAATGTCGTTCTAACTTCGTCTTATAAGAAAGTAGGATAGTAAGTAGTATGCTAAAAGAAAACATGAAACAGGACCAGTTAAAGTCTCTTTTTCACTGTTAAATAAGATGTTGATGCCACATTAACTTATAAGTAATACTTTTATTTAATTAACTGCATCATATGCAGACACATGTTTCATCACAGGATATTAATGAAACACTTTTGTACTGCGGTTTGGTTTGCAGCGTGCCTCTCCTCTCCACACCACCATACACAACAATCTCATGTTTCCTCTCTTGTCATCAGTCTTTCCTCTTTAATTAGCTACAAGTCAGATTGGGCTAATTGCTCTTAATGAACTACAACACCGTCTTTGAATGCCCCCTCTCCCACAACATCTCTCACTTCCACGCAAACGGATGATTATGACCACAGCTAAATGGAAGAAGAATTGATTTACTATAGCGAAGAGGATGTGAAGAAGCATTAGCATGAAATACGACAGCGTTTTGCAGGAATATGTTTATGACGATGTTTAACCTTTTGTTTTTTCTTGTGGTTCGTCCTGCATCTTAAATCATGTGGTCGGCAAAGTAAAGATGCAGATTTACTGAAGAACTAGAAGAGACAGCTCCGCGATCTATCAGTTTTGTGTTGATTCTTATTGTTGGAGAGGTTACATCTGTTTTAATGTATGGGTTTATAAAGTTTGAGTTCACTCACAGCTCCGTCTAACTTCCCAGCTAATTGCTCCACCTTGCTTGGTTCACTGAGTAAACCTTTTCCAGATGACCTGAGGGGATAGCATACAACTTAATCATATATGTATTTAGGCGCTAGACCATTTAGTGCTTTATGGTCACTTTGCCGTTCTATTTCTCAGCCTTGCTGCCAGTCTCTGTTCCCCAAGAAGGAATATTTTTTCCCCTCATGTTGGGGAAAAGCTTCCGTGTAGAAAACGGCACGAGATCACAGCGAATAAGGCAACTGCTCACATTGTTTCTCAGTGATGGGGGTTATACTGCACACTGTCTCTAACATGTAATGCTTTTAAATGTAGTATAATGTCAGGTTAGAAGTTTTCTCCTGTCTGATACATTTAGGAACATATTATTCAACCTGCACAATATTTAACCAGAACATAGTCTTTTATTATGACAACTGGCAACATACACATTCATGAATTCGCGGCTACGTCATGTAAAAAACTTGTAGATAACTTCTGTGAAGAGTAAGCTTTTGTTTTTTAATGTTGCTCACATTAATGTGCATTGCTCCGTTCATGTTTGCAAGCTAAAATATGGCACTTTATTTGCTCTGTTTTATGCAAAAGTACATAATGAGAACTTACTCATTGGTGCTTCAAAAATATTTTGATGCTAGTACTTTTGTTATTTTACTTACAGCGACAGTAAGAACTTCAGTACTTATGTCGTAAGCGGTACTTATGTAGCTCCACACTGTGCTTGGTTTGGTTTGGTTTTACACTACTTTGAAGCTACTACAAAAGGTCTGGAAAAAAAACATAAAATGCAGTTTCATGTTGTATATGTTAATAATATTAATTAACTAAAGCTTGGTTAGATCCCGTGCAATAATACCTGAATAATTCTCTACTGTCATAAGTAAAATATGAAAAACTTTGACACTAGCGGGGCATAAACTGAAAGCTGCACTTGAACAAAGGTACCAACAATCGCTCCAGTAAATGAACCAAGCTGTAAGGTAAAATAAAGGGTGAAGGATGCTGTGTTGACCTGCCTGCCAGGTGATGTTTCCTGAAGGAGGCAGCTGTGCCACCAGCAGCACAATGCCACACCTTTGGGCGACACAAGAGACTTTCATTCATCCGCACACTTTACAGCAGACACTCAAGACAAGCAAGAAAAGAAGTATGCAGCCATTAAAAAATGGTCGATTCTCAGTTCCTGCCCTCTTCAGAATGTGTTCAAGAAGGCCAAAGCAAGCGCATGATTTCCTGAAGAGAGATCTCTGCTGGAAGGAGACAAAGGAGCAACACAGTAACCAGTTTGCTCCTCTGAGTGCTCTCACAGTTAGCATCATAATAAAGCCTTTTTAATTGACATAGATAAGGATATGAGGAGAAAACCAAGTGCCCGAGGGAAAGGTTTTGTGTTTGCCCGGACCTGATGCTGTGAATGTGTTCTGTTAATCAGATGTGAACACATGGCTGATGAGTGGGGGCCCTCTGCTAATTGGCAGTGTTTGTCTGCTGCTGGTTGTGTTCCTTCAAGGACCCAGCAGCCTCCCATTGGTATTCAGGGTGCTGCTTTGTGCTCCCAGCAGTGACGCCACGCCATTAGGGAGAGGGACCCAGGACCCTTCCATTTACTTAACAAGGGGGACTTTCTCTCAGCGCCGAGCAGGACTCAACCCCTTCACCACGTGTCAAACATCCCCGGAGCACACCTTATTTTCAGAAGTGTTTTCTATAAACAGATATAATTGGTTGAGCTGTTGCTAAAAATTGCATTTGACATCATTTGGTAACACTGCAGCAAAGGTTTTTATAATTGTAAATGATTTAATCTGTTTTTATCTATAATTGGGTAGCACAGATACAGCAGCTCCGTGAATGCTTTGGATTTGTAATTAAACTCTTACAGAAAAGAAGACAAATCATCAGATTTCAGTTAATTATTGATACTACTGGCTTTATCTTATCAGTTTAATTTGAAGGAGATGTTGTTGCCTTTTGAAAAAAATCTCTCTGATATGATGCTATATATAATATTTAATGGGAAATTCAAATCTAGAGATACGCTGCATTTACAGTCAAAGCAGTGAGGAGCAGCACAATACCAGAAAGTAAACACATATAAATGGAACTAGCTAACACCTCAGGTAAAGTAATAACTAAAAGGGACCTGCATAGTGAAAGACAGATAACCAAAGCTAACTCAAATCCCTGCAGCTGCAAAGTGTTCATTTCATTTCTTGGAAATAAAATGTAGTGAAGAATATCTGTAATGCTCGCCAAACTTGTAAACACCTGCAATTGAAATAACCAACTAACTCTGACTTAATGAATGCCAATGCTTCATACAGGGCTCCAGGGTTTTATTGAGCAGGTTGACTGTGGAGCAGCAGGAAAGGCGTTTCATCCCACTCATTTAGGGGAGTTAGAGACTTATATCGTTCATGCCAAGGAGCTCTGAAGCTCTGATGTTCATGTCTGATCCCACAGAAAGAAAGAAATGAAAGATTGTTCATTTAAAGTTAGATGGAAGAAAATAAATGTTCAAAGGTAACACACTGTGTAAATAAAATGAGCAGTGTCGCTGTCTACTTAAGGATTCATTTTTAACTTTGCCACAGCTCCAGGACATATAATGGACTACCTTTATTTTGAAAGCAATATTCTTATCATGTTAACAAATTAAAAGTAGGCTGCCCAAGAATACACTTATTACAAAAGAGGGGGGTCTCTTGCAGAATAAGCTACTCTTATGGTATCAATGTTAGTTCAGATGCCCCTATGTTAATACCACTGCCAAGGAGGTTATGCTATCTCTGCTGTTTATACGTCCATCGGCAATATAACTACTGGGACTGGCCCAATATTCATGAAACTTGGTATTAGGTGAAGCAAGGGCCATGAAAAAAGCCATTAAACTTCAGACTGGATCCGACTCACAAACACCTCTAAATGGCTTCCTTGTAATCCGAAGTTTTTTTGTAACGAGCTGCCATGTTCATGCTGTCGTTTCAGTCCAAGCATCTGATATTTCTACATACGTTCATGATAATGAAGTGTCTTGTGCTTCTATGTTAAGTACGTGAAGTATTATACCTTGGTTTTGTTTTCGAAGCGTATGTAGTGGTTTGGCGGGCAGATTTGCACATCATGGAAGACTGGACTTTTGGCCTTGGAGGAGGTGGATGCTAGCTGAGCCCTTCTAGTGACTGTTATAACTGAAAACAACTCATGGTACAGAAATGTACATCACATGATCACGCATAAGAGCTCAAAGTGCAAGATACTTAAGCTACCACGTTATGTGTCAGCATAATGCTGCCAGTGCTACTGCTACTTTGTTAAAAAATCTTGACTTTATTTTAGCTGACTCTGACACTGTTCGGCCGTATACTTTAATAACCAAAGTGTAAACCAGCCCACTTTAATATTCTTCATCCAAATTCAGCAAAGGACAACATTGTCTAACCTTTGACTTCCATTAGTTAAAACCTGTCCCCGAAGAGATCACAAACGCCCCAAGAGTTTCACTTTAACTTCACTGCAGGTTCTCTACTGAAACATTATCCCGTTTTGACCTTAAGATTAATATTAATATGTATATTTGGAAATTGAAGTTCAGTGTTGAAGCAGTTCCCATAAAGGTCAGGCCTTTTATGAAAATGAAGACGGAGGTAGGGGTTTGTGGTGGAAAAGGAGAAAAACATGCTCTTTTTCTGATGGAATCTAGAGGGTAAATGTTAGCAGCTGTTTTTTTTTAATTGTTAAATTGTAGTTTTATAGCAGCATCATCAGTGATGAGGCAAGGATGCTTTTTCTACAGACATGAGACCTTAAAATCAGTCATGCATACTTGCTGGTCCTGTGCAGATCCTGTGCACTGCTTTGTGCATTTTATACTTGTCTAATTTGTGAGCATACTGGTATTGCTGCAAACACAATTATATTTCCATTTAATGCATGTAGCTGACACGAAGAAAAAAGTGCTCTTCATCTTCTATGATGAAGTATCTTCTTCCCAGAGGTCATATAACAACACAGCACACTCTGCTCAGCTTTTCACCTCTGCACCACTGGCTCATCATTCTGTCATGCAGTATGGGAGCTGTCAACAGTGACACCCTCTGCTAGTTGGGTGTCAGGGATGGATGGCACAGCCTGCACAGCCTCTTCATTTAACTTGTAGTTTTACTCCACAGCCCTGTTAGGTAAATGGAACGAAGCGGGCTGCTGTGTGGTGGAGGCATGTTCGATCTGTTGGCCAGATGCTGCTGAGATGTGCTGAAAATGGGATTAGGTAGTGGTTTAAAGAAGAGTGGTGACCGGTCTTTGTTGAATCTGAACGGCGATGGATGTTTGTTTTTAAGAGCTTAACGTGGCCCATTATTACATTCTTATAAAGGGCGGGGTGAAGGGATGGTCACGCTGTTTGTGCCAGCTTGGAATAAGAACCATGTGGACTCATGTGTATGGTTGCTATTGTGATGAGAAGGTGATGTGATGGAGGGATGAAGAGTGGTACAGCAATTACAGACTGTGGATTTAACTACACCAGGGCAATGTGTTCCAAGAGGACGGGTAGATTTTGATTTGGCTTATGTTAGACAGCACTGATGTGGCGATGTAGCACTTTCAGAGAAGCAGACAGTGCATTAAAACATGATATATTAGTGTAAAAAAGTTACACTGTTTTTGTTTAATGTCAAAACAGAAGCTGCACATTGAAAAAGACTCTGACACTGTGGGTAATTATTTCAATACTGCTAACAAAGAACTTTATGATTAAAGTTTTCCAATAACAATTTAATTACATTAACAAAAGCTTTCAAAGGCTATCGACACTTGAAGGAAAGTTCTTCTGGGTTTTGTAGTTTCGCAGCATGTTAGCGTTGTAATCTGCCTCTTCCCATGGTTAAACCGGTTTGGGTTTTTTTGCCCTTTAATGCATAAACATTTGCATTAAACTAAAGAGTATTTTGACTTTCCTTACTGCTTATATAGTGAAATCTGTAATAGCATTCTGGCACAAATATTAAAGCTATTTCTTCTTGCTTTCATCCCGGGAAGGAAATTGGCAGCGTAGGAAATCTGTTAAAGATGATTTATGAAAAACTCAGATTAAATTCCTCAGAAGCACATAGAAGAAATGCAGCACACACACATGCTGTATGTACATGTTCACACGCTCACACAATGAGATCAATCAAATATGGTGTCGGTCCCTTTAGGAAAACATGTTTTGCTTTCAGTTTCCCCGTCTTGTAGAAACTTGTTATTTTCCAGTAGGAAATGATCCTGTCATTTGTTTTACTATTCGTAGATGTGATCACAGTTTTACTTATTTCACAGGGAGCAGTTATATGCAAACTCATCAGCAGTAATCCTGTAGATGTGACAGAAAGTCAGCAGAGTTTTTGTACCTATCAGCTCACCTGTAATGGAACTCTTATTTGCGGTCAGGCTTGGTGTATTTTCTTCTCTCCTCCTTATTTTCTCTTCAGGTATTTTAATGCAGAATCCAGCTGAGATCAATCACTCCTGATAAACCAGGACCATACAGACACACGTCCCACAGGAGCAAAGGAGATCTTATATTTAAAACATCATTATACATAATGCACACGGGTCATACATTTTTAAACCTTCACTCCCAATACATGGCTACTGTGCTTTGTAGCAATGTGCTCCCAATATAAAACTCGGTGCTTGCACTTCTCACATTGTATCAAAATAATAAGCAATGATACAAAAAGGAAGAAAGACGGGGAGATGAAGGAAGGCAATAAACAATTTGATATCTCTGGAGTGCTACTGGGAACACTCGCCGTGTTTTCTTTGGTCTGCATTGCCATTTCCATTATGGCGGGGTTCAGACAAGATTTTGACTCTCGGTAGAAAAGGGAAAATGAGAGAGAAAACTCAAACAACCTGAGGGTAGATGTTGATTTGAAAGGAGAAACAAAAGGATAAGATCCTTTGATGTGAAAAATAAAACCAACTGCTTCACAGCTTTGATGGGAGAATGTCAGGAAACAGCAGACTAATTGGTGTTGTAATCTCTGTGGAAGTGAGGGTGAAGGAAAGATTAGGGGTGACAGATGATGGGTTCAAATGTTTAATAAAAAAAGGAAAACTTAACAAGAATAAATCAGTTTGCATTACATTCTTCATGCAATGTTTGGTGTCAGCTACTTTTTTCGAGAGACATTTTCTAATCCTGTCCTGTGACTCAGTAGACAGCGAGTCTAATACACCCATAACATCTTAAAGCAAAAACAGGAAATGTCATCAACTAGTTCCCTGGTTACAGCTAGAGACAGTGTGGTAATAAAGTACAGCTTGTCCTGCTTTATGGGTATCATCTGCACTGCTGGAAAATGTTTGAGACCAATAAAAGTGCTTGGCTGAGAGCACCCTGTTATGTAATTCAACCGTAATCCCACATCTGCAATAGATGGTGTAGGCGTGGTCTGCAAACTGCTTTACTTCTTAACAAAGACATACATCTTTAAAACATGGTTGATGGTGAATGGAAATGTTTTGTGAATGGTTGAGGCCAACTGAAGCTGAGGGCTTTTTAGAGATGGTGTTTAAATGTCAATGTTTAGTTGGTGTTGCTGCAGCAATAAGAAACTGAGATTTTTGAGCATATTTTTGGGTCAAGTGAGAGCACCTGTTTCAAAGTGGCCTGTGTTTTCCACTTGGGCTAATTACTGGAAGGTATTAGCTTTTTTCATTACCTTTTTTCATGTGGCCAGTGTGTTGCGCCTGGGCTGAGTCCTGGGAGATGGCACTCTTTTTTTTGTGTGTGCTCTCTGTTTTGGGCCTGGACTAATTCCTGGGAGGTGTCAATCTTGTTGTGTGCACTCTGTTTCAGGCCTGGGCTAATTCCTGGGAACTATCATCCCTTTTTTGTGCCCTCTGTTTTAGGCCTGGGCTAATTCCTGAGAAGTATTACCTTTTGTATGTGGCCAATGTTTTGGGCCTGGGCTAATTCCTGAGAGATATCATCCTTTTTGTGTGTGGTCTGTTTTGGGCCTGGGCTAATTCATGGGAGATGGCACCCTTTTCTGTTTTGGGCCTGGGCTAATTCCTGGGAGGTATTACCATTTTTTATGTGGCCAATGTTTTGGGCCTCGTCTAATTCCTGGGAGATGGCACCCTTTGTTGTGTGCTCTTTGTTTTGGGCATATGCTTATTCCTGGGTGGTATCACTTTTTTATGGGCCCAATGTTTTGGGTCTGGGCTTATTCCTGTGTGGTATCACCTCTTTTATTTGACCTTTTTTTGGGGCCTAGGCTAATCCTTGGTAGGTATTAATTCTACAGTGTAGAACCAAATCTAAAGCATAACCCCACCTTTATGATCTAAAATTCTCACAGTGCATATTTTTCATATTAGAATGCAGGTCATTTATGTAGCCTAAATGATTTCCAGGCTCTACACACAACAGCCTTAGACAACAGCATCACTCAGTATCCAATGGCAGCAAACAGGATGAGCTTTCAGCTCTGGCTCTCTGTGAGGGAGGAGAGAAAGAGGCTGTGCAGATTCTTCTTACTCTGCAACAATAGAGATATCCATAGTAATTAAGGAAGTCCAATAAAAACATTGATAGTACAGTAATGAAATAAGCCATGTTACAATTGAAGCCTCGGAGTCTTGGAGAAAGCCATTGTAATTGAGGAGCAGTTGTGTTATCCCAGGCTCCATTAAAATTTCATCACCCTCGCACATTTCCATGAATGGCATTATTCAAATTATGCTAAATCACATCAGCTTGCCTGCTTGGCGATGCAACATTGCCCATTACAATGACCGAGGCAAGATTCCCAAAGTCTAGAAAGGGTCTGCATGTGATTTAACAGCATGCTTCATATTCCAAACAGATGCTGAAAAATATTGGCCTTTGGCCCCTGAATATTGGAAGACGGAGGAAAAGGAATACTGAAAGCAGCATTTGAAACAAATCATTGCTTTAGTCAAATAATTATCACAGGCGTGCTTTTGGAATAAAGATTAAATAATGTAGAGTGGTTTATCTTGGGAGGAAGCCTGGGCCTTTGTTATTTTCGGCACAATATTCTGTGGACACATTTATTTAATCAATTGTGCTTCATTTAATTGTTCATAATTATGTTTTTACTGAATGAAATACATCGTTATCTAACTATCTGAAGAAAATGTATTCAAGAAATAAATGTACATCCCTTTTCTTTAACATTTGGAACAAAGTTACAATCAAAACAGCAGCATGTTAGAGACACTGCTGTATATTTCAGGCTGCACACAACACATCCCAAAAAGTCCGACACAGCTTGACACTGATTTGTTATTGAATGTAACTCAGTTGGCAGTGAAATATTCATCAGGTGGAGAGAGCGCCCTTCCCCGCTCATAATAAGTCACCTGCTAACACGCTGAGTGCTGCCTGTCTTAACCTCGGCCACGCGAACATCATTATGATTATAGCAGTGATTTCATGATACCTGGCTCTTAATAAAACATGATAAATAGCTGGATGAATGGAACAAAGCAGTGTGTAATATTAGGTGACCCCGTGTTATTAGCACTGAGAGGAACCATTAGTGGGTTGCCTTAACCTGCCTTAATGAGGTCTCCCTGCTCAGGGAGTGAAAGGGACGATTGGTGCATACGATAAAGGGGGAACAGGAGTGGAGGTTGGAGAACAGTCACAGTGATGTGTGGTCGCTATGATCCAGCGACTTACTGGTGTGTCTGTCTAACCTTGATAAATGTGCTATACATACACAGATCAAAAAAACACCTTTTTTTGCCCACATTTACGCAAGTTGAAATAAAATAAAGATAATAATAAATAAATAAATAGATAATAAAGAGATCCTTTGCCAAGTATACCAGGATTTTTTATCAGAAAACCAATCTGTATTTTATGTGACTATTGTTTGCCTCATGCAGTGCGATGCATCTCTCATAGAGTTGATCAGGTGGTCGGTTGTGGCTTGATGCTCCCCCTAAACGGCTGTGTGAAGCTCCTGCATAATTGCAGAAATTGGAACAAACCGTTTTACACCGATCCAATGAATCCAAATCATGTGTTCTGAATTTGTTGCGCATGTAGGCCATGCAAATGCTGGAATGTTTTCAGGTATTCCTTGCAACAACCGGCTGTGCATTATCATATTGTAACATGAGGGGACTGCGGCGGATGACAGAAGATAGTGGGTATCTGAATTTAGTCACGGTATCTCTGCAAAACTGCCATCAGTAAAATGCACCTGTGTTCATCGTTGGACAGCATACTGCAGACAGGTCAGGACCCTGGTGGGGATGTTAGCAAACAGATTAGCTTTGGTGAGACGTTCTCTGATAGTATGTGCAGAATCTTTATGGTAGTGTAAAACAACTGTTGCATCAGCTGTCTGAGTGGCTGGTCTCTGATGATCTTGCAGGTGAAGAAGGCAGATGTGGAGGGTCTTTGGCTGGAGTTGTTTCCGGTGGTCTGCAGGCTACATGCACAGCAAGATTTTTGGGAATGACACTTGAGACAGATTGCGGTAGTAAAAATGAACATTCAATTCATAGGCAATAGCTCTGACAGACATTTCTGCAGTCAGCAAACAGATTACAGGCCCCCTCCAAACTTGCAGTTTTGGCGATGTGTAGTGCGATAAAACTGCACATTTTAGAGAGGCCTTTTACTGTAATCAGGCCAAGGCACACCTGTAATAATCATGTTTTTAATCAGCATCTTGATATGCCACACAAGATTACATCTTTTGTTCTTAAATCATTTGGTGGAGAAAGAGAAGAGTCGTTGACTGTACATGTTTGCAGCTTTTCATGCCCTGAACCTGCAGAACACTTGACTGGAGCACGTAGCAATAAGGGTAAGCCAAGATTTTAGATATTCAGGTAGTTAAAAGAATGAAATCCCAAACATTAGTAATATAAATACCAATGTGGTGGCTAAGTCTCTCCACAAAGGTGACTACTTAATGAAGTGTGATGAATCATTAGACTGCCAACTAAACTATTGACTGTTTATGGTTATCAATCAATGCCGACTGAATTGTAGTCAGAAAACGACAAAATAGTAACATACAGCAGACACCAATTAACCTTTGTGTAACAAATAAGCGTGTGTATGATTACATGTTAAAGAGACTTTTGTATGCTGGTCATTTAATGAACACAGTCATTGAAACATATTCTTGAAGATGACAGTGATCTCCACAGCTCCTTCATTGTGTGGCATAGTGTAGCAAAGCATCCTTCTAACTGAACCACTAAACAGTACAACACATCACCATTCTCTTAAGTCGAACAAAGTAATTCATGAACTTGAAGGCTTTAATGGCCCAGTCAAGATACAGTACTTAAATATTTAGAACACATCCACATGTGACCTAGAAATTACAAAAGGACACAATAAAGTAGGCGAGGAAACAAGTACAAACTAACATATATAATATAATATCAAAAGAGTTTTCTGTAGCTCTAAAACAGACTGCATGGATGCTTAACAAAGCAGTTCATGCTGTGAGATGAGGTAATGTTTTAAATATACAGAGTCATAAAGCTAATTAAGAGAGTCAAATTAATTATAAGTAGTGTAGCTGCTTGTTAAAGCTCTCTCTAAATGATGGGGGCAATCTTAGAGAGTGGGGGTAAAGGGGACTAAAAGATGAACCCCTCAACTATGGACCAAGTAGTCGACCCATACATGTGACGGACATGTGATGGATGTGCGATTAGAAAAATGATGTGGATTTATGGGCATGAACACGTGTGTATCTGTGTATGAGTGGACACACAAGATATGTGTGAGAGAATGTGGGACTAAAGGTGATGAACACTGGAGATGCAACCACAGGGCCCTATCGTGAGCGTAGCGCAAGTGTCATTGCTATTTTCCCCCCAACATCATGTTAACGCCCAGCACCCACGTTGTGTAAATAGTAAGTGATCTTGCGCCACCGTTAGTACCCATGGGTTTTGAAATGAGGTGCAGTCAGGCAAATGGGTGATGCGTCGCTATCTCGAGGACGCGGAAAGCGGCTGCGCCTTAAACCAACAAAAACCTGGTCTCAAATCTGTGGCGCAGTGTGTTTGCTATTTAGAGGGCGCATTATGGGCATACATTGGAGAGTTCACAACACGAGTCTGTGCCTGTCACTCACACGGGGACGCACAGCAGCGCTTCTACTCATGAGGAAAAAGCAGTGTTTGCTGTTACAGTGAAATAACGTTGTTTATGGGACACAGGACTGTGCCTTTTGTTTCCCTCGTGCCCTTAAATCATGATACTGCTTTCGGTTTGTTACCAATCTGGTGACGCCGGAAGACGTGGAGAAGCTCACTGCTGCATCACCTCAGGGAGATTCCTGCTCAAGCCACGCACGGGCCAAAATGCCACACCAAGCTCTCCATCTCACGCGGCCAATGTGATGCGCGCTCTCTCTAATACACGCAGAAACAGACACACACTCACACACACGGGACTGAGAGGTAAATTTATTTGAATCCTCAGACATAACTGCCTTTGACACTGACAACTATGCCCACACATATTAATACACTGTACAGCGCCAATTACGCACGCATGGAGAATACAGCCATGTAATCCAGCAGCAACAATAAGTAAATAAACATGTAAAGCCTACCTTTCTTTGATGGTCAGCACACAGAACTTTAACAAACATAAGATCCTGTCCGTCTGGAGATCAAAATAGTTAATGCTGTGCCTCGTGCGTAAATGTACATAGCGGGCCTCTTTTCATTTTCGTTTTTGCTGGGCAGTGGGATCTGATTGGTTTGATTCATATTATGCCGAATACACGCCTCTGAATAATCCAGGGACTCAAGCCAACCTCTTTGCACCTTGCACCTCGGTTTGCGCCCAGATTGTGCGCCATGTAACTAGCAAAAATCAGTCGGACACGCCCTAAATCACTTAGCGCCATGCGCTTTAGACTGTGCGCCTTCCGCCGCGTAAATAGGGCCATTCGTGTTTGTGCTTCATACCTTAATATATTAAAGGGAAAAAAAGTGTAAAAAGCTGTGTTATCTGGAGTTGTAGCCTATTTGTTGGTTCCTTTGTCTACTCTCTATTTTGTGATGTATGCCACATTTTTCATTTGGTGTTACTTTGAAAGACAAGCTTTGCTGTGTGAAACTGTAGCTGGAAATTAAGAGCTGCCTCGCTTTGCAAAATGAATAAGAACACATGGATGTGACAAGTGTGCAAGGTGACATGTTGAAGTATTATTATTGTTATTGTTTGAGGTATTGTTTCCTGGCAGAGACTTCCATTCCTTCCCAGGGGTGTCAGGTGATTGACAGTAAGCACAGTGTAAAACAATGTGCCAACTGAGATGAAAACTACCCACAAATAGAACACACTAAGACAGACAATTAACCAAATAAAGGTAGCACGGTCTTGTTAACTTATCTCGGATGTGTTTTTTAATACTCTTCATGTTGGAGTGAGTTTCTCAACAGTGACGGCTGCTATGCAGGCCAAGGAGATGGACATGGCTCCACAGGGATCTTCTGAATCAGAGAAGAAGAAGAGGCAGGAACATTACTTGTCAGTCATGTGACAGAGCTTCATTACACTCACACATCACCAAAGCAGAGACTCTCTCTAGTGTTTATTACACTGGGCTTCAGGGAGAGATCGATCTAAAATGACAGCTGTTAGGTCCACTCCTGTGGAGAGTGAAGTTGACCCGTACACAGTGACGGCTCAGTGGCTGGTCTACCTGAAGTCACTGTGCTCAGATGTCCAGGGTGGGATCCTATCATAGCCTATATATGTCATCTGGTTACATGATGGCTTCTGATTATTGCATTGTTACAATAAAGGATGGTTTGAAACAGTTATATTGAAGTATATATAATGGTATAATTTGCACTTCTGCTGTGTGCACACTGGAGACAAAACTAGCATCTGATATGATGTTCTATAAGCAGATATCTTAGGTGTAAGGTGTAATAATCTTTGCAATGATTGAAATTAAACTTCTTGTGTGGCCTCATTCATAACAGTAAACACTTAATTTTGAGATAATTTAAATACACCGGTTGGATAGAGAAATGAACTGCACAAAGCAACACTTCCTACAATGTTGTAGTGCTGTGGGTCTGTGGGGAACCCGGAGCATAGCACAGCTGTTAAGTACTTTTAGCAGAGCTATTGTTCAGTGAAACAAAACAGCCCATTCAGCTTGGCTGGTTTCCAGAGCACTCCTATAGCGGCCAAATGTTTATCATTGTTTTGACACTGCATAGGATAGGACAGCATGGGGTATGCCTATGGATAACGGTGTCGAGTGTGTGTGCCTGTGTGTGTGTGCAAATAGAGAGAGAGAGGTTGGTCAATGCATTAATGCTCCGGAAACAAATGAGTACTGTAACAGACTATTTAATATGCTCTTTGTAACATACACCCTTGTGTTTCTCTGTGTAATTTATCTTGGGGATGGAGTAGAAATGCAGAAAAAATTAGATCATATTTAAAGTGTTCAACCAAAACACATGTTTTTATTCGCTGCTTTTCCTACAAAGTGGTCTCCCTGCTGTCTCTAATGATTGGCGTTTCCTCTGCCCTTGAATCTTGCAGAATCCAGTCAGTCTTTGGCCTAACAGCACAGGACAGAAATGAAAGGTGTTACATTATCTGCTCTGACTGCAGTCCGATAGCTGCCGCTACACTGATTGTGCCTCCCCGTTCCTCTCTTTACCCATTTAATCTCTTCATTCTGGCAGTGTGCACAGCCAGGACAGTTCTGCTTTATTCTAATTGCATACTTTCGATTAAAAAAGCTTGTTTTCCTTGATTACTTTGATGTTGAAATGGGAGCAGGGGAGCAATTCACATTCATTCGGCAGTATGTTTTTTCCCCCCGCTCTTTTGTGCTAACAGCAGAATTCCTATTTATATATTGGCAGTGGAACTAAATTACTGCAAACATCTCTGTGGGCCAGCCAGGCATAACAGATTGGCAGGGTCCTGTATTATGTCAGTGCCCCCTACTGGCCACCGGCAGAAGTGCACTATTGTTCATTCCAGGCACGTATGGCATCAGTGGCTGCTGGAAACACAGTGGAATGGTCTCCTGGATTCTTTGCTGGGCTGCAGGAATATTTTCTAAATGAATCCCTCATGACCGGGATTCCTCTACTGCGTGCACATACCAGGAATGAATCCAATTTACATTCACATTATAGGCATTTAGCTTACATAGTTTCCAACTTACAGGGTTCAGCTGGCTTCATCTTTCACAAGATGGATTCAGAGGAGTGTTTTTTTAAAGCATAATGTTTCTGTAACCATCAAAAGATGATAAAAAAAGGGGGAAAATCAGACCATTATAGAAGATGTGGATCAAAGAGGAGGGCCTGACATCTTAAAGAGATGAGTATTTAAAGAAAGAAGGTCCCTAGAGGAGTAGGAGGAGGGTTGAATGGTGATGAAGATAGCAGCGAGAGGATTCCTTATCTGTGTTTTGATGCTGCATTGTACGAGCTCAGAGCTCAACTGTCCGTACAGCAGGACGCTTGATCAGCCGTGCATCATTCCCGCCCTTCACTGATGTGAATGCTCTAACCCTAACCCGCCAGAGAAGATGGGGCGGGTTTGAAACTAAATGTACTGGATGTCCCTAGAGTCCTGTCACACACAGTACAACACCAGCAAACATCAACCAGCTTCTCGTCTCTTTTCTCATATCTGATTCTGAGTAGAGTAGGATGCACAAGGGGGCACAGAATAAAGCTAATTCGACTATTAGCACTCGAGCACAGGTCAATTAGAAGTGTGCAACTGCAGAGAGCAAAAGCTTGTAGATTAAAGCAAAGAGGTAGAGAAAGAGACTTCTTTCAGCGGTGTAACTCTCTAACAAATAGATCCTGACAGAGACAAAAAGCATGAAGGTGAAAGCTCTGCAAGCACTCAGCTGGGATTGCTGGAGACATAGCGGTATCAGAGGCAGGCAACACAACAGCGTGGCAAACTGGTTATGTCAGAATAAAATATGCATCTTGTACGACTATGCCTTAATGTGAGGCTAATGAATAAATAGAAATGCCATTCAAGCTTTTAGAGAAATTGCATCGTTTGCGGTGAAGATGATTCAAAGCTTTTTGGTGGAAAGCAAATGCCAACTACTGAAAGGTCACAAAAAGTTCATGATCGACGAAGAACTGAATGATGTTTCAAAGTGCTGCCCTCCCATCACATTCATAATACAGGCATGCTTCTCTGAGGCTGCTTGTTCACTTCAAAGACAAGCGTGTAAGACATGATTTCAAATAACTTGCTTTTATTTTTATTGCGTCTTTTACGCAGTCAAAACAACACTGCTCACATCTTATATAATAGCTCTATTGACGGGCATCATGTCAGAGCCGGTGCCAGCTGCACCTTGAGATGAGGTTGTTTGTCTTCATTAGCATCCAGTGTTTTCTTCACTGTTTTCATTAGCGAGGTCCCCTCCTGTATTTGTCAACTGCAGTGAAAGGCCAGAGACACAACAGAATCTGGGTCACGCTTTAATCGTTTTCATGCTATCTCTGCCGCTCTCCGAGGTGTTTGTCTTCCATTAGCCGGGGAGAGACTTTCCCACACTGGGGGTTTCTCGAGCAGCTGGTACGGGCCGACCCTACCGCGCGGGCTTTGAAAGACGGAGGGAGAATGAAGCTGCAGGTTTTTGTTCCCAAGCATTCCTCGTTTCCCACCTGCATTCGCCCGCAGCGTGATGGCTTTTCTTGGAAACTGGCAACAACAAGATCCAGATGAGGTGAGGTGCAATTTGCTCAGCCTGGAGAAAGTCAGGTGGATTTTTTTTTGCACGTACACATGCTTCAGTAGACACACGTACAGTATGTGAGAATAGTTGCACACGCAGTATTTGATTATAATAATAAATATGTCAATGTTTGTATTTTAAGGGCCAATTTTCTGAGCAGCATTTATCTATGTGGACCTTTACAGTAACTTGCTTTAAATCTCATGTGACTTGCTTTCAATGGCCGCAAAGGTCAGTTTGCTTTACAGTAAACATGTCACATGAAATCCAAATGATTTTTGCGTCAAACAAGAGTTTGAAAAGAGAGAGGGAAAAAACACACACACATTACATTTATACCCAGTAGAGAAGTTATCGCATGTTATAAAGTTCTGTAACGGTTAAATTCATTACACACATCCTGATAGGAGATCTGCCTAATTGTGCTCTTACAGTTGTCAATCTTTACACAACACTGCCGGTGCATAATCATCACACATCTTGACCTCTAATTAAACTATGAAGAGTAACTTTGAGGAGGAACCGTCTCCCTCACTTCCTCAATTCCTGTGCTGCCGGTTACAGAAACCGAATTAAGGTGCTGTCAGCAGTTTAATGAACCTCTCGCTTATTGTTTCCAGCGCTCTTCTGTCGCGCTGCATCTCCGTTTCCTCGCTCTCAACTGAAACTGACTGGAGATACTGCTCTCGCTGTGTAAGTTGCGGTGATTAGCAGCTGTGATTTAAGCTCTTTCTTAATTAACCTTCTTCTTTAATTCCCTCCCCCACTAATTTTCAGGAGAGACAATGGAGACCGTGCACCGACTGCTCGTGGGACCGAGCCCATTACGACGTCAGGGTGATAGAGATATGGTGTATCTCACTGTGTGCACGTTAACCAAGTCAGTATGAGATAGATGGAGGAGATCATTTTAAACCATCAGTGAGGATCTTCTGGTTCTGTGTAATTCATTAGGTAAACCCTGGTACTGGGATTCTTTTTAGGGAACCCAGTACCCCCAAAAAAAAGGTATTAATGCCCTCCTATTTTGAAAAGAAAACTCTAAATTTAGAGGTAATGCTGCTTTCACTCATTGTTGGCAGAAGGAGGAAAGCTTCAGGGTTTAACTGGGAGTGCTCCTGCATTAGTGGTTACCCCCACTGCTAACCCTTAAAAAGTCTGTGTTAGCTAATCTTACATGCTCTTTTGTCTTTAACCAGATACTAATCTCTATAAATCCGTTTTTTTTGTGTTGGAAGCGTTCTAGTTTTCGTTTGAACAATGCATCTGCTGTAATGCAACCAGGAACCCGGTCAGCTATCATCCCATGAAGATCTAGCTTTTCATCAATAACTTTAAACAGCGACTGCATATAAGTGCAGATCTAAATCCGGTTGTACATGTCGTCTTGCCGCAACAACATTCTCGAATTTCAAGTTACAAGTCGGGCTGTAAATGATGACGAGAGCACAGAAGAAGAAGTCTTGGCCGTCTCTCATTTATTGCTAATCTGAATAACCGCTTGCTACACTGTTAGCCCTGAAAAAATGTCCGTCACTCCCAGAGGTTACATCATTGTCAGTCGATTGCTGGTGGGTTTTGAGATCGACTAGATACACACAAACTGTGTATAACCCCTTTTACTTAATTTGATAGTTCTTGTGATAATATTGTTTTTATTGAGATGTACATGTCAGCCATTTAGGCTTCTTCATGACAGTCAGGAAGTCTCCATCTTGGTTACTTATGAATGCTTTTTGATATAACATTAGTCAGGGTTACCCAGGGCCTGCTTTTATTACTGTTTTAGTTTTCTGTGTGGATACAAATATTCACCACCAGTGTTACACTTCCAGTAATAAATAGAAGTAATAACACTGCAAAGAACATGTTCATATCAGGAGGGAAGTCACCAGGTTAGTTGGAATAAAACCATGCAGCCTAATGGTTATCTCCATATGAGTCCATTTGTTTAAAGCCTGGCTCACTCTTCCTTTTCTAAGGAGAAGTCAATTGGGGCTATTGATCTTTACTGAAGTGATATAGTAATCTCTGTTGCTTAATATGCACCAACTTGCACGCTCTCACTCCAAAAATCATCTATCTTTGCAGCAGTGGCGGTTGGCAGAATGGAAGAGAAATGGAGGGGGAGTGTCCAGCTTAAATATCAGGACCGTGTAGTGGCTGTCTGTTCATGAGAGGAGCACTGTGCTCAATGATTGTGGACTGAATAGCTGCAGGCAGGGCATCAGAATCAGGTCAGTCTGTTTACTGATCAGCCCTGAGCCTCCACAGAGCAACATGGGCTAACAGAGCTGAGCAGCAGAGTGGGGAGTGTTTTCAGACCTCGTGTAGGTACCCACTGCCCTGGGCCAAACTGTGCAGCATCATTTCTAAATGCAATAACCATAAGTCAGAAAAGTTGAAATTCATGGATACAACTGGCAGTGCTGGAAGTATTCATGACGCGCATTAGTATGAGGAGTGCTCATATCTTCAGTGTGTCACTGCTTTAGGCTACTACTCATCCATCCATGCATTTTCTAAACCACTTGTCCACATGCAAATGCATCACCAGTACATTATTTAATACAAATAAGAGGAAAGATCATGTGCGTTGCTGCACAGCTTGTTTAGCATCATGATGGACTGTGAGTAGGGACAAAAACATTGGAATTATACCATTGAAACAATATTTTGCCATGTCCTAAACATTACCCACTTGCAGGTTAGAGCTGTACCAAGTATTTCTTTTATAGTGCCCTTAAATCATTACTTGTGAAACATAATAAATCAAACAAAACACAGTTTATAGGTTTCAGCAATAAACAAGCCCCAGGTAAAATGCTGACATCTGGAAAGCAGCAGGAACCAACCATTGGGTGGAAATATTTGAAGTGTAAGTTGGCAGTTCAGTTTGTTGATACATTAGCCATAATCATAACTTTATTAGCCCCTGCTTGTAATGTAAGTAAGACAGCTTTAAATGTCACTTTTTTTATTTCAGGTCTGTGTTCAAACATACTTAAACCCCCATATGTACACTGACAGTATTAAATCACAGTGGTTGTAACTGTTCCTACTTTCCATGCTCACCATGAAGAGGGGCATCCCATACTTCTAATGAGACGGGGCACAAAATGTCTGCAAAATGTATTGTTGACTTCAGCCAAAGCTAATATGAGTCTTCAAGTGTGCCAAATCAAGGTCGTTATCCAAAGATACAGCATCTATTGTGACATTTCTACTTGAAGTGGCTAACTCAGGCTGCTGTAGCCTCATTTTAACACCAGGGGAACCTAAAGGGCCAGTTCACTGATTTCGAACCTCAGTCCTGTCATGCTATGATGGGGAGCTAATGCCATCATGGTAGGAAAAAAATGCGATTTGGCTCTGTGCCTTTGGAGGACGCAATCCTTCTCCAAAGGGCCCAAGAAAACCTCCATCAGACTATGTAAAACACGTCATCTGGCGGAGGCCAGGGAGCTCGCTAAACTACACTTCCTCAATCTAGGACGCCGCCTCCGATGTCTGCAGCGTTTAAAATCACATACAGTAAAATTTAATCATTTATTCTTTGAGGTGCCTTCAAACGCTGCCTGTTCTCCTGTTTTCCCTCCCAGACATTCCACTTTTATAACTGAGTCATGTCTCATTCAAAAAATCGCCAGGTTTGAAATGTAGACTGAAGATTTTTTATCTATTTAGACATTATATTCTCGTCGTATTTCGGATTCTGCACCGCTCTGAGCCATTGCCTGCAGCGATCAATGTCCTTGACTGGAAAATGGTTGTATTTCACTCCTGTGTCTCTCACTGGGTCGTTCCTTTCAGAGGGAGGGGCGCAATGCATGCTGGGTGTTGTAGGACTGTAGAATGGGCGAAACCACGAGCTGTTTGTACAACTTTCTCCACAGCTCTGGCGCCAATGTCAAGTATAATTGCTTCTATTGATTACAGAGAACACCAGCTTTGACTGACAGTGGATTTTTCAAGGGGCGAATTGCTCCTTTAAGAATGTCTCATGTGGATTATGCCCACCATCTCCACGTTAAAACAGATAGGAAGCGATCTTTGCACTGCAACTATGGAGAGAAAAAATGATTACAGCAACCAACAAGTGTTTTAGTTTACATGTTAGGGTGAATTAATGTTAATAATGCTTTAGCCTTAGAAAAGTGGTCCATGTATGTCTTTGCCATTTAAATTGTTTTGTAACTCAAAGATATCAGTCAATGCCTGAACGTTGTTATTATGGGGTCAGCCATGAGGTGCCAGAAGCCAAACCCTGCAAAAGCCACCTTGGCACTATTGCCTGTCTTCCATGTCATTGAACAGACCTCTATCTGTGAGCTCAGCTAACAGGACCGCTAGCTGAACGGCTAACTCATCAAATGAAGAGCCAAACACTTGAACCAGTTGTCTGTTGTTGTAATTTTTCTGTCATTTTGTTTTTTAATTCTCATACATTACATTTTTTACATTATTAATTTGGTGGCATTTCCAATTGTATTTTGTTACTTTCCCCCTTAAGGCCGATTTTCTTAAATAATAAATGGACATTTTGTGTTGTGAATAATAAATGATGAATGTGAGATGGGGAAACGATGAAACATGGCACTTTTTTTAATCATATCATGAATGTGTTAATTACATTGAATTTAAAATATTGAAATCTCTTGATAATTTATCACTTTATTTTACATTTCATATCCATTTTTACCGCTCTGTATCTTTAATTCATATCCATATTAATCACCAATTTTATCAAACTATGTTACCTACGTGATGTCTAATAGCTTTGACAATGGATGAATCCATACCATACCGACCCTACCTGGTAAAACAGTTTGCATCCACTAATCTCCTGATGATATGGATATGTGCGTGTGTCTCCGCTCTGCAAGAAGGTGCTGATTATTCCTATTAGAATCGTGTTGTGTTTCAGGCACAGTAACAGCGGTGTCATCTGCCAATGTTATTTCATGCTCGGTTGGGTGTGAATCAATTTCATTCCGGGGAACAATTACTGAAGATTGCAGATTTTTTTTTTCCATCCTTCCAATCATAACATTTGAATCAAATCATTATGCGCTGCTCAACATACAGTGCCAGAATGAAAACACATCAGCTGCTCGGTGCTGTTATCTGGTGATGTCTATGACAGGCTGTTTCTCAGAGAAAACCACTTGTTTGCAAACCGTTGTGTTCGTCTCAGTTTCACTTCATTTAAAACCACAGAGGAATATTCCTCTGAGTTTTTTCTACTCCTTTCTCTGGGTCAGTAAATACCACACATGACCTTGACATTGTTGGGGCAGGGTAGTCAAACAATACGCGGATGGAGGGAAGATAAAGCCTCGCACATTCTCCCATTACTCACATAAAGAATGTCGGCCCCTCGGCGATGCACCGAGAGCCTGGATTCCTGGAGCCAACGCTGTCAGTTATTTCTGGCCTCAGAATTGGAATGAGGAAGGCTGGAAGTTTGGAAGTCTACCCGAGGAGCCATGCTTCAACAGTTAAAGAGGCTGATCAGATTGAGGTTGTGCACCTTCACTAACGTGGAGGTGTCATTCAAGCCCAGCTTCCTCTAACTGGAGGAAAAGGGTCCATCCATGGATCACTAAACAACACAGACAGACAGGCTCGCTCCAATTAGAACCGGCTGAAATGCATCCGCCCCGGCTTCCACCGGCTTTTAGTTAGACATGGACCGGTATACAGCTGAGGGTAAGGATCGAGGTGAATGTAGTTAAACTAGCAAATCTTTAAGGGCACGGAAGTTACAGTTAGAAGCTTATTTGTTCTAAAACAAGATGTCTAAATGATGTAACAATAGACTAATGCACACTGTATAACTTACATTGAGTTAAATGGTTGGTAAGATATTTATAGTATGACAATTTGAAGTTCTGGAGAAACAGATGTAGTAGGGACTATAGTGACCAGTATTGGCTGGGTCAAACTGATCACAGTGGAGGATAATTATAACAGATTTTTTTGTTGTATTCCTCAGGCAGATGTCCCCGTACTTTATGTAATAATCTTCAAGATTTTCATTTATATAAATGTCTGATTAGTCACTATCTATCACAGAATGAGGTAACACAATGGTGAGCCTATGGCCCACTGATGAAAGCCTTTGCATTTGCAGTATATAGTATTATTACAGACGCGGTGTCTGTGGCGACATTTGAGGAAAAAACATCACAAGCAGCGCCCAGTTTGTGACGCGTTTTCCATCAGCCAGCAGTGGTTGGTCTGCCAGAGAGGGTAGGCGGAGCTAAGCGGCTGCTTTTCTGGTCTCTGTAAATGTTGCGAGTAAACAGTAATCTTCTATGGCTGAACAAACAAAGAAAAGATCGATGACTACAGATACAACTTCGGAAATAAGTGAAAAAACAAAGAAAAATAAACAAACTCGTCGCTCAGATGAAGGCCAACAGACTAAAAAGGAGAGCGACCGTCAGCAAGGAAAATAGTTACAAGAGTTACAGCCGTGACAAAGGGAGCCAACTGTAGACGTCTGGCAAGTTTACTCCCGCAATTACAGTTTATCGCCAAAGGTGCCGCCAAAGACAACGCAACTGAAATCTTTGAGATTGAATCTTTAACATTTGGATTTTTGTAGATGAGTATGAAGAAAATGGAAGGAAGTGCCTCAATATTGTCTGAATTTTATTAACTGTTTCATAAATACAGTTCAGTTTCTCTGTTCCCTCACCAGAAGTCGGCTCATGGGGCATTATATAGTCTTGAATCATCAATCCACTTAACGAGGGCATCTCACTCTACAGGTTCTTTCCTGTTGCACATTTGTTTTGTCCCATCACTAACCACCGTGACTGTTCCCGTTGTCTAAGGAAACTACAAAAGTAGCCTACAATTTAGCTGCACCATCACATTGCTCCATTTTGGCAGTTTGTCATAATCTTGCAGAGGACTTTATCTTTCAGTGAAAGAAATGAGTCTTTTCCCCAACATTATTAAAACGTGCACCCACAGCAAGGCCCTGGTTTCAGGAGGGCAGTCGTAAACCGACATGGCATTTTATTATTGAAGTATTATTGAAGTTAATAAATGGAGTGATGGTGCTTCAATTTTATTCCCTTATACTGTCACTTATGACAGACCCAAAAATGAACACTGTAAGAGGACTATACTTGATCAGCAAATGCTTAATTTTGGCAGCGTGCTTAAAATGGCTTCTTTGGACTCCGACCATGTCGCAGCAGTAACAGGCATTAAAAATAACCTTAAGATTCACCCTTTTTCCTGATGGTCTTGTTTTCTTTTGTAGATTATAAAGAGACATCAGTATTAATTTCAATCTGTTTAATTAACACTTTAAAACTCCTCACATTACAGGTGAAGCAAGCATTTGGTGGCAGTGATGTAAAGCTGACTATAAGCAGTCTGTACTGTATACTAAATGCTGCTTTATAATTAAGTTCAGTCAGATTGTGTTAAATGTTAAAGTGCCTGCAATAAAAGGTCCTCTGAAATCAAGCTAGAAGACAATAATGTCACACTCCCTCCAAAAAAGTCTGTTTCACATTGTCCCTTTGTCAGAGAGAAACAGAAAGTGTGCACACACAGCATACCCATATTTTCTTCTGTCATGCCTTTTGAACTACTCTTCCCTTCCTGTCCATATCACACAGATTCCCGACTGCTTTCAACAAGGCTGTGATCATCAGGCCCCGATTTCTGACTCAGGTCTCCACAATATCAAATTGACAAAGAAGAAGCTATTTCTGAAAGAGGCACAAGAGCATAAAAAGCAGCGGAGAACAAGAATCGATAGAGATTCTCTTTTTGCAACATTGGGGCTGTGTGATGTGCTGTATTGCACGCTACATCAACCTTCCACCCACACTTTGCAGATCTAAACAGACACTCGGCTTGTTGTTCGTCGTGTTGCCACAGCAATATTTCTATTTATCCTGTGAGACAGCTATACAAATAGATGAAGTGCAACAACATGACATTTTCTGTACTTCAATTACTTTGCGGGACTGGGCCACGTGGGTTAAAAGCCAACAAACCATAACTTTCCCTGACATTTCCTCCCCCCACAGTGACCGTTGATGGATTCTCCCTGACAAAGCATTCATTATCGCCGAGAACAGAGAGTGCACTAAAATCTCTTCTCTTTTCTTCTCCCTTCCATCCTCTGCCTCCCTGTCCAAATCGAGATGAACTCAGCTGCAGAAGCAGAATGGGCTCCATGCTCACCGTCAGAGGGGAAAAGCACTGAATCGCTGCAGGATATTCACAGGCAATCAAAAAGTATATCCTTATTGCAGGGCGGCTATTATGGTGCAGTGGGCAGAGGGGCATATCAAATGGAAACAACTGTTCGGTGCCAGCTCCCATTTGATCCTGCTACAATGAGAGAGGCTGCTATGGAAATGAGCTATGATGGCATGCCATTGAAGATTAGCTCCCTTTTATCGTTTATCTCAGAGTTCAATGCACTGAGGCTCAGTGGTCCAAGATGCAGCGAGTCACCTTACGTGGCAGGCATCCCCCCCCCCAACCCCCCAAAAGCCCTCTGGGAGGGATGCAGATGTAAAATGTAAAATGCTAACAGCTCAATCTGTGGAGAATCAAAAATAAAACCTGTGCTGCATTTTTTTCTATCTGTTTTGTAGTAGTAGTAACCAAAAAGGATGCAAGAGGAAAGACTTCACATGCAAGAGTTGGTGTCTTAAACACATCACTCTTACATGGATGCAAACACACACACAAACATACACATACACACAAGTCTTATCCGCCCACAGGCAGGGGACTGATTGTCTGATAGCATTAGCATTCCTGTCCAATCCTGATAGAAGCAACACAGGAATCAGGCTCACTTCAAGGGGTTCACATCACAGACAGAAACACATCCATTCAGCGCAGACAGCCTAATAAATAAAAGAGTAACCCTGTGGCAGTAACAAGCCTATAAAGTATAGCTATGTTTTACAAGTGAATGAGACGGACAGCCGAGAAAGATGGTTACCTTGCTCGAGCCGGGCGCTCTGTACTTTACAAGGCTGAGAGGAGTGTGTGACTCTATCCAATATTGAACTCTGCAGCAGATTGACTCCGTTCATCATGATATGAAAATCTCAGAGCGTCACAGCATGAGTTATCTTGTTTATACTGTAGAGGTGATGTACGTTTTTTAAGCCGATGTGCATTTTTCTAGAATATGAAACACATTCAAACGTCTTCATAAATCAGCTGCTTCTCCACAATCTACACATATTTAAATGTTTCAAGAAGGGTGCATAATATACAGCTCCAGGAAAAATTAAGAGACCACTGCAAAAATATGTCTTTCTTCTGGTTTTAATATTTATATTTTTGTGTTTGTGTAAAATTAACTTTTGTTTTATTGTATACAACAGTTCCTACTTCCAAATCAAATATTCTCATTTCGGCCTTTAATTTGCAGAAAATGACGACTGGTTAAAAATACTAAAAGTTTGTATGTAAAGTATGTCTTGACCTTGAATAATAAAAAAAAACGAGTTAATTTTCATCTTTAAACAACAGAAAACTAATGTTTAACTTAGGAAGAGTTCACAAATCAATATGTGCTAGAATAGCCTGGTTTTAAATTACAGTGTTCATGCATCTTGGCACGCTCTCCGCCAGTCTTTCACATTGCTGTTGGGTGACGTTATGCCACTCTTGGCGCAGCTCGGCTTTGTTCGATGGCTTGTGATCATCCATCTTCCTCTTGATCACATTCAGGAGGTTTTTAATGGGGTTCAGATCTGGATTGGGTAGGCCATGACGTGTAGAGAGAGATGCTGATTTAAGGACAATATGGAGTGGTCTTTTTTTCAGAGTATATACTGTATATGTATGTTAGATATTTACAAATCATTCATAAGATAAAGGCTGGATTTCAATTATTTGATTCAACCATGACAGCAAAAAGATAGATTCATAAATTCATTTGTGGCTAAAGAAAGGACATCACAGTTGATAGGCCCGTTATTTTCTCATAAATTCATCTTCACCGCTTAAATATAAAGTGAAAGTGAATCATGTTCATCACAAATTCTAGAGGCCCCAAGTTCACATAATTGCATGGCTTTTTTAATTTCAACAACCGTTACAACCCACTGATATTTAGTTTACTGCAGAAGGCTAGGCTTGGCAGACTGTCCATCATGTATGTATTCTGTCTGATTCAAAACCCAGATCAGTCGACCCTGACTCGTAGGGGGGTCATGACACCTGATGAATTCTTGTACAATAAAAAAGTGTGCTTCAGACAGATCAGACAATCACACAGAATTTTTGCAGGTGCAAAATCTTGGAACCAAAACATTTCTTTGTTTTCTGCTTGAAGAGTTAATGATTACCTAGTTATTGAATTAGAAATTCATTTTCAGTCAATTGACTTACTGATTGACCAGCATTGTTTCAGGTCCACTAATAACAACGTACATTGAAGATCAATCTATACCAGTTAAATTGATACCTCCCTCCTATTAGTTTAAAACAAACTGAAAATATTGTGTAATAAAGTGATCACTTTTTCTTCCAGTTTACATTTGTATCCTTGTTAATACTCTATCTACTGTAAATACAGTTACACAGATCCAAATACTTATTCATCAGACTACACAGAGTCGTACCGAGGAAATAAACTAAACCAGATCTGGCTACAAGCGAGCAGAGATTGCCGGGAGGCTCCAGTCTGGCTGTCATGCCACATCCACGCCTGCTGGACACAGCACAGATGAACAAAATGACTCCATGTCGGCTCCAACATATGCACGTCAAATTCTGGATCCAAAACACGCCTGGTAGACACAGCCCTTTAAATTTACCCAGCGTCTGTTATACAAGAAGAAGCCAAAGCCAACCAATCAGAGCGCAGTAACTCGGCGGCCTCAATTACAGGGAACGTCAGAGCAGCCAAAACATGGGCCTCACCATGTCAGCGTTAGCCCCTCTCCGATCCTCTGAGACTGCAATCAGCAGCACACTACACAAATATAAACACATTAGCTTTAATTAGATTGTGGCCAGCACTTTGACTCCATCAAATCTAATACATATTACGCTGGATGTAATCCAGCTGGTTGCCATGGTGTTGTTGCCTCTGCAGAGGAGGGGGGGTGGGGGGTGGGATGGATTATGTGCTGCTGATTTGTTTAACCGGCCACTGAGATGGGAGTCAGCGAGTCTGTGTGTGTGTGTAACAGTGTATCTAATGTAGGTGTGCATGCATGCTAGTATGTGTGTTAGTGCTTATGTCTAGGTGGTTAGAGTGAGTGTTTGTGTGTGTGGTTAAAGAGGTAGGGGGCTGTTTGTATAAATGCATGGCCACGCACATGTGTGTCAGTGCAACCATGTGTCACATCCAACATATGTTCCCCAGCAGCTCTGCCTTGGGAGGGAGGCCAAGCTGTGGCACACAGCGGGACTCTCCATGACATGATCCAGGGGGACATCACGGAGCGTGGTCCCAGGGGCCACGGGGCTCAGCCCGGGGGCCTCGAGAAGGCTGGAGATTTGTTTGTGGCTGCACTGTCACTGTCTGTGTGGCAGGAAGAGGACTGCAATACACATATTAAACCCACCACAACCATGGATACATGCAATTTTAATAATATATACATTCCTGAATAATGAAATGTATAGACGGTTTGTGTACACATTCATGCAACACTAAAAGTAGCCATAAAATGACCTTTAACACATATAAATGATCTCAGGATGTTGGATTATATGCTTCTTTTTTTTAACACTTTTTCTTTAAATGCAGGTTTACTTCTATAAAAAAAAAAAGAACAGTTTTTCTTGTTTGTATAGTTTGATACCATATACATGTACCACAGGTGTATTCTCTGCAG
Organism: Semicossyphus pulcher; assembly: GCF_022749685.1. NCBI lineage: Eukaryota > Metazoa > Chordata > Actinopteri > Labriformes > Labridae > Semicossyphus > Semicossyphus pulcher. The sequence continues at coordinate 18,770,062 of NW_027211603.1, forward strand.
GTACATGCATACCCAAACACGAGCTGAAATGCAAATGACTGTTTACAAATGCATATGAACACCTGCTCACAGCCATAAACAAGCAACACAGCCTGCACACACACATTCTATGCACATAAGAATGTAAACACATGCACTATATTCATCATCAATCAGATGGCAATGAAAAGCATCAAACCCTCACACTTTTGTTGTTCAGACGAGCAAATTGGAAATTGGAAAAATAACTCGGGAACACTTTACATTTAGGTACAATTTATATACTTGACTAATGCATGACTCATGATGATATAATGCATGAATTAATGCAGGATGTATCATGAATTATTGTTACTCACCATTAAGAAATGATGAAGTCACTGTCACTTTATGTCATTAGTTTACACTTAAAAGTTACACTTGCTTCATACATTGATTGATAAGTGACCATTTACAAATGAGTATTACAACGTCACTTTACTTGGGGGGGACACAAGTCAAGGAAGTAATGGGGACCTCGTGTGAAGTGATGATTTAGTAATGATGTTTATTAATCATTTACAAATAAGTATTATGACGTGAGCAATGCAACAGCACCCACCACAGACAGAACTCGGTAAGTTTGTTTTCTAACTCGCATGTTTTCTAACATGCTATTCAATGTTAGCATGTAAAGCTAGCTAACGTTAACCCACTATAAGCTTTGATAGGTTAGCCTATCCATTGTGTCATTTGTGGTGGACACTTGTTGTGTTGTGAAGCATATGGCAAATAAACTCAAACTTGTTCTACTGCAAATATGACACAAATGAGACAATACATAGGCTAACCCATCAAAGCTTATAGTGGGTTAACGTTAGCTAGCTTTACATGCTAACATTGGATAGCATGTTAGAAATTGTGCGAGTTAGAAAACAAACTTACCGAGTTCTGTCTGTGGTGAGTACTGTTGCATTGCTCATGTCGTAATACATTTCAATCAATGTATGAAGTAACTATGAATGAAGTGACGATCTCTTAAGTGTAAACTAATCACATAAAGTCACAGTGACGTCATCATTTCTTAATGGTGAGCAACAGGAAGTCATGATACGTCCTGCATTAATTTATTGCATTAAATCGTCATGAGTCATGCATTAGTCAAGCATTACTTAAGTATATAAATTGTACCCTTAATGTAAACTGTTACCAATAACTCAAATAAATAATTGATTATCTAAATAGTTTCCAATTTCTGTGCTGTCATCAGTGACTCATTGATGAATTGGTATAAGTTGGAGTAAAGTTAGCTTTAAGTATCATATATGGATCATCTGTTTCATAGCTTGTTCTGTTTTGAAAAATCAATCATTGCAGTGGATACAAAGACAGTAAGAGCAACACTATCATAAGTGACTATTAAGCTCATTGACATCCTGCGTTTTTGACCCATCATGACACTGGGCAGTCAAACAGGTCTTCCAGTGCTGACACAGACCAGCGTCTCTCCAGAAGATCCTTACAGACATCTCCGTCCCCTTTGTCTGCGATTTATTAACACACCTCAGGCTTGTGCGTCTACAGCTCAGGCCATCCTTCTTACCCATATAAACCTCAGGGGGAAAACTGTGTCAAGTTTAAAGCTCCCAGTATGTGTCTGCATGATGCCCTCACTGTTGCCACAACTGCAAATGTTGATATCCAAAAAGAAATCATTAGATACACAGTGTCTAGTCTGAAATGCACTGTTATCATTAATCATAGTCCTTGCCCATGTTAACATATTTTTTTTTGACCAAACTCTTACACAGTCAAGTTGCCCTGAAGTTAACTTTATTGGCCGTGAAGGGGAAAGCCTTTAAGACCTGAGATGAATGTTTTCACACAGAGAAAAGCCTCAAATGTCACAGCCGCAGCCTCAGCAGATCTCTGGCCAATGCACACAATGAGTGACGTAGCGGCCTGCTGCTGCTTTAATGTGCAGGCATTACTGTTGGAGCTGCTCTGGCTTCAGCCTGCACTGGTCTCTCTGCCTCTCCAAACTTGGAGAGCAGCACCCAAAGCTGTGTGCAGTTACACGTCTCTAATCCTGTAATTACTGGCCCATCAGCGCCTAGTAAAACCATAATTGGAACCAGCTGTCTATTTGTTTTGTCTTTTCCTCGCCCAATCTGCACCATGACCAATCTGACATTTGCAAACACATCTCTGGACCTCCAATCGAGCCTGTTTTTTTAACAAGTTGAGACAATTTGGCCCAGATTACATTAGTCCAGAACCATGAGCCAGAGAGGGGAGGGAGCCGTGTCAATATGGCAACCTCTTCTCAAATATCCCATGATTCCACTGTGCGCAGTGTTTGGCTACGTATGAGTCAGCCATGAGGTCCAGATGTACGAGGAAGCAAACAACAGACCTGGCAGAAAAAAAAGATAAAACTAATGATCAGACCAACGCAAGGACATGCTTGAAGGGAGAAAATAAAGGTTAGAGAGAAACAAACAGAAGAGAAGAAAACCAAAAGTAAAAGAGAGGTCTGGCAGAGAGAGATTGGAGTTTCATTTATGCAAACATTTCCCAGAGGCTGCTGCTCTCAAGGCGAAAAGAAGCTCAGTGTTTGCTTTGTATTTGTTTTATTCACAAGACAAGCCTGCATACCATCAACTATTGAAACCACATATTTGTTCTTTAATTTAAAATACATACATTTATAGAGAAAACTTACTGATTCTAGAAAAGAGATCAGCCTTGCATGTTTGGCCGAGCTGCTGTGCATGCCTCAAGCTTTGTATGCCAGGTTGATATTTAACCATTCCAATGATCGTGACCTTTTCCCTATAAAGATTTTTTTATTGTAACTGTTCGGAGGAAGAAAGATCATTTATAGGTTGTTTTTTATGTTATGACATCGTAACATATTTTTGTTCACTTTGGGGCAGCAGAAACAAGCTTTAAACACGATACAGATTCTATCATCACCATTTTAAGTGATTTGGCCCATTTATACATCCAACAGATACAGAGCAAAATCTTCATTAATGTGTCAGCGTGATGGATGTAAGTCCAATATTTACTCTCTTTTAGCTTGGGAAGTATCTAAATGCTGCACTGCTCCCCCAGCTAGTGGCTCATTTGTTTGGTGCTAGGCAGGTACAGTAAAACTGGTTTATCAGAGCTTTTTGCTAAATATATCTGCTTGCTGTAGCCAAACAGTAACAACCAGAGCAATGACAGGGAAATAAGTTTAGTTGCGGGCCAGAAAACCAAAACAACGTGCTGAAAGATGCTGAAAAACAAAGATCAGCAGGAGTGATTCATGAATTTGAATTTTTAAAATTGCGAAGAAAAGGCCGGTCTGTTTAGAAACCTCTGCCTTAACATAGTGACAGCTCCTCCAGAAATTATGTTTAACCTTCATAATTTAAACCTAATGAGAAGTTTTACACTGCTTATGAAACGGTCTCATTTTGATATTGATGCCTCCATATGACCCACAAAAGCAAATTCAGACCTTCAGTGTGAAGACTGGCTACACAGTTATTCTTAATTCTTGCCATTTGATCAGATTCCAATGAAGCGAATTACGGCCGAATGTCCAGATGAGCCTTTGTTGACATTTATATCTAGTCAAGTGTTGCAGTGCGTTGTATGCCAATTAAAATGAAGTGAAAAAAGAAGACAGATTTAAAGAATACTATGCACACATGTTCAGGGTCAGACCAACTCCTGGATATAGTTTACCTTGTTTGAAACTGATCCTGAATCTGTCTTCTTCCTCCTAGACAGGTTTATATCGCTATTTTATTCATTGAATACATTGTGAGACGTGGCTGTGAACGGTCCCTGGAAGTCATGGTGGACTTAACTTTAATACAACTGGCTTATAAAGCAACATTCACGTCTGCCTTGCTACAGTACGGAAGCCGAAAGCGGTGATAACGAGTCATTTCCGATTGTTCCCTCGACATCTCGACTTATTTATCTCGTGATCTCGAGATAACAACGCTGCACCACCGTAACGTCAGATGATCATAACTCATATCCTCAGAGTTGCAGAGGCACAAAACAAACATAGGCTTAACTTACCTCATTAGTGTTGGCAATGGAAACATTGCATGTTCTCATGTGTAATATCACAGTGACCAGCGTGTTGTTTTGTTCGCTAGATTGTCAGATAATTATCCCGTTATCACAATAAAACCAGCTTTTTCTATGTTCATCTCAAGATAATAAAATAAATTAATCTGTTATGATGGGAAAACCAGCTTTGTTATCCTGAGGTAACGTGTAAAATAGGTAGAGATCTTGAGGAAAGTACTCGTTATCACGGGGAAACGGAGTAAATCAAATGCATGGATGCATGTCCGCTTAGGGCTTCCGTACCATAGAAATTTGTGTGTTGATTCTTTTTTTATGCACATAACGTTACTGAGGAAAGTTAACAACTTAAGCTTCATCAAAAAAAACATTATTATAGAGCAACCAATTCTGTTAGCTCTAGGCTAAACTTAGCTCTAGGCTAAACTAGGTGCATGAATGATACTAAAACAACATTTACAGTTTTGTCCAGGTGGGAATCAAAATGAACACAAAATGAAAGTTCATCGTAGCTACTTCAAGCTGAAATCTTACTATTTCTGCAATTGCTATTCATGAAGCATCCAAAAATAATTATCCCCAGTCAAATAACTTTGACAAAGGATAGAATACTTTAGTCATTTTCTGGGCATAGATAGAGTGAAGTGTTTACTACTCCTGGAAAGATGTTCCACACAGCCACGCTAACCTTCACTTTCAATCAGTTTCCTTATGAAGGTCACTGTTTGCTCTTCTCTCTCTGTATACATCACATTTCACAGTCTATTGCTTCATTCTCATCTAACCACTAGCAGGCACCTCTGTCTGATTTGCCAGAAATGAAAGCAGACATGACAGACTAAATGACTTCAATTCTGCTGCGGAGTAGAGCTACATACCCTCAGTGGAAAACACACACAGGAAAAATAACAAATAAAACAGCGGGCAAAACTATCAAGAAATACAGTTATGATGCAATAAAGCTGCACAACAACAGAACAGACATGATTAAAGTTGTTTATGAAATCAAAACGGAAGCAGTGACTAATTTATTTGTGAAATGTGCTTTTGGAAAATTGTGCCCTGAGGTGCATTTTGTCAAGGACTGTACATGATTATAATAAAACATCTCTGTGGAAAGTTTTCTCTTACAAATTATATCCAATGTTTCACATTGTCGCATGACATTTAGGGAGAAGCTGGTGCCACACACATTGGTTTTATTCTTTTCTTCACCGTATCAGACAGAACCCTTCAGCTAATTTCAAGCTTCATATTTCACTCTGTGATACCTGTGGAGTAGCTTAGCATAATTTACAGTTAAAAGAACTCCTCATTTGGGGCACTGTTTAGCTCAGTCGGTAGAGCAGGCGCCCCATGTACAGAGGCTACAGTCCTGCTAGGTTTGACTCCCGGTCTGCCGATCATTTGGTGCATGTCATCCCCCACTCTCTACTCCCAACATTTCCTGTCTATCTTCAGCTGTCCTATAAATAAAGCCAAAGGCCAAAAAAATCATCTTAAAAAAAAAAAAAAGAACTCCCTCATACAGCCTCTACCTGAAACTCTGTCCCCTTCAGAAACCCCGCCCCTACAAGCCCACTTTCTTATGATTGGCCTGCTGAGGCTTTTTGTGATGTCACAAAGTACAGCGTGTAGAAAAAACTGTGAAACCTGGCGTTCACAGCAGCCTGCAGACTGAGCTAAGAAGCCTGGGGATTACTCCAACATACTTTTACCTACAGATTTAAAACTTCACGTTTAGTCTGGACATCCAACATTGTAACATTATATTCATGTCCTAAAATATAAAACAGCATAATACCCCCTCGTTAAGTATCTGCAAGAGGAAACTAACTTACTTACTAATCATCACTTAATTTATTCGGATGTCTTTGATGTTTTAATCGTCTTAAGCTATAATGTTTGATCGTCTTTTTCCAGACTAATAAAGTTTTATTGATATGATTTTTTTAAAAAGGAGAGAAAATTCTGCAACCAGGTGTTGACTCTGTGATATTAAAACATTCTTCCGCTCCAAAAGGGAGTGCTTCTTTAATTTTCTATAAAACATTAAAGTTAGATAATAGCATTACTTTATCTCCAATTCAATAATAACATCATTCCATGGAGTTTTCCGGCTTTCTTCACCGTGTTTGATACTTTACCTTTAGCCAGCCTTGCCTCGGGGCTCATATTTGAAATGCTACAAACGCTGTAGCAACACAGGATCATTTAATAGGTTTCTGACTGCCAATCCCAGGAGCCAACACGAGACACGGGAAAAAAAGCAGCTATTCTAATGTGTGCTTGGCTCTCTTCCTTGACTCGGCTGCAACTAGCTCTGATAGGAATGATGGTTTTTATATGTATCGCTTTCTGAGCGGCGGCAGATGTTCCGCATTCTCCAGCAGCGCTCCGTTCCGGGGGGAAATCAGGGAAAACTACGCACTATAAAATTAAACCACTGACACTTCACCGGCCCTGAAACCAAATAGGGCCTGCAGCATCAGCAGGCTGGAGCGAATCCATCATTTCTCATTTTTAGAGGGTTCCATCTGTGCTAACTTTCATTAACACTGGCTCTATCTGCAGTGAACTGCTTTATAATAGATAAACAGAACTACTTATTCAGCAGGGCCCATTGTGTTTGATATCACATACAAACATACAGAGTGTTATGTGGGAGAAAAGGCATTGTTTGACTTCATTACATACAAAACAGAAACGATTATTTAGAGTGACATGATTAGTTAGACTCTGACTCGCCAAAGAAACAACCAAATGTGTGTGTCAGTTTGAATCAGATGTTTCTGGATCTGAATGACACGGGGGCTGCATGGTGGTGCAGTGGTTAGCGCTGTTGCCTCACAGCTAGAAGCTTCCTGGTTTGAATCCCGGTTCGGACCAAGTGGGCCTTTCTGTGTGGAGTTTGTATGTTCTCCCCGTGCATGCGTGGGTTCCCTCCGGGTACTCCAGCTTTCTCCCACAGTCCAAACACATGCTCGTCAGGTTCATTGGTGCCTCTAAATGTGTTCGTATGTGTGAATGTGAGTGTAAAAGGTTGTTTGTCTCTAAAACCCCTTTCCCACCAAAATTAGCGCATTGACGCGGGTTTTTTCAGACCTGCTTATAGATGCCGATTGTCTCTTTTCCCATCGCCAGCGGAGTATACTGCTTTCGGTCTCTTTTCAGCTGCGTCAGCGTCTGAATTCAAAAACGCACTGGAGACAGGGTAAGTAAACAGTGAAGATGTTACGGTGGTTAGGTGTTTATTGTATCTATTAGATTAGCTAGAGATTAGCGAGTCAACATGGGTTTTGTGTTATTACCCGGGTCTGAATGCTGATTGTAGCCTTTCCAAGTAAAAGCCGGGTGTTAGTGGGTGTTACTGGGTTTTTTGACCAGAGAGAAAGCGGCTTATGTGTCAGCCCTGTAATTGACTGGTGACCTGTCCGGGGCGCACCCCACCTCTCATCCAATGACCCCAATGATCCAATGATCTTGAATAGTAAAATTGCCTATTTATGACAAAACAGTTTTTTTGTACCAGGCTCTCAACATGTTTATTTCTTCTGTAAAAATTGGCATTTTCCCGTCTGCTGGAACGTTATTTCTCAGTTTCTGGAGCCAGCATCAAGTGGTCACTTGAGGAACTGCAGTTTTTAGCACTTCTGCATTGGCTTCATTTTTCAACAACGGAGGTTGCTGCTTGATAAAACCACTTCTCCTAAATGATTTTCTGATGAAGTTTTGTCGTTTAGTTTGCACATGTTTAGATGTGCTGTCTCAATTACAGAAAAGAAGCAAACTAAAGATCAGAAGAAGAAGAGATTAAAAGGAGATGATTGTCAGAATGGGGGCGATAACAGTAACGCTGCTTGTAGTAAACAAATGCCTGCATATTTGCATGATTATGCCGAGTAGAGAAATCTGTAACATCCCCTGTATGTGCTTTCCATCACTGTACATGTCCCATTTCATTCCATTATTTGTGTGCTGTTAGTCAATGCTTCTTTTGTATTTCAGTACAGTATTCAGATCATTCCTTTATTATTTGGTGTTCTTTACATTGTAATCTGTTAGCTGCCTCCACCAGTAGCCAGTCACACCCAGTTGAACCTGGATAAGGGGATTAGACCTCGGGCATTATGGAAATAGTAGAGATCAAAAGAGGACCAGCTACGGTCACACTGTTCACGCAGGTAGACTGGTGGAACAAAGCCTTTTTAATTACCCTTTTAATTGCCCCTTTAACAGTATGAATTAGCATTTTAATGATGGGTATGTAATTAGGGTGGAAAAGGCTACGAGAGCTGCAGGCTGCTAATAATGCCTCTCAGCTCAGAGATCACAGCAACAGGAGACAAGACCAGCTGCACCTGAGCGTCGAGCACACTGCACTACTCAGCACACAAAGAACAGATGCTACAGATGCACACACACAGACACATCTATGGGTACATATAGACACAAAGAATTAGCGGCCACTCGGGGGGTACAATTGGTGGACATCCAGACACACAGAGATAACAGTGGAACAAACAACTGTCATGGTGCAGGAATCATCACACACAGCAGGTCTGTTAAAAAGCCTGATTAAAGCATTAAGCTGGTTATTAAAAACATTTAGTACTGTGATTACATCCTCAGTCAACACTGTGTTTTGGAACTCAAGCCTAGCTTAGCTTAGCTTGGGTCCCACAGTTTTTTGGTTTCCTGTCAGACCGATGTGCAGTGTGACTGGCTGCACCTTCCCCTTTAAGGCACCTTTGAGGAACTTTCATTTTGTTTCAATTTTGGCGACTAAAACAGTATGCTGTGCGTCATACAGATCGTAGCGTTTGCTAGCGTGTTTCGAAAAAGATGCAACCTTTTTTTTTTTTTTTTCACACCAGTTCTCAGCTGGGATCAGCTCCAGCCCTCCCACTACCCTCAACAGGATAAGCGGTATAGAAAATGACGGGATGGATGTTTGCAAGATGCATCACAATGAGGTCATGTATCAGAATCTGTCTGTAGGTTAACATATAGGAATGTTTTGTCTTTGGTGTTTTTGTGCAAAGCAGGGAACATAGAAAAAGAATAAAGAACTACAAAGCTTGTAAACATCAGTATTCTCACTGTCGCGGATCAGATAGAAAATACAATTACATTATATAAAACAACATTATATTAAAACATGTACAATAAGTGTAATGCATCTGTTTCTCACTGTATAACATTAAAAACTGCAGTATGATAATGGTGAAATTACCCTTCATACACCTGTTTCACCCTCATCTAACAGCTCTGGTTGCTGGCTAACAATAATTTTGTTACTGACACTGGAGGTATACTATCCTGAGTAATGTTCTGTCAACATTATAATGAGTACAAAGCTTATTATCTCAGCAAGGCAGCAAGATTAAACTCAGAAGCATGCTAGGCCAACATGAATGTTACGTTACAAGCCTATTGTTGCTGACTAATGTCCACCATGACCTCCATGGACTGTACATCGCCACATCTCTTAATTTATATCTACAATATAACTGATACATTTCCTGACTCAGAGGAAAAGGACAAATTCAGGATCTGCCTGTGCAAAAGATATATATATATAATTAAAGTGCAACAACTAGTCAGCTAATGGCTTGAACTAGCAACTGCTAGGAACATCTTGAGTCTGACTTCTGTAGACAATGGTGCTACGGAGAAAATGATGTTAACAAATACAAGTCTATACGTATTTATGGACACAGACTCACACGCAGAAACATGTGTCTGCAGCATCATTGCAGCAGCCTCACAGAGGGAAGCTCTGCGAGGACATTGGCAATTACATCATTAACAACAGGCTTCCTAACAGCTCGCACGCAGAGATTGAAGGATGGTAAAGGATGAGAGTAGTTTAGCTAAAGGCTTTCCGGCTAATTAAAAGACTAACGTAGCCTCCAAATAACCGTCAGGATTCATTTGGCCTGTGTGCAAAAAAGGCAGAGATGTATATCTCATCATGACATGTGTGCAAGATGAAAGCAGGAAACATCAAATATGTCGCTTATGTACGCCGATCATTTTCCCCCCACAGAAACCTTACCTATGTTTACATGCTAATCAAACTGTTCAACCACTCTGGCAGCATCAAAGATGTTCTGCTGATGGTCTGATCTAAAGGGGTAGTTTTTTTTTTTTATATGAATGAGTAATAACTTAAAGAGACCTAAATGAGACGCAATGCAGGCACTAATTATGTGACATAATGGAACTACATGAAACAACAGGAGCACATATCTCATTATTATCCAGTATGACATCGGCAGTGTAATAATATCTTATGGCGCTCTTAACTCTGATTTGTTATGAATTCAAAGCATTCTTTTGTTCTGTATATGATCAAATATTCTCCCTCTTTTCACCCAGATGCTTTTAAGCTTTATGAAAGTCGTTCAGCTGCTTGTCGTGTTTATTTAGTATTGGACACTAATGGCATGCTGCAACAATGAGGCACATTTTTATGAGCAGAAAGGAGATCAAACCTGACATGTAGCCAGTATTTCTTTGAAACCTGTAATCAGCCTCTGCATTCAGTCTTAAATCTGCTCTTTCTCGGCCTAATCTTACTCTAATTGCTGCTGCCCTTTTACAGGCCACAAAGTTGGTTCTATGTAGCACCCGCGTTAACGTTATTAAGCCAGAGCGCAGACAGAAATATCAAGGCGGGGCTAGCATCAAGAACAGCAGACTGGCTCTGTGCAGTGTTGCTTCTGGGAGAGGCAGACAGGTTTAGTATGCTCTGGACGGCCGTCCTAATTATTTTTCCCAGAGATGAGGTCACATTCCTCATGGCCCAATCATGGCGAGAGGAGAGCTTGTTATTAACAATCTGCAGATATACACACCTGCTGGCTAAAAGGTATCCACTCAGCAGCAGAGGTTTAGCCCATGTTGTAATGATCAACTTCAAACAAACAAATGTAAACAACAAAAAAAGAATCTTCATATTTTGTCCATCATTGCTGTAAATTAAAACAATAGAGCAGTAGATTTTTCTCTTTTCCCCCCCGAGGCATGCAGGACTCTGGCATGATGACACAGCGTGCAATAACACCATTAGTAGACTATTACTGTTATTTGATGTGCATTAAGCAGCCTCTACAGATGGTTTAGTAATGTTCAGGGGTATTAAGCTTGTTGTCATGGTGAACACAAAGGCTCTGTCGGGGAAAATGATTGTGATAATTAGCGTTTCTTATGCTAATGGATGTTTCTAGTGATGTTAAATGTTGAACACACCAAGAAAAGAAATGTGTGACAAATCGAACCGGCATCCAATTGCACACATTTGCTTATTTTTCCCTTTGATATCTGGTATACATGCAATATGTATGTAATAGTTCTTTAAGGAAATGGTCTTTTCTCTATCTCCACAGGGAGGTTAGATGTCAGGTCCAACTATGGACAACAATCTATTAAATCCTTTTGATTTCATGTCTTCGTTAAAGACATCTCAGTAACTGACAGAGAACTGAGTTTATGATTAAAAGATGATCTCCTTGCCTCGTAAACTATCAACGACAAGCAGTAGACCCTTGGCTAAAACCTGCTCCCGTTAGCTAATGTTGCTACATCTGCCAGTATTTCCATAGAGAACAGCACCTATGGAGTTTAAGGTATAATGTTGGCAGGTTTAACACTCAAAATTCTTCATAAGGTTTTTGATTTCAAACAGAGTTACATAGAAGCAGGTTTCCCATTTGTGACGAAGGCCACATGTCGCTAGGAGACTGTAGCTGTAGCTGGCTAGCTAGCCGATTAGTGTGGGTCATTATTCACAAAATCCACTACTTAAACTTTCAACTGTTACGTTCCCCAAAGATGGTTAGGGGATGAGGCGAGTAACAATAAATTTAAACCCAGGAAAAAGAAGGGAGGAAAAAAGTATAAGCAAATTTAAAGGAATTTTTTACATCTAAAGCTAAATTTGAACAAAAAGTGAGCTTCTTTCAAAAATAACACAAGAAGTAAAGATGTAAAAGTCAAAATACTATAAACCAGAAACTGCAACTAACAATAAACAAACAGTAAGGCCTTGAAGAGAAACACACCCTCCTTCCATAAAAGAAGTAAAACTAGTGACTAGTCGTCGTCCAACACAGACACTGCCAAATGGCCCACTGACTGCTTCCTCTCTCTGCTGCTCTTTATACTCCTGCCTTGATTGCGGAAGTAAACACAGGTGAGTTTAATCACCTGCTGCAGTGAGTGGGAGAGCTGCAGCTGGAGCTCACAGATGAGAGAGACACAGAAAACACAACACTACAGCAACACAATTTTAAAGTTAATTTATATAAAATGAAGCTAGATTATTGTTGTTTTTTGGTTTTATTGCAAGTGAGCTCATGTTGTCTTCACTGCAGCGTAGGAGCTGTGGCTATCCAACGAACTAAACTCTTTCTAGCAAAAAACGATGACTTGAGCCGTGGTAAGATTTACTCACTCCTTACATCTGTACAACTGTAACAGACAAAATATAAACTACCGTTCTGCTGACCACATGTGTTTTTAATGATATAAATACACTGAACAAAAACATAAACGCAACACTTTTGTTTTTGCTCCCATTTTTCATGAGCTGAACTCAAAGATGTAAGACTTTTTCTATGTACACAAAAGGCCTATTTCTCTCAAATATTGTTCACAAATTTGTCTAAATCTGTGTTAGTGAGCACTTCTCCTTTGCCGAGATAATCCATCCACCTCACAGGTGTGGCATATCAAGATGCTGATTAGACAGCATGATTATTGCACAGGTGTGCCTTAGGCTGGCCACAATAAAAGGCCACTCTAAAATGTGCAGTTTTATCACACAGCACAATGCCACAGATGTCGCAAGTTTTGAGGGAGCGTGCAACTGGCATGCTGACTGCAGGAATGTCCACCAGAGCTGTTGCCTGTGAATTAAGTGCAACCGTGAAATTCTTTATTTATTCACCTACCACATTACCTTTGTGGCGTCTACAGTGTGAATTGTATTCAAGACATGAAGCCACGTAGTCATGATCAGCTGGGTTGCTCTAAATGGCTAACAAGTAATCTATTAATTCAAGTGTGAAAAACAAACGTCAAAATAAAAGTCTGTTTAAATAAAAGTCTAACCAACATTTTGCTCAAAGGGCAACACAGAGCTCTGTTGTAGTTTAAACATGCCAACCAATCCATTTTGTATGTATTGTAGTGTATCGATAACCCTTGTATTGACAGTGTTAAGCTAATGAACAAAAGCAAAGCAGAAACACATAATACACGACTACTCTTCCATGTATGATTGCACAGAGGCACATTTGAACCCACACTGACCATACAGCACCATCAAGCTTTCGTTTAACACCAACTTTTTTCTTATCAAATCTGATATTTTACAGAGCCCACTCGTCCACATTCACAATAGAGGAGCTGATTCTGCTGAAGGTCACCCCGACATCCGCGCTGAATGAATGACATTTAGAGTACATTTCCTATTTTTCACCATTTCCTTTGAAAGACGTTATTCTACATGTTCGCACCATGCACACGTCCACACATTCATGCACACAATCATACAGGAGGCTTTTAGCTCCCGCTAAACTCTTTTTACTGCAGTGAAATGACTTGGTCTGCCCCTCAGTCACCCAATTCTGTCACAAACACAAACCTGGATTGACTCCTCTTAGACTGAGCTACGTTCTAAAAATGAAGTGTGGTGACGCATACTGAGACAAAAAGCTGGACTGCTCAAAATGACAACAATCTGTGACAATTCAAGACCAGGAAAATGAATCATCTCAGTTGATGTTACTGAAAATGAGACTTACCAAGTAGCCTACAACTGTAGGTTTGTTAATTAATAATATCAAAGTTGCAATGTGTGTGTGTGTGGCTACAGGATAGAATTCTTCCATAACTCATTACCGGCAGCGCCATGGAATTGTTATTGGGTGATCTATTAGGGGGCTTGGTTGTTAAAAGCAGGAGCTAATGATTTTTTGACACAACAACCTTAACAAATAACTTTGCAACAGAAAAACGTGATTCATTTACCCTGGTTAAATAATTAAAATCCATAATACTAAATGTGAATCACAAGCACAATCAATCCTGTGCGACACCGTACAAAACAAAAAAGCCTACAACGGTACAACAACTCATGCTAGTTAGCTGCTGCCTGCTAGCTGAAGCTGACGTTAGCCTGAGGAAATTGAAGTAGCTTACTAGCTTGCTTACTTAGCTACTCACCACATTGATGCAGTTTTCAGTGCTTTTCTTGATCCTCCTTATCGTCCTCATCGTCCTCATCGTCCTCCATGTTTTGCATCTCAGTGTCCTCAAGCATGTTAGCAATTAGCTTTGTCATTGTTGGAATCAGCCGTGTGTGTCGCAGGCATCATCCCTTCCTCTTTTTATTTCAGTTATTTTATTAATCACAGAATATATAGTCATATATTATCACGGAATCGTTTAGTTGATTTTCAGAGGTGCCCCCCTCCTTCTGTTGTTGTTTGTTACTTTTTTTAGGAATTCACTTATTTATCTGAATTTTCAAACATTTCAAGCCTGCACTTTTGCTCCCGCTATTATAAGATGGTATTTCTAGTAACCCTGTTGTAAAAGGACATGTCTCTTTGTGCTCCCATCCAGGATAATCAAGTCATCCTCGTCCACATGCCTCCCTCTATCTCTCCTGCAGCGCCCTGACCTTTATCTTCAGCTAAATCTTATTTGCCTTCAGGACTTTATAGGGTTTTCCACTCGTTCATAATCTATTTGCAGTGTCCTACAGACTTTTCATTGCTATGACATTTGACAAAAAACTTAATGGTAAGATATTTCAGTCCCTGCATTCATTTTCCGTCGACTTTGAGTGAATCCTTTCTGGAAGCAGAGGGTAGATGGATGGTGAGCAGCTTTGTCCCAGGGGCATTTTTTGCCTATAGTTCAAGGAGATTACCTTTCTTTTGGAGGCATGCTCCATTAAGCTGCTCCTCAAATCATACAAATACTCTAGTCCCCAAAAGTTTGGGGAGTAGCTTTTGTTTATTATCCACTAAAGGGAGAGTCAAGTAGAATATGTAACAAACCGATGAATCATCAGTGTTTCCTGTTTGACGTTGTCTCTTAAAATGACATGAGGACTTTTAATCCTCGGCAGAGAGGAACTGACCGTGAAAACCAAAATACACTATTCAAATGGTTTAAAATGTACACAAGCTTTTCATATGAGTATTTTGCACTATATACTGCTGGATGTAAGGTTCTTAACATTTTTTCATGTCCAATTTTGTACTCTCACTCCTGTTTACTTTTACAGGCTTTTGTAAAGTCAAAGTCTCAGTCCTGATTGGCTCAAACAGCCAGCTATAAATGTCTAAAAAAAGTTACCATCAGCGTTAACCAACTTAAAATTGTTAAGTGTATGAGGATTCATGTTTACAACTATTATGTATTATTTGCATTCTTCACAAATGGACTGCATTAAACACTGCCACTAATGCAAACGCATGTAAATTATGAGAATAAAAGCTCTCAATGTAATAAAGCCCATTACTCCACTGCCTTTAACTATGACCTTTTATTCTAAACGGTTTATCATCAGACTATGAGCTTCATGAAGAGAGTTATTCTGACAGGGCTGTGGTTTTGGATGATGTACCTAATAAAGTGGCTAAATGTATTTAAAAATGAGAACACCACAAATACCAATACCAGTCTGATCAGTCACCATCACCATGTTAGTTTGATCCAGTAATGTAACAGTTATGTTAAAATAACAGGCTAATTTAACTGGCTAAATTAATCCAGTGTTGCATTAGTGCTACAATCCCACAATGGGTCATTTCTAAAGATCAAACTAGGCTTTAAAACTCTTAATAGAGCCCAAAACAAACGATATGACTACATCTAAAGTGAGCAGCCTGCGCATCACGTCAAAACAGAGAGAGGATGACTCTGTACAAATTGCCCTCACACTGAAACACGTAGTCTGCCAGAGTGGTCAACAAAACTCATTTAAAAGGTGTGCTGTTCGTGTTATGAACCAGCACTCCAAAGGCCTTCGTGACACTTCAGGATCCGACGGAAGTTTTGTATAAATCTGGTGTTTTCTGAAACTCCAAATAAAGAAACTCATACCCTTCTGAACAGCCAGAGATGCGTCGCTGCACCGCAGTATGAATAGGATGGTGTCTGTAGCTTGCAGTTGTGGTGGTGGTGTGGTAGAGGAGGAGGAGGAGGGGGAGGAGGTTGGAATCAGTGACATTCTTCAAGGCCAGTGTAAGATTAAAGAGCGCGGCTGTCGGGCCTCTGATCATATATTCACAAAAGATACCCTGTGAAGAACATATCTTTAAAGAGAAGCTGGCTGAAAATAAGACCACTACTTGTGAATATTTGTGGCAGCCCATTATACATATCATATAAATGGTCCATTACTGAGTAAGGAGATTACACCCCGGAGAGTTTTTTTTAGTTGCCCTTCTCATTTTCTGTTTGCCCTCTTTTTTTGGCACAATCCTGCGAGCAGCTGCCTCCAGTGGCACGAGTTTGTCCTCTGTGATGTTTTATGTGTGCAAACTTCATGGATCCTAGGTCCTGGACTTGGCCTGGAGAGCTTTATCTTCTTTTTTTTACATTGTGCAGAATCACTCCAACATTATAGCAGAGTGGCATTGAACTCTAAGAGCACTGATAAAAAAAGAGAGAGAGAGAGAAAAAACTAACAGCCTTGGGGCGTAATGTGCGACCAGAAGCATTTATGCAGAAATGAAAAATGTCAATAGTGCTCCCTTCCATAATATTGCCTATTTCACTGGCACATAACACTGGCCTGTGACTCATGAACATAAATTCAGTGCGCACAGTACAGTAAAGCGAATAATGATTAATATAACTTTCATCTTGGGTTTGCTTCACTTGGTGTGGCCTTGGGTCCTTTAATAGTCATGGCACAGTGGAAAATTTAATAGCTTGCTACTCTGCATGTCCTTCAAATAAAATGTTTCCATAATGGATTCCTACTGGTAGCTTTATGTATATACTTAAACTGCACCATAAGCTTTGCCCTTTTTTCTATATTTCAGCAGAGAGTCCATCAGAATAAAACGCGAGCAGATCTCAGGATTACAGCCCCTGGAAAGAAACAGCAAATGGCTGAGTGTCTGAGAAGTATTCATATAATAATCAAGTGTCTCAGGTTGCTCTTAATTCAATTGTCTCTCTTAACATTTCCCCGCTTTGTCAATCATTGTGTGTGCCTTGTCTTTAAAGCAACAGAGGAGATATCCATTCTGGCGCCATTAAAACATCAATGTCTCATTTTTGCTAAATGGCAGAGGAAAGATAATTGGCATGTGTGCATGCATATTAATTAACTGATAATGAGACGATAAGGCCTCTTCTCTATCTGCAGATGTGGAACCTCTAATCAATTGGCAGTGAAATGGGCTAAAAATGTGCTTCTTTTATCCCACTACTGAAATTAAAAACCTATTTAGTACCACGTTTTCCAACAAAGTGCTTTTCATTTATCTTCCCCGGCACATTATTCAATCACAGTTTCCATTTGTATAATGGTAATATTTTCATGTAATTTCCCACTGCCTCTGAGATGGGTATTTTTGATATGGCTTTGTGAAATGGCTATTCCATTCCAGCTCCATTCACCAGCAGGTAATAAACTTACAACCTATATTTCAGATTAAATGTCTTCAGCAAATGGAGCCAGCCTCAGATGTCTCACGGCAACGTGGACAGATCACTTCTGCCCTCTGGTGGCGGCAGAGCGTGCTCCTTAGGTGTTCAACAATGCCCCCTGGTGGAAAAGACTGGAAGAAGCCTCAATGATTTAGTAACCCAACTCTTGGCAGCATGTCATTATTTGCTGTTTAAAGCACTCACTGTGTCTGACTGTTCAAATGAGCAGCAGCAGCAGCAGCAGTCGTCTGATATGCAGAGCATGTTGGAGAGCTGCAAGATATCCACAGCTGAAACATAAGCTGACTATCTTAAAGGGTTGTTACTGTAGCCTGGAGCCGAATTGGAAGCATTTGAAAGAGCGTGTTGTAACTATCAGCCCTGACCAGAGGTGTGTGAGCGCTTCAGAGGAGGAGGAGAGGAGAACATATAACAGCTGTGGAAAGAAACAAAAGAGATGCAAAGTGCGCCGCTGGGGGGCTTTAAAGAGATCTAAATGAAGGCTGAAGAGGAAGAAAAAGGCTACGCAGGTACACAACAACACAACATGGTATTTGATTCAGTGTATTTATCACAAAATAGTTTCATAGGAGCTGTATTTCTTCACAAGTGTGTGTATTTGTGTGTGTGTGTGGCAGGCCCAGATGACACAAAGGTTGATGGACAGTAGTGCAGCGTCGCCTCCTCCTCCTGCTGACAGGCCCTCCTTCACCCCGGACAGGCCAATCTGTACACACTGCGACACAGACACACACAGCCCGTCTCAGTCACCACACAGCCCATTTGTCATGTCAAATAGCTTCAGAAAAGACATGGCGGTCAAGTTATGGAGGTGATTGTATCAAAGTGACCCCAATGCGATGGTCATAAATTGCTTGCTTTGTGGCGAGGTGCTTTAACCTTGTTCCATTGATAGAATTGAAAACAATGAAAGGACAAAGTGAGCTGATAGGACAGGTTGGAAAACATTTCTCATGTAGAAAGAGGATATTTAAAATGTGATAGAAAGTAAAAGGTGAGAAAACTTTCAGGTGATATATGATGTTTCTTACTTTGACTGGAGTTGAGGATGAGGTGTGAGGATGGTGCTCAGCTGGTACTCTCCGTTTTTTCATCCTTTTCTTTGTCTGTGGCTCCGTTAGTTTCCTCTGTAGACGCCTCCTTGGTGGAAGCGGCTGTCTTCGGCCTCTCCTCTGGCTTCTCAGAGGGGTCCACCACTATTCCGCCCCGGCTCGTGTTGCAACCCATGATTTGGAAAAGTGTAGGGCCCTACAGTGTGCTCTTCAGCTGATGGGAGTCCAGAGGTGTATAAAGTGTTTAAACACTGGTCATAACCTTAAAACCTGCATACATGTTGTGGACTCCGGTGCCTTTGTTCCCCATGGCAACCTAAAGGCTTCCTGTTGAGTTCAGACACCTGACTGTGCGCGGTTTTATTTTACACCCTTTGTCTGTGGGCTGTTATTACCTCCTAAGCAACACTGGTGGAGTATTAACCTGTAGCGTGCCAAAACATGGTTACAGATAAACACAGCGGGGGATCATGTGTCAATCACAGGGCAGCCATGGTCACACAGTTGAGGACATTTTATTTAGAGTTTCTGCTTTCTTTCAGTCACAGGGATTTATTCATTTGATTCAGGACCTGGCAGCTCAAGTCAGAGCAGATTCTTATTGACAGGTCTAGTGGCTCTTACAATGAAGTAAAGAGAAACACGAACTGTTGTTAGTTTGACTTAAAACCAAATATATTTAATCACAAAAAAAGTCTGTTATATAAATTATGTTGGTGAGTCCATCGCTGTTTCGCTACTACATTAGCGAAGAGACCAGACTAAGCGTCTAGCCCCTCTACAATTTAGACTAATATCTATTTGACCCGATTCAGGTCAGGCCAATCACAATCCATTTTCTAATTTGGGGCAGGTTTGAAAACCAAGATGGCTCCCACTGATGTGAAACATCAAGTCAACCTGGACAGTAGGTCATGTTACCTACAAAGGATGAGTGTGTGCACTAAATCATGTTCTACCAAAATGCCTGTTCACTGCATAGGAACATTTACACAGCCCAGCATCCTACTGCGACGTCAAACGTCTTGTTGCCCTGATTTGTTGTAGCGTCCAGAGACATTTTGGTTTGCACCCACTGATAATACTGCTTGGAAATAAATAATTAACTAAAAGGTACATACAAATAAGTCTCGGGAAGGTGGGCTATGACTATAGAGGGCAGCACCCCTAAAAGAGAGCACAGCAGAGCACTATCATAAACACTACAGCGGGACACGGTGTCAAAACAATGCATGTTTATTGTTAGATTTTCTTTGGCAGCAATGGTTTATAAAAAACAATTCACACATTTTTTAAGACATTTTACTCAGATTTGAATAAAAACTTTTCGTAAATACATACTAACAAGAAACAAGAGACCAGAAAAAAGCCCCGAATGCAAACCATGTCATTGAGAATACACACGCATTTCAGCAAGTTGAAGTCTGGATCATGATTGGTTTTTTAAACCGTTATTCTATTCAATTTTTAGAAACTTTGTCTCTTCAGTAGATGAATGTGAAAACAACCTTCTGTCATACATGTTCGTGCACAGTGAAGGTTAATCTTCCTAATTGAAAAGGACATTCCTGAGTTGAGATGACTTTTATGAACATCCACAGCCATGATTTAAGGGTCGCAATCAGTAAAGCCTGGGGATACATCTTTAATCAAACTGATTTAATCAGTTTCTTATATAAGCCGAACAGCAGCTTTGTAGTTTGTCTTTAAAAATAATAAAACATTTTTAAAGAGATGTTTTTGGAGAGAATGGGAAATGTCACGCGGCAAAGGCCTGAGGGTGGGAGTGGAACCTGGGGACGCCGCATCGAGGACTAAAGTCTCTGCACAAGGCCGGCTGATTTAACCTTGACTTCTGGCCCTCTCTGCCTGCTATTGGTTTGGTTGACTTCCTGGTTCAGGAGCAAACGGGCAGAGTTGGGAAGGACATCAGGAAACTACTGGGACCTGAGTTAATTGGTCCTCAGCTTATTTAAATAGCTTCCACTCTAACCTCTTTCTCTCCTCTCTTCCTCCCAGGCCTCCGCCAGCTGGTTTGGTTGTTTCTGAGTCGTGTTTGCAACACTACACGCTAACGTACAAAACGTGACAAAATGTATTCAGAAAAACGTGATTACAGTATAAAAACAGGGAAAAAAGAATAAAAATAGCTTTAAAGTGGCTTTCACTGAACATCTTACAAAATAATCCTTCATTAATCATAATCTAATCTGTCTATCGTTCAATACATTCATCAGTCGCCTCTGCAAAGCTGATGGACCGTCCAAACGAGGCCTTCTCGCAGGAGGACCATCTTCTCCCTCTTCCTCCTCCTCTCTATCCATTGGTAGGGCGACATGGGATCGCCTGTTCCTCGGGGTCCTGCCCGAGACCATGTTATTGATCTCACGCAGACGCTGTGGAAACATCATGATGAAATAAATAATCTAGCTTTTTAACATGTAAATATAATATATTGAATCTATGATGTACACAAATTAAATAACCACATGTCAAGGTGAAAATCACTTAAAAGGTTGAAACATTTTATCCACAGACCTCAGAGTCGTCTGAGTTAAAGCGGTAGGAGAGTCCGGGTGTTTGTTGGGGAGGGGTTCCTGTGTTGTGAGTTGAAATGGAGATGCGGTTGGACAGCTGGTATCTACGAGTAGATGGTGTGTACCGCCTGGGTGCAGGAGACACAGGAGTGTTGACCTACACAGGAGTGACACAAAAAACCATCTTAAGAGATATTGTATATTACTTTTTTTTGTGACCTCAGCTCTTCAGTTTGTCCAAAACAGCAAAATTTACACTTAAAAGGGTTCACTTACTCCAGCAGGTGCTGCAAACTTCATGGCAAAATCCTTCATCTTTGTCCAGTAAACTTTGTTGTAAAAGTTCTTCAGAGTTCCCCTCTCCTCCTGACAACGTGCTGGATAATGTGCTGATGGTGTGTCAGGGGTCAGGAAACAGGAACTGGGGACATCTTTACCTGTAGTCAACAAGGGAATACATTATCGCTTGTTATTATGAAATTACAGACTATTGTCTCCTCTGACATTATTGAGAAATTCTCTAACATGATGCTGGTGATGCTCTTATGTTGGCGAGTCCATCTCTAGACGTACATAATGTTTTTACGTCATTGAAGTGGCTATTTGTGCTTTATAGTGCCCTCATATGGAGTCGTGTATACCCTGTTTACGAGAGAAGAACTTACAGGTGGACTCATAAGTACAATAAGTCAATTCAATTATCTGATCAGTAAAAGTTGCAAGTGGTAATGTTTGTTTAGCTTTAAGCACCGGTTTATCTAACCATTTCCTCTTATTTCTGCAGCTGTGGAATAGGAAATGTTTCATTTGGACTAACAGGATGATTCTTGTCACTTCAACAGGAATTAATGGCCGATCTTATTAGATTTAAATTACTTTAGTAGCTTTGCACAAAATAATTTGTAAAAAAATCTAGTCTTGTTTGCCAGTGACTACGAGGCCAAACATACAGGCACTTATTTATGTATATGGAAAAATGTTAATTAATTAATTCGTATATTGTATATTGAGATGTATTTGTCAATCTGTGTAAATCAATTGTATTACACTATAATGCACCATAATGTCCTGTATCAACCTGAACCTTATCAAGGGTTTCTTACTGTTGTTTCCAGTGAGAGAATTTTCTTTGGTTTTTCCAGAAATCAGCACATTTTGGCAGACCTGAGAACAGAAAACGTCTGCTTTTACTGAACTGTTGAACTAAAAGAGCTTTTTACAAAACATGATGGCAGGAGTATTAAAAAAAAAAGCAAAACACTTACACTTTTGCAGGCAAATGGCAGAGACTGGTAGCGCTCCATTATTTGATTGAAGGTTATGTCCCCATTCTGTAATATCAGTACAAATTCCATCACTAAATAAATGATGTATTTTAATGGTTAGCAAAGTTTTTAATGTTTAATTACTTTAATTAGCAAGTCTTTGGTCGCAGATAGTGGATTTGAAATAGTGAATATTTGTCTTTACATTAATACCAATTCAATAAATGATCATTAGCAGCGTTGAGACTTCTCTCACATATATTTTAGCCCACCTTGGCAGTGATGTAGATGCCACACATGAGCAGCTGGTCCAGATGTCTGTCCACCATGAGGTCAGTGAAGTGGACCAAAGAGTGCTCAAAAACGGTCCAGATCTTCAACCGCAGCTCATCAGAAATGTCTAGTTTAGAACACAGCTCCCTCAGACGCTCGCTCGTCAACATGTAAACCTTAGACAAAGAGGAAACAACACAGAAAACATCAAAGGACAATCCATGAATTAGATGACAAAGTAAAAAGCTGGAAAGTCATTGCAGCCAGGAATTGTTGAATTATTCTGTATAAACAGATATCTATAGATAAATCCAAAATCAATTTATCTGGCTTCTGTTTGTAGGCCAGTTGTAGTCCAAGAAGAATAATCATTTTGAGCTGGCATTGGTTGTTTTAGGAAACAAAGTTCTTGTGTTCTCAACTCTAACTCCATTCTTACATTTTAAGGTGCTAGTCAGACTGCAAACAATGACCAGCAACTTGGTACTGGCTGTCCACTGCCTGGATATCTTTTGGGTAGACCTGAAGCCCCGAAATACCGACCATAGCCCCCAGAAGGTAATTCTACTTCAGATAATAGTTCATAGGTTCAGAGATTGGCTTTTTGTCAACAATATGCATTGCAATTGTATTCGCTGGCATGCCTTTTGTTCTGTCTATGCTAGCATGCATAGTAGCCAATTACAGGAAGTGAAACGCTGCTGCATGTGCTTTGACATAAATACCAAGGTATATACAGAAGATAAAGCTGATGAAAGACGGTCTTGATTGGCCATTTGGTCAGCTTATCAGAGCACACAATACGATTTGAACTGCATCATTTTGCGTCATCTGAAAGTATCAAAGAGCCCCTGCTTGCACATTCAAAAATACAATGATCTGACTTTTTTCTCTTGATAGATACGTTAAAAGGTACTGTTATCCGGAGCCACAGGACAGAATATAATTTTATATAGGAGTCTGTTATGAGGTGGTAGATTAACTGACCTTGCGTGTAAACAGAGTGAGGGAGTTGCTTCTTTGAGGCTGGTTTTCAGCTGATGTGGAAGGCTGTTCGACAGGGTTGGCAGACACTGGCAAAAACAGAACTGCCCCGTCAATACAGACACTTAAAAATTAGGTGTCAAATTGAGCAATGTATTGATACAATTACAATAATGAAATCAGAAAGAAACTGTAATCCACTGCATCATTACCTCCTGGAAGGCTTCCCTCAAGTTGGGTTGTACTTGGGTCTTCAAGCTTCTGAGGAGGCATCACCTGAATGTGACACAAAGCCTTTATTAAAGCTGCACATATGCTTTGAATGCTTTGATAACAATCCACAGTAGAAAGAAAAGTTCAAATTACATATTGAGGATTCATCACCAGCACCATTTGGTGTTGATATTTATGTGTTTCTGTGTGATTTATTGGCAACCTGTTGGCAGGTCGGCAGAGAACCACCAATGGCTCGGAGTATCTCCCACAGTGGCGAGTCGCTAGTCCAGGCCAAGCTCTCCAGAACTTTCTTCTCCAGTTGGGCAAGATGTGTGGTGACAGAAAGAGGCAGGCGATCCTCAGCCCGCAGCACCAGCTCAATCACCTGTCACACCAAAAGAAAACAACATGGATGAAGGAGGTGTCCTCAAAGGTTAGGGGTGGCAGCCATGTTGCCCTTAGGTTTAAGTATAAATCAAAAGTTCTGCGTGTAAAAAACAGTTTACTTGTGTACACTAAAGACTATATTAGCATTTATTTTGGCTTATGAAAACTATGCTGAATATTAGCAAAGTCCTGGCCTATAACCTGGACATTTATTGCAAACATATATTGAACAAGCTTGGAGACAAACATTTCCAAAGTGGTACGGTGCGAGTTTGAGGATCTGAAGGAGCAGAGGGAAGTCATATGGCAGATTGTTTGAAGATGTGGTGATCTCCAGACAGCAGACCACCAGACTGTTATGGCAATGTTCATTGTTCAACTGGCTCTGCAACAAACAAGGCACATTAAAAATGTATGTTAAACTTATTGATTTATATAAGGCTACAGAAATGACATTAACATGAAGTTTAAGATGTTCTGTATCACTCTGTCACTGCTCATACTGTGCTCCTAATTTGCAGTAAAGGTTTTTTCAGACAGCAATTCCATCTGTAGCCACAGGAGGGCAGTAGACTCACTGAGATGTCACTGGTGCCCAGCCTTTCACGCTCATGTATGGCGAGCTTCTCCAAGAGCCTGTAAAACAACTTCCCCGCTTGATAGCAGCATCGATCTGCCAACTCTGTGAACAATATCACACAGATTATATACAACATCAACAACAGGGGCTGTGTTCCAGGTAGCTGTTAAAAAAACAGCCCACTTATCCTGTCGGTATTTAAAATACTGTAGGTATTGATAAAAGATGTGTTGTACTGATGGATCCAGTAAATATTGAAAATGTGTTCTTGGTTTCTAATGATCATAGTCATAAAATTCTGGGGTATAAATCTGAGAACAGCAGAATCATCCTTCCCGTCCCATTGATTAAAGATCATTGAATATGTTAGCATACCGTTGGTCCCCTCATTTCCTGCATGGCTTCTGTGGTGTTGCAGAAACATGTTCAGCATGCCACTGAGTCTGGACCTTATTGCCTCAGTCGGATCTCTGGAGCAGGACCTGATTATGAGGAATCATAAAAGTTGTTATAGTAGCTCCGTAGTTTAATGAGTGCTTTTACTGATACACTACATGTAAAATGCACTGGCAGCCTTTGTTATATTTAATGTAAGTATCATGTAAGTAACATGCATGGTGCATGTATAGTGTTGTGGTTAATTGTAACTACGAGTAACAGTAGCTTTGTAAACGTGCTGTGTTCTAACATACAGATAATGGTGTTTTCTGAGATCCCATACAAACAAAAAGGCCACTGCATGAGGAATTCCAACTGCAGTACTTTAGTGCTAACCTGAATATAGCAGTCAGGCGATCACTGGGGCCAAACTCAGGGTTGATATCAGGCTCGTTTGCCATGGTGACCTGCACAGACACACACACAGATCAGGAATGTTCACCTTAACAAGGAAAGCAACCTCAGAAATAACGAACGTACAACCCCTTTGCCAAAATTTCAACATAATGATGCAGATTTTTAAGAAGTAAAACTGAATCTTTGTCAGGTCCGTCCTCAAGAGAAGAAAGCTTTTATAATGCTTATTTGTTGAATGGAGGTCGACTGAACGGCTTTCGTGACACAGCGTCAAGGGAATTCATCTCAAGTAAAATTTTAGATCTAGAACAGATTGTTAGCTGTTAGCATGCAGGTGTCTGTTTATAGAGATTAATAAGAAGCTAAAACCGTCGTCAGATGACGCTGATGGGAGTCGGGATGTCATTACGGTGGGTTACGTTCCGCCTGCTTTTACTCTCCTCACAGACTGTTTTTTCTGCATACGGCGCAGCCTGTTGATATGTGATTGATTACTCTGACTACAAGCGTAGTACAAACAGAACACTTGCCTTCCCCGAAATCCACGTCCCTGCCTACAGATTCTACATTTCTATGTTGAATCTGTAAATAGAGATTAAGGAAAAGCTACAGACCCAATCCTTTCATGAACACCTCTGCACTTAATGATATTGATGCTATTGATGATGATGATATTGAGGATGTCGTTGATGTCGATTAGGATATTCATGATGATGATGACGACTATATTGACCTTGTTGATGTTGTTGATGTTGTTCATGATGATTAACAAACCCCTCCCCCCCCAAAAAACGCCTATTAACTCTCAGATGTACGTCGCTTCGTCTGCTTAATGATATTGTAAGATTGTGTCTGTGGTGTTTTTCATTAGTTACTGAGGGAACTAGAGGAAATAGTTTAGCCTTAAAAGGAAATGCAAAAAATAAAAATAAAAAGTAGCGTCAACTGTCTCATTTAACTGTCAGCAAGAAAGCAGATGATGGTATGTCGAGCTGTTCAACAAAGCCTGGAGTTTGGGTAAAATATAGTAAAACACAGTTTTGAAAGTGTAAGATTTGGTGGCACTGCATCATCTTCAGCACCACTTTTCAACCTGAAACATGATTGTTCTCCTTTGTAGGTCTTTATGTAGTTTTACTTTGAAAGCCTTCTCCTGAATGGAGACCCTGTTACTCCAATCCTTCCCACATGCTTTAGATGCGTGGGTATGTCCTCCCTGATTCAGACAGACCTCTGTAGTGATGTGTGTGTGTGGGCGTGTTTGTACATCACAGTAAAAGGTCAAGTTCGCACAGAATGTTGGCTACTGTAAGATGTTTTACATTAAAAGGGCTCCTCGTGTGCCAGGGTGTAACCTAAAATCCACATGTTGCGTTTGTTTGTAAATGTCTAAGTGGGTGACAATTTAAGGAGGGTTTCTTGTGTTTAGATTAAGCATCTTTTAATCAAATGACTGTCGAAGCAGATTGTAAATAACAGATCCATCTTCACCAAATTATTACCTATTTGTAACAGATTAAGCATCTTTCACTTACACTGTGTTTCTGTATTAGATGTTTCCAGTTTAACTTTTTCACGTCACTCTTGTGGCTAAAGTTTTGTGCCCTTGATTGTGACATGATGACACTTTCCCCACCATTGTGATTGTGTAAAAATACATTGTTCTGTGCATTACATCTGAAATGTTTAATTCCTTTCGGTCTATGCAGCAGCATTTAGTTGTTACTCATACAGAGGTGGACGAGTGTCACAGACTTTGGAAAAACTCTGACATCCGTCCAATGCACGTTTTACACGCAGTAAAAGATTTACACTAAGCACAAAAACAACAATAATATGGACTTTAAACCTGTTAGCTCAAAGGGGAAACTACGGTCACTATCATCATTCTGTCTCTTTATTGTAATAACTTTCTATATAACATAACACATTTAATATATTTTTCCTGGAAGCTCAGCAATAAACCAGAAATCAAATGACACTGTTAGTAACTTGATATGTAGAAAATGTGGGTTACACCCATATCCGGGAGACGAGCCTGCGCACTACTCCTTTCTTTAACTTTCAGTCACGTGTTAGGAACATAGAAACACTCAAGTTAATAATTTACTAACGATGTCCATCATGGTCAATACAACATAATCGTCAAGTGGAATTTTCGTAAAATATGTTTCATTGTTTACTTTAGAGGGTCAATCTACATACGGCATCGTCCAGGTGGATGATGAGTGTTACATTCCGCGAAACAGTCGGCTGACTTTTGGCGCGAAATTTTCTTGTCAGCCACGTCAGCATGTGTAACGCTGGAGATCGAGTGCAAGAAAAAACAGGTTCTAAGTCACTTACCAGTGTTGCTCGGTGCTTTTGGTGAGTTCAAGAGCCAGATAAGGATCCTCTTTATGTCCGGCTGACAACAGAGAAGAGGTGCTGCATCTTTCAGTGCTGTCAACCTACTGATTAGCAGGGTTCTCCGTAGCCAACATACCCTGACGTGTGGTTCGTGTGGTTGCTATGGTTGCTTCTCAAGTCTCTTAAATTGCATCCATGCTTCCTTCACTTGCGTCGTTCACTTGCGTCTTAGTCCCTCCCACCAGAGATGCATGGAGAGACGCGAGGAAACCAAGAGAGGAGAGAGGAAACGAGGGAATGTTTTTTAAGAGACATGAGACGTCCTTTCCGATGAAGCGTCACGTGCTGCGACGTCCGTTTGTGATGATCGCGTCAGCTGATCACCGCTTGCAGCTGTCAGTCGGCTTTAACAGCTGTTTGTGTCTGCACACATGTGCTCTGTATTAATTCTAATAAAACACACAGTAACAGTGCTTTCTCTCTGTAACCTGTTACCTGCACATGAAGAACAGGCTGCAGTCTGTGTTCCTGCTGCAGAGCCAGATGGACATTTCTTACCAGCACTATGCCTTTATATTATTTGTTCATTATTTACATTTTCGATCACTGATCATCTGATCTGAATTAATGATTTAATAAGCCCAAATACTGTCTGTTCATGAACTATGAAAATGATTTATTAGGCTCAAAGTTTCAGGATAAATAGAAATCACGTCAAGCTGATCAAACCCGACCTCATTGATGATCACTCTCACACGTAAAAAGTGTTACCTGCTGACAGAGAGACTTTCCTGCTCCCTCTGAATTCATTCATTCATCCGTAATAAAAGTTAGCAGGGAAATAACTGATAATGACGAGAGGTTTTTTGATTACATTTAATAGAAATTAATCTGTTTTTGCCACTTTAGATTTTTAGACAACTTATTTTTACTCAGATGTTGACTCAGAAAACAAATCAACAGTGATGTTGTGAAGTTTCACATGAGTCCGATCTGCTGCAGCGTCCAATCACTAACTGATATCTGATAAGGGGGCGTGTCGGCCAGTAAAAGACTTCGATGGAGGCTGCTCTCGTGTATCCTCGCTTATCGCTCCTCGGAACTCCCTCCTCTCTCCTCTCTCCTCTCTCCTCCGAGCAGCGATAAGAGCTTTGAGCATGCTTCTTATTATAGATCCATGGCTTTGAGACGGTCCTCAATATGGCGGCTCCGGAACTACTTCCGGTTCGGGCGAGGATCGAGGAGCTATCAAATAAGAGACTTGGGAAGCAGCCTATGATAGAAACTGTGAAGGAAGTGACTTACAAAGGTCAATGGGCGCCATCAAGAGGTGGAATATTGAAATACCTCAAAAGAATTTCTTTAATAAGAGTCCTCTTACGTCAACCAAGTAGGCTTCTTTGTATTTGTAAATGCATTTTAACATTTAGACATCTTTAAAAACAAACAAACAAAAACAAACCTTAATGCAGTAGGCTACTTGGGGCATGTACTAAATTACAATAGCTATAGTTTGCACTGAGGAACCATAAAGTACTCCTCCTTTGCTACTTGGACTCTGAATATTGTTATTATACCAGTTTTTTATACAACACTTTAATATAAAAAGGAACAATTTCAACCAAGAAGTTGGAAAGTTTTCTTCAGTAATGCCAGATTGATAAGCAAATTGCAGTGCAACATTTAGAAAGTGCCGAGAAGTAAGGAGGAAGAGCACCAAAACGTTTCTGATATAGAATGTCCTGAATGAGGCCCCCCAGACAAAGCAACAGGCAAAGGCACACTCAAATGATAGTCAGAAGAATATGTTTAATAAAAATAATTAAACCTCAATTTCCTCTATAGAACTTCATAGAAAGTAATCCAATAAATTACAAATGACTTTTAAGACGAGTTGTCCTGCACTACATAAAGAATTATTTTGACTACACAGACCACATCTTGCAAATATTACAACTGTCCAATAAAAAAAAAAAAACAAGACAAAAACTGACCAGGGTGACATTTAGGATATTATCAAGCTTGAAACAAAAATACAAAACCAATGATGCTAGTTTTGTCATCTCAGTGATTACATGTATGAACTGAAAGAAAACCTCCCTGTACAGCAGTAGTGTGTTTTGTCGTTCCTCTTGCATATTGGTCATCGTTTACTTTTGTCTGATTCAACACTGCCTCTCCAGCACTCGCAGTGTTTTGAGAGTCATTGTACAGTACAACATATGAAAAAAACATAAGAAAAAGGAAAGCAAAATTAAAGCAAAAAGTCCAACTTTTTTGTCTACCACCTTTTCCATTTGTGTCCTATAGAGGTTTAGCACTGTCATCAAACCATCAACACATCGCTGTGGTGCAACAAAAAATAGCAAAAGTCCTCAGATCAACAACAGCAGAAGTAGCAATGGCTGGGTGTTTGCATAAGGGCACTACTAGTTTAAAGAGAGCAGAGGTGCAGATATACAAAATGACAGTGGCATGTTTAAGTTCATTGCTCAGACATAGAAAAATACTGTACTGTTAGTAATAATATCAAAAAATGCAATTGCATTGCAAGCAAAACCCATGACAAGGTCTATATATAACAACAGGCATACAAGAAAACTGCTTAAAGCAACATTAGAGATCAGACGTGTCTTCGGCCGCTCCAGAACGGTGCTACAGCAGGACTTAAGAACTAAACTGAGATAAGTCAGTAGGGTTTTCCAACACTGAAAGGGCCCTGTGAGTCGAAACAGAAACCTGACCTCTGAAATTATATTGAAAGGTGTATCTAACAGTCCACTGTGTAACAGCAGTCCTAGAGCAAGCACTGTTGTGCTAGAGAAGGTTACAAAAAGGTACTTCGGCTTGAGTGTGTGTGTATCCTGGTTACAGCTGAACATCGACATGAGCAGAGATGATGAACAAAACGCACAAGCATGGACGCTGTTAGTTTGTCAGGCGGAAGTTGAACGACAGAGCGAGGTACAGGATAAGGGCACTTCTACACCTAGCTGAAGCTCCATTCATTAGCATAACACAGTTGAGCACTAAGTGAAACACACACGACAAGCTGCAACTGCTATTATTTAGCCTTTCCTGACGTTAGCCCGTCTGGCACTGTGTAAAATTTAACACTCAATGACAATCACTAAGATCTTAGGCAAGATTTGAACTATTTGTGCTTGTGCCATGTACAGTAAGACTTGGTTGACAGGCAGTCATGCAACACAGAATCCAAAGGGAGATGGACTGTCATTTCCTCCGTAATTCTAATGAATGTGTTCAACGTTTAAAACATTGGTGATTGTTTTTCTATAAGCTTTCAAGGCCCCTCCATTAGAGACAACATTCAGACTGAACTTATGGAAGCAGTAGATACCAGGTGAGAGGAGCAGTCCAGCCACGAGAAGTCAACACAGTGGAAGCTCTTAGTAAAAGAAAAAAAAGAAAGAAAAGAGGACTCTAACACACAAATTCTAGCAGAGACATTATGTACATGGACAGCAAAAGACACACCCATGCGTAAGTCTGCACAGTGAAGCCAATCAGTTTAGCACAGTTGAGGTAAGATGCAGTCAAATACGGCGGGGCTGTAATAATAATATCCATGTCATGGAGAATCCTGAATTCTTCCTCCACACAGAGACCACTAAGCTCTGTCAGGACCTCAATAGGTCAAAGGGCAGTTTTTGGCACACAGTAAAAGGTTGTTTTCTGTCCCCACAGCTCGAGTAGTTTATTTAAATCAACAGATGTGCAAGTGAACGGCGTAAGCCTACTGTGAGTAGCTAAAGTGCGCCTCGGACATGTGACATGTTCTTAAGGTGATGGTGAAAATGAGGAGTTTCTAAAATGAGAACTCTTTGTGGAAAATGAAACCTCTGAAAAATAAATCACAGCAGAGAATTTTTGATCCATTTTGAAGGATTCAAGCGTATACAGTTTGACTGAAAAGAGTAATACTTGTCGAGATCTCCCTCAAATTAAAGCAATGTTAAAGTGAGAGCTCCATGTGATTTTGTTTCCATAAAAGGACACGAACAAATGCAGAAATTAATCCTTCAACAGGATATGAAAGTAGGTGAGGTTGCGCGAGTTGTGCACTGGGGTGGAACATGGCAGACAGAGAATCTACAGCTTCAGTGACATTCATTAGCTGCCCAAGTTATTGCTGACATATCCAATGTATGATCTGCAAAGCATAAGTGTCAACATACCTGTAAAAGTACTTACTATTTACAAGAGAAACCAAAGTGTTTGTCAAGTCTCATTCTCCCAACCCCCAACAATCAAAATATATTAATAGTACAGCTCAACGAGCGTGTTGATGTAGTTTCACTTTTTTAATAAAATTAAATCCTGACATAATTACAATAATGCCTTTTTTTGTTGCAATTGTACATAACTGTGTGGTACAAGTTCACAGAGTTCAGAAATCTACTAAAGTCTGACATGCAAAATGTCTCAAAACAAGACTGTACCATGTGAACAAGAACTGAAATCTCATTTCAGTGTCTTTTAAGTCAGTTGTTCCTGTTTTTTTCATGTTTTTGTAGTCTTTATTACACAACATTTTAGTTAGTTCTTGTATTTACATGTAAAGAAATCGCAACATAAGTGCTGAAAAATCCATATATATGTGAATATATGTATACATTTCTAGGCAATACATAAATAAATCTATTATTATATATTCATAGGATCAGTCCTCATCACTGGAGTCTGAATCGTCTGATGAGGAAGAAGAGCTACCAGACTCTGATGAAGATGACTCGGCTTTCCCCGAACCTTCAGGACCACTGTTCTCTTTTTGTTCCGCTGACTCCTCTTCTTCGTCTTCGTCCAAAGCCTCTTCTAACTCCTCTTCATCCTCCTCTCCGTCCTTGTCTGCCGCTGGCAGCTCGGTCTTCTGTGGCAACGACTGGGAGGCTGCGGGCTGAGGAGGAAGAGGAGCAGGAGGAAGGGTGGGGTCACTGTCTGAGCTCTGCGGCTGTGTGGCAGACACAGGGAGGTTAAGGCCTGGAGTGAGAAGCATCCCTGGGTAGAGCATACTGGAGAGTAACAAGGGGTTAAGAGACAGTGGGTGACTGGAGGCTGCAGAGGCAGCTGAAGCACTTTGTGGTGCGGTGGCAGAGGAAGAGGAGCTGGAAGTGGAGGAAGGAGTCGTGTTCAAGCCCTCTGTCCTTTCTCCTTTGGTGTCTGAGGTGTGAGAGTGGGCTTTAGAGGCTGACAGCTCTCCTGTAACACCGCTGATGGTTCCCTTTGTCTTCTCTTCAGAGCTTCCTGTGCCCTCCTGAGCTGGCTTCCCAAGCAAGCTGCTCATGCCAAGGATGTTTGGGATTCCAGCCATACCAGACAGCATCATGGGAAACATGGCAGCCAGGTTACTCGCAGCCAGGTTGCTGGCATCGGACGGCAGCCCCATTAGGCCTGCGGTGAGTTGCAGGGACTGTAAGCTCTGGAGGTTTTGCTGGAAGGCCTGCAGGCTGGTCAGGTCCATTCCAGAGAGGAGGCCGTTGGCCAGCAGGGGGTTAAGACCCAGGGCCGAGACTGCTGGGTTTGGTGCTGCTGCTGCCGCGGCGGCGGCTGCCGCTGCTGCCTTGGCCAGTGGATTTTTAGGTCGGCGTCCACGTCGGCTCACCTCCTCAGGAACGATGGGTCCTGTTAGGATCCTGTCAAACATGCTCTCTGGGAGGTAACCCTGGAGAAAATGTGGGTGATATAAGCAGGGTCAGCAGTGTTTCGCAGCATCACTAAAGATGCATAAAAAAAAAAGCATAAGGGCTAATTAGGTCCACCTTGTCAAAACTAATGCAGTCTCATACAACAGCCCCTGTACCAAATCCTACATTCACAAAGGTTATAATCATTATTTGTTGGAACTGTTAGTCTACCCTCAAATATAAAAAAGAGCTGGAAAATATTCTACACACTATAAAACAATAGAATAACAAAGAACTGCCTCCAACATGACCGTACAGTTGAATCAACAGCTCCATGAAAGAACTGTAGCAGTTTTATGACATTGTATTAGATTTAGTTAAGTGAATCTAATGAATTGACAGCTGACTGTCGATCGCCTCGATCATAATGGCCCTTCTTTGCATGGTGGCTGTGCTACTTCTTGACTCACCGACTGTTTGACAACATCAGCCCATTCAGGTGGGACTCCGTACTCGGGGTTCTCCTGAAGGAAGCGGCACAGATCCTTCAGAGGAGGAGCAAAGGCTCCACCGACCTACAGAACACATCATAGACAACATGAACTAAAGTGCCAGATGCATGCATGGTTATTAACAGGGCGACATCCCAGTTTTAAGCTATTCTAAGTGTTTTGAAGACACTCTCAAACAAACCTTGCGTGCATTCCTCCTGTTGATGATCTGCACCCTTTCTTCTCCCGTCAGGCTATTCACATCTATCTTGTTGGGGTTCCTGCAGCGGTGCCTTTTCTGCTTGGGTCGACCGTCCTGGAAGTGGAACTGCATTTGCATCTTATTTACCCCCTGGACAGGATATGGTCGCATTTATTAGGTGTGTTTTGTACCTGCAGGAAACATCTGCACACAAATCTATCTCTCTAAACGAAGATGAAATGAGAAAAAAAAGGACTCACAGGGATGAAGGCTCCTGTGTCTGCCACAAAGCCAGGGTGCTCTTTTAGCCACATATCTAGATCTTTCCTCCTCGGTGCGTCTTCCCCAGCCAGCCGGGTGCCATCTTTGAGGTTAATGACAGGGACTCTGCTGTCTGTATCTGCAGGGGCCTGAACGGCGCTCTGGCTGAAGCCCGGCACGGGGGCCACTGCAATGCCCACCTGGCCAATACCCCCCCACCCTGGAGGCACCTGGAGATACATGGCCACAAAAGAGTGTTCCAGTTATTCTGTTATTAGGATACAGCTCATCATATCTAGCACACACAGGCAAACAAAAACCTGTATATTGAGCTGCTTACCTGATCATGCACAGCAGGGACTCTACTCCTGTTCATGAAGAGCAGGTCCATCCCCTCCACATTCTTCCTCCTTCCCCTTCGCCTCTTTACCACGGGCTGGCCTTCTAGTGCTCCGTTCAGCCTCATCTGACCAGTAAGATCTTGAGGCGCTGCAGGAGAACCAGCCTGTTAGCTGTGCAACAACCTTTACAACTTTGACTCATCATTCCACTTAAAATGAGTCAGAGATCAGGAACTTTTATTAGGTTAAGTTTCAGACTTGTATTAGTTGTTTGAACTTTTGCCACCAGTTTTTTAATGTAAAGTTCAAATGATGTATTTCATAATTAAAACACATTTTCTGTTCAATAAATATCTGAAGAAAATACATAAGATTACGAGTAGTCACCAAAAGTAGACTTTGCTGCCATCTAGTGGAGATCAACCAAAACAGGATGGATCTCTACTCATTCAGTATTCAGAGGTATCTTTAGGTATTTTCTACGCTGTTAATAATACTCACCAGTCTGGAAGCTGCACTGAGGCTTGGTGATGTCGGCCAGGCCCGTGTCCGAGGCGCTCTGCAGCTCATGAAGCCGGGCCAGGTACTGCTGCTGGGCCTGGGGACCCTCCTCCGAGTCCAGGGGCCTCTTCAGAGGTAGACCTTGTTTCTGGAAGGTCAGCTTGAGACCTCCCTCCTGCTACAAAGAGAAAAACAAAGGTGTTGAACAAGTGGAAGGAGACAAAACAGTCAGGGAGGAAACACATAGACAAGGAGAGACTTTTGCTATTTAGTTTCCTCCTCAGACTTCTTACATGAGGGAGCTTTACCTGCCTGTTAATCTACACAGAGATCTAAGAATCATACTGTGAATTTGTCTTGTGTTATTTTTCATATTGCTAATGCTATATCCTGGAAATTATAGTAATGAAATTAATGTCATAAAGTCTCATTTGTAATCATTTCTTACACTGATGTGAGAACATTTAATTAGGCCTTTCTTGTTAGTAGTATTGGGACACATGGACACAGGAGTGGGAAGTGGCTAGCAGGGCGGTGGGTAAAGGCTAATCACTGTTTGGACTGAACTGGGAAGCCATGCCAAAGAGATAGCGGCTGTCAGCGTTTAAGATTTTAAAGGTAACAAGCAGCAGGTGGTATGATTTTGGAAAAGATCCTCATCAAGAAGCAACACAAAAGCAAAGAAATAAATGAAAGCAAACCTGAAGCCCGACGAGTTAATGGCCACATGCCTCGAAGCACACTAGAGAACACCCACAGCCGAGGTCTCCATTTCAATCAGATTATAACCACAACCCCTTCAGTATAGAGAGGCTTCAAACTGAACTCATTATGTTCTCATGACTGAGTGATTTGTGCTCATGTAATCACAGCCTCAGAGCCCAATTCAAATTGAGTGTGTGGGAAAAGAGAGGAAGCCTGTTATTAAATTAATCTCTCCTCCTGCCAGGCAGTCAAAGCCACTAATCATACCCGAAGGAAAGGAGGAAGAAAACCAGAGAAACATGCTGAACACGGCAGCTAACACCAGTCATGGCAGCAGAAGTGGAAGGGTCCTACGATTAGGGCGAAGCGGAGGGAGGAGGAGGACGGAAATAAGGGAGAAATCAACATACATCGTTCAGTTTTACTGAGAACTCCTTGTTTTCTGCAACATGCTTGGTCACCTTTGACCCCTGTGGTGAGGCAGAGGGGTCCTCGCACAGGCTGTTGGCGTTGTCCAGCAGCTTGGTGGTGTAGAAGGAGGCCACCGCGCCTCCGGGCTCGTAGACCCGCCGTGTTCCTGGCCACTTGCCCTTTAGCACTGCTTGGCAGATGCTGTCCAGGCGGTTGATGATCACACGATCCTGAATAAACAACAGCAGACTATCAGCACGCTCAAACTCTTTGATGTCCTTTCTGTTCAATGATTAAATTAATACCCTTTCTCTAAAATTAAACGATCAAATATTCTCTCTATTTAAATACCTTCAGGGCCAGTGCTGTTGACCAGAGTATACTGAGTTCACCTGCTGTGTAAGCCATGCAGGTATTGTTATATGTAATTATTAACAGTGACTGGATCGCACACATGTACAGTAGTTCACCTTTGGCCAGTATGATGCAGCGAGCATGTACCCTCCTCCCTGGAAGGGGTGTGAGGAGTTGTTGATGCCGTTTTCTGCCACATGGGTGTCTTGTGTTTCATCCTGTGTAGTGCTCAGAGACGCCACACTGTCCTCATCGAAGCCTTTAACACTTGCTACTGCAGGCACTGACAAAGTGACAGGACAGAGAGACAGACATTAGAAACAGTGTGCACACTTATTGGATAAGGTGTTATGGAATTATTTAAGTAAAGTTTTAAGTATTCCGATAGTAAACTGAATTTAAACAGTATATCTGGTTAATATTTCTGTACTCTAAACTAAATATTACATATAACAGTTCTTTGAATTCTCAGATGTACTCACCTTTCTTCTTCCCGTTCTCTCCCTCACTGTCACTATCGTCAGAAGAAGATGAAGAGGACGATGATGATGACGAGGAGCCAGAGGAACAAGACGAAGACGAGGAGGAGGAGCTGGACCCGGAATGTGACGAAGAAGAAGACGAGGAGGATGAAGAGGAAGAGGAGCGCGACGAAGAGCTGGAGGAGGAGCCATCCGAGTCGGACTCTGAGCCTCGCCTGGCCTCCCGGCGGCTTCTCTTGCTGGCCTTCTTGGGTTTCCTCTCAGAGGAGTTGGGGGTGAGAGGTTTTGTTCGTGCCGCCACCATCTTCTTTTCACTGTCCTTCGCCTCGGTAACAGGCTTCTCCTCTAGACCTGTGGGAGTAGCCGGTGCTCGGGGAGGACTCCAACTCTCCCCTGGCTTCTCCCTGCCCTCCTCTCCTTCTGAGGCTGGTTCCACTTTGGGCACGACTCCCCCAGGCTCTGAGTCCCTCTGGGCGGGTGGAGGCAGTGGAGAGCCTGTCACCACTGAGCTGGTGGTCTGGCACTGAGGGGGTAGAAGCGGGGTGGGTGTGCGTGTTTGCTGCTGTGTAGCTTTTGTTTGGCTGTAGTTGCGTTGGGCAGCCATAAAGCTGAGCTCGGGGTCTCGCAGAATGTGGTAATCTGTGCGGCTGACGCCATGCTTGGCAGCACCGACTAGCAGGTCACGGTCATGAGTACCGGCTTCCCACCACACGGGTAAGTCAGAGCTCATCTGGCACAGTGGCAGGCGCTCATAGAGTAATGAATGGCGGAGGACTTGCTCCCTCACCTGGCGGAGCAGCTCTACCCTGTACAGGGTACGAGACGCTCGTTCCTCTGTGATGGGCTGGATGGTCAGAGACGGGTCCACCGCAGAGTCTGGAACAAAGACGGAGAAGCAGGTGGAAGAGAAAGTGAGTGAGAGTAAACACAGGCTTCTCTGCATGTACAACCCAAAGACCTGTCTGTGCCTGGAGTTTAAACATCACACTGTGTGTCTTTCAATGAATGATTAACCTTAGCAACCCCTCTACCTCAGTACTGTCGAGCCAACGTTTTTACTAAGGTACTTCCAACTGCTCTCCATTTTCAGCCAGCAATGACATGCTCCACTAAGCGTCCAGGCCTGACAATTGTGTGTGTGTGAGTGTGTGTGTGTGTGTGTGTGTGTGTGTCAGAATAAGCTGGTAGACTTCTTACCTCCTTCTTTGGGTGGCAGGCGACACACCCTTCGGCACATGGCGGTAAAAGCACACAGGTATTTCTGCAGGCTCTCGTCAGTCTTCTTGTGCAGCCGAGCCATCGCCCTGAACTTGGTCCAGTCGAACCGACCAAGATTGGGGTCAAAAACAACACCAAAGGTGGAGACCACTCGGTAGAAGTCGGCCTCTTCCCGCCTGGTCCATCTAAGGAAAGGAAAAAAATTGTCATCTTTGTCTACATTTTTATACACAAAGATCTTCTTTCTCAAGGTCCGTTATATTTATATGTTCTGACCTTTGTTGGCGTTCAATCTTGGCCGCCATCTTGGGGTTCAGGGTGTCATTGAGAGTTGGGGGCAGGGGGCAGAGTGGAGCGGACAGTATCATGGTCGGCTGAGTCTGAGACTGAGTCTGGTGGATGTGGAGGATCTGCCGACTCTTTGTGAAGCGCTGCGAGGCTGTGATCAGACGCCTCAGTCTGGCTGTCAGCACAGACGATGAGGGCCAGTAGACAGTAGACCCCCCTGGCACTGGAACTGCATCTGGATTAAAGTATTATACAGTATAAAGAACATTCAATTCCAATAACCAGAGAGCTGTTTTTTCTATTTTTTGTTTGGATAAAAAAGACAAATGCACATGTTTCTTAAAATGTCATGACTTAAGACTCACAACTTTTCAGACTTGCCTGTGGGAAGCCTGTGTTTAGAATAATCATGGTAACCGACCGTGGATTTAAAGCATCTAATACTCACCTCCAGCATTGTCAGTGACAACCAAGTCTCCAGGTGAAGAGGCGTCATCCTGCATGAGAAGAAAGGATATTTATGGCAGGATAAAAACATACTTTAACCACTTTAAAAAGTTACCAGACTATGATTATAACTTTGGTTCATTAGGTCATACCTCCATATCGTCCTTTATCAAGGCCGGAGCAGGCTTGTACTCTGGATCATCCACATCCCTACACACACACACACACACACACACACACACACACACATAAAGTCTGTGCCATTTCTCATAGTTGACAATTTAGCTGACACAGTTTCAAAAGTTTATAATGTTGAACAAAACACAATAAAACAAAGTCCCCACAGTGTTTCAAAGACTCAGCACTAGTATGATATACCCACCCATCCATGAAATCATTGCCTCTCTGTTCGGCAGCGATGGCCTTCTCATCCGGTCGTCCCACGCGCTCTATGAAGCACAGGGTCGGGTCTGCACGAATAGTGTTGTACTTCTCATAACCTACGAGCACACAGGAGGATAAGCAAACACCAGAGTTAGCTAAGGATTGTGCATGGAAACTCTTAGATAGGGACAAGGTAATATACACAAGCTGTATGATTTCCCACAATCACCTGCTATCATTGAAAAACTGGCCAAGACAAATACTTGGACTGTCACATAGCGTGTTTTAATGTTTCATGTTTTAGGGAAGAACAGCAAAGACGACTTCAATTTTCTCTTTTGAATTACCTCATGAAATAAACCAAGTCACAGAATGAGCTGACGTTTCCTACCATGCTTAAAGACACCCAGCAACAGACACTTGTCAGAGATGGCATCCCACCACAAGGCTGGCAGCTCCGAATGGTCGGGATCTGGCACCCAGATCTTTATCTCACTGAATAGGAGGAGGAGGGGGAAGAGCGTTAGACGGATATCATTGTGGGAATCATCTTTATTTACTGATATCTGACACTAACAGGGAACCGGTTGTCAACACAGTTCCTCTGTTGTAAAAAGCATGAAAAGCAATGAGGTAATCAATGAATATAAACTGTGGCAAGGCGCCCTTGGTCTGAGGACTGAGAGCTCGACAGAGTTTTATTCCTTATTTAAGATACAGAAGTACAGAACAGCTTATTGATAAAACTGCATACTATATCATCGTTCTAACAGAGGCCTCCTTGTCTTTAACTGCTTTAATTCTCGGCCTCATTTTGCTGGTAATTCTTAGAAAAACCCAACAATATTATATATGTCAAACAATAAAAGCCTTCCTTCATTTTCAATAGTGATTTCCTTGTAAACGGTGGTTTTGATTACCCTTTTGAACAGCACCGTCTGGTAGAAAACGTTAAAAAACGACCCATCTTTCACCAGCAGGTGGAGCTCTACAACCGTCTTGTTCATTCAGCTGATCAGTTGGTTCTTCCTTCAACAGGTTGATACCAGATGCTAATTACTGAACTCGCCACTCAAGCGCCAAAATGAGGCCGTTATTTCAGCTGGATATGGATACTCTGCTCTTTCAATTAGACAATTGAAGTGTTTCCTTAAAGGTGCTCAATCCATCTGACCTTATTTGAATGGATAAAATAGGTATTACATTGTGGGACATGTATTAAAATGCTGAATAATGTTTTTCTGTTTGAAGCATCTAAAGCAGTCGAAAAACTCTCGAAATGACACAGTATAGGACAGGAAGTTGTTGTAGAGTCTGAGTAGGTGGAAGTTGAGCTCACCTGGCGTCCGCGCCGTCCAGCACATTCTGGGCCTGGCTTCCTATCACCTCTTGTTTCAGGTAGTAGAGCATTCTGACCCTGAGCAGCACCCTGCGCAGAGAAAACCCACTGGTCACAACAAAGCCCTGACCACGCACAAACGCTGAGCGAGCAGTACCAACACACACACAAACCTCAGCTGCAACCTGTTGGGACACAATGCAAATGAGAGAAATGTGTCAGCTGTGATCCTAAAATTGAACTGTGTAGGCCTCGTCCTGTCATTTCACTGCCATACGATCCAGCGACAGCATACACTCTGATGAATTGATGTATAATGTGCGAGCCTGTCATCTGGGATGTGCGCTTTTGCCTATGAATCATAAACAGGCCTTCCAAAGAGCTCACCAAGCCAGATCAATTAATGTGAATTATGGTTTGACTGAAGTCTACATTACTGTATAGACCTCACAGGGTGCCATGAGCAGTTCTACAGCTCGGCTCCGAGGACTGAATGAACAGTCAACAGTCTCTCTCCAGTCGTCATGTGGTCGTGCTCTGGCAGTAGATGAAGGCTGGGAAGCCGAGGCTGACAAGGTAGAGAGAGGCTGACTCACAGGGGAGACATTAGCTCTGTGATGCATGATCACACATCACAGCCAGCAGGCTTTGAGCGAAGACACAGTCAAGTGGTGGGAAATGTGTTTGCGCTGGTGTGCCAGGCTGTAACGTCTGGTATGCCTTGAGATTTTGCGTTTTTGTCTGAACACAAAATCATTATTAAATTTCGTCGTGTAATGTCTGCTGTTGGAAAAATTGGGCACGGAGGTTTTAAGGATTTCTGGCATGAGAGCAAAATTCTCCGAGGAGGATTTGAGTAGCTGTGTAGTTATTAGCAATTGTTCATCGCAGTATGGTGTCATCTCAGAGGATACAGTTTACTGCTGAGACGTTGTCAAATGATCAGAGACATTTCTGAATGAAGCACCCTAAAACCCGCCGAGTAAAGCGACTGTTTTAAGATCAAATTAGATGAGAATCCTTATTGAGCACAATCAAACTTGTTGATAACTTGTTGCTTGTCTTTAGATAAACCACAACACTCTACTTTGTATTTGCAGCCACTTCATTATTCATTTATCACTTAATGTGGACCTGTGGTCTCTTCTCCAGCCAAGGCTTCTTTTAAGAGCTGCCCCTCTTTAAGCACTGAAAGAAGTGTGGACTGCTACTCTAAAAAAATACTTGATCATACCAGGCATTCCTTCTCTTTCACGCTGTAATTCAGCTGAATATTGTTAAAAATGAGCCCAAAATCCTTCCCCGATTCACTGACAGGAAAAACTCCAGGGCTCTCATGTCTGCCTGTCTGTTTGTCTGTCTGTCAGAGTGATGGATGTCTGTGGTGACCGGTCTGGACTTGTGGCTCTGGTAAATCAAAGTCTTGAACTTCCTCCCTCCTCCACCCTCCCTCCTCCATCCTCCTGTGTGACTTGACCCGCCCAGGAGCAGCTGCTGCTTCCTCTGCCTGTCAGCGCAGCCCTTCATCGCTCTCCTTCCAGGCCTTTGTTAGTCAGTGTGTGTGCATGTTGCGTGTGTGCGTGCGATGTGGTTCACTCAGAGGGCTGCAGCGGATCTCAGCACAGTCATACGCTGTCTTTCCCAGCAAATAAGCCAAGTATGCATGACATGAGTGGCATGCAAAGATCCTTTCACAGAAAACAATCTATTAAAATCCAGCGTGACTGAGTCATTGCTGAAATTCTGATTCAGAAAAACAGCATAAACTTGTTCAGTGCTCTCTCAAAGCTGCCAAAGCAGATCTAGTAACCACAGTTTCACTTATTCTCTACAGTCTGCAGTTAAGGATAGTACAGACGATAAACTGCTGGAGGTACAACCTGTTGGTCTTTTAATCTTTTGGAAACTGAACAAAAGATGTTCCTTTATTTGCCACGTTTGTGCCAAAGCTCTGTCCCAACTTGACAACCCTGTTAAGGACTGCAAAGTTGGTGAACACCACCTCCCCAACCCCCCCCCCATAACCCCACCAGTCACATTCCATGTCCACGGACTGAAAACGCAGAAGTCAGCAAACCCTGCTGGCTGTGTGTCCCTGTTTGCCCGGCGTGTCACATATCAGACAATCCCTGGATTCAGCACAACTGGACCAGGAAACAATGGAGAACTTTCTATGGAAGCTGCAGCGCTCTGCGTCCTAGCCCAATGAACACAAGCCCCCCCCCCCCCCCCCCCCCCTTCTAACCAGCAGCAGCCATCTATTTGGCTTTATATCTCAGCGGCCCGAGTTTTGATAGCAGCCATCTTTTTCCTTCTGTCTGTAAATAAGAGAGATCTATGACGGCCATTAGCTGGGCTGAAGTCTCATTAACAATCATATCAGTCAGCTGGTCTCAAAGTGATGCGCGTCCGTTAATGAATCAGTGTGCTGTCGGCTCCAATAGATGTTTTAGTGCCTCCTAATTACTGTGGCTTGGAGGTGCCATAGTTAGAATTTCAGCCACGTGCAAATTGTATTTTCATTTTTCACTTAGGCTTCATTCTATTAAAAATAAACTGATACAATCTGTGCTCGAAGAGAATAATGACCACCTGCCAGTTGCTATAATAGCACAAAGGTTTAAACACAGACAAAAGAACGCACACACATACACACATTCGCCCACAGGCAATAAAACAACACAACCCTAGAGTATTAGTCACCATGTGCGCTGTAAGCAAGCTAAATTCTGAAAATTAGAAGACATTACAACCATCTCTTTTTATCTAATAACACTATTTTAGCATATTTATACTTTGTATTGTGTTGCTTGTAACAAACTAACTGCTTTCTTATACTGCTGAGGATGTGGAAACATACTAACCTGAACCAAATCAGTTTAATAGTGTCTTACGTGATGTAAAGTGAAGTGAATCAAAGTATCGACTACATGTTAAGGGGGTATAAGAAGCCACCTACTTGTTGCAGTGGTGTTTGAGGTGTTTCTTGTAGCCGTCGTCCTGAAGCATGTGCTCTGGGTTGTGCTTCCTCAGCCACTCAGCTTTGTGGATGTCGAAAGAGCTCGATTGGGTCTTCATCTTCTTTCCCTTCCTGCCCCGAGGGACTGGGGCAGACAAACCTAGTGAACCCAAGGAGGAAGGAAGTTATAGGTGCAGTGTAGAAATGCAAACTTAAACCTCTTTATGTTCCACTATCTTTGTTAGTAAGGCCAGTTAAATACAGGCTGGATGTCCCGAGACTCACCCAGGTGGTTCTGCAGCTCTTTGGTTTGTCCGTCCTCAGTAGGGGCGATCAGGTCCCACATGAAGCCTTTAATTTTGTCATCTCCACGGTAATGGACCAGGCAGTAAGACAGCAGAGCCCTGCAGATGGACTCCACATCCCACTCCGTCAGCTGCTTCTTAAATCGCCCGTGGTTGAGAATATCTTTCCAACGACCCCATCTGGACAACAGAAGGGAAAACACACATTTATTACAGTGTTCTCAAAAAGAACGTTTCCCTTACTAGTCAAGATATATTTTTCAGAATACACCTTTATTGTGAAATTCAGGATATGCACGGTTGTTTTAATCATCTCACCCATAAACAAGCAGGTTCTTCTCTACTCT
Source organism: Semicossyphus pulcher (assembly GCF_022749685.1). Lineage (NCBI taxonomy): Eukaryota > Metazoa > Chordata > Actinopteri > Labriformes > Labridae > Semicossyphus > Semicossyphus pulcher. The sequence goes on from NW_027211603.1 coordinate 18,814,946, forward strand.
GAAGCACTCTGTGCGGCCATAGCTGTTGAGGCGGTCGTGGTTTCGCCTGAGCTTAGGTTTGGTCTCGTCACTCTCGCTTTCCCCCTCTGAAAGCTCGGCTAACTCATCCTTGGTGGCGCTGAACGGCCTGGTCTGCTTTCTGACACGAGGGGTGTCAATCACTAAGCTGTTCTGCAGAGAGGGAACGGAGGGCAGACCAAATGTCAGCAAAGGGCTTTCCAGGACTTTAATACGGACAAAGCCACCTAGAAGTACATCTTAGTGAGATGCAAGAAATCTGTGTAAGCAACGTCCCAATCATGCATTAAATCTATTATTTGTGGTATAGTACATACTCTGCCATTGACCATTTCCATGTCAATATCAGCCTTTTTGGCCCATTTGTCCCAGAAGTTGGGGTCATCCAGAGAAATGTCTGTGCGGTTTCCAGACGCCACAAAACTAGCCTGGAAGCAGATTCATACATTAGGAGACATAAAAAACAAACAAAACAAAAGTACAGTATCTTATAAAATCTATATTTTATAGCTATTCGTTCAAATTACATGATGAGAGCTACATTTAAACAGCATTAGCAATTTGATCCACTTTTGTAAGAGCGGTTATATCATTTTCAATCACCTTAGCAAAGGTGGACCCTCGTCCCTCAGACTCGATGGTGATGGTCTTTGTTCTGCGCTGGAGAATCTGGTCAATGTCCTCCTCACAGAATTTGGACCCTTCGTCCTCCTCATCCATGATGGCCCCGTATGCACCACGTCGCAGCAGATCCTCGATCTCTTTCTTCGACAGCTGCTGCTGCGCTGCCTGAGGGTGTAAGACGGATTATACAACAAACACAAATTAGAGAAGTTGGCAAACTGGTTTTCACATGGATTTCAGGGGCTAAATGTAACAGTATGGAAGCTAATATTGCATAATGCAGGAAACAGACAGTCACCTGCAAATTATTTTTCTCAAACAAAAAAAAAAATCCTGTTGTATTATCTAAATCAACATCGGCAGCCCTCTATCTAACCCCAGCAGCTGTTTATTATGTAAATATGTGAACTCAGACCGGATGTGTGGACCTGCTAATGGCTCAACCTCCTTACACTTTAGATAATACTCAGAGGACACCAACCGCAGCTAAACATCCACCTACACACTTCACATGTTGTTGACACACTCCCTCACAAAGAGATTAGACTCTAATAGGATTGGTTACACTTTAAGTAGAAATTTTGAGAGCGAGCTCTAAGTTTGAGGGTTTGTGAACATTTGTTTTTCTTTGTTTGGCATCTTCTCGTCGTCTACCATCTGTTACAGCGTTCCTCGGATATCATTCAGGACTGATGATAGGGGAAACTGTTGACTTTTCTTATTGTTGGAATGACAAATGGAAGGAATCTGTATTTTATTTTTATCACTCGTTCTCAAACAATCACAACAGGAAGAGTTGACTTAAGGAGTGTAACAAACAGGTTCATTTGATTTCCTGGTGTACACAGTAATTATGGCATGACTGTTAAAACCTGGAGTGAAATTAGGAGTTTAAGCTTAAGCAAAGTAGGTAGACTTCAAAATCCACGTTGATCTTTGATCACTAAAATGATGCTGAGTAGAGGAAAAAAGTAGATAAGATAAACCAATAAAATAAACCAAAGCAAAACTGCTCTCTGTAATTATCCTGGTCCCGTGCCAGGCTTTTGTGGTTTCCTGCTTGTTGCTGTAACCATTCGATGAAGAGATAGTTGAACTGAAAAATGTTCATGCCCGGCCAAAAAGGAAAATCACAAACAAACACTCTCTTTGAAAACGAACTGAACATAATTTACATGACCAAATGATTTAATTCCCCATTTCTATTTCAGATCCTCTGGAAAATCCTCAAACCTACCCCTCCCCCAGTGCCTCCTCCCAGGCTGTTATCTCGGCCACTCATGCTCTGCAGCACCGCTTTGTCCAGGCCCAGCTTGAGGCTGGCGCGATCAAACATCTCTCGCTCGTACGAGTTCCTGGTGATCAGACGGTACACCTTCACTGCCTTGTTCTGACCGATCCGATGGCAGCGAGCCTGGGCCTGTGAATGGCAGGACAAACCGAGTGAACATCATCTTTATTTTGACACAATAGCCACCTTATCTTGAATGATGGTATCTTTTATCATTGACTGAAATCTAAACTTGTTCGTCATTGGACACTATGGAAAGCACTATCTTGGTGCTCACATGAACAGATGTCAGGCAGTGCCAAAAAAATGACTGGCAGTTTGTTGCATTTGCTTGTAACTGAGTCTTTGTCATGTCTTACCTGCAGGTCGTTCTGCGGGTTCCAGTCAGAGTCAAAGATGATGCACGTGTCTGCTGCTGTGAGGTTGATTCCCAGGCCACCAGCTCTTGTACACAGGAGAAAAACGAAGCGCTCTGAGTCAGGCTTACTGAAGCGGTCGATCGCTGCCTGCCGCAGGTTCCCTCGAACACGTCCATCTATCCGCTCATACAAGTACCTGCAACACAGGGGAAAAAAATGCACGATGAATGTGTATCACAATAACCCAGTCAGTACATGGCTGGTTCTGTGGGATATTTTCCCTAAAAATATGAAGCAATACACATCAAAATGTTGGTCATGCTTTTATTACGCTGATGAGAATTAGTTCAATTAAGCTTTAAATAACTGATTTTAACTTGTAATAACCGAGCTATAGCACTCTGGTCTTTAAATTCACCCAATACTACACTCATCTTTTGCTTCTCTTCCACACCTTGCAAAGAGTATGCTCAGAGATAAAACTGTGGAGTGGTTATGCTCTTTCATCTTGTGTCCGTTCTACTCCCCTCCCACAATCCGACCCCCTGCCCTCCCCAGGGTAATCCACTTCCAGTCAGGAGAAGACTCACAGAAAGCATCGCTCCTCTAATGTTGCGAAGCCCCGAGGGCGTCTATAACCTGCTGCTGAACCCTGTCTGAGGTCTGTGCTGCACAGCACCTCACATGTTTACAATAGTTTAGGGTTTGCGCCAGCTGCTGGTGGGAAGCCAGAAGAAAGAGAAACAACACAGACAAAGTCAGGAAAGAGAAAGGACAGAGGGGACATGGGAGACTTGAGAATAGAAATATGGATAAAGATAAGATGAACACCACTGATCTGTAATTAATAAAGTCCTTAATGACATTAAATTCTAAACCTTATGGATAGTATATATCTACCCATGATTGTTCCTGATCACAATTTCAGCTTTTTAGGCCTCACTCAAAACATTGCTTACACACTGACAGAAGCAAATACACAGACATCAGAGCAAGGTGACATTGGATTCATAAAGTGGTCGTACAGAGAGAGCCTTAGATTGAATAAAGTAGCTCTATGGATGTGATACAAGTCCAAATCATTGCCAAACACCTGGACTATTTTCTGCTAGGCTCTGTGAACATGTGCTTTTTAACTCTTCACATTCAGTCCCATTGTATCTGTCAAAATGAAACATTTTGCACTCACGCTGCCTAAATCAAGAATGCCTAAAATCCTTTGTTTAAGAGAGTGAAATCACACCATTGTTTCCCCTTTGAGTTTAAGAAATGAAACTTAAACTGAGAGGTTATAGACTTAGAATGCTGAGGGAAAGATTAAAATGGCAAAGTCACAATATGGAAAACTGATTTTATTTGTCTTATCATTGTTTATTTGTTTTTGTGCTATTTTGTGTGATGTGTTTGGTCACACCATGATAACGGAGAGTTACTAAAATGCTTAAAACAACAACAACAACAACAACAACAACAACAACAACAACAAAAAGACAGGCCTGTTTAGGAAATCTTAAGTCTGAGCTATAAACAACAAATCCATCATCTGTCATCATTACCTTCTCTGAATGAGGTAGTCTTCCAAGATGTCCAGGCAGCGCACCATTTGGGAGAAGATGAGCACTCTGTGCCCCCCGGCTTTCATCTTAGGCAGCAGCTTATCAATAAGGACCAGCTTCCCTGCAGACTGCACCATAGCCTGCAGGTGAAAGTCCATGGCAGTGGGGCTATACACCTCCCTGAAGTCCTCCAGGATCTTTTCCTCTGCTCCTGATACAGCAAAGACATGGAAACATCAGCAACACTGCTTTTGCTTCTCATGGATTCTACAAAGTCTCATGAGATTTTAGTGACTCCTTGCAGGTACCATTAGCAGGTGTGCAGTCTCATGTAATAATCACTTAAAGAACCAAATTGTAGTGAGCACCTTAATCTTCTTAATTGAGCCCACAACATCTCCTGAAGACTAAACAGGAAATTGTGTAATTGCAGGCATTCAGCTGCTATGCCTGCCAAGATCAAAACTATACATTTCTGCAGTACCTACATTAACCTGTATTTAAGGTAGAATAGGCACCCTCCTACCTTTGATGAGGTAGGGGTGGTTGCAGCACTTTCTCAGCTCCATCATGGTGTTGACCAGGTTGGGCATGTTTGCCTGACCAGCTCCTTTAGCCAGGAAAGAGAAGTTCTTCTCCAGGATGGCGCGGTAGTATTTCTTCTGAATATTTGTGAGCTCAACCTCAATGATCGTCTCCTCCTTAGGAGCCAGCTTCTTCTCCACATCCTCCTTTAATCTACGCAGCATCATGGGCTTCAGGATGCCCTGAAGCTTCTGTACCTGTGGACCCAAACATGAAAAGAGAGTTAGAGTTACCAGGTTCAGTAAATGCTTTGGGACACTGTACACTACACAGGCATGGGATTACACGTGCTGTGTCTGTACTGGTTCTGATTATAACCTCCATGAAAGCAGGAGGTACCATGATAAGAGAACTTATCTACACCAATGTATGTAGTATTCTTATGATGTCATAGTCTGTATGTGATATCTGGCTCACATATGTTTTTTAAAGCAGTGTTCAGTTATTTTTTCTCATTTGATACAGACCCACATTTAACTGAATCAAGAGTTCATGGTAACAGTACAGCATAACAGCTTAGTAACCACTAGACCCCAGAGGCAGGCCAGCTTTCCTCAACCGATTTCCTTTTGATTCACACACAGGCCCTTGTCTCTCATCACATATGTGTTGAAAAAGTTCCTCATACAGCACCAGCAACTTTTACTATAAAAAGGATTTCACATTCCCACCGGCACAATACGCTTCTAGATTTAGTACAGCGTATTGAGCACTAGATGTTTTAACTTTCAGCCAGAGTACCACACTTACAACATGCTTTAATGCCGTCCTCTCGAGCATCTATTTAGGACTTCTGCCTACAGACGAAATGCCAAGCAGCAACGAGTACAAGGCAAGGTAGATAGCCTTTTCCTTGTGAGCAATTGCGTCAACACAACGCGCAACCAAGAGTAGCATTAATGCCCTATTATCTGCCATCACTGTCTGCCATATGTTGGGAGTGTGTTTGAGTGTGTTTGTGTTTCCGTGGAGAAAATGTGTGGCCTAGTTAGAAAAAGCCACACTTCACGGGTTCCATCAGTACCAATATGACCTTTATATCCGAGCAATGATGCGTGCTGTGGAGCTCTGTGAAACATTCATTTGGCCATCCTTTTATATTTAATTTACCAACACTAACTGACCTGAATGTGTGACATGTAGAGAGCTGACTTACATTTTTATGGCAGATTAGACATTCAGGATTTTCACAGAACATAGAATGTCAGGATGTTCTCCATGTATCAGCGGACTTACCTGCTCCTCAGTCTTTAGGTCTCCAAACTCCTGCATGAAGGTGTTTTCTGAGGGGAAACGTGCCGGCTCCAGGAAGTGGAGCAGGCTGAAGAGCTCCTCCACAGTGTTCTGGAGAGGGGTACCTGTCAGCAGGACTTTGTGCTCCTGAAGGAGAACGGAATATGTCATCACTTGCAAAAGCACTCCTGCATTAAAGTGTAGCAACATTAACATCAAACGTGGTGGTTTATGTACCAGGCTCATGAGCTTGAAGCCTTCTAGCAGCTTGCAGTTCTTGTTCTTGAGGCGGTGGGCCTCGTCGATGATAACACAGCGCCACTCGATGGCGTTGAGTTCGGGACATCCTCCCAGGATCATCTCAAAAGTGGTGATAACAGCCTGGAACCTGTAGGCACCTCGTATCGCACGGCCCTGGGACGGAAAATAGGAGACATGCAGGACATACTTTAATTATACAGCATCTATAAACATTGACATGACATGTGTGTAAATATTGTGTCTGTATTACAAGTACAGGTGTGTAAAAACATGTTAAATGTGTTGAGTTGAAAGTTTTCTGAGTTTGACTGCTGAAGGGAATGTTCTTGTTAAAAAGGGGAAGACTGTGAACACATTAATACTTCAGCTTCATAGTTCTCCAACATCTCCTGGGGTTGCTCTTCTTACCTGTTAACCTTTGAAACCTACTAAAGTTGCAGCCTCATGCTGTTGGCAGCCAAACACAAAGCGTATGTTTTTTAGGTTTCACTGTCAATCTAAAATCACACCTCTTGGTTCAGAAGCCATCCCCGGTACAACCAGCACATGGATGCACATGTAGTAGTGAGTCTAGCTGTTTGTTTATTTGTTTGTTTGTATGTCTGGGGAGGCTTTGCTTCACCCCGCCTCTCCATTTGTATCCATCGCCTTGACAACAGTCCTCGAGGGATACTCAGTTATCCAGTAACCCCCTCCCACAGCCAGCCAGCCTGCTGTAGTGGAGCCTCTCTCTCCTCTCGCTCGCTCTCTGATATGCCTGAGCAGCGCTGACAGAGAGCTCCCCTTGGGGCCTGCTGCTGTGACATCACAGGCTGCCTGGGAGACAGCCTGGTGGCGGCGTCGCTCTGTTCTGCTCTCGCTCGCCTTAATTCCTCCCACGGTTCGTCGGAAAACTAAGAGCTTCTAACTGCCTGTTGTGACACATCACATGGCCCGCCAACTACAGGAAGCCCCTGCCCAAGGCTCACTAACTACCTAGCAGCCTACTTATTGTTGGGCACGTGCCCTTCTTTGAATGCGGTTAATGCTATGATTGTACTATGAACCACTTATAAAAATGTTCTTATGCACAACAGGATATGCAAGCACTGCCTTCACTAACAGTTACATTTAACTCTAAATTCAATATAAACATTTCTCCTGAGCTCTCTTGAAATAACTGTAACAAAGCTGTTTAGGGGAAAAAGTGTTGAGTAAGTGTTGCTTTAACAACATTTTGAGATGACTGAATGGAACAAAAGTAACCAAACATTAGTCATTTTCTGCCATTTCTTCCACACAAAGCATAGACTATATTATTATTCACTACCACATATTCACTTCCCTCGACTGTGGCCTGCTTTCCTATTTCTTCAGGTGACTCTGCCTCTGAAACATCGTGCTTGGTGAGTTTGCTGCATTAGTTCCAGAGTGCCTGTGTATCCAGGCTTTGTGCTGCACACGGTAATCACGTCCTGTCTGTTTTTTTGTTTTTTTTCCAATAACCCACTCCTATTGTCGTATGCATGCCTCCTGTTTTCAAACACATCATTAGAATCACTCACAGGACTTCATCTTGCAGCCGTTTTCTAAAAAGCACTCTGATCATTTTAATTGAAGTGAATCACTGCTTTCCAGTCTGAAGGTAAGCACAGCAAGGTTGATTTCTGCCCGTCTGTCTATAAAAAGAAGGGGAGGATTGGGTATGTCAGGATGAACTAAAAGGCCTGTCGATCCTCACGGTTTCATTTGTGTTAGGTACGTGAGACAAGCTGAACGCATGGCTGTGAATCGATAGCTGATAGCTGTAGCCCGGCTCCTCGAGGCTGTCCTCTGATCGAAACAATTACTGTGGTGAAGAGACACGCATACAACGCTGAAATGTGAGTAATCTATACATTAAGTGTTACATTTTTTTTTAGCATTTTCATGATGAATAAAGGCTTTTTCCTTTTTTCTTCCCAAAAGAGTACATTTATTTTTCCACCTTTTTATATAATAGGCTATTTATTGTGGAGGAAACATGATGGAGGGACAGAAATTTACATGCCACAAAACGGCAGGTGTGCCTTAAACCTTAAGATATAAATATTGTGAGTAAAACAAACATTTAGAGAGAAATGTGCTGGCAACTACAACATATGCATTTGTGCTACTGTGTTATATATGTCTAGGAAATACAACTAAAGCTGTGCTAAGTGAATTGTGCATTCAAGATTAAAAGGCCATTTACCTGTGCATCCCTGAAATGCATCTCATACTGTTGGAGCATCTGCCTGCTGACCATGCTTCCATGGTACACGATGACATTGAGATAGGTCCAAGTTCGGAACTCGCGCTCCCAGTTGGCTATAGTAGAGAGCGGGGCAATGATGAGGAATGGCCCTTTAATGCCCACGCGATGGATCTCTTCTAGGAATGTGATGGACTGGATGGTTTTTCCCAGGCCCATCTCGTCTGCCAGGATGCAGTTTCGTCTGACAGGCGGAGATAACAATCGGTATTAGAGGTAAAGTGGACTACAGTTGGGGTTACTTGTACCACTTCATTGTGCGCAAAGTGATGTGTTGTGGGACAAAAAAGGGGGTGATAAAGTGGAGAAACAGAGGAGGAAAGGGAGGGCAACGAGGAAAATCCCATGATAGAAGAATAAACAGAGAACAATGGAGGAGAAAACGACATCATCAGCAGTAATAACAGAGCAAAGAGAAAAGATACAAGATAATGGCAAATACAACAGCCTCTGCTGTGTGGTCTACTCCAGCAAACCATTTATTCAGCTGTCCAGTGGGTGGGGGTATTATATCTTGATGCTAATTGCAACGTGCAGATATTCCCACTGGCCTCTTAAGCAGCTCTCTACTTTTGATGAATCTCTCTGCGTAGGCATACACAAAATCCTGCATGCACACACATAAAGCCAATTCCCAGGGTTAATGCAAGCAGCCTGACACCATGTACTCCGGATCTACACTGTGCAGCGCTTCTTTTGTGATCGTAGGCGAAGAAAAGCAATTGTTTTTGCAGCAGTGTGCACCTTGACAGGAAATTTGACTCTGCTCGCAGGCCCAACCAAATAATGTGAATACAGCCAGAAACACAGCATGGTCCACGCACACAACAAGACTGATTCATTATTCATTATCTGCAGCCTGAATGCACCCAGAGGATTCCTCTTGAAATACAAAATGCCTGTGTAAAATCTCTGAATCTATATCAATAAAAATGATGGAGTCTTTCTTGTAGTATCTGCTTTAAGCTTTACAAGCATATACAGTCTGTTATAGTTGCAGTTATGCTTGGTGTAAGATGCTGAATCTTGAATTTGTATTTAAGGTGTGTTCCTAAAGCTGCAGAGGCTAGTTTACTATGTGGAGTGGCAGCATGTCCCTGTCACAAGGAATTAGCTTAAAAGGGGGTGTCTTTGTGAATGGGCTGCTGTTGTGCGCATGTGTGCGTAAAGTATTTCAAACTGACCTGTTGTACCAGTTGAAGAGGAGCCAGTTGACCCCCTCTAGCTGGTAGTCCCTGAGGCTGTTGCTGTTCCTGTATTCCCTCGACTGCTCCCTCTTCTTCCAGTGATTGGCCGGGGGTCGCTCCTAAGCGACAATTCAGACAAAATGACGAAATTATGAATGAAATAATTCAAAGTTTTAAATTAACTCTACAACTACTTTGAAGAGAACATGTAACACATTATGTTTAAAATGACAGACAGGCGGAAATCTTTGGAAAAGAGACGGATGAAGAAAGCCAGAGAGTGTTGCAGTTTTATAGGAAAAAGGTAAATAGAGAAACAGTGGTTTGCTGTAGTTTGTAATGTGAACACTGATCTCAAAGTTGTCTTGAACCTTGGAAATGGGCATCTACATCAAGACTGGGCAACAGTTGAACCTAGAGTTAAAACAATTGGTGTGCATACAATGAACTTTCCGAGAGGTCACAGAGGTGAATCTGGCAAGATGAAAGAATCAGGGACAAAAATCTTGGTGGTTCTCTTTAAATGGTGCTTATCAAAGTAGAAAGACAAAATAATAGAGTAGAAATTATAAGTCTGTGTGTAGGATGGCTACTGTACTATACTACCACAACAACCATGTGTTTTGCTTCATAGAGCAGAACTTACAGGTTACAGTTTAGACACATTTCTCTTCAAGCCTATTTTAGTTTTTCTTCCCTCTTAAGTATTAGCTCGGGCTGTTTAAAGTGAGTTCTTATTTAGGATATGCCTTTTAAGTCGTATTTTTACAGCAGAAATATCATTGGCTGCTCTTAAAGTGACAGGAGAATCAGCAAAACCCCTGCTGCCAAACTTAAATAAATTCTACGCGAGTGTGGTTGTTTTTATCAAGGTTTAATGGCTGACTTCTAACGCTTCACTTCATCGCACAGAACTTCAAAACGGCTAAAAAAAGAAGAATATAGTATGAGAGCAATAAAGAAAGATGGAAATACAGTGATAATTGATGACTGTCGGTAGGCATGGCTTACCATCCTGCGCGAGTCTGGCTTGACTGCCTGCAGCAGCTCAAACTCCTCAATCTTGCTCTGATCCACGTCGTCTTTCAGCTCCCAGGTGCTGTCCTCATAAGGCAGAGAGCACCACTTCACCAGGTAGTATACCACCTCCTGCAGCAGGCAGACGAGAATTAGCACTGTAAAAGACTGGAGCGAGGCCACGCTCTGCTTTTATAATATTAACAAAGGCTGCGAGGGAGCCCATTAGGATGGCCTTGGGCACTTCTAGTATACAAAGAAATCACTGAAGTGGAGGATTTACTGAAAGGAATAGAAACCACAAAAAAACTGGAAAAGAGTAAAACATGTTCAGGCACGTAGACACAAATAAACACACACTCAGTCTGCGCACAGATATGATTAACAAATGAAAGAAGATTCACTTTACCTCTCCTGTGTCTTTGTCCTCACAATATGACACCTCTAGTACTCTGTCTACCTCTACATAGTCAGGGTTAAAGGGGTCCTCTTCCATCTGAAAGAGACGGGAGATAAAAAAAAAGAGAAATAATAAACCTGAGTGCCCACTCACCATCTGGAATGTGAGACAAGCATCTCTGCTGTATCGACTGAGGCAGGTAAAAAGATTCAAATATATGCACACAGATGTGCCTGCCCACAGAAAAAATAAATTAAACATCCACACACACACACACACAATATCTACATGCATGTACTCAAAACACACTTGCCTAAGAGAAACCAAATTGGAAAAAGCGCATCGTCTCACACATTAACCCAGCACTTAGTATGTCCACAGACAAAAACACAAAAACACAGGCTTACATCTGCAAAGAAGAGTGCCCTCTGAGCCTGTTTCATCTTGAAACGTTTGATCTTCTGCTGAATCCTCTTGTCCTTCTCCAGCTGCTGCTCTGTGGCCCACTCACAGTGTAGGTAGGAACTGACACACAAAACCACAACACACAATTAGACTACAGGTGAGAAACCCTGAAAAACACTTCTAAATAGCATGTGGGCTAAGAACTGAGGCCAGCAGGTGTGATCACTGGTCGCTCTTTTGGTCACAAAGACTTGGTCACTGCTGACATTTAATTTTGAAAGTTGCTGATTTCCTCGTTCATCTTAGGGTTACAAAATGTGTTTGTATGCTTGTATGATCACATATTTCTTACACGTCATCCTTTGTCAATGCTTTTAATCAAAATATTTTTTATAACACATAATAAATCTGTTATAATGTAGAATGTGAATCATCAGTAAAATCTAAACCAGTTTCTTTGAAGAGATCTCACTCTAAGTGAAATTTAGATGATCATGTGAATAATTCACGCAGAGCATTACACCATTTCAGTTCAAATATTTCCTTAAGGATTCATGGCAACATTTATAAGTACAGTTGCTACCCTCGACCTACTACAGAGGCTTACTTACTAGTTTTTGTATTTTACAAAAAACTCCTCCACTTCGATCACCATGCCCGGAGAGACCTGTCGAGAGATTTAAGTAACAGAACAATATATATTAAAATTTTTTTTACCATCATTATAGAACCACAGTAGTACACAGGTTTAAGATTTTGATAAAGATACATACATCAAGTACAATTATCTGTGGTGATAAATATTTCACTTCTCACAATTGCTCAAGCCATTTGCAACCCACTTGTGCAGAAGTGTCCTGTATCTTTAACAAAGACTAAAAATAAGAGGCTTAAAAATGAAAGCATTACCTCATTTTTGACGACACGAGAAGACATGATTTTGTCAACAACTGCAGCATCCTCCTCACTGGGATTCTCCTACAAACACAGTGGACAAGAACAGTTCATAGTCTCCCACAGCAAATATTTCTCCATAGGGAAAAAATACAAAAGCTACACAGCCAAGTCTCCATTAAAAAGAACTAAAAACTGCATGTGTTCCCCACTAAATACAGGACGCTAAGGTTGGAGACTCGTATGCTGTAAAGCCCTCTGGATGCCCACTGATTTTAAGTTTCAGGATAATAAACTGTATGTGTGTAGAAAAAACGTTTCGTGTTAGAAGAACTGTTGTAACAATACTGCCCTTCTAATTTCTCTGCTGTTGCATCTAAATGAATACAATTGGCACTGAATGTGCATCTTTCCTCTTTGCACAGAGAGAGACTGCAGGGGTCCTGGTTTGCACGTCACAACGTGGTGATGAAAAGAACAGGCTGTGCTGCACTTTACTGGGCATGCTCTTCCACAAAATGTGTTTTTGTTTGTCAGTACATGAAGTTCTTTTCAACTATATTTACATTGCCTCAGAAAACAGACCATTGAAAGGACTGTTGTTTGTAAGACAACAAAAAACGAATGCATTGTCATTGTAAGATTTAACAGCAATGAAGATTATTCTCTAAAAAAAGACACTTACACTTGATTTGTGAGCTATGATGGAGTCGTAGGCGAAGATACTTACTACAAAGAGTTGAAGAGAAGGCTGCTTGGATGCTGCAGTGGCTTTCTTGGCTTTCACAATAACCTTGACTTCCTCATCTGACAACCTGGCCTCCAGCTCTTCAGCATATTTCTTTCTCTTCACCTGGCGATTAGATCGCCTCTTCTAGAAGGCAAAGTGAAAGAAGCACAACATTTCACTGATCTGAATTATATAATACATCAGATTCACAAGTGAAATATAAAAAATCTTCTATAAGTGATTGTGTAAAACAGAATTTCTTGAATCATTACTGTGATGAGTAAAAGTGAAGAAGGGGAAGGTTTTATCTGTTCGGAGAATGTGAAAACTTTAGCTACTGATGTGGTTAGAAAATGACATTTGTGTTATTTCCTGTCTATATTTACTACTATAATGTGTGAAAACAGGAAGCACAAAAACAAATCGCATTCACACTAACCCCCTTTTGAAAAGGACAACATGGGTTTCCCTATCCTCTTAAAGGCATTGTAAAAAAACAAAACATAACTGACCTAAATCTCAACAAACCAGGGAAGAAATTCAGAAAAAGTTCTGCTCAATAAGTGAGAAACGCAGCAACAGTGCTTTAAAAATCCAGCCACTTTCAACTCGTTCCTGTCAGGCCTTTCTAATTATCACATGCGTGGGCTGCTGTATCCTGCATCAATACATGAGCCCCTCCTAATGATAATATGTAGTTAATTAGGAATAAATGCCACTGAGCCAAAGTTAATTAGGTGTGGAGTACAACGTCCCCATGGAGATCTACCCTCACATCCTCGAGCCCGAGCTGACCAGAAGCTGCAGAGTCAAAGCTGCCACATGCCATGACGATTGAACCCCTGGGGCGGCCATGCTTCCATTCTAGCTGTCGGCCACGCTACCTTGACTTCTTCAGCGAGATCATCCTAAATGAGTCATCAACAGACTGTTTTAATTAAGGCCAGGGGCGCCACTTAACGAGCGTAATTATATCATAGGCAATAGTCCGGATAGGACGCGAAAAGGAGAGAGAGGGGTGGCGGGGGCAAAGTGGATTTTCTTCCCCACTTACTCTGACGTGTCACTCCTAACAAAGCAGCTATCTGTAATGACTTAGCAGTTAGGGAACACACTCTGACCACAGGACTGTGCTTAAAAACATCAGCTAAGCTGTCACATCGCATAGAAACCAGACTGCAGGGATTCATCAAAACCAGACAGCAATAATTCATGTTTAAATGCATGTATTGTATGAACACAGCATTGTGGCAGAATTTTGAACATTTCTGACTTGAGTTTTTAATTATGTCTGTATATCCAGGATTTACTAAATATCCCAACAACTTCAACGTCCAATAAGATCATTACAAATGCAATTTCTTCACAAGAACTAAAAAAGCTCTGTCTTTATCTTCAATCATTAATTCTAAGGATGGAATCAAATCATGTTTAAACACATTTAACAGACATTTAAATTTCAATTCTCCTTCAAGTATTCTATTCATCTGCATAGTATCTAAATCTTCTTCAAGCTTCGGTTAATTGCTTTAAAGTAAGGTTAAAAAAGTCTTTATCCATAGTTGTGTTCATCCTGTAATTCCATTAGGATGTGCTGGAAATCCTCCACCTGGTATTTGTTTTCATAACCTGAGGTGGGAAACAATTTCTATTCACACAATATCTTGTGTTTAGCAGAAAATAGAAAAAGTGGCTATCACCCTGGATTAAAAAAAATCCAAAGTGATAATTCAATTTGGCTAAGTGCTCTGTTATCAAACTTACTATAAAACCCTGCAGGTTACTAATTTCCTTGGCTGCTGTGGCAACAACGTTTCCTTTCCTTTCCTTTGAAAACTGATAAATGCAGGTATTTGCATGTTAAGTTTCTATTACTGTGAAGCGCTTGCTGTGTGTCTGATGGAGACATCTTCCACACGGTTGAGATTGCACACTTGATATAGCCACCCACTGCATGACCTCCGTGTGAACCACAGAGCCAATTCTCACAGGCTCAAACTAGAGCTGGGAGGCCTTCCTCTACACTGAGCAGCAGTGTGAGCAGTCAGACTGAGGACACCATTCAGCAATCATTGGTATTGTAGGTTTATGTGTCTGATGTATGAAATGTGTGAGCGTGTGTATGTTGGATCTTACAGAGTCGACATCTTTAGAAGTGTGTCGAGGGGGAGGGTCATCATCCGACTCCTCTGAGGACTCAGGCTTTCGTTTTTTCTTCTTCCCAATCTTGATGACAATTTTCCTAGAGGAGGGAAACACACACACCATGAAAAAACAGGAAGTCCTCTTTGTAATACATACAATGTTTACGGTTTCCAGTTATTAGGAGCATTTGATATGAAAAATTCATAACAAATTTGAGCTGACTAGTGTTTGCGAATCTCAGTCACTAATGTAACCATATCAACAGTTCTAAAATTATACTGACAATGCAGAAAAAACTGCCCTTAATCCAGTGATCTCATGCGTGTACATGGGGGAGCTGCAATTCATTCTTACAGCATTGAAGGATGGACAGTGCATTTCAGATTAAGCTTGTGTCTCCCATCACGATAGAAAGAGATCTCTTTGTGGCCATTAGATCAGTAAGAACAAATACAACGACCAATTAACCTCGTAATGTACATCTGGGCACATGAGAATTGCTCTCACAGAGATAGATATAGACTCTGAAGTGCAAACCTCCGCCCGTTAACAGGTCTTTACAGAAAAATGTAAAAAGAAATTGGCTTTTATTTGAGAATAAACACAGAAAGATTTCAGTTATTTCAGCACTACGTCTACATTCAGACATTTTAACTTCTTTGTCAGTAAGTGGATAAGGAGATGCTTGTGTAAGAGACGTTTTTGAAACGATTATGTGAAAAAGGATGAGCCTGAGTAGTCATACAAAGATAAAAAAGATGCACACACTGAGAGACCGTGGCCAACAAGTTGCACATCCCCTGAATATGAAATAAACAGACCTCCAAAACAGTTTGTTCAATTGATTGTAGACGACCCCTGCAGGAGTACCGGAGTGAAACAAGGGATCATAGATTTGCATCTGCTGCACTGCAGTCCATAAACAATACATGCATTTGCAGCAGTAGCCTATATTCTAGAAGAATGGCTCTTTGTGCTGCTGTCAGCATAACATTTTTAACCCCAACATACATACAAACAACTGCTTGGAGAGCAGCTGAAGTATGTAAGGAAATGCTTTAACGCATTAGGCTGCTCACGACGGGAGCTGCCTCCGTTTATGGGGAAAGGAATTCAGTGATTTGCTAAAGCTCCCACAGAGCCGGGGGATTGAGACCGGCATCATTTGATCGTCAATTGGCAAACATTTCTCCCTTTAAGCCACCATTTGTAGTTTGTGAGTTTTCAAATTCTCACCATGGCCTCGTGTGCAACTGCAATACCAAGACAGACTGCTGGGATGAAATGATATTAGATAACAGCAGATTGCTTCATGAACAGACGCGAGCTTATACTTTTCGCCAGTGCTTCATCCTACAACTCCTCTCTCTTTCACACACAGCCACATATTATGTCTGTGACCTTTCTCTATATATTTTCTCACCACATATGCACACGCTTCCTATCGTGCGCCTCTCCACATGTATTATCTCTTGGAAGGCACAGGCGCCAAATCTCTGGCTTGGTGTGATCTTAATGGGAAAAATAAAATAAAAACACTGCTATCATACTGACACACAGCAGCATCTTTCCTCTCACTTTCCAATGCCCTTGCATACACATAACAAGCCAACACAGCCTTTCCACAAAGGCAAACATGCTCTGTACTCCACACACACATACAACCACAGGCCTCCTCAGAGAGACAGTTGCATGTGCAGGTATGTCTCCTGTGAGGAAAACGTCCCTGTGGGGCTTGTTCACATGAGATAACATTAGAGCCTCATATCGTGTGAACAAAGATTCCCACGCTAGCCAATATCTTCTTCTGTTAGCCAACAAGTCATTCTGTTAGACACAAAGTCGGCACAATAGAGAGGATGTAAGCCCACAGAACAACAAATAAGCTTGTTCAACGAGTCAGCCATCACAAAGAAACACCGCTTTTTTTGTGGTTGCATGTTTAAGGCGTAAAAAGTCATGGGAGAAGATTGACTGAGATGTTCTCTTATGCATTTGTTTCTCTCATATGTTTATACAGTGTGGAGATAAAACAGTAAGCAATGACCACATCAGAAAAGGAAATTAGCACCTGCAGCCTGCAAATTGCAGGGTAAATGTTGGCTGTGGCAGGTAAAAATGTCAGCTCACCTGCCACCATGGCAGAGAGGGTATTCATTTCTTATCATACTTATATTTCAGAAGAAGTGTCCAAAATAAGTGGCCAGGAGAACTTAATTTTAGACCCTGACCAAAACAACAGTCTGTGCTCTTTTACAAGAATATAGTTTAGTGACAGAGAGTGTTTAATATTTAGCTTAAGTTCAACTTTAAGATCTCTTTCAAAGTCAGTTTCTTGCTGTGTTTATAGTCTTCCCAGTCAGAGACAGAGAAGGACAATTTCTTGGTCTTCACCCTTATCCATGTAGTTAAACAATGTCGGTATTCGGGATGGGGACAAATACTCGAGTACTCGTTGGTGACGTCATTATTCGAGTAACGTTACAAGACTCGCGCACCTGCGCATG
The DNA here is from genome assembly GCF_022749685.1 of Semicossyphus pulcher. NCBI lineage: Eukaryota > Metazoa > Chordata > Actinopteri > Labriformes > Labridae > Semicossyphus > Semicossyphus pulcher. Next base: position 18,832,430 of record NW_027211603.1, read on the forward strand.
CGTTGTTTTCGGCTAAAGTAGTTTAACTCAGTTAGCTTGCATGCACCATGTCAGCTGTGACCAGGAAAAGTGATGTCTGGAAGTACTCTGAGAAAAAAGACGATGATAACGTGCTGGGCAAGATATGTGGTGTTAAACTTGTATCATAGAAATACTAGTTCGATGCTTAACCACACACGCTCAAAGCACAAGGCAGTCTCGCATCACATCATCTGCTAGCCCTGTTAACGCACGTTGTTGTGATGATACCAGAGCGGAGAAGATTAGCCTGCTAATAACAAAAATGGTGACTGGAGATATGCTCCCATTAAGTGTTGTGGAAGGAGAAGGCTTCCGTGAGCTGATGGCGTTTGTTGAGCTGGAGTACAAGCCACCATCACGCCGGACAACAGCTACGAGTGGAAAAAATGTGAGTTACGTGTGAAGCAACAGAACATAAGTCCAAACAGTCCGCTACCGCTGTGACGTTTGACAACAGAATGTTACAACAACGTTAATTGAAGGGCCTGTTAAGGTTCTTCAATGCATTTGAAATTGCACTTGCTTATTTACATTTATGTAAAAGCGTTCGATTGAAATGTTCTCTCACAGGCATACTATTTCCGGGCCGGGAGGTCCGTGTCTGACGTATGTTTTTTTCTATAATTTGCGAGTACTCGATTACTCGTTCATAAGGTAATTAGGTACAAACACCTGAAAAGAGCTGTACATTTTTTTCTGTCATGGAAATGTAAGCACAAAAACACCAGTTCTCCAAAAACCCAGCAGAAACACTGGGCTACACTTCAAACAAGATGAACTTGTCAGTCTAACTTGTCCAGTTACTGTATTCATAGCAACACCTGGTCATCGTGGCTGTCAACATATCACTCACAGCAATGCAGTTTCCATCAACAAAAAAGCTTTACTGAGGGTTTGTGTGTATCAAAAAACATATTACCTCACAACCACACACCTATTGAAATGTCTGAATGTGGAAATAGAAAACAGTGAATTTCTCCAGCAGCACCGTGTTAAACAGTGTCCCATCTTTCTGGTGTCCCTGCCCCCTCTGGATGATATTTAATTTCACAAATCCTCTTTACAATGACACTTTATGGTTGCCATGCAACGTGCCGTAGGGAGGGTATTTAGCAATGTGGGCGTCAATGTCCAAGGTGACATCACTTCCTGTGAAAAACAACACCAGCGCATGTCCACCAACAGTATGAATGGCAGAGGAATGTGCCAAGTCAGAAAGTAACACAATGAAAAAACAGAAAATTAACCAGCTGTGCCACCGAGAAGAATAGAGAAAAAAAAATATTATAAAGCAGCTGAATGGCACAAAACACAATGTTCTTCCTCTACCAAATAAAAGCTGGCCGGGATACGGGCCTTGCAGAATAACAGTGTCACATTACTAGGCAGCAGCTCAGCAGCTAACAGAATATAACAGGGCTAAAGCATTTCTCTGATCCCCATATGGGAAAACCTGAACTGTGAAACAAGAGACTTGTGAAATCATCGGTTGAGCCAGTACAGACAGAGAAGGCTGGTGCGGTGGCTCCTCGGTGCTGCCATTTACTGCATGTAAGCATGCTGTTTACAAGAGCAGCATGGCGTAGTTAAAAATGTATATGATGAAAAGCCTATATTCTACGTACACACAGAATCATGAGCCACATCTTAGTGATGGTTACAGCCTGTTCCACCCGGCTGTGGCTCCTACACAGGACCACCCAGGGGTTTACTAACACCCGCGCTAACGCACAGGCTCCGTTCGACAGGATAGCCTCCCCGCAAGCTGAAATATATTAACTGTAATGACAGGGAGGACACGCAGGCTTTCACATCATCCTCTTACTGAGAAAAAGGCAGTCAGTTCTACTCTTCAGGGTCAGAGTCCCCCCTCATGTGAAGAACGGGATGAAGAGCTTCAGCACAGGAAGTTCAGATGCTACAGAAACCATATCTTCTGACCTTGAATTGTAAGAGAAGGATGTCTTAGTGTTGTCATACAAGCAGCTTACACCCCGACAAGCTGAAGAGAGAAATTTGAGATTCTGACAAAATAAGCACACAAGACTGACCTGCTGGTAAACCACACCAACACATGAAAAAGTGCCACATTGTCAGGGTCAATGTAAACAATACGATGAAGCATTTCTCTTTAGGGCTTATTCCGGACTAAATAAAACACGTTCAGGGTCTCAAATGTTCAGCAGTATAATCTAAACGAGAACTCACTTCACACAGGCCATCTGCCCTGTGCAGCAGAATGGGCTAATGTTAAATTCTGCCTTCTCAACAGGCTGGATGTTTTTGCAAGCCAGATTTAAAAACTGGTTTTGGGTACACCAAGGCACACTATTAAATGCCAAACTGTTTGGCAGGGAGCTTTGCAACAGCTGCCATGTAATTTTTGTTTGAATCAAAATAATACGAAGAGAGAATAACTGTAATGAGCCGGTCCTTTGTCGTCAGAGAACCGATGCAGAAACGCACAAAAAACATGGCACACTGATCTGTATTTAAATAATGTAAAAGGCATGTAATATACATTTTACGTTAATTCAGTGATTGATCTACAAAAGGCATATAATCCAGCTGAATGAGGGAACCAGTAATATTCCACTAGTAACAGTAGAAGAGTAGCCCTACTTTTGTATTATTCCCAGTGTGGGGGACCTTCTTGGATGTAGCATTGTATTTAAAATGCAATCAAAGTGAAATTACGTGCCAGATATTAAATGATCCAATGATTCATCTATATGACTGTCTTTTTGTGGTAATTACTGATATTATAGAGCAGTTAAATAATTGTCTTTCTATGATTAAAACAGTAAGACACAAGGAGATTGGAGTGTTGACAGCACTTATTAAGTACAGTTTAATTGGGATGCTGTGCATGATTTATGTTTAATTATATATTGTATAATATATATGATGATATTAGAAAACAGCACGTGTCAAAGCCTGTTTGCGTGCTCAAAATACATCTTATTTCCTTTCTGTTTAACTTTTGACATGACATTTTTAATATTATTTCCTTGGCAAAATTATAAGAAATTAAATTCCTCATTGTACTTTTATAATTCCCAAACACCAAAATAAAAATCTTTCAGTTTTCACTCCTTCGGATGTCTTCAGCTTACTGGAAATCTAATTTCACAACCACACACTCTGCTACGTCACCTTGTTTCATATCTGTACAGCGAGTTTCTTTTCCATCTGGACGGCCCCTTAGTGTTTGTTACTGATGGAGAGGAGATGATTTATTTGCCTCCCCACCAGGATTTAAAGGGGCCATCCTCCAGACATCATCTTGCATCTCTAATTAGACTACAGCTGCCCCTGATCTGACATTACAGAGCGATTCTCCATGATAGGCTACCACTAGTGTTTTTCCTGAGAGCGATAGCCTAGTTGCTGTTGGAGGCTTACTTGGCTCCCATCCTCCTATTGTGCCAAATAACCTCCATCCCTTGTCCCCCCAGTGTTGTCCTGCCCTACTTGGCACTCTGCCACTGGGAGTGTGTGTGTGAGGGGTTTGGTTTTAATAGATTCAAGATATGAAGCTCTGCAGGCCCAGCCTGCAATGTGGTGCTGGAGCATCTCAGAGAGGCCGTCATCGCCTTCAAGTGATCTACCTCAGAAATTCTGATTGTGTGCTACTGAGTCATCTTGAAAACTGCGGTTAAGTGTGCCGTGTTTGTGTGTGTTTTTCTCATCCTGAGGGGCTTATTGAGACAGTAGTGCTGGTTCTTGACAGGAAATCCCCCTTCTTATGAATGGAAGGCTATAATCTCAGTGCCACACAGCACACAACTGGAAACAGTAGTAACAACACCATCAAGCCTCCTCTCAAAGACAAATACTGTATCAGCACGGTGCACATGGCCACACAGGGGACTGCCGCTTTACACAGCAAACATTTTAAAATGGGGAACGCTCCCTCTCTCGTGCACACACATATACACACACTCACAAGAATGTGTACATGTGCATGACTTTCAACACAAAGACATGCAACACAGACCCCACAAACATGTTAATACACACACGAGCACACGTGTGAACATGCACACGTACACACCCTGCGAGGGATTAACTAGGAAAACACTCAGTTTTTCATTAGGAAGGGCTAAAGCTGTTTTTTTAATTGAGGGGAAAGAGATTAGACGGCTAGCAGGCAAGCACTGAAATATGAACAGCTATACGCTGCAGCATATACGCTAGACTTGAACCTCCATTTTCTATCATGTAATTGATCTCACGAGCACCATTTTGTTTGATATTTTGCTGCAACCCTGCTGCTTTGTAGTATCAGCACATTTAGAACATGCCTGCTAACAGGAAACATTGGATGCACGGCTGTGAGCAGGCTGGAAGAACCAAATTTATATTAGGGAAAAAAATGTAAAGGAGGAGGGGGAGGGAGAGACAAAAAAGGGAATGAGCGGCACCGTGCTTTCATCTCATGATTACATGAGGTTATTTTTCAGCAGGTAGGCTGCCTAGAAAAGCAAATTCCAGCCTGCAGAGTGGTGTGATCAGTGAAGCCTGGCCCGCTAAATAACCCTCGCCTCACCCGATGGTGGATTTTGCTGTTAAATAATTAAATGCACAATATGTTACTTGAAACTACAATTTCATTTGTTTCATTTGTTCAAAGTTAAATGGAAGAAGGTTAAAAACTGAAAAACAGTCTGCATGTTTTAAATATTGCAGACTATAAAAAAGGGAACAGAGGCCTAAAGGCCACCGTCCCTGAAAGCTGAGGCGACATTCGTAATACCATTTTACCAACAGAGACACATGCCCAACATGATGACTTCCAGTTTTTTGTTTAATGAAAAGAGGCCTTTAAATATTAAAGAGAGAAAAAAAGAGTCAAATGGCATGACCTAAAATTCAAACTAAACTCTCGTTCTTCAGATAGCATAGAACAGAGACATCACTGGTGTTATTAGAAACATCGTTAGAAACACATTATGTCTTATAAAGACAAGTTTCTAATAATCTACCATATAATGAAATGCATAAGAGGCTATATAAGGTTAGATTTTTTAAACAAACTCTGTCTATGAGTTAATTATAAGTTTCAGGATAGACCCCCCTGCATTATTTTTCAATAGATAATTCCCCGGTGTTATTCGCCCTTTCCTCTGTGATTCGTTGTAATTTGTCTGAGGGCTCTGGATCTTAGAGTCTGTGTAAGCTTTGAGGTTCAGCACCTATTAGAGTTAATTTAATGATAAATAATGTTATCAACCAAATGCACATTTAAAGCCGTTTCTACAACTCCACAGCAGCTGACTTTAATGTACTACATCTATTCAGGCAAACTGAAACATCAGTTAGGACTGGAGTAATGGGAATTAGTTATGTGGTTGCATTTTCCTCAAAGGCCTCCGGATCAGGAGCTTGATATTAAAGCACTTTAATATCCAAGAAAAGATGTTATTTTTTTTTGTCAGTGATCTTTTTCTTGGCGATGTGTTGTGTTGCTAGTCCACCTGTCAAAGCGGCTGCTGCATCCATATTTTTTAATCATCTGCTTTCATTGATGTTTCATCAGTCAGACACATTTTCCATATGATGATGTGACCCCGTACTTGCTTGCCAGGCGGCTGGCAGAGTAAACTAGCAAAGTAATCCAGAAGGCACTTACTAGCAATTAAATGGAACTGATGATTCTAGTGGAAACACAGGTAGTAATGACAGCAGAGTGGTCTCAGAGAAGCAGACCCTTAAGCACAGACACAATTAGGATAATAGTCTTATCTCAGGCCTCATTCCCTGCTTAAAGAAGGGTCAGATGCAACGCAAGAGTGAGCATACAATGAACACACACACTCGCACACACACAATGTCTAGCTTTCTGAACACAGGCCTGCACACACCCTCAACAGAGTGAAGTAATGACTCCAGTGGAAGGTTAGTACCTCTGCTGCTGAGACGCATTAATATTGTATGGGGAGATCCTGGGTGGTGCATGCATACGAGCAGGACTCTCCTTCAGCATGTATCTCTCCCTGGAGCTTCTTTGTCATCATGCACGCAGGCTGTCTCATTCAACCCACATTGCAACAGAGCAACCATCCTTCACTGTAGCTGCGTGGACACACACTTCAACAGCAACTATGCAGACGAGTTATACGCTGTAGTTCTTACTATATCTGGTGGTTCAAGCCAAATACAGTCATGGCAATCCAAAATGAGTATGTGCGCTGCCAGCATAGTGTCGCTGACTGTTTTGGCTTTGTCTCCACTCGCAGCAGCTGTTCTGAAGTCAAAGATAAGAGGGCCGCCACAGGTAAAGAAAACATGAAGGTGCAGTCAGAGATAGTGTTAAAAACAAAACTCACAGCCTTGATGTAAAAACATTTGCTCAACTGTTTTTGTAAATTATGCTTTAAAAACACAATTATCTTATAATTATCTTTACAAATTCACAACAGCAGATGTTGCCCTTTAACTGGAGTGAATTACGGCACAGCAATGTATTTTATTACACCTGCTACAACTTAGTCAGTGTTGTTTTATGGCTTGATTTTTTGTTCCGCTAGGCTAGCAAGCTTCCCCCAGCCTGTCTTGTGTCCACTCGCAGTCAATGTCAGAATAGGAAGTCGTAATTATGTACAGTGTGTGTGTGTGTGTGTGTGTGTGTGTTTGGTAAGACCAGTTTCACATCTATGGGAGTTTTCTTCTTTTTTATGCAGTTTCTGTCACATTCATAAAGTGACGATACATTTAAACAAAAACGATACATCTGCTTCCTTGTTCAATTTAAGTTTTTCTTTTGCATAAATATGTTACAAAGCAAGCAGTAACAAATAAGGAGAACAATGAGGTCAACTGGTGTCCAATATGGTGGTATTTATGTTTTAGTTTAGTTTAGTTAGCTCATGTTTACATCACAGTACCGTTAGCCTGTGACTGATCGTGCTCATGCTAAGAACCAACTGCATAAATTAAACTTTCCCTTGAGGAACAAAATACTAGGCTTATTATGTACATTTTTATATGATTGATAGTTTGAAATAAAAAAGGAAAAATGACAATCCGATCATTGGGAATATTTTCCACAACATGGGCAAAAAGAGGTGTAAGTTATTAAGGCCTCAAACCTTCACACAGCTCTTTAAACAAACTCTGATCCAAACTGTCTGTTAGTTTCTAATTGAAAAGAAGAGGCTCGATCAGCACGGGTATTTGCCATCTATGAATCTTCACACCTCAGATGAATCTTCACACTCCCACACGCCTCTTGTCATATACAGACAGAGATATACATCATTGTTACTTTTGCACCGGAAAATTGACTTCTTTCTCAATTAAAACAAACTTAGAGGGACGCAGAGAGTGTGATCACTGCAGCCACATCCTATAACACGGAGAATCACACATAACCACTGAAGAGAAGGTTACAGCATCCCAGCATTCAGGTTTCATTAAGCAGGGCAAACTACAAGATCACATTCAAATGTTTCCTGATCCCTTTGTTAACTTTGTGACGGTTGCAGGATTTGGTTGAACTTGTGTGAGGATCAGTTTAGATATGCAAAACTGCTAACTGGGACCTCCCCTGTTTTCTTCATATGACAGCAGATTCCTTAAGATCTTATATTAGTCACTGAAACGAAAGTGGGGGTAGTAATTATGCTTTTTAGCCCTGTAAAGTGGCCTTCTATTAATTTGACTACATGCAAAGACCTGTTCTGTTCTAAGAATGTAGAAAATCAATACACGTAAAGTACACAATGTTCAAATGTATCCTTTTGATGTCACTAAGCTTGTGATTAATACAAAGCAGTCCAGGAGCATAAACAGCAGCTCCACGGACTGAAAGCATTCGGCTGAGTTGACAAACCAGAATAACTTAAGAATAATAATAATAAAAAAGATATCCAACATGTATAAAGGGCTGGGCCTCTCCAAAATGTTCTTGAAGATTGTGTGAGTCTCTCTCATGTGAGTGAATGTGTGTTCAAAAGGCTGGAATGCATGATGTAACGAGCACTATAAAAGGTTGACTGAGACAACATTAGGCTCCATAAGCAGGCTATGTTGCCTTCACCCTGATTTGATGCTTTTTCTGCATGTAGGCCAAGTATGGTTTCAGTGAGTAAAAATAGGTTACACAGCACATTTAAACGAATGCAGACCCACTGTCAGCTGCTCTTTAATACTAACAAATGTAAAGTTGTATTTGATTTAATGCTGATAGTTTAATAAGTGTCTGATGTAGTTAGAGGGGGGAAGGATTGGGGTGTGAGCACTGAATTACATGATTGAACTGTGCTTTTATTTGCTTACTTCAGTGATGCCACCAGATCATCCGAACAGCTAAGAGGCCTGAGTTACTGTCAGCATCGCACGGCATCCAACGTGCATTCTCGTAAGCTGGTGAGCCAGTGGGACTGTATCACAATGACTGACTCCTCCATCATCTCACTATTCTCTCAAACATCAGCACCATAACAACTTCCTCATTCATCACACACACACACACAAACTACAAGCCAAATCCATTATCTGCCACATCCCGTCTCCCTCTGCCTAGCTCATCTAATTATTAATCAACACAGCTGCCAGCCAGATATTATTGTTGACCACTGTCAGTCACGCTCACGCTATTTCTGAAAAAACACAGGCCTTCTCCAACATGGTTAAAACTGATACTGGGTTTTTTTCAGCAGTGTCTAAATATTCGCCCTTTTTCTCCAGCTCCCCGCCTGGGCCCTCACGTTTGCACCAGCTGATATTTCAATAGCTCGTGTTGGGTGTGGCTTAAAGCTACACGCTGCTTATAGCAGTTAAACAGGGGGATGGGAGGCGGATCACGGTATCTATACATCCGCACTACTTGCCTGAATATACTCGGCAGCAGTGTCTCACATGTAAATGCAGCCTTTGTTTGCTCCTCCCATGTCTGTGCTGATGACTGAGCCTGCTTTACTGTTATTGCGTGCAGTAAATTCTGTTGAACTTTGAGCTTGCATCTTGACAACCACAGGCAGAAAGTGTACGCTTGATAAATAATATACCAGCACACAAGCAGGTTAAATCAGCAAGCAGGCAAAAACTGTACATGCATCAGGTGTATGTATTCAAACCAGACATCATGACATGTATGTGTTATTTCATGCCTATTGTGTTATTATTATTATTGCTTAATTGCCGCTTTACGACTGAATAAAAAAATGTCTCAGTTTAGGCAATAGATGTGCTGGTTGTGAAATAACTGTTGACTGCAGCCCTATCTCTGTGCGTAAATCTCCTTAGGTATGGTAGTACAATGACAGGGGGTTTTCCACTGCAGTGGCACATGTCACTTGTTCATTCGGGCTCATTAAATGCCACAGTGGTTAGGCTCTGGTTGTGCTAAAAGAAATTCTACGCTGCTTTAGGGAGGGAAGGACCTGATCAAAGCCCTACTTACAGGATTATTTTTAAAAATAACGAGCATTTCAGAGCTTTACAGAGCAGTATTAACGGCTGTGATTACATACCCGATCTTGGCCTTCTGCTTGGGCTTCGAGGAGGGTACAATGCAGACCTTCCTACAGGCCTTCTCTTTTGGCCGTGCCTTACGGTTTCCTTTGTGCTCGCGGTCACGGTGGCTCTTGTGCTGCGACGAAGAGCTGGGGAAGCTCTCGGGGCTCATAACTCTGGGGATGTTCTTCTCCCCGCGCTGCCGGGCCTTAGCAATAGCCTCGGATATTATTCTATTGGCCTTCTCCTGCTTGTCCTGTATGCATGACTCCATCTGATGGTGCGTCCTCCGCTGCGTCCTCTTCTCCGACGGGGAGCTGGATGAGGATGAAGAAGATGAGGAAGAGGATGAGGACGATGAGCTGCTCTTCATTGGGGGACTCAGGACCCGTACCTGGCTGCTGGGGCCATTAGCATTCTTTCGAGGCTGAAGACAGAGGGAAAGATAAAGACAATGAGATTTAGAACAATGATCATCATTTAGGCAAAATCCTCTCAACACTACAGACATGATGTCATCCATTGGAAACGATACAAATCCAAATCAGATGTGGTGCTATATTTGCTATAGAGGGACCTAGTAACACACAGACCTATAAAGTTGACACTTGACCTTTAAAGCAGACCGGACTAACTGAAGCTCACAGTATACAGAGACTGGAGCAGCAGCAGAGTGTCTCCCAAAAAAAGGAGACATAAAAACAAAAGCTTTAGAACACATTGTAGATTATGCAGCATGTGTAGGTGCCACACGCAAATGTCTTAAAGCACCTTATCATTACTCATTACACCACATGGAGAGGAACCAAATAAGCTGTTTTCGACCCCACTTTAGCATTAATGTAGAAGGTATAGTATCATATAATAGCTGATCTTAGAGAATAAGAATTAGTGTTTAAAACACCTGCCTTCATGATTTGTTGCAACATGCAATATATAGGAGGATATAATTTAAAGGATGGTATTTATGACTGCTATAAACATATGAGGCCATTATTGCATGAGTCACACAGCTCAGCTTAGAGGAGAGTAATACAAGCAAACACTGGTATACTTTAGAGAAAATGGTGCCAGCACGTCGAGATGCCATTTCACTGTACAAGAAAACAAACCCTCTAAACCACTGCTACCCTGTTATGGAATTACAGTACGCTGTTATGATGCGATGTGACTGCTGAGACTATCAGTCATTCAGAAAAAGCCAAAGTACTGTAGGCTATGTGAACCTCTCAGACAGCAGAGCTTGTCCCAGATGCTGGCGATGGGGGTCGCATGATGCCCATTCAACTTTCCGCCTCCTATGTTACACAGCGAGCAGACTTTCAGCATGATAAGGGCCACGATTTCCCAACTGGAATTATTTTATTTCAGAGGACTATGAAGTAAAATTATATATAAATCATGTGACAAACGCTTTGTGAGGATGATTCAAGTGAAATGAGGCTATTCAAAGGTACGGTAAACACTGACTCAATGTAGCAGGTTAAAGTGGGCCTTGCAGACATAAATAATCCCCCCTGGCTGATACATGATAATATGTGAATAATAGATGGTGTGACTGCAGTTATGCCTACACAAGCGCCTTGAGGTGGGCCTTGAGCCCAGCAGAGAGGGAACCCATAAATGGATGACCTAATCTAAAAATGTGTTGCGTATGCCTCCATGGCCCAGGCACAGCCGGCTGCTTTTTTTTTTTTTCCACATTGCTAGCTAAGTAAAGAGAATTAGTTTGAACCTCACCAACAAAGTGGGGGAGGGAGTTGAATAAGTAGCGATTCATTTGGAAGGAACGGGTGAAAACACACACACACACACACAAGACCTGCATTATGATTTTCACGTGTGCAACAGTGCTGAGGCTATTACGAAGACATTTACTGGATCATGCTGGAATGTTCTCATTCAAGTATAAAGGTAAAAAAAAGAGAGAGAGGGGGAGGGGTTGAAAGTAATGCTTGAGAGCGGAAGAACATGAGCACATGAAAGAACAGCAAGAGGAAGAAAAAATATGAAAATAGGCTCCTATCAGAGGGGGGGAGAGAGGGAGGGAGGGAGAGAGAGAGAAAAGATAAAATGCACCAAATCTGAGAGCACTGCAGCTGTGTAATACATCTATAAATAACTGAAATTACAGCCTGCCAGCACTGCAGTGATTTCAATCTCTCGAGCAGCACGTAGTCCCATGGAAACGGTGGGGACCATTACAGCCCATGAAAAGGTAGAGTAAGCTCCATTTGGGCCGGCCCGCTTTCCCTCGCTCTCACCCCCTCATTTCCACATGTAGTGAGCTCTCTGCTGACTGACAGGTTCAACTCATGGAGGACACACACACACACACACACACACAGATGCGCAGGCACACACACCGTTCACTGTGCACAAACTAGAGCGCAGAGCAGCGCGGGGAGAGGAATTCAAAAGAGCATGGGAATGGGATGTATGGAATGAACAGACAGTGGGGGTGGGGAAGAGAAAGTGTGCCTTGATAAGGTCTAGAGAAGCAGAGCAAATGAGTATGGAGGGGAGGAAAATAAAGCAGCAATGAGTTCAAGATGGCGGCAGTGCAGCATGAGCCAGTAGCAGAGGAGGTTGTTCAGTTCCTGCCGGCCCCTCCTCCTCCTCCCCCTCGTCCCTCCTCCCTCTCAGCTCTCAGAGCAGCTCACTTACCCTTCCTCTTGGCCTCTTCACTGTAGACATGGTGTTTTTTTTTTTCTTCCTCTTTCCTCCCCCTCTCCAACCGGCTAACAAAAGCCTTGCCCTTTCGCCGGGTTTTTTCCTCTCTCTGTTGCTCGCTCACGCTTTTCCCTTACAAACACACTCACTCTTTTCCCTTTCAACAGTCGTTTTCTCTCACTCTTCCTAGAGCCGTGCTGTCCCCCCCTCCCCTCCCTCGCTCCTGGTTTGCCTCCCCTCCTCCTCCCAGGTCAGCTTCTCTCCTCAGGCAGTGCGAGAGCGCCGGAGCCGTTCGTCTCCTCCTCCCCCAGCGGGCAGGGCTCAAGAGGAGCGCATGGGAGCTCTCTCTCTCTCTCTCTCTCGCTCTCTCACCCTCGTTTGTCTCTTCACAGGGTGATGAGGGAGCAGCGCTGTGGGCGGTAGAGGAGGTGCGTGGCAGTCCAGGAAGCTCTCATTCTGCTGCTGCGTGCTGCTTCGCCGTCGTCCGGCTTCATCCAAGTCTCCCTCACTCTTTCACAGTGCGTGTGTGTCAGAGTTGCCTTCCCCTGCCTCCTCTCTCCTCCCCTCTCATTGATTCCTCTTTCCGCCTGCCTTCCGAGTGCGCTCTCTCTGCCTCTCTGAGCCGTTTCCTTCTATTTCTTGCTCTTTCTGCTTTGCCGTTTCCCTTTTTGCGCCTCTCCTCGTCTTCCTCACCAGCCAGGTTAAGGTAGGTTACTCCATGTTTTTACGCACAAAAAGGCTTTTGTGTAAGCTTGCTTGCTTGTTTGGCCGGTAGTTTTTTCCTCCTTTTCCCCTACTTGTCTTTTTCCTCGTTCTCCCTCGCTGCCCTCCCCTCTCCCTGGCTGGGGCGTGTATGGCGAGCTCGAGACTCTGGCAGGCAGAGCGGCGGAAAATGAAAGCACAAAGCAGCAAAATGCATCAGCATGAATATTAGAGATGTCGTTAAAACCCAGACTCGTTTTTCACTCTCTCTCTCTCGCTCACTCACTCGCTCTCTCACTCTCTCTCTCTTTGTAGGGAAGTAGGCCAGCAGATGGTGCTAGCAGTTATTACATTAACTTTCACAACTTAACCCCCAAAGTACTGGATTTCGCCCACACCACAGATTGTCAACATTGGAGCTTTTTTTGTCCCCATGAAGGTCACTGCCAATGATTTGCAGTTTTATTTATGGAAAAGGCTCTATAAACAAACAAACAAATTCCCAAAGGATTAACATAACTGATAGGAACAGCACATCAATCACCACTTAATATAAGGCAGCCTTTCTACTCCTTAACTAAGACACAGCGTCCAGAGTGTAATGCTCAGATTCAAGCACCTGTGAGGTCAAGGCCTGGTCACCCTGCTGTGACTCTTGGAAAAAAAAAATTCCAAGAGGAAAATGGGATGTGTCCAAGACATGCAGCTCTTCCCCGTGCCCCAGAAGAGACTTTTGTAGGAGCGAGCCGGCTTCTCGGGGGACTCCTGACACCGTGATGCAGGGGCCATGTGCACCAGCTGGCACATGGCACTGGGAGTATGCAGAGACTCGCGGCTGGCCTGCAGCCAGGTACAGAGCACAGCACTACTGGGTCAGGGCCTGAGTTACTGACAGATACCCCATCAGCTTTTAAAGTCATTACTTACTCTGCAAAATCTGCCAGACAGGCGACTCTCGCTGTCAACACGCTGTTCAATTTACATGCATCTGCAGCAACCAGGACCATCACCAACACACCAAGAAGATAGGAAGGAGTATGCTTTTTCGAAGTCTCGAAATTGATCAAATGATTTAAAATATGATACCTCAATAAATATCTCCTTTACAGGTGAAGCTGGCTACAGGCTGTTGAGTTATCTGTATTATTGTCCCTGTAATGCATCATACTGTTAATTTCTGCTCTCTCTCAGCCCAAAACAAACTCCACCACTTGTTGTGAGTTTATTGGTGTGAATTATGTGGGTGAGCGTGTGTAGGCTACAGCACAATATGGCTTTTCATGAGCAGATAACCTTAATAAAGTTTTATGCAACTGACCAACTGGAATGGTGCGGACAACCTTATTTAAAATGTGTATGTGTGAAGTGTTGGTGTTTATCTCCCTCTTCTCTACATGCACACACAAACACGGGGATGATCCTGGCTTCAGAATCCCTTCTGCTGTCACAATGAGGAGTGTGTGGTTTTGCATTTTACAGCCTTATATCTCCGACCGAGACAGAGACTGCCATGTGATCACAACAACGGCCTGTCCTTTCCAAGTGTGTGCAGCAGCAGCAGCAGCAGGCATCGAATCCACCTGCCAGGTCGGGCCTTGGAGTTTGGACTTTAAAGCAGGACACATGCTTACTGGGAGCTGAGCAGCAGCCGCCTCTCCAAGCTAAACAAATCCACCGGTAGATAATGCCTACCAGGGTACAGTGCCTGGGGTTCAGCTTCAACTACACAGACAGGTCAATGGGTTTTTTGACTCCTATTGGCCCTTTATAAAAAATAGCATCTTTTCTAAGATCTTTTCAAACCATCTTTAACAGTTAAACTAAAAACAAAACCACTAATAGGTGTACTTCTTATGTAACTTCTCTCACATGCAGGAACACAAAATGTCCTTTCCACTGTTATGGTGAACAAAACTAACAATGTGTCATCTACCGTTTACAATCCACATTAATCAATGCAACAGCCCGCAGGCCATTTGATGGGTAAAAAAGTGACAGACGTGTTTGAGTCTGAATGACACCGCGTTTAGAACATGAAGAGACTTGGTGACCACATGTGGCAATAAAACATTTCTTCCTCCCTGGTAAGGTTTGTTTTTGTATCAGACTGAGAGCAAACAAGGAAAGAGACGGGGAAAGAGAATAACAGTCAACACATGCTTCAACAGTCACATGGCAAGAAGCCACTTGGCGACTAAACGGTTAATATGCAAACAAGCCTGGCAGCTCTGTATGAGGGGGTGTGGCTTCCTTTTAGAGCAGACGAGGGAGGGGAGAGAGGAAGGGGAGGGGTGTAGAGGAAGGGGAGGGGAGGAGCAGAGCTGGTAAAAGGAAGCAAGTGGAAAAAAAAAAAGTGTGTGTGTGTGAAGAGGTAGGGTGGCTGTAGAGGCACAGGTGTCTCTCTGTACACTCCATTACTTCCTCATCAAAGGGACTATATTAGCTGAAAGCTAACTGCTCTTATTTCATGGTCTCACCACCGTGAGAGCCTCAGCTAAGTCACCATTAGGGAAATGAGAGCTAATAGGTAGTACTGACTGAGAATGGCAAGATGGCTAACACACACCGGTGCTTCAGAGTCTACAGCTACCTGCTGCTCTCATAATAGAGAGATTCAATCCACAGCCAACTCTACCATAATGTCATCAAGTCTTAAAGGCATCACAGAGATGGTGCACTAAATGAAAATGCTGAAGACAGAGCAAATGTTTGATGCAGTTATTTGCATATTTCAGTTTAAACTTTCGCATTAAAGGGTTAAAACTGGGCTCTTTTTCAGAGCGCTGCTTGCACTGGTGAATAACCCTGCTGTAGTGTCCTTGAGCAAGTCCACACAAGATCGTGGACACTGTTTTGTAGCTGACACTCACAGCTTATATGGTTAAAGCCATCATGAGCCCTTTTTATACAGAGATTCCATAATAACACAGCCGGCTTTGTTTTCTTTCTTACACCAAACCAAAGAAGGCTGTCGTATCGCTTCTCACATGAGTGATTTGACCCACCATGCAGGAGTTACAGGAGCAAAAGAGCACTGACTTGTAACTTTCACACCGCTGCCCCGTCCTGCTGGCTCCTGCATTTACACAGACATTCTGTGGACCCCCGGGCAAAATTGATGCATGTAAATCTTCAAAAATAGATTATTAGAAGTGTTACAATTGATTGATTTTCAGCAAATTAACAAACTTCTAAAGTAACTATTTCCTCCCAAGGATGTAAAAGCTAAATAAAACAGCCTTTGCTAACATAATGGTGCAGCACTATTAAAAATGATAGAGCAACCAGTAGCCCGTTAATACACTACCAGTTCAAGGCAGGATCATTACGCCTCTGTTACGTTTTGTCTTCTTTGTAAAACGCACGGAGGCGAAATGATGGGACGAAGTCATTCCACCTTTGAGCCGGCATCGGAGGTAGTACCAGAGACCCAACAGAGCCAGCAGAGCGGCTGTGAAGCATGCGCTACATCTCATGCAAGTTTTACTTCCAGAACGCTGTGTATGTGGGGCGGCTTTATGCCGGCGTTGCTCGGCCCAATGTAAAATGACAAAGGCTGCATGGCGGCGGAGCTTCTTTACGGCGCTGAGGCAGAATCGCAGTGTAAAATAGGGCTAGAGTTTCACACATGCCGAATTGTTTTGTTGAGTTTGACATCCAACTCTTGAGTTGGCCTCAAAATTAACAGCTGATTAGATATGTCAATTTTCTCAGAGCCATTTTTAAGCAATTTTTTCCCCAGATGTTATGAGATACATTAAAGTTGTCCAACATCTTTTATATGGCAAGTGAGAAACTCTTCATGAAAAAGGTCCTCTACAACAAGTCCAGCCCTAAACAACATAGATAACATGAAAATATAAGCCTGATGAACAAAGTGTAAACACCTTCGCCCTGTGTCCCTTTGGTACACTTTTGACTCACTCTTCACACTTCATTGAAAAGGTGTCTCAATGCTGTTTACTAACAATAGACTTGGCCTTTCCTTTTTTCACATAAACATAAATATCACAGATGCCTCATCACTCTTACCCAGGTCGAGTACCTATGGCTCCGTTAATGAAACCGCTAAGTCGAGGTGAGAAAAAAAAGAAAAGAAAGATTAGGCCCCTATAATTAGGCTTGTGACTACAGGCCGGTCTGCAGCCACGCTGGAGTGTAAGGCAGCGGCAGGGTTGATAAATGAAAGGAGACATGATGCACAGCAATGCTTCCTCAACCAATTAAATACAGCACCACACATTAATGATCCTTTATTCAGGGCCAAGAGTAGCTGGGCCGCGCATGTTGCCCTCCAGAGAAGCTGCTGAAAGTCTAACAGAGCATTATTACGACAGTCTGGCCTGCTCCACTGTGACCAGACGGCCTTACTGAGCCAGAAAGAACTGCGCAGGGAGACACGGGAGAGCACAAGCAAGGACACAAAAGAGTGCACCTTAGAGGCGATGTCTTTGTAAAAATTAACAGAAATATGTTTGGTTCAAAGGTTTCTGCAGCATGGATTTAAAGTCATACATTGCTCCAAAAAGCTACATTCTCCACAGACAAGGATAAACACATTCAGAGTACTGCGCACCATCCGTTATTGTTACATAACGACAAGCAGCTGGGGGTTAAATGCCCTGCTGCCATGCTCAGAGGGGGTCTGGTCTGCAGGTAACACATTCACCTTCACAAACTACTTTACAACTGATCATGGACACACATGCCCTTGATGCTGTTGTGTAGTTTCTTGGTGACAAAAAAACAATCGAATCCTTCAACACTACACATGCATAATTTAAACTGCCAGTTTCAGTATTGTGCAGTCTATTTAAACAACAAAGAAGACGATTAAAGCCAAGAGCCACTATAAACATTTTTCTTTTAGTTCTTACAAGGATGTTGCTCCTTATAATGACTGTTAGTCATATGGGAATAGTCAGCCTATTATCAAGTCAAAACCTGCAGTAAGACAAAAACTAATATTGCTGCATTTTCAGGGTTGATCATGCAATCATTCTAAACTGTAAAAAAAAGAGGAAATAAGTAAAGTTCAAGTGTAACAACTGTATTGATCTCAGAGGAGGTGTGTGTTTTGCATCTGTCAGAGATATTTTTAGTCACACAAACACACACAGACATGTAACGCCCAAAGGACCATAGTCACAAAGACAAACAGCGACATGTTTACATGCAAACATCCAGTTTCCTCCCCTCTTTCTTTCACACACACAATCATTTTTACACTTGGTTAATTTCATGTAAATACAGCATTAGTTCAGTGGATACATTTACCTAAACGGTCCAGCTAAAGCAGCTACATCCTTGCTGCACTGTGAAGAAACTCCAATGCAACAGGCTTTAACAAACACAGCCCATTAGCTGCCCATTAGCTGCCTATTAGGCTCTCAGCTAATTGACTGTCGTTAATCAGTTAATGAAGTTCAGAACAGCCATTCCCACTGCTCATAAATAGCTTCATGTATGCAGACAGATCGATGTGAGGTGCTACAGGTACAGTATGTTGCGCATGGTCATCTGGCTAGGACAAAAGTGAACACTAGAGGGTGACTGTGAGGAGTGAGCAGGAGTGCATGGTAAAGAGAGAAGAAGTGTGCCATCATTACATTTGTGAGGGGGCTGCCACATGAGAATCGGTCCAGTGAAAATACAGACTTTTTTGATGAAAAGCATGAAAAGGTAGGTGACAAATTGTGATATTATTCAGCCAGCCTAACCTCTGTTTTGAGTCTCTCCTAAAGCTAATTTTCTTCACCAACCACTGGGGGAAAATAAACACAGCTGTGGCCTGGGTTTGAGAATTGTGCAGAATACAGAGTATGGCTTTAGCCTGGCTCTGTGTCCATCAGGCCCAATGACTGAGAAGAGCAGGCAGTGATTCTAACTAGGGCATCTGCCCCTCTTGCATCTTTAAGTGTCAGCTCGGAGGGCAGTCACTCAGCAAGATCTATGATGATTTTTTAAGGGTCAGCACGGTGTGCAAGAACAAGCCAGCATCAGCCAAAGTGAAAGCAAGAGGCCATCCATCCACAGGGGGGACACCCTTCAGGATAAGCAGCTAACTCCTGAACTACAAACCAACAGACGGCGGTTGTGGATCATTTTCAGATACAGTTCCTCCTCTGCAGGTTTAGTGTTAAATAAAAACACAAGTACACTTTGGTTCTGAGGTAGTCAGGATAGCGTTAAAGCAACCTGTGTAGCTACTATCAGTTCTGACTTTTCACTCCAACAACATAGAGAAGGAAAAGGTCCACTTGGGCCTAAAAACTGATGGATGTTGTGTCCTGGTTCCCAGATCTCTAAAAAGTGGTCTGCGTCCTTTTTACCGGTGCGACCAAAATACCAGAATAAAATGCAGAGGAAGGTATGTTACCCAGACGATGGCACTATCCGGTTGATAAGTTGTGATGTCACGTTTCCGCATTAAACCGTTTCCAGGTCCAAGCCGCTACAACGCCTCCTATTTACAATTTGCCGCAGTGTTGAAAACGAACTTGATTGTTGTTAACGCTACGTTACGGACATACATCGTCATAATCACCATTTCAGCTGCCACCCTCACAACAATCAACGTAACCGTAGGCTGCCAGCTACCACTAGCTACAGCACCGTAAGCTAGCAAGATTACAAACTCGACGTGGCGAAAACAGACGTAGGCTGTAATGTATGCGAGTTTTAAATGAAAATATATTGAAATAGTGTTGAAATAACTTGTATACACGTTTTTATTAATAAATAGCTATAGAAAAGAACAGACTGCGTCTTATATTTCGATGCGATTTATATTCCGGATTTCACGTTATTATAATGTTGGGTTCATTGGTATCATGATGGCCAAAACTAACCTATAGTTAAAAAGATAGTCACGTTATAAAAAACTACGCTTTAAACCACACATAAAGCCACCTCAATCATAAATCTGAACAAATCAGAAAAATAGTAGTAAGCAGTGTTTGATTGGTCCTCCCAAAAGAGACTCTTCTACAGACTAAAAGTATCAATGGCATCTAAAGAGTGACGCTTCTTTAGGTGCTGTATGATTCATCTTCACCAGAGCAATGAAATGCGTTTTGCATATTGAATAGCTCAGCACTTTTGTGTGCTTTTTACGCTGTGTCACAAACAGAAATTGGTAACCCTCTTCTATATGGCTTGTTTTTTTCGCTGCAGATGTACTGAGGGATGACGCAGTGCTCTCTGAATCAGAGATGGCACAGCAGGTCAGACACCAGGCAGCGAAGTGAAGCTGAATTGTGCAAAACAAGCAAGCCGGATGATGCCATTCATTAATGGGAACATTGGTGCAAACTAAAGAGCGGAGCTGAGAGGAGGTCCCTAAGGATGAGAGAGGGAGAGAGAGAGAGAGCTAGACAGAGACAGTGAGCGAGGGGAGGAAAGAGGGAGGGATGAGAAGGAGGGGAATTCAGCAAGGGGCTGACTGCCAGACCTTTACAACTCCTTCATTATTGAAGCAGTGCGAAGTGAGAGCAGGGCCAATGCCGGCATAAAAAAGGGAACTCACACAGAGGCAACTACATACATCTGCACACTAGCAAAACAGAGCAGGTCAGCCAGCCTTCAGGATATGATGAAGTAAGGATTTTTCTTCTCCTGCTGAGATTTCCACCTCCTGCTCAGGGCGAGGCAGGTGTCTGTGGAGTGAATCTCTGCTGGAATGGTAGAGGCATGGCACATGGGTTTCTCCAGACAGAAAAAGTGAAAATCATGAACTAACAAATAAGCTTCAACAGAATTTCTAAGGGTGATTATTTAGTCGACACAGGCAGATGTAATCACTGAACCCTACATCCATTTGATCTGAGAGAGAGAGCTGTCTTATGTGGACTGAGATGATTCAGAATCCTTCAGTTTCTGCATTTCATCCGATTGCAGTTGTTAATACTCACAAATCCACTCATGTCAGCGCAGCCAATCATCAAGACAATCAGAGTGACTGCTGGGCTGTGAGACAGAGCAGACCACGAGCCGCAATTGACAAAAAAAATCCAAAAACATGTTGATGGAATAAATGAAAATTCAATGCTGTTCGTGGAAAAATGTACACTTACCCACCCTGCCCACAAATACATCTAATATCTGTCACTGAATGGACAAAAAGGGATAAACAGAGAGATCAAAGGCCTCTCTTAGTTCGGTTTCTCTATGATTACTGAATCTTATTCCTCGGGTATAAAACCACTTTAGTCATTAACAAATTGTGTTAATGAGCGATTGCAGGACAAAGCAGAGTAAACAAGCTTTCGGCTTGTTCTTCTAGGCAGTCAAATTGTCCTCTGTATTTTAAACTACAACAAAGTATCATCGTTATTTAAGCCTACCTTTCATACAAAAAAATAATAAAAGTGATTCACATTTTTTTGTATATAACATTGGCAAAAAAATACAGTCATTTGGAAATGTATTAGAATACAATGCCGTATTTATCACGTTGTGAGTTATTAAACGTTACGTTTATGTACGTCTGGAATTGAACTGGCCCTGGCTTTCCTTCAGACTGCACCTGCAATGTGTGAGAAACTCTACCATTGATAAAATTATATCTTAATGTTTTTGCCTCAGTGAGCCCAGATACAATGTTTATGGGGTGTGTGAATCAATTCAAGACAATTCAACGCACAAAAAATAAAATCATTTTGCAAAAGGATCCAGACAATTTAAAGCAAAGCTAAACACAGAAGCTGAAGCTAAACACAGATTTGATAGATTAAAACGTTATGATGCGTTGTAAGTTAATTAAAGTGACAGTAACTAACTTTGAGTGCCACATTATTTCAGACACTAAAGAGACAATAGCCCCAATTGTATGTCTGCTACGTCAACAATAGTGCACACTGAAAGATGCTACGTGCAGGGAACAATTGTGGATAGTGTTCTTTAGATCTGTTACCTGTCTTACTACCTTGGATCTGTTTCCAGAGACGCATGGGTTGATAAACCTTTGTATCTTGTCATAAAAAACAATCATCCATCAATCCCTTCCAGCTCAGCAAAGTGGAGGCTCTTTGAACTGGAGGCATGCTAACACAACATAAAGCTACATAGAGGCTACACTGCTACTGACAGAGGTGGTGATGTGTGGTTGCACTAATGACTTGAGGTTTAAGAGTCAAGCAAAGGAAGCCATCGCATCAAGAGGATTATGAAGATGGACTCTACAATAGAATGACTTGTATAGTTTTGAATCTTTCATCTTTGCTTAACCTTCTTTGTGAGCCTGTATGGCGGTAACGTAGCTTGACGCACTACAAAGTGAGTGATGACAGATATAAACACAGTTTCAATGGAGAGCTTTCTTCTTTAAAAGTTAACAGTCAGTTCAAAGAGTCGATTGCCCTGTCAACAGAAATTGAACGTTATAAAACGCTAGCAAAAGGTTCAATAAAAAAAGTCTCCACTGACAACACAGGCGTCCATGGCAACTAGCTTATGACTTCCCCCAGACGTGAACCTGTTTGCTGAACTTACAAATCAGTAACCAGAGAGCCAACCGCCGTCTCTGTTGACAGTGTGACTGACAATAAGATCTGTCAAAGTCAAACTGTGTTTGAGAAAGCATGACATGAAACAGAACCACAGACTTATCTTAACTATAGAAACTTTCACTTAATATCCAGATGTTTTATTCCAGGACTGTCTAAGACAATCCCTCACTCTTACCACAACAGGGCAATCATTGTGTCAGTTGTAACCACAAGGGCAAAGGGGTCATAACATTATTCCTTCATGCCATTTTACTGTCCTCTGTGGCACCTTTCACTGAAGCCAAATGATAAGTGATTCCATATCATCTTCCTCAAGAGAGTGTACAGTCTTTTCTACACCTAGGCACACCGTGTTAGTCCGACCACCCAGCTTCACCCTCTCTGCCAGTCAAACACTAAGATAAGTCCAAGAAGGTTGTGTCACGTCACAACAAATAATAGCATTCCAGTCACACTCACACAAAAAAATCCCTCCATATTTGACTGCTGAGCAAACACTCACCCACCCATCACCCCCGAAAAATATTCAAAGCCATTTAATCCCCAGAGAAAGAGGCAAGAGAGAGAAGGAAGGACAGCAAAGCAGAATAAAAGAGCATACTTTAAATTCAGACCTACTGTGCACTTTGGGCTGGCAGCGTTCCCACATGCTCCTGACACACTCAATCCAAGTACAACTCCCTCCTCCCTCTCTCTCTCTCTCCCAGCTCCTCCCCCGCCTCCTCCGCTGACCCCTCCTCCCCTTCCACCCACAGCGAGGACCGCCTGACTTCCTGTTTACCTCTGACCCTAAGTTATCTCCCGCCCCCCGCTCTTATCTGGCAGGTCTCCAAACAGACAGGCTGATGAGGCCGGATGCAAACAGTCAGAACGCTTGACAGAGGGAGCACGCCAGAGAGAGAGAGAGAGAGAGAGAGAGAGAGAGTGAGAGAGAGAGAGTGTGAATGGGTGTTGGGGGAGGTGATCAGGGAAAGTGTGTGAATGACACAGCCTATCACCATGTGGCCACTGAAGCAGCAGGTTTCCCAAGGGTTTTGTATGCGTGCAAAATGTGCATGTGTGTGGCGCATGTGGGTGGCGGGGTGAGGGCCAGGGTGATGCATGGTGTCGAGTTTCAGGGCTGATTATGGCATTGCCTGCCCAGTGTGGTTAGGAGTTATATAAACCTTAGAGAGGTCAGTAAGCAACAAAGCTAGAATATCAAACACACGTACACCTGCCAGCCCTGCTCCCAAGTGCACACACATATCCTAAGTCGCTTACTCGCGACACAGCTCGGAGGCCATGGCAGGGTAGAGAGGAGCGAAACCCAGTCAGATAATAAATCTAACCCAGCAACACGAGCAGACAGGGAGGAGGCAACTGCTCAGTGTCACTGCCAGGGGGCCTGTAGCGGCTACAGCGGCCCAGGCCATCAGTATCCATCAGTCTCCACTTCCATCTCTGTTTCTGGTCAGCAAAAGGAGCCGTTCGCACTATTTGAGCCTGAGCCTGATGAAAATGTCTAAATTAAGCAGGGGAAAGGACTGCAACACAGGCCATTGAGAAAGTTTTCTGAAGAATACTGTCACAACAGGAGAACATTTGTAGAATTTTACCAGAACAGACTGAAATCTAATGCAGCTTATATCACATCATCACATAGGAAACACATAACTACAACAGAAAGCAAGGCTAAATGGCAACATGGAAACAAATCAGACTTAGTTTTTTTATCTGCAGCATTGGATAACTGATACACTAAAATAAAAATAAGTCCTTTTAAGAAGATAGTAGGAGATGGTAAGAAAATGTAAAGAACCAGCTATACAATACAGATTTTAGAGTAGTGAAAATTACTCTTAAAGCTCCGAAGGTAAAAAAAGGGGTGATACCACGCCGGTTTGTTGACACCGAAAGAGGTTTCGCTGCTGTTGCTCCACAAATCTCCAGAACCAGTTTTCCTTTCGCCTTTGGGGCTCAGTTACAATTTGTACCCATATATAGCTCTAACAGATCCGGAGGGACTGTGATCAAGTACGCAACACATGAAGACGCAAATCTCCCATTGACAAAAACCCCAACTGGTTGTCCGAAATTGAATTCCTAAACTTAAAAAAAAACAAACTCTTAATTTCAATTGATTTTATGCAGTTCATGTTACCTGCTTTTTTGCAGGTGTTGCTAAAATGCTTCAGCCGTCTTGTGCAACTCAAAGTGCCGCACACTCCCTCCCACTCGCTGTCATCCTCTGCGGAGATGCTGTAATAAATTAGTCATGCTGCTGATTCAGTTGCTCCAGCCTTAATACAAACTTCACAGCTAATAGATGTTTGCTCAAAGTTCGACTGAAAAGTGAACCAGTTCCAGACAGCTAAGGAGCCTTTTTAGGAACAAACTCCAAACTTTGAGATTAGTAAGCAAATTCCAACATTAAGTTAAATAAATTGAGTTAAAAATTCAACTCTTGCATTGCTATGAACTACCAGAGCTCAGGGAAGCAGTAGCAGCTCTGTGCCGTTATTTGAATTTGAATTTTTAAGCATCGTCCTAAACAATAATTTTGAATGTATGAATAAAATCCATTTATTAGCAGCTGTACCGCAAAGCACTCAAAGGAGTATTGATTTGCAACATTGCCTGCAATGGTCTATTTCAACCATCACATATCAGATCTCACAATCATTTTGTCTGCAAGTGATACTGAAGAATTAAAAAATGCCATCCAGCTCAAGAGGGTCTAACTATATGCTGCTTAAATGAGAGGAAAGGCTTGAGTTCAACACAGATCTGTTCATTTGATCTATTGCAAAATACACTTTTAATCTGTTTAATCTGTGAATATCGCAACCTGGGACAACTACTCAATCTTGAATCCTGTGTGCTCATCGCAGCAGCAGCTGACCATTAAAACCATTGGAAATCCTAATTAGCCACATTCACCGCAGGATTGAGGAGTGGGCAGATCCCCTGATGCCTTGCCTGTTCAGCAAACACACTATCAGCAGGCTCTTCACACATCAGTGCACATGAATAGCACAGTCAGCCTGTAAGCATCAACACAGGGCTGGATGTTGACACAGACAGGGAGAGGCTCGCTCGTATGGCTGTGGTTCATGGCCCCATTTCAATCACGGACCTTTGCAGTGGGCAAATGGCCGGTGTGGATGAGCGCTAGGCAGACCACCAGTTGTGTTGTTGCCTGCTGCCTGTTGAGGGATAGTCGAGGCACTTCTCAACACACAGGTTTTCGCTCATGTGCATAGGTTAGGTTTCAAAAGAACGCCTGCTAGAAAGATGACATGGTTTAGAGAGATTAAAAGGAGTCACTTCAGTAACTTTACCGTTAATGAAAAATTAACATTAACTAGGGTAAGTGTATACTGAAAAGGTGGGGTCAAACAACACCTCTCTGATGCCAGAGGCAATAAGAACAACGCTGTCAGCCTTGTCAGTTACAGGGCCATGGAAAACTCAGGAGCTCTTATTAAAAAAAGTGTGAATTAAGTACAACAGCCTGGTTTGGAATCATATTTTGAGCACAGTCAGCAAAATGTGTTTAATTGGACACCATGTGTTTTTTTTTTTTTTTGTAATGAGATACTATCAAAAAGGAGGACAAGGAGGTGTTCACATCACATGTCTTTTTTTAAGTGGGCAGACCACGATGAAACATCTGTTGCTTTTGCTGCTGGTCATGTGTTACTCGTGGGCAAGGAGGCTGTGTGGATGCTGCTAGGTTACTATCCAACTGAGGTCCAGAAACCGCCTGAAGCCTGTTAGAGCCAGCTAATGCATTCTCCCAACCTCCCCCTCTTCTCTTCTCCCTCTCATGCTCTTCCTCTGTCTCTTTCCGTCCCTTTCTTTCATTAGCTCTCCTTTTTCCATGAGCTACAGCTCTCTCCATCTCCCAAACCCCCTCCCCCTCCCTGAAGTGCTAACCACTCTCCTCCAGCACGCTCTTTTTCTTCCCGCCCGCTCCCTCACTTGTGCACGTGCACTCAAACACACATATACTGACACACAGAAACTGTGGCAGCTACCACAACAGCATGCAACCTCCCCCACACTCCAGCGAGGCAGTGTGCAAGTGCCTCTGGCTTGCCCTGACCCACATCTTGATATAGCCCTAAGTATGCTTACAGCTAAGTCCTGAAGACACTCCTGCCACTCTTAGCCTAATCAGGCCTGACCTGCTGTCGGCACACAGGGCAGATACAGGCCAGGCTGGACAGACCATTATCATATTCAGAAAGCTTTCAGATGGCTCTAGATTCTGGCTCTCCACCTTCCCCCAATCCACCACTGAGTGCAGGTCTCCTTCTAGACCAGCACGTGTGCTATCTGGGATAGTTAGTTAAACATTACACAATGGCCAAATTCTCGGCTATGCTTTGCTGGGAAGGACACATAAAATAGCTTAATGTGAGCAAAGAAATACGCTCAAATATGAAAGCAGATGTATATGCAAAGATAACACTAAATCCTTCAATTAATTTCAAGTTGTTAACAGTTCCCCTCAATGACAACTCTGCTGCAGTTTGACTAAAATATTCTACAAGGCCTATTTGATATTGTAAACAACCAAAAAAGGAAACAAATACTGAAATCTTTAACATTGTTTTACCTTCCCTCCCTTGTACTCAACAGGTGGGGGTTTCCTATGCTCATCTCCCCTCTCCTGGCTGGAGTCGGCCCAAGAACAGTTGGATTCATCCTGTTGGCTGAGAGCAGCTTCCAGCTGGGGCATTAGGTCAGGCAGGAGGTCAGGAGGCTCCAGGCCTTCCAAGTCTCCACCCTGAGCCTGTGATTGCAGGAGATTGTCTCCCAGTGCTGGGTATCCATTAGTGTTGATGGCCCCGCAGCTCTGAGGCTGCTCAGAGGGCAGTTGGTTGATCATGCTGGGGTAGCAGCTCATAGATTCGCCAAACATCTCAGATGACTTGCAGTTTCCCTGGGTTTCTCCAGAACAACGGAGGGCCTGGAAAGGACATTCCTCTGCCTGGCTGACTGGGGCCCGAGTGTGTTGCTGACTCATAACAGCTGTGGATGGAAACTGACGTACTGTCCCCGATAGCTCAGGCACTGTAGAAGAGAGGGGTGCAGTGGTGGTGGAGGCGAGCCTAGCCGCTGAGGCAGTGGACAAAGGCTGCTGACTATGAGTGGGTATTTCTGGCTCTCCCGGGTAGGAAGGGTACTGAGCCGGCTGATAAGCAGTAGCAGAGGTAACTGCGCATGTTGGCATGGAGTGAACCATAGAAGAAGAATGCATGGGGAAGGTCAGGTGAGGGTCTTCAGGTCCTGATCCAGAGAAGGCTTGACCTCCCCTGGTCAACTGGTAGTTACCCTGCTGCTGCTGTGGTTGTAAGCATGTCCCACTCACAGAAGCACTTTGATGATTCAAATAGGGCTTACTTGGTAGAGCCCTTGAATGATACCTTGGTCCTCCTATAGTTAGTTGGTGGTGAACCTGCTGAGTGTGGTGAACTTGCGGTTGGCTCTGAGATTGACCTCCCTGGTGAAAGGAGAAATTATGATGTTGCTGTTGCTGCAGGGACAAAGTCTGTGTGTTCATCTGATGGTGCTGTTGCTGGCTTAACAGCTGCTGCCGATGACTTTGCTGTGGATGCAGCTGCTGCTGCTGCTGTTGTGGATGGTGACCCGGGTGGTGTTGTTGTTGCTGTGTTTGTGGTTGTCGGACATGTAGTTGCTGGTTGTGCAGTTGCTGCTGCTGATGACAAAGCTGTCGTTGCTGATGTTGCTGCTGTTGAGCTAAGGGGTGGTACATATTCCCATTCTGGTCTTGGTTTCCCCACATTGGACTGCTACTGTTACAGAACAGCCCATTGGATAGAGGGGCTTGGCCCATGGCTGCGTTGTGGTACTGGCCATGCTGATCTGCAATCATGCCACTGCCTCCACCACCTGTGCTCCCAGGACCAGAAAACACCTGCCCCATAGGATTCTGTCCCTTCATGCCAATGTAGTGACCCATCTCCTCACCGTAAACGGGCATGGCTTGTTGGGTTGAAACTGGTGGCATCATGTCTTGGTGCTTCCCTGGGCCTAGAGGCCCCACTTGGAGGGGCTCAAAGTCAGCACTGAGGTTTAGCTCATCCACGAGTGATGGTGCTGAGGGGAAGTGTTCCTCATCCAGCCCTTCTAAACCCCCAACAAAGAGGTTGGGGTCATTAAAGAAGTCCATGGCACAGCCCAGAGGTGAACTGGAACCTTTGAAACTCCACTGGATCCAATCTGGTCCCAATGAGCCTCACTGTCAACTGAACTACAGCATGTCCATTATAGTGTGCACCTGTCCAAAAACAGAGGGAAAGAATATTAAAACACAACGTTATTATGATAAGAAGTCATTATAACTGAGCATTAACCCCATCACATTAAATCATTTCAATCTGACATGACAACGTATTAAGTGTATTCTTTTCCACCATATCTATTTTGAATCATCCATTCCTCATTAGTGATACCTCTCTGCTGGCTAGTAGTAGATGCATGAATGCCCATGCAGCGGCAAAAGAGGCCTTCAAATGGCAGGTAATAGCTAGGTCAGAGGATCTGAGAGAAATTTGGCACTGTCAATTATCTATCAGCATTGCCTTTCATGTCTGTAGCAAAGCAGCTGGTGCAAACCAACCGCCAGTCATCAGCAGGTGCCTCTTCCTGTACCCCCTCTCATTTCACACACAGACACACACACACACACAGACTCACACCTCAACCCCCAACCACCTCAACCAATGAAGCAGCCTGCCCTGCTACTGCAGAATGTGTGGGAGGTGCAGACAGCTGATAGAATTTCAGCAGCTAGGGACACAGGCAGATGAGGTTCTTTGAGTGTGTGTGTGTGTGTGCGTGCGTTCTGCAACCACAGACCAGCGGAAGATGACAGAAGCTTACCCAGGTCAGTCATTATACGCTGACTTGCTATGCACCCAGGCACAAAAAAGCACAAATGAACTGCATTTCTCCAGAGTCTAAGCCTGGATTGTTGAGTTACTGGTTGTTTTCATTAGCTGATATATATTTCAAATGACAGTCAGGCTGATAAGCACTTAAACATAAAGAAATGTGGTATTTTCAGTATACCATTTTCTTAACCACACAGGGTTTTGTTACGACAGAGGCCTCTCTAAAATGTAAACAGCTGCTGGATAAATCCCAGTGCTGTTTTCAAACATATTTACACCTATAAACTAATCTAAATAACAGTATGTTTTAGTCCCAGCAGTCAATCCAGAATGTGGTAAATTAATTAGAGTCTTTCCACCTCTGATACTAAAATGTGGTATCGGAAAGTATGCCAGTCATGCACCAATCCTATGCCATATATTCGTTAGCCTCCCCACAAATCAAGAGGTTTAAGGTATATTATCTTATAGTTATGACAAAAAACAACAGTGTGTTGCTTAAGGAGAGTGTAATTTTCGTGAAAGATATGTTACTCATTCTTTGTATTGGAATTGGTGTACGGAAGGAAAAAAAAATCTGCTGTTTACTGTAATTAAGAGCGCACACAGTTCCTTCTATGGCTCACTGCCATGCAACCAGGCATGTACAATGTGCATTGTCACTCTTCCCAACACTATTGTCAACAGATACAAATAAAAATATTTGCACACAGGGATGAAGTCTGTCCTGTTTTCGGTTTGGGTTGTGCTTCCAAATTCAGGTTTACTCCCGTGCTTTGTTTACAATTCTGTTTATTGGGGAATCACAGGAATGTCCTGATATGTGACTCTCCCATTGGTTCCATTTTATCCTTTGGATGCCTATCCTCATAGACAACATGCTGATGAATTGTCTAACACTCTGTCAACAAGCAAAACAGAAGGACTGTGAAATCACTGCCTAAGAAGAGACAGACAATACTGCTTGAATGCAAGTTAAGAGAGGAATATGTGCGAAATTGCCCAATCTCAGGTCAAATTTAAATTCAATTTCAGTGTGTCACACAAAGTTTTGACACAAATTATATTAATTGAAGCTGTTCAGAAATAATTTCGGTAGTCACTCTCGGGTGTGTGCCAAAAGCAGGACAATGTAATGTGCTTCTGTCCTTATCTTTCATAAACACAGAAAACTTGACAGTCAGGGTGCTGGTATATCTCAATTGGTGGAGCAGGCACCCTACCCAGAGACTACAGTTCTTGAAGCATTGGCCACGACTCCCACCCTCGGCCCTTTGTTGCGTTTCATTCCCCACTCTCTCCTCCTATTTTTTCCTGTCTATCTTCAGCTGTCCTGTCAATAAAGGTGAAAATAGCCACAGAAAATAATCTTAGGAAAAAAACGTTAGTATCGTTATCAATGATTTTCAAAACGTCTTTGTTTGACAGAAAATTTGCTGTTTGTTAGATTCACAGAAAGTCTTAGACACAGCTGCACATGCGTGTCAAGCTGAGGCGAAGACAGAAGTTCATCCAAGCAGGGATTGACAACTGTAACTGCTGGTAAAGCAGTATGAACCATATGAAACCTTTAGTATAATGTGTTTAAAACCAATATATGAATAGCATCCTTCCTGGTGACCGTTTATCAGTGCAGTTTATCACTGCACAGCCTGCTAGACAAGATCCTACTAACCTTAAAACACCCCCAATCTGCCCCTGAGGCACAGACTTGTTCGCCTTCCAGCTGTTTCCTTCATCATGACGTTGAGAGAACCATCCAAACACGTGCAACTCATGTCTTACATCAACAACACCTGTGTACATAACTGTACCTAGGTCGCCATTGCATATTGGGACTTACAGTACGTTACACAACTGGCCCCTTCTGAACACCTTAGTTATCAAACCAATAAGTTAAGGCTAAAACAAAATCAAAATTTTGGTATAAAGTTTGACACGTTTGGGTAAAAAGTGGGCTAAGAGTTGCTGTTACTGGTGGCGCATTTCATTAAGTAGCCTACTTAAGACTCTTAAATTGTTGTAATAGTTTCCATTCTATCAATTAACACAAGGCAACAGGTTCGTCGTGTTTTCATAGCTTCGGTCTTCCCTTCATTTAAATGACACCGGACTTACCTCTGAAGTCAGCGACATCCTTTAGCCTACATCTTCCACTCAGCAATGGCTTCAGCTCTTGCCAGCGCTGTGTTTGATAAGCCGGCGAGGCGGCAATTTGTTGCGCTACTTTAAACGCTGCTCGCGAAGTAGAAACAAATGTAAATGCACGCGGGAGTTTTGATTTAAAAATAAATTTGTTAGCCCCGGGTTGTTGAGACAAACGGTTAACACGTGCTCCTCACCGAAAGGTCCACTTGGAAATCCACGGGATTCAAGAGGTGTCGTGACGCTTCCTCACCGAAGAAGAGGAGGAGGGGGAGGAGGCCGGAGATGGATGGAGAGGTCGACAGTGATGGTGTCCATGATTATAATGCTAGTAGTGCTCAACTGACTTTCCTTTTAATTTGAAGTAAGGATACCAACGCAATGGCCCAGAAAGCGGTCACCGCGTCCATATACAAGTGCAGTTCTGACTGAGCCCGACTGGTCGCTGTCAGTTCAGGACCACCGCGTACCAAGAACCACGGAGGAGTAGGCTACTTTGTAGCCACGCGCATTTTTAAAA
The DNA here is from genome assembly GCF_022749685.1 of Semicossyphus pulcher. Lineage (NCBI taxonomy): Eukaryota > Metazoa > Chordata > Actinopteri > Labriformes > Labridae > Semicossyphus > Semicossyphus pulcher. The sequence goes on from NW_027211603.1 coordinate 18,864,370, forward strand.
TTTACCCGGCAAACTTTGCGAAACAACAATGACACTTACTGATTTATGAGCGAACATACGGGAAACTAGTGCAGACAAGTTTGGCAAGTCACCGGTCTTATTTCTGCGAGTAAGATACTCACTCAGCAAGGCGGTGTGTCATCAGACAGCTGAGGCGAGCCCCACTCACTGACTGTCACACATTTGACAGCTCCTTGCCTGAATGAAACTAAACCTCGCGAGTCTCAAACATCCCTCAAAAAACACAGAAAGAAGTGTTAATTCTTACCTGAAACGAACACTAAAGTAAAACTCCAGACGTGAATACAGGGACAGTGTTATCGGCGAAGTTGTGACTGTGTTGTTAGTTGTACTCCTGCTGGCGACCACGGCACAGCGGCTCTACCGCTGCTGCTGACGTGACTCTGATAACACTGCATTTGCATAAAAGTGACCCTCTCAGTGATTGGACCACGGGCAATTTGCCACTATTTAACCTTTCCTTTTAAAATTAAAAACTGGCTCCCCCTGGACGAATACTTTGGAATCGGTGCCGCCCACAACCAGCCCAAGAAAGCAGCTGATTAAATAATGGATTCGTGTCAAAAGTCCTTATGTTGACAGAGTGCATAAGATGGCCGCGTACAAGCCAGAGCCAATCCAGAGAGGTTTTACTTTCGCACATGCACCGAAGTCTCTCTTAAACGCAAACATGACAGGAGTGGTAGAGCTGCTCTCCTCTGCGGGTACATACCGACCTCTGCTGGCTAAAAAGGGCGACAGCCCTCATACTTACTTGATATATTTATAACATTTTCTAATCTCTTAAGGCAAAAAAGTATGAGAACACTTTTCTAATGTCCTGAGTTTGCCAGTGACCAAGATATTCTGCAAGGCCTGCTTAATACGTTAAATATTATTTTTTTAAATGTCCAAATTGAGAACTCATTCAACATTGTCTGTGTAATATCCTTATACAAGGTATTACAGAACATTTACAGTTGTCATGAGTTCAATGTGTAATTAGGGGAGACATGATTCTTGGAGTGACAGTAGAGACCAAAAATAACCTATTAGGATAAACTTTTAAGAGGTAAACTTTGCTTCCATGTAAAACACTGCCAATGTGCTGCTGTTAAATTAATATACATACAACTAAAATCACAAAAAAAGTCCAATTGTGTTTTTGATCACTTTATTGATTTCAGAGGAAAGCAATTAAATCTCATAATTCTTTAATGCAGAAATGTCTTCCAAAAACTGGAGCAGGAATGGGTCCAAAAAGTACACATTCATACTAGGGTTGGAAGATGTCAACAGCCCAAATGACAGCATATGAGGTACACTGGTATTTTGTAGTGTCTTTGCCTTTCGCTGCAGTTAAAGATTAAACAGGTAAAGCACCATATCTGCTATTCTTATATAATAGTCATGTCCATTCAGCCAGAGCCCTCTACAAAGTTGTCTGGCACAACAACATCAAAGAAAGGTATATTATTGTAGCTGGTTGAAAACTCTACTTACAACTAAACCTTAGCAAAATACATGTCTGATTTTTTGTCAGACCTTTGTAGGAGTCCTGCAGTAACTTCTTTGACGAAGAACAAAAAAATCTGTAAGGAAACTTAAGTAACATTTGCAAAGAAAGCTAAGAAACCCAGGATTCACGTAGAAAACCCAAGCATTGATGCAGACACATCTCTTAAAGTCAAATCCGAGCACAGCATCCATTATTTACACATCAAACCTTTAATAACCAATGGTACGTAAAACATTCAAAATGATTGAAATCAGACAAAATAAAATACACAAGCTTACTTATTTAGCATCTTATTAAAGATCCACACTTTCCTGCTCTGCTTTATATATTAGGAACTATGTAAGACAACAGTTTACACAGTGGAATTAAAAAATAAATCATTGTCCAATGAAACAAATATAAAAATATGTCAATAAGATTGGGTCATGGGAAAAGGTGGTGATTTGGATGCTTCATTCACACAGCTGTGACTAAAACATTCCAAGTCTGACAAATGAACAGTCCTGAGCCAATTTCAACAAGTGGTATAGATCATGTTGTCCACTATACTTACCGTATGATTGCAAATTGCTTCTCATACTTTCAGCTCCTTTTGGGACAGTATGTTACAACACCTTGCCCAACATGTGCATGGATCTGAAAATCTAAATGGAAAAGCTCTTTGCACTGCATTACAGTCTAAATGATGTTGCTGAGACATCCATTTGTCGTCATTGATTTACATATGATACAAACGTTGTTTCCTTATTCTAAAGCTGTTTGAGGAGATGCCTACAAAGCTTTTAAAGCTGAGCAATAACGTGGAGATTTCATATAAAGTTCTCCCAACTGTTTCGAGGACCCAGTTCCCATAAACAGCTGAGGCAAGCCAATAGCATGGCATCTGATGCCCATGAATCCCTCTAGTGGCTGCTGCTAGGACACTGCAGGCTCAGCTCTGGGGAGGGCTGTCATCTTTGCTGAAGGGCTGCGTCGATCCAGGCTTCACCCAAGACAACCCTGACACCTGCGTTCCCTTGTGGTGATCCTCCGGCCGTCTCTAGAGAAGCAAAAGCAATTAACAGTTACATAACAGGCACAGCTCAACCAATCAAAGTGCTGATGGCTCACACTCTGGCTTAACCAAACCCTTTGGGTTTTAATTCTCAGGAGAACTGCAGTAGACTGCACTCTCCCGCTTATATATGAAGGACAGCAATCTGAGAAGTAAACTTGCCTGATTTTTTTAAAACTTACTTTGTATGTGAACATTCGCTCTTTTGCTTCTTCATGAACGGCTGGGTTCCACGGAGAAAAACTATGAAAGTGGATAAGAGTGGTAATGTGAGATAGCACCTCTTACAACTACATACATAGGACCACAGGATGTTTATTGTAGTGGAGAGGCTTGAGGGATGTTGAAAGTGGGACCAGTTCGCCTACCTTATTGCGTAGGGATCATCTATCTTGGGCTGGTCAAAAAGATGACTGTTGCATAGTTTTACACTGTCCACCACTTTGCTTTTGAACAAATGCACATCCTTTTCGTATCTGAAAGTAAATAAACAGTTATGCTTTTGGACCCTTGTGAGACATGGCTTATACGTGTCCTCACCTACACATAAAAAGTAACATTTTTAAGACTGGTTCATGGTTCTTTTTTTTTTAAGATTAGTAGTACATTTGAGAACTGCCTAAAAATAAAATATGTGTAAATATTCTTAGTAGTCAAGGATAAACTAAATACTGGTCTGTACAAAACAATATGAAATATTCTAAGTGAATGGCTTATTAATATCACGTCACATTTTAATGGTTCATCTCTTACTTAAGGATAAAGTAATTGAGAGGAGGCTTAGACACTCACAGCACTGCAGCCTCTGGGTTCAGTGGTTCTGTTGTATTGATCTTGTAGAAAATTGTACGGGCGTACATCAGCACTTGCCAGATGTGGTTGTGATTCCGTCTACAGAAAACATAAGCATTTGACAAAACCATTAAACCCTTTTCCAGGAATTCAATCACGAGATGGTTCCCGTCTTCATGTGAAAAAACAGAGTCAACATATAAAATGACCACAATTAAAAGTTAACACCGGAAGAACTGTAGTTACAATTATAACCATATTCTGACGGAGTAAATACTTAAGTATAAGAATTTGGTTTATATTCCTAGATACTGTCACTCTGATTTGAACACAATTACTCTTGAAGCATTACACAAACTGAATAATTTAGTTCAAGAAAATATTTGTCTAAAAAAAAAAAAAAAAATGAAGGCAACAGGTGAGTTAATTGTGCGAGTTGAAAACAGAGGCATACCTCCATTTGGTGAAAGCCCTCCTGACATCAAGCTCTCCAGACACAGGGTCAACAAGAGGGTGGAAGACTGGGATGTCAAATACCAGTTTCTGGAACAAAGCATAAAAAACGATGACTTTTCTGTAAAACCTTAACTTGTTATAGCTCTTAAGAGTCATTTTATTTCTTTTGTAGTAGTCAAATTATTTAAAAGTTTACAGCTTTAACACAAGACCATTGACTCTGACCTTTCAAGCCCCAGACTATACGCAGAAATACATGGATGAATACGAAACCTTTTTCTTGTAAATAAAACTACACTCAGAGCCCTTTCATTGTTTTTGCCGTTTTGTTTTTGTACACAGTGAAAAGCACACAAAATAATGAATAATTAATTAATAATAACTTTTCCAGTGAGTACACTATACTTACAGGACATTCTCCATCTGGGTAGTTATCTGGAATATACACAGTGAATTTGAAGACTCCATCCTGGTACAAGCCATGTCTGATGAATATGACCCCAAACCACACTAAACAATGGGAAACAAAAAGGTATTTGGGTAAGTTAACTTTTATCAACACAGGTATAAAGTATGCTGAATCAAGTCTGGTAAGTGCACACGTTTTCGTGACAGTGCAGAGGCTGCACAGCAAAATCATATTTTGTGTAGAATATGTTCATGATGTGATTTTACAGAAACGGTTAATGCTATAAAAATTAAAATAAATGTTTGACTCAGTTCAGTTTTTTTGTTGTAAATGTTCGGGATAAAAACCACAATAAGTGTGTATATAAAACATGCATGCTCTTCAAAAAAAGGGTCCTTACTTAGTGCCGATTTGTAGGATGGCTGGACGTAAATTCCCGGGAGCTTCTGCTTGATCACCAGTGTGCTGCAGGCCACATAGCAGAAAGTCAGGTTATAAGCATTCCTTTAATTTGGTAACAAATATTTATCTAACTTAACACAGACAATGACTTTAAAAAATGCTACCATTATATTCTAAAAAGGACACCACGTATAAATGATACTAGACCATTACTTACAACTCAGCCAGCAGAGAGTACTCCAAGTAAAAGGGGCCGTAGGAGGCGTGTGTGCCATTGGCTGACTGGGCTGGAGTGCCAGTTGACGCAGGCTTAGTAACGGGGGCCGCATTCTTGGGGATGGGAGGAAGCTGTTTTTTGCCAAAGGACAGTCGGGCTGGGCTGGCTCTCTGCTCGTGCCCACTCTGTTCCTCGTTGTCAGATCTCTGCTGTTTTGTATGAGAAATATAACAGCAATTTCAACACATCAGCAGTAAAAAAAAAAATAAATAAATAAATAAATCAGGTTTATGTATAAGCAGACAAAGGGCCATATACAAAAACTCTGCTGTTTATGAGCCATTGTGCTTACTCCGAGCAGAGCAATAGCCTAGGCCAGTGACAAATCTATCAGGTTACGCTTTCCATCTTGAATGCAGCGCATCAGGAAGTAGTGTGTAGACAAGAACATGTGCAGTCATCATAGTTTCTTACTGATGTTAGGAATGATAAGACAATTTACAGCTCACGGTCACTGTTTACACCATCACACAGCTGCAGGATGCCAGGTATGCATCAGGAAGTCACAACCAAAGCTGCTGACTACAAGTATGCCAAGAATGCGTACAGTAATCGGCACTAATAAAACGGATCTAGCTCACAAAGTCATTGAAGTCAGACTTGACTGCTGAATGTTTTTGAAATGTTCCTCTGACTAGGCAGGACAAAAATTAACTCACACCCATACAGAAAGAACAATGTTTGCCTCCACCCTACCTCACCAGGGTTGCACCACCATGACAAATTCATCCCCCCTTTGTTTGTGAAAATTTAGTTGAGCACTGCCACTGTACTGAGTAAGTAGGGCTTACAGGTTTCCTACACATAGGAGATGGACTTAAGCTATCAAAAATTACAATGTTCAGTCAAACACACAGTATTGGAAAGTAGTCAATATCAAAAGGTGAATCTCTCTTCCAAAAATAAGAGACCAGAGAAGTACAGAGACTTAATCTTCATATTTCCAGAATTCTGATGATGCTGATATAGTATTGTTTGGGAAACTTATTGGGAAAGAAAGTTAAAACTTCAGCGCCGTTTAATCTCCCTTTGTTTTTCTGCAAACATTTATATATTGGTATTTACATATAATGCAATAACACCTTTGAGGAATCCTTCATGAATTAATATATTTGGCGCACGCATATCAATTTGATGGACAGTGATGTATAAAGCAAATAAGTTTTATGCATTTTTTTAATAAACTAAGTTGAATGTGTAAGCTGTCAAATGCATTTCAAGTCTCATTACTTTGAAAAGGGTCTCGTCTTCACAATAGAATGTATCCAAAATCAGGTGTGATGGTTTTGGCTTTCCCACACAGTGCGTTTGTTTTCCGGTTGGTTTTCAGTTCTTTTGAACACATCATAGCCCCTTGTTTTGAACTTTACCTTACGACTTGTATTGGCCGACATGCTCCAGAAGGGGTTAAGGTTCATTACTCATTAAGAGGTTCGGATTGATGTCCCTCTTTTTATGTCGGTCCCACTACACGTGCTGTCCGGGCCATCCGCTGCTGTGATGGAGACACGACACATGAAACAGGACTGTTGCTGTTAAGGTCATACATGCACAGAAACAACTTATTAAAACAGACATCAGTGATTAATGCTAACCCAATAAAATGTAGCCAAAATTGTGGCTACAGTACATAGCTGCAACTTGACAGCTACCATAAAAGTGTTTTCACGTTGAATGCTGATAGAGTTACAAAGTGAGAAACATTATCGGTTAAGTGACTAACCTGCAGTGACCTAAAAGGAGCGAATGTTTGGGTTAGCTTAGCTTTGTGCTAACTTGGCTGTTTCATGGGGTATGCCAACTGTATCATTGCGGTTGACATTGATAAAGTATGTTGTTAGCTAAATTATGCTGTCACGGGATGGTAACATTAAAGACCCTCTTTAAATACCATGAACATTTGCTCTTAACATAGTTATCTAGCATAGATAACGAGTTATAGTCATCCGACACAGCCTGGAGTTATTGTGCTAACGGTGCGTTAGCAAACATTATAGAGCTACGTTAGCTAAGCTAGTTAAAACCAAGGGCTCGGATCTAACTAAAGACTTTCCAGTGCCTTAGACGATCTAATGTTACAGTTAATATAAGAACACTGACGTTGTCACCTGTTTTCGTTCACTCACTTAACGTTACCTTTAACATTAGCTTACAGTGCTACCTGCTGCGTTGCTAATAACTTGACTATTCCTATAATTTCAATACTTGCACGTAAGACAGCTTACTGACGCAACTCACCGTATCTGATGTAAGCTGTAAAAGTCTCTTTAACAGAGATGTTAACGTGTCTCAAGGTATATTTTTTTCCAGAAGGTGCTCAGCTGTTCGCCATTCCGGCTAACAAGCTAACGTTGGCTAAATACTTTGACAGACACACAAACCGGAGTTCAATCTAACTTAATTAGGGGCGTTTCTAAAGTGAGAAAGGACTCTCATTGGTCTCTGAGACAAACGTCCTCGCATTTGATTGGCTGGCTCTTCTGTCATGAGAAAAGTGAAATAACGCGTTTCTGAGAAGGTATGTAGAGGGTGCAGTATCCCAGTATTTGTAGAGGTGGATTGCTGTCAATCAAACGGTAGGCTAAGTGCATTTGTACTGTTTCTGTTAAAAACCAAGAATCTTCATATATATAACCGTGTCATAGCCTATAGGATAATTAGAAAATAAAAATATACACTTTACGACAGGCATTTTTACTTGTCATAGCAGGAAGAGCAGTGGAGCAGGTTAAAACCTTTACATTAGCCTTATTCCATTAAGTTTCCCAGTTAGCAACGACGGAGGGGCCTTGGCAGTGGTAAGCCAAGTGGGATGCAGTGGTAATTGATGTTATTGAATCCACCTGTGCGTTTCCCACTATGACATGCCCAGGTTTCTGCTTTGGTGAAGTTTAATTGCCTATCATTTTCTGGCCCTATCTTGCCATTTAATAAATGTATATATACATTTTATATTATATATTTTTTTATATATTCTATATTTCGTTTTGGGTTTTTTAAGTATTAATTTTCCAATTGACCTTATTTTTTTTAATTGGCCTAATCTAATTATTATCTCAGTGGGCTACTAAAAAAGTTGAACTGATAGGCTTTTTGGGGGTAGCGCAACATATTTACACTTATTTTCACGTGTTATTTATGAAATGCAACGTTTCTTATATAAAAAGGCTTATAGGAATTTGGTTTGGGTAAAAAAATTGGAAACAATAAATTGTCTTAAATGACAACATTGATCAAATCAATGAATTATGTTAGAATTTAATGATAACAATAATCAATATTATAATAACCTATAGAAATTATCTTCCAGGTCAAGTGCTTTCCAAAGGTAAAAAAGAGCTTTCTTTAAGCAAGGATTTTTAAGTCATTCCATCTAGAGTTGGTTGTCTTCTCATTCCATATATCTGTTTCCCTAAAGTTAACATAGAATCGGCCAAAGGCACTAAGGGACACTTTAATAAACATGAAAATTATACACTTTTCTCTTGCCTTAATTGTAATGTTTCGGTGTACTGCACAGCAAAAGGCCCTTGAGGGTTAGACTCATCCAAGCCATCTGTGTTACACGTTTCTTTAGTTTTGACCACGCTTCATTGGCAGTTCATTCTGCTGATTGATTGATTTCCTAACAATTACTCCTAATTATTTTTGTGGGTGAGGGGAAAAAAAACTAATTTAATGCATGGGTGACTGTATTAATTAGCAGAAATGACATTGTCCAAGTTTCAGAGTAAATACAAATTATTGACTCCATTATTGTTATCTGATTGTATATTGTCCCAAGTACACTTCACTGACAAAGGTAATTAGTGTCCTGCTTCTTTATTGGGGCAGCCAACAATGCAAGGTCATCGTCACTCTTTTGACACGAACAATTTAAAGACCACCTCGGAACAAATAAGTTTATGCCTGCTTTGCCTCCAACGACATTGAGATAAACTGTTTCACACAAACAAGGGTGCACATATCCACACCATTGCTTTCGTAATGAGTTTTTTGTCTTTGCCATGGATTCTTTATCTAATCAACTATTGTGACCTTGTTTGGTCAAACAAATATACTAATGAATGCAATTAAAGTCGGGAGATTGAATGATTGATTGAATTAACTAATTGAATATGTGACCCATTGAAATCTATCACAACTCCATTTAAACTTTAAATGTTATTGTTTTTTTTAAGGGCTTTAATTTTTATTTAAGTATAAAGTTGAGAGAGTTGTAAAGGTTTTTTATGATTCTATTCCTTATGCAGATCTCAAGCATGCATTTAAGTAGGAAGCATCCTTTAACATCAGATCCTTTTATATGTATTTACCTTTATGAATCAGATAATATAAGGTATATATATCATTGTCTGATTGTTCCTGTCTGTCAGATTTATATATTGTGGTTCCAGCAGCATTTTCCAGCCACACACCATCAGCTGGCACCAGAATTCAAATGTAAGATGAAATATGTTCCCTTCGTCTGTCCATTTCTTCCGAGAGTTTTAGGCCCACTGATTCAGATCTACAATTTGGTTAAAATGACAGTAAAGAATTACAATTGGCAGTCCCTGGTGAAAGCTGTCTTGCCAGTGCAGACATAAAAGAGTGAAAAAAGATGACTCCATGTCCAGATAATATGTAATAACAATGTTAGTTTGAATAAAGAAAGCCATATCTAGATTCAAATGTAATATTCATTTTAAAAATATGAACAACCAGGGAGTAAAGGTTAAAAAAAACATCAGCCGTATCCTTCATATAGCAATAGTATTTCCTCATCCCTGAGGCTATGGCCTGGCTAAAACCTCAATGCAGCAATTATTTGCTGTAATGACTGCGGTTGAAATAAGCCTGGAGATTTTATTAAACCAAATGAGAGAATCATCTGTGTATTATCACCTCGTGATTGACAGTGACAAGTGTTAGGCAGACTCGGATGTGAGCATGATGAAGAAGCTCTCGGCAAAGCTCTCGATAATGTTACCCCTGATAAAGTTGCCTGGAAAACCTCAGCCAACAAATGGAGAGGGAAAGCTCCACGCATATTAATTCCAATTGTCAGATCCCTCCGGTGGGGGAGGGGGTAATCTGGCAAGAGGCCCTGGCTGCCCCTCCATTCACTGAGTGGCATTTTACACAACTAATGAAAAAGAAATCCATTGTGCTGATCATATGCATAGATTTCCCTCTATAATAACGACGAAATAGAAATATTCGTAATAAAAGTAAAGGTCACTCGCTCCCGCAACTAAGCTTCCTAAGCTGCGATCTTTGCAAGAGCAGTTGTCAGGTTACAGCGATAAAATAGGAAAAAAAGGAGAGGCGTCAAGTTTTAACCCTGCAGAGGCCAAGAGGTGAGACACTGCAACCAAGCTACTGCCATGTACCGGTGCTCCCTGGTCATTTGTTTATTTTTCTCCTACAGCAAACAGTGCAGATGTCAGTCCAACGATGGATCCAACAGATCAGTCTCCTTCAGCGTCCAGCGGAGAGGTTAAAGGTCAGTCACATAGTTGTGATTTACATACTGGGGTTTTCTCTCTGACGTACAGAATCAAAGCTAGTGTGTACACTCTTCGGGGATTTGTCTGCTCTAGTTAATAAAACACATGGAAATATGAACAGCCGCCTCTCCTCTCCTCCATCCTGCCTATCTCTGTATGTAGGTCACCTGGGCTTCTTCAGGCATATGAGCGGAGGAGGACAGGGGTGGATAGAGGCATGTCTCACCTCTGAAGGGCAGCCACAGCATTATTATTGCCCGCATGCGACTTCCTCACTGAGCCCTGTCTTCATATGCATCTTACATTGGCATTTATTAGTGCCATGCACTAAGTACAGGCCGTGTTATTGAATTTGAATATCAGCTCCTAGCCACATTCGCAGGCTCTGGAAATATATTATAATAAGATGAAGCAATCTCATTTAATAACACCCAAACTAATAAAAGGAGAGCAGATTGGAAATTAAATTTATGAATATTGCTTGGCAGCAGGAGCAATCCAAAAAAGCCCAGCTTGGTCTGTCATATGCAGATATTTCTCTAGCTGTAAGCGCAGGTGTGGATATTTCTGACTCTCCCCATGAGTATCGTGTTGAGAACGCAGCAGGTATGTTTTGGTCCTTTTGTTTTTGCCATCATTCAAAAGTTGGGCTCCTACAGTCCAACTGGACAGAGGATTTTTGATCAAATAAGACAGCATTGATGTAAAAAAACACATCAGAAGCAGGTTCGGGCTGTGATGAATAACAGTTCATCAGTTCTGTTCAGTGTTTGTATCATCTTATACAGAAAATGAACCTGGCCAGTATTTGAAAGGTCCTTATTTTGTTCTTAAACGTTGAAACACCGCCTTTCTGAACTGGTGTTCATCCAGCAGCAGTCATATGAGTCTGTGCCAGAGCTCAGCAGCTCAAATTATCGAACACCACTCCTTCCCTTTACTGACTCCTCGTCACATGAGCTCGTAATTTACCCTCTTGTGTCGTTGATGGACAACATTCTGTCGGTCCGATTTTCACTGTTGTGTGCGCACGTGTGTGTACAGCAGCTTTTTGCCAAGACATCCGACAGGGCCGCTCCATCTGTGTGTAAATGTTGACTCCCGGTGGAGCTGTGACTGTCACTCATTGCCCAGCCCGTGTAGTGCCAGGCATTGATCGCTACATATATCTTGCTCTGTACTTCGCGAACCTTCATCAACAGATGCGGCTGCAGAATTGATTAGCAGCAAGTCAATGACCAAATCTCTTTGGAAACATTTTTATTTATGTGTGTGTTTATGTGGATAGCTTAGAGGGCCATTAGCGGGATTACCTTTGAGGCTTGGCTGAACAACAGATGTTCAAGGACGACTCAATCAATTTGACTTGCAGGCTGCAGTTGCCGGAAACAAGTGATAAGTCTGTAAGGGGGGAAAGAGGGTTAAGTAAAACAGTTCACAGTGGTTACACACAGGTACAGCAGAAGAACAACAGAATTAGACCTACAGCAGGTCCATTATTCAGAGTGAGATCACTGAAGGGCTCCCTCACAGTAGAGCACACTATTATTTATAACCCTGTCGACATTAACAAACTAAACAAGAGATCTGATGGTGTTTAAACAAAAGTCAGCTTTAAACCCTTTTACGTTGTTGCTTTAAGTCTCTCTGCTTTTGTATTATACTAATACAAGTACTAGTTTTTATTAAAGTAAGCACATTCAGAGGAACTATGTATCATATTTATGTTCTTGGGTCTGTGCTGAAAATCATTTGGCTGACTCATACACAAACAAAGTTAGTTTGGCCATTTATTATAATAAATAGGTAGAGCACAAAACATGTTTATTAAATGGATTTCAGCCCCAGCAAAATTGCACGAGTAGAAGTGAAATATTTTCAATATAAGCAGCAGCAGCCTGCAGAAAGGCCCCTTTTAATTTGTGCTGATGCATTGTGCGAGCAGCGCATTCAATTATACAAGCATCTATATTGAATTCAAATTAATGTTTGATATGGATAATTTTATTATATTTAAATAATCTCGATTCAGCACAAAATGTATTATTTCTCAGAGAAGATCATGTTCTTTCATTCTTTTCAATTTCCCTCTTTCCTCTCATGAATCGAATGGTGAATAAATGTGTTGCAGACACTCACGATCTGCCTTTCAAGTCGCTGCTTATGCTTCCTTATCTGCAAACTTATTAAAATTAAGTCAGAACACAAAATGGTATTTAAAAAGTTTAAGTGAAACAATTTGCATTGGGAGTGTGCGAAAATGCTAATGCATTCTTTCACTAAGCCTCACAATCACTGTCATCCATTTCCAGCTCTGATTGTTTTCCACATGGATGCCTTCATTCATTATTGCAAAATTATAAACATAAAGAAGATCTCTGTATTAATATTTCTGCTTTTTGTTAAAGCTCAATCAACCATAATGTTCTAATTTTTTCTCTGTGAACCTCATTTTAAATTATCTCACTACTCAAGGAATGGATGTCCCAAAAGGGATTTATTTCATTTATCAGGATTATTGAATTAAATTAAACTAGACACTTACCGCAAGCTGAACAGAGGCACCTTATCCACTTAAAAGGTAGGCCTGCTCTTCACTGCTATTTAGGCAAACACATTAGGCAGCAAATGCCTTTTGTTGGCTGAGCCTAGGTTACTGCATAATTCATTTGTTCATTAAGGAAAAGCGTTGAAAGTGCTTGAGGTAAGTGGAAAAGGTCATGTATTGAATGGATCTTTAATTAAGCTACTTTACAACCACGGTTACACGACTGATGACATATGCATCATGTTTGTTTACATGTAGAATTAATGTGTGGGAAGACAAAAATTAAGAGAGAAACAATGGAAAAGAAGCAGACAAATTTGATTTGACCTAATTATTTGAGATTAAAATTAACCTTTAAAACGGATTAAACTATAAAAGATGTTACTCTGCGTATTCTTAGAATATACATTATAATATAAATAATCATTTAAAGATTCTGTAAATTACTCACATGCACAAATTGCATATAACACAAACAAAATATTTGATTTAGAAAGCAAGCCTCTAAAACACTGAAGTCTGCAGAGCTGTTCAAAAGCCTCTCTGTTATTCTTGTGTGCAGCAGCAGATGGCAGGCTGTTTCCACTCATGAACCGTCGTCCGACTACAGCACATGCTGAACTTCTGTAACCCGCTGCTGTGATGTTGGCTTCCCAGACCTCACTGCTCTTGCCTGTGAAATGCATTCCCATTAAAAAGGCATTTTTAAAGCCAACACCAGTGCTATAACAATCATCTCTGCAAAGCCATGCCTCCACACCCGGGAGCTCGGCACTGCCACACAGGCAGACATGTGGCGGCTGCCACAAACAAAGGCCCCGCACTCTCCTCCCCGTTCCTATTCCCTAAATCTCCACATGGTTACAGGCCGGCCTGCCAGGGCCAATTACACCCACAGCCCAGTGTGTGAGGTCTCACAGAGACCCCAATCACAACTAACAAGATCAAGGCTAACTCCTTATCACATGCACAGTATACAAACATGTTTACACCTGAATATGTGCATGCAAACAGTCTGTCCGCTCGGTTTTCATCCAGACTCTCTCTCCCTGTCTCTCTCTCTCTCTGGCACGCTCTAAAATCATAACACATTTTGAGTGGCTGTGGAAAGAATATAGCTTTTTTAAGAGCAACAAAAATAACAGGGTGACAATCATGCTGTCAGATGTGGCTGTCTCATTTCACTGTATGTCACCAAGTTCAGGACTTTGTCTTGGTGACACTGCCGCAGAAATTCATCAACCTGTTTCATTGTTACACAAGGGCAATAAACAGTATATTTAGATAACAGTCACATGACTAACTGAACCAAAAAAGACATGTCACCCACACAGAGAGAGGGTTCGGTTTTAGCTTTAATTTCTTATTAAATAGTATTTAAAAATGCATCAAAATCCCCCTCTTTGAAATATATACCATACAAAGGAATATAAAGAATCTGATGGTGTACACTCGCTCTAAATTTGTTGTGCCTGAATCATTCAGGGTGTACATTTTACCTGTCTCATCAGGCCTGGCCTTTGCTGACAGGCTGGATGGGTGACTGATGAGAGAAAACGTATCCGTACCCTGATACAGCCATCAATACCCGCGAGCCTGTGTGTCATGCAGTAAGCAGCCTGAGCAGAGGTTCACAGGCCCCCTATGATACCTCAGTGAGAGCCCATTCTTCGTGTCCTCACACCAAGCACTGATGTGGCAGCTTGCTAAATAATTTGTGCTTCTTTACCGGGGTCATTGGATAGAGAATCTGGTCCTTTAATAATTAATCGAGACACAATCTAAGCAGCCGACTTCTGTTTCCTTCTCGTTTCAGCCAGATTGTCTGTCCCTGTCCGCCCGCATTCATACCAACTCGCGGTCTAATTCATCTGCACTGGAACCGCCATCACATTATTACTGTAGGCAGACTGGTGTTAGGAAGAGCATGTCCTGAGTATGACCCACAAGATCTCAAAAAAGAAAACCACACACAGCCGCGGAATCTATTTTCATTTAGTGGATAAAAATAAAACAAAAGCCTATTACCGCCATGGCTTTGTTTAGCTACATAATTGCTTTTCATTATTCAGTGCACAGTTGATACCCACAGTGTAGGTTGAAAGAGCCGCAGTTGTTCGAGTGCGGCTGGAAATGAGATCTTTTATTGATACTGCTGTGTCTCAGATCTGATTCTTACAAATGCTGAGTGATAAAACCGGAGCCTGATTGTCTGTCTGTCTCTGTGAATACTAATGGCACTCTTCAGGCTCTTACACTGGCTCATGGTAGCCTAAAGCTCGGAGAAGCAGACTTGTTATGGAAAGAATTTTCATTTGACGAACCGAACTGGCTGCAAAATTCTGGGGCAGGCAAAATGAACAAGTTATGAAAATCATAACTTCCCCTGTATGGATTTTTTCAACATTTTTGTAAATGAGCTTCTTTGCTTTATGGCTGGGAGTTCGAGATGAAGATCAATACCACTCTTTATACAGCTTTACAGGAAAAACGTGAGTGGTAACTGGTAGCCTGATTTTGTTACCCACAGACAGATTCAGGCAACCTGTATCCCCCTATTTCCAGTTTTTGTGCTAAGCTAGCTGCTGGCTGTAGTTTAATATTGACAGAACAGATATAACACTGGGATCCATCTTCTCTTTTAATTCTTTGCTGAAAAGCAATTGTTTTCCCCAAAATTTTAATTCCTAAAGCTCACTTAAGTAAGGCATGGGTGTTTACATTAATGTTAGAGGGATCTGGTAAGTTTCTACATGTGATTATATAAAAAAACTGATATCAATCCCACCCTGGTTAAACATACTGCACGTCTGAATTTTTGTTTTCCCCCATATCTACAGAACATTAGCATCGAGCATAACTGCAACCAGCGGGAATCACATACCAAAACTGGCAGGCCCTGTTTACACCTGGTATTAACTTGCGTTCTAAGTGATATGATCACAAGCGTACAGCTCTAACTACAAAAGTTCAAACCTGGTATTAGACTCTTTATGCAAATAAAGTTGTACGTCATTTTCATTATAAAAACCATCAATTGTTATGAGTGTAGTGCAGACTGGCTACAGAGACAAGAGAGGGAGCAAGCTTATGCGGACAAGCGAAAAGGAGCTCCTGAATATGTACAGAAGTGTCAACATGATCTAAAACTTTCCTTTGATCAGGAAGCCAAAAGTCACTCTACAGTTGTGGTTTATCAGTAAAGTGTGTAAAACACTGCAGACTGGGATCTTGGCTAACAGTGACAAAGAGATGGAAAGGTCTGTGTATATGCTTTTTGTCAAGACAGGAAAACTTAACTGGACATTTGATGTCCAGTTAAGTTGGACCTGGACTTTCGTGGACATCCTATTCTTGTGCATTGACTATAATTTCCCATGCTTGGAATATTTAAACCAAAAGAGTTGCATGAGATGTAGTGGAGACAATTTTCATCTGGCAACGAATGTTTTTTCATTTAATGTCATCATTAACTCATGGTACTCATGGAGATTCTGCTGTCCTTCAATGTGGCCCAGGACAAATTCCCCCAAAAACTGCTTCACAGGATGAGGCCGTCTGCACTGAGTGATCAGATCTTAGTGCATCCTCATTGTGTCTTGGGTGCATTCACACTTGTACTTGCTGTCTATTTGCTACCAGATCATATAGGAGGATGCATGTTAATACCAGGTGTAAACAGGGCCGTGCTATAAGTGTCGTCAATGGTAAATCAGACACCAAAAGCCAAACCAATGTCAACAGGGCTTAGCGACATTATTTTGGCCCGCAGACCCAACTGTCTGATTGTCATGTGTGTATTTCTCTAATACTTTACCATCACTGATAGCTTTCCACATGTATGTAAATCCATGCGTATTTACTCTCATATTTTGATATGTTTGGTTGTTTCTTAGAGAAGTAGTGTCTGACCAGGGCCATCACCTCAGGATAATACCCCAACATGGTTGTCAGGGTCTGTGTCCCCTCAGAGCAGGCATGAGGGAAATGGCTATAAGTCTGAGGCACGCAGTAAAAAGGACAGTATGAGATAGAGCTCTTTAAAAAAATACTCCAAGACAGGAAGAATGACACTTAGCCCTTAATCATCTCTGTGTCTGCAGGGATCCCCTGTACTTTTGTGTCTATTGCAGATAATGGTCTTTCCTTACTTGACAGCATGTCTTTGCCGAGCCAGAGCTCTGTAACCAATGCTTAAGTGTATCAGGGTGACAAAGCGTTGCTAGATTCGGTGGTGTCACGGCTCATCATGTAGTGACATTGCTGACAGCTGCGGTGTTAAGACAGGGAGGCTGTTGAATGGAGTCAGAATAGATTCTAGTGCAGTAGACCCAACTTTCATAACAATGCCTTCCCTAAGGATCAAGCTACAATATGCAATCCAACAACACCAGCTGTAACCACTGGAAGACAGGGAGGGGAAGTAATGGAAATCTTGGAGTGCACACCAAATTGCTGCTTCAGTTATTGGAACGCATGGATGCCTGTGTTTCAGGAGAAAAACCAGAGGCAAGAAGAGTACAAGAATGACAATGTTTTCTGTGGGATAGATCTCTCACGCACTATAGTATCTGGCTGGCTTTCCAAGTGTACTGGCACTTTCCTTAGAAAAAGTGTGTGCGGGGGGGGAGGTCCCTGCCATCATATATAAGCACACCATCTTGAATCTGTCCAATCCCATCAAGTCCTCTTCTGTCAGAGGAGACGCGTCCTTTCCACGTCCTCTGCTTGGTTTGTAGGAACTTCCTGTATGTTGAACACAGTACAGACAAATTGTATAATGACAAATGGTGGCCCAAACATCGTGGGAGCATGCTGTCTCAGAACCTCAAACTCAGTTGCGACTAATTTTGCTCCAACCCCAAAACAAGCAGCATGACAATGAACAGGCTTTGTCTGTTTCCACACAAGAAATGGTCTCTGAGGTTTGGCTGGATGTTTAGAGAATTATACTGCTGGGCTATGAACAGTTTTTAGAATAAGTGCAATTCAAATGAACAAGAAGTGCACATTCTACCTTTTTTTGCTGATACTTGAGGCAGGCAGAACACTCAGTTTGGCCCTAAAGTGTGAGACCTTACTACTAACTGGATTTAACTGCCCAAGATGCTGATCTGGAGCTTGGATTAGATTACTGTCATCCCCTATTAAAGGCGAGACAAGAAGAATTACTAATGTTAAAAGGTGATTTTCTCGGTCATATTTTCTATCTTGCAGTATCAAATGATAGTCTTGCCTGTGTACTCCACTGTTGAACTGTTGAACTTGAAATTTATCCTGATTTAGAGTCTTTGGCTTGTTCATCTCTTTTACCAAGATATATGGCAACATGAAGGATGCCATTAAAATTCCTAATGGTTAAATGTTCACATATTTGCTATTTGCACTCTTGAGTCTGTGTGTTTAGCTAGAACTAGGGGGCAATTAGCATAGCAAAGCTAATGAGACACAATATGCTAATGGCATATCTTAAGAGGTGTTGTTTAATTTTTTTCAGTAAGTCTTCCCAGGAGTTTGATTGGGTTGATATCAGTTTTCTGTTTGTGTGTTTAGTGGACAGACTGGTCTGGTCTGGCTTATTTCTTTCTTTGCTAACACTAGCTACCACTTTTCCAACATTCAAGAATGAGCTGGTTGAGAGTTAGCCTATGTGTGAACAGGTGCAGTTAGCAGGGCTAAGTTAGCTGGTGATGATCAGTTAAGACCATAGACTGTATGAACGTAGCCATTGTCACGTCACTCATTGGTTTCTTGACTGCGTGAATGAAGCCTCGAGTTAGGGATATGGCCGCCACCACGTTGGTTTTCTGGAGCCAAGTGACCATATTTGGATGAGAGGGAGGAGTTGGCAAACATTATCAAAGCAGTGGTGTGTCTGTGGCTGATTCATTAGCTGGTGATTGAGCTGGTTTAGCTTTGTGATTTCCAATGAGGAGATTCTTTTTGTGGTGGTGACAGACTGCAGTTGTGTATTTAACAGACTAAAGAAGTAGCAGACTCACCGCTGGCTTGCACGGCGAGAGAGCGGCGAGGGAACGACATGTAACGGGAAACATAAATAACTGGTCTTCTGATCACTGCAGTCCACAGTAATCTCTCCGGGGAAAAGCCAACGACTCCTGACTCCTATGTGCTGGCCGACCAATAAATAAATGTTTGATAAACACTGAACAGGCAAACAAGCCAGGAATGGCGAGGACAGTATATCTACTACTTAGTGCAAAAAATATATCAATACAATAATTGTAGAATTTAACTCACCGAAAAGCTGGAGCTCAGGCTTCTTGCAGAGACAGATTATGTCTGATTTTTGAATGAAATAATCCCCAAAAGGCTCCAACAACACAAACAGGTGAAGTTAAGTTCAGTGACTTTGTGTCTGTGTTGACGTCTAGCAGACAGCCAGCAGTATCCACCTGTCAATCAAGGGACCATGCCCCAATAATTTAAGGCTTACTATGATTAAAACAGGTGACTTATAAAAAATGAATCCCCCGTACAGTTATCTTGAACAATAAAATTAGCTATTTATAACAAAACCATGTTTTGTACCAGGCTGTAAACATGTTTATTCCTGCTGTAGAAAAAGGCATTTTCCCATCTGCCGTAATGTTATTTCTTGGCTTTTAGAGCCAGCCTCAAGTGGACACTCGAGGAACTGCAGTTTTTTGCACTTCCGCATTGGCTTCATTTTTCAACACCAGAGGTTGCCACTTGGTTAAGACCTCATAACTGCAGGCTGTGTGTTTGACAAATATCTACTTGCTTAATTTAAGTAGCCTACAAAGGACATACATGGCATGTGGGTTTGGTGGCTTTGGAGCTTTGGAGTTGTTTAATGACACCTTAAAGAGAGCTGCACTGATTAATTCATTAAAATCTCTTTTCTTTTTCATTTGAATATATTGCCTCAACTTATCGTTAGTTCCTGATAGCCATTTAACATCAATATATCAGCATAAATCTCTCCTCATCCCAACATACCAGAACCCTCCATACTAAAAATAATCCATCTTGGGAGGCCTACAGTATGCTCAAACAAACCTTGGTAATGATGGTGCTTACAGTGTGCTTATATGTGGCTGCTAAACGTTGTTGCTGAACTGTAATGAATGCTGTGGTAATCTATTTCATCTCCCCGGATGTGAACACTCTCTAATACCAGTGCCTCATTTTCCAGGCCTCTGATCACACCAGAGCAGTGGGCACCTAATTCGCTCAATGAAATGGGGCTTGCGATTACTGAGGTAGAGATTTGATATAGCACGGAAAATTAGGTCGAATTTAATAAATTACCCATCCCACAGAATAGTCCACATATGCTTACGCTGGAGGAGGGGCTGTTTAGCCTGCAGAAAGACCAGTTGTTTTAATATGTGAAATAAAGATCAGGGACGAGTGGTGGAGGAGGAGCTGGAGGGTGGGTTGGCTCGAGGGTGCCGCCATGCATCCAAAAAAGGGATGGCAGCACTTTAATAGTTTCTAAGTGACTTTTGAGTCCTTGTAACAGGAGCAATTAAGACTTTGGTTTATCTACATCTTAATGGATTCCACGGGCCTTCACCTGAATAATCTATTTTCATAGCTTACTGGACCTCCCAAAAAGCCAGGAGCCCTTTCATTGTCAAACAGCGACTTGTCACACAATGCATGAGTAAATAAAATATGAGTTAGTACATTGTCACCATGTAGCACAGGGTGTACTTTACTTTTACGGCAGCATATTTTGCTCATGATGGAGAGTGAGCGCGAGAGAAGTCGAAACGCCTCCATAAATCATCCCTTGCGTTCTACCTCAAAAATAGTGCTCACATGATAAATGCGAGTTTACTGGAAGCATTTTAAACCTGAACAATGAGTCTGTGTGTGTGAGAGTGTGTGTGACAAATCTGGAAGCAGTTTACGGTCAGCCACAGAGGCCTCTGTGATTGGACAAGCTATGTCACTCCTGGTCTTAAAAGGCTTTGCACAACAGCGAGGGCATCCGCGAGTCATCCCGCCATTTGTGGGATGAGAAATTCCTCAGGATTCACCACACCGTTTGTTTCTATCCAAACTGCTTATTCTATCACTCGCAGACACATGACTCAGCTCGGCAACTTGTGATCGTAGTCTATAATCAATGTAACAGCTTTCTGGAGCTTCACACTGACTAATCTGGAAATGGGTTCATCAGCGTTAGAGGATGATAGCTCTGAATAACATCACTCACAGCTTTTCTCCTCCAACAGTGTTAAAAACGCTGTATACTTTAAAAATGCAGGGAAAATGTGAAACTGTGTAAGATGAGGTAACATAAAGGAAAAAAAACAAAAGTAATTTAAATTTAAAGACATTTTTCATAGATACAGTTTGAAACAACTCACTTTAGTAACATGTTTACACATTCCCTATTGCTGGAGTGTTTGTTATGAGCTCTGCAAAAGGCACAAGAGGCTCCCAGAAATCTTCATATCACCACATTGCTCCTTCTGTGTTTCACAAACCCATTCCAAATAGCCCCCTCCCTCCCCATTCAAGATAAATATGAAACCAAAAGGAGAAATTCATGCTTGAAGCAAGGGAACTAATCTCCCTCCTGCCTGTTTCACTCCTCTGTGTTTAATTGATAGAAATTGCACGCATCAAAGAAAACGCACACTGAGATTTAATGGGCATAAAATGGACATTAGCATTTTAAAGAGGTGGATTAACACATTAATCCGGGCAATTTTCATCCAGCACTTCCAATGAGATCGTCACAGCGCGCAGGCTCCTAATGGGGCTTAACTGGCTTTCTGCTTTAGTGCTGCTCTCACGGATAACACCAAAACTTTTAGTTTTTGGAGAGGGGGAAACGAAGGGGCTTAATTTTGTGTGATGGCTCTTTCAGAACTGAGCTTTTTTCTTCCAAGCGAACAGACGTCCACATGACAAATTACACAAGTTGCAATAGTGCGACGGGTGTACTCCAGGGTTTGTGCGGAGAGGAGACGAGAAGAGATGTGGGTTTGAGATGATGAAATCGCCCGTGCTTGGAAAGCAGCGATCAAAGGGACTGCTGTTGGAAAATCATCCCGGAGATGACTCTTCATCCATGCTGAACATATGTGGTTTTACTAGAAGAGGCCCATTAGTCTGTTTAGCACACAATAGAACATGATTGCACCACGATGTGCGGCACCTAGTTTTGCATTACAATCACATGACATCTAATATGCTCAATAGATCCTGCAGATGAAACTAATTTAAACACATTTTTTTGTGCATCACACCTACAGATACACGTTAGTTTGAGACTGCCGTCCCTATAGAAGCACTGCACCACTGTGGATTGTTTTTACATATAACTTGTCAAACTCGAGAAGGAAGTGGCTGGCAGTTGGTCCCAGAGGAGCAGTCGCTTTGTTTCATGTGTGAGGGACGAACTCATGATGAGCACGCACACGTCCTGTATGTATGCATTCACACTCTGGTATATAAAGCGTGTTCAAACACACGTCGCACCAGCGCGAGCCACCATCAGTGACACGAACCCTCAGTGGCTGTGTTTAGACTACACTGAGCTCTCTTGATGCACTGGGTCCCCTACAATGGTGCGCACTTTCATTTCCATCCCCGTACAGCTGCTCCTCCCTTTTGTTCCTGTCATTTACACCGCAGTTTATGCACACACAACATGTAAGCCCGCTGTACCTCCATGCAAAGAGAATGTAATGTAGGTCATCAAACAGAGCCGACTGGGAGCGGGCTGTTGTTTGTGAGCAGCGAGGAAGCCTCCAGAGTAAAGGCCTGATGTGAAAGGAGGGGTGTAAAAAAAACAACAGAGGGAGAAAACACAATGGAACAAACAAAAGCTTCTTCGACAAACTGTTAAAACGTAGAGTGCGCCTGTTTTGGGTGTTGTCACTGGTGGGTAGAGGTAAAGAAATACAGAAACACTGCTTTCTCTCGCTCCCTCCCCTCCAATCTCATGCACCCTGGTGAATAGTTTATGCTACGCACCTTCTCCTCACCTCCGTCCCATTATCACTCCAACATGAGATTGCACTCAAGACAATGTTGGAATTTTTGATAACATGGATTGTGAAACTGAAACACCGTTTTGAATTAATAAACAACATAGTCTGGAGCTTTTAGAGCGGAATCCGCGCTTTTCCTGCCGCTCGCTGTATTATAAGTAATATTACTTTTCATCCTCTGCCTGTTGTCCGGTACCATCTGAGTGTTATTAGAGAAAGCTCTTAGTTTCCTGGATGGGGACCGGAGATGATTGTTTCCTGAAACATGCCATGGCAGGGTGCTGTGATTTGAGTAACCCCTGAATGTGCAACACAAATGACATCTGAAAAGACAGGCTACACTCAAAGCATGCTTTCCCCATTCTCTCTCTGCTACCTTTTATTTTTTTAAAAGCCTGGGACATCTCCATACACAGGTGCCGTGCTGAACGTGTCGGAGTTGCGCTTTGGCCTAGATTTTGAGCAGAGTGGATACACGGCACTCCCATCCAGTGAGAGATCTTTCACTGAACATAGCATGCATTTATAGCAGTTTTATGAAGCTCTTTTCACTCTGCCACAACCTCGTACTTCCCCAGCAAATACAGTAACTCAATCAGCCTCCCATTTCCAACACGTGTTTACCAGATCTCCTCTGTGAGAGATAATGTTCAAATTCCTTTGGCAACCGCTCTCTCATGGTCAGCGGTTTCTTGCCAGACAATAAAACACACAAATGATGTGCGCTGAGCCAAGATATGGAGGACAACAAAAACCCCAACCACCTTCTCCAGAAGTACAAATTTAACTCTGCTGATCATGATCCACTTTTGTTTTTATAAAGGACTCCCTTTATGGAAATAAACCTTAAATTAATGTCTAAACTTTAATATAAAAGTGCAATAAAGTCTGGTATTTATTTGATCCTAGAGAAAAAGACTCATACATACACAGGAAGATGTTCACCCAGGGGCTAACTATGTCCAGTACTTGAAACGCCATCAAAGATCTGGTCCTCTTTCCATCCTTTGAGAATAATTACACTTACAGTATCTGCTGCTCAGTCTGATTCGCGTTAGCAGCTTGAGAGACAGCCAAGGCACTTGGACGAAACGGGACAGAAATTTATGGTGCAACGCTTGTCTTCTCATTTGCCTTGGCCAGGCTTTCGACAGCCTCGAAAAAGCTGGTAAGCTGGGATACTTTGAACTGTATGATAAGGATCAGCTCAAGTCAGACAGACGCTATGCTAAGAAGAATCCAATTTTACATAAGGGCTTTCAAAGAAGTGTGACATCCGTAATTGAATATAGAGTACCACGATAAAGTGATCAAAGCAGGGAGCTTGCAAAGTTAATGAAAATAAATAAAGCTAGAAAGTGTGTTTCTCTTTAGTGACAGAAGGGTTTAAAGGGATGCTGTTTTATCCTTAGTGCTGAGACCTGTCTTTTAATAAGGATCATAATGAGGGGTTTCCTTTACCGCAGAAAAAAAAAATCACAAGCTTGTGAACAGGACAGAATTTGATTAGGACAGCCACATCTCTGCGATGTGTACGTGTGCACATGTGTGAATGTGAGTGTACGGAATAGATCCATCCGTTCCTGATGTGGCTCCCAGCAGTCGACAGCTCTGCCAACCGTTGTCATTTTCTGGCAGCCAGATTACTCTTGGGGTGGCATTTTCACAGTTGTCAAGTGAGGATTTAATGGCCAATTATCCTCAGATAAATATATCTCTGCTGAGAAGAGGGAGCCATCGTAGGAGTGGGAGACTATTGCTTCTAATTGTGGGCTAAAGAAAGAGGAAAACATGTCTGGTCAAAGCCTCCAGAGACTGTCCGACTTCCTATATCTCTTCGCTGCTGCTTCATCACCCAAGAAGGCAGTCGGATCCCTTAAAATAAAACCCGCTGCACTGTAAATCACGCGTTGCACTCACAGCACAAAGTACACGCCGTCGTTAAACAGGGTGTCGCCATTCTCACTTTAACCAGAGCCGGGCTGTCGATAGTGTTTTTTTTCCCAACTGTTGTTCATGACAGGGTAGGAAATCGCTCACTGAGGAGACCAGCAGGATGACTGAATGATAGGAATGACGGGATAATGGAACAAAATCTTTAAAAAAACAACAAATTTAGCTCCTGGTTTCTGTGCTACACGTTAGGGACAACACTAAATGACAAGTAAGATATTTCGGAAACGCTACTATGAGGTTCATAATTTAAATAATTCAGAAACAATTGAAAAGTAAAGATAGAAAAGACTTCTTGGGGGATTCCTGCAGACTTCCCTTAACAGGTTCAGAGCATTGTGAAGCAAAAAGACAAAAAGGAGTTTCATCACGATCATGTCCATTTCCAGGTGTTTTGTGTTTAAAAACGCTACTGCAAACTATCTGACCTGAAACTTCTTCTTCTTCTCACTGAGATAAGTAGCAGTACCTCCTATAGGATAAGCCTAACACTGTGACTGAGTAAAGTTTGGCTCTGGAGCCATTGGAAACAGCCGCCTGGTCTCAGACTTAAGCATTATACAGACATACGTCTCTGTTGCTGGCAGGTTAGCAGTGTGTAGATGTCAATGGGGATGGCGGCTAACAGGCTGAGCGGCCGGCACCGAAGTCACCTCAGGTTAATGACAGTGACAGTCTCAATCGCCGGGGTGGTGGAGAGGATTTAATGCTTCCCCTTTGGCACCAGGAAGTGCCTATAATGATGCTGGGTGGCATGGAGCGTGTCCCTTCTGACATCAGCAATGATTTAAGCTCCTGCAATGGTGAGCTAGTTCACACGCACACACACAAACACACACTGCCCAAATGTTGCCTCCCATAACCTAACCCATTGTCTTACTTCCACATTAATCAACCGAACAGCCAGAACTAACAAATAACCTGTGTCATTATAAACCTTTAAAATGTCAAGAGGCCACTTACAAGCTCTATGAAGACGCAGTAACTGTAATGTGACAGTAAACAACTTCAGTTCAGGCTGCAAATGTTTAGAGTGACCCAAAAACCCAATTCTGCTAACATGTAGGCTATCTAGGCTAGCAAGAGCTAAACAGATGTTTTCCCTCCATATCATTAGCCCAGAAAATATAGTAAAACTTCTAGAAAGCCAAATAGAAACTAGGTGAATTTTAAAATGCAATTGTTTGTTATAAACCGTGTTTTTTAAGCTAAACTTTGTGTAAAAAGGTTTTTAGTAGCTGAATTTCTTAAGCAAGAGCTTTTTATTGCTTAGTCCAGCGCTAGCAAGCTAGCTCTGACATATTGTAACATACCAACAGCAAGAATATTCAAAGAACGACAAGGATGGCTCTTTTGATTATATTTCAATGGTTGTAATTGGCTTTTTGTGACAGGAGTCTTCAGCTTTTGTGCGGCATTTTTAAGCTAACAAGCTACTTTGCTAACCAGCTATCAGATACAACCATGTGCAATGACCTGTGCTACACATGTCACAGTCTAAGCATGTCAAAGTAGGAGCCAGACATATTTTATGCACATAGCTCATTATTTCAGATTGTTACATACAATTGAGTGGTGTTTAAAAAAAGTCCAATTACAATTCAACATTAGGCTGTCACACATCAGAAAGCTGTGAATGTGTTTGACTACTTTTTCTTATAATAATTGAACATTGCCTAGGCCATATTGTATTGCTAATAGTTTTATGGTACTATTGCAAAGGTAACAGGGTGCAATGATTTATTAACAATGATATTTTGACACTCAGTGGCATGGCTATAATTGCATCACCAAAACATGAGGTATTAGGAGTACCAGTGAAAAGGTGAATGGTATTTCTGTCAGCTAACCGACTGTAGCTAACATCTGATGCTGACATATTTGCTAAAAGTTACCGGTAAAAGTTTCATCTAACCTAAAATGTTACATGTGATCTTCACCATAGCACAAGTGTGATGTCTGTGCTTTTCCTACCACCTCATGTAAAGTAACCTCAGTGTATCTGATCACAATTAAACTAAACATTTTCCTCCCCATTGCTACATCATTTAGCTAACAATCACTATTTCTACTCTCTCAGCGAGGCTTTGCCCATCTTTTCCTGCTACTGTCTCCTTCCTCTTCTTTTCTACCTCCACTCTTTATATTTACATTATCATCATTGACACTGTAATGATCGGTGTGATTATGCATGCGGACGGGGCTGTGAACGGGTGTGTTGACACGGTGTTGACAGGCTGGCGCGGTCACATCTCTCCCACTGTCTCAGGTGGGAGCTCTGGTTATGCACAGCCTTCATTTAGATTCGATTACAGTGATGCACGCCTTATGGGTGTCACTTCTCTTCCGCTTCACAATTTAGGGAGAGAGGATGTGCAGTAATTGTGCTACCTGGGTTCCGAAGCCCTGGTGGCAAATCAAGCAGCGGGTGCTCGGTGGCATATCGTCTGGCTGCCTTTCCACAGCTCATTTATTTGCCTCCAGTTGTCAACGCAGGAATATCACTGTGTGCAAATTAGTTAGCTGGGCCTTCAAGGAGCCACAATGCTTCTTCCCGCCCACCCCACCCGCGTGACGCCTGTTATGTCCAATTAAACACCCAGTACCTGTGATTAGCATGTGTAACTAACAGCTCCAGCATGCACACATACAGGCACAAACAGGCTCACTGTATGCAGAGCAGTATCACCTCTATGTTGTCATCTCTATTATTAAGCCTTCGAGGGACCTTCATTGTGGTCTGCAATAAGCTGAGAGAAGCTAATAAGTGACAAGATGTATGTACATTTACTTCACATCTGAGGCACATCATCTGCTCTTAAAGGAAATGCAGGTGAGCATAGACATCCCACTTACAAACAATACTATTATGTGACACATGCCACTATGACACATATTCCCAAAGTAAAAGAATCTGCAGGGAACAGTAAGATCACAGTTTCTTCTCTAGTCAACAGAGTGAATTCTCATCTTACCAGCTCCAAAGCCTTTGGGTATTGCATATTGCAAATAGCCCACAGCAGTGCAGTTATGTGGAACAGAATAGAAAAGCACGCTGGTTTGTGCTCGGTTAGAAATGAAATGTTAG
Source organism: Semicossyphus pulcher (assembly GCF_022749685.1). Taxonomy (NCBI): domain Eukaryota; kingdom Metazoa; phylum Chordata; class Actinopteri; order Labriformes; family Labridae; genus Semicossyphus; species Semicossyphus pulcher. Next base: position 18,892,361 of record NW_027211603.1, read on the forward strand.
ATCTGTAGCGTTTACTGTCGTACAGTTGTTGTTATTTCAGTCTGTAGATTCTTGTGGCGCGTCTCTCGACATGGCCTGACCAGAGAAGCAGCATTACTCAAGCCCTGGCCACATGTGAGCCGCACATTACGACGAGCTGTGCTAGCCTCTGACCACCCCGTGTTCTTAAACTGCAGCGAAAACAAAAGAAGACAGAGAGTTCAAAGTGGTGTCTGTTTTGTGTGTAGTCATGGTGGCCTGCCTCTGGATGCTTTCATCATATCGCTCAGTGATGCCACAGTGCCCAGAGGGGGTGATGTCACAGCAAGGTCAATGTCATATATGAAAGAGGAAGAAGAGGCTGCCAAGGACGTGTGGGAAGAGACAAATTTAACCAGAAGTGTCCTGAGATGGGAGGCAAGAAGGCACCATGTGGCACGTTCTCCTACGCGCCTGCATGTCAGGCCTGTATACTGTCAGCCGAGCAAGGCCTCGAGGCCGGGGGATGCAGATAGTAAACCACATGCTTCCGTTTATGTCTCTGTCAGTCTTTGTCTCTTCTCTCCGTCGATCTGGAACGCAGTCAAATGGACAAAGTGCTCCACGAACAAAGGGAGCATTGGTATCCTCAGTTCGACGCTTACTGCTCGGAGCAGCTGTGGAAATGTCAAACAGGGCTGAGATGAGAGAAGTGTCGCGAGTGGAAGAAACTGCTGACACCTCATTTCCTTTCATTCCCAGTTCTGAAGCTACTTTTGTCACAGAATGTTTTATATATACGTAGGTCCTATCTCTCGTCACCAGCATCAACCGAGGAAACACAACACATACTATCACGCAAACTGCTTCTTGTGAGACATTTGTTCTGCCGTGGTGGCGTGCTCTTTGTTTGAACCTGTACCTTCTGTTTCTCCCCAAATCTCCTTTATAGAGGGAGTACAGAGGGAGACACTGTTATTCAGACCGTCTCAGGGTTGTTCAGTGTGAGTGTGTTGTGATTGCTGCCTCTACTATCACTATTCTTTTCTTCCCCGAAAACGTAAATCTCATGTTTTAAAGATTCCTTTAATGGGAATCAAAGTCTAAATATTTCAATGCAGCTATTTTATTATTCAGGAGACTCACAGGCATTTCCAGCCATCTGACTGCGAGAAATCCATGTGCCTCACGTCTTAGCGGCGCAGGTACATGGCTTCAGCCGGCAATATTACAAGGATTAGCATGGCATATGAAATATTTAGTGGATTTCTTCTCCCCTCCCTCTAAAACCTAATAAATCAAATGACTGCCAAATGTCATTAAAGTGATGGTCTTTGACTGGGTAAGAGAGAGTCCCTTTTCATATTCAAATTTGGGCTGGAAGAAATGAAAGAGCGGAAAGGTTACTTGGTTTAGCCGACAACCCCCAGTGCCCCAACGCTGGTGGGTGAAGACTCGAGGAAGGGCAGATGGAAGGAGGAAGAAGGAGTAATGGGGCGCTGCGACAGAGAAGGTATTGTCTGACATGCCAGCCGGGCGTCCTCATGGCATTGGTCTCCTGTTGGCGCAGGCAGGACGTCTGGCCTGCTGTTTTGATTAGTCAAAGATGTGTTTTTTTTCCCCACTTTCCTTTTCTTTTTTTGGGCGAGGTGTCACCTCACAGTGGATCACAGGCAGGGGCTAGTGGGACAACCAGCTGTCTCTGTCACCAACTGTCACCAGCATTGTCTCTCCTCCCTCACTGGCTGAACAGATGACGGACATCTGAATGGCAGGCACAATTCTGCAACCCCCCCCCCACACACACACATCTCCCCCGAACGCTGCATACAGAGGAATCATCGATATTCATTCCCTCGCCCACCTCCAGCCTCCCTTTCTGTGTTTTCAGTCATTCATATGTAAAAGCAGAGATAAAACATATGGTGCTAATTTGCAACAAATCAACAGTGACCCAGGCTGACTTTCTACTCGGGATATTCATAGTGAGAGTTACTAGACGCCCAGCACCTGTCTGTGTTTGAAGCCTTGCCTTATTCATTACCAAAATGTGTTGGCAAAGAGTGTCAACAAAGGCACAGCAGGCCTATAATTTGCATTCTTCCTACAAGTTGACATAATGATGTAAATTATCAAAGAAAACTGATTTTGTGTCAGACGCCGAGCTTGTTGTAATGCCATTGGCGTTGGTCTCACGAGACTGTTTGAAAAAGAAATTATAATAGATACACAAGGCTCTGTTTGTTACCTTAACTCCAAAGGGAAATCAGCTTCAAAATCATCTCCACGTGAACCCGTTGAATGGCAGCTGTCCTCGTGTCGACACCTCATCACAAATGACAACATCGATCTAAGCGGGATGCAATGAGGCAAACAAACTTTGATTTCTCTTCACTTACATCATTAGAACCACTCATAAGGTCACCGCATAGGGAATCAGATGGAGGAACATCATGAAAAACATCGCTAGATTAAAAGGAAGCGGCGTTGACAAAGTTAATATCCATTATACATCAAATTGATAATGTTAATTTTGAATAAGTCAGAGGTGTGAAATATTCATGTGGAGCTGTCCAAAGTTTTTTTTTTATTCCTTTTCTCTCCTCCTTCTTCTTCTCTTCCCGTTGACTTGACTTTCTTCTCCATTAATTATCATGCCCAGGAGGTTTTTCAGGGAGAGGAGCAGCCATCAGGCTGAATCATCTTGACAAGGCGGCATGGCCCAATTACACCAGAGCTCCGCCGGGCTTTGATGTGGCGGAAAAGCGGAGAGATAGGGGCAAATTGCACAGCCATATTATGGTAATGATCTGATTTAATCCTGCCACTAAACTTTATGTAGCTTGTTTAAAGAAGATGCTAACGCTAATTACAGAGGTGCACAGAGGTGCTGGGTGGGATCGGATGGAAGAGGCTGAGCCGAGGGGGCTTGTGGCGATGGTGCTGCCACCGTGGCTGCTGGGAGTTTCGAGTCTACAAAGTGCAGCTCATAAATGTTGTAAATGAAAATGAGACAAAGTGGACTCATTTCCGTTTAATTATACATCCCGCACAGGTGAAAAGGTCAGGAGTATAGGAGGGCACGTGTGCGCACGCTCCAAACCTGTTGGGCTACCGTTGTTAATTAACACATCTGAGGATGGGAGGTAGAGCAGGTTTCAAGAGAACGGGACTGAGACTGAGACAGGAGGAAAGGGAGAAGTGGGGAGGGGGTTAGAGAGGGGTGTTACAAGGAACGCACGATAATATCAGCCTGTAATTAACTTGTCACTTCAATTACAGCCCCTCAGATTGGAATTGTCTTGGGTTATGGCGCTGGGCCCTGTCTGTATGGTTAATTAGTCTGACGAGTAGCCACCATGCTCCTCTCCGCTCTCCGTTCCGTCACGCCTGCAGCAACTTGGTTTATTGTTCCTGATGATTGACTAGCATGCAGCAGAGAGCCAATCAGACTCAAGAGAAGGAGCGCGACCGATCAGCCGTCAGAGGTAAACCGACGTCATACTGTCCTCTGTAATATTTTAACGGCTGTTGTGACTTTAACCTCTTTGGCTGTTATTCTTTATGAATCTTTAATGCCTGTTTAAAGCGATTGTGACTCAGAAAGTGCTTTAAATAAGCTCAGGTTGATTTTATCTCCAAACACGAGCAGACGGATAGATTGGCAGTATAGCACTAAGGGCCAGTTAAACCTGAAAGCTTTGCATTTAAAAGATGAAACGATCAATCATTTAGAGCTCCTGTGTTTGATAAGAGAAGGCAGGCTCGCTAACCTTGACCCGAACCCACATGTGGACCAACTCCAACTGTCTGACCATTTTTTAATTGTGAAAGAAAGAAATAGGGCCAGTGAAAAGGAGAAACATTGCATGGATTCGTAGAGGAGTTTTTTCTGTGTTTACCACAAGCCATTAGCGCCAGTGAAGATATGAAAGGGAATATAAATATCACACTGACAAATTGCAGACTAGAGAGCAGTCACGAAGCTTCCTTGTAGGAGCAGACTTACCTTTGATACTGTCTGTTATATTCTTAAGCAAAACAGTGTATATATCAATAGGCAGAAAAAAGTAAACATAATTATCAGTTTGCATTATGCTCAGAAGCAGATCAAAGATATTTAGCATACTTAGAAAGGTTTTTAAACTTTTTAAGCACAAGTGAAGTGCTATAAATATACATTAGAGAGCTGGTAGAAGTATCTGCTATGGCTTGTCCTCTGCGTTACCTCTCTCCGTGAAGATGAGGACATCTCCTGGGACGCCGAGGGCCTCTTTGTAAGGATTCATCACTTACACAGGCAGTTGTGTGTATTATCACAGCTCATGGTGTAACTCTTTGAAATCTCACTGTTATGCAGAGCTTGTACTTGTGAAGTGCTTGTGAAGATGTGTCGAGCATTTTGACACAGGTATAATCCGCGCTGGGCCGGAGCGGATCGCAGTGTTTTTCGCAGAGTCTCGGAGGAAACTTTGACAGTTCTCGTTCCATCAGATACTGAGTCTTTGCATTTATTTTGAGGAACAAATGTGAGATTAGGATTCAAATTAAAGCTTTGCTTAATATCTTAGCAACAGTTTGTCACAGTTAATGTCATATTTTAAATGAAGGACATGCTTTCTTGTTCATTACAGACATCCCGGGAAATCTTAAACATGTCTCAGTGAATTCATGTCCATGTAATTTATAGTGTTACAGATTCTTACAGATGGACACAGCGCTCCCCACAAAGAGTGTAATGTCAGACATCTTTAAAGTGAGGAGTTGGTGTTAGCTGACTCATTTCTTTATCTCTTTTTACTGTTGCTGTCTGCAACAATATTGAAACTCCAAACAGAAAAATATAGGACAACCAGATGATGAAACAGCAATAACCACAAAGCCACCTTTATCACAGGAACTTTTTTGTTTCATCTTTGCCAACTCTGGATATATTTTGAATGTCAAATAATTGTATCCATGTTTGTGAATGAAAGAAAAAGGGCAGCAGCATTTCCAAAGTTAGATCAGAAATCAAATCGTCATTAGCATCATTTTTTACTTTTATTCATTAAAACTCCTCTGTGTTTCACAGCAACAGGAAACACTTAAGAGGGTGCCTTGTTGTTTTGCCTGTAGACATTATAATAGAATATTTGCTGAGACAATGAGTCTACAGTCATGCTAGTCCCACACTCAGCATTAAATACCACTGTAGATCAGTAACGTCACCATGACAACATGCTCATAGTGCTTATATGCTAATGTTTCACCATTTTAGTTTAGAGTGTTAACATGCTAACATTTGCTATTGGCACTTACCCAAAAGTAAATGGTAAATGGACTGTACTTATATAGCGCTTTTCTAGTCTTGACGACTGAAAGCGCTTTTACAGTACATATCACTTTCACCCATTCACACACACATTCACACACTGATGGCAGAGGCTGCTACATAAAATGCTCAACTGTCAATCAGTCCTCACATTCACACACCGACAGGAGCAATTTGGGGTTCAGTGTCTTGCCCGAGGACACTTCGACATGTAGACTGAGGGAGCTGGGGATCGAACCACCAACCTTCCGATTTAAGGCTGATGAGAATGTCATTAGTTAAGCAGGTTTTTGGTCACAAACCAAACTACTGAAATAATGTGAAACTGTTGGTGGCACTAGTATACAAAGAAAATACCAAGATGTACAATGTATCCTGAGTGGGACATGAATGTGTGTATTAAGTCTTATTACTAACCAACCAATCATGTTTGAAATAGTTCACTAAAAAACCTAAAATATCAATTTATGGTGAGAATAGAGGAAAATCAACACTGAGTGACACTTTCATCTTTGCAGCCAAAAGTTTGTCTAAAAAAATATATTTGAAAGGATTGAATTGGGATGAAATAACCCTTTTAATGTTATATGTATTGTGAGCCAATAAGTTCAAATAAGGACTTGATGGAAGTCCTATCCAAGAATCTGAAACAAAGATATTCAGGCATCAAGATGTTAAATCATAACTTCTTTCCAAGTGAAACAAAGTTGGACCTTGATGGCCCGTATACTGTGAATCTGTGCTTAAGTAATGGTAGCAAGACTAAAGTTTATTTAAGGAGAATATTAATCCGTTAATCCAATTCAAACTGCAGACATGTGGTAATGCATTTCACCATACTTCATCAGTTTGAAGAGGGAAGTTTTCGAGAATGATAGATTGAAGTCACTGTGGAATCACTGGTGATAAAAAACAGCAGTTACACCCTTGAACAAAAACATTGTTTTTATATGAGCGCCTGCCATCAGAATAAGTCATCCGGTTGAGGTTATGTTCTCCCGGTCACTGAAGAAGTCTTGGCTATGAGGAGCAGGGGTGGTGGTTGCACAAAGTCATGATGAGGCTTCCTCTCTGCCTTGTTCCCCAACATGTTTCTGTCAGCCTGCGGCCTTCAGAACTCAGAGCCCAGAAAGCCCTCTGGGGCTCGTTGTGTCTGACATTGTCATTACTGGACAACACACAAATGCTGTGGTTTACAAGATTGACAACAAAAAGAAATCGTGTTTCTTTTTCTCATTTCAGTGAGGCAGCGTGATTGTGCACATATTTACTGGAAATATAATGATCCATGACAAAATGGCTGACCTATCAATCAAATCTGGCTACAGCAAGTAAATGAAATAAGTCTTGTTGATTAGACTCAAACCAAGGAAAGGATTTATTGCACACACTCAGCTTCAGGTTCATTTTCTATGATTTTACTGCCTCGATTTTGTTCTGTTTTACGATTTGGTGCTTTTCAGTCGAGTAAAAACATAAGCCCTCAGTTTTGAGAAAGTGATAATTGTCGGACTGGTCTGGTTCTGATATAGTGGCAGTCATCCATATAAAATCTGCCTCACCAGCAATGACAGCAGCAATGGGGAATGCACACCTCATGAATACGCTGGCATGCAAAACCTCTGTAGTAAGACGGCTACATTCAAATGAGCTCTGTTATCAAGCTCCTCCATGGTGGCTTGCCAATAGCTGGACTGCTAGCATGGCCGTTATCCAGTATTAAAACCCTTTGATCAGTAATAACCAATACTGCAGCAGCATCATGGGGCTAGCTGAAGCTCATACTATTCTTTTTTCCATTCTGCAACTTGTTTACAAGTTATTAAGGAGCCTCCTCCCTCTTAGTCGCTGTCAGTCTGTGTAATTATCATTGACAGCGCAGTTTGGCCCACGACTCCCGGGACATGACTAAAAAGTAGGATGAAGACAAGCCGTTGGAAAATTCTTAAGCTGCAAGGGTAAAAGGCAAAATTAGTCTGACAATTACTTTGTGCCGGTGCTTTTGAGTCCATGCGAAAAACAAAAGGTATTGAACTGATTAAAGTTTTGCCCTTTTTTTTCTCCTGCCTGAGAGGATCAAACACTGAAGTTCAGCCAGCTTCTTTTAGTGCTGCCATAAAAGTGTCCCTTCCCCTGCAGACATGATGTGAAAGCTGCAGAAGTCCAATACCTCATATTGTTTGAAGATTACAGTATCTTTATGTGCGTGTACCAAATGTTCATGTGCACTAACAGAGCTGTAGCCTCATAATGAAATAGCCAGTGGCATTTGAACCTGCCATATGTGAAGACATTCCATGATAGTACTGTTTAAATGAGGACTTTTATGCATGTTTTCAAAGCAAAACATGGTAATATAGGAGTGGGACAAAATATCGATACAGCAATATATCGTCATCCTGACTCGTGCAATACAATTATCGATAGGCTGGCGCCAAATATCAATATCTTCATTTACAGATACATGGCGCTCTAAACAGATTTCCCTGTGATTTTGACTCATCATGTCACTACTTAATGACCCCTCTCTGTGGCGCTTATGACATGAATAAGGGTAATGTTAACGGAAATTAAGTGGCAGAAGAAGTTAATCAGATATCATATATCATATGATTGTCTTGCAATATATCAATTATCGCTGTATCGGGATATTATCGTTATCATTGACCATGTATCGCGTATCGTATCCCGTATTGTATCGCGTATCGTATCACGTATCATATCACGCATCGTATTATATTGTATCGCGTATCGTATTACGTATTGTAACGTACCGTGTATCGTATCACGTATTGTAACTTATTGTATGGTATCGTATTGTAAAGCGTATCGTATCACATATTGTAACTTATTGTATCGTATTGTATTGTAACGCATATCGTTTCACGTATTGTAACGCATATCGTATCGTATTGTAACGCGCATCGTATCACATATTGTAACTTATTGTATCGTATCGTATTGTATTGTACCACGTATTATATCACGTATTGTAACGTACCGTGTATTGTATCACGTATTGTTACTTATTGTATCGTATCGTATTGTATTGTACCACGTATCGTATCACGTATTGTAACGCACCATGTATCGTAACTTATTGTATCACGTATCGTACCATGTATCGTACCACGTGTCATGTGTGTGTATCGTATCGTGTATTGTATCACATATCATATTGTATTGTATTGTGTATTGTATTGCGTATCGTATTGTATCGTATCGCCTATCGTGTTGTTTTACATATCATATCGTGAATTATCCTGCGATTTCCACAGCTATTGTAATATGAGAGAATAGTGTAGTGCATGAATAGTTCAAGTACAAAAGGGTATTCTATTTTTGTCTGAAAATGAGTAGTGTTCTCATAATCAAAGTTATCCTAAAAAGAGTAAATTTCAATCATAAAGTTGTCACAGTTAACAAACTGTGCAGAGCTGCTTTATGAGATGACGCCACAAATACCAAATCTGTCTGTTATTGCAAGTGACATTGTCATTATGCACTGACACAGCATCCCTGCTCTAGTGGGGCATAAAAATGTCCTACTAAACCGGCAACATAAACACGCTGATAAATTACATTTATATGCCATCAAGCTGCGACATTTGCTGACACCAAAAATGTTTCTCCAGATCTGCCGAGGCGATGGTTCTCATTATCCAGCCGAGGAGTGAGCGGCGCTGGGTTGTTAATGAAAAATACACAGACAGTGACCTTTGTAAAGTCTGCCTGCAAATGACAGAGTTAACAAACTCCAGTCAGGGTGCAGAGAGATCTGGGAAGAGCCAGAGAGAGCGAGAGAGAACCTTGCTGCTCAAGATACATAGACTGAGCGAACGTTTAATCCGTCCGAATCCTCAAGTTATCGCGTTGGACGGACGCTGACGGGGTCGGAAAGGTCACAGTGGTCGCTTGTTCCTGTCTCTGCTCCAGAAATCCCAGCTGCAGATGGAGAAAACCTCAGGCCTGAGCTCTGCCCAGGCAGCGGGGGAGTTGGAACAAGTCGAAAGACTACGGTTTAACTCCACAAAGAGTGCAGAGGAATTTCTATAATGGCTAATGTCTTAATTAGCCCATAAGAAATAATAGAGCCCAGGACTGAAACGCAGCCCGCCAAATCATGACAAAATGGCGGTAACGGTTCACTGGGATTCCTAAAAAACATGCAGCTCATTAAGCATCAGGGCAACACACTAATTTCCTATTTTGCAGACAAGGTTTATTGGACTAAATCAAATGCAAGGTTTTATTAAACATAGGTGTGTCCAGCAGACAGCACATAAAATGATTTTTTGTTTCCTTTTATGTATCCAGAAATTCAATTTAGTATTCTTGTGGTATTATTGTACAACTGTAAATGAGCATTGAGTTACAATTAGAGGATTTACTGCCAAGTATGAAATTAAACCGCCTGTGACCTCTGGGTTCACTCGGTCCTTTACATAAATCCTTGCATGCACTGGTTTATTAAAAGACCTTAAGACGAACTGTGAATTTGCTGAGTTGACGATGGCACCATGTTTTTGTTATACCGCAGCCTATTTGTCTCCTTTGGAGCTTAGCTGATCGCTGATGAAAGGGTCAACACAATGACAGTTGCTAAATGAGGAGCAGTCAGCCCTGGGACAGTTAATGCTGGGTTAATCATCCTTTATAGTGGTACCGTTTTGTATAAGATGCAAACAGCAATATGAGCAGACTGTGCAAAAGTTTTATTGTCGATGCAATTAACGCAGACGAGCCATGGGTGGAGCCTGACACATCAGGATAATTAAGATAGTGTCCAATGCGTTGTCAATCCAATCTTCATTTCCTTTAAACTGTCTTTGTTCTGTCTGCTTTTATACATCAAAACCCATCTGGAGCACCAGTATATAAAAAGACTCAAATTATTTTCAGATCCGAGCTCACCGTGTCTGCGCTCTGATGCCGCCTCAGAAGTTTTTGGGAAATGTTTCAGCACTTTGTTGAGTTGTTCTTTGCTCCATGGCAGGTGCCCTTTCTCACGCTCTCACCGGGACCATATGGGCCTGTCCAGCCTCAGCCTCAGCCTGCACCCGGCTCACTGTCTGCCAAAGCCCTGTCACACCTGAGTACAGAAGATCAAAGAGTCCTGCAGTGCCTACAACCACACAGCTGCTGCACGTGCCAAACTTCCCTCTCTGCTCCACTTCCTTTGCTTTCAGCACATGTGTTTCCAAGGTTGACCACTAATCCTCTAGTTATGTGCATTATCGGCTCTCTAGAACTCGCTGGAGTGACAGCTCTGGAAACTCTCAATCATGTTGCTGCGTCTTTGGCATTGTTGCCCCCTCTGGTTTGCCTGTTTGCTTGTTTTTGTTTGTTTGTTTCAGGTTAACCGTGGAAAGCCACATTCGGAGAAGGCCTCTGCACTCTCACTTGGCCAAACCGTAACCAGTAAGGCATAATTGTCCTTGGGGTTTCCACTTGTAAAACAATGGCTTTGGCCAGTTATGGACGCATAGCATAGCAGGTTTTTATACCAGCCAGCTGAAGAGAGAAGAGTTTTCCACTCAGCGCTGAATTAAAGCTTTAAATTGGGACTGTCATTAGAGAATTCTACTGGGACTGCTAACGATGCAAAACACCGACTCAAACCAAAGCAAGAGAAATCTCCTGGGGAAATAAATATTCTAGATACCGCCATGTATCTGAGCAACAAACAAACAAACAGATTAAAAATATTGCTGTTTGATTAAACAGGAGAGAGAAAGCTATTGATTGTCACTTGGCTTGCTGAGTTTCTTAAATTGTGTCTACCACTTAAACAAACAGCCATTGGCACGGGGAGGGACAAGTTGAGATTAAGTTCATGTCTCCTGCAGCTCAGTCCTCATCTAGCGAGTGGTGTTTAAGCGCTCCTATTGACTTCTGCAGATGCACTCAATCTAAGTTAACTTTTTGTAGCCATGATTGATTTAGAGGAATCACCAGGGGTCCTTTAAATAGTCTGAGCCACATTAATTTCCACTGGGAAATCCATCTTTGTCCTTTTACATCAAGTAAAGGGAAGATTTATTTGTACTTTCAATCCCCGTAATGAATCTAACACCAAAGAATATTGCCAAGTGTCTGATGAATTTAGTTTTACTGAATTAAGATAATTATACATATATATAATACATATACATACATTCTAAATATATATATATATCATACTGTAGAATACTTTATGTTGCAGTAGTAGTAGTGGTTTATACTCAATTTTGAACATGTTAAATATTGAATTATTTACAAATACAACTTAAAAATAAACAAAACTCTCAATTTATTATTATAAAATTGACTTAATCTGACAGGACAATCAAAAAGTCAAATCAGCAATTGGTGAATGGTGAATAGACTATATAGCTCCATTCGACTCTTCCGACCACTCAAAGCGCTAACATGTCACATTCAACCTTTCACACACACACATTCACACACTGATGGCAAAGGCTACTACGCAAAGTACCAATCTCCAGTCGGGATCTATTCACATTCATAGGAGCATTTCAGGGTTCAGTGTCTTGCCCAAGGACACTTCAACATCTGACTGTAGCAGTCAGGGATTGAACCCCCAACCTTCCTAGTGAGAGAGGACCGACTCTACCTCTGAACCCCAGCTGCCAACGAAGGCCAAAAAAAAAAATTATATATATTATATATTATCTTATATATATATACTATGAACAAAATCCTACATTTCCCACAGTGCAACGCTACAACACAGTAATGTCTTTACTTAAGCAATCTCGGATCCTATCGGCTATAGTCTGAGACGATATAGCCTCTGAGGACACCGGTGAACGTGCTGGGCGGTAAGCGATAAACGACTTCCCGGCCCGACTTCCTTTTCCGCGTGCTGCATTGGTACAAAAAGAGAAACTTTTTCTTGTGATTTACTTGTTATTAACGGGTCTTACAACATCATGATGCAGGTTTGTAAGAAGTAAAAATTCAAGCTTTGTCAGGTCTGTCCTCAAAAGGAGAAGAAAACTTTGAAAATGCTCGTTTGTTGAACAGAGGTCGGATCGATCTGATGTATTCGAGGAAGTCGGGAAATCTGAATGCTGAACGGCTGTTGTGACACAGCGTCAAGGGAATTCACCTCATGTTAAAGTTTAGATTTAGAACAGATTGTTAGCTGTTATGCAGATGTCTGCTGATAGAGATAAATAAGAAGCTAAATCGTCGTCGTCGTCGATCACGCTGCTGGGAGCCAGGATGGCATTACAGTGGATTACGTTCCGCCTGCTTTTGCTCTTCACACAGACTGTTTTTCCTGCATACGCCGCAGCCAGCTGATACGTGATTGGTCAATATTACTCGGACTACAAGCGTAGTACAAACGGAAACCAGAACACTTGCCTTCCCGGGAATCAACGTCCCTGCCTACAGATTCTACTATGTAGACTATTCTACGATAGAATCTGTAAATAGAGATTATTCCTTTAGTAATGTCTTTTCTGTCTTGATAAAAAATGTTTTTTAACCAACTGTGACATCATTATCGGGTTATTTTCTCACACTTTCAAAAGTGAACTACAGAGGCACAGAAGACATTATTAAACATTTTAACAGGCTGAGAGGTAGGTTGCTACTCATCATGAGTGAACTTACATTCAACCGGACAGCCGTATAGAAGGAGAGAGTCAAATATGACTTGGTAGTGTATGAAACATGCAACTTTAGAATCATTCAAACAAATATCAAGATCCTTATCCACAATCAAACCACTGACCGGAGAAAATCCTGATCGGCTTTATGATCCAAAACTTATTTTATTTTGAAGCAAAAGAAATCGTCTTCAGATGTTTGGAAGAGATTAAGTAAATCATAAAATCCAAAGATATCCAATGCTATGGTAACTGTGCTTATTGAGCTGCGTATTAGGGATACACTGTAATTATACTGATAATTTCTAATCATCCCATGTAAAGTGGAAACCATGACAGAGTTCACTCAATCTGTGCCCAGTGTTTTCTATCAGATGCAGCTGTCTGCTCTGAATAAACTATAATTCAGTGAAAAAAAAATTGCCTGCTCGCATAACTGATATTCACTGTACCATTACCGAGACGCAAGCAAGGCCACGCTTTTATTTTATGATGCAGATGTTTATCACAAATGAGTCACCGCTCTTTGGCACAAAGAGGCAGCACTGTGATGTACCGGCGTTACTGTCTGACTGCCAGATGCAGCGGTCTCATTTTAATGTTTTCATGACAACTGTTAAATCTCCGCGAAGCCACAGCGTTAGCATATCCCCGAGGTCAGATATGGACCAGCGCTCCTGAGTTTTCCATAAGGAGTCGCGTTCAAGATGTTGCAGTTTCATCCTGAAATGAGATATCTAGTATTTACATGAAACCATGCGTAACTTTGATCTGCTTGCCTGCTTCTCTGACGTAGATGTATGTATATTTTAGGACACAAAATATGGTAGCAGGTCACTTTAATGAGTTAAAAATGATGACATTATCCGTCGTATGTGTCATTCTTAGCGTCCACTTAAAAAAGTATCTGCTCTCAAATGTAATTTCAATCTACAAGGTTACGAGCGTGTACTTTTCATTGATTTACATCTTTTCACTTCAAGACTTCAAAGTGTATTTCTCAAACGTTTTGAATAATAACTGAAAAGCAGCAGGAAACCTTTTTTCAGGCCATTATTGGCTAACTTTACCAGCTCCTCTGATTCAGATGATGTGCCATAAATCTGCTGGGTGAAGGGATTCCAGAGAGCGTACCAATTTGAATACCACAAACCTGGCTGACAAAAAGGCTTCATGAAACTTTTCAGGGAGAAGTTTAGCAAGTCTTACGCTGTATGGCGTTGAAGAAGTGTCTTAATCAAACGTTCTAGATCCAAATTGTCATCCAGAAATGATAAAAAAATGCCTCCCTTAAAGTAAAGTCAAACTTTTTGGATTTGTGGCCTACAAGTGTGGATATTTGGAGTTGGCTTTAATGAGGGATTATAATATTTTATAAAAACAACATGCGCATACATTGCAACATTCAAACCACAGACAGTTCTTGGAAGGTTGGATGAATGTCGTCAAGGGAAAATTGAAGAGTAATAAACTGGCAGATTTGTTTTCCAACACACTTATGTAAATGTTAAGAATGAAGTTTTGCAAGAGGACCCTGCTTGAGGGAACACAAGTCGATAGGATTTTTATCAGCTCTATCAGAAAACGTGTTCCCTGTGTTTCTTGGTTATTTGGGTTGCTGTGACAGGGATGTGCTGTGATGTACCAATAGAAACCAGAAGCTTTAGGGGTCATTTGGGGAACAGTGACAACATGCCATTCACCAAATCATCTCTAGTCTCTCTAATGTAAAAATTAACCATCCCCTTTATGCCGACCACAGCGGATTTGAGAGTGGCTGAGCTACACGGTTGTGCAATGCTTCCTTCATAATTCAATAAGGATCAGTTTCACTACAGAGAGCGCTGGAGTCAGCGGAGGGAAATCTTTAGAGCAACACATGAAGTGCAAATGCTGCAGCTCGCCGAAAGGTTTCGATTTCGGTTGTCATGCGCTCCGTGTTAGACTGGGGCTGAGAGCATTTGGTTCGTCGCCTAATGTTTTCGTGTTGGCACTCGTTTTCTTACCCGAATGGGTGCCAGATGTCTTTTTCTTTTTTCTTTTTACAGAGCGGAGGACCTGAAGCACGGTGACTCGGAGGGCCCTCGCACTGCTCCAAAAAACCACCAGCTATGTACACGCAAACTGGCACCGTTTAATGAGTCACACAATTGCTTCAAAGTGAAATTACATCCATTTAAACCTGTCTTACACATCACCCAAAGAGGCTCAGAAAAAAGTGTCTACCTTCAATTTATAGCCGAATGAAAACCGCAAAGACAAAAGTGGGACATGTGCAAGTTATTACGGATACACTGCATACACTGTGATGAGAGCAGCATGTATAAAACGGGGAGGGAGAGGGAGGGGTGGCATAATCTCTGCCCGGCATATTTGTATCATACCAGACTTTGAAATGGAAAAATCAAAGGAAAGCTTTTTAGAACAAAATGTGAACTTTCTTGCCGTCTCCTCATGACCAGGCGTGGTATATAATCATCATTTCAGCTGTTGTTTCAGGCCATCAAAGGCTCCGCTCCCCCATTACTATATCACAGGTGATCACAGGAAAAGTCAGGAGACATGCTCGGTGAATAAAAGCAGCCGAGGAAAAGTACAGTCTGAGCTGCTGACAGAGTACAAAGAGGGCAGATTGTTTTGGCATGTAAAGCCTGTGCTCACGTTTATAAGAATATAGGGCTGTAAAGCTTTAATACAACACTTGGGAGTTACGGAAAAAGTCGGTGCATGGCTTATAGTTGGAGACAACAGGCCACCAGGTCTTTACGGCCTTCCAAACCACTGTGGGTGGCTGGAACAGTGGCGACAGGACTCACACTGACATTGGATTTATCCGACGTTAGAGCCAGAACACAGAAATGTACAGCTATGCTATTGTCAGTAGCTAACTTGCTTTAGTGTGTGTGCAGTGGCCTCACATCCAGTGATAAAGACATTTCCCAGAGGCTACGAGAATTTCCATAAGTACCAACATAGTACCATCAATACAAGTACCCTCATAAGCCATCACGTAATTTTGTTACCCGCCCCGACAAAGTACAGCAACCTTGACCCAAGCAGCAATTTAATGCTCCCGCCAAGGCTACATCAATGGAAACTGACTGAGACTCGTTTTTACAAAGGAAATCGTCTAATAAAACGTGCTGCCATGCTTTTGATATGACTTCTGACTTCTCTTGTGTCAAGCAGCTGGGCAAAGAAGTTGACTTTAAGGCCGTTTCTGGCCTTTAATTCCTTCCATCCCCACAGGCCAGCACTGCAGCCGCTATTGTCCTCTTGAGAGGAGGAGAAAGAGCTGGAGGAAGTAACACCTGGGTCCCTGGAGCCCCGTTCGGGCCCCTGGATGGGGATAGCACATGCAGTGGCACTCAGCTGCAGCATGAAAAGATGCCGAACTACGTTACCAGAACAACCAGCTGAGCAGATGATCTGAGGGGAGCGGCACTTAGCAGTGACATTTAAACATCTAGGTGAGAGGTGGGACCGAAGGGGGAATGCGAGCGTGTGCACAAGTGGGAGTGTTTTAATTGTGTGTCAGGGCCTAACAGGGTGAAATCAGGTAACCTGTCGCTAATCAATCTCAGTGTCCCTCACATGTGCTTTACAGACAGCCCATCTCTCTCTGGCTGTTGCTGTGAAACTATCAGCCACAAGGCGAAAAGTCCAGCCAACATGTTTCTCTCAAGCGCACACACACACACACGCACGCACGCAACATGCAAGATGAACTATTGACAGTGGTACCACCACACATACACACACATGCTAGCATGCGCTGGACTTGGCGCATCAACTTCACAGACCACGCTCCTCTCCCACTGCGTTTAAAGTGGAACCACACAGGGCCGCAGCCCCCGTCTGCACATCTGGAGGCGCTGCTGCAGAAGAAGGCCCTTCCTCCCCCACCTCCCCCTCCAGCACAGTCCTCATCATCCTCACCCCTATTATAAATCCCATCACACTGTGTCCGTAATTATTCCACACATGCTTATGCAACAAAGCAGTAGCGTAGCCAAATGACAAACAGACCAGAGCTATAAATTAAGACTTATTTCTTTCTTTTAATGGCGAGCACTCTCATAATGTTTGCCACTAATTCTGTGCTGCAAAAAGTGGCAACGGTGCACTTTTCTTACTTGTGCGTCACTTTTATTAACGCTACGTATTAAAGCAAATATGGGGTGTGTATTGCTAAAAGATGTGACAGTAGTTTCCCAATTGTTAATCACATTCTGTGAGGGGATTAAACGGCTTTGAGGACTCGGATACTCATGCAATATTGTTATAATTAGTGTTGTGAATCTTCATACACAAATAAGCAAAATCAGTCATCTCACTGGAGACCAGTAAACCAGCCAACAGAAAAACATTTCTTTGGGTAAGTGGTGCGATAAATCTGCATCAAGTGTCAAGCACTTTCTCAATTATGTTCAATTACAGAGCGCGACATAAATCCTCCAAATCTCTCCATTATACCAGTTGTGTTCATGTCGTAAAGTATACACGCTGCTGTTTAAAAATGTTTCCGTGCTGTTTCTGACCCTCAGAAAAAAAACTATTATCAGACCACCGGACATCTGCAGCAATTTACCTCCTTATTACAAGTCGCTGAACGGGACAAGGAAGAGCAGAGGAGAGGAGACGAGTTCTTCCCCCTGCCCGAGGCCCGTCACTCAGCCGTACCCAGCACTCACTTAATCAAGCAGGCATGTGGCATCGTGTGGCAACTGCCTGGGCTGCATAAGTACATGTCTTGTGGTTTATGCTGGTTTAAGACAGGACGGATGTGGCACTAGTGGCAGCCTGTCTCAACTTGTTCCTGGTATGTTTGTTTTGACAGTCAGCTAAGACCCCATGGCCAGGCCCTCCTCGCCAAGGCTGATCCAAAAACATAATACATTTGGTTTTCGTGGACTGGAATAGAAGCCACATTATCCCTCAAATATGGAAAGCTGTTGCCGTAAGAAAAGCATTTAAAAAAAACTCATTTAATTTGTTGTTTTTTTTTCTCCGCCTGCCTTCTGGCTTTTTAGAGAAGAGTGTCGATGCTCACACACAGGCGGTTCAGCCCAGCGCACCATATGTATGAGCATTAATCAAATGTTCCCGGGCCTTGCCTTTAGTACCCACTTCACAATATAACAAATGTTCCTTCAAGCAGCACATCTGTAGAGGATGTCAAAAAAGGACTTTGAAATGTACACCAACGCCAACACTCGCTAGACAAGAAAAGGGGGCTTTGAAACAGCTCCCATTGGAGGTGCTCGCTGAAAGGAAGACCAGCAGGGTATTGAAAAGATGTCCATTTCCCCCAACTTTTTTTTCTATATGTAAATCCACATTCCCCACGGCTTCTGATTCTCAGCGAGGTATCTATATATGGAGCCACTTTATTACGGACAAATCCTCTTTAATGTTCTTGTCGGCGGAAGAACAGCTGGAGCGGAGATAAAAATGAGGAAGCAATCTGCACCAGCTGTTGAAGTATTAATACAAAAATTAACTACTGTGTGTTGGTTAATTGCTTTCTGCTTAATGTGCTTTCAAAAGCCTTGATTCCTCTTTTCTGTTACACAATCGCAACTGCGGCGGGATATCAAGAGGCCTGTGAAATTAAAGATTCCATTTAAAGGAGCAGCCCTCCTTCACCCCCCCTCCTCCCCGATTCTTCTCACGGCTCAGCGGCCATAATGGACTCATGTGTTGAATAACCAAAACGGCCACATTAGACACCTGCCACTGTGGTCTTTGCAGACACAGATATGTAACTCTTTTTTAGAATGAAGCAAACACAAGTGGCGCTCATCCGTCCACAGCCCGTGCAAACATTTCCCGAAGTGAGAGCGCGGGTTTATCACGCTCCGTCCCATTCCGGCAATCACACGCCTACACGACCGGCTGAGTGACGACGAGTGATTTCAAACGGCACAGCTGGTATATTCGCTTTAACTGCCATGCGTTTTATTTGCGTTATTATCTGTTGCCACCTCACTCCTCAGATCCGCACTGACTGAGGCCACATGGAAGCAGTTAAGGCCGACGTGTCCCTTTACAGAAAACAAAGAGAATTTTTTTCTCCCACTCTTAAGGAGTCACAGCTCTCCTCCTCTGGGGCCCATACATGCACGGGTCGTGTCTCCAGCACATTTAATTCCATGCTGTAAAAACATTAATCAGAGCCAGATGAAGTGGGAAGAATTCTAAGACATTATGTTTTTATGGATAATTTGAGGTTATTTATGCAGGATAAATAAGAAAATAACGAGCCCCAGACAGCGTTGCAAAGGACACTGGTTGCTGTTTGGACATTCATTCACTGCAATTACTCCACTCCAGAGCAATAATCTTTATGAACCCTATAAACCCTATAAAGTCAGGATAGATGGATGGATGGATAGACAGAAAGATAGACAGAGACAGGGAGATAGATAGGAAAAGTTTGACACCAAAATAGTTTCCATTGTTGTCCATTAGATGGCTTACTTGTACTACAAACTCGGAGCATATTGCTTTGGTTGGGGGCTCCCAGTTCACAATCAGGCCACAGTCGACATCTTCCAGGAAAACAATGCTGGGTAAGAGCGCTGTGTGACATATGAGAGGTCAGAGAGAGGGCTGCCACCGCAGAGCCAGAGCCAAAAGACAGGGAAGGGGGCAAGCCAATTTAACACACATTACTGCTCTTTTTCTCTCACTCGCACACACACAGACATCACACTCATATTTAGGGACTGTACGGCATGTACACAACTACTGAAATAGCCTACTAGTGATAAACTTCTCTAATGTGTATCTCTCATGCTAAAGAGAATGATAGTTTAAAAAGTGCAAAGAGAGGACAACATCAGATGGAAAATATTCCTCCTCCAAAAAACATTCCTGTATCTTCATTCCAGGCTGATGATTAAAAATAGGATAAGATACAGAGGAATCACGACCTTATCTTGAAGCCCAAGTTTTGTATGGAAAGCTCCCCTCCTCCTCTTCCTCCTCGCTGCTTTGATATTGCATGTGTTGTGAACATGGAGTCTGTATCTCTGTTCCAGCGGCACCACCTCAAACTGTCATTAAAGCGCATGTCCTCAGGTGGAAAATGACTTCTGTGGGGGAGCTTCTCCAATGATAACATGGATTTGCTCTAAAATACGTTGCTTTTCTCAGAGCGTCATGAATAAGTAAACGTTGATGAAAACCCTTTGCATTCTCACCATCGTTCCTAATGCTTTTGCTTTTAAGATGCATACTGAGGCATGCATAAAACATCCTCGTTCCCCCTCTCGCTGCAGCCCCAATGAATGATGGAGGGAGCGCCGCACACAAAACCCTCTTCACGGCAAAAGGAAAACAGATGAACAAACAAAACAAGTCAGTCTAAATGTGTCCAAGGCGCAATGCCGAGGCCTAAAATTACATGTCTCTCCCTTCCCACTTAGCCAAGCGTTTGTGTGTGAATCCCGCTGGCGTCACTGCAGTTCACTCTGGTTGAATGAACTACATGTGATTTTTTTAATTCAGCCAATTGTCGCTATTGCCCCGGAAAACCGGGCTGTAATTTTGGCCCCAGCATTGATAAGTTTTTCACTTAGCATTGAGAGGATTAAATCAATTATGTTGATTCTGTATTTACTGCTTGCATGCCCACAGTCGTTTGTAATTAGCTTATTGCTTTTGATCTGATGTAATGTGATGAAATGCCTGGAAGCAGCTCTGGGAGCCCGCTTGGCTGGAGCGACTGTGGTGGGCGCCACTTCCAGGCCCCCACTGAAGCCCCATCCGATTGTCCGAGCACGGGGAGAGGAGGGGACATGGGGCGGGGGGGAACCTGGGCGACTCGCGTGAGCGGCCGCAGACAGAGAAACAGGGGGATCGGTGTCAGAGTGGAGGGAGGGACCACCCGCTGAGATGGCAGCATCCTCCAAACCTCATTACCCTCAGAGGCCTTTTCCTTCACATGCATGTGTAATTACACCCCACCCTGCCCCACCCCACCCCCCTCGAAAGCTCTCACAACACCTGATACCTGCAGGTAGAGCGCCACAGGGGGGCCTTTTGCAATGATAGGGCTCCGAGGCCCGAGGGCCCGCTTAGAGTAACTAGCATTCAACTCTGGCCACCCACATCAATCAAAGACCCCGTAACACAGAGACTGATCGTCTGTTTGGGAGAGAAAGAGCTGTTTATTCATGGAAAACTAATTGTTCTACCTGGCCACTGTTCTGCATCCAAGACTGCGCTACAAAGCACAAAGGATGCCGGATTGGATTAGAAATAGTCCAGAATATTTGGACGTGCCTGAAGGACTTGTTGTTGCCTGCTAGTTTCAGGACAGGGAATCCTTCTCAAGTTAATTCTGTCAACCTTCTGCTGAACAGACGGATGAAGTCTTTGGCTTAACTAATACAAGAATGAGCTGGACCTCAATTAAATGCACAGTTTCAAGTGCTGCCCATCTTTCCTCAAAGGGGAATGGCTCCAACATGATCCCATTCAAACTACCCTAACAGAACCCCTCCCAAAGCGCCCCCTCCACTCCACCAACCCCCCCTTTCTTCCTCTCCCAAACTGGTGCAACAGACCCATGGTGCACTGCAGACTGTTCTGTTTATGAAAGAGGTCAGGGTGCCACATATGGCCGGCGCGTTAAAATACACACGGCTCCTGCCGCGGCTGCTAAAAATGTATTGCGGCTGTCTGTACATGCAGGAATAAAATAAACTCTGAATGTTTCAGCGAGCAGTGCTGAGAATTTAATGATTGAGTATTTGAAACTCTGGTCAGATTTGAACATGAAAAAGCGGAGGAAAGCACATGTCTTTAAAGGTCCAAAGATATTGGGTTAGACGTCAGCAATATACAGAGAGTTGTTTGATTTGGCAGGAGGGGACGCGCCGATCTGCCAGGGATAAGTGTGTGTCACACGCCATCTGAGTGGATAGCAGGGCCACAGTAAGCCGTAGGAAACCAGCGGTGAAACTAAACACATGCAATGACAGCCACAGGCAGTAGATGTGTGCCAAGGAGTCTTAGCTCCCAAAAGACCGGCCCGAGGGGAAAGAGAGCAAGGCTACCGATAAGTTGAATAAAGAGCAGAAAATATGAATACCTTCCCCTTCAAAGCGAACCATTATGTGCCACTAAATTCTGATTATTTTCAGTGAGATTCTGTTGCTTATTTCTCTTGGCTGCACGGAGCTCCTCTCTGGCTCTGTAGCAGATTTGTGGCTCTATGTTTCACCTCTCCAGCAAATACACTCTGCGCTTAATAAGACAGAGGTTGGAGATTACACTGAAGATAGTGTGAGCATTAACAGCAACGCCTCTCGAGGGGTTTTTCTGTTCATTATCCCATCAGTGAAGCCGTCTCTGACACCGAAGACAAAATCTCCTACATGGCGCTGCTGCAGGCGCCAGTGAATGTGAAGAAAAGGTCAAGAAGGGATGGAGGCATGTTCCTGGGTGTTGCTCTTGTTTTTATGACAACCACACTGGATGCAAAGTTCTGACGCTGTAAGTCCGTAGGTTTGTTTCCAGCGACAGCCAATTCATCCCTCACTGTAAAGATTCAGTGAACACCTCCGTTCTCCAGCTGGCTGCTGCTTTGAGCCGCTGCGGTGAGAACACCAAATTCATATTCCTGTTTGCATCGTATGATTAAAGAGCGCTGCATTTCATAGAAATATTAAATCAGTTAAAAAACCCAGACAGCCAAAAAAAAACGAAGGCGCTGATCGTATATGAGGCGCCAGTAAGTGTGAAGACAAGTTCAAGAGGGCATCGGTGGGTGCAGCGCTGGGTGTTGCTCTGTGACGCCCTGTCTTTATGAGATCAGGCCTGCTTCTGGGTAATCTGCTGTGACCTGTGGCAGGAAGACTGTGTCCACCTCTCAGCGCTGTGATCCTTTCTTACACCTAGCAGTTGTGGGTAATAACCAACCATAATTCCATCTCCTGCTGGGCAATGTAAAAACCTCCCCCCGCTGCTCTATGGTTTTTTTCCAGTTGCAGGGTCATGAGCAAGCAAAGCATTGTGGGAAGAGAAGGGTGACTGCGGTGGTGGCGGAGGAGGAGGAGAGGGAAAAGTTTAGGGGTTGCTAAAAAAAAAAAGAAAAGAGTAAAAACATGTGTAATGAGAAAACATGTGGTGTGTAACTATTGGAAGTCATCAACAACAGAAAATAATAATTAAAGCGCAGGATGGAGAGAAAAAAAGTGAAGCTGTCTTTTCGTGGCTGGGAGACCACTGTCATCATGTCTCAGGAATTAGGCAAACAT
Organism: Semicossyphus pulcher; assembly: GCF_022749685.1. NCBI lineage: Eukaryota > Metazoa > Chordata > Actinopteri > Labriformes > Labridae > Semicossyphus > Semicossyphus pulcher. The sequence goes on from NW_027211603.1 coordinate 18,915,526, forward strand.
ATGCTGGTCTGCTGCTGTTGAAACCGAGGCGCCTCGCTCAGGCTGCGGTTTGGGAACATGAAAGGCTTTGTGGGATGAGCAGGAGGACTGGCCCTAATTCAGGGCCTCATTGCCAGGGAAGCTGGCAGCAAACTCCGATTGTGGGACAGGGAAAGGAATTTGGTTACATATTCCAGAGAGGACCGCAGCTCCAAACAAACTGAAGCAACAGGCTGCTGAGCAAACCATTCTGTCCGCATTCAAACCCCCTCTCTAGCTCCTCTGCAGGGGTGAGTGACTCACTCCCACCTGACTGAACCCCAGAGGAGGCTGAGGAGGGCGAACACGGGTAACAGGAATGTAGAAGGTCAAGCCCAACGCTGAACTTGTAGCCCTGCTTCCCTGCTGAGATCCTCGGGGCGCTGGCAGCAGACGCGCTTATTTGGCTGGAGTGTTTGGAAAACAAAGCAGGCTTTGTGTTGTTTTATTGCAGCCAATTAAACTCTTAAACTCAATATCTATCTTTGAGAGGATGCACAGAGGTCAGCCTGAGATGTGCGAGGGAAAACAGAGAAGGGGCAACAGTTAACACATCACTATACTCCCCAGGCTACGCATTTCCCCGGGTTAAACACAGCATGCCTTCACTGTAACCTGATCAACTTAGCAAATTGGATAAAACTCTCATGCTTCTATCTTTTCACAGCCATTACAATGTATATCCACGGGGCAAGCGCGTCCTGATCGCCTTCCAGAAGTGAGACATTTTCTGGCATTTTCAGACAGGCTGGGATTAGATTAATCATGTCTCCGTTCAGGGTACATATGATTATGGTTGACTGTTTACAAGTTTTCTCAGATGTGCTCCCCGTGCCAGGACATGGTGGTAGAGCTCCGAGCCTGAAACTCATTCGCGCATGCGGTGGTCTTGTTTTAAACCGAGCTGCAGCGAAAAAATCATTCATTTTCTGACAGTGTAAAATACAGATGTGAGGCAACATTGGATTTGCACCTCCTTGTTAGCATTTATTTAACTTCTTGGTGTTCCAACTGGTTGAGGCTGAGTATGTGAAAGTGATTTATTACAGTTCAGTGACTTCTGAATTGTGTTTATGTAGCTAACCCCAGTAAGTTTAATAAAATGGATAACTTGGGTTTATTTTTTCATCAAGAGAGGATGGAGTTTGAGAAGTGTCAGTATCATGCCCAGCCAGTGGGAGGCAGCACAGACTGGAGGATGATGGGACTGCAGCGCGCACACACACTTGCATGCTATATACACAAAGAATGAGTCACTGGAGTGGTTGAAGGTGACCATGTCACACATCTGGGCTGCAGACCCAAATGGCCGGTGGCAGAGGAAAGGACGGGGATCAGTGGCCAGAGGAGCGGTGACATGTGGCACGCAGAGGGGAGAGCAGACCGCCTTCAGTTTGTGTCTGTAATCCTCCGCCTGAGAGAGAAATGTTTGGTTATGGTTAAAGGCGCTGTTGTCCCACATTTTCATCCACTTCTAATTACAACATAGCTGAGGCTCAGCGACAGCCAGCGTAACTGTTGTTGTTGTTGTTGCTGTTTGTTGACATTACACAGGCCTCCCCCACAACACACTTGTCACACGCACACGTTCAGATGCGTACAATCAAGACCAAGTGGTTCACACCCGCGTGTAACGCCGCTGCATGAGCACACACAGGAGCACGCAGGCTGTATTTAGGGGCCTTCGAACACACGCACACATGCTACAGTCGAGTTTTAACACACATCCTTCCACAGGGTGATCAGCAAAGTTGAGTGGTAACCATTGCAGAGCCCAATATAGAGACACCAATGTGTTTGGTGCCACTGGGAGATTAGTACGACCGCAGCGAAAACCCGAAAACACTATGTAGACATTTCTGTGGACCGGATATCACAACTTGTACATATGTGGAGGAAATTCAGCGCGGTGAAAGGACAAGTGAGTCAGTTAGATGCCACATACAAACTGCAGAATACAAATGAGTTACCACTGACTAATTGATGCCAGATACGATGTAACCTTTATGGTGTTTTTGGGATGATTTAGCAAAAATCCAGCGGCCGAATTTAACACAGAACTTTATTATTGCTAAGGGAAAGAGAGATTTGAAACATGTGGATGCAACACACAAAAGAAAAAGTTGATAATACAGAGACACAAACATATTTAGAATTGAAAGAGTGTCAATAAATTACAGTTCTCTAATAAAAGCTGGTTGATTCATTTGTTTACATTTAACTGAATGATATATCAAAAAGAAAACAAAGCTATTAGTTGAAAATAACATCTTTTTGTTGTAGATTAATTATAGACCCTGCCCATACACATTTAGAAATCACACACTGTGAACTACAAGTAGATGTCTTGATGACGCTGACACTTATCAGGACCAAAGCTACAGCTGCAAGTCTGTCTAAATACATACTGTACTGTACACGCCACAATTTTCATACTCTGTAATTTAATGTTTGCAATTAAAAACTTCTGTGCTGCCTCTCAGAGCGCGTAATTTACTGAATCAACGCCTTTAAATCAAGCGTTTCCTTCTGTGACAGACTTGTGTCTCCCAGAGGAATTTGCCATTCCAAACCACAGTCTGCGATCCCCACATTGTTTTCACTCCCAATCACACGCTTTATCTCCAATTGCTGACTAATTACCAAGAGCTAAGGGTTATGGGAAAGGCCCCGAAATGACAGTCTGATGTTTTTGTGGTTGAGCATTTGGATTGCTGCTTTTTCTTGTGCTTTTTTTAATTGTCGATTTACGGTGTGTGAAACCGGGGTCAGATGTTAGATGGGTCAAAAGACGGTCAACGTTTTTGTTCTTATCAGAAAGCATCTTCAACGGAAAGGAAATGAACATAAACACATTGCATATAAATACCTTAAATTGAAGAAGTATATATATTATATACCAACCTAGTACAACTAACTTGTAAATACATGCTAACACTGAGACATGAGCCTGTTAGCAAAACAACTTAATTCCCATTTAGCGGTATGTCATCAGTCTGGACAGCCATATAATTAAAATAAATGTCTTACCAAAACTTAAAAAGAAATTTACGAGCAGTCTAAAAATGGTTTGTGTGTGAATTTGAGCTAGGAGCCAGATCGTACCTTTGACATTGCTCTAAGACGTTCTATTAGAATCAACGTCGAAAACAAAACTGTGCTTTCGGAGTTCCTCAGGGCACCGTACACAACCCACTTTCTTAGTGGCGAGGGACACCTAACGACAAAGTTCAGCATCATCGCCTGGCATTATCAATCGTGTTCCTCTCTCTGTGATCTCAGATGCTGTGGATGAAGTAATCTGAAGACATGCCACGCTGGCGTTGATGTGCGTGCGAAACACCTGAGGTGACTGACTCATAAAGAGGCACTGTGTGGTGTGACATGTAAGATTCTCCGGAGAGGGAAAAAAGGGGGGCGGTTAATGCCTCTGTTCATGATGAAGCAACGAATTATGGAGACAGGGTGTGTCATCTCATTCTCTGCTCCTTTCATCATAATCTCCCCCTTCTATGTGGAGAGAAAGACTCACTGGAGGCCGTCAGCCCCGGACTGCAGCCGAGAACATCCCACAGAGATCTACCTATGGCCTTTTACAACACTTCACTAAACAGACAGCTTAAGGATTAACGGACGGTATTTTAAAGTCGGAGGAGTGTGTAGCAAGTAAAATGTACAGTAGTGTGTATGTATATGTGTGTGTCACCTGTTATGCAGCTGTTATTTTGGGCACTTACTGATGGCTGAAAAGTTGCACAGGAAAACTCATAAATATAGGCTCTCTTATTGGTTAGTAATTAGTCATTGTTGTGTTGATGATTGGTTAAAAGACAGATTTTAATTTAATTTCAATGTTACATGTGAAAACCCACCATCAAACTTTATTACTTTAAAGGGATAGTTCGAGGTACTTGTGACCCCGTCTGCAGCGGTGCTTAGCTTAGCTTCCATGTAGGAACTCCAGCCGATTTCTCCTAACAAGGGCTGTGCTGACCGTTATCTATTGTACAGTACGTATTACACTTACTATCAATAAGTACCTCAAACAACCCCACTTCAAAAATCTCAAACTACCCATTTAAAAACAGTAAAGATTTTAAGCTTATTTGCACCATTTTATATTCATCCATTCATACCCATACCGTTTATCCTATTTAGGGTCACGGGGGGCTGGAGCCTATCCCAGCTGTGATTTGGCGAGAGGCGGGGTACACCCTGGACTGATCACCAATCAATCACAGGGCTGACTCAGAGATAGACGCTCACACTCACACCTACAGGCAATTTAGAGTCACCAATGAACCTAACGAGCAGTATTTGGACCGTGGGAGGAAGTACCCAGAGAGAACCCACACATGCACAGGGTGAACATGCAAACTCCACTGCAAGGCCCACTTCATCCGAACCAGGGCTCGACCTGTGAGGCAACAGCGCTTACCACTACTTTAGAAACACTAATGTTGTTTATGATCTTCTTAAAATACTGCTTCTGTGTGGAAAATGTAACTCAGCAATGGAACTTGTAATTTTGGCAGCCATATAAATGCAGCGTTATAAAAAACACTGTATTTCCCTCTGAAACACCGTACAGAGTATGAATAAGCATAAAAAACACCAGCTCAGAGTTGTACTTCAGCACTAGTAGATGCACTCAATCCCCTTCCACCACTACCATAAAGTAAACATGCTGTTTTCTCCCTTTTTGTGTGTGTGGCAGGACCATTATCAGTGACTTCAGCCTGAAAGTTGGCCACCGTCCATTACAACAAAATTGTTGCCTGCTTTTAACATAATTACATTTCTTCTGCTTTGATTCCAGTCCGAAGTAATAAAACACTTCTAACCCAAACCCCAAAATCTATCCACAACTACAATTAAAGTTAAAAGTGCAGTTGTTTTATGATAAGAGCTGCAGGGTCTGTAGCCACCAAGCTCTACCACCTGCTTCTGATTGGCTAGTGGCGTGTTTTTTTCCCCTCACACATAACCCAGCATGCACTGGGATTTATTTATTAGGAATAAAAAAAGGAGTCACTAATCTGTGCTCGGTTCAGACAGCGGGCTCCCCCTACACACCCGCTCACACACGCACACACACATCTGCGTACCAGCTGAGCAGGGAGCAGTCCCACTGTTAGGCTTTCACATATCAAAGGGCCTGGGGTGCTTTGGCACTGCCGGGGTAGTTGTCCTTTTTTACGAAAGACAAACAAGCAAAGAGCTCGGGATGCGGTCCAGAGCCGTCTTTGACACGGTGTCGAAATGGGGACTTGGCTCTGTGACATAGATCATCTACATGTGTAAAAAAGCTGTGAGGTTTTTCCCCCTTATTTTTTTTAGCGTTGTTGCTTGTCTTCAGCCTATAGCAAGGCAAACCCACATTCTTTATTAATCCACTTTAACCATACACCACAAACAACATAATTTGCAGAATGGGTTATGGCTTCAAACGTCGGCTGGAGGCTGCTTTTGTGTCAGAGGTGCATGGAAAGAATTAGCTCTAGGTGTGTGGTACTTGTGTGATGTATGGCATACAGCTCCCCAGAGGTCAGGGTGTAAGTCTGACACTGTGACATCACGAAAACACAAGTAATTAGACAGATTGTGAATCCATCACATTGTAAATTATTTCTCTATAATCCTCAGAAACACCCAGAGACTAATGCTCCCAAAACAGCTCATCATTACACGTCATATTTCAGCAGTGAAATCATTTACTGATGATGGCAACAATGAGAATGAGAACATGGAGAATTATACTGAATATGACAGGAGTCCTGTTGGTCTAAAAATGATCTTGCAATACATCATATTTAACACGTACGAACAAATCACAGAGGTTCAGTCTGTGTACCGCAGCACAAACACAGAACACTATTTTCAGCAAATGGAAACAAGGCCCATTTTGGGATCAAAGCAGCTAATGGGTTCTGGATAACCAGAAGCTGCTGTCAGTTTTTGGCCAAAGCAAACAGACATGCAAACACATGTGGCACTGCGTCCAAAAGATTTTCAATACTGCTTAGACAATTATAGCAACATTACATCTAATCTGAGTCTCAGAGCCTCCTTTACAAACGTATAATGGTGGCGAGGAACACCTCAGCCAGGATGGCTGACTGAAGGGAAAAAATGAGTCGTGGTTGTACTGTTGTAACATTTTTAAGGCTAAGAGAAAGCAATTTTGTTGCTATTTTTGAGCATGTCTTTGACCTCCATTCCTAAAGGAAAGAGGAACGAAAAGAAGAGAGGCAAAACTGAAAAAGACAGAATCTATGTCACACACTTTCTACTACTAATTTGACCTTTGAGGGTGGGCCGGAGAGAGGAGTGCAATGCGCCTATGTTCCACTGTAAACCAACCTGCCATTCACTTGAATGTATTATAATCAGACGTGAGGGCGGCCTGTAAAGAAGTGTAAGAAGCTCTGTATACAGGAAGTTGGGTGTGATTTAAACTTTTCAGCTAGTGTTAAATGTACCTGTCACCATCAGCACGCTCCATAATGTCAACTCAGTTGGACATGGGGAGAAATGTGCGTGGATAAATAAACGCTTTTCACTGCTCATGTCGGTGGTCAGACTCAGCGGTTCGGGTACAGTTTGGGCTGTCGGATAAATTCTTGATCACTTGCCAAACATGAATCACTTTCATCAGCCTACACATTTCACATTTATTATTAACAAATGGGCAATTTAATTCAATAAGTGTGTGTGAAGCAGCAGTGCACCATTGAAAAAGCATAAAAAAAAGAAAAGAGCTTTATGGACCAAAGGAGGGGGTTGTTTGATTTTCACATCAAAAGACCCCTGGACAGTACAACCAGTATACATGTCCTGATTGTGTATTAATAATCACTATCTTATGTGCGCCGTATGTGCGTCTTCCACTGAATTCAGTGCCGGGTCAAACAGCAGGACCAAAACCTGGTAACACTGACTCAAGGGGAAAACATGCACATTAAAGAGCAGAAAAGCCCAAATAAAAAGCCTCTAATGTAAAACAGTCGCCATCAAAGAGATCCCTCTCAATATTTGTTGAACTCTTACATATCATATTAATGCCATTTCAGCCATTGTTGTTCAGTCAGGCTGCGTTTGATCTGCGCGGCTGCTATAACTCTGGGGTAATGGGAGCGCTAATGAGAGGAGTTGGCACTTTATAAACACGATGAGGAGCAGGTGGAGCCAGGGGTCAAACTGGGCCATTGTGTCCACCTCAGCTGGTCTCATTCAGAGGGACTTATTTTCTCAGATCACGGAGCAGTTTGACAAATTGGCATATTTCAAGGCAGACGTCTTTGTTATAAGTTAAGTCCGGGCCTCGATCATGCTGAACAAATGTGCGAATAATCTGCAGCATGGTGCAGAGCGATAGGGCACAGGCGTCTCCAGAAAACAGGTCATCTCTGCTCCGACAAAAGATTTTCCCTTCTGATGTCCCGCGAGGCGAGGACACACACAGAGGATGTATGCTTCTGTATAGAGTTTTATAACGTCTTTCAGCCCGACAATGTGCGTGAGATTTAAAAAGGGGCTCTATTGTATGTCAAAACCTCACTTTTAATGGGGTCCTTATAAAAGTGCTCAGTGATCATGGTATTCAAATCACAGCTATAGCAAAGCACTTCCTTATTTCAGTATCTGGAAGTGATCCCAGGAGAGGAGGTGTACCACATCTTAGACTCTAGGCTGCACGCTCTCTCTGTTCACTCACCAAAGGCCTCTTTCCTGTGGTGCTATACGATCATTTATTGAGGCTTAATCATCATGTATTGAATGGTGTATGAACTGTTTGTAAAACATTTTAAAGGGCCCCCGGTGCACTATAAGCTTTAGCCATGAGTGTGCAAGATGTTTAACGTTATTCCAGCTCAGGCCTAGAGACAACAAATAGCCTCTGTCCCTGCAGAGCTTTCATTGTCACTAGGAATTAAAGAAAGCTAGTTATATTAGCTGAGTCGCTGATGCTACTCTAGAACATCTATTCCTGTAAAACTGCCCTGAACTGCTAATTCTTTGTGAACAATCATTTCTCAAAAACACAGTCAAATGTTACTGAGGAAAATGTAGAGAGGACAACCTGTTAACTGGTCATAGTAGCATTTTGCACCTGGACCACAACAATGTTGTCATCAGCCTATTATTCTGCATTACACTGGTAGAAGTAACATTAATGATGTACCGTAAAATCCGGAATATAAGTCGCAATCTGTTTTTGGGGGTATCCCAGAGGGGAAAATGTTTTCTATAGCTATTTATTAATAAATACGTGTTTAGAAGTTATTTCAACACGATCTCAATTTATTTCCTTTTAAAACACATTCAAAACACAAACAAATTACAGCCTACCATCTGTTTTCACCATGTCGAGTTTGCAATCCTGCTAGCTACCGGTGCTGTAGCTAGCAGTAGCTGGCAGCCTACAGTAACGTTGATTGTTCTGAGGGTGGCGGCTGCACTGGCCATCATAATGGTGCCTGTCCGTGACGAAGCGTTAGCAACAATCAAGTTAGTTTTCCTCACTGTTTTAAGCATTGCGGCATATTGTAAATAGGAGATGTTGTAGCGGCTTGGACCCAGAAACAGTTTAATGCTGAGATGTGAAGTCACCACTTAACAATCGGATAGCGGCATCGTCTGGGTAAAATACTGAAACAATATCATACCTCTCTCTGCATTTTATACCGGTATAATGGTCACACCGGTCTATAGGAAGCAGCCCACTTTTTAGATGAAAGACAAATGTATTAAAAGTGAAAATTTTCCTATAGCTATTTCTTATTATACAAGTTAGTTTTACTAATAAATGAGCCGGTTGGTACTTAGACCGACCTTGGTAAGAGATATTACATATAGATAGATACAGTTTAATGAAAGCTGGTTGTGAAGAACAGTTTCAAAGGACGACCCAATCCAACACTCAGTATGCCTATTCCCAAATTTGCACCGTCACACTTTGTACATTTTGCTCATATTCATATAATGCATGTACCATCAGTCTGAACATTATATATGGCTCCAGTGACACGTGCTTAACAAAACCTGGGAGAATTCCCAAAATGTACCCAAATCTACCAGCTAAGCTACAAACGACTTTTAATCTCCTCCATCACTATTGTAGTGGTCCTTTTTATTCCCTGTAACTAATAGGCCACCGGGTGTGAGCCACACAGGTACCCTGGTGCTACAAAGAGACTGTGCAGGAGTGATGTGGGGGCGCTTCAAAGGGACCAGGCGGAGGCGGAGGAGTATATGGCATGGAAAAAGTCAGCAAGAAAGAGAAAACCCCTCTTCTGAACACGGACATAATCGTTTGGAGGACTACAGCACAGAACCTAAATAATACATTTCAGGTTTTGATATAACTATTACTGCCTGCAAAGAGCTCTTTGATGTTAATTGAAACCACTGGGCAGCAATCTGCTTTATAGCACTGACAAATAACAGTTTCCTTTGGGCTACGCAATGAAGGTTAGACAGCAGAGAAGGCACATACTTGCTCCATATGCTCATTCGATATAAATAAAAATCAAAAAAGAGCTTGTCTTCACGGAGGCAGCACAATATGCGGAGGATGGTCCCTGGCCGAAGTTGTGGTAAGTGAAAAATGCTGTTTACAATTTTAACAGTACCTTCAGCAGAGGTCCTGTGTAGTGCAGGACAAAGCCTGGCTGTATTGTTTTCAGTTTTCCCAGTAGTTTTCTTCCTCCTCTTTTATACAGAAAACCACAGCCTAACATGATAACGTAATAATAAAAATCTAGGTGGCCCAACAGAAACTCTTGCATCTCTCTTGTATGTCTGATATTTTTTCCGATCTTCATATAATACAATAGTTTGAAGCATAGGGGAGGGATGATTGTAGGGGAGTGGGCTCTGGCTTTAATACAGACACAACACAATGGTCTCTGTCTTCTTTTACTGTGCTTTAGTACATTCAGGCACCATGTTCCTCTGATCTTTGATGCTTTTTTACGCCCATTATATCGCAAAAAGTCTTGTCAGAGGGTCATTTGGCTCTGATGCGATGCAGAATAACAGAAAACATACCCCCATCATGAGTGCAACCACATTGGCCAGACCAGAGAGACCTATATGATGATAGAAGAAGTTCAAAGTGATGTTTCCTCCCCTCCATCCCATCTGATACCACATCAGAGTGTGTATAGGAATGACCCCGCCTCATGCTGAACCCCACAGGTCGGACATGAGAGAAGAGGTGACTGCTTTAGAGCCTGATTCACTGTAGAACAAATGACAGGCATTGCTGAAGAAGGTAATTGGCTTGTCTCCATGTAAAGAGCATGTACATTATGATTGTTCACAGACTCTCAAATCTGACCAATGAGCAAAAATACTCCAGAGAGTTTTCTCTTCTTGGGCATGCAGCTCATCAGAGTAATGATGGTGAGAACATGTGAATGATAGTTTGACAGATAGCTTCTATCTAACATGCTGCAATGATGGATTAGGTTTTTTTTTAGTTTGCATGGGGTGGTGTATGTTTGAAAAGATTGAATATAAGTCAGGAATAGCTATGAGAAATACCGCTTACATACCACAAAAGTAGAGTATACATGAAGCTACAGCTAGCAGTCTGCTAGATTAGCCCAAACACTGGAAACAGGAGGATTCAGACAGACTGGCTTTGTCCAAAGGTAGCAAATCCTGCCTACCAGCACTAATAAGGCTAATTAATGTAGACATTATATCGTTTTTGTTTGATAAGCACAAAACAAGTGTAAAAATAACAACAGGTGGTTTTAAAGGGGCTATAGGCTATGCCAGGCCTTGGCCTGCAGTAGTGACTTCCTGGAGTTTTGTAGTTTTATCTTGCTGTGGACCTTGAAAAGTACACCACATGAAGCTAGTTAGTTAGTTAGTTAGAGGTGTTAGTAAAAATATTTTGTTACGATGGGAGAGTAAAAGGCTAAATGTTTTCCTCTATTTCGAATCTTCACGCTGCGCTAAGCTAACTAGCTGTAGGCTATTTACCAGACAGATATTGATCTTCTCAACTAACATTGGGCAAGAAAGTGTATCTGAAAATGTCTATTAAAAATGTCTAATATTTTATATATACTTTTGCAATTAATTGTGTTCATCTAACTGTGCACATTTGAATCCTCAGCCATGGCGGTCTTGAGGACTTTAACACCAACCCACCAATGGACCACCAGCGATGAAATTGGGATTGTTTGACAAGGTAAGTGGCCTGTCTGGCTTGTCTACCAGTAAAGGCCTCTACACTGTCAGACCTTCACTTTTTCATCAGATCTGAAAGTATCGGCCAAAAAAAGTGAGTCCGGAAATTCTCTGTTCCTTGAAATGTAAACCATAAAGATGACTGACAGTGTGAATATGTGAATGATAGTTTGACGCAAAAAACGAACATAGTGTAATGATGGATTGGGGTGATGGAGGTTGGATGAAGGCAGATTTTGACATGGTAAGATAAAAAAAGGACATTTTTTACAACACGTTATTTTTTCATTCATAGCAGCTCTGAAAAAGCCCTATAGGCTGACATATGTTAATGTGGAAAAAAAAGAACTATATATGCATGCACATGGATCTAGTTTGCACAAAATTATTTCAAGGATATTTTCAAACATGTTCTCCCCTTGGAAGACCAGGACAGAGGAGAGGAAATGTAGGTTATAAATAGGAATCAAAAGAACCCCGTCCTTTTTATTAGTTGGGGATGCCAGAGACACCGGCATCTTTGAAAGTGGGAGAGCTTTTGAGCATTTTACAAGACAGGTGAAAGAAACATGTGGGTTAAATCAATGTACCCGGCTCACTTGGGTCAGCTCTACCATAAAAGAAAAGAGATTACAAAGGAAACTAATGAAGACACTGATCAAAGTCTGTAATGGTAATATGTAGCAGGTGTTTCAGAGCCCTGCAATCCGCCCCTGCACCACCCTCCAACCACCACCGCTGCTCCATCCGTGAAACTCTCTCATGTATTTCACATGTGCTTTGATAGGAACAATGGACAGAACACACTTCAGCACTATTCAAAACATGTTATGGGAAATCTGGATGAACTCTTGGAGGTTACTCCGACTGTGGGTGATGCATTAAGGCGGCCCCCGTAGACGTTGTGAGTTTACGGTGTGCTTTCATGATCGGTAGTGAGTTGAAAAGGGCTGACATGGTTGAAGCCCACACCGGGAGAAAAGCACCTGGATTTGAGATGCATGCAAGAGTTAAAAGAGGGTTGGCGGGACTTGAACTGGCGTATGTTCAAAGCATGATTGCTATTTTTACACATAGCCTGAGATGAAAGAGAGACTGCTTTTGATTTAGAAAAAGGGGGGAAGCATATGGAATAACCATGTGGAAGACCAGGATATTTGAGGAAGATATTTGAAATTAATTCTATTTAAACTGTCTTACACAAAAAATAAAACATTAAAATTAAGTATTCTACAACTATCTCGACCACCACTACTACTAATAAAAAACAGTAGTGTGTAGTGGTTATTTTTGCTTTTAAATGTTTCATATTCTTATTTTTTAAACGTCACAGCCATTTTAAAGGCTGTAAAACTTAAATCGTTGATTTAAAACCATGTTGACCGGCATCTTCGCAATTTGTAGATCTGTACCTGCGGTGCAGTTGCGCAGTGCAACATTTAGAGCGTGCCAGAGCTTCTTCCGTCGCGTGCACTCGGTCAATCTGGGATTTGTAGTTCTCATTACTAGGCTGTACCCGTCTCATTCAGGAAGCTCTCAACAAAATGCCATTTTACACGAACAGTAATGATGATTAGGCTCTGAATGAGATAAAACGAGGAGCTGAACTTGCTCGATTTATTCTAATATGAGAATAGTTTGAGATACCGTGCACTCGTGTACTACAACAACCAACGTCGCCCCTAATGAAAGCGAGGCAGTGTAAACACAACTCCAGGAACATGAAAAGATCGGGTGACAGTGAGGGGGAGAAGAGAAGAAAGGTATTGATAGCGTTTTTCTCCGTTAGGTCTGGCATATTTCTAAGCCCTGTCGCTCGTTGAATATCTAATGCTCCTTATGTGATGCTGCTGGCTGCATTTTGAAGGCTAGGAAGCCGCGAATGTCAGCGCATACCTCACCTTGCCTGTTTCCTTTATTGTGTTTTCCATTTTTTCCCCAGTCTACCACAATGAAGAATTACAGTTACATTATAAAACGGTGTTTTACCACGTAAATACACTGCTGATAAGAAGCTCGAGCTTTCAAAATAACGTCTTGGCAACATCCACTATCAAGTCGAAACACAATACAATTTACAGTCTGTGGTATATTTGAGGAAAATAGTAAAAGCCAGTACTGTTTTCTTGGTAAGTTGTTAACATTTAATAAAAACAAACAAACAAAACAAACGTGGAAACGTCAAAGCTAAATGTGGGAAGTCATTTTAGTGTAAGAATGAACGATGTATCATTTATTCATTCTGAAGTAGCAGCAGCTTAGTGCAATGAACTAGTATAAACAATGGTAAAGTTAATGTGCAGCCCAGAAGTATATGTCAGATTTGGCAAGGTGCCAGACCAGCAGCCTATAGGCTACAGCTGCTTCAGGCTTAACTATAGATGCAGTGGATAATACATGGAGGTCTGACGAACAGTGAAAAAATGACATACTATTGGCTAATGTTATGATTAAGGTACTTTAATAAATACCTCCTGTACATGTGCCAACTGTAGAACCTGGTATGTTATAAAATTGTAAGAAGGGTTATTTACACATGATAAGAGTAGAGATGGGTGTTGTTGTAACCTGTGATGACCAACTGTTGCGTGTGCTGGTGTCTTAAACTGTTTCGTGCTGACCTGGGCCTAATCAGGCTTCCACATGCTGAATAACCGTAACTTTGTTTTCTGTGGAGATACTAAAGGAAAGGAAGGAAAGGGCTCTCCTGTGCCCGAGGCGTCCCGGGCTCTGTTTCGCCCATAGTCATAGTCACAGTGTCTGTCTGTCTGCCGCTCTGTCTGTTTCTCTTCTTATCTCCTGACTTGGACGCCGTCTGCTGTGGCACATGTGTTTGGATCATGTTAGACAGCAGTGAAACTATGTAGGACGTGGTTCCTCCTGTTTATGAAAGCAGCCATGGCGGCCAGATGAGCGGCTCAGAGAGAGAACTCATTCCAGCTGGCCCTCAGGCAGTCAGGCAGCACTGCACAGACCTAATGGCTTAGCTTCCTTTCTCTTTAGATAAATAAAAGGATGAGCAGGAGGAACTCTAATCGCAATATGACTCTCTGACTGTAAAGCAGCCAAAGGAAGGAGCTGCATGCATTTCAGCCAGTTTTTATAATATAGTGGCCACATAATGATACAGTTGTTATGATAACTAATAACTTGGATATGATGGTAGTCTTATCCAGTAAGCGAGTGTTTTTGCCATGCTGCACAAAGTGAGAGATGCGGCGTGATGGGTCCACTGTCATTCTGAGTTAGGGAATGCAAGCACCAACGATTAGTGCCAAATGAATACACAATCTCCTTAGAAAATCCCACCACAGCAGGTCTGCATACTGACTGCTGACATGTCATAGTCTATATATATATTTTAAGTTGAATAGAATATGACATTGGCCTTACTGCCCAGAGAGAAATACCACACTGCAGCCTTGATAATAGAAATAATCGTTTCACATTAGTTAGACCACAGGATGGTTCCATTAGATATTTTTTGACACACTAATTGTTTGTTCACTGTCTCATGTTCTCGAGTAGTTTCACGCCTTTCCCACAGCAACATTCGACTCGCCTTGTACCCTAATGATTTGGGAACATTTTATTGTGTTTTATCATCGTTTTTATCACAGTTTAATTTTCCACTCATGCCTTGGCAAGTGTAAAAACAGCACTTGCCCTGTCCCATAACCCGATGTTCTAATCCTGTCTTTGATGCAAGCTCGCCACTTGGACAGCGATGACAAGTATAAAGTGCTGTGTCGAAACAGGAAGTGTGTGTGTGAACAGCAGGCTAAGTAATGATCACACAGGGTCACCAGATGTTGTGAGGTCCCGGGCTCAGCCCGGCCCATTGCTTAGATCAGCCTCATTGGTTTGCTCTGGTTGTGGCACCTAGTGCAAGCTGTTTAGGGTATTTAATTTCTGAACACTCATTAAAATGGTTTGTGTTTCCCTTGGCAATTCTGTTAAATTAACAACTACCGAGGTAAAAGCTGATTATGTGGCCACACATCCAGACATGGTTAATCAATTCTCCCACACAAAATGTTAGCTGGTGAATTAGTGTAAGGGAAACGATTTATGGCGACTAATGCCGACGTCCTGTCATGTCAGGCCCGGTGTTTTAGCAAGAGGGGGGTGTCAGATTCTGCACATTCAGCAGCTTTGCACTCTGCCGGCCATCTTTTTCTCCCTTTTAACCCAAGCTACATGCTGCTTGCTCTATTAATGAGCCAATAATGGAGAAATAGTGTTGGGTGCTGACATAAAACATGGGTATGGATACCTAAGGCAGGGTAGCACATAAGCTCACACAGAGTTAGATTTACACCTAGGCCCTGTGTAGAATGGTAGAAAGGGAACACTCGGCATGGGGGCTCTTGCAGCTTCATCAGACCCCCGCCGGTAGAGCCGTGGAAAAGCCAGGGCTCCGAAAAATACGGCTGTGGCAGATAATGATACCATTACACTAATGGAGCTGGCAAATGAAGGAGAACCCAGATGCCCTGCTTTATTACCGGAGGGGGTCATTTCCTCGCTGCATTCCTAATGGCCTGAGCACACAGTATTGATCAGGCTATCATGCTGCTAATCCTCTACAGAATTACTTATCGCTGGCTAGGTGTCGATCCACCGCGTGCCCTGCTCTGGCCTTGCCGCTGGGCGGCCGCTGTGTGTCCAACAGGGACCCAACGGGCCGTTTATCCAGTCATGATTTAGGGCCAAGCGGGGATGGTGAGTAGGATGTCTTTAGCAGGGGGCTGGCCAGCTCATTGTGTAAAAAAGGAGGCAAATGAACCTTACAGCTTTCATTTAATTAAGGAGCAGGCAATGATGTGGGTCCTCCCTCTTTATGGCCCCATTGGCCACCGTAGAGCTGGGGAAGCTGTGAGATTGGGTGTTGTTCTCAGTAATTGTGCTGTGCTGTAAATAAGAACATGCAGCTCTTGTGCCATCAGCTGCAGCAGCAGCAGGTGCTAGATTTTACCGGGCCGTTGGCCAATTTTGATTACAAAGTGCTCTGCATATTTAACTCTACTTCTCTGCTTGGCCCAAAATGGAAGAATTTCACATGCTAATTTGTTTCTTCAGGCGAACTGTAGTGGACCTGCCAGTGTCAGCTCAGATTACTACAATTAATACAGTGGCTTTATGTGGAGACTGAAGAAAATATCTTCTAAATTATGCATTATTTGAACATGACTGAGAATGGTGTAGCCTGGGCCCATCATCATTACAAATGAATAGGTCAGGTAGCACAGAGCACTTTGCCCAGGGCTCGAGACCTGTCATATACACGGCCCCTTTACTGGGCCCCCGTGTGCATTAGTGTTCTCAGGCCATTGGAAGCGTGGCATCGTAGCATAAGCAGACCCCTCTTGTCACCTCTGGCCTTGGCTAATCAAAGAGTTTACCTTAAGGGGGGCATTTAGCCTCGTTCGTTAGGGCCACTCCAGTAGCCATAAAGAAGTATTTATATATTTCCATCTGGTACAACCTGTCGTGGCTAGGGAAACTAGTTATTGATCCAGATATTTAGTCATTTCTTTCTGCGTGCACCATCAATATTGTGCAAACATCCGTCCACGCGAGGCTTGACCTCAGCTTCGGCCTCTATTTTTCGTTCCCATTGGAGTTCAGTGATATACTATTCTGAAAAGTAAAATCAATGAATGAATATGAAGTTTTGGCGTGTAATATAGCGCAGGCCCAAGGCCCCGGGTCTTTCATTGATCTGCTATGTGAGGGTTGGAGGGGGCTGATTAGTCTGCTGCCGAGCTTTTCCTCTACATGTCTTTACCTTGTCTTGCCTATTTGATCTTTGGCTCATATATTTGGACTGAGTTGTTAACAGATCAGCCTGGTTAGTCAAACCTCTTTAGCTTAATCCAGTTAACATACTAAAACTTGTGCATTCCTGTTCCTGCACAATTTGGTACAAGAATGTGATGACTTGTGTTTTAGTAATGATGACCAGTGAGATACAAGATGCAATGCTGTGTATGTGTTTATGAAAGTGTATGTATTGAATCATCCTGAATCTTGTTGCGTTGCAGTTGAGTGTGATTGTTGGTAGGTCTTAGTTAAAAATGTCATTGATGGAAGGATGTGATTGATTGTCGTAAGTTTTGCTTCATTTCATCTGTTACTTAATTATTCAGCTCTGATTATCTGTCCAACAACTGGTGACATTTAAACATAAGCAAGCTGTGTCCTTACGATAACAACCTATTCAAAGTTTATTACCCATGAGATGGTTCTCTGATGACGACATCCTGTTATCAGCATTTTAAGTGTTGGGTATGTTTCTTCTGATCAATGTGAGAAATCCTGCACGTCGTTCCCTCACTTCCTACCACCTTCTTTTAAAAGTCTGTGCACGACATTGTTGCATGATGTCCACATTTGGTTTGCATCTGGAAGGATATCAACTTTTACAGCACGGCCTGCGTTGTCTCAGAGTACATGGCTAAGATGACCTGCCATGGACTCCCATATGTGCTCAGGAGGACCTGTGAACTTACTGAACATTTAAATGGAAAAACAGAGATAGCTTTATGCTAGGCACAGCAGTCTGGTGTGGCTTGAGGATTGAACCCCAGTGACTCATACAGAAGATTCAGCAGAGGTTTTTCCTAAGTACCAGCTGCCATCTACCCCCTTCTGACGGGTTAGTCAGTATGGCATGAGGCACAATGGAAAATTGGAGCTCTACCAAATGTCTTACTCTCAAGTCTTATCATTTTTATTTTAGTATGAACCGGTTGGTGTTGTTTCTGCTAGAAAAAAAACTAGATAAAAATTGATATCAATGCTTGCTCGTTAATATTAAGAAAAATTCTGCCAGTGAAAAACCAATTTATGCAACCATACGTGACACGTATATTCTTGTGTATGGTTTCCTCCTATGGAAGCAGTCACTAGGATTGTCCCTGACAGCTCCCATGTCTGACAGCCCCTACCGAGCACCTCATATTAGTGTTGAGGCATTAGCCACAGATGTCAGCGTATTCGCAAACAAGGCCGCGATGTGGATCCTGCAAACTGTCCGACCAGATCAGCCGTCACTTTCAATGAGATTACATCGAATGTGACCTGCCCAAGTAGGGGTTCATCTGTCATGCATGTGTCCCGTCACAAGAGAGACATAGAATAATCAGTTCAATCAATAGATGGTGGTGGCTCATTGGGCCGCTGCTGAATAAACATGGGAATGACCCCCTCACCTCATACACAGAGGCTAGAGCCTCCAGGGGGTTCATTAGCCACTCAAGGCTATGATCCGCGAGAGTCGTTATTTTCTGTTTCTGTTTGTTTGGCATTCTGGTGTGTGTGTGTGTGTGTGTGTGCGAGAGAGAGAGAGAATATGCAGTGGTTGTGTGAATGCACACTTCGATACATTTGCGTGTACGTTGCAGCTGCTGTTAGTGTTAATGCTAACAGAACATAAAGTAATAAAAACTTAAATAAGCGAGTAGAATTATGAAGTTACAGAGCTAATAATACATCAGACGAATTACGTCTTAGCCTCTTAAGGTTGTTTCAAGCTATCTCCAATAAAAATGATTCACTATGCAAAGCCACCTGCACAGGGCAGACAGCGTAGCCTGTAGGCTGTTTATTTGTGAATTTATTTTCCTTTGTAATGACTCACCTTTCCAATAAAGCAAAAGTGCGTACTGCCAGGGTGCTTCCCAACATCTGGTTCCAATGGAAAGCCCAAAACCCTTCATTCACAAAAGCTGCAGGAGACCAGGTAACGAGGCGCTGTAAATAGTAACCGTTAATTTGTACATCATAAGTTCTTTTCTCATAAAAAGCGGGCAATGAAAGTGCGTTAAAATACCTGGCATTTAGCTTATTGCTTTGTAGAGGCTCAAAATAGGAAGTGCCTCCTTTAGCCAGAGCCAGGTTTTTGCATTGCTATTAGCTTAGGCAGCTGGAGGTACACTCAGCCTCCGCTACCCTCCACCACCGGTAGTTTCTACGTGTAAGTGGAAGGAAATGTTTCTTTTTTACATGAAGGGTATGATATTGATAGCGTCAGGCTTAGGGTTACGTTTTCTGTGGTGTTCAATCAGCAAAGAAGTTAGCATGTCCAAGGTTTAAAATGCACAAGCGCTTGACCAGCCACCTTCCAGTCGAGGGTTGGTTCCCAGTTATCCTGGATTGGCCTTTCTGGAGCCCTTTGTATCGCTCGTTCCAGCATTTACTCTGCATCAAGTCTTTGAGAGGTGTCTGCTCACTTCAGGTAGTCTGTTCATGTCTCAGTGATTCTTCCTCTGAGCCCCCCGTGTGTTTTTTCTTCATCAGCCTAACTTTTCCTTGCATATGCGAAGCAGCCAACGACAGCTTGACTGGCATGCTGTCAGACAGGCGATGCCTTTCCAACGGTGGAGCATCAGCCCTTTCCTGAGCGCTTGTGTGTGTGTGTGTGTGTTGATCTATGTGTGTGCGCAGAGAAGTGGGGGTATTGTCAGGACGTGACCGGCACACTTTGCATGTTCTTCTCGAGACAGGTGCTCCTGGGCGAGCACTGGTGCATGACAGTTGCCTTTCATCGCTGTCTTCTCTACACTTAACCCCTGACCAGCCCTCCCTCCTTCCTCTTTCCTCCTCATCCTCTTCTCCGCTCTCATCCCACCCTCTTTCCTCCACGTCTGACCTCTTCTCACGGCACCTCCCTCGGCCGTCTTGAGTGATGGACTGCGAAGGCTGGTAGGCGGGTTGCGCTTTCTATGTGGTGGTGTGGTGCGGCAGGCTTGTCACAAGCCTAACACTGTCAGGCCACGGAAACCCAGCTGTCCAGACTGAACTGCACACACACACAGACACACACACACACACACACCACAACTTTTTGTTCAACAGTCCGTAATTCCATCCACCGGCGCTGTCAAGCACTTGATCAAACGTGCATAAAGAAAAGAGCCCCTTGGCTGATTCCCATCGTCTCTCTTCCTATCATAATGTAGGCAGATTTTCCCTCCTCTGCCTGTTTCTTCAACTCTGTTTATTCAGATGAGCTTGACTGGGGGGCAGCGGGTCACATCCACTTGCCTGGCTAAAACGGTCCTGAATTGAGGGTTGTCTCCAGTGAGATGGAGAGAGTAAAAAACACAAGGAGGGGTTAGGAAGGGCTGCCGAGCGGTCATGTCAGGGCTGTTTTCAGGCCTATTTGTGTGTGTGTGCATGTGCCATGGCAGGGGTAGGGGTTAGGGAGTTTGAGGGTTCACTTGTCAACCCCTGTGTCATGCTTGCCCTGGCCCTGTTATGTAGAGGGCATCCACTGTCATTTGTTGCGGGACTGTTTGAAGTGGAGTGAGCCACAGAAGCATAAAAAGCAGTCAGCACACTGTGAGCGCTCAGGTGCCTTCGAGTACCTAGTGTTGATTTAAAAGTACAAACTCGTACTCTGCAGGAACTAATCCCCTTTTTATTTTGACACCGCAAACTTCTAAAGTTCTTTCAGACATTTGTTTTAGGCTTGGCCTTTTAATCTCCATCATACCTGTGTTAATTCAAGAGGGAAACTGATTCAGATGTTTTTTTTATGAGGTACTTAGTTTTTATGTTGTTTTCCCTTTTGTTCTCTGAGCTTCATCATGTTAAGTGAAGTAGGTGGATTAAATTCATGCTTGAATCCAACTTTGGGGAACACATACACTAGGTAAGCTTTTGGTTTTCATCCAACCATCTTTCTGTACTACTAAGTTTTTGAAGTTTATCCCTGTGTGTGTATCTGTGTTTTGCCAGTGTAGGTGTATGTGTGTGTTTCATCTGACATACATCTCCCACATTGTCTCCACTTTGGAAAAACAGCGATGGTTAAGACTCCTTAAACTTGTTGTTAAAGTGTCAGTGAAGACACACCACGAGCTTAATCCAACAACAGCCCATCTGCCATACTGTACTCCCGCTATCTGCCTGCGAGTGGACCCCTTCCTCGCAGTCATTGTCACATATAGGGGGCATTGTCACGTATGAGATGGACTCATGTAAATGCGGTGACAGGCTACTGTCTCGGCTGACTGACAGCACAGAGGGATTGGGCTAATCTGAGTGACTGATTCGAGGAGCGCGGCGGCTCGCTTGTCCCCATAACTCCTGAGAAATAGACAGCTTCGGCGGAGTTATCTGTGTTTGTAAGTCCTTCTGCTGCGCTGGGATGACAATAGGGATTAGTGCCAAGGTTCTTTAAACTGTTTTTTTATTTTATTTTTGGGAGGGGGGGAAAGGGGGCCTCTTATCGGCGTCTCGGCAGGATGCTGCCGCAGCCAGTTTTCCTTGACTGTCAATTAAAGAGGGGATCATTAACTTCAAGGGTATAAATGTTCTAACACTGGTATTACGTTGGGAAGCTAAGTCGCTGACAGATGTTCCAACTTTAATTCTCCACTTGTTTTTTTGTCCTTTAATTAATTTATGTATCACTATTCGGGCTTTAAATATTTTTTCCTCCTGTCTGCTCTTTGTTAGCCTGTAATCTCAGTTACCATGGTAGTCGCAAAGACGATTGGGCCTTGTCACTCGGCTGTGTTTCTTATGAGGTTCAATCGGCTAATGTATTCAATATCACCGAAACTGAAAGGTAAACAGTATCTAATGGCGCGCGTGCTCCTGCACTGCCTCGATGCCGCCCGGAGGTGCTGGGCGGGACGAGAACAGCGTGTCTGCCTCTATTTTTCCAGGCTTTTTAGGAGGACCCAACTACTCAGAATGATGCTTGATAAAAACAAAACGAGTGCCGCTTGTATCTCTGTACACGTGTGGCTTTTTTGGGAGGTAAACAAAAGAAGTGCATTACTTTGGAAGCTGTGTTGGCGGTTGTGAAGCGTGAGTATGACAGCTGTGGTTGAGATTTCCTCAGACAGACATAGAGCGGCGATGGGATACAGTTAGTCGTATACCTTAGGTAGCCTCATAGAGAAAGAAAGAAAACAAGAGGAGGAGAGACGTTAAGGGGAGTGGGAGAGAGATAGGCGACAGAGACTGCTAATGGGCAAACTCTCTTCATCCAGCGCCACTGCCATCACCACCACCCTGTTCTCTCATGACAGCTCTTTTCCTTTGTTCTCCCCCTCGGCCCACTCTCTGCCGGGGATTCGTGACAAGTTTTCGCGGGCTGATCAAACGCTGTGGTGACACCTGATTAGGATATAGTGCGTGTTTACAGTCGTGCATGGCGAGGACCCCCCCCTCCTCAAACAACAAGGGAGACTTCACCTTGACTAATTAAATTTGCACCTGCAATGCCAGCTGTGACAGCCACTGGAGGGCTGCATTTATTTATGTCACTCCATACATACTTCCTGTGACGTTCATGGAGGCTGAGTTTGCAGTAGAGACTCTGCTTACCCACATTGTGGGGTTGAAATGACTGCGATATCATGGCTGTCAAAATGGGTTGTTACTTAAAAAATTACTTGCAAATTCTGCAAACAAATTTGCTGTTTGGATTCAATTTCTGTAAAATTGTATTCGAACATTGGTTCCATTTAAAACAACAACATTAAAAGGAGCTCTCTTTGGTACGTTAGCAGGTGGCATAAGGTGCTCTATCAAAATCATTTGCATGATCATAGCATTTAGATGGAAAACACAGAAACAATAAACAGTAAATATTAGTGATTCATCCGATATGCCGATATTTTCCAACCCTTTTTGCCGATTGACGAATTCGATACCGATATATTAGGCACGTGTTTCCCACCCTAATTGCAGAGAACATCAAGTTTCCCCTGTTGTGGAATTGATATCATGCCTACTCTTATTGTAGTGGCCAAAAACTGCCATACCGCAGACGTCTTGCACCCTTCTTCATGCTTGACGGAAGAGGCGTGGTGCAGGCAGTGTGTGCGCACACTCGCACCAAGTTTATGTCGTACCGTTACGTCAAGCTTTTTTAGGCAATCATCGAGCATTTAGCCATAATTAAAGTGTTTTTTTATCGGAGGAAAATATCAGCAAAAATGGCATATTTGCTGATGCCGACGTCATTTTCAAGCCATAATCTGCAGATACCGATAACATGCCAATAATATTCCTAGTAAATACAGTACAAACAAAGTGTTTGGTGGAGTTTTTCCTATACGGTTACCAGAGGTGGAGTATACTGCCTAAAATGCAGTATTCAATATGGGCGAGTATGTCAGTCAGTGCACCAAAAATCAGCTAAGTCTACTGAAGTCTAGTTATAGATATTGGTATCAGTATCAGTATTAGTATTGGTATCGGTATCTGGAAGGACAAATTGGTGTTGGTACACCTCTAGAGTTTGTCGTGGTAATGCCTCACTGTAAAGTCTTTGAGATCTAATTTTAAACAGGTTTTGAACCCTTGTTTAAAATAATGTAATTTGTCTTCCCAGCTCATTGTCTGTGTATGTAATCATGGTTTAATATGCGTACATGCGAGTGCTTGTACATGCGTTCATGTGTGTGTATCTATCTAAATCAGTGTTGAGAGTGCTAAAGGCCACAGCTGAAGTGAGCAGGACATCATTCACCCAGTAACAGGAGACAGGGCCTGGTAATTTGTGACCCCCCCCCTCCTGCTTTCTTACTCACTCCCTCTCTCTCTGTCTCTCTTCACACCACCCTACCCCTCCATCCTGCCTCCCCCAGCCTCAAATTGACCAAGGCTCTACTGCTGGTCATGCTGTATTACATGGGTTAGATGAAGTAATTATTTCTAGGCCACTGACTACAAGCAAGATTAATAGTTTTTGAAACGGCCATAATGGAGGGCTGACCCGCCGTGACATAAGCATTATTTCAAGCTCACCTCCACTCTCATCCCTCTCACCTCTGGGCACTGGCAGAGTGTGATTTATACCTGGGTTAATGAGGGGAGGGGACCTCAGGAGCCCAGGGCCGCCAGCATACCACTGCAGTGTTACAGGCCTGCTCTCCCAGCTCAACAGACAGTGGGCTCACTTGAGGAAAGCTGCGTTTTCTGTCTCGATTTAAGTTAAATCATCAAAATCTACATTTTTAAATGTTGTTGCTTAACTGGAAGTCAAAATATCTTAGAAACTTCAGTGCTTCAGGCTGTTCTTGAAGCAGGTCGGTGCTCGCTGAGATGTCCTTGAAAGAAAAGAACAATATTATGCTACTGATATTGAATCCCTCCGTCCTGGGTCGCTTCATCTGTCCACCCCCCGACCCGTGATGCTCTGGAGCCTAAAGGACCAGAGAGGCTGGAAAGTTGTCACTAGGTGGCACTTGGACATCATGTTATCAGATGCTCTCTCCCCCTTCACCCCATCCTCCTCCTCCCCTCCCTCTCTCTTCATCCTTCCTTCCTCACTTCCTCCCTCCCCTCTGTGCTAAGTACACCTCAGATGTCAGGGTGTTTTATTTTTATTGGATGAGGGCAGTGTGTAATGCATTCACCTCCGTTCCTGCCAGCTGTTAAATGCCCCAGAACATGGTCTGGCCAGGCTCCGCCCCGTTAACCCCTCTGATTGGCTGTAATAATTAGCAGAAGTGAACAGTAACTATGGCGCCTAGCGAGAGTTTGGGACAGCTTGTGACTCGCTGATACGTACGTGACAGAATGGTCCGCTTAAAGTGTTTTGGGTCCAGCCCAACCTGGCAACATCCCTCCTTACTTGAGTGAATGTGTGTGTGTTTTCAGCTTTAATATTAACCCTCAACTTAAACACATGCATGCAGTGTGGCACCAGCAATTACATTTTCAAATGGCTGGGTTTGTAAACCTTCAGGATGTTAATCTGTCACCATTCAAGCTACTGCGAAGAGTGAAAAGAGGATTAAGCTATTCAATTCCTGGTAGAATATTTCCCTTTGTTCGGAATGAGTGAAGGAAAAATAAATAAAGAAATGAGGTGGCTTCTCAAGCAAGACAAGTGTCGTCTGCTATACTTCAGGATTTGGCTAATGCCATTATAGCAAACTTATCTTCTTCAGGATTCCAGGAAGACAGGCCGGCGGTCGTGTAAACAGCCACAAATGATATCCGCTCCGTAATTCAATATTAATCTCAGGTCGCATCATAATGCCAGTTTATCTGGGTCAAAGACTACATGAGAGAGAATTAGACCTGTCCTAGATGTTCAGTACACATCCGTTTTGAGCCATATGTTTTTCTAGTGGCTTTGGTGATTGTCAGCAAATATATTTAGGCCACTGCTCGAGCTCTAGTTAATCACAACATATTCAAAGATCAGTCCTAACAAATGGTTGTCATACTTTGATGGATTGGCAACTTGGCGCTACCCTTGGACAAATTGAAGATGACAGGATTGTCTCTACATTTGATTTGTAGACTGGTCCTCAGATATTCTTTTCCTCCACTATGGCTCATTTTACGTGTTGTGCCTGAACGTGACATACAGCTGATGTGATGGTAATATATCCTTGATGCGTTTTGTCAAGCATCGTACTGTATAAAACCTTATGTTTAGCATAAGGTTATAATATTCCACATGATAATTGTCACAGCTGTCAACCAATCCGGCGCAGTCCCCCCTGTCTTAGCCCCTCGTTTACCCTTGACTCCCAGCCCCTCCGGTCGGATTGCACATCATCTTTATCCCAGATGAAGTACCAGACTCGGCGGTGTCAGAAGATGATCTAATATGGAGCCGAAAGGACACAGAGCTGGGAAATCATCGTCATTTGAAGAGGTTGCTTGTCACATGATGGGTTTGATCAACCCGCTCCGCAGTACACAGAGCCGGGTCTTTGCACTGTCTAACAGTGGTACCGGATTAGAGACACAAGCCACTTCTACTGTGATCAGTCACTCACACGAGGAGACACGCGGCAGGACTGAAATCCTCCTCGCGCACTTCATCCACATCATGTGCAGGCGTCTCCGTCGAGCCTACTGTATGGAAATGAGGAACACTGCTGTTGACAATGATAGCAGATGCCTGGTGTCCTTTTTTTGAGGCCATTTTTTACACTATACATTCAGTGTCCGTCTGACCTGCCTGAGTTTTTGTGATCTGTGACATGTTGAGACAATGGCAGTGTGGCTCTACATCCCTCAGACACTGTGTATGTCTAAGTGCTATTGAATTGTTTATTGTCACAAATCACAAACCTTTCACTGACTAGGTGCGACCACCATACACCCACTCATCCATCCATCCATCCAGCTGCTCCGCCCTGAGCGATGTGTTGGTCTACTGTGCTCTAAGGAGCGTAACGTCAGCCACCAGAGCCGGGGATTTTAAACGCTCCACCTGCTTATCGATCTCTTCTGCCCCGCTGAGCTAACCAAGCCGGACCAGCAGAGAAAAAGAGAGAGAGAGAGAGAGAAGGGGAAGGGCAATCTGTTGGCCTCAGTCCTTTGGTTCTCAGGTCTGTCCTTGACACTGCCTGTGGGACAGGCCTGGAGGACGCCTCTTGTCCTCCCTTTAAGCTCCGCATCTAGCCCCTACAGCGAGCCGGCCCTCCCCCTTGGGCCAAGCTGCACTTTGCACAGCCATATTGATTTTTTTTGGAGGGGCAGGAAAAGTGTGGCTGGGTGGTGAGAGCAAATGAGGGAGGGAGGGGGGAAATGGAGAAATCGAGGGAGCTCTCTAAAGCGCTGACTTCTCCTTGACTGCACCTCGAGACGCGACAACCCCGTTAGAACAACTCAGTGGCCCTGGTGCCCCGCTGAAAACTGCTAATCACGGTCTTTCAATCAACGCTCTCCTTCCTCTCGTCTCCTTCCTCGTTTTCTCACTCTTTCCCCCGACTTCCCCCTCACTGTACCGGGCCCTGCCTGAATACCAAGGGACTGCGTCTGCATTAAAACGAGCCAATCCACATGGAAAACAGCTGACCTCATGAAAGCATGTTGTAATTTGAAGG
This sequence comes from Semicossyphus pulcher, assembly GCF_022749685.1. Taxonomy (NCBI): domain Eukaryota; kingdom Metazoa; phylum Chordata; class Actinopteri; order Labriformes; family Labridae; genus Semicossyphus; species Semicossyphus pulcher. Next base: position 18,942,576 of record NW_027211603.1, read on the forward strand.
TGAAAACTAAAAAGCTTTTTCGATCGACATAATCTTAATGGAAACATTACGGCCCGGCAGCAAACCAACAATTAGGGCAAAATGGCAAACGGCCCCTGCATATCAGTGGTGATAAAGGCTCTTCGGACGTACGACGAGGCTGCTAGTTCGAATCCTGCGCTGGGTGTGAACTTCAAGATGCCCTTGAACAAGATGTTCCTCCAGCAGAGAACAGAGAGACTTTTTATAGATGCCAGAAATCGTTAGATGTTCTGGGAAGCTGCTGTGGGTGAAATTGTGTAAGTATGCGAGTGTGAAGCTGCTAGTATGTTTCTGATAAAGAGCATGCTCAATCAATCTCTCCCGGATAAATAAAAAGGTTATGTAAGCCATACATCGACAGATCTCTTAAACCTCCCTCCTCTCTTTTTCCCGTCCTTTCCTCTTTTCTTCTCCGCTCCAGATTTGACACCTGCTAAAGGTCACAGAAACATCTTTTTTCCCCCTTTGAGCTGTAGATAAGTGTGAAATAGATGTTGACACCACAGACACATTGAAAAGCACTTAAACAGAGTGGCCATGTGCCAACCTGCATGTCTGCGTCTGGCTGTGTGCATTTGTAAATACTTTTGAATGATTGATCTGGAAACCTGGGTCTCGCTGTAAGCCTGACAGGTGCAGGGAGAGAGACGGAGAGACGGAGAGAGGGAGAGGTCAAAAAACAGATGATGTCCGCTACTTTCTCTTTTCATCTCTCACACGCATGCACACTCACCCTCCACCTGACACAATTAACCGTACTCTGGTATGGAAATGTGGCTGTAATAGAGAAAGTGTACACAAAGAGGGAATTGGACAGCACCTTTGCATGTTAAATTAGAATGGCACATCAGTGTGTGTTCATGTTTGTTATCCTGCACGTTTGACATTTTTCAAATGTGACTGAGTGCCAATAAGGGCGGTAACACTCTACGTGTGTGTATGTGTGCGAGTCTAATTAATGACTGGCAGTTGTCCCCTGCAGCTCTGGTAATGTGCTTAGATCAGTGTTATAAACAGGGCGTGAAAGGTCTCCCCAGCGCCGGCCCTTTAAATGACTGGCCCCTTGTTCAGGTAGATGGATGGAAATGTTCCTATATTAATGATCACGTCCCCCGCCGACCTGTCGCGAGGTGAAATGAACAATGTGGGCCTCAGCCTCCAACAACAATTAACGGGCCGGGGCCGGCCTGTCTGCCATTTGTCATCACTTACCCCACCTGCGGACCCCCGCCGAACACATGCTAAACGTGTCTGTCGATATATACAGAATGTTCACCTCACTGAATAATATGCAGTGGTTAATGGCTCAGTATACGGCTGGGTATATTTTTGTCTTACTTTATTTGTGAAGTGAAACACAACAAAAGAAGTGTCTAAAATTGTATGATAAACAAGTTGAGGATTATGTTCTTAATAATTGACATAAACATCTGATCCATATTGTTGAACGAGCTCGGATGGATGACCTGGCATTACACATGATTTGCAAATGTAGGCTAGACCTACATTTTGAACTGAATCTGTAATAACATGTCAGGATAATAAAGATTATCTAGAAAAAAATTACAGGCAGGTCGCTTAAAGCCACTTTTTTTTGTTTGTGGACACATCCTTCTGATTAACCTCTGACTCCTACAGTCCAATTCATATTCATGGTCTGCTCCCGAGCAGGATCGCGGTGTCACGGGGTTACACATTACCGACGCCCCCGCACATTCCAGTTAGCCATTGACCTGTCAGCTCGGTTAGAGTCACAAACTTTTAGCTGGTATTCTTACATGAAGCGGCTGTAAACAAAACGTCACAAAGAAGTGAGAGACGGTTAATCTTTGCCCTGAATGTTTTCTTAGTGTGGCATGCATGAAATGAAGAAGCTGTGTAAATAGTCGCAAAGGCCATTTCCAACATTGCGACCAGAGCTAGAGCTGTTGTTGTTCAGTTTGTGGTAAGGATAGACTTATTTTTAGTTGCATATTTCTAAAGATAAAAGGCGCTGAATTGACAAAACTCTGCAGCAAAAGTTGAACTTCACTGCTTGTGCGCTTGGGTATGCGAGTGCTTGGTGTATTTGTGTGTGGTGGCACGTAGGTGCTGGGTTATCTCACCATAGTTCAAGTGAGTGTCATACCCTGAAGATGAGGTAGACTTCAAACTATAGTCACCTTCATGGAGAAACTCGACTACTGTTTTGATTCATATCTTAAACTGCTCTCCATATGAATGTATTTCCTCAGTTATAAGTTCAAAGCTGAATTCAACTATTTCTCTCTGTCTGTGTATCACACATGCATACACAAATGTTCTGGTGTTGTTGGACACTCCCTGCCCTTCTCTACGCCCTGTGTTGCTTCACACAAGCTCCCTACATTCTCCGATCCGGTGCCAAATGGACCCGGGGCGGATGCACCTTTGATGTGCGCTGGTAGTCTGGTTGTTTGAGTCGGGCGTTTTACAGCTGACTTGTCAAAACTGTTGATTCACCATCACTTTTGAAGAGGACCAGTTCTGAAAGTGGGTGTCACACAAGTACCAATGGCCTGCTGTTTAAACATGGAGCTCTATTACACAGCTATCTCTCATCACGTCATCCTCGGGGAGCACAAGGCCTATTTGAGATCCAAGCTTTTCCGTCTGTCTGAAGTCTGAGGCACCTGGAATTGAGGAGAAAGGGCTGCCCTGCTTTGGGGAAGGCCACAAAGAAATATGGACGAAGTCTTGCCTCTCATTTTACTTAGAAGTCCATCTTACAAAATATAACTAACCAGAAAGTGCCTGGAAAACATGGGGAGACACTTGTTCTTATCAAACAATCTTCACTGCAGTTTTTACCTCCAGTTTTTGATGCATCAACAAAGTCTGCTCAAGTCTAGTGGGACTCCTGTGTCCTCCTTCCAATGGACCCTCTGGGGCAAACACAAGTTAGACAGGAAGTGTTTTTATCCCCGCAGCGGCAGAGTTATCTGGCTATTTTGAGCCATTGATGCTAAGCGCTGGACATTAATCTACTCTGCAAAGAACGCTTTGAAGAAAGTGTCCGCTGAAGTGTCACAGATGGGGAATAAATGAAATTAATAAATATACGGTACACAGTTTGGTATCTCTTATAGGCCGAGATCAAAGCAAACCAATTGAGTTCTATTCTACCTAATGTGTTTTTCTGTGATAAACAGTCCGGCTGAGGGAATAATCCCATCAAGGAAGAGAGAGATTAAAAAAAGCATCAGATATATCACTCAGCGCAGACGGTTGGCACGGCTACCGTGAAGCATCCGTGTTATTATGGGATTGGTAATCTCGTTTCTTGGGTCTGAGTGGAAACGCAGACCTTTTTTGCGCCTCGTGGTTCTTCTCTCTAGAATCAGGTGCAGACACAGAGACAGGAAGACAGACACAGCGGCCCTCTGATACCGTGAGGCTCCATCTGCTTCAGAGGGCTCTGCTAACTTCTTGTCTTCCTTTTTTTCTGTGGAATTTCTGAGCAGCTTGATGTATTTGACATGTGTGTGACAGCCCTGCTTGTGTGCGATTGGGGTTGAGGCATCACGCTCGCTACCCCGGCTGCGCGTTTTCTTAGGATGGGCATTAATGTGTGTGTGTCTACTGGAGCCATACACACACACACAAACAGCATGAAGACACACTTTTGTGCTTGTTTACGCAGGAGTGGTTTGTGCGCTTTGACTAAAGCAGACTGTAATGATGTTTCTTATGAGCACACATGCGCACATGTACAGTAGATGGATGCCAGGATATGGAGACTCACAGTACACACACACAGACACATTCACATATACAACTGTAGCCCAGAGCCTCACCTTGATATCTTGAGCTTCTGTCATGAGTCAGAGTTTGACACCATCGAATGTGTGTCAGGTTGTCAATTTCCTCCAGCAGCCTTTGAATGCAGTCTGGCCATGAATAGTGCATGTTGTTTTGTTTTTTAGATTCCAACTGTCTGCAAGTCTGTTTTTGTTTGTTCCAGAATAACTTGGAAGGCCTGTACACTCATGTGCATCCTTTAAGAAAACTTTCAGCAGGTGTTGTGTTGTTTAGCCTAAGGTAAAGATGCAGCCCTGAAGGTAAATCCACCAAACTGCGTTAAATCTGATGCCCTCCCGTTTCTTCTGCCTCCAATATTGGGATCTCTTCTGCCTTCTGTCTTTAATGGACACACTTTCACCGCTTGTCCTCTCTTTTAACCAGCCCCCCTTTCGAGTTAGGACACACATCTTTTTATACCTGCACTTAAATGTTACCAACAGGACGTTTTATTTCACTCTCAAAGTCAGGACATATCTTGGCAGCCGGGTCGTGTGTCCCCTGCGGTGTGCCACATGAGGCCTTTGGCATTATTAGGGCCGAAGAAATGTGAGACGCTTGTTGTAAATGTCTCAGAAATATACAGAGTTGGTTCTCCTTAAACTTCTTGGTGGTTTATGCACCGGCCATTGATGCAAAACTTTTAAAGAAAATGGCATGTCAGTGACACAGTGACGCAGAGGCATGCTGTGTGTGTGCACCTGTGGGAATTGAATATAAGGTCCTCACCTCTAAGGCCCCGTGTCCACAGAGCGCCTTTTTCTGGCGGAAAATGGTGGCAGGGCGCAGGGAGGAAGCGCTTGTGCGATAAGAGAAAAAACGCATCACACAGGTTTTGTTTCTATGATAATCATTTTAATTTACTACACAGTTAACAACAAGCTTTCAACGTGTAGGGCGATAAAACCACAACACTACATTAGTGTCTGGCTGATCTGCTCCCACAAATGGGCTTTTCGGTCTCTATTGTGATACTGTTTGTCTGACATATGTACAGCTCTGAGTGGACCGAAACGGCCAAAACAAGTTGCTCCTCCATGTTTGGTGGTAACCAGGGTGACGAGTGGCGTCCCATCTGATTGGTTGCCTGAAAAAAAAGCGGCTGTGATGACACCAGAACCTTTTTTGACAATTTCAGAGATTTTCAACTTGAATGCTCTGAAAAATTACGCTGGGTGCAGCGGCCGCATACGCTCTGTCTTCATTGAGAACAATTGAAAAAAGATGCTGGCGCTCAGAAAAAGGCGCTATGTGGACACAGGGCCTAAGCGCACATATGTTTGTGCGCATACAGCGGGGCAAGAAGAGGCAGGGTGGGGAAATAGTTGTGAAATTTATTTGGGCATATAGTTTTTATGCCAGTTGCCACTGGATTTACAGGTCAGAATGGAATTCATCCCAATGAAAAGCACTTTGATCCCTCCACCAGGTTGATGTTTTTATTAGAGGAGCTCTGTATGGCACAGGGCATCTTTTATAAGGTTGTGAGGAACCCCCACGGCAGCCCTCACAAAATCATAGAAATGTGAGACGTCAATGAAAAGGACTGGTCACCAGGTGCCTGTGATATCACAGGTAGTTCTGAGGGCAGCATTTGTACGAATGTAAAATGTGATCCATAAACACCTCATGATTCAGTTTGTTATTCCCCACACTCCAGGATCTTTTGTTATTGTATTTCTCACACTAAAAAAGGTTCACAGATTTCTTTGATAACTCTGTTGATACACAACATTAATGTTGTGTTAGAAGGTTGATATTTTAATGTAGAATACACAATAGCTACTTGCTGATTCTTAGCTTATTTTACTGTTTTCTTTTCCACAGAGGCGGAGGCTCCTGCAGGAGTTAGGGGACCAGAAGATCCCCTTTCTTGGACCACCAGATCGGGGATATCAGCAACTGGTGAGCAAGTGTGCCGAATTGCTAAGTGCTACTCATGGTGGATTCATGTTGGGCCTCTCTTTAAATAACTTAACAAAGAGTCGGTCTAGACCTGCTCTTTCTGTTAAGTGTCTCGAGATAACCCTGGTTATGATTTGGCGCTATCCAAATAAAATTTGATTGATTGATTGATTGAAGTACCACTCTTCAATATAATACTAATAATAAGGCCTATAGCTCTAACTTAAAGGGCTGGCAGCTCTTTACCAACTAACCTGCAGCTAAAGGCCTGTACAGTGTAATACTCAAGAGAGACTGTAATGTTTTTTTATGTAGGATGTTTTTGCATGTTATGATCCTCCTGTTATGATATGAATGTCTTGTGTTTCAAAGTGGGACTCCAGTTACTCGGGCCTGGTTCTGAGGAGATCCTGCTCACTGCCTGTTGAGCTCCATGGCCGGGTGCAGGGAGCTCTGCTCACCCTGAGAAGGAAGGGCTGCCTCCTGAGGGATTTGGTTCGTGTGCGTGACCGAGATGTATTCACCGCTGTGTCACGGGCCCTGCTGGGTGAGCCGGGCCACACCTATCGCTACCTGGACACGCGGCTCTTTGCCATCCCCTGGCACAGCGAGGACACTGAGGCCAAAGGACAAAAGTGTTGTGACCCCGACTTGAGGGCTGCTTGCAAGGCATTGTGCGAGCTTAACACCTTCTTCTGCTCTGATGTGTCCCAGCTGAAGGAAGGAGACAGGCTGACACAATGTGCAAAGGGGGAGGCAGAGGCCAAACAAGGTGAAGAGTTGGACACAGAGTCTAAACACAGTGAAGACTCCAAGAACAGTGAAGGAGCGGACTCTGAGTCCCGACAAAGTGAGGAGGGGGACACGGAGTCCAAGCACAGTGAGGAGTGGGACATTGAGTCAAAGCACAGCGATGAAGGCTGTTCTAGCTCAAAACAAGAAGGAGAATGGGAGACTGAGTCCAAACACAGCAGTGAGGAGGGGGAGTCCTCCCAGGTCAAACCCAGTCTCATGTGTGTCACAACAGGGACAGAACACAGTGAAGGAAAGCTACCCGGCTGGGCTGCTAAGACCAGCAGCACCTCACAGACTAAGCATGTTGGACTCCATGAGAAACCAGTGGCCCAACTCAAGCACAGCTTGTCAGATTACCACATTGAGGACAAGGAGGAACAGGCGAGCGGGCAGGGCTGTTCCCAGCCGAGTCCTCCGCAGGTTTGCACCGGTCCCGTCAAGTTCAATGTCACCTTACTCAACTATATGGACCCGGCAGCTATGAGCCAGCTCAAAGAGGAGCCCTACTATGGCATGGGGAAAATGGCGGTAGGGTGGCACCACGATGAGAACCTCATCAGTCATTCACCAGTGGCTGTTTACAGCTACAGCTGTCATGATGACAAAGGTAAGAGTCAAACCGAAGTGAGCTCATAACTGAGATAATCGCATATTTAACACTTTAGAATCTTTTATTTAACACTTTAACGCATAACCTCAAAGTGTGTAATGCTCATCTTTAGCATGTTACTGTGAAATTAAGATTCCTTTTTTTCACTCCTAAATCCCATCAACTTATCTCACTTTCTTTATGGTGGATCAGATGCAGCTAACCTTGTGTATTATGGCCCTAAAGCAGCGCTGTAGCATCTGTAGACATGGCCTCTGGTGAGGCAACCATCAGATCCATCTATGAGATAGTGTCAGGGCATTATCAAATGTCATCGCCGGCTTGCTGCTGACAGCCTTATCGCAGACGTGCGTTGGGAGATCACAGACGTTTGGATCTGAGCTCTTAACATGCGCTCAATGGCGGCAGTCTAACAAACAGGCCTTATCACACACGCCGCATCTCATCTAAATCATTTCCCCGAGAAATGATCGATGTGCAATTATCTGATATGGAATAATGAGCCCCGCTTTGATAAGTGTTCCTCGACTGTACTGTATGGATAATGCCATGTCTCCTAATTAGAGTACGTGCACTCTTTCTAGAGCTGATGGTACTCGCTGATTGTGATAGTGGAGAATATCAGTGAGGGGAGTACTTTGCTTTCTAGAGCGTATACGACTTAAAGGTATAATCTGTAACTTTTTCTATTTAATAAGCTGACGAAAGCCATCTGCAGTATATAGTATTATTATGGACTGGGTGTCTGTGGCGACATTCACGAACAAAAATCATATATTTTATATATATTATCAGTATTTACCAAAATTAGTAGATATAAGAAAAACGTTCCAGAGTCTGGAAGGAGAGCAAAACATGATTTCCTCTTGTGGGGGGAGATAAAGCTGCAGCTGTAGCTCAGCAAACATACAGTACATGTACTGAACTGTTAGAGGTGGGAGCTCGTCACAGTCTCCACTTTGTCTTGAAAATGTAATTTCACAGTTTCATACATGAACCAACTGCTCTGACATCCCAACACACTTTCATATCTGGGCTTTCTTCATTGCGGTTTCTTAACCAGAAACACCTGCTCCAGAGGTCTGCTTCAACGATTTGTTCTGGGCCATTTCAACTTTGACCCTGTGAACACGGGCTTCAAACACTGTGGCATAACACCTTGCCGTGCTTAGCAGCTGTGTCTTTTCTAGTCCTGAACGACCCCACAGCTCCAGACTTTAGAGAGGAAAGTGTGACTGCGGCACCATAGAGCGATATTCAGGTGGCTGCCTCTGAACTCCCAGAACCCGGCTAATGAAATAGTTACCTTGAGGAATGTTGCACTTTCACAATAAGTTGAATTTTTTTTATTGTTCGGGAGAACAAAGAGGCATGTCCCTGAGAAGAAAGAAAAAGCATGTTAGGAACCTTAGATGTACAGATCTATTTTGCATGACACTTCCTTTGGAGGCTTTTTTCCCCCTTTGAGCAGCCTCACCTTGTTTTTGTTTTTTTCGCCTCGGCCCAAGAATTGTTAGGGGTGTTTTTCCCAGCTGCGCTGATCCAAAGGAATCTGCCACGACTGAGCGTTTTCCGGCACGGAGGATGATCCTCCACCATTCCTGAGGCCTTGGGGAGTGCTGTCATTAGCTGGCTCTCAGAGCACAATGGCTGGAAATTAAGTTACTATTTATCCGTGCTGAGCAAAGGAAAAGGCAGCTGTGGGGCAGAGAGGCCCAGAAAGACTTTAGTATTGATTTTGCTGAAGGGTGTTGGCCAGCCAGGCCAAATCTTGTTTTCTTAGTGTGCCATGTAAGAACGGAGGGAGAGAGAGGAGCAGTGGAGGCGGTTACAGTGAATGGGTTCAGAAACAGGAATATCATAGGATACCTACTGGCCAATAACACACTCTCACACACTCATTTAACAACATCAAGGGCTTTTATCCAACTATTTCCTCTTGCACAGCATAATGATGGCATAACGATCCTGTGCTAACAGCCAATATGATCACAGCAACACATATCATCTTTGCTCTGCTGTTAAGTGATTCTTACTTTCCGGAGACAAAGGCTTACATCTTACATCCTTTGTTTGGGTGGTATGGATTTAATCACAGTGCTCCTTGCGATTTAAAGTGGTAATCCTTTATTTCATTTAACGTTGGCTCTGCCAGTTCTCTGCTGATACATTGAAATGGTTTAAGTGTTTTAGCGCTACATTACCCAGGTAGTACTTGTTTTGTCGGAGGTGACAAAACATGTTATTTATGAGCATTTATTGTAAATTGATAAATTATTAAATACCTGCACTTTCTCACTAAGTTTAAATCATGATGGCTCAAACTTTCAAACCAAAAGCCTTAAATATGAATATAAATGCAAAATGCAAATGTTACACTGAGTTGCCCTGTGTTTGATTGACAGGTGAGAGCAGTGAAGGAGGCAGCAGAGAGAAGGCGTGCTGGAGGATTGGGCTCAAAGTAGCCTGGGACATCCACACACCTGGCCTGATGCTGCCACTGGAGTCTGGAGACTGCTATTACATGAGAGGTACTCTTTATAAACACGCACGCACATGTAAACACGTTACAACTCACACGCCACATCTCCCATCATGTTTGGTTTGGAGGAAGGAACACTTATTTTACCATGTGTTTTTTAGTGTTTCTTGTATCTCGTCCCAAATGACCAACACCGGCAGCCTCCCTCTCTCTCTCCTATGCTCTTTCCTCTTCTTGTATCCCTCTCTGCACGAGATGAGGTGTCTGTGTGTGTGTGTGTGTGAGAGCATGTGTGTGTGTCAGAGGCGTTACTTGGCCCGAACACAGAGCTTTAAGGTTCCATGAAATTGTGTGCATTAGAGAGGTTAGGAAAACCAAATGTTAGTATTTGAAGTCCTGTGACCCAGTGCTGACGATGTCTCTATGGAGAGGACAGACGGCGAGCCACAAGGGTATAAATCATAGCTTAATGCTTTTGGCTGCAGCAGACACCTCCACCCTCCTCTTCTGGCCCTGTGAGAACCTTCCACGCTGTCTCATCCTTTCTGTGAGGACATTTATCCACATCATATTCAAGAAGTTAGGCCTCCTTACTATTTAATTCTGCATAGATCAATAGTACTGGCTAAACTCAATTTATATCTAATATATTTAACTACAAACAAATATCTATTAAATACTGTACTCTATTTACCTTTAGAATCCATATTTAAGTACTTTAATCAACTTTTATTTAACCCATGTTTACATTCCTAAACACAGCCTTCTCTTCCCGTTCTTCATGCTGTTTTATCCCTCTGTTGGCCCGGGGCGGCTGTAGACACGCTCCTCCTCTGATATTCAGTACACTCTGTCCCAAACTGCTCCTTCACCTGCTAACCTTAAATCTGCACACAAGCCAAACTGTCCCCAATCCCTCCAACAACATATACACATATTCATTTATTGTGCAATCACATGAGCTGTCGGTGTTTTTATAAAGACAATGAACCTCTATCTGAGCACTCTAAACCATAAATGCACTGTTTGCATTTGCAACAAGTTTCAGCTGAGAGTAAAGGTGGGGCTGTAACTGAAGAGATCTGCAGGTCTTTTTGATGAGATACAACTACATAACATACAATCATTGTATGCAATATTTACCCCATGTTTCACTGGGCGGTGTATTGTTTTATATTGCTACATGTTTGCCTGTACACAATAGTTCAGCGTGTTCCCAAGTAGATCATAAAATGGGACATTTTGCAGGTAACTTATGGTATTAAAGCATGAGCTAAAGTCTGTTCATTATTTGGTGCTTCTAAAAGTCTACTACTTCAAATTCTGGATACATATACTGTATTATCCATTATCCGTCCATTAGCTATACCACTTATCATATTCAGGGTTGCGTGGGGTTGGAGCCGATCCCAGCCGTCATTGGGCGAGAGGCAGGGTACAGGACTGATCACATGTCTGACACATAGACACAGACAACCTTTAAGGGCAGCTGTGGCTTCAGTGGTGAGGTCAGTCATCCTTCAAGGTTGGTGGTTCGATCCCCAGCTCCCTCAGTCTACATGTCAAAGTGTCCTTGGGCAAGACTCTGAACCCCAAATTTCTCCCGGTGGCATAGCCATGTGAACGTGATGACAGCCTTTGCTAACAGTGTATGAATGTATGTGTGAATGGGTGAATGTGACATGTAGTGTAAAATCAGCTTTGAGTGGGCGCAAGACTAGAAAGGCGCAGTCCATTTAACCTTTCACACTCACATTTAGAGTCACCAATGAACCTAACAAGCATGTCTTTGGACTGTGGGAGGAAGCCTGAGTCCCCGGAGGGAACCCATGCACGCACAGGGAGAACATACAAACTCCACACAGAAAGGCCCACTTTGTCCAAACCGGGAGTCGAACTAGGAACCTTCTCGCTGTGAGGCGACAGCTCTAACCACTGCACCACCATGCAGCCCAAATACTGTATTATAAGCGAATTAATTTTGGAGTAATTAGCATTACTTCATCAGGCGAGAGATTGCATTTTTGTTAGCATCAGGAAAACATGTAGCAGGAGGTCATTAGTTGCCCAATGCAATGTTAATAGGTTACTACAAAATGATGTAAAAAAAATATGATGAAAAAATGATTATTCTTTTTTTTTAAAGGTAAACAAATACGTCCATTAACCATGTTACACATCTGTCTGACTGTTAGGTTAGTTAGCCACATTATGCTAAAGTGGTTATAGTGGTTTTTAAATAGGCTCCTAATAAGTGTTTGTCAATCTGAATCTTTTTCTTTTAGAGAAGAAATAGGAAGGTTTTAATGAATTCCTGAAGTTGACTCTTTGAAGCTGCGATGTTTTCATCTGAGCGCGGCGATGTCTGTACCTAATATTCAGCCTGACAGGGCTTGAAGCCGACCTCCTTTAGCTGGATAAGATTTACAATAGAACAGTCAGTTTCAGGCCAGCCATGATAATAGAGTGATGGGCTGTTGTGCAGACCATTCTAATGGGACTTGACTGTCGCGGATCAGTGGGGATTTATGCTCCACTTGGTGAGTACGCCCTTGAGAGGCCAACTGCTGCACAACGATAGCGGCTCACACAGTCCTTGGCTGTCTGTCGCTTTGTCGGTCTACCTGAATTAAATACTTGGCACAAAGCACGAACATATGCACGCACCTATAAAATTGCACAGCTCTCGCACACAAGAATACACACATGCAAAGAAGGCAGCCTTCTGCTTATTGGAGGAAAGAAATGCCCCTCCTGCTGTATCAAACACACACAAGTACACACAGATCGAGCAGCCACCACTACACCATGTGTTAAAATATACTGCACCAGTGTTTCAGTGACATACACCATATGATAGATAGTTTTGTGGTATTAAAAGAAAACTACAATGGTGTCTAACCACAGACACCGTAATGTCTTTTCAGCACCATTTGTCGCCGGCTGGCCCTTTTGAACTGCTAATGTCTGAGCTGCTGGAGGCAAATTGAATCACCATCATTTCCACCCAAATGGAATTTCAGTGGTTAAAAAAGAACAATGCAAGTCCTGACACCGGGCCTGTTCAATAATCAGATTTCCAGCTCCCAATGCACAGGGGGACTGGAGAAAAGAGTTGACCCAATATATTTAAAAGCCTGCTTCCTGGAAAAGGAGGACAAGTGGCAGCAGGCGCAGGGGTTGAAAGAAAGATAAATATTTATTACAGTTATCGAGTTTGCCTCGACTCCCTCCTGATCCCACTGACGCATCAGACGCGCCAAGAAAAGAGCAGATTGATGGAGATAATTTGTTATTGGATATAAACAGTTTTAAAGACGCAGAGTAATTCTGCCCAGAGACCTAATCCCTCACAATCTCATCAGGGTGAAGAAAACACCGGCAAGTTGTTTTGTTTGTCACCATCTTTTTTTTCCTCCCACCAAACAATAATATCTTGCTCCCAAAGCATTTGGCTGTTTGACTTTCAAATCACAGGCATTAGCCAGTGTACTCTTGCTCAAGGCGGGTGTAAATATGCACATGTGCTGTGAATGACAGCTCTGTCATGGCTAAATTAATTATTGGTATGAGGCAAATAATGGCAGAGCTGAGAAACATCTATACACACAAAGAAACACATGGAGGGATACACAGGAAACAGCAGTAAGGCCTCTTTGTAAAGCTTCCGAGATATTGGACAAATGTTTGTTGGTATGGCTCTTCCATCTTGACAGATTGAGAGCGATCTGGTTTTGTTTGGTAATTAAAATTATAGTACAATGCTGCTCATTCTATTTGATTGGGTGCTGGACCAGGCACAATCTGTCTGAGCCTACAAGATGATTTAGTTGTCATGTTTCTTTCCCACCCTGCTTTTCATCTGTTTTTCTTTTGTAATCAATTCTTCTCTTGTCCTGCTCTGTTTTATTCTTTATTATTATTAATGAAAACCACAAAACATAAAACCTTAACTCTTATTTTATTGTTACTTTATGCAACGCTTAATTTTTTCATGATGGATGAATATTTTCTTCTTTTCTACACTGTTCTCTTTTTTTGTCTGCATGTCCTGAAATTCTCTTCCCTGTGTTCATCAGATGACCTGAACAGTACTCACCAGCACTGTGTCCTGGCTGGAGAAACCGCACGCTTTAGCTCCACACACAGAGTGGCTGAGGTAAGAAGTCAACAGGCTTAAAAGAGAAAATTCTAATTTATCTTAAAAAGGCTTAAAATCACGCCCACAGCCCTCTTTGGTTTGAATAGGGGCTGCTGCTGGTACCTTGTTACCACTGCTTGCTTATGTATCCAAAAATAATGTAAATTTAAGATCTCCAAGTTGTATCTTTTAAAAAAAAGAAATTGTCTAGTGATGCACCTTGCGTGGCTGTTATATGTATATCACTGGCTCTGTTCCTTTCTTCCCAGTGTTCCAGTGGGACCCTGACCTACATCCAGTCGCAGTGCCAAGAGGCCCTCACCAACCTGCACACTGACCCAGAGACGGGCTCCCACAGCCTGCTGGCCCTGCAGCCCACAACGCTACAGCATTGTGAGGAGATTCACAACGAGGTGGGGACATGCTTACGTGTTCTGATTTCATGTGTGTGTATGTGTGTGTGTGTAACCATTAACATTAGTTTGTAGTCTGTGTAGCGTTAACGTTTAACTAGTAGAAACCTATTTTTGTCCTTATTACAATTTATGCAGCAGATCTGAACAGTGTTTGGAAATATTTGACGTTTGGTTGGACAAAATAATATGTGCCAATAAAGTTTAGACAGAAGCCAGTCTTTTAAAGTTTTAATGAATTTTTGTGATCATTAACCCGCCTGACACTATTCGAATCACTCGGATGCTGTAGTAATCCCCCATCTGGTCCAAGGAGGTTAAAAACGGCTGAGAACCATCTGAGAAATTGACGGGATATCATCAGCGCAGCAACACAGTAGATAATATAAAGTTGTCATTGAATATATATATAATTAGGGCATATGAATATCTTATTAAGGGATCTATATGTACGTCATATGCATACAGCACACTACCCATAATTGATACACTCTTCGGGGGATCTCCGGTACAATAAGCTGGTCAAAATTTTTGACACAGCGTCACACCATCCAATTTATAAGTCATGGATTACCCTGATCATGAATTGTAAAATAATCTGCTTGACAAGCAATGCATTAGTTATTGAAACTGTGCTATGCAGTGTGTCAAAACATAGCAGCAGCAGAACCTGAATCATTAATCCTGGTTTGATGTGCCCTTTTCCTCTGCATCCTGGGACCTACAGACCACACTGGCAGTCTTCTGATCGCAGGTTAAAACTGTTAACGGCAGAATGGGCGCTTGCCAGCTTTCCACCTTCTTTTTACCTGCTTGTTTAATGCCTCCAGTATAAAATCCAGGTTGTTCTCATTTGTCCTGGCCTGTGATGGATCGTATTGCAATAGCCTCTCCATATGTTATCTTAAGATGGAGTCATGCCCCGCTCCCCTTGATCACCCCTTTTCTCAAACAACTAGAGTGATGCTGGCTCGGGGTATTGAGGGATACGGCGGGGTCAGAAAAGAGGAACGTGAGGGGCAGTTTGCGGAGCCGCCTGCCCCCTGTGCTAGCTTGCCGCGGGGCCAACAGTTAATATAGCACTTCACCTCTCCCCCTTTGCACCCCTGGGCTCAAAGCGCACATCCTAGCCGACGCAAGCACCCAGGCCCCTCAGCGGGGCGGCATGACAGATGAGTCTGACGTAAGGTTGTTTAAAGGTTGTCGACAATATTAATTATTCAGCACTGCCAAACAATAGGCCTGTCTGGGTGAGGAGGAGCGCTGCGCTAGTTGAGCTAGCAACACCTGCTATTTTGCCGCATAGCGCCACAGGATTACCAAGCGCAGGCCCCCACCAGGAGAGCAAGGCAGGTTAATTTAGGAAAACAGGCGGCTATATTTGTAGAAGAGCAGGTGTGTGTGTCTACAGTATGTAAGTGTGAATGTTTAAGTTGAGGAGTGGGGGGGGGTGGGTGCCGCTCTCGGGGGCTCAAACCTACCCTACCTGGCACTCACAATGATCGATGTGGCCATTTGTTTGGAGTTGCCCACGAGAGCAGAACAACCACTTAAATGATGTATTGTTGGTGGGGATATTTATGATGGCAGCCCACTTTGGCGCTTGGCGGGTGCATATTGCGCGGGTCGTGTTTGACATGGACGACCGAGGAGCGAACAAGCCTGAGACGCGCAGGCAGTCTGACCTGAGCAGTGCCTTATGGGCCTTTACTTTAAAAGTGCTAAAAAGCAAGCTAGCACCAGCTGACGCGCCAGGGATATTGTGCAATGTGGTGCAATGGGAGGAGGGGGGGGAATGGAGGTTGACACTTGTCAGAAGACGTGGGCGGGTCTGACGATGATGAAGCAGAACGTGTGCCACCTGAGTATGAGTGTTTGGGGATGGGGCGGGATGTCGAGTTGAAGTAGGGGTTGATGGGAGACGGAGACAGAAATGAAGAAAAGTGAAGTTCCCACCTGTTTGTTAAGCAGAGTCCCTCTCTCTGTCTCCTTTTAATCTTACCTCCTGTCTTAGGTTGCGGGGGGGTAGTCTAACATAGCATCACCACGCGGCCCCTGTGTGCATGTTTGGCTTTGAAATGCTAATCCCAGATGCAAACGTCTTGTCTCATTTAAAGCCACTGTGTCACTTCCCAGGTGGGTGTGTGACAGAGTGCCCTGAGGGACCCCCTCTAATGATGCTAGTCCCCCCACAGTAAATATTGAAGGGAGGGACAAGGTTTTCCCACATGTTCTGGCAGAAAGTAAACTGTGTGGAAGCAGGTGTGTGTGACCTTCCAGTGTCCTGTTTTCAGGCCAAAGTGTATCCCCAGGCGCCCGGGTCTTTGCTCGGCTTTCAAACACCTTTCCTGAGGGGCTTATGGTGGCAATATCATTGTAATCTTATAAATCACTTCTCAAAACATTCTGGTGCAAGCGGACCTGTGCAGTGTGTAGCTTGTGCGTGTAAATCCTGTTCTGTTTCACAGATTAAAACCCTGTTTTTAATTCATGTGAGACATTTTCATTGTTCACTTTAAGAGTTGTGTTTTGTTTTTTATGTTTGAGTTTAAGTCATGAAAGAAGGAGCTCCCCTCCAGTTACAGCCAAGACAGGAAGACAACCTCTAGCTAAATGTGCGGCCTTGGAGGAAGAACTAAACACGACTATTCTATTAATATAATAGAAACCATGATAGATACAGCAATCTGTGCATGTCCAGTATGACCTAGCTTGTGTATGACCGCCCTGGCTTTAGTGTAGTGAGTGTAAATCGCGTGCCTGGTTGCTCACAGAGAGCTGTAGGGACCAGTTCTCCTCACTGATCAGTGCGGAGGCCGGGAAAGGTAAACAGAAGATGGCGGAATGGGATCGATCCCACTCTCATCAGCTCCCACCTCAGGGCCCTGGTCCGGAAATTGATTGGACCCGCTCGGGGAATACCGTGAAGGTGTGGAAAAAACACGCCTCATTAGATGGGGAAAAAAGGGGGCTACTTGGCAACTCCAGAGTTGCCATGGTCAGCGGCGGGGCGACTAATGTGGGGCTAATGTTTAGTTAGTGTGTCCATCACCTGGAGAGATGACAGCCACTGCCGCAGGGGAGCCACTAGCTCCCCTCTCGCTCCCCCATGCCGTCTCAGAGAAAAACTAGCCCTAACAACCACTCTCTCTTTCACACACACTTTCGATCTGTCTGCATGGATAGGTGGCATTTAGTTCCAGTTCCCCTCTTGGTAACTCTCAGCTGGGTGGCCAGACTCCAAATGCCACGTAGCCAGCGCTCCTCAGTAGCTTTCGATGGCCTGCTTTGTGGCGGCTACTGGCCCGCGCAGTGGGGAACAGGCGGCCATGTCGGCTCAAAGCGGAGACACAGGTTGGTTTCTTCTCACTAAAGGACAGACAGACAATCAGAGAGATGGAAGGAAGGACTGACAGAGAGAAAAGGACGTCCGATATCGGCGTTGGCAGCTTTGTTGTGTGTTTGAGCTGTAGTGATCGAAGGGGAGTGGATTTGGAGAGTGTTGAAGGGACCATAAAGGATGACATTTCTTTGAAGGGTGGGTTGTATGGAGTGACTGAGAGGCTGCTGAGCAGTGCCACTGGCTGTGTACTCTCCCTGACATGCCCCAGTCCTTGCATGTCATCCCTGCTGTGATCAGAGCCTTTTGGAGGCAAATGGCAGGATGATTCTGTGAACAGCTTCTACCCGAGGCAGACCTCATTCAAGTTGTTTGTGCAAATAGTTCTTGCCCTTTTACTTGCTTGGGGAACTAGACGGTAGGTGACTTGCTTCACAGAAGAATGACCACTTGAAAATCTCAGCAATCGCTGCAAAAATATTTTTGGCTCAATGTTCGTAATTTTCATTGCACAAAATGTAAAAAAACAAGTTATTGAACGTGATATTGATCAAATACGGTGATAATGCAAACATGTGTAGACTTGTAAGACAAGTCGTGGAAGCCATTTAACCATTCTATGCAGTTCTGATGGAGTGTACTGGCCCTTTAAGGCTGAAGCTAGACTCTGGTTTTATTAAAAGAGACAACCCTTTTCCCAAACATTAGGCTCATTTACATAATGAAATTGCATTAGCTTATATGTTTTGGAGCAAAAAATGTATGCCACCTGTTTTATCTTTGCTGCAATCCTGTGTGCCAATGCAGGATTTATCGTGTTCTTGCACTCCAGCAAAGAGTTCAAGGAAGATGTGAGGGTGAATATCTCACAAAGCACTTGAAAACAACACTAGAGAGTTGGGTTTATGTCCCATCTTTAAGTCACTGACCGATTGACTTTTTAATACTTAACCAAGACCTTCAAAATAAAGTGTTTCATGGTCCCAGAAATCCTTTTAGATAGCGCAAATAAGTTGTATATGAGTATTATTGTTGAGACACGGTTGGATGACAGTGGATAAAATAAAATGAACAAGGTCAGTGAAACAAAAAATTCCAGAAAAATTCTGTGGTGACTTTTTGTGAGTTCACACTCCACAAAGGGTCTGTTGTTTACATGGGCTAATGCTCTGTTAGAAGAACAATAAACAAAATAGTTTTCAGAAAAGGAACAATAGCGCTGTGAGTCCCATGTGACATGTGACTCCATTGCATTGAACCACGTTTTGTGTTGTACAGTTTTCTGCGTCAACATAAAATGGGTTCCTCATTGTTTTGGGTGGATGATGCTTTGTAGGACGATTTGGGGGAGGGCATCTCACAGCGTTCCGCATTAATGTTGGCGGCAATTGGGGCAATCTTTGACATACACATTGGCAATAGTATGCACAGACGTTAACAAAAGCCACTCACACACCTTTGTAGACATGTACACGCAAAGACACTGCTGGATATACGGGAACAAACACACAAACCTGCGCACAGAAAGACACACTTAGGAAAAGATAGGCTACACCTGGCTACATGAAGCATCGTTGCAAGGATTAAATCAACACTTCAAAAGAGCAGGAAACAAAAACACTCCCAGTGGAGGAGAGGGGAGCGGCTCAGCAGCCGAGACTGTCATCTCCAGACGGAGCGAGGGAGTAGGAGAGGAGGGGAAGGAGGGAGGAGAATGAGGAGAAGAGGAAGAGGGTGGAGTTTCTCAGGTGTGCTGTCTGGAAGGTGTGTGTGTGTAAACAGACAGGCCAAATGCAGGATGTGTGAATGTACTGTGTGTCTATTAGTCCGGGGGATGCTTTACGTAATGGTGTGATTGTCCTCATAGAGATGACCAGTATTTGTATTATTTAAAAGATTGTTTATGTAATACAAATAAATATGTAATTACTGTGTTCAGACACCACGTAGAAATTATTTTTTGTGCTTAAAAATGATTTTTATGACAAAAAAAATGCAACAATTCAAAGCGATAAATCTATCTCAAAGTCAATATGGAAGATTCTCGAATTCTCCCCAAAATTTTTTTACACAGAAATATGACATTATATTTAATTGACAAATATTTAATTAAAAAAGAGATATATGTACGTTGAAACAGAAAACAGCTTGTTAAAGTAAATGACATAATTAAAATGTAGTGTTATTTCTTTAGGTAAGGTGTACGGTGTGAAGTCATACTATATATTTCTTTATTCAATTTACTTCAATCATTTTTTAAAGTTAAAAGACCATTGTTAATAGATTGGAAAATGAGGATTCTCAATATAATAGTTTGCAGACTTTAAAAAGTTTTTTAAAAGTCTAAATCTTACATTATTATTTCATAAACAAAGTAATTTATAGAAATGTTTCCCCTCCACATTAAATTAAATATTCCTCAGTAATGTCTGACGTTGTCCCTGTCGAGTAATGGAATTTAATTTCTTTAGATTTGCTAAACCTATAGGACTCGCTTGCTTATCCTGGATGCATGTACGTGTTTGTGTCTGCAGGTGGAATTCGAGTGGCTGCGGCAGTACTGGTTTCAGGGCCAGCGATACGCCCGCTTCTGCAGCTGGTGGACCGGACCAATGGAGCAGCTGGAGAAGGACTGGAAGCTCATGGAGACGATGGTAAGGCCGCTCACACACCGCTGGTCACCAGCAGCTACACGCTCTGGTTTATCAGCCTGCGTGTCACTTACATTACTTTCATAATCCTTCAATGGTTAAATTTAGTGTATTTTTCTTTTAATATGCAGGTTTTTTCTTTAACAAAAAACGTTCTCATTACTGCCATTATGTTTTTAAGAAATTGATAAACACAAAAACATCGGTGTATATATTGTCTTTTTTGCTATAAAAACCTGTTTCATATGAGAATATAGAAAACTACATTTATTGAACATGATTTTAATGTTGGAAGGAAATTCAAAATCAACAATCATTATTTCACCCAGATAATATTCTTAAAAGTGTTTCATAATATGAATTCAAAAATATGTATACACATGTTGTCTGGCCATTTCCCCGCGGTATGAGCAGCTGCATGACTGGCAGAGTCACTGATATTTAATAAGAGACTCACCTTTCTGAATTATCAACATGCCTCCGCTTGTGTCTCTTATACAAACTACACAAGTGATCTGCTGTCCAATAACGCTCCTCACAAGGGAGGGTGTGTTTAAAATGACATGATGGATTGTCTAACTTCACACCAGGGTACATTATTAAGGATGTGTCATGTGTTTAATCGTTGCCTCACAGAAGTTTTATTGGAGAGGAACGTGGGCGCATAGCTATTAGTTAGAAACCACTGTAAAGGAGTCGCACTTAGTAATGTCAGACTCATAATTAAGTCACCTTAGTCACAGCTCTGTAGTGTACATATGTGCTGCAGACACACACACACACACACACACGGATTCATGCTCATGTTGGTCTCGCTTTCTCTCCCTCTCCACACGTCCCTCTTTCATAGCTAGATTTCAAAGAGTGTGTGTGCTCATGTATTAACGTGTGTGTGTGTGTGTGTGTGTGTATGTCTAACACTCAGACACCAGAAGCAGCAGGGGGCACTCTTGTATCACTGTAGCAGCAGCTGAAGGAGCGAAAGAGCTGTGCTCCTATTTTCCTCTCTGCTCCCGCTCGCTCTCTCTCTCCCTGTGTCTCTGTATGTCTCTCGCCCTCTCCTGCTGTCTCTGGGAGCTCTCTGTCTCTGTCAGTGTCGAGCGCTGAGCAGTAATCACATCTAATGCTCAGGCGGGGATAAAGACAGGGGCTGGAGGAGAACAGTACTGCTGCTGCCGCCGCTGCTCGCCTCTATTCATAGTCTCTCTCTCTCTCTCTCTCTCTCTCTCTCTTTCTCCTTCTCTCTCTCTGTGTTAGTGGAGCAGCCTGGCGGAGGTTGGGTGGCGGTGGTGGTGGTGGTGCTGGGGGGGTTAGTAGACAGGGGCTAAACTCATCTGGAGCTCGACCTCCGGGCCCAGATGAAGTGTGTGATTTGGACCTGTATTTAGAAAAGGGCATCAGTGAAATGTGAGGTCTTTCTCTCTCTCTGCTGCGGCATCTCCGTCTCTCACTAACGGGCAAGCAAACCATATCCACTGTGTGCGTGTTTGTGTGTGTTTGCGTGTGTGTCACACATGTGGATTACTGTCATGAAGCAGAAACTTAAAACGGAAAAAATAATTGTAGTTCTTGTCGTAAAAAAAAGTTGAATTCATTTAAAAATAAATATCAAACAACATATTTTCAAAAATACAAAAATATGAAGTATTTTCTTATTTTTTTACACCTCGAATAACTCAGATGTGTGTTTACAATTACAAAATTTTTCAGTTTAAATTCTTTGACTAAATTTCATTTAATCACATTGTGTCAAATCAAACAAAGGCGAGCATACCTTCTGCAGAAATTCAAACAGAGCCTTTGCAAAATAATACAGTGCTGAAAGCATAAATGTAATCACTCAGTATTGTGATGAAAGACAACATTATTGCTCTCGCAAGCAATATTTACATACATGCATCGACCTGTGATGAAAAGCACTTTATAGATGTGGCTTATAGATTTTCTTTTGCAGCTGTGGGTAGCTGTGGCTTTTCTGCAGTTAGATTAAAACGCATTTCTCTAAATTACTTTGAGTTATTTAAATTATGTCGCTTCCCCTTCGCATTTCTTTATTGCATATATTTTACATTTTAAAGCTCGCAATTGACAGTGTAGTGTAGAAACCCGAATGACCTACTGTGTGCAGACGCTGTTTGCCATTTATTTATTTAGATTTTTTTTTACTTCTTGCCTGCAGAGTATATTTTAATGCAGACTTATTTTAGTCAAATTTGATATCACCACGTGTTTTAAAATAACAAATATATGTCTCTTTAAATAGGCTTTATAAATTGACACTGTGTTGTTTTATACACTGTGCTGTAGCAATAAAACAGCCGATTGTTTTATCCTGCTAAAATAGCAATACAAACAGCCCGCCTTCCTCTCTTTATTGTCATATTTAGCACACGGTGTTGTGGGATGCGCCGGCCTGTGTATGCGTTTGTTAGTCCGTAAGAAGAATATTGCAATATGGGGGGACTTGCTCCTGTTTATGGATACTGTCTCTCCCTGGGGCTCCCTCTCTGCTCCTCAGCCTGTTGTCATGCAAATGCTCATCCTTCCATTTGAATGACATTCTGATAAAATACATAAATAAATAAATAAAGCAGCGACACAAAACAAGTCCACTTGCTTGCTCGCCTCTTTGTGGTACCTCATGAATTCATGTGGCTTCTTGATAGAAACAAAGAGACGTGGCGCCGAATAAACTTCAAGCGTAGTTGTGTTTATTTTAACGTACAGTAAAAGCATGGTGTGTGTAAGTGTGTGTGTGTGGGGTTTAGTGTATATTCAAGGTAAAGGTTATTTCTGGGAGGTGGAGAAAGGACATTAACTTAAAGGTTTTACATTCCCTTGTGATCCGGGGTGCTGAAGTCCGTTTAGACCTTCCTCGCTCGCAGCTTTTTGTTCCCTCAGGACTCTGCTATCATGGCTATCATACAATAGTGACATTTCCTTAAACTAGCAACAATGAATAGCGTCAGTGTGACTGACAATAGACAGAGAGTCTTGGCTTTATGCAGAATATTTTAAATACCGGTGTGGTATTTTTTATCTCTTTCTCTTCTCTCTGTGGGGGAGAAGCGACGAGCCCACGAGCACATCTCTCCTT
Source organism: Semicossyphus pulcher (assembly GCF_022749685.1). Taxonomy (NCBI): domain Eukaryota; kingdom Metazoa; phylum Chordata; class Actinopteri; order Labriformes; family Labridae; genus Semicossyphus; species Semicossyphus pulcher. The sequence goes on from NW_027211603.1 coordinate 18,965,850, forward strand.
TTTTCTCCTGTCCTGTGCATGTGTGTGTGTGTTTGTGTGAGCATGTGTGTGTGTGTGTGTGCCATTGATGTTAATGTATGCACTTGGCATGACTTTAATTGATTTAGCAGCTCTGCTTGCACAGTACAGCTTTTTCCCTAATTTGTCACTTTCCTGACTTCTGTGGCTGCTCATCTCACAACTTCAAAAGCCACCGTGGATGCAAAGAGATTTCAATGCTCTCCGTCTCCCTCTCTCTCTCTCTCTCTCTTTTTATGTTCTTTCTTTCTCTTGTTCTCTCCCTCGCTCTCTCTCTCTCTCTCGCCATATCTCTGTCTCACACTTTCTCCCTCGTTTGACAGCACGGCGAGCCTTGTAGATGGAAATCTTTTCAACACATATCAAGGAAATTAATCTACTTTCATAATAAATGGGATCCACTCAGCTGAATACATTTGTATACTTCAAGATGTACAAAACAGGAAGTGGTATCGGGGCCATGTCTTCCTCTACTCTATTCACCCCGCCTGTCACTCCCTGTTTTCCGACGGTTTGGTCACACGTATATACGCAGTACACACTCTGTTTTTTCTTATTGTGGGAGAAAATTAACCCCCTCTGATTTGTAACAGCGGCGTGCTTGCATGCGTGTATGAGCGGGGAAGCGCTCGGTGACCATTTCATCTTCTTCCCTCACTTTAATAACAGTCTTCGGAAACAATCTGGCCTGCTGAGGAGGGTTGAACTGCAATCATGCGCAGGATGGCCCGGTCGCCATCGATAGCTGATTAGGTTATTGACCTAGCATGTGGAGGGTGGGCGCTGAGGAGTGGAGGAATAGGGGGAGTGAACTGTAGGGAGAGTCTGTAGAGAGACAGAGAGAGGGGGGGAGGAGGTAAAGAAAAAGAGAGAGAGCTTGTGTGTATATTGGGGAGGAGGTGCTGAGGAGGGGGGGGGTCAATGTAAATGTTATTGCTGTGTGAGCTCATTTGATCAAAGTCCTGGAAAGGTTAAGCGAATCCAATCTGGTTTTGTATGGCAGAGTGGAGACACAGGCGCTGGGGAAGAAACCCCCAGGACGGAGAATGGATTATCATATTGGCGCTGGAGAAGCAGGGGCCTCCGACGGACAGTTTACCCTGCCCGTAATGCGTTTAGACAGCAATTGGCCTTAATAACCTTTATTGACTTCAGCGGGTCAGTGCCAAGAATCTAATTATCAAAGTGTATCAATTTCATTGGAGTTTAGAGTTGCACCGCTCACAATAATTATTTTAAGGTCGGGCCGGGGCAATTAATCCCCTCTCCACTTATTTGATGGCTTTGTAAAACATTATAAATGTTATGGTTTCTGTTGTGCGTTTCACCGTAAATAATTTCAGGGAGCACTTTTTTCTAATGTATTATTTGGAGAGCTTGCCGTGCTGGTCCGGCTGAGGGGGGGAAAAGGCAGGCGGTGTGTTTGGAGAGCTAGAGGCCACAGCTGAATCATGTTGCAGATGTTTACCAGCAGTCATTTTTCTTTCTCGCTCGCCGCTTTACTCGCACAGCCGGGCAGAGTTTTATTCCCACTTTATATGCACACATGGAACCCAGATTAATTATAAGTGTGAACTAAGCTGTAAACTGTTTAAAGACCATTTATATTGCTCATTATGAAGCCATTTATTATCTCTTACATTAAATCAAACTGCTTATGCACCATATTGTTTTGCATTTTAAGCTGTATACTGTGCAAACAGGTTTATACATTTATTATAGTCCTATTCTCTTTGGTTCTTACGCATATATACCATATGTGTGTGTGTGTAGGTGTGGATGCATGTGGGCTTGTTTTTATGTGTCTGTGTGTGCGTGCGTGTGCGCGGTGTGTCCACAGTGCGACTGAGGGAAGTAAATGTGCAGCTGCACGGTAGTTTATCCTTCATTGACAGTCAATATGTGCTGTTACCTGGATAGTAGCAGCTGTTTTTCCTTATCGCACAACATAGACTAGAGGCCTAATCCACACATTCATTATTGCACGGCCTTGTTTACCCGCGGCTCTATATTAGCTCGCTTGCTTTGCCCTATTTAGACGGAGCGGTATAAAAAAGAAATTACTCAAAGATTATTGTTATTATTCATTTAAAGAGGAAATATATGGCTGATAATACATTTTACATCACGCAGCAGCTTGTGTTTGGAAATATAAAATGAAAAGAAGCAGGAAGAGACGGAGAGAGAGAGAGAGAGAGGGAGAAGGAGAGGAGGGAGAAAATGTAGCGGTGCAAAGGTATTTGCAATTCTCTTTGAAGTCCCTATTCAACAGGGTAAGCTGAATTTTCGGCGGTGCCTGATAGTGTTCTGCGTAAATGCTTAAACCCCTTTAGAGAATTTTCATGGGCAGATACGCGGTGGCTTGAAGGGAGCGTTTATGTTACCTGGAGCCAATGCAGCCTGCAGCTTTGTACCTAAAGATGTACACTAGTGGTGAATGGAATCCCACAGAGGTTTGTCTATGACAGGATCTCAGTGCAACATCGCTGTAAGCTGAAGAGGGGAAAAAAAAAAAGCAACGAACAGATTTAACCCTGTCACTTCTCGGCTGGCGTCTCACATGTGCATTTATATACATGGACACGGGCATGGATGGACAGAAACAGTGGGATAAACAGACCAACCAAGCACCTTCGTGTCGAGTCCATTCAGGGAATTTTAAAAGAAACTTTGTGGTAAAGGCTCATGTGGTAGCTGGCCTGTATTTTCAGCCTCCTTTTATGGATTTATTTTGAAGCTTTATTGTAGAATTGTATTTTTTTAATGTTACATAGTAGGAAAAAAAAGTCTTTTCAAATGCACACATGGTATAAATGATTGTTGTGAAAGTTTTATTACATATTTCTGTCTGTTAGTGAACAAAACATGATTCCAGCTCATCTTTTCTTCTGTAGAATAATTCCTCGTGGAGCTCTTTCTTATTTAAAACCAATCAGGAATCGAACAAGTCCTCGTGTACTTGTTAAATTATATCTTAAAAACAGGATGTACCGGATTGTCCTGGAAGCTGAGGTGTTGAGAGTTTATCTTACGATAAACTCAGACCTGAGCGAACCTGTTTCAGGGCTGCGGATGACTGAACCTGGAACACGTTAGAGGAGCTTTATCATTGACTTTATTTCACAATGTTAACACTGCAACTGTCTTTATTTCACATCACTGCTATTGACGAAAGCATATGAGATCATCAAAAAAACCCTAATGTTTCAGCTGCAGTATAAAGTACACGTCGTCTTTCGAATGAGTGGGCGGGGACTTTTATTGACCGCGGTTTGGATAATTTATTTAGTTTGTCTGTGAATTGTGATGTTGACAGTGTTTTTAACTGTATCAGCAGGCTTTGAAGGCGGCTTGTCTCGTCTTCTTAGAAAACAAATGAGCACTTTACAGAGACTGATCTGCCTTATCCGCTTAGCAGCTTCCTCAATCCCCGCATTTATTTATTTGCTTACTTATTTACTCACTTCTTCATTTACTTACCTCTGTCTGGATTTGGGTTTGATCCCCCCCTCCTCACCCATAGCCACCCCCTCCTCTCCCTCGCCCCTCTCCCCATCCTTGGCCTCGATCAGCAAGATAAGCCTTCAGAGGAGGGGAGATAACATCCATTAAAGTGGTAAAGAGGAATTATGGGGCAGCTCAGATTAATCACTGCTCGGCTTAATCGCATTCAGTGCGGACGGCGGGGTTGGCTGCAGGCCCCAGCTTTTTCCTGTGTCATACCAACAGAGGGAGAGATGCAAGGAAGGAGAGTGTGTGTTTGTGTGTGTGTGCTGAAAAGTGCCTTGATGGGGGGAAAAAGTATAAAAAGATGAAAGAGAGATTTGAGAGCATCTCATAGCAAAGCCCGCCCCTCTTATATCTGACTAGAGACATCAACACTAACCAGCGCTTGATATATAATTATTGCAGTACTTTGATCCAGGTGTAATTGTTTACTCTCTCAGGCAGTCGTGTCAAAGTGGCAGAGTCAAAGACATAACCACAGACACAAGAAAACACATGGATTTGTCACTTAAAGCAAGAAAATAACTTTAAATACTGTTTAATTTATGTCGTTTTTTTCCAATACTTATTGACTACATTGCCTGAGCTTATCTGTCACCTGTTGTGTAGAAATACACACATTGACATGCATTGCTAAGCGCTAAAAGACAGAGAAAATATTCCTCTCAATATGTTCACATCACCTTTTTAAAATCAGTTTATTCTGCATCAGGTAAATGGACCGTACTTATATAGCGCTTTTCTAGTGTTCTGACCACTCAAAGCGCTTTTACACAACATGTCACATTCACCCATTCACACACTCATTCACACACGGATGGCAACGACCTATGTGCCAATCTCCAATCAGGATTTATGCATTCATACCCGATGGTTCTGCCGTCGGGAGCAATTTGGGGTTCAGTGTCTTGCCCAAGGAAACTTCGACATGTGACCTTAGCAGTCAGGGATCGAACCCCCAACCTTCCGATTGAGAGCCACAGCCGCCCCTTTACCTTCATGTCGACTTATATTAACTACTTAGCCTCAGACGGCTTCATATCGCCAACACATACAGAAAACAGAAAATAAAAACCAATTAGTGAACATGAAGACATCCCACCCCAACTATACATCTTCAAAGAGAATATTTAAACAACCCAACCCAGAACAAACTTTGTCCGGGTCAAAAACAGAACACACCTTCATCGTCAACAAATATTCTTAAAGATATAAGACACAGGTGAGATCTCAAACCTCCGGGTTAAATGACTGCATCTTTGTAACACAAAACAAAACAGGGCAAAAGCCTTAAAGTCTGATATCGCTCTATCATCAAATGACAATTTTCATCTTTTCATCTTCAGGATGCTTAAAAGCCTTCAGTGTGATGAAAATTTGATCCATAATCAGCTTTTTGTTCAATTCCCGCAGCTAACACAGCAACATACTTACCACTTAATACCTCAGTACCTCGCTAATTCTTCGAAATCACTGGAGCAGCCATCGTGTTGAGGTTCTTAAGTCTTTGTAAACAATGAGTGGAGAGAGAATAGGTTGATCCTGATGGGAAGGCAGTGTAAAATTGTCTGAATCGCTTGAAGAAGTGTGAAGAAAAGGAGTAAATATGGGAAAAGATTGTTCGTGATAATTGCATCATTTTTTATGAAGAGGTGGAAGAGGTTTAGGGAGATGGGAAACCGGGGGTGGGGGTGGTTTTATCAGAGGTGCAAGGAAAGAGTGAGATAGCAGAAGTTGGAATCAGACCATTTGATAGAAATACACCTGAAAGAAACTGATGCCGTAAACATGGGGATGTAAGTACAGTAAGGAGGAAGTACAGGTCCTGGGAGCTTTCTGGGAAGTTCCAAGCCTTGTGTTTTTATATGTGCACCTTTAACAACAAGGCATGTACAGTATAGAGGATAACCCAACAGAGATCAAACAAGAGATGTGTGTCTTCTGGTTTAACAGATTCTCTCGGATGTGGAGCCTGAAAGTAAAATCAAACATTTGACAACCAGGGTCTGTTTTTGTAGTTTTGACCATCAATCATAAGTTTTGTTGTTTACTCACCAATTTCACTGCTGTGATCCCAACACTGGTAACCATACCTTTTTTATTGGACTAATATTGGACAAAAAACATTGGCGTTCCAACAAATCCCCAAGTATTCCCCAACGTGTCTGTTATAATCCCCATTCACGGTAAACTGTGTGCTCACATAACTGTGGTAATTACAGCAGCTCAAATTTAAAGCGAGAATTTGCTAAGCAAAATCTAATTGACTTTTACAGCTGCTTGATAACTGTAATTTTCATTTCTGTTCTTCCCTGCGCTCGTTATAAACCTGTCTGATCACTCACATACATACCTGCCTTGTGTTCTCTATTGTAAAGCCTTTAACATAGCTAATTTTTGGGCTGCTCTGGTGGCGCGGTGTAAAAAGCGGAGAGCGACCACCCTTTCAGGTAGCTTCCACCTTGCTATCCTTCCAGTGCAGATAGAGCAACTGATGGGTGGTGTTAAATGGGTGAGATGTAGGACAATGTAATTAACGCTAGTCCTTTAGCGGGCCCCGCCTCGCTCCGCTGGGAGTGCCCAATATAGCGCTCATTAATTCCTATTTGTGTGTAATGAGAGGGTCATGTTGGATGTAATAAATGGCTCTTTTATTTGGGCGAACGCTGCAGGGCGGCATCCTCTCCTGGCTAACAGTCTCATAAACACCCTTTAGCCGCTCTCATCAGCCTCCCTGGGTGGCGAGCAATCACACGCACACACATAAGACATTAGTGGAGAAAGTGTACGGTGTAAAAAACAGGTGTACTTAGAAATACTTGAGTGACTCTAACATAATAGCCTTTTTTATTTGATTAATAACCATTGGGTATAGCCTGCAGATAGGCAGTAGTAGCACCATATGTTAAGAGTTTGGAAGTTCGAAGTAAACTCTTTTAATTTGAAGGATCGTGTCGGTGTGCGTGCATTGTTTTCATAATTTCCTTTCCATTGTCTTTAAATTACTGCTGATAATTTACCACATTAAATTCTTTAACATTTTTCCTTCCATTCCTTCAGCCGGGGTTTTTGTTCCTTTCATTACCGTCAATCGAGATCCATCTTCTTTGGTATAGTCATGCACTGGAAGATTGGTTGAAAAGTCCTAAGGGGCTTTCATCAAATGCTTACAACGATAAGAGCAAGAGTTGGCTACATACAATACAACGAGGGGCTACTTTCTAGAACAATAAGCCATAAATACACAAGACAAGTACACATAAATGTGGTGAAAAGATGTGTGAATCCTTGCAATAATAAGTTACAGGATGTAACAGAATCCAAATTGAATGAATATTCACTTTGTGTCTCTTTAATTAATTCCATTAGATGAATACATTTCACAGTGGAGCGTCTGTAACTTCTTTGTCAGACAGAAGCAGACAGCATCCTACAGAGTATGTGGGTCTATAATCCAGTTATACAGAATATAACTGCTTCATGGTGTGCTCCTTTGTCTATTACTGCATAGCTGCGTAGTGTGGAGTGATTTGTTTTATGCAACAAGGCGACCTGTCAAACCATAACTGAGCTATTCAGACACATTCCTGTACTTTGTCACGCAGCGTATATTGCTTTAAATGATGAAATGCTAAGACTTTAAGGAAGATGATACAATAGAGAATATAGTGATCACCCCAAAGTTGAAGTAGTTTAAATTAAGAAAGTAAATAAGATGCCGCAAGTGAAATCAGAAATAACATCCTGACCAACAGAGTTGATTTTCCATTGCATACGTTGATCCATTAAACCAAAGTTTGTATACATCTGATTACGCACAGGCCTTATAGCTTCCAATAAAGCAAAAAGTACTTTTAGTGTAAGGAACCTTCAAAATCGCAGATCTTAATCTGTCCTAATTTAGACATAGTCAATCTTTTTTACTGTACCTCTCCAGATAATTCACCTCTGATGTCAGACCAGACGTATACAAGAGTCCTTTTAGTTTCGCTACAGCAGCTCCAACGTTATTCAGCCAGATGCCCAAATTGAGGAATCACTGCAGGTCGGACTTCTTGTAGTCAATCAAAACTTTGTTAGCGGCACATTTCAGCCCCAGCCGACATATTCCCCCCTCTAAAACAGAATTCCTCTCTTTAAGCGCGTCGAGATGGATGGAAACCCATTTTATTGGTTTAGCAATTTTTGAAGACCTGAAGTATGGTGCAGTGTGTGTTACACTGTAACTCTGGGGCTTCAGAAAGAGCTGGCTTCGGCCCCAGTCAGCAAAAAGCTTTTTACTGGCAGGAGAGTAAGGTGCTGATCTCAATCTGCTATCTAGCAAGAATCTAGACTCAGCTTTCATAAAGTGAAAGAGAGTAAGAGGTTTAAACAGAGCAGAAGGTGCTTGAGTGTCACGCTCGTCGCAAACATCTCTGTCCAGCTCTGTCTTCATTGTCCCGAATTAGTCAAAGCGCCTCTCAAAGCTTTCTTCTGATTGATGGATGATGCATTCTTGCCAGGGTTTGTGTGTGTGCGTGTGCGTGTGTTTCCTCTGTCCCAGACTAAGAAATATGTGGGTTAGCCATTAAGGCCAACTGGATCAACACTCTTTATCAGGAGACGGAGACAAAAGCCTCACAAGAAACAGGCCGGTGAATTTTTATGTGATATTTGTGGGCCCATTGGTCTATGACCCAACAACAGATTTGCCTTTTCTTCTCGCTACCAGAAGGGAGCTCCACAAAAGCCCTGTGAGTTCTGCTTCATTTGACCCTGTGGAAAGCATATGTCCTTCCATCCCGCTTGCATTCGGCCCAGAAGATGGACTGCCGTTGGGGCCTTAGAAAGCATCCCTGCCCACTTGAGTTTGTTACAATGCCTTCAAACAAAATCACTTGTCAGGGGTCTTCCCTTTTTGGGAGGGTCTCTAACTCCCCCTCAGCCCATTGTCACTTCAAACATGTTACTCTGATGTTGCAGACACATTTTTCTAATGTTTTACACTCCATATAATCTGCTGTGTGGAGCAAAGCCCATTTTACTGGCTGACATAATTGATGGTGCCTGCGACCTTGCAAGGGTCAATCTGGCAGAAAGGCCTTGGTTTCTATCGCCACGGCGACTGCGGGAAACACGCACACAGACACACAGACAGGATTTTTAGATGTGTTTCAGAGAAATTTAAGATATCTTATTTTATAATGAAAACACATATCCTTTTAAAATGTCTGTAATATTGTAAAGATATATTTGGAGTTACTGCAAAGAAGTTTTGCAACAAACCTTTTAGAGAGCTCCCTTAAAGTCAATTCTCTACGAGCTTCAGTCGTCGGAACTGCTCAAAGTTGCACAGATAACTCAAAGACACACACACACACACACACACACACACACAAAAAAGGAAAAATACTTTCTTAAAAGAACAGTTTTATAGAACTCGCTTCCCTTATTGTCTTTACTGTGTCCTCTTTGATGATATCAAAGGTTGTGAAGCTTCAAAGTCTGGAAGACAACACTGACCAGCAATGTGGAAACCCTTCACTCTCCCCCTACACACACACACACACACACACATGCACGTTCACACACACACGCGTCAACCAATCTTACGTAATGGAAACTGAGAAAATTTAATTTCAGATATGCCTCAATTTTGAACCACCTGTAATCATGTGACAGAAGGCAGACTGCAAGAAAAAAAAACACACACACATGCACGAACACACATTTTTTATGACTTTGAGTGTGATGTCACAGAAAAGTAAATGTGGTCTGGCCTTATTTCTTCCTGGGCTAATATAATTTTTCCAGCGGTGGCGAGTCCCCCCAAGAGCAAAGTAACTTAGCGGTGGCATGCTGCAAACACACACGGATCCCTTGTCCAGACTGGAACTGACCCTGGCAGGATCACAGCTCCCCTGTTGTTTATATCAGTGAGCAGAAGCTATCCATTACAGCGAGCAAGGTGCCTGATGCCTTTTTCCACCAGCGGTCAAAGTGATATTGGTTTCTTGTATTAGAGGAAAGAGGGAGATGGAGGAAGCTAGGAGTGTGCCAAACTCCTACTCCCAAGGCCTATGAAATCAGATGTCAGAACAGCTGGGCTTAAACTGTGGCAAAAGTCAGTGAAGTGTTTGGAGATCTGGAGAAAAGACTTAAACCTTTAGGCTTGAGATACCGCGCTAATAAGAGCAAGAGGAGGTCAAGCTACGGAACAATGACAGTGAAAGGCGGAAGTGACAACAAAAAAGGATATATCATTCTTTTAACAAATTTGATGTTATTGCTTTGGTCGGACAGTTTGTTCTTCTGTTTTAGCTATGGTCAGCTTTGGTCAGCTCTGGCTGTAATTGAAACCAGCAGAGGTCTGAGTAATCTGTCTGGCGACCAGAGTAAAGCCCAACTGATCTGAATAAGTTTCTGTTTATTGCCAAAATATTTCTTTCGTTTCAAGACACGAGATATTGAATCTGAAATTTCTACATAGAAGACACATTTGCCGTGACAGAGATGATCAAAATTGAGGACTTTGACCTAAATAAACAATAACCAAACCGCGGAGTGAATTCATCCAGATACAATGTCAAAATCTGTCATGCAATTGTTCGCATGTTATCCGTCTCTTCTGCAGCTGAATGGCAGGTTTTCCAGGAAAAAATAGCACACTCATTGCTCAGTCAGTCTTGATGAAATTGGCATCTCCATGCAGTAGATGTAATTTAAATATAGAACAGATTCTGTGGAGGTATTAAGTGCTCCAATGCAATCGCTATGTGTTAAAGCCGTCACAAACAGGAGGATGGATTATTATTTAGAGCCGTGCTGGCCTCCGTACGGGCTCACAGAGAGACACGACGCATGCCAGTGGCAGGGAGAGAGATGTAGAAGTTGCCGGTCTGACAGGAGAGGTGGCACCGTGGCAGCAAATTAACACCGGCCCAAATCTGGAGAATGTTTCTTGTTACGTGTGAGTTTGCTTACCACCTACCTTTTCAGGAAACCACCCATCATTTGGATGGTCTATTCTGGTCTATAAGTCGCCCGTGACTGTTGGAATAGTTAGGGAGGTAAATTTTGAGTTTTTATTTCAGTGGCCTGCAGACATAAAAGGTTTCCCATATAAGAGAGTGCCAGTGAGCTTAAGAGTGCCATGGGTCTCCTGAAAGTCCTGGTCTAACGTCAGCTAAGGCATTTCATGGGGTGTTAACAGTTTGGTAGACACTCTGGTGGTCAGCTAGAGCTCTGTTTTATGGAGTGTAAACCTTCGGTTCTGCATGCATCTTTTTTTAACCTTCCTCCCTTTGGGCACTTCTTATGTGAACGCTATTCTGTGAAGTTTTAAGAGATATACACGATATTTCAGTGTGTGCAGCAACAAAAACAATCATCCCATTCTATTATTCTTTGTTGAATGAGTGACATGTTGGTATGTGATGGAATAGACAGATGCTTGTTGGTGTTAAGATACAGTCCTGGCTCGAGGTGTTAGTGAGCCGCCCCAGGCTGCCCTCCAGCCAGCCTTCGCGTGGAACGCTATCATCACTCCAGTTCTCCACCAACCAAAATATCACTTCAGCCTTGCTACGTGTTTATTTACCTTCTCTGCTTCTTCATGGCCGGAAATGTTTACCCCTATCTTAAGGAAAATAGACACGGTTTGGGATCTGGGGACCTGATGGAGGCACCCAGGTCCTCCTTGTCCTCTTGTTCACCTCGGGATGTGGCCTGGGTCAGGGGGACATCTGTGGTCAGCATCAGGCAGAGAGAGGTGGAGGCTGAGGATAGCTACTGTCATCAAGGGGTAAATAGAAGGAAAGAGCGGCCTGATTAGTGCTAACACAGGCCCAGAGATAAAGGCCTGTGGTCTTGCTGGACCAGTAAACAACCTGTGGGGTGCTGTGAATGGCCCGGGGATCAGCCTGTGGCTAAACCTGAAGGCCTCTCTCAGCACCTGGTATTCTAAACACAAGATCAGACGCACACACTGGCATGCAAACACATGTGCACACACTTTAATGGATAGGAGGTTCTATAAAACACTTAAGCATTATTATAGGCACACCTAAGCTCACAGAAAGTAGCCGAGCAAATATGCAAAGAGCGTACACACCCAAAAATGTACACAGTCTTCTAAAGGGGAAGTTGTCACCACCGTGTTAAATGTGTGGTGACATCTTCATTGGGTTAGCAGGCGTGAGATTAATTCTTTATGACTTCTGTCATTATCGTTGAGCTAGTACAAAAACCTTTGTGATTATTTTGGCAGAGTTGTGTGGATACCGTATTCATTTCCGCCTCCAGTACTGCTTAAAATGTGGTATCAGGTGTTGGCGAGTGACATTGGGCTGATCCAAACCAATTAGCCCCCAAAAACTGATTGTTTTCAGGTACAATATTGTGTGACAATAACGCACAACCACAGAAAGATAGCAGAGAGTGTAATGTTCGTCAAGGTTTTTCCACCAGTCTATTTTTTCAATCGCACTAGTATTGGAGGGTTACTCGGTATTGGCCAATACTCAAGTCTAAGGGTTGGAATCAGGAAGGAAAAATGGTAATCATTTCTAATTTATATTTAATAATAATATTTGGACTCGTTTACAGCCTTTAAATTACGTTGCTTTGACCGTCTGTCTTCTTTCAGAATAAGCTCATTGGACTGCGTTTGTCTTTGTATTCTTATTGCTCATTCTGAGCCCAATCCAGCTTTAGGAAGCTCATCAGAGCAGGTTTGACATCAACTGCAAGCCAATCGCGCTTCTAAACAGTGCTTTTGTGCTGCACGGCCGGCATGGCAATATGATGTCAACTGGCTTAGATGGTGATACAGTCTTAATGCACTTTCTCAGCCTGACAGTCACTCCAGGAGGATAGGGTTTGATCCAAAGTGAACGGTACAGTTTCCATAGGGAGCACAGCCAGCCCTGCTTCCTTCTGGTCAGCGTAATCTTTGGTGTCTCCTCTGAGTCAGGTGTAATCCGTCACACATCGCCACATGTTTTGACACCTGTCCTGTGTGGTATAGAGGAAGTAAGCATATTACCCTGTCTACAAATCACACTCCTCTCCTTTTGGAAATACACACGCAGACAATCAAACCAATCTTAACATGAAGCAAGACAGACAGGTGGATTGTCAGAAAGGGATTAAAAAAGAGGCAGAGGGGAAGAAATGAAGGTTCCCTTACATTGTTGGCTTTTTGAAAAGAGGGTTGGATGACTGGGGAGGCGAGTGACTGTTAATGGGAAGAAATGAACGCGCCTTACTGGTGGATGTGACAGGAAGAGACTGTTCTTAACAAGGCGTCAGAGTCAGTCAGAGTTACAGATCCATCACTTCTCAGAGGCTGGGGGGAGGAGGAGCGGGGGGGAGACATTTAAGGATATTCAGAGGGGGAGAGAGTCTGTGAAGGGTAGAGAAGAAGAGGGAGAAAGAGGGATTTGACTGTGGCTGACAGCACTGCATTTAATTTGGGCTGCCAGATCCTTTTTCATTTGACTCCCTCTCAACCAGCTTAGAGGCTGCGGAGGACTTGGAGGCGAAGGTTTGCCAGGATGTCTCAGATTAGCACTGATGTGCCACGTCACACTTTAAGCCGGCCTGTAATTCATGTTCAACAGGGGGATACTCACACATTACACTGTGCTGTGCAGGACGTGATTAATTGACTCACACTCTAATATTGGGTGTAATTTGCCCATCCTCTGATGTGAAACTGACTTTATACTAGACTTACTGTATGTTGCCGTCCCAAGGATGTTATAATGGAGTCTTGGCTCAGAGCTGAGTCATTTCTGAACTGAGGATAGAAGCTCAGTGACAATTCTATAGAGTTTCATATTAATGGATTGGATTCTATAGGGCCAGATGGTTTTGCTACGTGTGAAGCACACAATTTAATTTTGTGTAGATAGGAACGGGGATAAGTTTTTCCCGGGGTCAAGGTCGTTCTTTCCTTCAAACATCTTTTCATTTAGTTGAACTTCACGCTCATATTTTGTTCTTTTTCTTCTCTTTTCCAGACGATGCTCTTCCTGGCTACCGTGGAGCAGGAGGGCCAAGAAGGGGAGGGGAGGAGAGAGTTGGCAGAAACCCTGCTGGCTGCCTTGACAGACAGACACCAGCAAAGACAGACGTGGAGAGACAGGTAACACAATGTACCACAGACTTTGTTCCTTCTACTGGTCCTTTAAAAAAAAAAAAAAAAATCTGACAGATGTGTGAGACAGGTAAGTCACTCTATGAAGCATGAATGCGGTCTTACATTCAAAATGGGAACAACGCCATACAGAAAAGTTCCACCCCAAGATATTTCTTTTTACCTCGTAGTTAAAATAACTTGTTAGATGGCGCTTTTTTAAATGTTTGTATTATTATTTAGTGATCCTCCATTAAGAAAAACAGGTCACAATTAATAATTCTACACACACACATTGAATGGCTTACTATAACAAAACACAATGAGAAGTCAGTGCCAAACCTGACAGCACATTAAGCTAGCTAAAAGCTTCATGTAACAGCTGGGACTTTTAGGCTTAATGACTGTAATTACATCATCAAGAAAAAATAATAATGAATCATCACCTGAGTCCTACTTTTGTTCATTGTTCGTTGACAGTGATTATTTTCGAAGCGCTGATGTGAATTCCAAAGATATGCGGTGGTGTACTTGGTGTTTGTTTGTGGTCCTTGGGCCCTGGCAGCTATCACAGCTATCACAACGACACGTGTGTCTTGGATAAGCCCAGTCGCTTCCTTCCTTCCAGATAAGGGCAGAGAGCGCACGGATTAGAACACTGGCCATTCATTCAGATAAAGAAGCACACACACACACACACACACACACACGTACACGGCACAGTGTTATTTTAGCTGTTCATTCTCTCAGTCACTCTCCCACTCAGCTCTATGGACACACACAAACACTGGCATGCATGCATGCAACAGATCTGCATTCACATATGTTTCTCTGCTTATTGTTAACAGATTTGACCTTAGTGTCACACACAAAGGTCACACGCACACACAATTTGGACCAGACATGATCCACAGGCAGAATCAGTGCACTCAAAATTCCTGAAAGCAACATCTTTTCTTTTGAAAGATATGTTTACTTCCTGCCCTCTTATTTCCATACTGCCCCTCTGTTTTGAGTTGTCCCCCTTAGCTGACCCCGAGCTCTGCCCCCCTCCAGATGAGTCTTGTAAACAGCCTGTTTCCACACACCTTGCTTTGCTGTGTCAACGCCCACCACCTCACAACTATGATGTAGGGCCGCTCTGATAGTGCATTCCAGCTGCAGGTGCTGAAAACTAGGAAACATCCCACCACACCCACCCCCCCAACCTAACATCAGCACTGTGCCCCCACCACCCCGGTTCCCCCACCACCCACAATGCTGCAAAGTTACCACCTTCTATCCGTGTTTAACTCTAGACTTGGCTCAGCCGCGCCCCTAACATCCTGACAACCAGTATCACAGCCCGGACAGGAAATGCTCAGTACTTGTCGGCAGGGCAGACAGACGTTTACTCTATCAGCAGTGAAAGACTGATTAGATTAGTTTTGGAGGAGGGTAAGTGACCCACACAATATGTTTGAACTCCAGCTGCTCCTGATACCTCCTCTCCCCCTTTACACACATTAAATGTCTGTCCCTAACCCCCGCCGCCCCCACTTACAAAAAAAGCCAGGGGTCATCCTGTCAAGTGGCTGTCAACAGATCTCATTTACACAAAACTAAACACATAGCTATGTGCAATGTTAAGTGGGACGCACTGGTACTGATTAGAGATTCTTGGCTGAGGGTTGCACTTCTTTGTGGAGGAAGAAAGAGTTTATGCATACTACTAAGAGACAAAGTAATTGTTTTGAATTAAAGAAAAAGTAGCTTATATTACAGAGCCAGTTCACTTCAGTCAGATGTATTCAAAGCTCCATTTATTTTCATAAAAGCACTCACTAAAATAAGACTTTTGAAATTAATTTGCTGATTCATTTTGCCCCCCTTTTTTTATTGGGCGTCCTAATTAGGTTTTCACACAATATTCAACAGGCAGGCTTTTATCATAATGCTGCCTTTTGTTTCCATGGTTTCCATTCAGCACATAATTCTTGCAAAAGAATGGAAACAAAGGAAAAAAAAGCATGATTGATGACTCTTGCTAGAGGCACATAAACATAAACAACCAGCACTGATTGATTAAGTTTCTCGCTGACTTTTGTTTCTTAAACACCAGTTAAAACAGCTCTCTGTGCGCTGAAACGTGGACCTGCTAGCTGCATTTTCCCTGCCCTCCGGGGCGTTTTTAGCACTAGCAGGAAGCAAAGAAAGAGAAATTGGACCTGGTGACCATAGGTTCTTCACAAGTGACTTATAGGCACTCAGAGTGAGTGATGCCTGGGCTCGCCCCGCTAGCAGATGCAGACCATTCATTCACTGTGTGCCAATGAAGTTATGAGAGCTTTTTTATTCTTATGAGCTTTTCTGGTAACTGGGTTTTCCAGATGCACATGGAGAATTCTTTGATAGATGCTACCCTCCGTGTCCCTTTGGTAAATGCCCCGTGAGTGTGCCCTCGAAATAGATGGATTATTATGTGGGTGGGTGACTCTACCGAAGCAGGGCAGTTGTGTATGCCACACAGGAAGTGCAGATTGAAGAGCAAGGGGCAACCTCCAGGGAACAAGCCTATTAGGATAGGAAATGGCACATCTCAGAGGCACACGAAATGTGCAGATTCAAAGCAGTTGGTACTGGAATAATAGGGTTTTGCAGTTTTATAATATTATTTATTTCCACTTACTTACAGTACTTGCTTGGTGTCATCTATCTTGACTTTCTATGATTACAGTATTTCTATCTTGGATGAGGTGACCTCAAGCTGACCTTCCAGAGCCTAGAGGTCACTGCTTCGACCAACAGAAGAAAACAAAAAAAAAAAAGCTTTGTCACAGGCGGCGAGCAAACACTGAAGGGAACAGCTGCGAGTTTTGTACTGACCATGCAAACTGCTGTAGGCTTTGTAAGGTCATTATATGATAATGAAAATCATTACAGAATTACATGGGGGTTTAGGACATGAGAGCAGCGGGGAGGGGAGGGGAGGGCCACATTGGGTTTGATAAATGGACTGTGAAGGTGCCCATCTGGCCCTCTCTATGGCTTTTTCTTCCTGCTCTTTTATCCATTCTCGTCCTTTACTACCCCTCTTTCATTCCCCTTCTCTGTTCTCCAGAAAGCCAGCGCAAAAGCAAGCAGGCCCGAGTGAAAGATTAACAGAGTGCATGCCCAACTCACCTCTGTGGAGGAGAAAGAAGAGGGGAGACAGGCGGAGGTGTTTATGACCCAAAGCAGGGTTTGCGAATGACTCGGCAAACCCTGTGCTCCCATCTCTCAGTGTGGGCCGGTAGGAGAGAGTAGGCAGCCATTGACCTTTGGCATCGGAAACAGTTGGACAGCTCAGGATATGTGAATCGCTCGAGTTTGGAGGCACTTACTTGTCCAATGTTTTAAAGGCTTGGGTGCTAATACTAGCGTGGTTTGAAATAGTCATTTGGTTTGTACACAGACCTGCTTCTCCTTAGATTCGAGATGGGAAAGAAAGATGTCAAGCACAAACAAGATGTTACTTAGATGCACCAAACTTTTTACAGGATTTAGGGTTCATACACAGTCACAAGGACGGGCCAGCAAATTATGTGCCAGTGGTAGCCAAGGATTGGATTGCATAACATATCATCACTTTCTTTGTTTGTGAATTACTTGCAGATGTCCTTAAATGATCTAATACCATTCCAGCCCCCGATTAACAAGATGAGGAGTTGACCCACACCACACATGTGAGGGTGTCACTACAATAGCTCTGCACTCAGAATCTGTGGCGTGGTACATCTGTTGCCTGTGTTTATTACTTTTCTACAACTTGTTGAGAGTTAGTGAGGTCTTTATCCCAACACAAAGGCAACATCAGCTGACACGGCAAGCAGAGCTTTAGGACAGAGAAGGAGGTCCACGTGTCCGCAGCTGCACCCATCACTCAGCCATCCAGCCTGACCTATGACCCGCAGGGCCCTCTTCCAGCCTCCACCGCCTTTATGTTTCCTGCCATTGTCACCCTTACTTGTCCTCACCTGGACAGGGCAACGCTACACAAAGGGTCCAGTCTGTCATCGAAACCAAGGGTCACTGAGGGGCAGCAGGGGCCGGAGAGCCGAGGCTGTGCCCAGCGAGGGATGACCTCCCCCAGTGATGTTAGCTACCAGTTGCACCCCTGTGGAGATGCATAGTGACAGGGAAAAGAGAGGAGAGAGACCTTCGTTGGCTGGAACTTCATTCTAGGAGTGGTGACATTTCTTTTGTGTTGTCCCTGACAGACCCCGCCTCAAATCCTGCACTGGGGAGGGACAGAGAGTTAGGAGACAATGGTAGTCCCTTGCCACAGATGGGAGTTGAAAATATCGTCAGTGCCTTGTCTACAATAAAGATAAACGGACCCCAGCCTTGTCTAATGTGGCCAATGACCTCCCTAAAGCCTTAGAAATGGAGGCACCATATTGCAGGGATTACCATCATGACATAAACATACTCTCTCTCGTCTTACATGCAATGGTTTGCAAGGCACAGGTTCCCATAGACTTCTAGAAAGCCATCGTCTGTTCAGCTGTGCTTGTTCAATTGATTTGGTTGGTTTTCTGAAATTTAATTTGCAGTGAAATCTGGCTATTTTATGGTTGGGTTTGGGAAACAGTTTGTTGGATACATCCATTAGAAGGTGACGTCGATAGTTAGGTTTACTCAGCAGTGGTGTTGGTGTTGGGGGCTGGCATCATAATCCAAGGTTCAAGTTGGCAAAGGTCGGTCTGGGCACGTTGTCAACCAGGCCTGTGTGATGTATGTTTCAACACAAGGTGACAGGTTAATCAGATCTCCCAGACAGCAGCCCCATATTTGCCTCTACATCACCCCCACAACAGCAGTCGTGTTTTGCAAGCAGAACCGACACAGCTAGCTCATTCTGTTTTCCTTGGCATGAGTTGCAAGCCAGAAGTTTTGCTGGCTGCGCCCTTGTTTCTCTTTACCTCAGGGGTTTGCTCGCTGCAGTGGTGGGCAAACACCTGTGTGTGGTGGGTGGAACTCTCATCCCACAACCATTTTCTCTATCTGTGTTGTCTGTGTGTCTTTTCCTTTGTACCACCTACTTTTGCCGTCATAGGCAATCGCTGTGTTTACTTGGTTCAGGGCACTCGAGGAGAAAACAAATAAGTACATGTCATCTGTCTCTTTCATCGGCGACCAGCCTGTAATTAGCGCAAGCGCAGTGGTTAGCCTAAGACGCTGTCGTCTAATTTGTCTGTCTTTATCTAAAACATGTCTGTGTGGTCCCTTAGACCGGTTACATGCGTGCAGCGAGTTCGCCTGTGGCCTGGGTGTTTGTGAGGTGTGTATTTGTGTGTCTGATTGTAAATTATGAATTCCTCTTTCATGCACCCGCCCCTGTTTAGCAATCAGTCAGTTATGCATGACATGTCCTGACCTCAGCAGAACCTCACAGCTGCTGTTGCCGTAGCGATCGTCCTCCCATCTTAGTTAGCTCCCAGGCTGGAGAGTACTTCAGCATATGTCTTATTCTTGAAAGAATGTACTTTGAACCAAATGACGGATGATCCTATTTCTGTGCCTCCGACTCGCTGCAGAAAGCAAGTTCTACCCGTGTAAATATCCACTTCCCTCTATCTTTTCTGGTTCTCAAACCAGTCGGTAAATTAGCCGTTCAAGTGCATGTTTTCTCTCGTTTTGTGGCTGAGCGTGGGAATGCTCACAACTGGCAAGATTCCGCATCACACTCTCTCTTTTTAATTTCTCCGCTTATCCCCGCCTTGGTCACAACTGCGTTAAATTGCTTGCAGGTTTTAATGGAAACAGTCATTTCATAATTACGCATTTCACAGAGAGATCTGGCAATGCAATGTGGCACAGAAAGGGAAAAAGAGAGAGTTAAAAGTGTCATTAAAAGTCCCACAGACATTTAAACACACTTGTTGCAGAGACACTTGCCCGTAAAATGCTGCCTTTTTTTAATATGGAAACAAGATTTGCGTTTGGAAAAGACAATGTGGTGAGCAAGGGGAGGGGTGTGTTATGGGTTTGGGCCTGTTTTACTGGTAGTTCGGAAAACCAGGACATTCTTTCTGGTCAAACCCAACATCCCAGAGAGCTGATAGAGCATGATTGGGTGAGGATGTGTGGCAGGCATGTGAAACAAACAGCATGAACGTAGCATTATGGGTCTGTGGAGGGTGTGCTCACCAAGAACACTATCATTACAGTTTATTTCATCTAAATCATGTTTGTTCTTGGTTGGATTGTAATTTTCCTTAAATCATTTAGTTTAAAATAAACTAATTTTATTTTTAGCTACTCGTTTGGAGGTGAAACTTTTCTGTGCTGATTTTATTTGATATTTTGATCACCAACCGAACATGAGGAATATATGTCGTCGTTAAACATACAGCACGTTAAACATGCATGAACACCACATACTCCATCCTCCATACCTTTTTTCTCCCCCACATGCACCACCACCACTCCACCTGGATGCCCCCCGCACACATACACACACGCACCTTTCCGCTCTACACACATCTTTCTCCCCTCCTCTGTTAATTATAACCTACACCGCTGGAACACTTCATTTCATATCAAGCATATTGTCTCTTCAAGGCTGGCAGGCAGGTCATAAATTATCCTGAAGGTGAGGATGGAAGTTGGAGGAGATAGTTATGAAAATTTCATCTGTCTGCCGTAGCGGCCGCAGCTGCTCCTGTCACCAGCCGTGTGCTGGAGGAATTACACCGGGTCAGCGTTTGTGTGTATGCGTGTGGGTGAGTCCTTTAGTGTGCGCGTATGCGTACTTACATGAACACGTGTGAACGGTTAAAGCGTGCACGTATATAAGGCACTTTGTGTATCTCCACATTTGCCCCTGCGTGCATGTGTGTGTCATTGCACCTATGTGTACGGTGGGTTGGCCAGGTAAGACCTGCCTGTCAGCGTGTGGAACATCTCTGGCGTCCCTGTCACCCGAGGGCCCCCAGCTCTGCCCCGAAGCAGGGAGACTGGGAGGGGGGGACAAGCTCACAGGGCGGTCCCCAAGCTGTCTCTGTTCATTACCGCTACAGAGACGGGACGTGGCCGGCAGGTGGCCAGACCTTTAGTCCTTACCTACTGTGATCATCTGCTGCTTCACTCTGCGTGTGTGTGTGTCTGTGTGGGTGGGTGGGTGTGTTCTGCTACTGTGTGTGAGAAAGGAGTCAGAGGAAACCCGTAAGTTATGTATCCTAGCAGGGAAGTGCATATTTTATATTTGACCTATAAATGTGCGTTTGTGTCAATCTGACAGATTATTGCATTGAAGCAATGTGCCTGTGCATGCACATCACTTTATCATTATGCTCACATATTTACAAATGTACATATTGTTTTTTTTGCATTTGGAGAAACTGCAGTGCTGCTGTGGCACTTTCTTGACAGAGTGCAGAACAGCTCTTCCTACAGACACTGCGAGTGGCAATTAGTAGGAAAAGAAAAACACAGTAAAACTCCCCCCTCGTCCCCCTCCCGTGTCAATCTGCAGTTTCCTGCAAAAATTCTATTAGGGCCAAAGTCCATAGCTGTTAATTACAATTCTAACTAGCTTGCCTCCTGACGAATGGATGGCTTCAGCAGCGATGTAGGATAAAAGGGATATCAGCGATTTCACTTCCCTGTACAAAGGCAGCCTCTGAAATGGGTCATCAATCCCATAGTGATAAATGTCTGTTGGAGTAATGACTCTCTTATCGGCGCCGGATTACTGCAGATATTTGTAATTAGTGTAGCCACACAAGTCCCCGACAGATGTTTTTGAGGCGGCACAATATTGAAGCCTTGTTTAAGTGCTAAATGGGAACTTTCAGCAAAGAATAGGGATAGTTAGAGCCATTGTATTGCTGCAGACATAGGTAAATCCTGAGAACGGTGGCTGCTGTTTTGTCAGTGGGAATGTGTGTGTGTACCACGCACACGTAGACCTACACCTCCGCTACACACAAACATACACACGCACACTTGAGCTCATGACCTAATAGCTAAATACACAGCCTGGGGTCCATCCTTCAGATATTGAGCTCAGCCGTCACATGACTGTGAGAGCCAGGGGGCTCCTCTTCTCCTCCTCCTCTTCCTCCTCCTCCTCCTCCTCCTATCCCAGCCCCAGAGGTAGCCACTGCTACGCCAGGGGGAGTGAACGATTCACTTTTAACTTCCATTTCTCCTGTTTTGGGTCGAGATTCACTAGCCGCCCTGAAGTTTTTCCCTTCTTCCTCCTCTTCGAGCTCTCATGAAATCACAATGTGATGTATTCAGCCTGAGGTGTAGCTCTATTCACAATGCAGTTTGACACTACGAAGCCCTGCTCCCCTCTGCTTTCACAGTGCATCTGTACAGACGGACTGCTGACAAGTCTGTGCCACCGATACAATTGTCCTGCCGCAATTTGACAGCTACTTTAACTAAAGGTGTTCAGTAGAGACTTAAAAAGGGAGACTTGTGTTTGATTCAGTCCTGTCTCTCTTTATAAATATGCACATATAGCTGGCACAGTTAACCTTATGTGTATAGATTTTAAATAGGTTGATAACTGTGCTCTATAGCCAAAATATACACTCATCAACCTACTGTCCGACACCCCCACAAACCTATACACACATACACAGCCTGCCCGGCGCTGACAGACGTATAAGCAGATGCAGCCAGAACTGGTAATGGCAGGTGATTATAAGTGGCACACGTGCCAAACTAATTAAACCCCTGGGTTGACAGCAGCATTTGGTAGCACTGGCATTCTGGCATGCTGGCATTAGAATAATTGTAGCAGCAGCACATTTCACCTGCGAGACTGCAGCTAACAACGTCATTTATTTTACAGCAGGCTGCGCCGGATGTTGCTACAGACGCTCAGGTTAGCTTGCTTTGGGTTTGACATGTATGGCAACCTTTGGCACAGATGGAACAAACAGCTTTTCTCTTCTGTTTAGGCCACAGTTTGATGGACAATGTTTAGCTCGGGGATATACTGTTTCAAAATTGTATGCAGTTATACAGGGGAGAAACAGGTCGTTAAGGTGTTTTGGTTGGTTTGACTTGAATTCAAACTTTAAATCAAAAGCTGGATGAGTTGGATGTAGACATTATGTGAAAATAAAGCTTGGAAGATTCTTTAAAAAAAAACTAGTTAAGAATCCCCCAAAAAATCTTCCTAAATCCAATAAATCTAGTCTAAAATATTGACTTTTATGAAGTGATTTGTAAAGGACACTGAGTCATCCAGCCCGACATCTTCAGACAGTTTGACCCAGCTCTGCATGTCCTCCAATCAGGACACACTGCAGCAGGCAGGTAGGCAGGAAGGAGACAAGGACAGGAGGACAAGCCTCACAGTTTGTTCAGTGCTCAGGTCATCACTCCTCCAGCTGGAGGGCTGGAGCTGTGAGTCTACCTCACAGAGGTCAGAGCAATGCCAAGAGGCCACAAACTGCACCAGGAGGCCCACCTGCAGACGTGCATCACCACACGTACACCTCACACACACACACATACACACACCTGGATGGTTGAGTAAGAACTCCGACATACCTTTCAGCTCTGTGGAAACTAGTCTGCCTGTAACCAACTTGACTGATTCATGTAATTGCCTTGTGCTATGCAGCAGGTGTGGCTTGGCCAGGTGCACACTGCGCGGCTTCACAAGGTGTGTGCACTTAAGGCGAGAGGTAAATCTGATACAGTATCTGTTAGTGTCGGAGTGAGTGCAAGGTATGTAAGGTCATCGCATGTTTTGTCAGATTTATGGGCTGTGGTGTCACATATCATACGCTGACATGTGATTTCCATTCATGACCTTAAACAGCCATTCTTTATTGCCATGCAGTAAATTACATTGGTGACAAATCGGAGGTTTTCAGCTCCCACACGTTTCCCCTATAGGCTGCACTGTCTTGTCCACTCGCACATAATTGCTTCCTTGTTTAACTGCAAATATATCAGTTGCCTTAACTTCACGTACACATTTCAGGTTTTATTGCACATGCACAGACTGTGTTCACTCTGGATAACTACTGTGTTAAGCTGGTTGTAGAAGTGAAAAATCAGCTCTTTGAAGGCACAAGTAAGTGGCCGATGGCAGCTGATAGCTGGGGCTTAGTGGATCCTCATTATGTGCTGTAGCAAGCTGATTAAAACATTTGATTTGTTCCCAGTGTGTGTGTGAGCGTATAGCCGAGTGCCTGTGTGTGTATGTCCTGTGCGTGTGCAAGTGTACGTGTGCGTGCGCACGTGTGAAAGAGAAGGCCTTTGGGCTGCTGCGGTGTGTTATCTGTTTTTTCAACCTTGTCATACTAATTACAGTCCATATTTACTTACATTCTCTTTTTGTTTTCTGCCCTCGATAGGCATCTGCGAGCGCCGCTGCCTGGGCTGTTCTCATTAACAAACTGATGATGTGTGATAGGTCTATCTAGTGATGATACAGGGAGCTTTTCCAAAAAAAGAGGTCATGATACAAATGTTGTCAGCTTTCTGCAACCACAAAGACTTATGTTCTTGTTATCAGTGACGCTGTGATTGCAGTTTTTTTTTTTGCCAGTGAGTGAGTGGGAAATACTCAATGTTCAAATCAGAACCAAATGAAAAAAGGCATTAACATTCATTTTTTATCAGAAGCTTATTACATTTCATTATTGCCTCGTGATAAGGTAAGTCACTGGTCCCAGACTTGAGGTATAGGGATGTGAGATGATTAACAAGAAGGAAGAAGAAAAAAGGCTTTTCGAGTTGCTGTTGACTTTTGTTTTCCTTTCAATAACTGAAAAACTAAAATCACTGAAATGAGCCAATCTGAGAATTTCATTATTGCTCTTTGCTTATGCCATTTAAATAAAGTTTCCATTGCTATATTTCTATGGGCACCAATCACTAAATTAGAGCTTTGACGCAGGTTTTTCAGACCCGCTAATAAATGTGATCTCTCTCACCTCACTGTCTTGCCAGTGTTGCTGCATCCTGTACGAAACAATGAACAAATTGGCCGTTGTATGTTGTTCTTCTGTATTTACACGACAGCGGCCGGAACTTCAGTGTGGCGTCATAGCATCGTGCCAGAAAAGGGGCGGCGTGTCGACCCGGGTTTTGTGTTCCCATCATTGGCGATCGGAGCCGAGGTGATACTACCCGGGTCTACTGCAGGGTAATTTGACCCGGGTCTGAATGCCGATTGTAACCTTTCCCACTAAGCAAAAAAAAGCCAGGCGTTAGCGGGGTTTTTGACTAGTGGGAAAGGGGCTTAAGTTACAGTATTTATGTTGACGTTTAAACACCTCAAGCAGCTAGCTGCTACACAGACTGCACTGCCACGATAATAAATATCCATAAGTCCTTTGAAATATTCAGCTTGAAAGACTCAGAACACATTTCTACTCTTATTTCTTGTTACTTGTGGGTCACTAACAGTGACCTTTGTCAAGTTACCGATCGTGTTAACTGCTCTAGTTGCTCAGCAGAAAGAAGACTGATGGACGTGACCACACCCTGACACTGTCGCTAGCTTTTTGTAAACGCTGTTTCTGATTAACCAAACTCTCTTTCGTTAACTAAACTGGTTACAGCACAATCAACATCATCATTATGCGAGTCCATGTGTGTTAAAGAGACATAGACCAATGCACAAAAGCATTAGTAAATGGTTAAACGGAACAGGAAGCTGTGTGAGGATACATGGTGGGGTGTGCGGGGTAAATCACCGACAGCTGAGTTTTATATGGGGGAGGTGGGTGGCAGGGTGATCGGGGGTGTGAATGGTTTTATACGAGTGCGAGTGACTGATTCCCAGACACAGAGCTCAGTGCATCCTGAATGGGTAAATGGCATTTATTCAGCCGGTTAGTCTGGGAAAACATATGGTGCCATTTGGAGGCCCAGACTGGTGCACGCTGTTCTCCTGTAATTAGACTGGCCCAGCAGAGCAGCTACATAACTGCTCCATGATAACAGCCCTACTGTAGCCTACAGTGCTGCTGCCACCCAGCCCTGGCTTCTGCACAGGACCAGCACACCACATTACACATCCTGTTAACACACTGTTCGACACCAGTGAACACCAGTGACACCACAGCCTTGGCAGCTGCACATGTGCACTGAGGGCCAGATTAACTGTACGTATGTGAGGGCACAAGCAAAATATGCAGCGCACCTTTCGTCCTATCTGAACTTGCAATATGCTTGAAATTTGAGTATGATTGGCCAATGCAGAATGCACATGCAATCAGCGACTGGGGCTGGCTTCTAGAAGTGAATGTGCAGCTCAGTATCGGGATGTCAGAACATAAATCAAATATATTGACGTCTGTTACGAGACTAAAAGTGTAATAATTGTCTTCCTTTCTAGAAAAGTTGAAGCATGAGTCATTCATTTAAAAAGAAGACAAATTTACATTAAAACGAGGAAATATTGCTTGTAAAAAACTTGAATAAATGTCAGATAAAAGTATTTTCACAGCACATTTGCTGCCCAGTGAATGTCAAGCTCAAGTTTAATGACCACAAAGCTTCAACTTCCGTCCACTCTTTGCTTGGTTAGACATCACACTATTTTAAAAGTTATAAAACATTTGGTTATTGGGGTTCTATGATATTAGTTCTTTATCTTGCCTCTAATTGGATACATGCAGATAACCCACAAGTCCAGTAGATGCACAATACAGCCCCGTTATTGGACGTTTACCCATCATGTTGTGTTTACCCCTTAAAGGAAAGATTCACTGAAATGCATCTTTTCAGAATCACATTTCATTGTCCTCCACTTTGAATGCTTTATGTGAAAAGGTAGAACACCTTTTCTTCCCTATTGTCTTTGCTCTCCTCTTCTTTTGTGATCACTCCCCACCCTCCCTTCATCAGGATCAGGGGAGCAGATTGTGGGTCAAAAGCGTGGGTTGTGTTGGCAGAGCTGTTGGGGCGTCAGCTGGGCTGTTGTCCCGTCAGGGGAGAACAGCCTGGCAGCCCGGCGGGAAGGCCCTGTTAAAGACACACTGCTGGGAATCGAACTGAGCCAGTGCGTGGTCCAAACCACACATACACACACACACGCACACACACATCAACACAAACACTGGGAGGGATTGGTGAGGGAAGTGGTGGGGGTGTCCAAACCTGGGATAAAGACATTTCCTCCCTCATTTATAAAATCTGACACCAGCAGTCTGCCTTCTCCTCCTTCCTCATCACACATCCCTTCACAAAGATCTCAGACACACACACACACACACACATGCTTGTGCTCATATATTGAAAATCCAAACTGCACTCTAGCGACTTAAGCTAAAGTTGCTACTCTACCAGTCAATGCTGAGTCAGAAGAAATCTAAAATCTCTGGTTCCGCAGGACTCTCAAATACTGTCGATAAGTTATTTTCTGTCTCACAA
This sequence comes from Semicossyphus pulcher, assembly GCF_022749685.1. NCBI lineage: Eukaryota > Metazoa > Chordata > Actinopteri > Labriformes > Labridae > Semicossyphus > Semicossyphus pulcher. The sequence continues at coordinate 18,992,875 of NW_027211603.1, forward strand.
TCAAAAACCTTCTTCTGTTAGTTTGACCCCTAACTTTTACAAATATAATATAAATCATCACTTATGGGCCTCTATACATGTGTGTTGGTGGTGTGCAGACCCTTGTGAGACCCTTCCCTCTGCATCTATTCTGTTGTTTTGCTTTGCACGGAACGAGCCAATCACAGCGTATAGGTGAGTGTGGGAGTGGTTCAAATTAGCAACTGGGCCCCATTTAGACTGGCGAACATGGCGAAAGAGTGATGCAGAGTAGGCCTTCTTTCTGTTGGACAGGTAGGTCCCTCAAACCAGGTAGGACAAGCTAACCGGCAGTTAGGATGCTAGCACAAAGGTAACCACTGATTAGCATGCTAGCACAAAGGTAACCGTGATGCTGTCGGTGTTAGCTCAGCAGGGTGGGCGTGTTCTCACACGAGAGAGGAGAGTGAGATTCTGGTGACAAAGAGCCCAGGAGGAGGGGCCCAGTTTGAATGTGTTGTTGACAAAATGCAATAAAAAGCCTACTTATTATACCTTTAAACATAGTTTGAATATTTCAGTTGCGTTAGAAGATATTCTACACATTTAGGAGCTAATATGTGCAGCTAACACGCACACAAACAGTAACATACTATAGTACACACTGTCTGTGTCCACGAGGGCCTGATGGCATGGCATGCTATTCTCTTGTTGTCTGTTTAGCAAGTACAGCATGTGAGAGCACTGCCAGATTTGCATATGCCGCCATGTATATTTCAGCAGCATTTAAGACACACATCACCGGCAGTGAATTATGCATGTGGCTGGTACAGTGGAGGTGCTTGTTTTATGCACTTGTGAAGGGAAATTGAACTGTGTTTTCTTCTGCTCATGACGCTCAAGGCCCTAGGCCCATTAAAAGCGCACAGAGAAGACAGCCTCTAAATGGACCGGTGGTGTACAACATATTCCCCTCTAACAAAGGGGGCCTGGCATAGGGGAAGGCGTCCGACAGGTTCTGACAGCTAGGTAATAGGATTCCCACCTCTCCAAAGGGACTGACTGAGGTGCTGTTGTAGCATCCTTGTAGACCACTCTGTCTTTTAATATGTGAACGTGCACGTGTGTTTGTTAAATGTGGTGCTGTGGCAGAGATGACTGACTGAATAATTCAAAACTGGCATGTCTCACAAAATGATGCAAACCCGTGCATGGATTGTCAGTGGGAGGAATAGAGTGTTGCAGTAAAGACAGCCTAAAAGGCTCTTATGCATTATAAACAAGCCTTTTGAAACTGTTTTCTCATATGCAAATGGAACACACACAGCTGCACAAGCTTAATATGAAGCTCTCCCATTCACTGCAAATCCAAATGAGCCATAGGGCTGTTTATGTTTGTATTGTGTACGCGACTGCGAGAAAACAGGTTGGAGGTGTTGGTCCAAGATACAATAAAAGACACAATTGTGCTGCTATCAATGTTTACTTCAAAGACTGAGCAGTTAGAGCTGTGGCTTTACCTACGCGCTGACGTTCATAAGCCTCCTCTGGACTGAGGGAATAGACTGCGGAGGATGAGCATCATTAGATATGTCATTTAAGACACCTCTGCTCTCCCACTGCTCTATATTTATCCACTTGCAGGTCTCTAACAGGCCCTTAGGTCAACACATTGTGTCCCTACCTGTCAGCTCGGCAGTGGACGGGACATATGTGGTGGATAGAGACAATATGAAGCCACCTGCTAGTCACCCTGCTCTCTCCTCGCAGCTCTACTCCTCTCCTCTTCTCTTAGCCTCACCTTGCCACTGGATGCATTTATGACAATGCATATATTCCCGTTAAAACAGCCTTGTTTAGCTTGGCTTAGTACCAGTGAATCTGCTATTTATAGAGTTCGTTTTAGCCACCTCTGCGTGGTAAATGATGATAAGCCTAGCCTGTAATAAACAATCTCGTAAACAGCTCTGCAGCTCAGCCCTTAATGGCCTTAGGGGCTTGTAAGAGCTTTATAACACATTTATTACCCCCTTTTACGGCCAAAGAGCTGCGAGCCATAACATGAGCTAACACTGATTTAATTCCCTGACATATATTGGATTTAAGTCATCTTTTTGGTTATTTTCCAACTTGATTGACACCAAAGGAAACTATCTCCAACTCTTGCCCCAATTATTTTATCACTTGGTATTCAGAGTCTGGTAAGGGAAGAGGAGAAACCATTACTTTGTTAGCCAAAAGCACACATCCACTCAGAACAGACGAAAGGGCCAGCATGGGGAATAGAGATATTTGATGTTGAATCTCCCCCTATTTACAGTAGGATGCCTGAATAAACGTGTTCAGAAGCTGGAAAGCAGCATTATGACCCATAACCCCGAGGTATTTGAAATGGAACAGCAGGACTTACTTTGAAAAAGAATAGGAGATGTGCTCTGGGCTCACTGTTTATACCTTGATGTGATTTGGACTGAAATATAAAAAAAGCCTGTTTATCTGTTCTTTGCCTTTCGTCCATGGCTGAAAATTGCAGGGTTTAGGAAAGAGAGGCTGTTTAGATACACTGCACTGCTGGCAGCGGTTGGAAAAAAGGAAGTCTTGTTTTTGTGTTTTACTGTCAGAAGCGGGTAGAAAATTATTCAACACTTATTTTTGTAAAAGTTTTCATTATTATCGCTATTAAACAGCTTTTCCTGTACGCGCTGGTCAGTGTTCAAACCAGATCTTAGTCGTTTTTCTCGCACGATTGCCATTGAAATCCACATAACTATGGCGTTATACATCTGAAGGATCTAATAGATAAGACTGAACCTTTTTACAAGCAACAGATTTTCCATTACACAAGAGCCAGTTCTGCAACATTTTTTCCATTATGGATTATTAAACCAACCCTGGTGCCTCGGTATCCACTTTTTGTTTCAATGCTTCTTTGTCCAAATATCAATTTCAACCCTCCCTCAATTATTCCTTTGTCTGAAAAGAGGCAAGGTATCAATGTTTTATGTTTTGGAAAAATCTGATGACTGCTATTTGCCGGACCTCCTCCTCAACAGAGATTGCGGAGCTGGCGTGGGGAGAGAAACACGAAATTGCAGAGTAAATCAATACTGGGCCAGTAATGTAAGGGGGGATCCCCTTTCAAAGAGCAGCGCTGAATTTGTACGCCTTCTGTTTTTGATCTTTTACTGTACTCATTTCATTCCAGGCCCAGTTGTTATCATAGTTGCTGTTGTTTGTATGTTATTTTAGCTTCGTTCCCAAGTAGCTATTTTGCAATTTGGACAAAAATACAATTAAAGGCCCATCTGGTTCCTATGGTCCTAACGTCAGACAGATGGGGAATGACTATTGAAGCCATACCAGGATCCTGGCAGGTTAGAGGCTCCGGTAATGAACATGCTAAATATGCGATCAGGCTGATTTCATCATAACAGGCCTGCATGGGCTAGAATGGGTAAATATTCTTTTCATGAAGTTACGCTGTCGCACTTAAGCCTTGGCAATAGTCCGAGATAAACGCAGGACTTGGGGAACTTACCACTAGTAGTGTAAGTTTCAGTCGCATTTTATGCCCTTCTAACTCAAGCCATGCTTCCATCTCTTCAGTCTGCCACATTTTAACTTTTATTGTTGACAAACGGAACATTTTCTGGTGTTTCAAAGCAACGATTTGTCAAAATGTGATGATACAAACGAAGGAACAGGAATATATTTCCGTAATGTTTTCCATGTTTTTAACAAAACACTTCAAAGTACTATGACAGCAAATGTTTTCTGCATGCGAAGCCTCCGTCCTCATCAGGCCTCTAACCACTTAAAGGACAATGTTAGTCAGTACATTGTGGGGCACGCAGTGCTGATTCTTCTTGAGCCATACTGGGCCACTGTATAGACCACAGCACCACTACAACTTTTGAGAAGTCATGGGATTTGTCACATGCTTTCACTTTCTCCTCACAATAACTTCAAACCACTGGCCGTATGCTAGCCCAATTATACATGTCAAAGAAAACCTCACAAAACATATCACACTAATGCCTTATATATAGTGCATGTGTATCAACAGCCTGGCCTCCATCATGTATACTATTATAGAATAGTCTTCTTACTTCCTTGTTCCTGCCTGGGCTGCTACAATACAGCAGCAGTCAGAAAGAACAAAGTGTCTGTCTAACTCCTGTTTTTCATACAATGGTTACTGGAATAGCTACTTAAGCAGCGTGAGGGCAAACAGGCTAATCTAATACCTAATAATATCCCTTATGGCTGCCTTCCAAAATTGTTTAGGTTAATTGTACCAAACACACTACCCCATGCTTTTCTATGCTTCGTTTTGTCCTCTGTCCTCCCAAGCCGACAAGCACAAACATTTCTTACACAGTAGAAACACGTCTAAGATCTCTGACCAAAACACTTCTATTATAGGAAAATTGAGCTGCTTTGAACTTTTGTGTTTTTGATAACTACTTGGTATGCTTCCTGGAGGATAACCTGTTGGCTTTGCTTCCCAAGCTTTAATCCCTTTGATTAAATGCCAGGGCAAGATAGCTTGGCACTCAATAGGCCCTTTACCTTCCTAATATCACCACTGTCCTTAGACTCCTCTGCACATAGTTGTTTTCAAAGTTTGGGCCAATAACCTCCTTCCTGTCTGTGCCCGTTCCGTTGTCCCTCATCCTGTTTTAGGTCAAGGTGTCCTCTGTTCTTCTGCTCTGTTTATGCATTATGATTCATAGCAGCGAGGGTGTACGTGGTACAGTACTGCGCCTTCTTCCCCTCCTTCCCTCCCTGTCAGTGACCAAGTGGAGCTGGCGGCTGGGCTACGGCCTCCACTTGAGCACGGTTGCTGGGGTAATCATGCTAGGAGTCGCGGGTTGCCAGATGCAGGATGATACTTGGGCCATGGGTTCATACTGTTGGATCAAGGGAGTGTCCCTTGATCCCGATTGTACATTGATGGTGTTATTTGGCACATGAATATTTGTATTCACAGTCATAAACCCATCTCATTCAACCCCCTCTACGTGCGTTTCTACATCACTGTACTGTATCTGAATACTTGGCTCATCTGTTTGTGTTTCATACATATTTGAAACGTATCATGGCCCGAGTCCAAAACCCAAACAAATGATATGCGAAACCTTTTTTCTGCTCTTCTAGAGGACATTTTCAGAAACCTTGAAGCTTGAAAAGTAAATGAGCTTGTTTGGTAGCAGAAAAACCTCAAACTTCAAATAACTGACTCATATTTACTGCGTCTAACTCCTGATGCCTGCTGTGATTGGCTCAGTGTTTCCATAGAAGAGCTTTTGTTATGTATTTCTCAGCGGCTGCCCAAAGACAGCCACTGGATTTACATGCAGATAGAAAACAACACTCTCTGTAAGATTGGCTGATCCTTTCCAGCACTCTGTACCCTCTCTGACCTGACCGCAGAGATAGGAGGACACTCTGACATACTTCTGAGGCATCTCTTGGTGTTTCTCATGGGTCAGTTCTGCCAAGTGTTATTCCCAGTGAACCTCCTCCTCACACACACGCACACACATAACCAAATCCAGTCCATAGCAAAATCCACAACTTTGCAGTTTTCTTTCCATGCATCAAAATTGGATCATAAACATTGTTAAACTTACTTCTTAGTTCATCCATCATAAAAATGATAGATGCCCTTTTAACGCTGTAGATAAAAGTCACAGAGAGAAGAGTCTCATAGTATTAAGAAGAAAGAGTGTAAAGAGCACAGAGCCTATTACAAAACTCAAATGTGTCAATGAATAAATATGAAGGAGTAACATTAGTAACTATAGAATGAGCAGATTTTCTAAGTGTACAGTCAGGTTTACTGTGAGTAAGCTTAGAAATGTCAATAAACTCTGAAACTATACTGTGCACATAGTACAGGTAAAGTACAAGCAGTGTTTTATCTGAGCCGAGGTCCATATTAAAGTTGGTAATGACTCAATCTTGGAACCCATCGGCTATCGTCTGACACAATGTAGCCTCTGGGGACAATGGTGAACATGTCGGGCATGTTCGCTTTAGCCAGAGCTTAACGATAAATACTTCCAGCCAAGACTTCCTTGTCCCTGCGCTGCATTGTTGACAGTCCAGTTAGCAACTTGAGAAACGAGTGTGTTCAGAGTGTTCAAAAGCGAAGCGAATTTTGCCCCCAAGATATGTCAGCAAAAGAAATGGCATCATTTCATGGTTCATTAAATCCCCCAGAGGAGCTCCCGTTCATTTGTTTCTGGTGACTCTCAGTTTCACTGTAAGTAGACAGAGGCTTCACTCTGGCAAACTACTGCGGTACAAACACGGAAAATGTAACCGTTTTTCTTGTGATTGACTTTAATTAACTGGTCTTACCTTTGTGGAAACATCATGCTTGTAAAAATAAAGCGTTGTCAGGTTTGTCCTCAAGTCCTCAACAACTTTAAAAATGCTCGTTTGTTGAACGGAGGTCGGATCGATCATTTCTGATGCATTCAAGGAGGTTGGGAAATTTAAACGCTGAACGCACTTTGTGACACAACATCAAGGGAATTCATCTAAGGTTGAATTTTTTATCTAGAACAGATTGTTAACTGAAATTTCTGCAGATGTCTGTTTATAGAGATTAATAAGAAGCTAAATTGTTGTCAGATGACCACTGATGGGAGCTGGGATGTCATTACAGCAGATAACATATCGCCTGTTCTTGGTCTCCACACGGACAGTTTTTCCTGCATACACCGCAGCCTGCTGATATGCGATTGGTCAAGACTACTTGGACTAGTGTGTACAAATGGAAACCAGAACACTTCCCGTACTACATTTCTATGTATAATCTATAAATACACATTAGCAATGACTAACCCAGTGACATGGTAGCCACCTGAGCCAGGTCAGTTACAGATGTTTTTGGTTGCCTGGTTAGATATGACAGTTATCAGGCTTGGACCTTCTATGACCTAGGCTGGAAAGAAAGTAGTAAAAGTCTCAAACAGAAACTCCTGCAGGCCTCTCTTTCAAGTAGCCTTACTGCAGACTTTGATCCACACACGCTTTGCTAGCTCCTCAGAAGTTGCTTCTTTGACACCATTCCTGTGCCCTCGCATTTCTGTCCAACACCAATGTCCTATGGCATCTGTATGATGTAGAAGGTTAAGTCATCCACCATGGCAGCTTGGGTGCATGCATGTGTGTATGAGTGTTCGCTTGCATACACGCCTATGTACATAAATATGTGCAATACTGTAGATAGGCTCCATTACTTATGCAGCAGGGTATTCCTTAACTCCTACCTTTTTATTTATTTATTTCATGAACAGTATATATATTTTGTTAGGGGTTATTGGGGCATGAATAAGCGTGTGTCACGGCCTTTTCACAATCCCTTATGAGCAAATCCCACCCCCCATCCCTGGCTTGCCCCCAGCAGGCCCGGCTCAGAGTTCTTCTGATAGCCATGAAGGGATTTGGGCTGGATGGGCAGACCCTGACTGGGCTGATTGCTTTGAATGGCACCGGCTAAAGCTGCCTTTGAAAGCAGGGGCGTTGATGAGCGCCTTCTCAGAAGAGCCCGTGTAGTCACTGCCTCTGGGAGGGACCCTCACTAATACCCCAGCATAAGATATACAGGAAGAGGCAGGGATCACCAGTTACCCCAAGCTATACACTCACACACACACACACACTCACAGACACACATACTTTGGCAACAACAGAAAAATACTTCCAGTAAACTTTTTGACTTTAACTTATGTTGCCTTCTAGTTGCTCAAGCTAGACGGTGCAAGAACTATCCTCCAATTATCTGCAAATTGAAGTAATTCATATTAGTGAAGTCTTAAGTTTGATGAACAGTAAGCTGCACTTCTCCCTCTTTGAAAAAGCGCTGTGAGCAGCTTGCAAAGACAGAGAGAGGATTTCCGGAGGAGTACGTGGGCTTGCTTGTTTTGTTCGCTGTTTCACCTTGTCCTCTTGCTCTCATAAAACACCTTGAACATGAGAGAAGACAAATTACGGCTTCAGACGCAGGTGTCCTAGCGCGTTTTTATCTCTCAGCAGGCCCCCAGGGTACATTACCTGTGTTCCACAGGACTGGCTGTGACATGGGAGCTGTCACTGGTGGGGCCCCCGAGGCCCAGGCTGCTACACTAAACAGGGTGGCCTTCTGTCTTTGATGGCCTGTCCCCTGCAGCACGGAGCTCTGAACTTAGGACGGGTCCGCACCCAGCACTCCTGACCCCGAACCTAGTTACCCCTTGACTTCCCTATCACCTTAGTCATGGGAACAGGCATGTCCACCATAAACATCCCTGGTGATTAACATGCAAACACACTGGCTATACAGCTTCATGCTCATTGCGGTGATTAGTACAAGTTGAGGCAAGAAGGCGACAGCGCTTTAGTCTACAAATCTTCAATGTGTTCATGCATATGGAAAATTCCTTGGTAACGCTTGTTGATGTCAGAATGAGAGAGTTAGGGATACATGTTTGTCTTTCACGGCAGTCGAATGGCTTCAGGCGAAACACGCTCATTTTGTGTGAAAGAAAGAGAGACAGAAGGGGAAAAAGAAGTAGCAGTAAATTACTGATAAGTGACAGAGAGAGCAGCTTATCATGTGACAGCATCAGTGAGGAATGAAGGCCTGGTGTGTGTGAGTTAACCCTTTGACACATCTCATGGTGAGGGTGAAGGTGAGTGAAACACAGCCTCACGGATGAACAACCGTGGAAAGGAAGGAGGCGTGGAGGGAAATGGGAAAGATGGCAGGAGGGGTTGGGTGGTGCTTACAGAAAGCCTGGCTTTTTTTTTTTTTTTTTCATTTGCAGTTTATGATTTTTCATGGTCATGTCTCCCCTGCCTCCCTTTTTTTTTTAAATAATCGCCTGTCGGTTTTTGCATGTCTGGCCGCCTTTCATTTTCGAGGTTTGTTTTTAAAAAGGTTGCTATTATAGCCAAATGGTTTCTGTGCTTCTCTAAACACGGCAAGGCATTAGCCCGGGCTCCGGTTTCAGGGCCTGGCTCCTAATGAGAGACCCAATCACACAGAGGGAAAAGACGGATCAGTCCTGCTACACCAGACCCAACCTGTGGTTTACCTCTTGAAACATAACCGCACTCCTTCGTTCTCTATTTTTCCCCCTTTCTTTTTCTCTCCCTCTGTTGTTCCCTCCACCTCCTGTCATGACTTTTCTCTCGCACAACCGAACTTGATCAAAGTTGATTGTGCAGCTGCACTGTTCCGCGCAGATCTGTGAATAAATAGATTAACACCAGGGCTAAAATCCAGCCTGACAGCTCGTGTGGATTGCATGCACGGTGCTGGAATACTTTTCATCTCGCATTAGCGGACAGAATTTTCTCCCTAACCGCAGACAGAAACTTTGAATCAGAGCGGTAAGAAGCTGACATGCAAACATATGTTCATGTACATTTGTACGGTCAACTGCTAGCAAAACTTTGATTTAAACCCGAGATAATAGAAGTCCCTGAGGTGTCCTAAATCATTAAGGTGTTTTGGAGATGAGACTGACTGCTGGAGTCAGCAGGGTGAGTGACAATACAGAAATTAGCTGTACAGAAGTAAGCTAACAAAAAGTGCTCTGTGTGTAACTTTTCAGTCTTCAGGTCTGCAGAGTTTGTGCTACACTCCTGACTCAGACAGATTTAAAAACTTACCAGGGACTCCTGTATCTCTCATATTTTCCTCCACACTCTCTACTTGGTGTATGTTATGAAAGTCAACCCAATACACATCATGACTAATACATCTTAGCAAAAATAGTTTTGATTGTGGGTGCATGTTCTGGAAATGTATGCTAGCTACTATTTCGTCCCAACTTGTGCCAACCCAACGTATCTCCACAACTCTTCCACCGGTGCACACAGAACTTTCCTCTATTTTTTATGTCGAGGTTTTCTGTTTCTCGCTCTACTGAGTCATAAGACCCTGTCGGTAAGGCCCCGCACAGCTCCTGTAGAGCTGTGGAGGAAGAAAGGATGGAGGAAGAAGACAAGAGAGCAGTATGCACAGAGAGGCCGTGTGTCCCTCCCAGACACTCTTCACTCTCCTTGCAGTGGGGACTATGATTTATGGAGGAGTCTCCATGTTGTAAGAACCTGAGCAGGATCACTCGCTTGTGCAGGAGGAGAAGGCGAGAGAGCAGTCTCCTCTGTCCCTGGTGCTTCTCTTACACACCTATCTTAGCTCTTCTTATTTCAATTTCTGTTTATAGTTTTGACGGATTATAAAAATGCAATGCCGGATGGATACCTCCTCTTTTTTCCCCCCTTCTGTTCTTTTTTTTTTTTTTTTTTTCAAAGTGAGTGATTGTTAAACAGTTTATGTATTCTCTTTCTGCCTGTGTGTTTATTGGAGGTAGTGAATTAGGTTTGAAACCATCACCGGAGGTTGTGTTTGAAACTTGAAAGGAAGCCCCCATAGCACAGGCCCCCTCCCTCTCTCTCATCTCCCCCTCCCTCTCACCCTTTTTCTTTTTCTTTCTCTCTCACTCATACACACTCAACCTCACTCTCTCAGCGTTGGCACAGTTGTCACACTGTGGCGCAGCTATCTGCACATTATTAGTTATTACTTTATCGGCTCCCAAAGCTGTCAGAAGACACCCTCCTGGAATATACAGCAGGCATAAGCCATCAGTCCTCATTACGCTAGACTTGTGTGCAATTTCACCCAGCTGCCGCTCACACACCCATGACAACATGCTAATGTGTATGTGTTTTGGGGTGTGTGTTTGTGTGCACACGCAGATGACAGGGCTGCACACACATGATATGAGCGCACCTTTGAGGGAACGCTCTCACATGTATGACTGGGGCAGGGCTAATGTGCAACATGATAAAAGCATCCACCACGGCCTTTATGTAGGCATTTGAAGAGAGAGCTAAGGCTTGTGTTTTGCATGCTGCAGCTCCAAACCACCAGGAGGCAGGGAGAACATTGAAATCTGCCGCTCAGGACAGCTCAGGTCCTGTTCGACACACAGGTGTGCGGTAAAACCCCTGGAGGAACTCGGGACAGAACAGGGCCCAGCAAGTCAGGCAGGCTGAGTTACTGCGAATCCCAGAGATGGAGATTAACACAAACGTCACATCACCTGAAATAGAACCGCCTTTGTGTGTGTGTGAAAGAGGGGGTGGAGGAGTTGTAAAAGTAAAAGAAAGCATCATATCAACATAATGAATTATGTTTTGATTCAGCCCTTTCATATGTAGCCCGAGGTGGCTGTCATGAACAGATGTACAAGTCAGGTTCTCATCATTACTGCTAGTGCCGGAGTATAAAGATTGTGCAAATCAGACCTCCTGCACCGACATGCCGTTGGATGCTTAATAACCAATCCTCTTGCAAGTGACTAACCTCTCCACCGTTTGATCTCGCAAAGTGGCCACATTAGCGCTGACTAATTCCCTTGTGCTGTGGGTTTGGAAACGGCACACGTTCTTCAGGCCTGCTGTCACCTGATTGTAAGAGTTGAGTAAAGTCTTAGAACTGTCCCCGTTGTCCTCACATGTTGTTTTCTTAAGAGGCAGGTACATGGCTTTATCAGTCTTTCAATCACTGGCCTGGCATTCAGGTTGGGTGGCTTGTAGGCTTGTGTCTTTATTCTTGTGGATGTTTGAACTTCAACATGGTTTCATACAAGGATTTTTTTCTTCTTTTTTTGTGATCACAAAACTGGACTTAGCCCTGAGGTCTAAGAAAGTAAAGCTGACGCAATAGTAACTTAAAACAGACAACTGCACTGGTAACAAAAAGAGTTCATGGTCTCAATCGCTCATCATTTCAAGTCTTCAATGCAGCGTTGTGTTAGAATAGTGCAGCAGGGTATGCGCTAGAGCCAAGCTGCCTTGTGATTGACAAGCGGCTACTATCTTGAGCTGTCAATCAAAAAGAAAAGGAGGCCAAAATGCCAAATTTGAGGCTTTTAAAACAAAAGTCCACAAACCATTCGGTGACAATATGGCGGCGGAGACTCATTTGATAGTTATTTTTATATTTAGTGAATTATTATATATCCCGTTCATAGTCAATCATCTTTATTTGCTCCATTTCTAGAGAAAACACGTCATTAAGTGCACTTTTTCATGAGGTTTTCTGTGCAGCTTTTAAAATGATTTCATAGAGGACACACTCTTAAGAAGGTCACGAGTAGTAACACTGCAGCATGCAAGCCTTTGAAGCCGTCGTGTCTGCAGTTTAGTCCCTGCAAGAGAGACATGTCCCGATTTGTTGACTCCTGCATTATCAAGAGAATACAGAAGTATGGATGGCCAGCAGCAACAGGAAGGATTTGCTAAGTAGCTCTTGGATAGCTGAGCCTCCATACCACATAATGCTAAACACAATTATGCAAACTTTTTTTTTTCAATGCGAACAACGTGAAATAATGGCTTTAATATATGCCCTTACCTCCAGCAAGTGTTTTATATGCAAATTAGGAGTGATTCCAGGGACGGAGAGGCGGAGTGTCTCTTCCATCCATCTTTTGTTGCCAGGCGGATTAAGGGAGATCTGTTATGGTTTGTTAACATGAGAGCTTTTGATTCGGATTGAAACGAAACCATGTGTAGAATTAGATTAAAGACAATGTGCGGTGAGTGACGGCTAAAGCATGCGCTGGACTTTTACCCGCCCGAACGCCGGCACTCACCACTGTGGTCCCATTGTTTGGCCCGGCTTCTGTTGTGAAGTGGGTTTTTGTCCTGTTTTTGTTCTGTAATGGGCTATAATAACTTATATAAATCACAGTGACTGAGCTGGAGCTCCACTGTTCGGGCTTGGCATTGATGGAAGGCCTGGTTCCTCAGAGGACTGGTGAGCAGAAAGTCTTGTGTATGCTGAGGGAAAGTTTGAAAGTCAGCGGGCTGCAGGTTTGACAGTGTTGTTTTGTTGTGAACGGAATCAGCCTGAGGTTTTCTTCTTGGGAGGAAGGTCAAATAAAGAGAGAGGAACGCTTTGATAGTGATCTGCAAACTGTGTGTTAGACCAAGACAGGTGAAGATATGAAGAATATAAAAGGGAGCTGAACTTGTGTGAGTTTCTTTCCTGTCTTGCCTGAAGGGCTTTATTTTGATATCAAAAAAGAAAATGAGAAAAATAATGCTAGATTACAAAATCAGGCTGTTCTCATTAAAAAAAAGGGTGCGCAGACGTCGACAAAGCGAGAGGACATTAATAACGTCTTCTAAGAAACTGCGCTCAAGTGGAAGGAGCGTGTTTTTCTCATGTTAACTGATCTAACGTGAAGGTGTGTGTTTGTGATAGTGCGCGGGGATGATAAATTAAGGAATCAGGAATTAGTGAGAGCACTCAGTGTGTTCATTACCAGTCGGTGATGTTTTGTCAATAGCAGGACTCACATCGTCTTGTAAGCTTTGGGCTGTGCGTTTAGTTGCACTGCTGGGAATTGTCCGTAACCCTGTTTTACATTGAAAATAGCCCAGAGGAAAAGGGGTAAGAGGAGGAAGAGGAGGGGGTGCAAGGAGTAACCACTGATTAATTATGCACATCCCTGATTGTGACATGCTATCTGCTGCTATTAATGGGCAAGGATAATCACTCTGGATTGTAATTTCAGCCCAGGACTTCAAAAGTGCGCTGGTTCCAACATCAATCTTCATACGAAACCCCGGCACTGTGGAGAAGAACTTCATTTGCGACTGTCGTTGAGTCCAACTCATTTTCGAGAAGAGAAGTGAACTGTTAAGGAAGAGCGGGGGCAGAGAGGGTGGAAGGGTTGCTTTAAATGGTGACAGGCAAGTTAGAACAGGAAGCCATGATATTACTGTACGCTGCTTGAGGTTATGAAAAATAATTAGAGATCTGTGGGAGAAAAAAAAAAAGTGTTTTGAGGTGGCATGTGAAAGTTTTCACAGCTTTCATTGTTTGAACTTTTAATTCAGCTCTAAATGAGCGTCATTATTCTCCCTCACGTGGTATTATTGTGGGGGGAAAATATACGAGAGATTGGGAAAAACTATCGCATTAAAATGTTTAATATGAGTTAATGAGAAAATAACACCAGCCGACTGATTTTGGGGCGCTATCAAAACTGCCACAGAGCCATTTCAGGTGCAGCGTTCGCTATGAAGAGTGTGTCTGTAAATGTAAATGCCTGTTTCATGTCATGTGCGTAATAACTCTGCCTATTAGAGGGAAAATATAAAGAAGATAAATGGACCTTTATTCCCCTTTTTATCCAATTTCAGCACATTTTTTTCATTATAAACTCAAACCTTATAAAAAAATAACAAAGTGAAATTGAGCCCAGCCTTTTTTTTTTTTTTTCCTTTTCCAAAAGCTTCACTGGCAGTTTGTCTAAAAGCCGAAATGAAACGAAGAATGTAATTAGAGGGAAGGAAAACTTTTCAGGGGAATTTCAGAATGCCGAGCAATCAGAGCCTTAAAAGCAGCTTTTGGTCCCCCCATCAGAGAGTCTCCTACCCAGCCACAGACAGTACACAGAGTGTAAAGGACCCCCTTTCCGCAGAGACACACAGCCTCTTTCTGCTTTTATTCTACCTTCTATGGGTGCGCTTTGCTGCTGTCACACCTCCCTTGCATTAACCTCGCTGTGTGGCTTCCAGATCCAAGAGGAAACCACAATATAAAGGCTTTCCCCCTGCTGCAAAGACAGGAAGGGAGCTTGGTGGTGAGTGGTTTTGGATGGTGGTGGGTGATGGTACAGAAGTAAGAGATAGAAAAAGAAGACGAGGGAAGACCAGGTGTGAGAAATGGAGAGACTGGGCGAGAGAAATGCGTGGAAAATAGCATGAAAAAGTCTGTCCTTTGGTTCTTTCAGGCCCATTGGCAAGGCTAAACAAACAGCAAATGCTTCGGAGAGACACATTAACTGTAACTGCCCTTGATCTGGCAGTGTTTAGAGTGCTGTCGGCATGGCTAATAAACACTTCATTTAGTTTTAATGGTGCCGGCGCCTCTCCGCAGCCTTCAAAAGTACCCTTTATTTGGGTCATTTACGGCTCTTCCTCGAGGAGCACCCGAGGGACGGCAGATCCAGTCCACAGCTCTGTCTGCCGGAGCACTCCAGGCCTGGGGAAAATTAATAGGGCTATCTGGGAAAAATAAATAAGTGATGGGCTTTACCCCTGACAAACAGCCCTGAGAGCTTATTAAGGCAAAGTGAGGGGAGACGGGGCAGCAGAAAAAAAGATTTTAATATGAATTTTGCACCTTTTAATGTCGGGCCAGGCTCGCTCTTTTCTCAGTTTCATCCTTTCACTCTTTTATTCCATTTCCTCGTGCACTCTCTTCTATCTACTTCTTGCTTCGCCTCTGTGTTCCTCCTCTACAGTAATTGTAAACACAGCAATTATGGATTGTGTGAGACTTAATTATAGCTTGTGCAGAGCCCTGGGGGAGCTCTGGCGGAATGCTGCGGCTGATAAAAACGCCAGCTCATCAGCACCTCTCCAATGGTGGCGAGCCCCAGCGAGAGTGGACCAAAGGGAGCCGTTCCCCCAGGGCCCTCCCAGCCCAAGGACCAATTAGTATTAGGCGGGAATTAATCTTAACGGGACACAGGCACTCAAACAGGTCCTCCCAAGGTGAGGAGGAATTAATGCGGTTGCCTTATTGGTTATTGCTGCTGTTGTCTATACAGTCGTTCCAGACTCAGCGCTCGGGCTTAGGCGTCTCGATAGACCCGATCGGCCTGTGGCTGACATGTGTTCTTCTGCACGCGTCGTATCGAGACAAGACTTGGATGAAGCTCTTTGATTGGACAAGAATCAGAGGAGAAAATCTGCTTTTTTTCTGTTCATATTTTGCATATTGCGAGTTTCTCCTTTTCTGGAACGGCTTTACGACGTCATCTGGAGGGGGGGGGATATTTGAGACGACACCCTATAAATTCATGTAACTGCGTCTTGTATTAAGACATTCAAAGCCCAGCCCTCCCATCAGGAGGGGGCTCACATAGTGATCCGTGCCCAGTTTGAGTATTGATTTCTGGGGAGCATGGCTCCATTAAGGTCCTGCCCGGGGGTGTGGAGGGGTCAGCAGGGGAAGTTGTGGGCTGCCGTGACCCCAGCTGCAGTTTACAATCGATTAACTCTGACCGGGAAGGGAGAAAGTCCTGGGGAGGTAAGCACAGGGCCCCACACGCGATTAGGCTACATTAGCCCTCTGGTCAGAGCTGTTCCAGAGGTTGCAGTAAGTTAATTAGCACTTTCTTATGATATCAGTGATGACAGGGGTGAAGCTGCTAGCATTGATTCGGCTTTACTCCATTTCAGCCTTGGAGACCAACCACCAAAGCACCGGATACTCCCAACCTACTTTCTACTAATCGAGCACAACATGCACGTCACTACCTGGAAACGATTAGTAAACACTGACCTGTTATGACTGCTAATACGCAAGCTAACATCAGTGTAGATCCTGACACTCAAAGATGTATGCAATGCTATTTGACATCCATAAGAGTAACGGGTTATCCCCTATTTTATTCTTCTCTTCTACAAAACAGATGATAGTAAACAACAAGGGTTTATTGGATAGATTTCGCTTACAGCACCTTAGCTTGGAGTAGAGGGTTCCACTTCTCCTAAAGAGAAATTACAAAGAGCCTGCACTAATTTCTTCTTTCTCCAATTAAAGTGTAAAGGTGTTAGAAGCTTATCATCTTTGTTTCCCTCGCTTTACAACATCTCCCCGTCTCGTCATGTCTCTCCAGTAATCCCTTTGTTGTTCGCCTGCCATTTTCTTTATTTTGCCTCCTGCTCTGTTCTTGTCATTCTCCTTTACTTCTCCATCTTTCTGTCTCTTTTGTGCTTCATCTGCCTCTCTCCTCTGCTCTCCTCACAGTACTCCCTTGGTTAAATGAAAGGTTTGCCAATAGATTGCTCACGCTCTTTGTTCTTCCTCCTTTTACAGTATGCTGCTCTCAATATTGTTTGTTTTACCAGCAGCTAAACTGCATCACACCTTCTCTTTCTCTGTGTCTGTATCGCTCCATCTCTGCCTGTCTGTTTTTGCTCGGGGCCCAGCCTGGCAAGCGAACAGCGACAGATGAAGCACCTTGTCTGTCAGCTGTGTTGGAGGGAATTAATCACAATTCAGTAAGTGCTCTGATGAGGATTCAGAGATGCTTGTTAGAGATAGAGCCGTCAGGTGTGTCTGATTCGTCAGGCGCTGACAGCAGCCTTGGGCGGGACACTGAGCCAGGTATTAAGGCCTGTTTGGGGCCCCGTCCTGCCCTCAGGTGCTGGTGGTCATGAGTGCACAGGACCCACCAGCCAAACAAATGTGGGAGAAGATTAAGTGTGGCGGGTAGTGTTGTTAATTTACTTGATTTTATTGCCATGTCCATCACAAAGTGTCAGATCGTGTGCTAATGCAGCGTCCAAGCAGGCACGCTATTTATTTGTGCAGCACATTATTAACAGCAGAGTTGTGGGATAAATAAATAAGAGGATTGGCATGGTACACATGCGCGGCCTGGTGACTGCCTTTGAAAGTTGAACATTTGGCGCCGGTTTAGCTTAGGGGTTAAGTTGGCGGCTCATGTGCAGAGGCTATAGTCCTCTGTGGCAGCCCAGGGTTCGACTCACACCCTTGGGCCTTTGCCGCGTGTCTCTTCCACTGTTTCTGGAACTATCCACCATCCTCTCAATACATAAAGGCAAAAAAGGTAAACAAAATAATCTTTAAAAAAACAAACAGAAAGTTGAACATTTGTCATAATGAGAGAGTATTTTATTTTGAAAGTCAAATATCCTCTCCATCCATTAATCCTGTCTGCAGTACTTCCTGTATCGCACAAAAGACACGATACAAATGGTGCATTTAAGTACATACAGTATACTCCATTTATACAATTTGAAAGGATGGATGCGATTACACACGTTTGGTAGCCATACATGTTCACCTATGTAGAGCACTGTTTATGCTGTCATCGCACAGTGTCACCATGTGACAGACAGGCCCTAAACGGTTGAGCTCCTCTGCATATTAGCGTCTACATGTGGCCATGTCTTCACATGCCAAGGGAGTGCCTCTGCTCCTTTGGAAACCCAGAATGTATGTTATGGCTTTGTGACAAATCTCTGACATGACACACTAATCAGATAAGAGCCCAACCCCGAGGCCAGAGAGAGCCGCTGAGACAAAGGAACAGGTTGAAAAATAATAAATATTTCTAAAATGTTACAAATTATAAGTGCTCTGCCATTGAGGGAGTCTACGCGATGTGCTCTTTGTGTCTGCGCCCAGTTGCACATTCCTCAGGGTAATTTACAACATGGCTTCGAGCGGCTTGTTTAATTTCGGAGCCCAAATGAAAGTGTTTGCGGCTTATTGGCATATTTTTCTTGTTAAGCAATGTTTAAGGTAGAGATAGACACGGCGGTAATTGCAGGTTTGACTGAGTGTAGGAGTTGAGTTAGCAGACATCAACACTCCCCCTGCCTTGGGAAGCAAATGAGAATAAAAAAGATAATGCTGCAGATAAAGCACGAGAGAGGTATGTCATCCACTTAACCGTTTCACTGTCGGGGGGACTCGCGTGGATCCTGCTGAAGACGCAAAAGTGGATTCAAAGTGCGACGGGAAACATTTGAGCGGAATATAAACAAGAAAGAGGGAAAAAAAATAAGTAACTGGGACAGAAATTAAGAATGAGGACACATCAGCCTGTAATAGCGGTAGAATAACAAACACAAGCCTAAATTAGCCTCTCACAATAAACTGACAGGGGTATAAAAACAAGCCTGCGTGCATGATGTGAGATTATAATGAGGCATTGATTGTTTGTCCTCAATTTCCATTTCAGTTCCCTCTCAAATTGAAGGCAGACACTTGTAAACAGCGATACCTATGTCTTTTCTGTTCTCATTAGCTTTTCTCTTTATTTCCCCCACATGTTATTGAGCTGGAGGATCTAGATGAGAGCGCCTGTGTCACTTCCTGTTTGCGGGAGCGCTTCCTGTTTTCCCGTCCCATGTCCTGGTCGCCTTGTTCCCCTGGCTGGTGTTTATCGCCTGGTTTGCAACCGTCTGAAAGTTGCAGCGGGGTCCTCTGGGATGTTTGTTTGTGCTGTCTTTTTATTACGCCATTTTTTTAACTGCCATTGTGGCAAGACAGGAATGTGCCATTGCTTGTTGTTGGCTGCTGGAGTGAGAAAGCCCAATTACCATGGGTCCCAGTGCCTGGTTGTAGTTGTACAGTAGGCTGGGCTGTGTGTGTGTGTCGGGGTTGTTCTGGTGAGCAGCTGTCCCAGGCCCCACTGGCAGCGATGGCAGGGGATGGTTACGGTTGCAGCAGTGACAGCGAAGAGGAGGAGGAGGAGGAGGAAGAAGTCGACAGGCTTATAAGGGACTCCTCATGTGTTGTGTGCTGCCACCTTAGTTGCGCTCAGCAGCCCGCTCTCCCTGTCTGTCTCCACCGCCGTTTTTAACTGCCGTCTGATGTTGTAAATTCTCGTACGTGACGCTGTGACTGAAGTCATGTGCGTTGCCCCGGGTTTACACAGTATGTGTGGCCAATTAGAGCTGGGGTTATGAGGCTGATGAATGGATTATAGTCTATTATTCCTCCTTCCCTAATGTTGACCATTAACTGCTGTGTCATTAGTTACTTTACCAACTGTGGTGGCAGCACAGGAAGGCAAACAGTCTGTCACACACATGTCTCTGTGGGTACATGGCAAGGGACGCAGGAATGTGCCTGCAAAACTGTGACAGTATTCTGGGGAAGTTTAAAACCAGAAACCACATTATATGGCTGCCATCTAATTAAAAGAAAATAGCAAAAACATCTATTTAGTTAAGAACTGGCTGCTTACTTTTTAAAATAAACTGTGTTGATTGATTCATAAAGCAGGCAGTAATGAAATTTGCCCAGGATTGTACAAACTTTCCATTAAAAAAAGGAAAATAAACCCATGAATTGTGCGAATGTATGTGTGTGTTGTTCCCCTGTTGGCACTGTTGTGTGTGACACAGCATTGACTTGCTGTCTGTCTGCCTCATATCCAGCGTGGCAGCGTAGTGAGCGGTGTCTAATGGAGCCTCTGATGAATAATGAGTCCATACACTGGTAATGTTCTGTGCCGAGTAACGGCTGCATTGGTTTCTGTCCTGTTAACTCTGCTGGTGTAAGATTGATTGTGGTGCGCTCCGCAGTCATACAAAGACACTTCATTGCTTGGCAATGAAAATAAAGCTTCTCCCACTGAAATGAAGAGCAATGGCAGTAGGCCAACACAGGCAGACCAGCGCCGGGGCCTGGAAACAACCACAGCGGCGCGTCACCAGGATGAGTGAGTGACACACCATGAAATAGGCACTGCTCCAATAAGACTTATTTGTTTACACGTTTCTTTCTGCTAATTGAGGTATGGCGGAGTTTATTTTTGCCTCAGTCGGGATGAACCCTAGTCGCCCCGATTAGGCCTCTCACTGTACTTAGAGATCCTCCACCAAGACTCTCCTTCAAATTACACTTGACACTGTGAAGAAACATCTAATAGAAGTGTGTAATGGGCTCTGATGACAAACTACACGGTTGGAAGACCATGTAATCTCCTCGCAATTAATTAAAGTGCGTCCTGCGTGTGTGTGTGTGTGTGTGTGTGTGTGTGTGTGTGTGTGTGTGTGTGTGTGTGTTATCTGTTTTTTTCCTCTCACACCCTTTCTCTCACACCCACCCTAACCAGATGCCACCAAATAACTGAAATAACATTGCCTGTCAACAGTAAAAAATGAAGACCCATACCCTAACAAAGAAAGGTACTTAGAGCTGGCAGAGGGAGGCAGATGCAGGGTTATTTATGCTCCACTGCTTCTCAGTGTCCCGGTAAGGGTCCTCCACAGCTCAACATCTGTACCTCCACCCGCCTAATTACCCACAACACCCCTGCCCAACCGCTTCCTAGTCTGTCACCACCTCAAAGCTCGGCGGAGAGGTGCTGCAAAAAGAGCAGGTGAGGAGAGTGTTACCCCTTGCCAGTCTTCATCAGACAGTTTCGCCGCACTGCACTGGATTTTATTCCACTTATCATTTATATCATTTTTACCCTTTATATTATTTCCTGTCCATCATAAAAGACATTTCAAATTACAGGAGAAGCACATCTGCTCTCTCCTGCTGCCTTGTCCCTCCTCCACTGTGTTCTCATTCTTAACTTTTGTTATTTATCTGTTTATTCATTTCCCAGCGCAGTATCGATTTGGAGACAGAGAACAATTAGGCCCATTTTGGGCCATAATTCCCCCGTCTTCACTTATTTTTATACGTAAATGAGAAATTGGCCACGCTTTATGTAAGTTTGAATGGGAGCTATCAGTTTGGAGTTGCTTGTGCCATTGATTTGATTAAAGGCATTACGCATTGTCTAATGAGTTTTACACATGGCTGAGTGGTGAATAATCACCCAGTGATTTCTGACCCAGAACTCTTCTTCACACCCCCGCCTCCGCTCATTTTTCTCACTTTCTCCCTTTCACACTCTCTTGGAGCTGAGGACCAGACACTCGCTAGTTCACAGAAGAGGTAACGGAAATCAATTGAGACTGTGATTTGAAGAGGTTTTTTTTTTCCTCTTTTTTCCCCCTTCTCTCAAGTCAAATTGATTCCTGTGCTTGTTTTGCTTTAATAATCATTTGAGGTAAGTGTTCAGTAAATGTGCAGAGAATGAATATGAATATTAGATGTCAAGCCTCTTTGCATGAGATCTGTTTGGAAAACTATAAATTTTACCCGCCCGCAAATTGTCTGGCAATTAAAGCGTATTGTGTATAATAAGCAGTGTCTCTATTGGGTGTTTAGCTTTATCGAGCCTGTCTGGAGATGGAACTCATACCTGCTGCTCTGTGAATTGCAGCACATAAAAGATGGACTGAATATGTTCCCCGGGAATATTGCCCTCTCCAAAAGACCAATCCGTCTTGCTTAGGGAGGCAATCTTAGGTGCGGTAGATAAACTAATATTTGTGTATAACCTCAGTCAGACAATACAAATGATCGGATGATTTTTCATCTCCTTATGCATACAGGGAAATATGAAAAATTGAGGTTTAGGAATATTTGCAGGGTCTGCGAGGCGGCTGGCTGGGCCGCTGAGTGCCCTGGGCCACGCTCCTCACCAACGACTGCCGAGTGAAGAGTGATGAGAATATTATGCCCGTCTGTTTCCCGTCACTCCCCATCCTCCCCTCCCACCTTCTTCATTCTCTCCTCTCGCCACACTAATTCATACGGCCACAAGATGGAGGGAGAGCGAGCGAGCGAGGTAAATGAGAGAGAGAGAGCGGTACACAGGCCGCCTTTCTGACTTGCCGTCTTTGACTTTTGCCGTTTGCCCCACTGATGATTGCCAATCACACTGACATAATTCTCCCAGCTCTTCTTGCTCCTCTTTATTGTCCCGCCAGTCCTCAACCAACACCCCTGCCACCACCACCAAGTCACAACCTATTCCCTTTATCCTCTGACCCTCAGTATCGGCTGGTGTTCCTGGACCAAACTGTTTATCAGAGCTAAAAACTAGTGGCAGATGGGGGCACAGTGTCATCCCAAGTGTTGAAGTTCTGTCGTAACTCTCGTAAGCAGAGGCTCAGTGAAGACATTTTAGAAGCTACAATGCTAATTCTCCATCTGTGCTATTCTAGGAGGGCATCAATGAGCCTAAACCCAGAAATAAACTTTGCCTTATGCAACATGTTTAGTCGATTCTCTGCCTATAAAAGTTACACCAGTCCTTTGACAAACAGCTTCCCTTTACACGTCTGTTATTGTAATGAGCAGCCTTTGAGATCACGGTGCACTGTGTTTTCTACCAGCACCAGTCAGGAAAAGGGCATGTTTTCCTATAAGACAGAGCGCATTTGGCTCCCTTCAAATATAAAAGCCCCGTGTCCCTTCCCATCCTTCTTCCCTGCTTCAGAAAAAAAACAAAAAACTGCTGAATCCCACAGAATCCAGCCGTCAAGTGCAATTCCCCTCACCAACACCCCCTGACATGAAGATGGTGACATTTACCCCCACACTCCGCTCTCCTCCTCCTCAGGTTTGGGAGTTTTTATTTTTAGTTTATTGCGTCGCCTCACGCCAAAGCCTCCATGTTTTCCCTTGAAAACCTTTCTGTTTGCTCTCTATATTTCTGCATTATCTCCTTTTGCCCTCTGCTTTTCAATATGACTATTTTTCTCCCCCTTTTTATTTCATTTTCTCCTCCCCTCCCTGTCTCTGCATCGCCCGCTGTATCCCTCTCCCAGTCTCTCTCTCTCCCTCATTCTTTTAGCTTTACTACGATGAGGAACTTCTCCCCTCCCCTGTTCATGATAAATCAGAGGGTCTGAGCGGCGGCACTCGGTCAGAGGCATCAGTCGCGAGGCTGATGAGATAAGCGGTGCTCATCTCTCGGCCCTGTATGGAGATTTATTGGGCTGGGATAAGCAACAAGCTAGCCATCACTCTCAGCCAAATAGACTCCCCGCCTGCATGTGTTTATTCTTATTGCACTGCCACGACCACTGCCGCTGTCAGGGGTGGAGTAGCCCCCGGAGGCCTGCTCCGTGGTAGAGGAAGCCTAGCCCTGCTCTCTGGATCATTACCTTCTATTAGATCAAGAAAACAAGCCTCCACATTGGGGCTCGGAGTGACACTGATGGCCCAATTTCTCTCTATCTCTGAGGACCACATAGGCATATATAAAATAAGGTTATTGTTTATATTGGTTCCTCATACCCGAGTGTCAACGGTGTAGTCTTCCTTTTGCAAATTTGCAAGTCCTTCTTTTGGTGCATTGCACAAGATGGTAAGATCTTAAATATTCCTGGCTTTATCTTAGACAAACATGTATTTCATTGGAGCTTCAGATGTCAGGGGCATTCAGGAACAACTAAGGATTGAAATGATGTATATATTGCATGCTCATAAACAGGCGGCACATTTGTTTTCATTACAGAAACATGTCAACATTTTAAGAAGAGAATGCAATCTGAAGTTGCATTTTGCATAGTGCTTGCATGCTGCAAAATTCTGGCTTTAGATCACCTTATAATGCCAACAAACTCGGTGATTGCCTTGTTGCCTTGTGATCGACCACAGTAACCTCTTGTTAGCACAAGCTACACAGTCTCATTCTAACTCGTCTTCTCCAGCTGCTGATGACAGCATTAATTTCAGGCGACCAGCAGGCTAACACATTAACTGTTGCCCGACTGGTGTCAGAGAGCTGCAGGCCAGGACGTGCGCATCCAGCACCCACATGTGCCTCCACTCCCTCCATAGTACCACAAAAACACACACTGCAGTCACCCAACAAGTTCTCCACAAATTGCTTTTACCCTCCTCACCTTTTGAGTGTACACCCTCGCACACATGCACACACAAACTTGGGCCCAGGCAGGGTAGTGGGGGTTAGCTTTCCAGCACTCAGGTTATATTTAATCATGGCTGGCGGATGAGGAGGCTTTTCTCTTTATGAAAGGTATTAGAGCAGCACTGTGTTTTCACTCAGCTTTACACTCTGCCCCCATGCTTTTCTTCCCCTGACCTCTGTTACCATGTGCCATGGAGGAATTTGATAAAGTGACACCGGGTCCCTCTATCTCGTCCTCTCTCTCCATCTCCCATCTCTGTCTCGGATTCTAATAGTGCGCCTGGCAGGTCTGGACTGTCTCTCATCTCATCAGTGGGGTCACACCTTTGGGCTGCCCTCTCTCGCTCCCCCAGCACTTGCCCTGTCATTTATTTTGCTGCTGAAACGGCCAGCGAACTGGCAGGTCTGATTCAATCTCCTACATCCTTAGGCTGATGTACCGGCCAGAGCCACCGCCTCCTGCACTAACACTCGCAGGGCCCCCCTGTCTTGCAACTTCCTGCTCTCGGCTCATCCTTTTGCTCTTTCCTCACTGAACCCAAACCTTCGGGGAGGATTTTCTTGCGCCATACATTGTTAAAACACACTTTCGTTAGCCCAGGAATCGCACTCTGACAGAATACGCTACCATTCAACTTTCCCTCTGCATCCTTATGTGACTCACCCCGACCGCAGTTGATCTGTACTACTTCTACTTAGGGGCTCCATTCTCTTTGATCTAACTAAAGTTACAGAGGGAAGTGAGAAGCATTGGGAAAGCTCCAGCAGGGGGGTTTACATGCCCTTTCAACACTTTGAGAAGCAGGGGATGCTCTCCATTCTGCTTCATGTTGCACCCAGGGACTCTCCCGACTTCACTAGCATGCATCAGCAGACACTTGGTCATTAGGTAGATTGACAGTGATTGTCTGGCCTGCAGAACCGAGGCAGCCTCTGCTCTGCTCAGATGCCTGCTTTGAAATGCACACATATAGATTTTGTGTGGGTGAACAGAATTAACAGAAAACGTTACAAGCAAGGGTAATCGATAATGGTGTGAAAGATGCGGCGGACAGTGTGGAAATCACATTTTGGACAGGTTGCTACTCCATAATTGATTGGTTCTAGCTTTAAGCTGCCACATTTTTAACGTAAGGGCTGAGGGTCAGTGTCCCACTGCTGCTCACGCCTTTTGCACCAAAGAAGGTGGAAGAAACATGTGTACTGTCCATGATGCTTTAGCCGAAGGATAGAGGGAAAGCCTTACAGATCTGGATCAAGTGTTTCCTCCTCCTTTGCTAAAACTATGTGTTTTATTTTGAAAGAGCAACGAGAATCATTCGATTTTTAGTTATGTGTGTGAGTTGGGATTGTTGAACAACGTTTTCCGTTAGATGCAACACTGACAATAGTTGTTGTTCCTTGTAGGAGGTCAGTGATTCTCCCCTGGAAAAAGCCACTGTCAGTCAAAGCTGGTGTTCTCTGTAATCGATAGAAGCAATAATAGTTTAAATTGGCGCCATAGCTGTGGAGAAAGTTGTAAAAACAGCTTGTGGTTTCGCCCATTCTACATTCCTACAACACCCAGCGTGCATTGCGCCCCTCCCTCTGAAAGGAATGGCCCAGCGAGAGACACAGGAGTGAAATACAATCGTTTCGCTGCAGGCAATGGCTCAGAGCGGACCAGAATCTGAGATATGACGGGAATATACCCGTTGGATTGTCTTAAAAAACTTAAGTGGGACTTAAGTCTACATTTCAAACCTGACGATTTTGAACGACACATGACATCGGAGGGGGCTCATCTTAGATTGAGGAAGTGTAGTTTAGCGAGCTCCCTGGCCTCCACCAGATGAGGCGTTTTACGTAGTCTGGTGGAGGTTGTCCAGGGCCTGTTGGAGAAGCAGAAAGCGTCCTCAAAAAGCACAGAGCAAAATAGCGTTTTTTTCCTTCCATAATGGCATTAGCTCCCCATAATAGCATGATAGGACTGAGGTTGGAAATCTGTGAACTGGCCCTTTAAAACCTCTTTTGACACCTAAAATTGAACTTGATCTGACTCCTGTCCTCATATCGCTGAATTAGCCTCTTTTCCTTTCATTTGTGTCTCTCAATGTGTGCACATTCAGGGAGGACAGGAATCTTGAGGAGGTTGGGGACTGTTCTCTATTATTCATCAGTGGTAATGAGTGAAAGGAGCTGGCAGCATCTGTGGACTTATTGATCCTATCCTTTGGTTTCGTGCCTCACCTCCGGTGGGGGAGGAGAGAAGGAGGTGGGCTCAACCCAGACGCACACCTCTTCTCCGGAGCCTGGGGAGTGTTGCCCAGCCCCCTGTTTCTCTGCCCTTGCTGGCTGGCCACCTGGCACTGAGACATTAGTGTCTCATTATGTTGGATTGGAGTGCCCCTTCTTGCCTTGGTTTGGAGATTGACTGGAGTGTCGGAGCATCTGCACAAGATTTGTCCTCTATTGCTGTTGTGAAACTGAATTAAGGTGATCTTCATGTATAGTATGACATAGTGCTCCCTGTGTGGGTTGGCTCCAACAACCCTGCCCTGTTGGCCGTCATTTTATTTGCATGTGTTCCCTGAGAATTGTGGGAATTTAAGAAACTGTCAGACAAATAAAATGTTGCTGTGTAAATTTTTTATGAAGGATGTGTAAAGACCATTTGGCAATAACACTCAGCTGGCCTGTTGACCATACACTATATCCTCTCTCTCGCCCTGTATGCCTATGTATATCCCCCACCACACCCAGTTTACTGCCTCTGTGCACAAACGCAAGCGGTCCAAATTAGACCGGCCCCCTTTTAATACCACAGAGAGGGGAAAAGCAGCCATTATGAATTATCCTTAATTACAGCCATTTCCTAAACTAATAAAGCTGCTAAATCTTTACTGCAAAGGTTAGTTTACCCAGCATGCATAAAAACCACAGCATCATGTGTGTGCGACTACGCCTCCGTCTGTGTGTGTGTGCGCGTGCACATATAGGTGTGCAATCTCATGCATCCAAGCGTACATGCTGGTGATTGGTGTGTGTAAAGAGTATGTGTGTGTGTGTGTGGGCACAGGAGAACTGGCTGGCTGGCTGGCGGCACCCATAGTCCCATTAATTTCACATGGGCTCCCTATCACCAGCCACAGATGCCTATAGACACGTAAATGAGTCTCCAGCGAGCGGTGGGCCGCCTCAGCCAGCCAGCTCGGGCCTAATGGGCTGGAAAGCCAGCGTATGTGACGGCAGGAGATGAGGGCCTTATTTACACTGGCAGACATTAGTGGATGGACGCTGATTCACTGATTAACACGTCAGCCGCTCTCATCCCCCCGACCCCCCTCCTCATGCCTCCACCAGCTCCCTTCCTCTCTTCCCTCAAACCTCTACGCTCATCGCTGCACACATGAATGTGAACATAAGAAAATCAATATTCAAACCTGTCCTCTTCCTATTGTTTCCTTCACTTTCTCCTCTTTCTTCCCCTCCAAACTTCCCAAACCATTCAGAAAGCCATTCCAATAGACACGTACGCATCAAAAGACACACATACACACAATCCTCAGTGCTGGAAATGCATGGTGGCAGGTTGCTGAGAGGGGGGAAGCCATCTGTGAATGATAGCTCCTGTGGAAAGATAATGTTTCTCATGCAGCGCCGAGTGAGGCGCTGATGGAGGAAGATGACTTTTTGAATGGTTAAGTGGGTAAACGTTAGATCGCAGGCCGCAGCGCTCTCGTTTGCCTCACCCGCCATCAATCGCTCCCTCTCTCCCCTGCTCTGCCTTTCTCTCCCTTCCCGTCTACCGGATTGTTTATTGAAAAGGCACGAGGAGGCCGCCGATAAGAGAGGCAAGGCTAATGCCGTGATTTGTGTCAGTCACGCTGTACAATTTGTTACAATCGCTACACTTATCACAATATAATATGTTTATTCTGGTCAATTAAGTGGCGCAGGAAGGCTCCTGCATTTGAAGTGTCACATGCAAGATGGGACAGGGTGAGGCCGATCAAAGGAAATGGAACTAATCTAATTGTACAGCATCTCACGCTGCTGCCACCTCCACCACCAGCCAGTCAGCTTATAAACAGAGGCAGTTTGGGAGAAGAGAAGGGACGTCATGTACGCATATACAGGTGCGGAGAGGCCAGGTACTGTTTTATTGGACAGGCACATGTAAATGCATGAAAACCAAACGGACCATTGTTTCAAGAGAATCCAATATGTCATCCCGTATTTGATATTCCTAAAAACTGTATCCTCTCACATGACATGCTCATGTTGGCACATTCAGATCTTCATTCTGGCACGTGCACCGGCATGTAATCAGCCTCCCAAAGATACACCTGTATTCACAAACACATTAAGGCCTGCAACGACCTGAGCAAATGTAGACACTCAAACATTGGTAAACACACATGCATATATACACAAACACACACACAATTTGCGCACATAATAGGACAGTTATTACAGCAATACAAACAAGAGATGTATGCAAATGATCACACTGTTGCGTAGATCATTGGAGGTGTGCAAATATAATCTCACACAAACCCTCATAAAAGCCTTTGATCAGGCGTGTTATTAGGACTGTTCACATTGACAGTACTTTTGTAAACACACAGACACGCAGAGCAAATGGATACATCAGCACACATTTATCCAGGCAGCTGGGAGCTGCACACATGGTCACACACACACACACACCTGGACACGCCGTGGTCCAGCATAGATCCCAAAAGAGTCAAAGTATACATAAAAGCAGGCCAGGCAGTGTAGGCAGGCTGTGTAGCGGACCAGTGCTTTCATCGATCTGAGAGGGTTCATTAGGTAAGTGCTGACATCACAGATTGATGTCTCTTTAAACCAGTGCCTGCCGAGGAGCTGACAAGGAAAATCAGCACTATTGACTTCCTTAGTGGTATATGTGTGTTTGTGCGTGTGCCGGTGTGTGTGTGTGTTTGTACCTTTGCAGCATATCAGTGTGTGAACATACATGCTGCCAATAAAATAAACGAGTGTAGCAGCATTTGGCACACAGGTGTGTCTCTTTGTGTGTGTGTGTACATGCACGCTCCCCCAGACGCCACACTAAATACCCTCGTCTTTGATGGGCTCCTTGGGTGTAGGTGTTCAGTAATGTTGCTAGTTATACACTCAGCCATGCGGCTAAGGAGCCTGTCAGCCTGTTTCTGCCTTCACGCCACCATCCATCCATCTACAGTACCAGAGCGGGGGAAGAGATGAAGTGGAAAATGGAGATGAAGAGTGAAGGAGAGAACACAGAGTAGAGGAGTCGGAGTTGGGCTGGATAGCATCTCTCTCCATCTATATTTCATCAGCACATTTAGGAACTCTTTTATTCCTTATTATGTTGTGCAAGTTTCTGACTTCCTGACAGATCCTTGGCATGGGGACGCTTTGTTTCATATGAGGCCTATAAGCTGATAAGAAGACTTGTAATTTAAATTCATGTTGTAGAAAGTGAGACTGAAAGTCGTCTCTGTAAACGACCCTGGTCCCCTCACCCTGTACTTGTCGATTGATTCGAGATGTCGTTTGTATCTGATGTGTTTCTCTAATTAAGATCAGGGGGGAATCATTGGCATTGAGCGGCTCCACACGCCCATCGATTGGACGGGCTGGAAAGAGTCGGTGTGTGAGGATAGTGTAGACAGGAGCGACAGAAATCCATCCGATGGGCCGAGCCACAGCCGCAGCAACCCGGGAACAAGGAAGACGGCCCATAGCTTCCACTTCATTGTCATTTTTAGGGGTTGTTTTTATCATAAAATCGTTTTGGCGACATTCTGAAAAACTGAAGAGGAAGTTACATTCAGTTTTGCCAGTACAGCGCCCCCGACTTTCAAATTAAAGCATCACTTCTGGCACCAGGCTCATAAAATCATTAATTTCCTGTTTTCATGTTGCAGCTGTAATAAGCGATTTTTGTAGCTGCTGATCTGCATCTGTTGCAATCCATAACAAAGTAGTCAATACTTTGTAATAAATTTAACAGAGCGCATTGACAAGTGGAGGTCAACGGCACCTCCTCAACAGTCTTAAGCTCTGATTGTAATACAATAAACATTACCTCCTCTAAACACCATGGCACCACATCTTGCTGCTTTAAATGAGCAATTGATCTGCTCCTTTGGAACATGAACAGGGTGTCTTCATGTCCAGTTGCAATGTCTTTACCCGATCTATAGTCGGGGAGAGACAAAGGCAAATTGGCTTTAATGCATCAATACTCAAGATGCTGTATTTTCACAAATAAGAGAAAAACAGTTGAGAAAGTTTGCCGGTACTTTCTTTTAGCCTGAGCTGAGCATAATGCAAAGTAAGTGTTTGGATTGTGGAATGTGCAGAACTGAAGGCGTGAAACCCTTCCAGGCCACCTCCACCGGAGGCACATCCCCATTGGCTGCCTCCAGGAGATTAAAGAGAATAATTGCCAGCTGATTGGCTGTTTAATTTTTCATGGACCTTTGATGCACAGGGTGTTTGTATTACCTTTATCAGCAGGCATAATAATGGGATAGAGTATGACACACTTAAGTAAAACAGGCTTTTTTCCTTACGGAGTAGAGGAGCTGCTCCCCGCTGCCTCCGCAGAGAGAGAGACCGGCTGCAGTGAGGTGTCAGCATCTTTACGGAGCTGTTCAGAATGATGCATTGAAATGTTTTCTGTGCATATAGTAAATTACAATTAAAGATGAGATCAATATATCGATAGGTGACACAAACAGATTTGCAGATTGCATGGCTGCTGTATTGTAATGCATTGGGACTCTGTATGGAAAAGGTAGCTTCCTGTTTGAAAATAACTCCTTTATCCCCTCATACTACATTTAATTTCTAATGTTGGAAATCCTCTGGCCTCAACAGCGCGTGTCTTACCACCTCTCTGAAAGCAGTATGAGAGTACATGAGAGCTAGCTATCAGGGACAGCTGCAGTTGACAGTCCCATGTTCATACCTCTGCCTGGTGACACTAATCTCTTCCTGTAGGTGACCTACCTCCTCATGCCCAATCTGTCTGCGTGAAGGTGTGTGTGTGTGTGTGTGTTGTGTGATGGTTGCAGTGCATGTCTCCTCTGCGGTTCCGCTTCGGAGGTCCGGGAACGGTGAGCTTCTCATGGTTGTCACTTTGAGGTTGGAGAGCAATCATTTCCTTGGACAACAGTCCCATCCTCATCCCTGCTTCCCGCCCGCTCGGATTAGTTCCTCTCGCCGAGAAGATTTGCATCCAAAATATTTTCTCCTTATTTATTTTTTCTCTATTTTCGCTGTTTTCCTTTCTTTACATCATCTGCTATCAGTGTTTCTTCTCCTCTGCCCTTCTCTCTTTCCTCCTCCCCGTTTTCCCCCGGACGCTGTAGAGCAATTTATTACAATTGTCAGAAAGAGTAACAATTCTATTGTGGGGTGATTACGACAGGGTGTTTTACCCACAGATCACCAGAGCAATTAAAATCTGTAAATAAGGCTACCCATGATGCCTCAGTCCAAACAATGGGGTCCCGTAGGAAGTGTTTGTTTGAAGGAGAACTGTGGAAGAGAGAGTTTCTTCTCTCTTTGACTCCATCTCTCTCTCTCTCATTAATTAGGAGACGCTTCTTCAACCCGACGCGGCTGTGTCGATGGGCAGCTTTGCACAATCGCAGTGACACATATTTCAGACACAAGATGAAGTTGTTTACTTTTGTGAAAGGCCTCGCATTACGCCACTGCACTTTGTTTTGCAGCATGGCAAAGATAATGCAGCCGTACTGTAATTGTGCTACTTACAGCTGTACAGAATAGAAAAGAGAGAGGCCTGCGCCAGCTGCTGCGACCGCACGGTGAAACTTAGAAATATGAATGACACACGTACAGAAAGAGTATGACACTTGGAGGTTGGATAAGGCATAGGAGTAGATTTATGGGCGATGAGGTAAGAGATAGTGAAATTGTGGTGGGAACATCTGCAAAGTGGATTTTGTTGGATGTCTCGCACCTATTAATATTGGAAAAATATTCCTGGGTGCAGAGATTGTGCTTTTTTAAGGATCAAGGTCCCTCTCACTCCTGGCCAGTCTGTAGCTACGGGACAGCTGCCAGATGAATAAGACAAGGCTGTCTGATAATATCATATTTCTTCAACAGCTCAATTAGGGCTTAAGCTAACCACGAGCTCACCGAGCTACTTTAACCCTGGTTCAGCTTTGTTACAAGGGTTTGCATTAACCACCTGGTTCACAGCAGTTCAGCAAAGTGATGCAAGCATCCCAAACACCTCAACTACTTTTTAGTGTTTCTCTTTCTTTGTACAGACAAAAGGGCTCTTTGTAGTTTCGTGGGAAGACATGTGGAACATGTCATGTATTCGGTGTCAGGATGTGCGCGTACCGCTTCCGCAACCACCCCCATCTCGCTTCATAAATTACTCAAGAGTGGAGTTCGGGCAGGTTGGAGCAAAGGAACCAGACAGAAAGAAGGAGGGACCGTGGGAGTGTTGCAGAGCGACACAGCACCATGATGATGCCAGGCTCCGAGGGCCTGACCAGAGGCTGTGTGCCTTACCAAGATCCTGTTTACAGTCAGCCAAAGAAGCTGCCAGCCACCCATTTCCATAACGCTGCCTGCGGTCCTCTGCGGAAACTAATTCCTCTCTGCCGGAGATGCGCCATGATGCTGCCTGCTCTGCACCTCTCTCACTTTGCATTCTGTGTCTTGTGTTTCTCTCTTTTGTTTCCATCTGTTTCCCTCACATCTCATCTTTTCATCACTCCTTATTTGCTGCGTCTCTTTTTTCCAGCATCTCCCATTGTACTTCTCTTTTCTTGGCTTTGTGCTAGCCCTAACCATTAAATTGTGTCCTTTCAGGATAATTCATATCAGTGATTCATCCAGGACTGTGTTGTCACTCACGGTGTGAAAGCTGAATAGATTGTTGGGAAGATATAAGATGCTTATAAGGCGCGCTCAGTAAATAGGTCAGTGTGAAAGTTACATACATGTCTTCATTCAAATGTGTGAAGTTTCCATGCATTTTTTTCTCAGTGCTGATATGCAAAAGTTTTATGTGGTTGTTGTTTTAAGGGTTATTTTACATCCGTTTCACAGTTTGTATGGCGTCTTCTTCCATCCATGTGCATGTAAGTGTGCCATGTCCACTCAGCTGTGTATTTGTGCTTGTCTGTCTCCTCTCAACACATCTCTGCGGGAGTCTGCCATCTTCAGCTCTTTCCCCCCCTGTTCCTTTCTGTCATATGTTTGTGCAGATTTTTTTTTTCTGCTTCAGCCACTTGTGTAGTTGCCATGTTCCTGTGCCTGTACATCAGTGAGCATCTGCTCTTTGAACAAGGTCCCCATGGCCTCAAATGTCAGAGCAAGCAGCTGCCAGACAAGTGCATTGTGCAGCAGGCTTGTTTTTCGCCTCCTCCCATCCCTCCACTTCTTGTTCTGTGATGTTAACTGTGATTGAAAGTAAGTAGGCAGCAGCAAGAGGGGGGAAGAGATGTGGGAGAAGGGTCTGTGCTTTTTAGAGGATTGGATTCCTGCAGTTTGGATGAGCACTGCTTTTACGTGTGCTCAGGGCCGGTCAGTTCTCCAGGGCTTAAGGGTCAGGTGGGGGGAGGTGATCTGTCCTGCTTCCTCTTACGTGCAAGACCAATGGGAAGCCATTTGAAGCTTGTCCATATTGTTGTCCATGTACTGGGGAGCATCAAGGGACGGACAGCATGTGCACATTTATCAATACGCGTCTCAGAGTGTGTGTGTGTACATTCACTTCTACATGCTCTTATATACCTTTTAGTCTGCATCTGCAGTGTAAAGTATTAGACAATGTGGATCCCCTGTTGCACTTCATAGTATATATGGTGCCTCAAGATGTCACAGGACGCCTGTATATGATGGCGTGTTGCACTCGTGTGTGTGAGTAGTCGCAGGATGGGAGCACTGAGGCAGAAGAGATGGAGATGGAGGGTGAGGAGACAGGCAGGTACCCCCCAGGAGGGGCCCGGGGGCAGCAGGCCAGGGGTAGCCCCTCCAGCTCCCCCCCAGCACACCCTGCTCTGCTCTCAGACACTTCTATTGATTTGTCCAGCAGATATGGCCACAGGTTAGCTGCTCCGCTAAGTACTGCTCTCTCACCTCCCCTCGCCTGCAAACAAAGGCTGGACAAAGCCTCCATTTGATGTCAGGTGATGTTTCCTCAATGTTACTTTTACTATCCATGCTACTCGCCCTGCCTATAGCCTTCCCTCCCTGGCACAAAGCATGTGTGAACCATCAGGGGGCACTGTTAGACTCACTCTCGCCCTATAAACGACCCAACCCAAACCTGGCACAGTCCTCCATTGTCTTCTCCTGAGGCTATAGGAAGCCACGAGTTCAAAGCCGTGGCAGTGTCTACAAGCTGTGAGAAAAGGAACTTTAGGTGTCAATCAATCCTCCACTTTCATCACAGGATCCCAGAAAGTAGGAATTCTTTGTTAAGTCAAGCCCAAAGTAATTTAATCCAAACAGGAGCTTGAATTTGTGCCTGTACTTTGCTATGTGTGATCAACATGTGTAGCGAAGTGTAAAGTTTGAACCTGACAGATGTAGATAGAAGCCAAGGCAACTCTTGATCAACTTAAGACAGTTCATCTCATTGCCAAGCTCTTATATGATCGCAAATAAGTAGGCAGTGCCTCTGCGCTCGCTGACAGATGGATGAGTCGAGCCTTCAAAAGGCCTCATTGGTGACACATTAACATGAGCCGAGCTTCCTGGAGGACTCTGGATCCTGAGCTGTCACAGGTGGCAGATGAGACAAAGCTACTATGCTGCTCTGCTTGTTTCGTAACATAACCCAATTCATGTTGAGGAGAAAATTGGCACCTGCTCGACATCTATTAAAAAGCAGTTTCTGAGATTTGAAGGAGGGTTGTTGTTACATGTCTTGTATTATTAATTAAAACAACCTCCTGTGAGTCATCTTCGGCTTTTCATGTGTCCGATGTCAGAACAGGTGTGAGGTAGAAACAATGAGCAGTGAAAGAGGGAACATCACAAGGGTGTGGGTGTAATACGACTTCCCACGCTTCAGTCACAAGCTTGTATGTCCTTACAAGACACTGCAACATACTTTACCATTGTTAATTAGGAAGCTGCAGTGTAGGACAGCATAATAGCAGCTCGTCATATTGTTTGTTTTACCTTCTGCATAGTTGCCTGTCATTTATGATGGCACAAAGCCAGACTTGTTAGTGTGTGTTAAACGTGTCCTTTCTCAGATGAGAAAATGAGGCTATTACCAGCTAGGTAGGTAATAAGAAACAAATTGCCCTGCAGGCTGAGGGCTAGCTGCAGAATCTGACTCAATGGGAAGGCATCTTAAAAGACGTATTCAAATATCTCAGGGTTCTCAGGAAAAATGCTCCACCTCTTCTATTTGCATTACAAAAACATTACAAAGACGTAAGTGGTCAAATTAAACCAATTGGATTGTAACTGTAAACTGCATCTTAACTTTCCCGCATGTGTAAAACTGAATAACAGCTTTATTATAAACACCTACAATTAAAAGGATAAACACATGTTGTGAAATGAAACGCTCTTTTTAATGACCTTATTATATTTTTGTCAACTTCCTCGACGCAGTTTGATTGATTGAGAAAGCTTCAGGACACAGAGTTGTTGCCAGCTGCGTAATTAAATTTGTGAGATTCTTTTCAACTTGCACTCAAAGCACTCCGGGTTCATCTCAACCTTCCGCCACTCTTCATGCTCCCAGGTGCTCATAGCTATAGCTGCTTTGCTAGCTACCAACACCACTTACCTGCAACATGAACAGGGAGGACAGGGACTAATTGCAGGGACAAATGTTGCCGACTGAAGCGTTTGCAGTTGTCTGGGCCTGGTCCAGGCCCTGTTTATCTCAACCTCTGTTGGCAGTCATACACACACAACACACGCTATGCTCTGATTTAACCAGAGGCAAAGCCCCCACCACCCCCCTCTCCCGCTCATCAAAGATTCATAAAGGCAAGGTTCTCAATGATTTTCTGTCTCTTCCCGTATTCACAGCTTGTTGTCCTCACCCTCCCTGTCTCCTGCCAGTCAGACAGCGGAAGTCAGGCGGAATTACGGCTGAAGTGGCCGCTGGCTCCCAGAGTGTGTGTGTGTTAGTGTTTGTGGGGTGTGTGCTTGCACTATTAGCAGCGTTGGCGCAGGGAGACACAGGGATAGTACACGGGCAATAGGGCAAGGGGACGAATGGACAGTGACATGTTGGTGTTGTACTAAAAATGTTAGGAGCCCCCATGCAGGGAAGGAGCGACCCCGCCCTCTTCTCTCTCTTCCCCGGCGTGCACTCCTTCCGCCGTTCTTTGTCTTCCGCCCCAACCCCTGAGCCCCGTGTGTCGTGGCAGCTTCCACACTGGATCTAAAACTAGCTCATTCAGAGCCCCAGTCGCCGAGCCCAGGGCGCACCATCTGTAGCCCTCCAAGTCCTTCCGTGTGTGCGTGTGCGACGATGTAAGTGTGTGTTTACCTCCTTATTTATGTGTGTGTCCGTTTGCGTGCAAGCTTACAAGCATGGCCGTGTGTGTGTATGTGTGTGTCTGCGAACCCAAACCGCCGTGCCTCAGCCTGTTAGTCTTGCTACTTACCAGGCTTAGCCAGATGAGGGCCACTCAGCCCGGATCTAATTCCCTCCGACTCTGGCAGCACTTCACTCCTGGCTCTTTTTTCCTCTCGAGTGTGCATCTGTGACCTTGGCTGACATCAGAGGGGGTTAAACTGTGGACTTGGAGATGTGGCCACAGCGATTGAGTTGTAAGCTAGTTTTTGGATGGGAGCTTTCACACAGCCATCTGGGCTTCTATGGAGCTCAGAAAGAGGTTATCCCTCTCTTACTCCCCACAGCTGACCCTGGATCAGCAGATAGGGCAGAGACTTTAGCTCGAAGCATCCTCGCTAGGTTAGGTAGTGCAGAGCGGGGAGAGAATTAAGAGAGTAAACTAATGA
Source organism: Semicossyphus pulcher (assembly GCF_022749685.1). NCBI lineage: Eukaryota > Metazoa > Chordata > Actinopteri > Labriformes > Labridae > Semicossyphus > Semicossyphus pulcher. The sequence continues at coordinate 19,030,188 of NW_027211603.1, forward strand.
CCAGAATTCAAATGTAATCCCTCTGTTTTTACAGTGCCGAGCGCTGCATGTGGCTTTTGTCTTTTGGTTGTTCTTTGTGGCAAACAAGCTTTAGCCTGTGTCACCTTTTTTTTCCACTCGTATGAGCATCAATATGAACAATGTCGGTGCCACCAAAGACAACGTTTCGGGTTTGGCAAAACACAGTTCTTGCTAATGCAGGTATTACAGTTGTTGCATCAATATTGCGACTACAAACAAAACACTATTAAGTACCTGTTAGACCACAAACAGTTTTTTTTTCATCACTCAGAACAACTTTCGAAGAGTGATTTACACACACAGCTAAAAAAACACGCAGCAACTCATCTACTCAGGCAGGTACATATGTACTCATACGCACTCACACCCACACACACCATTATACGGCGTTCCCTGGCTTGCTCTGTGCACTCTTTGTATCCTGTTTGGTGCAGTGCCTCAGGGCCTAGCCTGGCTGCTCTTCCAAACAAATTGCTGGCTGTTCACAGCGTTTTAAATGCCGAGGCCCTATAATTACACTATTTACTTAATAGGGTGAAACAAAACTCGTGTTCACGCAGCAGGAGCACCAGGTGATGCAGAAGTTAAAACACCTGGCGGAAAGCGCTCCTCTGGCATGGTCGGGCAGCGTACACATGTGTGCGCATGGATGCATACACATTCACATTAAACGGTAGGCCTCGCACAGGCCGGGATGAGAAACTCCACTGAGTTTGAGACTTCTTCTTTTGTTTATTTACTGCAGGGGGAAAAAAACAAATGCATGTGGGAAAGTGCGGCGGATAAGTTACTGTATACCCAGCCTGACATTTCAGACTGACTTCATCCTGTTCTGTAAATAGAATGACTGATGGAAGTTGTTGACTTATGGCAGATACCCATGTGGGAATGTTCTGCTGTGTGCCACTCCTTTTCTTGTCCATTTTAAAGGTTAACTAAATAACAGGAAGCTTTCTGAATTACACAAATAGTCCCAAATCCTGCCAAAAGAAAATCATCACCATCAAATTAGATTTTACTGTTGGATATTGCTTGTTTAAAGGTGCAGAAGTTTCCCTTATAGTGGCACTAGAGGAAAGGTCAAGGGGTCACTCAAAGTTTAATTGTCGGTTAGATTGTTGGTTTTTCCACTCCAGTTCAAGCCTGGGTATCTATCTCAAGCATTGAAGTATAAAGTATCATTTTTTGCTAGTTTTCACAAGAGTTTCTGTGTTGATGGCAATTTTATAGCTTGTGCTTGAACTGGTCCTATAATGGGTTTTAAAGGGCCAGTTCACTGATTTTAAACCTCAGTACCATCATGCTATTATGGGGAGCTAATGCCATTACGGTAGGGAAAAAAAACAAATTCACTCTGTGCCTTTGGAGGACGCTATCCGCTTCTCCAATGGACCCTGGAAAACCTCCACCAGACTACGTAAAACGCCTCATCTGGCTGTGGCCAGGGAGCTCGCTAAACTACAGTTCCTTCCATCTAGGACGCCCGCCTCTGATGTCATGTCTCGTTCAAAATCGTCAGGTTTGAAATGTAGACTTCAGACCCCAAGATTTTTTAGACGCTCCAGTGGTATATTCGGTTGTATTTCACTCCTGTGTCTCTGGCTGGGCCGTTCCTTTCAGAGAGAGGGGCGCAATGCACGCTGGGTGTTGTAGGAATGTAGAATGAGCGAAACCATGAGCTGTTTGTACAACTTTCTCCACAGCTATGGCGCCATTTTCAAATATTGCTTCTATCGAGTACAGAGAACACCACCTTTGACTGACAGTGGCTTTTTCCAGGGGCGAATTGCTACTTTAATGTTTATGACAGTTTCAGTAGGGTGTGTTTACTATCGGCATGGTGCTGACCCTATTATATGATAACATCGACAAACGACGACAACGAGTCAACAAAAGTTTAAAGGGAACAGTAAAGCGTGTTGTGCTGTTGTTTTTACTCCAGGCAGTTTGATATACATGTTTGTGAAACCTAATATGTGTTGTGCAACAGTTTAAAGCCTCTATCTCACAGTTTAACTTTACACAAAGGCTTTGGAACTTAACACCACGTCCCCCGAAGCTATAAGGATGACTTGTAACCAGGCAATTGAAGTTACAATAGACTATAATTAGCTGGGCCAGCTTGGCCCCGCCATTGTCACCTGAAGACAGGTGGGACTTGTGCCCACGTTGCATCGACCTTATCATGTGACCGGGGTCAGGTGTCGTCCAATGGCTCGGCTGTATGGCTGTTGAAGCAAGGCCTCATCCATCAACAGCTTTATTGCACTGTTCAGATGATGCCCACAAGGCACTGACGCTTAGACAGGAGGGAGGGAGGGGGCTCGGGGGTGTGGCGAGGGGAAGGGATGAGGGTTAAAAATGATCGTTTTACAAGAACACTCTGAGAACAAGTTTTCACAGCGACTGTGTGCCATTGCCCTGGAAAACTAAGAGTTAGTGCTCCCAACGCAACAGTAACCCTCTTCCTGATTCCCTAACAGCAGATTTACAGCCTTCGAACGCCGAGCTGTGAAAAAGTGCAATCACTCGCAGGCTCGTAACCTCTTTACTCTCGCCATCGAGTCCTCTTATTGCTCCATTTTCTCTCCTGGGCTTTATAAATAAACAGCGTCATCAGGAAAAACTTAAGTGTCTCTTTAGAACCAACTCTAATTAGTTTTGCCTTGTATATATCAAAATCTTTCACTATGGTATTTGGCCACGTGTGGCTCATTTGGGACGATGATGGAGTGGGTTTGGGTTAGTAGTGTTGAGCTAGGCATCCTTCCCCGCTGAGTGTTTGACCTGGTGTCCTTCCGGTGTTACCGGCCGGGCCCCGTGTAAACGTTTGTTTTCTCTTTTTTCACTTTCCCTTCAAGCCAGCTGCTTATGTTGAGCTAGCCTGTAGCCTGGCACAGGTGGCTAGTAGGCCAAAAGTTCCAGCCACCCTCATTCCAGACTGCCTGGAGCGCGCACACAAACTCTCTCTCTCTTTTACTCTTTTTTACACACATACACACACAGAGGGGAGATCCAGAGCCTGAGGGGGTGATCTGTCTCTCCACCCCTTGTCGGAAGAGTAAACGGCCAGGAGGGCCCTATCTGTTTGTCCTTTTCCTGCCTCTATTTTTATTAGAACCTGATTGCATTTGAACAATAGTTGTCTGCTCGTAAATTTTGCGCCTGTGTTGACACTAGGCCACATTCCATCCCATAGCCCCGAGGAGGAGAAGGAGCAGGCCGGGGTGTTCGGTAATTTGTTACACTGTTAAGCACCTAATGGACGTCCACCTGGTTTTTGAGAGCAGTAGCTGTACTTCAGGGTCTTGCCTCCTTTGCACTTCCAGACTGCAATAGTGTTTTATTGCCTCCAATTATGAAGGCTATTTAGAGGCTACCTAGCTTTGTGTGTGTTTTTCTGCTACATCTGGTTCACCCTGCTCTAGATGGGGCAGCCAGCCAGGCCACATCAAACACTCAGGGCGTGAAGCAGGCAGGGTCTGTGCAGGTACGGCGAACCTCCTCTGTTTGTGCCGTAGGCTCCTGTTAACTCTGTGAACATTACATGGACTCCATGCAACTTCGAGTTTAGCTTTGAGATGCAGATAATGAAGCTTATTTGTTTCATGTGGTTTAATGAGCACGAGGAAGGGGCTACCCCACCCAAAGGTACACAATCATTGTCCCAGCCGCAGCGCAGCCACGGCGGCACGTGGGGGAGAGTGTTGAAAGCACCCACCTCGTCTCCCTCGCCCCCTCTTTGCTAATGCATTTTTGTGTGGTTTCCACAGCCATTAATTAAAGGGAAAAGAGTGCATCAGATGTTAGTTTTATTAGCCTAGGCTCCTTAGAGGGAATCAAAATGAAAGGAACATATGTCATGCATTTGATGACGCCCCCCCCTCCTCCTTCTCTCTCTGTTTCTCCCTCCACAATTGCCCACCTCACATACTCACAAAGTGTACAGTCAGCAGCTGTCTGCAGACACAATAGCGTTTGATTGATCCTGAGGAAACGGTTAAGACGCAGCCCTGCCCACGCTTTCTGGCTGGCTGGCTCACATTCTGCACCACTTTACATTTAGCGCTGAATGTGGCAGCGATTGGGATAATGGCAGTTGGGGAAGGTGGGTGGGGATCTGAGGCTCTGTTCAGGCTCTAATGAGGACAGCCCTGAGAGTTCACAGGACCTTTTGAGTCTTGGGTGGTGCAGTTTGAGATCCAAAGCTTGACTCTTTACAGGTCGGGCCTTGTTCTTGATGTCTCCCTGTCGTACTTCATGATATTACTAATATCTTGCACAACAAAGTAGAAAGATAAGTATGAAGATAAAAGCTATCTGTGTGTGTCTCTCTCATCCATTATATAACCGCATGACATACAAAGACAGATGTGCTCTATCACTCATTTCTTACACAACATTGCATAGATACAGAGCGTACATGGATAATATACTCCTTTCTTTCTTCTCTCTCCCTGGGACGTGATTGCATGCCTTACCTTCAGGGGCAGGCTGATTTATGAGACACATGCCTGTTTTTTCATGACTTGTTTGATTGCATTCTCAGCTATCGGGCAGTCGGGTTGCCAAGACCATAAAAATTCACACCTGCACAGGGTTGCTAGACAGTCATATGAAGCACAGGCAGAGCATGAGGAAGCAGGTGATCGGAGGTATTTTGCTTCCCTTGATCAGCATAGGCGTATAGTACAGATCATAAATGACATTTATGATTGATTGATGTTAGGCGTCATTTCATCTTCTCACAGTCTTATTTTTGATCAGGTGTAGCTAATGCACAGGGCACGGCACATATTTTCTGAGAGATCTTTCAGGTGATCCTCAAAGGCCTACTAGTTAATTATTTATTAACTATTAATTGTTCACTATTTTTAATAGCCAAGAACAATGTAGCCACATAAATACACAGCTACAAGTATGTTATTAGTCAGACACAATGACTGTATATATAGATGGACAGCATATCTCCATTTGCTCTCATTGTACGAAATTGAAGCCAAAACACCCCCCCATGACAGGCGCTGCCATCTTGCGATGGTGACGTCATTTGGAGCCAGAGTTGCACAGTAGAGATTGGCGGTTGGAGCCACTGTAGCCACTTCCGCTAACCAAAACACACTTAAATTACCGGCGAAAAAACAAGGATCTCGCAGAACAGCTTCTTGTGTTGGTCTGAAGCAGACGTTCACAGATATGCAAAAAACAATGACTGTTGTGATTGTTTTAGGCCATGTCTACAAGTACACAGGTATTTCTCAAAACTGAGTTTTTCCCTCCTTGGTTTAAAAAACCCATCCAAATGAAAACGCAAAAACACAACAGAAACGCTGTCATGAGAATGCCACACCAACAGGCGGCAATATAACCCGGTCATTCAAAGAAGGAGAAGAAGAAAACTGCAGCCAGTCAAGGGTCTGAAAAAGTCTCTCATCACTGTTTTTGTCACATCGGTCATACTGCAAGGCATGTCAGCTCACTTGTGATGGTTCACAAAGGAAATAACGACGCACAGTCTGATGTCGCGAGCCAAAAACGCAGTTTACCCAGTCTACACGTCTCCGTGGAAACAGAGTTTCTAAAAGTCTTCACCCTGGCCGGAGTTTTACAAAAGCCAAAACTCAGAGAAAAATACATTTTGAAAAATACCCGTGTACATGTAGACATGGCCTTAGTTACGCCTCCTCTCACCATCCCTCCTCTACTCTGCTAATCCGTAACAGACCGGCTGCAGGATCTGTATTTGTCAACAGAGCTGTCAATCACCATTTTTACAGCATCAAATAACTAATTAAAAATAAACTTGGATCAGCATGATAAGAACTAACTATAATGACAGAAACAATGTTTGAGAAACATTTATTTGGCGTGTATTTTGATTTTGTAGTTTGACTCATGTCCCATCTGTTGACATGGAGGAGGCGGGATTTATGACATTTACTGCAGCCAGTCAGCAGGGGGCGCTCCAAGTGTTTTGGCTTCACTTTTAGGGAGCTGTCATGTCGTCCATCTTTTTATACAGTCTATGGTCAGACACAAGTTCCTTATTGTAGTTAATTAATATTGTTTTATTGCTGAAAACCATTAAAATATGCACTGGTTTTGAAGTAAATTTGTTGGTATATTTAGAATATGTTTCACTTTTTTACTGCATTTGATGTAAGTGTATTAAATCCCAACATTATTACTATTGTTTAAGATGCTATGCGACTTTGCTTGGCTCTACAACAAAGCAACTGAACATCAAGCTTAGAGACAATATCTGAGCGTCTGTACATCCCTTCCAAAAAGCTTTCCATCAGCATGGCAGGACCCCACCTTCTTCCTAAGACAATGTCCTGGGTCAGCCCGAGATGTCTAGTCCCATGTGGTTACAAATGACCTCCTGTAGCAATAATGCAATAAGTGTTGTCTCCTATCTATGTTCTCTGGGTTCTTTTTCACTTCGCCTGACACAATCGTGCATTTATCAGTGTAATTGCGAGAGTTGGAAGCACTGATGTTGTCTATTAGGCGGATTTCCATCCTGTTAAGAGCAGAGGGCCTTTTAATGTATGGCCCTGCTTGAGTGTGCTGCTACACAATTACACACGGGCCGGAGATTGAGTGGGCTGATGATGCTGATGATTGGGACGGTGGTGATGGCAGTGATGATATTGGACCACCCTGCACTCTTCTAACAAGCCTTTCAGGGAGAGACGAAGAGTGAAACAACAAAGTGAAACCGAGGTTAATCATTTTATTTACTCGTATTTCTCTCCCTCTCCTCGGCCTACCTCTCCCTTTCCTTTCTTTAACCAAGTGATGGAGCCCGGACCGCTCTGCGCGGGAGGGGGTGGGGATCGATGGGGAGCGCATTACAGTAAAACGTATTGATTAGGAGACCTGCGAGCAGTGTGTTGGAGATGGTGGAATGATGCAATGCTTAAAGGAATTTATCCTTTGACTTTTACATTAACCTTTTATTGACTGCTTTGCCTGTCCATAATTAACACTCACTTTAGCTAAAGTGGTTAGTTTGAGCGCAAAGGGGGCTCCGGCCCTTATTGCAGCGAGGGCCGTGGATCTCCCGCCCCAGCCGCAGTTCAAGTGCACTGTGCTGCATGGAGGGAAAGGCCTCTGTGGAATAGAGGCGATAGAATCCTAGATACCTTTCACATTAGCATACCATTTGAGCAGGGGCCTGCCAGGCTATAAGGTTTCAGGGCAAATTGAAATGAGTGATTGTGTTGCCAATCTCTCTTGACCGAGCGCCAGATGGGATAGTTAGGCCCATATCTGTCTGGGGTTAATCCATTGGAACAGCCTGGACTCACAAACACATTCGACACACCTCTCCCCCCCCACACACACACCTCTTTGTCTTTGACCTTAACTTTAAGGTGGGCTGTTCTGCCATGGGAAAGTCTTTTGGTGAGCCTTGTTTGTACGCCACTGTGGCTTACACTGAATTTCTAGCAAGAGCCCGGGAGAGCTTAAGGCACCTCGCTTGATATTGACTTTTTGTTTGGTTCCATTTTAGCAGTCAGGCAGCGGTGCTCTGTGAACAGTGGTAGATTGTGTAAAAGTGTGTGCTGAATTACCTACACTATATTATCTTTGATAGTCTTCCAGTCTTGATATCTTTTATATCTCTGGTAAACCAGGAGTCCTCTATTTGCAAGCTAATGTTGCAAGATCCCTTGTCAGATAAATGCAGCAGCTCTGTTGACGGTGTCGGGTCGGGTTTTCACGGTATGTAGCCTTTCACTGTGAGTCAGGGCAACAGAGTGTTTTCTCTCATAGCTATACTGCATGAATACTTAATCAGACCAAATCAAAGGCCTGGGTTCCCTTAGCCTATGGTGTCCTTAAGCTGATGTCAGCAGAACCACACAGTGTGTATATGTGTGAGTGTGTGCTGTCTGGGTCAGTTTGCAGTCTCTCCCTCTCTCTCTCTTGCACACTCTTTAGATATGTATGCCAGCCATGTCCTCCTCCTCCTCCTCTGAAGTGGCGCTTCCTTTAATTCGCACCCTAAATAAATGATGAGAACATTTAAACACACGGCTCGTCGCAAAGCCCCAAGGTCGCCTAATCGTATTATTTATGAAGTGATGTGCTACATAATGGTACTTAGTGCATGTTAACAGATGCTATTATCAGGCCCTGATCCAGAGCACTGAAGATATATTGGAACAGTGGATGTTAATGCTGCTCCTCACCACCGTAATGCAGCAGCTCTTTAAAGGGCTAACCGCACCAAAATGCAGCACTTAGGCCGAGAGCCAGGCGAACATTAAGTGGCTCCGGTGAAAATATATAACCACAAATTGTGGCAGCCCCCGGCTGTCCCCTGACAACTTAAACATCCCCTCATCTCATCCATAACCGACCCCCATATCCTTCCCTTCAGCCTCTGTGTCCCCTCCATCCCCTCCTGTAGTCCCTGGCCACAAGGTGGTGGTCGTCATGTATGAGAGGTTTGTTTGAGGTTTTTCGGGTGCGTATGGGGTAGAGAGATATGATAGGGCAGACCCTGGCATGATGACTGAGTGGGGACTATGACCGGCTTTGTGGCTCTAGAAGGAAATTCTTAGGACAACACACACACCATACAAATGCCATCCTCCACCCCTCCCTCCCGTACCTCCAGGTCAGGGGTCACTCTCATCTGTCAAGAGGCAGAGGGAGGGCAGATTTACAATGACAGCGGAGAGCAACACCAAGTCACCGCAGTAAATATTTACACTGGTCTGACAAAAGATGTGGCTGAGGTCTGTGGGGGTTCCAAACACAGAAGAAATTACAGCTAACCTCAGATTATTAATCATAGAAATCGCACGGTGACATGAAAGGGCCGGATTCGTCACTGCTCTGTCATGATTGCAACAACAGAGAGTGATGTTCTTGTAAAAGCATCCTGCTGCATGTGTGTGTGTGTGTGCGCGTGTGTGCGTGTGTGTGTCAGATGAAGAGGCATTAATCGTGACTCATGCTATAGTGTAGTTTTTTCATCAGCCTGATACCGGTACTGCCATTTATTGCTCTAACAAACACTTTCCTGACACATCACTTTCTCCAACTCTCTTAGCTGTACTCAGCTCAATGAACTTTACAGCATGGAGTTTTTTAAACACAGGAACAAGACACATAAAGATCAACGATATATAAATCGTTAACAATATGTTAAAAGAGTTTTATCTGAAGCTTTTGTACAAGGAAATGTAAGTCTTTTTCAGTGTCCTCAGTACGCGCGGATCATTCAGACACACTTCGTCTCTCGTATCCTGGAGGTTGTAAGTGGGCCCAGGATTATTAGGAGTCATAAAAAAGGAGAGGAAACACACAAGCCGGCTGCCTCCTGGTCAAACACACAACACCCACTGTGTATTTAGGGACGAGTTAGCACACACAGAAACACACATCAATGACTAAACAACTTGACATTTCTGGGGCTGACCCCCAAAAAGTCAATACAGGAAGACCAGATAGAAATATCTCAGTCAGCTACCATTCCTCTACGACAAACCAGCCTAGTTAATAAAACAAAAAGGAATATTGCAGATTTTTTAACACCCTCCACATTGCAATTATAGAGGGGTTAAAGAAACACAGCTGTTTTAAATGATTAGAATATAGTTTATAAAATTAGCTAATTTGTTTCTAGCGTGTCTCTAAGGCTGTACTGGTAGAAAGTTTTCTTCATGACCTGACACACGTGTCCTAACGCTGATGAGCGTCCACCAGTTGTTTCTGATTGGAGGGAGGAGTTAATGGTTGCGCTTGTTTCCTGTGTCCTGTCGCCTCAGGTGCCACTCAAGTCTGGCCCAGACGTTACCCCCTGAGGAGGCCCCAGTGGACCGGCCCTTCTGGGGTGTGGATGACCCCGGCATGCCGCTGCCCTTTGATCTGGCTGACATCATCAACAGAGTGGAGTCACTGCTCTGGAGGTGGGGCCCAAGATGTTGAAGAGTCGTACATATCTGCTACTGCATGCATGTATTCATTACTTCATTTTATAGTTGGATGAAGATATATTAACACATAAATACAAGGACAAATGTGTGGAGAGTCAAATTAAGAGTTGTGCATGTTGTAAACGTATGTCACGCCACATATGCCAAAAAGCTGGCCCAAGGTATTGGCAAATTAAATGGGCACTAAGGGCTAATGTTGAACCCTTTAAAATATAAAGGACTATGAATGGCTAATCTGTCTTAACCTTATTGATCCATCTAAACCCTAGGAGCCTAGTGTCCAATCATCAGGTTCATACACATTTCTTTATAATTTCCTTTTTTTCCCAACAGGATGTAAAGGACGGACCAAGAAAGAGAGGTTGAAAGACAAAAAATTCCCCACCAGCTTTTTTGAATGCCCCCCACATCAGCAGAGAGGACAGACCACTGAACACTCCTCCGTTGTGATCCTACCAAGATTGATTTCTCTTTGATTGGGGGCATCTACATCCCCCCCCGACTCCACCCTCTACAACCCCCAGATGACCCACCCACCCACCCACCCTGCGCATCCCAGCCGCTACACCTTGGAGTTGGCTGGAGGGAAACCAGACCACCACAGTAGAAACAGTATAGTGCTTCAGTAACATGCTAACAACGCAGCGCTTAGCGACAAGCTACTAGTGTCACAACGGTCTAACTAAACATAAGTGGAACCGGCATTTCAGTGTTAGCATACATGTGTAACTATTTATTATTTCTGTGTATTCTGTTAATTAACCTCATGTAACCCAGATATGCTTTTATCAGTGGATTGGCTCATTCTCAGTAGTCTCAGTACAGTACATACATATATGCTTTCTCTTGTCACACAGTGTTATAATACAGTATAGAATGGTTAAAAAAAGTCAAATGGCATTGCATTCACTTGTGTATAGTAATCCCCTTTATTGTGTTCAATGGTGGAACGAGCCCGAAGAGACCAAAGAAAGATTATGATCAGAAAGTTCTGAATGTCACCCAATGGAGAACATGAAGAATGTGCTGTTTCGAGTTTATGCTGCGTGGTGTGCTTGTGCCATATGTGTGACAGCGTGTATGTGTGTACATTTAGTCATGTGAATAAACATGTGATTGGCCTGTGTTAGTGTACGTGAACGTTCACTCTCCCACTTGTCTCCATGAAGGCGCGTGTGTATGAATGTGATAGTGTGTGTGTGAGCCTGTAGGCAGCCTGCCAGTTGTTTGTTCTTGAAGATACGCATATGGAGAAACAGAGACAAGCAGCGGGGCCCCCTCTGCCTCTGCTCTGATGAAAGGCAGCACTGATAGAATGACCCGGAACACAACCGCCGTTTCTCATAATTACAGCTGTTCAATCGCTTTTAATTACTCTTAAAGTGTGTAGAGCACCACATTCCCCTGTAATGCTGCAGGCCATCCGAGAGAGAGAGCGGGAGAAAGATCCGGAGCTTCTGACAAAATCCACTTTCAAAAAAGCTAAAAAGGGTGGAAAAGGGGGCCGACGTCAAAGCAGTGTAGCAGCCCTCCTCGTTTGATTCCTTTCTCTATCTAGTTCATGATGAAGTAGAGACGCTGTTTACTATTAAAAATGCAGAATGCACTCCTTTTTTTACTTCTGAAGTTTTTTCCAAGATGTTAATGGTTGCCAAACGCTGTTCTTCTTGCTTCTTCTCTTGCTGCGCCTCTGTTGTTTGTTGTTGTCAGAGAGATTTGTTTGTAGATCGGCAGTAGCGTTGACTTGTTTGAATCACTCTGTGCTCCCTGCGCCACAGCTTGTCTGTCTGAAGCAATAGGAATGGCAGTAAATAAAAAAACAGTGTTTTATCCAATGACCTGCGTCGCTCTGTTCTTTGTTTGATTTTGTCCATTTTTATAAAATTCCTGGTGAAAAACACGTGACAGGTACAAACATTTCTTTATACATGTAGGCGTGTTTCAGTTTAAATGTTGGTTTTATGTCTCCTAATATTTACATCTGAACGAGCAAACCAATGCCAGCATGTGTCTCTTTACTCTACTACTGTGCTCTGAAGTTGCCTCTCCTTAGTACTTACTGTCCTCCTCAAGATAAATAGGACAGCAATGAACAAAGATGCCTAATTTAGTAGTGTAGCTAACTGGCAGGACAGCACCAAAGTATAAAAGTGCTTTCATTCACAGTCGGTCTACAAATAATATTATTAAATGAAGTTGCTGTCAGTGCCAGGTGGGTCAGGTTTACTGTGTAAGGATGAATTTCAGTGCCTGTGTCAGTCACAGGAATTGATCCAGAACTTTAAGATGAATAAAGTGTGATGTCTTGAGAGGTCGGGAGCTTTTCTATTTGAGCTTTTGAGGTGTGGGTACTGGGAATGAAGACAGTGAAGCATTGTTTTCGAACATAAAGACTTATTTAGTCTTGTCGAACAGGTAAACTTAATTCTTGCAGACAAAATCAAAACAGGGATTGTAGTCTGCTATCTTATTGTTAAGCTGACAAAAGCCCTGTTCCTTCTGTCCACCTCAGTCATTCCCTTCCTTCTCTCTACACAGTTTGCCTTTCACTTCTCGTTCCCTCACTAAGGTAATCAGCTAATATGGCTCAGCTGGTCAGCAACGACTGTCCTGGCTGACCTGCTGACCATGGGCTTTGTAGTCTTTTAACGGATGCCATGATGGGTTGTAGTCCTTGTTGCAGCCACCGGGAGGGAATGTATCTCCCCTCTATGACACTGCCTCTCATGACATCACAAAACATATTAATATACAGATTCTTTGTAATTTTCATATATGGTTAAGAACATTTGTTTTTCCATGAAGTAAAAACAAAAGTAAATACATGTCTGATGATTTATCGGACCATGAGTAGAGCTTTTGTAGATTTGCTTTCTTTCAACAACCTGTCCAATCTAGACAAGCGGAAGAACAGGTTTCTCATGACTATGACCTCAAACTGCTTTTATGCAACGACTTCATCCTGTTAAAATCTACTCCGAAGGCAGCCATCTTTAATCCTTCAAGAAAAAAAATACACAGGATGATTCCTAAAGATTACAGTGATCCTTCAACTTTTCACCTAGCACCACTAACAGGTCAAAGGTCAACATCTACAAGACAGCATTTTGTGGGAAACTCATGGTTACCAGACGATATATCCTCTTTACAACACAAGTTTTGAGTGAGATTTGAGTGAAATGTCAACAACCACAGGATGGAGTTTCATGACATGTGGTTCACACATTCCCGTCCCTAATGGGATGATTGTAGTAACTTGATGATCCCTTAAATTCTCGCGCCATCATAAGGTCATAAGTGTCTGTTTAGAACATCAGCTTTATGCTCACCAAGCAACATTTTTCACAGGCCTTTTTTTCTTGAGGCCAGCTGCTTCTTGTTTTCTCTAAACTTAAAAGGAACCGTCTGGATTAGCAGAGCAAACAGCTTCAATGACAGAGTGATTGATGGATTGATTGATTGAATGATGTCACTCCCAGTGATGAAGTGATGGCTGATGTTCTGTCTGTTTCTCCAAAACCTCAACTCCACACCCCCTGCCATCAGTGGTCCGCCGTCCCAGAGGTCGCCCATGTTAACTACTTCCTGTAGTGGCTGAGTGACTGAGTGATGGATGAGAGTGGAGCGCTCTCCCCTCAGGGGCCGACTGGAAAAGGGCCCCACTTGAAAAGACAATTACATAGCGCTGGTGAGAGCCACAGGTATGCATTGTTCTGACCGGGGTCAGCCGCCAGCCAACAATAGGTGCAGGGAGAGATAAAATAACCAGGTGTGGTTGGGAAAGGTATCGGTTTGGGGTCATATCCCAGTCAAATGTTTTGGTGTGTGGCTGTGGTTGATTGTAGTGCAGCTTAATGAAATCAGGAAATGGATCTGAATGAGGATTTTCAAATGTTTTTTATCCTATTTGTAGTAACAGTGATGAAACTGATTGGTTTATTTTGTTATTTAGGTGAAAAATGACTCGAACCATGTCATCTAATGATCATTTTGTCTCTTATTTCGAAATAACAAAACCTGACCAACATATCATTCAGCAATAGTTTGTTGAATTACATTATTTTTGGACCAGGTTTGGTGCATTCTTCTGTGTATGTACAATGATCGCACGGTATTTGTGTTCTGTTTCTACAAGAATACATGTGTTAAGTTCTCTGTAAACCTGTTTGTACAAATGAAAAGATGTGTGTAATGTATATGTGTGTGTGTGTGTGTGTGTGTGTGTGCGTCGCAGGTTCCAGAGAGCAGGCTGGTGTTGGAGGCCCCGGGGCCAGAGAGGCAGTAGTAATTGTAGAAGCAGGCTGAAGAGCTGAAGATAGCATCGCCGCTCTGGGGCGGCTGTCAGCAGTGGGATGGGCTGCACTCATTTGTCACCAGTGCAGACAAACACCACTCAGTACCGACAAAACACCGATTTGATTGACTAGTTGTGAAGCAACACCAGCACTAATGTTTTGCAACTGATAATTGCACTAAAGGTCGTAAAGAAGGCAGACTGCAGAAGTTCCATGTCAGTGTCGACATAAGTCAGTGACTGCTCTGACACAGAGGGAAAGATAGCATGTTTCAACCTTTCAAACTTACATCCAACACAAGTATACTAACTTTATCAGACTGCTGTATTTAGTCAAGATGGAAGCATTAATCAGAGTTAGATTTAGTCTTTTTTTTGAGAAATGCAATATGACTCTTTTCCTTCCCTCTCCTCTTGAAACTCAGGGTCATGACTGCCGACTATTGAAGTTGATTTTAAAAATCCGAAGCATCTCTTCGTGCTCACAAACTACCCTCTCTGTTAGCAGGCTGATCAACACTGACATGCTCACTGCCCATCAGTTCACTCAGCATTAGCCCCAGAGTGAAAGTGAAGTGATCGTGAGGTCTTGATGCTGATGTTGATGCTGTCAGGAGGCTGGCAGCTGAGCAGCTCTGATGAGTACAGGCTATGGCATGATGAGTGCGTGTGTATTTATGTGTGTCTGTAGGAGTCTTGGGGGAGAAAGGCCTTGCAGATCAAACAGTTGTCTGATCAAATGTAGAGCATGTTTGTGGGTCGTCGCTGTGGCCGTGGCTCTGGTGACCAACAGCCCCGATATCATCTGTCCTGCAGGACCTCGCTCTCTTTATCTCTCCCTCTCTCATTTCCAATCTGAAGCGTCTGACCCATTTCTCTCGTTCTCTCCCTCATCCTCGCATCAGGCTTTTTGTACACCTCCGGTCGAATTTTCAACTCCGTATTTGGAGAATAAATCAGCTCCCTTCAAACGTCATGATGCAGCATTTTCAAATAAGTGTTAATTAAATACTTTCTGCATAGATATAGACCGCAGCATCTCTTCTCACCCCCTTCCTCCTTTCCCCTCCCATCACAAACACTGAGCTTCTCCATAGTGGCCATGAAGCATCTCCGCTCATACCTGTCTCACTCTTTTACCGTTGCAGGCCCTGTTAGCGCCCTGCCATTCATATCAGTGGGATTAAATGGATCGTTTTCCAGCATTAGCAGCTTCTCCGCCAAGTGGTCTTGATGTCAGGCCAAGCATAATTGAGTCATCTGCATCTCATCTAAAATGGATGAAAGGACTTTTTGATATCGCCAGCCTCTCCCCTCCACTCACTCCCCTCCATAACCCAGCAGGAGGGAGAAAAGGCTGAGGCTTCATATTTAAGAGAAGAAGAAGTCGAACAGCTCTGATGGGCCATCGCTACTTGTGGAATGACAACACAAGACAACAGTCAGCAAAGGAAACAAGATCAGAAATTCATTTAGGCATAAATAAATGGCTTATAAATATTTATATATAAAAAGTAAATGTAATATTTTTTAAATATTTTTTGTTATGAAAGGATGCTCCAGTTTGCTGCTTGATGTGTAATTTGATTGGTGGGTTCATATTGTTACAAGTCTCATTTAATGTGTGGGACAACATACATGTAAGCTTTACAAGTGTTAAGTTAATTCTCATATTTGAGTAAAGTTATAAAAAAAAATGTATACAGTGAACTATTTACCTATTTGAATTTATAAAGTTATTATTTACATATTTACATGTAAACATATTTTCCCCACCACCGTTAGAACTGACCGTAAAATGATGAATCTACCTCTGTGGTTCTCCTTACATTTACCTTGAGTCATCCTGGCCTCTGATTGGTTAATTCAATGACATGTGATGAGTAAAAAGGAAGTGTTTTTTGTGAAGCTGATGAAGTGTGGAGAACAATAAAGTGCTGCATGAGAAAGATATCCATCTCCATCATGCTGTTTTTCCTGAAGAGTTCCCCACACTAACATACTCTTATGTTTCAACAGTTTCTAGTCGAGGAGTTCCAACACGTTTTGAACTAAATCAGTTAGATACAATAAGTTTGAGTGAATCAGCTTCTTATGGACCGTGTTACTTGTGTTATCAATAAGAAGCTACAGAGAGTGGATGATATTGTTGCTACAACCACAGGAGCTACTTCTAGCAATGAGGTTGCTAGCTGCCAACACACATGATGGACACATGGAGTTGCTAAAAATGGAGGATAATTAAAACGATAAGGATGTCGGTGAAGAAGAGGACTGTCTGAACAATCTCCACTATTATGGTAAGTTAGCATTATGAGCTAAAGTAAGCTGCTTCTGTTTTGTGCCGTGTGCCTCGGCCTAACGTTAGCTACAGCTGGCAGGCAGCTGCTAGCTAGCAGGAGCTGTGTGTTGCTGTTTCCACATTAATGTAAGATGAATCTGCTTTATTATTTGGTTGTTTTACAGCTGAGGTATTGAGGAAATCCGTAGATGCTTTTTGTGATGATTTCGATATGAGTTGTTTGTGGTTGTTGCTGTATACTTTTTGTTTGAAATTGATTAGTTTATAATGTACAGAATTATGTGCTTGTGTTGCTCATTTAGTGGCATGCATTTTGATTCTAGACAAGTGGGCCTAAATCAGATTAATTTGTCATCAATCATTAGCCTCGGCTTTAAATTAAACAGCCCCCCCAAAGCACCCCGGCCTGCTAATGGCCTTCACTGTTGACATAAGGCATTTTGAGCTGTTTGCACAAACAACCAGTGATGTTGTTTTTCTGGAGAGGAGAGTTAATTTTATGATAGCACAAGAGGGGAACTGGAATAAGAAAGCATCACTTATACCGCACAAGAGATGCATCCCACTGTAGGCCATCGATTGGACAGCCAGGTCAACGTGTTTCAGTGTTGCCAGACTGAAAATACAGCAATATTGTACTACAGCTTTAAATTATCGTATTACCAATCATTCCTTCCGTTATTACCCTTCAAAACAAAAGCACCATATCTATACTCGGTGAAGAAAAAGCCTCGGAGTGTCCGACTGTGTGCACGTTCACTCGACAACTTGGTGCAGGGAGAGCCAGCGGGTCTGTGATGGCTTAAAAAGTTTATGAGGCTCAACGTTTTAGCTTGCGCCACACGCTTGGCGCTGTTTTTGAAACAGCCATACACGTCCAGGCATAAGTCCTCGCACATTCGGGGAACCTGCTTGCAAGCCACGCGCGCGTCGTACAGAGGGCAAAAATATCGTACAAATACGATAGTTATCGTACATCTGGCAACACTGACTTGTTTTCCTTCGATACTGGAATGTAGCCTTCTGTTGTAATGCTTTTTTTTTTGTGGTCAAAATCTCTAATAATAATAATAATAATAGATAGGATGATAGATCAAGATGAAGCAAAGAAAAGTGCTTTAGACTGAGACATAAAGTGATATAACAAAGGACTTCACAAAACACTTCAAATCTTAAACAGTTGCACAGGATTAGCAGGAACATGTAACTGCATCCCTCTGCACCTCAGTCATGTTTAATATACCTCCAGGAGACAGGCAGGATCAAATGGTGATTATGAGGTGATTGTTTGGATGATTTGATAGGCAGGGTAGAAGTGGTAAAGCATGGATATGAGAGGGTGGGGGGGATAAAAAAAGGTAGTAAGGAGAGCAGGAGGGTGTGATGCATTCATCAGGAGAGACGCTCACCTTATCTGCTCCAACCTTGAGGATGAATTGCTGGCCAGCTTTTCCAAACACATACACAAACACACACGCACACATCCCCAAAGCCAACACTGCTGCCCCTTGATTGACAGCTCTTCAAATGAGTGTCTGAGTAGCACTGGGCTCTGGCCCTCCAAGTAAGTGGGCCGTCAAATTACATCCAGGGGACCGGCTGGCCCCCTCTCCCCTGGCAGAGGAGATCTATTTATTTGTCTGTTTATTTGCTTGGTTTAAATATTTGGTGGGGGGAAAATATTGAATTTTTGTCCCCCGGTCAAAGTCCCCTCATATTTAGTTAATAAAGAGCAGAGGAGGTTGTTTGCGCAGGAAAGTGCAGGATACGGGACTTTATTTAAGGGAGTCCTCAGAGAGAGCGGGTGACCTTCTTCTCATGGAGGAGAGCGCTGTGTACACTGTGCTGAGACTCACTCTCTCTCTGTTTACTTCCCTCTTTTCCCTTCTGCTGTCACTGTCTGCCCATTCCATCCTTTTGTACAGCATCTTTCTCTTCTCCTCTCCTGTTTTTCCCTCACTTGACTTTTTCCTCTCTTCTGCCTGTCCTTCTGCGCAGCCTTGCTCTATTTGACTGGAGTCTCTCTCCGGATTCCCCGGGCTGCATCCAGGTTAAACTCTTAATTGCCTCGGCAGTGGGTGGTGTAAGGCGCTGGCTCACTGCAGCTCAGCTAGTCCCTGTGCAGGGGGCTGTGGGGTTACTTGAGGGGGGGAGTTGTTCTGTGTTGGATTGTGGCTGGTGCGTGCTTGCAGACAGTGCTTAGAGATGATAAAGACTTATTAATATAGATGATGGAGATGACCTCTGACAGCAGCTCTACAGCGAGACTGCAGCGTGTCAGAGGCGAGACATGATCTATCTATCTATCTATCTATCTATGCCTCCCTCTCTTGCATCCTCTCACTCTTCTCCTTAAAACACTGATACATTTACTGCATCCATCGATCCAAGCCCCGCCCCCTACAATCAATACCCACTAGCAGAATGAATATAGTCCGTACAAGCTGTTAGCGTAAATGTGGACGTCTACAGCGCCTGTTTACTGTCCTGACGCCCCCATATCTGGATAAACTGCTACATTGTGTGAGTGTGTGCGCATCAGTCAGACTGAAGGCTATAAGAGCCTCCCACCTCGTCGCAAACAACCGCAACACATGCCGGTTTCGATCCAAGATCCGACCCAGGATCTGGCAAAGCCCCGTTACCTTTTAATGCTTTTCTGTCACTAAAATAAAACCTCAAACACGGCCGCTCTGCTGATCAATGGGATCGATGGCGTATCACGGTGCATCCGCTTATAAATATGTTGACAGCTGGCAGGCCCTGTAAGTCAGCGGTAATGTAATGAAAACAAACAGAATACAAGGCTGTATATCGTTCTGTATGTGGGCTTTGCAGACTGAGAAAAAAACAGCTCCAACACACTCCTGGCTCATTTCATAAAGCCATATTAGCGAGTTAATGCCCCCCGTCTCAACGCTCCACCCCTGCCATTGATTCCTGTTTAAAAGGCTATGGGTAGTCGATACTACCTCCTCATCGCCATCTGTCTCTATTTACTAATAAATAAAGTGGAGAGCATTGACTGCTTTGGCCAGGCCTGCAAAAGCATGCATGCTAATGAGCACTGGGCCTCTGTGGCCAATGGAGGAGGCGGGAGAAGGGTGGGGATACTCTACTTCTCCACTAACTCCGTCTCGATGGCTCTCACCAGGCGCAGCACTCCAATCATGGTAATTGCCCGCCGGTCCAGTTGTTGTTTAACATCGCTCATCAGACGAAATGCGGTTTCACTTCGGCTGCATGGATTTTTTCTCCTAGGCTTTTCTTGTTCCTTCATTCTGTTATTTTTTTCCCTCCCTCTCCTGGTTGTGTGTAGGTCAGCTCTTAAGGTCGTGTCTAGTCGTTTGTCAGATGTGGCCCATGAGCGCCGCCGCACTAAACTCTGTCACGCTGATCAATTATGGATCATACAGATGGGCTCGTTCGGAACGGCGCGCATGACGCATTTGTTCTAAAAGGCGCTCGATCTTTTCTATCCACCTTCCTTTAACCATTTCTCTTAGTTTTGCAATATCTACATACGGAGAAATTAATGTTTGTATTAATATAGATATGTGGAGGGGGAGGGAATCAATATTTGGAAGGGGGACATTGCTCATGTGAAAGGCGAGAGAAGCTTGAAACATTGACTCATATACGGCTGAGCAGTAATTATAACAATCATAATAATTGTTGTTTGGAGAACATTTAGAAGAAGAAAAACAAGTCTGAACACATTCATACACACACACACACACACACACACACGCACAAGGCCGTACAGTCCATTTGGCCTGACACTGGTTTCCTGAGTGAAGGGCTTGTGCTGATGTGCGGACGCTCTCATAGCTCAGCATAACACAGTACTGCTGTGTCAACTGTGACCCCGGTGACCCCGCAGGAGCCGGAGAATGGGCTGCAGGGTCACTCTGCGACTCAGGTGAAATGAGGGGTCAAAGATCAGCTGTCCAGTGTGTCAGGCTTGCTGATCAGGAAGTGTAGCCTCTCGCTTCGGGGAGTACACAGGGAGTGTCATGTTTTGGACACATACTCGCAGTCTGACATAAATCTTCCATGCTTACACGCAGTGGAGCGCCCTGCTAAGTCAGAGCGCTGCAGGAAGGTGGTGAGGAGATGCCAGTAACAACTGCTCTAAGTAACTGTGTAAGACTTTAAGGGTTTATATATCGGTGTTGTGGATCAGAGGCTGTCATTTTAATTACTGCAGAAATTGATGATTTAATTTTAAAACCAAATTTCCCACATCTACTACCAGTCTGATTAATTTGCTAAATGTAATATTTTTAATTACTTTTTCTGTCTGATTTGATTCATTTTTTGTTTCTATCGGCAAAAACTTGGGTTGCAGCTTTCCAACTTAAGGTATTCCTAAGCTCTCTCTCTCATCCGTGGCGGTCTCTTACAGAGTGAAACAGTGCAAAGGTTCATGTTTGTTTGTCCCAACCCTTGCTCTCTATCTGCGGCTCGCTCCCATTGCAGACACATCCAAACGGACCCCCTACCTCTGCCGCGCTGAGGCAGTCCTTCCTTCCATCCTTAACCCAGAGTCTTGGGTTAGAGAGCTCACTGTTGTTCTGAGCCACCCCAGCATCCTGGTAATGCTATGAAGGGAAAACAGCAGCGGGGCAGTGGAGTTTCCTTCCCCTGTCTCTTCTGAAGCTGGCTCTGCTGGCTGTCCGGATCAAACTGGCCCACAGTGTGGTGCAGAGCGCTCTCTGCAAACAAGAGGAGGCCCATGCATTAAAGACTCACGGCAGGGGCACCTGTCTTAGAAATTTTACTCCTCAACAGCCCTGGAGAGGCTAATATTACAAGGAGAGTTTGTGTGGTGCACATATAATTCAGGCTCTTTTAATTTCTTTTCCCAAAGAGTATTTTAATGTTTTTCTTACATGTATGTGTTAAATTAACGACTTTTTATCACTTACCTTCATTCCAACTGAACAGTTAGCAAAAAGTGCAGCCTAGAAAGTGAAACTTCAGAAGAAAATGCATTAAAAAAAAGCTTTAAAAAGATGTTCCAGCCCTTGAAAGATGGGTTTATTAATAGAAGATCTTTGGCATGAGTATAAAGCAACATACAACAACGATTAGGCCCACCACTTTATATTGTAACGAATCTGATGAAGGCCTGCTGTGAAGCTTAATAAGCAGTGTGCTAGAAATGAATGTTTTGCAGCAGATGCTGCAGGGTTTCGTATTTTATTCATCATGTTTTATTTGTGAAAGGTCATAAAAAACAAATGTCACTGTTGCAGTTAAATTTGAATCACGGCTGTCTGCACTTTGATATCTAAGCACCAAAGAACGACTAAAGTTTGAAAGTCTCAGGTCTGCCTCTTTCATCTTTCTTCATCCTCGCTTCTGACAAAAAAGAAGACAGGCACTCTTCACTCTCCTATTCCTCTCCCCTTGCCCCCCCCCCACCCCCCCTCCCTCCTCGGCTCTCCTTGCCTTCTTCCTCCACTCACTCCGTCCAGGGAGTCATTATTGCTTTGGTAAATATTTCATAGGCCTCAATACCTTTGCACACAGCCACCTGCCAGCAGCCGCCTCTTCTCGTGCACACAGACCATGGATAGACAGATCAAAATGAAAGAGAGCAAAGTGAAGGTGTAGAGGGAGGAGGAGGAGGTGGAGGAATGAGAATATTTACATTTTCGGTGAGGCAGGGCTTTCTGCTCTGTATCGAGGCTTTTTAAACACACTGAGTCCTTTAAGAGATGGAAAGATTCCCTGGATGTTGTCAAATCTGTGCCCAACAACGTTTTGTTTTCTAAGGCCTGAAGCATTTTTTTTACACATAAAAGGTGCTGGTTTAGTTTGAGATGGTTGTGGTGGGAAAGGAGGGAGAGAGAGAGAGAGAGAGAGCGAGAGACGAAAGAATGAGCCGGCGCCGGCTCAAGACAAGACAGGGAGAGAGAATACTAAGCTTCTCCTTCTTCTGACCTTGAAGAGGCCTGTAAGCAGCACCCACTCTCCCCCCTCCCTCCTTTCCTCCGTCTCTTACTTTCCCAGCCCCACCTGTTTACTTTGACTGGGTTAGAGAGGACTCTTGCATCACCTGCAGTGTCCTCTCTTTCTCTTTTCTCTTGTTTGTGTCGTTCCCCTCACTTCTTACCCTTAAAAAAGACTCAAAAGGAGAAGCGATCCAGAGATGAAATATTCAGCGTGGATATAAGCGCTTTAAGCTTTTTCAGAGTGGGTAGCTTGTTGCCACAGAGCTTTGACTTCATAAATAAATGGTCAACAGCGGCCTCTTCCACCGCCCTGCCTCCAGTATATATATGTGGCTGAGTTGTTCGTGTGCCCGGGGCTAAGTCCTGCCACTAAGTTCCAGGTCTTAAATATGGATAAGCCGCGAAACGCCTCTGGACACACTCCTATGTAGCCTGTATAGTGTTGAATAAAGCTCGGCTGTACACACGGCAAGACACCTCAAATAGAAAATGTCAAATCTTAATGCCTTTTTGAGGAATGCAAGGTTGCGAGTTGGACTTTGGGTGTGCAATGAGGAATATTTGATATTAAATATCCAAAGGCGGCAGGCTGAAATGCACTGTTTGGACATTTTCATGGAATGAATGGTTGTTGATGGATACGCTGACTCATCACAGAGTCAAACACGTGTTTTTACACAGCCCTCAGCCTAACCACTAGTTAACCGTGTCACCTTATACTCTGCTTTCCTTTGCATTCCAACAATGACCATTTACCGCTTCCCTCGTCGACTTAACCCCCCGCACCTTTTCCCCCAAAGCCGCTCTTGTTTCTGTTCGGGGAAAAAGCTCGACGCTCGGTTTCCTTTGAGCTTTCCTATGTAAACGCTTGTTCTCACATTTGCCACGCAGTGTCGGACATTTCTAACAGGAAATGAAATAAGTCCGTAACAAATGTTTTGGCTTCTGTTGAACTCTTTAACGAACGGCGGTTGCCAGAAGTAGGAGAGTGTTTGCGTTCCCAGAAACCCCCTGGGGACGGTGACTCCCCGAGCTTCCGGGCGGAGGGCGAGCAGTTTTTTCTCTCTGATTGAAAGAAGAAAAAGAAATGTCATATAGAGTTGCATAGGTATTAGGATAAGAAGGATTGAAGCAGAGATTTTCTTTTGTAGATATATATAAGTCCATTTGTATTTCATTTGTGTGAACAGAGATACGGTCTTGGTCTAGCCAGGCCATTTAGCCCTGTGCACTAATCTGCAGGTGAAAAAGGGGGCTGTGAGTGTGATAAAGGCGCCCTTGAAGACAGGTCTGACCACCTCTGGTGCAGCAAGTTGAGCTCAGGTCACGAACAATTTGTGCCTCGTGGATTTTCTGTGTGTCTAAGTGTGTGTGTGTCACAGTGAGAATATGCAGTATGCTAACACCCATGAGCCTTGTAGCAATAAATCAGCAATAGGAAGTGGTGTGACACAGGCTACAGGGCCCTGCTGATATGGACTGGAGCTATAATGGGCCGTGTTTCAGGGGGAGGGAGACATCAGCTGCACTGATCTTTACTACCCTGCAGGGCTCTGGAGATTACTACTGTACAAGAAGAAACACTATTCAGGTCACTCAGATGGTAAAAACTTTCCGTCTGCATGCCTCTACCACACGCAGCATGCTGCACTGATACTGTAGCCCTGTATGAATGATGCACTGTATTCACGCAGACAATAGCGTTTGTTATTCTCTCTGTTTGTTGCAGATAGGGCCTGGGTCTTGTTAGCTGTCAGGCCGAGCATCCACAAAGCTTTTCTCTCACTTATTGATGGGGATCCACTAAATTACAGGCTCAAACAAGAGAGGCGGCTGCAGAAAACAACCCTTGTAAAGTTTCCTACAAGCCCCTCGTATTTCAGCAGCGTGTGTGTGTGTGTGTGTGTGTACATAAAGAAAAAAGGAGAGTACGAATGTCAAGAAGATCCCAAATGCATTTTTCTTTATTTCGGCTTTCTCTTTTCTTTCGGCTGTCTCTCTTTGGTCAGACCATGTCTGGTCTTGCTATTATCCTGGGGCGTTATCAGTGTGTAGCTGCCTCTTCAGATCAGGCCTGCGATAAGGGCTAAATAAATGGAATGCTTGGCTAGTGGACATAGGTCAGGCCTTGTTTCGCCCCTGTTTTTTTCATGTGTTGTTGTGTTTGTCTGCAGGGGAAGTGGAGGGGGCAGCGAGAACCGGCTCTGCAGTCTAATGAACTTATTGATTTCAATTTCAGGGCTGTTCTCTCCTCGCCTGACGCTTCTGAAGCTTTCATCCATTGTTGGACATAAATTAGTAACTGTGTGTCTTGTTCGGGGACTTTTTCCTTTTTTTGTGCTCATCTCTCTCGCTCACTCGGCCTGTCTCTCTGAGACAGGTTGCTATCTTGGAAATGCTGTTTTTAAATGTGTTAAAAGCTTCTGTGGTTAGATGGATGCCGTCTCCGTGTGGGTGTTTTCTGTGTGGCTTAGCATACACCTGTCCCTGACAGAGATGGAGCTATCGAAATGACTAGCTACTTGTGTGTGTGGGTGTGTGCCATTTGGGGTCATCGAAGATGCTGAGTGACCTCTTCCCAAGGGGGTCAGAGAGCAGCTGACAACTGTTTGTGTACGTCTGCGTGTGCATGTATGTGTGTGTGTGTGTGTCCATGAGTACATGTGCATCCACTACTTATCCGTATCATGTGTCACATGCACAACATGTTTTCCCTAGAAATTTGTGCACACATCCACAGACAGAGGCCCATGCCAGCAGAAGTGAGCGCAGCACATTCCCAAAAGAAGCGCAGCTCGTGGAAAATGAGAGGCCACCGACGCTGGGACAGGAAGCCTCCTCGGCCCGGCCCTAACGAGCACTGTGGGAGCCTCCACTCCGGACCCGGTACATCTGATACCCCCGATGATGTCCAAAGGCTAAACAGTTAAAAGGTCCGGTTGCTATATGTAGATGGGCAACACCCCCCTGTTCTGAATCTGATACTCTGGGAATCACAATAACAAGGCTGTGAGCTCTGGTCAGTTTTCCAGAGCTACCCGTCTACCTCAGCCTCCCACCCACACAAAGATCGAGCGAGAGCATGAAAGAGAATTGATGCTGAGTAGCACAGGTTTTAATAGGGCTGTCAGAGTCATATTGTTTATGTCGTGTTCCAGATTAATCCATTCTTCCTTTATGAGCCTCTGCAGCCACCGTAAATTGCAAGCACCAAGCCAGTCCACTGTTGAGTTACGCCTCGGGGATCAGTGCCACACATGGGCGGAAAATAAATCATTTCCCCCGGATTTAACGCCGGGCAATACCTGGGCCCTTTGTAAATAAAGCCATAGATGTTTTTACACCCCCCTGTTTTCTCTCTCCTGCCTCCAGGGCTCTTATTGAATCTCAAAAGGAGAGGGAGGGAGAGACAGAGAGAGAAACATGAGAGAATAAGAGAGAGCAGAGTTGAAGGGGGACCGAGGGAGAAAGAGAGAGGCGAGTGAAACAGAGGGAAAAAGTCAGGAAAGAGATTCCAAGCGGGGAAGGATGAAGAGACACAAGCCAAGATAGCTTCGCAAAACAGACAAGTAGAGAGAGAGAGAGGATGTAGATGTTGGCTGGGTGATGTATGCGTTGGGTACTGATTCCTTGGGTACTCGGGGTGTTCAGGTTGAGATCTGTCAGACTGTCTAAACACAAGGCCCGCTGTAGTGCACTGCTGTGGAGCTGTGGGCACTGAGCAGACATCCAGCGCTACCAGCACGCCTGGCCCAGCGCTGGCTATGGCTGCAGCCCATGCCACCTGTACCCCGCTTCCAAAATCGTAACCTCTAGCCTGGGGGAGCAGAGCCAGAGCCTGGAGAGTCCAGAAAAGGGAAAAGAGAAAAGGAGGACGGAGAGAAAGGCCTGAACAACTTGTTCATCCGGGCTGCCAGCCGGAGACAGCCAAAGGGAATGAGGAATGTGCATGCGGCTCTGTCAGGACTTCATGAGTTATACATGACGTGCTATGTGAAAATGCTTCCTGTGTACTCTGTGTATCATGCTCTTTTCTTTTTCCCCCTCTTTTTTTTTCTTTAACCCCCTTCCTCCCTCCCTCTTCCTCTCTACCGGTGCTTTCAAGAGCTCAAAGTTTGCTTTTCTTTTCGGTGACAAAGTATTCGCTGGTTGTTAAATGTTAATCAGTGGCAGGCAGCGGGGTGACACGAGAGGCTCCGGCATCTGGTGGGACTCTGCAGCGGATACCGGGCTGCAGAGGATGTACACGGACCACAATGAGACCTCTGCTAACAAGAATACACGCTGCATCTTATCTCTAATAAGACACTGTTTCTGCTCCCTTTGTAGAGTCCAAAACCAACTGATAGCATGAATACAGCTGCTGAACAGAGCCTATACTAATTCATACTTAACACAAGCATTTAACCTATCCATTATTCATTCTTCCAACAATGCCAGGGGGCAAAAATCAGTGCTCCCCTCGCCCATATATCTGCCCGGCTACAGAGAGGGTGATGCATTATTCAGGGCGTGCCAGGCTGGACTGTTTTCCCTGTTCTCAACTGCTGGGAGCAACAATCATCTCTCCAGGACACTGCTCTCTGTAAGCTCTCTGTCCTCTTCCTCGTCGTCTCCGTCGCTCTGAACCTCTGATACATCATGGTCATTTTAATCCTTGCTGTTCCTCTAAATGCCTTGTGGAATCAAACAGTACATTTATCATCTAATATTGTTTCGTTTTATGAAAATGTTCCTTCATGTTGACCTTGGCCGCTTCATAGTTCCATCTCCTGCCTCTCCACACACATCCTACCCTTGTCATCTCTTTCAGCTCGAACCACTGTCCTATAATTTATCCTCTCTGCTGTTCTCTCTTGTTGATGTGAGCTGTCACTGGGATGGAGGAACACTTCCAAATATATATATATATTTTTTTGGTATCGTTGGTCTGTTGTCTCTACACTCTCAGTTCTGTTTCTCCCCAGGCTCCCACTCGGAGAGGACATTAAAATTTGAGCAGAGAGGGGAGATGGAGAGCCAGGGCCAGCCTGGGGGTTCCTGGTGTACTGCTGCAACACTTTTGTCCCAGAAAACCGAGCACGGGATGATAAGTTATGAAGACTCTGGGCTGCTTGTTTGTTGAGGCTGGACTGTTTCTCCAGGCCTGGGACACTATGAGTTAGAGCAGGTATTGCTGTAGCATTCAGCTCCAACTTCTTAGTGCAGTGCAGTGACATACAATTGACAAAGGGAGGCAAGTGGAAGAGGAAGAGAATGTCCACTTGTAAATGTAAAGCACATGCAAACTCTTTTCTTCATTGTTGCACATTATTTGCTTTGCTTCTACTTCAAAGTCACTGTTTTGAATTCCAAAATGAGTGCGTCTGTTTTACTCAGACGCAGAACTGGAAATAAAGCAGAGACGAGGTTGTTCTCATTTCTTATTTGAAATCAGCTCCATAATTTGAGCTTTGTAAAACTTAAGTTGCTGCAGGTGTTCGGCAGTAGGAATGATAGCCTTAGGGCTTGGAGCTACCGTGAGGCCCCGCCGAGATTTCCCATCATCCCTGCAGTCTGGCAGCAGCTTTTCAAACAGCGCCCCTTCTGAAGTTGCCCTTGGTTCTACATGTGTAGCAGTAATTATGAATGAGGGGGACTAAGATCTGTACAAAACCATCAAACATTTTACAGCTTGCTGCTATTGTAATAAAGATCAATAGACACGGTATCAGTCACGGTTTTGAAGGAGAGGTGCTGCTGTACATTTTCCCTCGCATACTTCCCCTCTTTTATTTCTCTCTTTCTGTCTCCCTCGCTCATGTCCCCTCTCATTTCTCTTTTCTTTCTCTCTCTCTCTGCTCTCTCTCCCCATGCAGAGCTAGTGTAGCACATCCGTTTTAATTGCTATTTGTAGGGCTCTGTGATGTGAGCTGCTAAAAGACAGCCGTCCTGTGAAAGAGCAGAGATGGAGACAAAGAGAGGCAGTGAAACACACTCGCTTCAGCACTAACTAGTTCTAAAGCAAGACCAAGGCTGAACTTCACATGTGATATGTGGTATACTTTAAATTATATGTGTATGTGCCAGCACATGCATACATATACAGTATATAGTATA
Organism: Semicossyphus pulcher; assembly: GCF_022749685.1. Taxonomy (NCBI): domain Eukaryota; kingdom Metazoa; phylum Chordata; class Actinopteri; order Labriformes; family Labridae; genus Semicossyphus; species Semicossyphus pulcher. The sequence continues at coordinate 19,058,826 of NW_027211603.1, forward strand.
TACACCGATCAGCCATAACATTATGACCACCTGCCTAATATTGTGTAGGTCCCCCTTTTGCCACCCAAACAGCCCTGACCCGTCGAGGCATGGTATCCACTAGACCTCTGAAGGTGTGCTGAGGTATCTGGGCATTAGCAGCAGATCCTTTAAGTCCTGTGAGTTGCGAGGTGGGGTCTGCATGGATCGGACTTGTTTGTCCAGCACATCCCACAGATGCTCAATTGGATTGACATCTGGGGAATTTGGAGGCCAAGTCAACACCTTGAACTCGTCGTCATGTTCCTCAAACCATTCCTGAACTATTTTTGCAGTGTGGCAGGGAGCATTGTCCTGCTGAAAGAGGCCACTGCCATTAGGGAATATCATTTCCTTAAGGGATATACTTGGTCTGCAACAATGTTTAGGTAGGTGGTACGTGTCAGTAACATCCACATGAATGGCAGGACCCAAGGTTTCCCAGCAGAACATTGCCCAAAGCATCACACTGCCTCCGCAGGCTCGCCTTCTAACCATAGTGCACCCTGGTGCCATGTCTTCCCCAGGTAAGCGACGCACACGCATCCGGCCTTCCACATGATGGAAAAGAAAATGGGATAAATCAGACCAGGCCTCCTTCTTCCATTGGTCCGTGGTCCAATTCTGATGCTCACATGCCCATGGTAAGCGCTTTGGGCAGTGGACAGTGATCAGCATCGGCACCGATCTGCGGCTGTGCAGTCCCATACACAACAAACTGTGATGTACTGTGTGTTCTGACACCTTTCGTTCAGAACCAGCAGGAACTTTTTCAGCAATTTGAGCTACGGTATCTCTTTTGTAGATCGGAGCACACAGGCCAGCCTTTGCTCGCTATGCAAATCAATGAGCCTTGGTCCTGCGGCTGGTTCACCAGTTTTCCTTCCTTGGACCACTTTTGGTAGGTAGTGACCAGTGCAGACCAGGAACACCCCACAAGGACTGCAGTTTTGGAGATGCTCTGACCCAGTCGTCTAGCCATCACAATTTGGCCCTTGTCAAAGTCGCTCACATCCTTACGCTTGCCCATTTTTTCGTCTCCCAACACATCAACTTCGAGGACAAAGGGTTCACTTGTTGCCTTACATATCCCACCCACTGCCATTGTAACAAGATAATCAATGTTATTCACTTCACCTATCAGTGGTCATCATTTTTTTCTTATATAAGCCCCTTTTGAACTCTAAGTCCCGACAACCACATGGACTTGAACTCTATGACACTTTCTTAGCACTTTCTGAAAGCCTGTGAGTTGGTGCCCCTACAAATGCATCCTCTGCCAGTGGGCTGAGGTCGTTTGACCAGAGATAGAAGACATGGAGAAGCAGCAGATCAAAGAGTATTCTGTCTGACAGGAGGAGATAAAGAGACTGTCAGCCTCGCCACAGAACAAAGCAGCCTCTCACCTCTCTGGCCCACATCAGCTCCCTGACAGCTGGTGATGCAGTGCTAAATCAAAAGGTGGGTAAACTAAGATGAACATCCAAAGACAATTGCAATTCCAACGTCCACCATTATAAAAAATGTATAGTTTTACAAAGGTTGTTGGTCCAATGTTGTGTATACATTTTGGAAAAATGATTCCACCCATCATATTTGTATGTAGATACTGGCAAACATGAGGTGACTTTGAATATCTGAATCAGCACCAATAAAACCAAACAGAACTCCTGCAATCTCTGCATCTAGCTCTCTCTCTGTGTGCGTGCATATCCGACTACTTGATGCAACAAGTCCATGCAAGTTTTTTGGGCATGCTCCAAAGGTATCGAGTTTAGAAGACAGGTGTTGATATTACGTATAAGTGCCAACAACTTTTAAATCACATAACTTGCAAATGGGTGTTGGAGAGACACTTAGTTGGCATCTTTTCCTGGGGGGAAAATAAAGTACTGATATAGCTGCTGTTCAAGTTATTTTAAGTAACCCGGGATACACGCAGTGAAGTATTATGTTCTGTACAGTATATCTGTCTTGTGTCCACTTGAGCTGCAACATTTATGCGCAGATAACCCTACAAACTGCTGACAGCGTGTTTCGCTGATTATCTGTATTTAAAGGTTGATTGTTCATGTGGCACTTTTTTTTTTAATTCTGAAGAGATGAAAACCTGGATGAAACTTGCTTGTGCTAAATTTCTGCTGTGTGAGGGGAGGTCCTGCAGGTTTTACATGGGTGGGTATTGGGTGGGAACAGGAGCCAAGCCATTAATAGTGTAACAATGTGGCTGTTGTGTAGCGTAGCTTCCCCTCCTTTGACTACAGGAACTACTTTTATGTCTGAAAAAGGTTCCATTGTTATTTTGGGTACAGGCCTGCACGATATGAGAAAACTGCGATGTGCGAATATTGTTCAATACCGCGATAAAGATATGATGTGCAATAAGTAAAACAATGTCAAAGACAGCATGTGACTTTTAGTTGTTCCTTATGACTTACACAATACCTGTGTTTGCATCATGTCCCTCCTGAATCTAATCTGAAGGTAGCTGATAGCTAGCTTGGTTCCAATAGGTAAGATTTTTGCATGCTTAGTGGCTTGTTAATAAGTTTTCTTATTCTTTGTGGTGAATTCAGACTTTTGTGATGTGTTTATTGCAAACGCTCATGTTGCCGTAATGGTGAATTTGCAATTTATTGTGCAGCCCTTGTCGGCTATCATATAATAATTTATTCAAATGATTAAATCTCTGACGTATTTGAAAATTGTTGTTTCATCAGACCAATGATCTTTGTTTGCTTAATGCACAAACATATATTTGGTCAGAGCTCTTCTCATCTGTACTTAATCCAAAGAAAGACGCGTTTACCAACCAGTCAACCTCCTGATGGCAGGTCACGACTGGGAAGCACTCTCCCATCAGTCAGCCTGTTTTCCTCTAACACCAGCTGAAGGGTCACTGCGAAAGCTGCACGACTGAGGAGAATGATCCAATACGACTTTATTCCCTTACTGAAAACTGATGATCTATTCTTTGCCGAAATAAAAGCATAATGTGACACATTGATCTCCGCAGCACATTACAGAACCTGCTCATGCGTCACGACTTTGTAAGTGTGATTCTTCTCAGCTGTGATCTGCTGTCACACAGAAGAAGTCTGACTGATGACACTTTATCAGTGATGCTTCTCTCAGAGTGGAGTTACATCCGCCGCCTTGTCAGGAAGTGATTAATGGATTCAAAAGGACATGATGGCCGGGATATCAAACTGTGTACTGTACAGAGAATATAGATTTTCCTCTGAGCCTGAGTGTGTCTGCTTGTGTTGATAAAGACTAAAACATAATCTGCCTCTTATTATATGGACATTTCACTTCCTTGAAGAGAGCTATGGATGATTGCTTCGCCGTTTTTTTCACTCATTCAAATAATCTGGTCTACAATTGTCCTTGATGTCGTGCAGCTTAGAGCCACCAATGCATTGAACAAAGGGAACAAAAAGACACACATAGTTTTCTAGACAGCGAAGTCTAAACTCCATTGAGCAAATACTTTTTATTTAGCATTGGAAATATGCTGGCTTCTACTGTGGCAATCGATGAGGTTTGGCATTTAACTGTAAACTTTAAAAGGCACCCATAATCTGGCTCCATTGTTTTTTAATGGCCACATCAACTACTTTGGAGGATAATCATTTTATCTGATAATGAGGATTTCAAACACTCTTATCAGCTGTGCACTTGCAGTTGTTTTTTTAATCCTTCCATTCTGTCTGGTTGTTTTTAATTGATTCTGCAGCACTGAGGCTTTCTTCCAGAGATAATGCACTTGTGAGAACAGGTCATGATCCCTAAATGAGGGAATTTCACTCCAGTGTATTTGCCACGCCGTATCTACCGTCCTTCAGAAGCGTTTCCAAACTGCTGGAAAGTACAGATTGACTTTGTTTTCCTACATTTCTGCTTCTCTCTCTCTCTTGCCGTAGCATTCGGAGGAGCCTTTCTCCACAGCAAATGGCCTCAGCTAAGAGCCGGTGGTGCTGATGCTGTTTGGCAACGCTTCCACGTATGTCCTACCTCATGGCTTGAGCCAAATCTCTGTGTATTAGGATCAAAAACAGTGTCTACCGCTTTCCCTATGTCTTTACATAATTTTGTAATGTGAGCTCAGCCAGGCATGGAAAGTAGTCCACTCTGATTATCCAATAATATATTGCAACAGAAGACACGCAACATTTAAATAAATAAAAGCAGGAAGTGTTCCAGTATCTGTGCTGTGTTGGACTGCGATAACAGCTCATCCAGTAAGACCTCCACTCACCTCTCCCATCGCCTCACAGATCCAGCGCTGCTTCTCTCTCAGGCCCTCGGAGGAAAGCTGTTTATTCCACACACCGCCTAAGTAGAGGTCTTGGGGTTGGAGCGGCTGTGTAGTGCATGGTGAAGACAAACACAGGCCTATTTAGTCTGCTGGGGGAAACCATGGTAAACAGAGCAAAATGGAAGCAGCTGGGGATTCTAGTTTTCTTGTTTTTTCTTTTATTGTTTAAATGCTCCTGTTTGTACACCATCACTCAGGGTTGGAAAATATAATGGGTTTTCTTTGATGAACAACTAACAGCAAACAAAGCTCTTTTTATTCTGGTGGCGGAAAATATCACAATCAAAGCACTTTTCTTCTTTCTTTTTCCAAATTGCTATCCATGCATACTATTGTGTGTTTACCACAGTGTATGACAGCAGAATGGCCGTCTGACTTTGACTTTAACCACATGAGTAAACTCTGTTGGACTCTCCTTTGCTAGAATGCCTTTTATAAATGGTTACAGTAAGTGTGCACACGTTAGCAAGAATGATGACTCCAACATTTTAAGAGACAATAAACAGCATTTCTTTTCTTCAGGGTTAGGACATTAATGTGATGTTGGCACCTCCTACACCCTGAATATCATATAGGTCAGAAAGGTGGTTTACTCTTTGTAATATGGTGCCATGCATCAAACTGAAGGAAATGGGCTTTATGTATTATTCTCGAGTATTTGGAGTATGTGCACGCATTCCTGTGTGATTATACGAGGGTATGTCCTCTGGTTTGGCATGAGGGGGACCCCGGTTCTCCACTGCCTCTGTGAATCCCACTTGGTATGGTGACATGACCGCTGTCCCATCCTTCCCACAGACACCTGTCTACAGGTCAAAGGTCATCCTGTTAGGGGTAATCCCCGCAGTAACCTGACCAGGCCCGGGGATAGTGCCAACCTAACGTGCGATGGTGGACCAAGCTGCCTCCCTAATACTCTTACTAATCAGATTTTAATTGAATTCCGGCGAACATGTAAAACCTGGTTCAGTTTTGTTATTCCATTTTCCTAACAGATGTCCCGTGATCCCTGTAAAGTGATCTGCTGCGGTGACATCCGCTGTTTGGAAACACATACATGAATTGGCTGAGATAGATGAGAGAAAGTAGAACCATGTGCTTGTCCTCAGGATGGATGTCATGAGGAGTGAGGATGGTGGGCGTGGAGGTTGGGGTTAAGAGGGTGGGTCTTTAGGATTTACAGAATCTCACTGCACCTTGTAAAGAGACAAGAAAAACACAAATGTACATTTGTGAATGCTATCAGAGTTTTCGTTTCATAACAGAGGTCCTCTCCAGTTGGTACTAAGCTTCATCGCAGGGCACATCATTAGTGTTCATTCTGGTCTTCAAGCAAATCCACGTGCAATCTCTGCTGTGCCACGTGTGTGTTTGAGACCACTGATGTTTATATTCTCTATACGCTTTCGTATGTTTGGGAGTTGGCATTGCACTTCAGCACTCAGTTACAACAGTTTGTCACAAAAAGCAGAAAGCAATCATCAAAACGTAGCTGCACTATTGGCGCACAGACACTAATGTTTCAGATTACAAGAGGCACGCGTCGAGTCTGCACACCCCTTAATGAAATAAATGTGCAGGCTTGAGGGTGAGCATGTGAGCATGCAAAACCTGGCTCTTAAACCATGCTCTTGGTGGATCGGATCCACCAGAGAACCATTGTGTAATAGCAATATTCACAGAACATAAATAAGATGATCTGATGGTGAGAGACCATATGTTTTCTTCTACAGATAAACTTCCCTTTGCTCCTCCTGTCCATTTTGCTTTACAGTCAGTTTGTGCACCGCTCTTTGGCTGCAGTGTTTGTGGTAGTCGGTCGTTGCATTTGAAAGTCAGCAGTGGAACTGATGCTGAGTTCTTGAGGGAATAAGAGTAGTGGTTGAAGGTCCTGCTGGATGAGCTGTTATCAGAGCCCAGCACAGCCCTGACACAGGAGGGATTTTTCCAGACATAATGTCATTGGATAATCAAAGTGGTCCACTTTCCATGTTTGGCTGTGATCATAGTGCTGAATTATGTAAAGACACAGGGAAAGAAGTAGACACTGTTTTTGATCCTAGTACACACAGATTTGGCTCCAGCCTTGACATAGGACACATGTTTTCTCATCCCCTCTCCTCTCTGCACCTTTCTGCTGAAGTCACCCTCAGCAGCTGCAGTGGATACTGGGAATTGGCTGTAACCACAGGCATACAGCCCCAGTTCAGCTCGACCTGATAAGTGACTCCTTCACACCATGTCACACTGTCACTAGCTGAGGAAATTCTGAAGGCCCCGTTTTGGAAGCATAAAGTGAACAGTTTCAGGGATCAAGGTGATCTGTCTACCAGCTCTTACCCACCTCGCACCAACCACCAATGAGGGGCCTCCACCCACATGCCTCCTACTCTCTGATTAACCGGCACAAGCAGCAGAAAGTTTTGTGTCTGCAGCCCGAGCGCCTGTTACTGCGAGCTAAATCAAAGGCCCGCTCTGTTATTAGAGCCAGTGTGCTTTTGAGGAAAACAAAATCCGCCTGCGAGCTTAAAAAGGAGTTGTCTCATTTGATCATTTATTACACATTTTAAGCGGTTTGGAAATAACTGAGGCCAGCGTGGTCTACATCCCTAATTGGTGCTCTTTTTCTCCCATTAGTACATCCAGACTTGTGATCCCACTAAAACAGGCACGAGAAGAAGAAAAAAAAACTCTCTTCCCCAAACAAAGCGTTTGTCATCAGTTTGCAGTTGCTGTGTTCGCAGGCATGGTTTAGATTTGCTTCTATGCACAGCTGTCACTGAGCCTGTTTGACGTCCTGGACCCCAAACACACAAACCAGAAGAGATTAGTGTGCCATGTCAACCCACTGCTTCCGCAGATGGCACCGATGCTTTTAGCCTACTCCCTGTAGACAGCCACTCATTGATCTTTCATACTAAACTCCCCGCAGCAGGACTCGTGATACTGTTTTATTTATCATTCTGGCATTTACTATTACAGCCAATAAAGTTTGACATGTGTGGGTTTTAACTGTAGGGGGCACTGTGGTTTGTGTGCAACACGCTGGGGGTGAGGGGGGGTAGATTGATATACTGGCAGTCAGAACTGTCACCCGCAGTAATACCTCCCCTGTCTTTCTTTCAGCCTGCCACTAGCCCCAATTCCCCAGGTCCAAATCCAACCCATAATTCACTAGTGTTGTCTCTCACCTTGAAATACACCTAGTAAACGTGTAAAACATTCCTCTGGGATTTGCTCCCATTTTAATAACAGAGAATTTCAGGCCGTGTGGGGGGAAAAAGGAGATATCGGTTACTAGTTTTTAAGGATCCTGGCATGGACTGCAGGAGCCCCTAAGCTCCAGTCCAGATACTCCATCCAAAACCAACACAGGGGACAAGCAGGCAATTTTCAAAATGCGGTTTTCAGTTTCTGCACATATTTTCCAAAGGGTGCCACAGTCGGGCTGACCATGATGAAATTTGGTTCTGGCTCCGGGCCAGGACATTACCTGTGTGAGTGTCAGGTGATAGCCTCCCTAATTACCCTGGAAGGCAAACAGAGAATCTTTTTGGTGGAGATTTCACAGAGCCCTCTGCACCCGTAAATGTGTTGCTCCTGTGGTTAAATGTGATCTTTCAGCTAATGAAGGACACGCTTCGTTTCCTTAACTGAATCACCCTCTAGTTTCGGCCTCTAGGGGGAGCTTAACACGCTTTTCCCCTGTTTTTACTGCAGTGGGCACTGGCAAGAGTTTAGGTGAACCTTTGTGAGTAAGTATTGATTTACGACCCGGGCCTGAAGTGTGCATCTCTCCAGGGGTATCCAGCCTGCCTGGACACAAGCTCGTGTGTGAACAGTGGCTCTCAGACATCACTGACACTCTGTCCAACCACCGGACCAAGAACCACTGATTGGAGTCTGCGGTTTGTGGTGTGTGTGTGTCTCTTACACACACGCCACAGCCAACCGAAGCCCTCAATCACTGGGTCTCGGTCCAGTCCATGCCCCCGTGTTCCAGAGTTGAGTGACGCGCGGCCTGCAGAGCTCTCATTAGAATCTATGTTTCACAAGCAGAGCCGGGATAGTAAATCGTTCAGGCCTCAATGTTGTTCTAGCTGCGTCTAACAAGCCGCTCTCTGTCTGCTTTATTGGAGTTTAAAAGTGGATTTCATGTAGTTTTTGGCAACTTTGAAAAAATATGACAAACAATGGAAAGTATCGGTGCGAGAAACCAAACCGCAACACGATGAGAACTTGTTCGATCTTTCAAAGGAGCCCTTCAGGTTTTCAAGCCCTCTGCTACTTAGAGACTCACAGAAACATCATTAGACAACAAAAACATCCCATTTCTGCTTTCAATAACATCAGACGGAGGAAGTGTGCGATGGGAGTATTGTTTGGTTTAGGGAGGGTGCTATGTGATCCCTCATCACATGGCCGAGGCTCCTGCTGTGGTACTGAGTTAAAGGATTTTCTCCCTACGGCCCCGCTCTTAAATCAGATCACATTTTTTCTTTATGCTACATCTAAGGGCCCCCATCCCATGTCTAACTACCTAGTCTTTTGTTTGCTCATGTTTTCCTTTTCCTCTGTGGATCGGCTGGCTCTGACCGTGTAATAGAGCGCATATTGGCCAAGCGAGGCGGCCTGCTGTGACCAGATCAGATGTGTGCTCCTGATTATGAAACTCCCTTTTAGTCACTGACAGACATGGTAATAAATGTGTCCATAAATTGAATTTGGGGCTTTTGAAAAGGAGCAGGAATATCTAAGGAGCATTGCAGCTGATTGTCTCCAGCCGACATGGCAGCGCTTCAGTGGGATTCTGGGGGGAAAACTGATCCTGCTGTGGTGCGGTCGGAGGGCTCGGAGTAGGGGAAGAAGGGGAGGGGGTCTGCGGGATGGACGCCCAGCCAAGCAAAATAAAGACTGCTTTATTGCTATTCAGAAAATCATTTGATTAAGTTTGCACAAATGAGAAGATGGAGAGCAGTCTGCAGACGAGTATATGTATGTTTATGTGGTTGCGTGTTTGAATGTAATTGTGTTTGCTTGTGCGATTAAGTGTGTATGTGTGCAAAGCTTTCAAGTCCCATTACTCTTTCCGAGAGGTAAACTGCACAGGGGCGACTTTCTGAGTCATTCCACTCACTTTAAAGGGATGTACAGTGCATTTACAGTTCCTTAAACACTCACTCTCACAATAACACGACTGAAGTTTGGTGGAGTGGTGTTGACAGCTGAACTGGGACGTCGGGCCAAAACTTTTCTAGTTCATTCCACTTTGGATTAGACCTTGGATGCTCTTTGATGAATGGCAAAGTATACGACTTTCTTTTACATCTACCCCTATTTGTCATGGCAATATAATCGGACAGTAATACTTTTAGATGTATTGGCTGCAGCTTGTCTTGTCTTACATACATTAAGTGGTCCCTATAGTTGATTTGACAACGATACGATAACAATGCATTTCTTTGTTAGCATGCTACGCTGTTAAGACAGGAATTATAAGGAGTCCAACAAGGATTAAGCGGTGTTAAACACAGCGGAAATAAATGTAAGTAAATTGCACTGTTAAACAAAATAAATAAAATGTACTAAAATATGTTTGTATGTTTGAAGCAAGGTCGCATCTTTGGCATACGGACTCTTCACCCTCCTGCACATGGTCCTGCTGAATCCAAGCCGTGCTAAACTAAGATCCGAGTTCTCACTCTTACCTCAAATCCAGAAACACAACATTGATGCTGGCCAAGACAGGAAACAGTGTGTAAGTGCCCGCTGAAGTGCACTTATATTTAGCCTGGTCAGTCATGAGGGAGGGACACAACTTCTCAGAGTAGTGCGACACACGTAACTCAGCCACCAAGAGTCACACATCCCCATGTGTTTGCCAGGCCTGTCCTTTGGGCTTGATTTTTTCGCTGAGACGTGAAGTGACGGGGTCTGGAAGGTTCCCCTGGGGCAGAGGGCGGATTTAGTCATAGCCTGAGCACAGGCAGAGCCCCGCTTTAGACCTGGCAATAACATGATGTTGTGAAACTGTTACCCTTCATTATTTATTCACTATAGACATCTGTCTTGGCAGAGGGAACAGGATTCAGTGCGTGATTTTTATCTCCGGCCCTCTCGCCTTCCCTTGCTTCTGTCTCTTCCTGTCTCTCCATCTAATTTGCCTCGTCTGTCTGTCATTCTCTCCGTCTGTCCATTCCTGTCTCCCTCCATCGCTGGCTGTCTCTTTGCATATGTCTATTCTTTGAAATGTTATGATTCACTGGCTGTGATCTCCGCGAGCTGTCTCCTTGAAGTCTGTGTCTCTCCTGAGTGCGACCACAGAATGGTACATCACTTCTATTACATGTAATTTCCTGGGTTTTATAAGGTGCATTTACTCACCCGACAATGGTGAAGACTGTTCTTTTCTACAGCCCAGTTCAGAGGCTGTTACAACACGGCGCTGTTCATGGAAACCATTATCTGGCGTGGGATTGTGCCAAGGTAAGGCTGCAAAGTTTGTCCCTGGGTAACATTTTGAAACTTGGATTAATGTAAAAGTCAAAATCCTTCCCAGCACTTTTAAATTATGATATCTTGGTTAGACAAAACTATCCAGGAGATACAGCAAGTCCAGTCGTAGTAGTTGCACTCATGGGCCAGTGGACTTTAGCAGTGGCTTGATGACGACATAAAACCAGATAGCAACAGAGCAAACAACTTTATTTAACAAAGTAAAGAACATGTTTTTTAATCAGCAGGAAATCCTGTTAGAAAACAACATTTCTCTCCTATTATTTACCATAAAACCCATATATATATATAAGCCTCCACCTGTGTTACCTTTACGCTGCGCAACATCGCAGACGGGCTCAGTTACACTGTTATTCTTACTTATGTTTCTCTCTCATTCTCTCTTTTGCCCTCTCAATAAAAAGAGGCCAATAAATCACTTAGCTGCCTCTGTGGGTTTGGGGTATTGGTGTTGGAGCGCGCTGTCCCACTATCCCAGCTGAGTAGACATGACTCTCAAAACCCTTCCCCACTCCCCTCACTCTCAAAAAACCAACATGGTGAAAATTACATTTTGGTTGAAGAGTCGAATAAATCTTGGCCCGGCGTGGCTGGAGAAGTGGAAAAAAAAAAAAAGGCCCTCCGTGGCGGCTCCAGCCTCAGTGATGTGGATCCTGCGCTGGGGGAAAAGGGGGAAGCCACATAAGAGAAGGTTTGTGTTAGCGCGGGGTTGATGAGGTGCAAGCTGAGTCAGGGGGAGGATACACGGCCTAAAAGAGCTTGTTGGATTAGAGGGAGTGATAACTCTAATGTTGAATGTGTGTGAGACAAGCAGCTCTTGAGATACGTGCTCAGATAACAGAGCTCTATTATGAGCATTAGGGTTCAGATTTTATTTTGAAAGGCTGAGCGGAGTTCCTTTACTGATTACCTCATTAACAACACTTTTGGGCCGCTGCTCGGATGTGTGGTCATTCATCTATAGGTGTTGGTTATTAGCGCTAACTTGGGGCTTATTCCCATTCACCGTAGCGTGTCCACATGCTTGATCTCTGTTGGTTTTCCATCTCTGGGGCCTGTTTGACGGGAACTACTTGTGTAATGCCATCAGCAGCCTGTCGGGGCTAATTAAAACACACATCTACAAATCTGCCAGCAATTACTACACCCAGAAACATTTGGTGCCACTCACAAATTTTATGCAGAAAAGGCTGTGTTTACCGCGCTAGCTTTTCATTTCTCTGAGCGTTCCCACAAAACAAATACTGGTTAGAGTTGTGTTTGATACGGCAACGCTCATATTTATTTTGCCATTTAACTTTTACAAAAATGTAGGCATTGGGAGACATGATAATGGAATCCAGATTTTGGCTTTATTTAATTTGTAGCTCTGCATGGAGTCATCTCATTTGAGATTATAGCCCTGTGTAAACTGCGCCGCTCGTGTCTCTCAGGGTTAGATTGTGTAACAGTGTTGTGTCCCAGTCATCTGGATGTGCTTTGCCGTCCTCAAGAGAGCACGCTCCTTATCTGCATTGCTCCCAACCCGCAACCTCACCATCATGTGGTTCATCTACTTTTCACGATGACAAAAACAGCACAGGACGATTTGTATGCAAATGAAAAGATGCCATTTAAAGTTCCCTGTCCATGGCATAGTATTGATAGCTCAGGTTGAAGTCCATGCATGCAGAGCTCCTCGGCTGTAGGTTAATCAGTGCATTATTATTAATATTACAGTGTCTAGAACATGGCTGTACATTACAGCCAACAAGTGCTTGTTAAGATATGAATGTATGCACAGTGGCGTTATCGCTTACAAACAGGATTAATTTGTTCTTACTGCACTTTGTAATGTTGAATGAGTGTTAACGTCACTATTTTTATTAATAGATTCACTCAGATAATGTTTGCTCAATTTTGAACATTGAAATTGCAAAGTACAACAAGACTAGGTCAAAACCTAGTATGTGGTTGACCGTATCAGGTCAATGTGCGCTTTTGTGGGCAATGTGTTACAAGGACTGTCCTTATGAGGCCGATGACAACATGTTTGAAAGCAGGTGCACGCTGCGGACGTAGGTGAGGACAACGGAGGAGCAGCGGAGGAGCAGCCCCGCCTACTCCCCGAACAAAATATCCAGAGCCGTATAGACAGAGAGTCGCGTCAGTGGAGGTCCAATATGCTCCATGATCTGCCATTGCGATGTGGGGACTCTCTATCTACGGCTGTGAAAGTACCGTCACCCACTGACTCAGTCAGTCAGTCACATACAGACCCGTGTGTAGGGTGGACAAAGTGCCTTGTTACATTGCGGTTTATAACCACCAGTAACAAATAGTTAGCCCTAAGCAGCAACTCCAAGTGATGGTTGGTTACCTGCCAGTGGCTGTTTAAGTATAAGTCACCAACCCTCAGAAAACCTTGCACAGAGTTCATAATGTTTCTTCTGTTGAATGGAAACAGTGAGACATTGCATCTCTGTTAACCCTTGTTCACAACATCCTGATGTCAGTTCCTGTCATTTTGAGGTGTAACTTTCCTTAAATGCACACCTTTTACTTCTGTCTTTCTCATTTCATAATCATATCATGTGTCCAGCACCGGGAAGTCTTTTTCATGATAACGCACCTGCCCTTCTTTGGGTACCATTGTCTCTTCTTCTATTCAGCAAAACTGCTGTTACCAATGCAAGAAACTTTAAACACGTAATTTCCTTCACACAAGAGAGCGTTTCCCAGGAAAGCTCCGCCCATCACAGGTGTTGATAAACAATATAAAGCCTTTGTGACTCATGATGTAATAAGCTGAAACTGCTGTGTTATATATCAGTTGGCAACAGAGTTGCAAAATGTAATTGCAGGTGTTGATGCGAATCTGGCATGAATCACTCCTTTGACACTGGCAGATACATGATAGTTGCCTCCTTCTGAGATGTAATCACCTGCTGTGATCTCGCTGAGCCTGACCTGTTCTGTCAACTGTCATATTGCATGATGGCACTAAAGATACGGGGGCATTACTCATCCTGATTTACAAGTGTTGTTATACTGATAACCTGAATCCTGAAAGTCAACGCAGAAATGAGTGAAGAACTTAGATGACTTATAATATTGCTTATATTGCTTCTGTGGCGTTTACGATGCGATTTGGATTTATGATTAACGACCATGAGGACAGATTCAGTTGGTGTCCTCATATTGACTTACAGGAAGTCACCTGCATGTTTAAGGATGACAAAATAAAAGTCCATCAAACGTTGCGCCTTAAAGGGCAACACTGACTTTGTTGTAGACTCAGTGACGCCCCCAAATCTCCAATGATCCGCTCGCTCATCAGTGAATTGTGTTACGCTTTGCCACCACAGCAAAAAGTGTAAGATATGATGATGTAATGTGTATTTTCCTTCTATATTGATCAGTCAAGTAAGGACAGCAAGAGTAGTTGCTGTATCAGTGGAGCAGTGGAGGCATGGGGTTGGTCCCTGCAGGCCTCACAGCAGAGGGGCTGGGCAGGGATTAGTGTGACTGCTGAGGAACACCTGTCTGTCACTGACGGATCCCCTCCTGCCAAGCCCCCAGATGGATCTTGGGAGCAGTGGGCCCCATCATAACTTCCTCCTTCCTCCTCCCCATTAACACTAATGTTTTTTTTCTGTCTTAACCCTCTTCCCCCAGTATTCCCTTACCCTGCATGTCTTGCATTCTGTAGGAGGCTTTGGGAGGAGGAGGGTGCAGAAGCCGGGGAAAAGGGGGGCTGGGACAGTTTAGTTGGACGGCCAGCTGTGTGCCAGCTGTGTGCCCGCGGAACACTGAGTGGCGTGGAGAAAGGCCTATTATCTCCCACACGCACATGCACACACTCTCTCTCTCGCCTTTCACGCCCCAAACCCTGGGCCTGCGAAATCAGGCGGACAGATTCTGCAAAAACCATCACTCCTCCTTATACATGCATGTGGTCTCCTCCTGCACACACACACACACGCTTATTCTAAGTGCTGTGCAGGGAGTTATTTTCCCTTCTGTGCCCGTCTTTGCGCGCACACACACAGATGCACACAAGGCCCAAGAGCTTCTGTGCCACCCTCTATGTGTCACTGCGTCTGACACACAGGACTAAACAAGTCATTAGAGCATGGTTCGAATCGTCTATACACACAGTCTTATCTGTCTGCTCTCAGTCAGCCGGCCTATTGCACAGCAGCTGGACGCCTCTTGCTGCTGGTAGGATATGAGCAATTAGCAAGAAAGACCTTTTAGCTCTGCCAGCTGATTTGCGGCCAGCTTTTCTGCATATGCCTGTAATTCACTCTGACATTTCATCTCCTCACTTGTCACAGTCTTTATTGTGTATTACCACAATATAAACAATAATGATGAAGTAATAATCAAATCGGAGGCAATATAATCATTTTGTTGATGTCCACTGGTTGAACCTGTGGGAGACAGCTGAGAAGTGAGCGCTCTTGTAAAGAGTGGAGGTCTCTGGAGAGCGAGCGGAGGCAGCCGGGGGGGAGTCTTCCCAAGTCAGCCCAGGGGAAATGGATGACAGTTACACTACCCTCCGGCCAATTAACTGTCATTCTAGCTGTTGGTTTAACTTGCTGACCTTACCTCTTCTCTGCTGTTTGTCTTATCATTTCCGGAAAAGAGGACCTCATCTGTGTATGTAAAGTGGACAGGTGACCTTCAGGGAAGTGGAACAAAGGTCACAGTTCATCTGCTCTATATTTCTTCTGCTCGACCGCAAATATGCCGAGGAGTCTTCTGGGAATTTGGGGGTGAGGTCCTGTGGGATTGAAAGAGAGCTATCTGTTATTACTTCCAATTACTCCCCAATCTCCCGCTCTATCTACCTGTAAAATGACATTAGACATGCCTGTTCTCATGGTCTTTTACAGATTAAGACGGTGCTTCTCTGTGATGAGGCCCACAGGAGCTCTGAGCTCCATCAGCTGGCGGAGCGTGTTCACAGGTTTGGGGGAGAAAAGTTCGTCTTTGAGAGGAAGCACGGACATTTGTAGGAAGGAACTAAACGCGGCTGCCATGTTTGTCCCCGGGTGAGCGTGGGTTCGAGGTTGATGTGTGAATAGGGTTACAGTTCCAGTGAGCGCTGCTGTCTTAGCATGACAACAGAAGGGGGCGGGCTGCGCTGGCCTTCTTGACACTGTGCCCACCCCTCTCTGTTTGTGAGAGCGCCACTTCATTGTGCCCAGTCGCCACGGAGAGACAAAACCTAGAGAGCCTGCACAGCTGGAGATGGCAGGGAGCATTCAGAGTGAATGCTTGGCTTGTTCAGGCACTTTTCTGCCCTGTGTCTCACAAGCAACCACTTCCTACTTCCCGTCCTGTCTGTGACAACAGACGGGTACAGACTGGTTAGCTGTTTGTCTAGATTAAGTCTTTTCTGGATGTTGGAAAGATAGCAAGAGGAGGCCTTTAATTAGTAACTATTAACTGTAGATACAGAGGATTCATCCTTCCTGACCACACATGTTGGTGACTTTCTCCTTAGTTATAAAAGTGACGTGCAAAGTACAGGTATCAAAATGTAGGGGAAAACTTCACACCTCTGCTCACCCTGTCTTGTTGGACTCCACAATCTAAAGGCTTGCAGTCACATCAGGACACTTTATTGTACTTTAATCCTACTTGGTAATTTAGATGATTGTGTTTGTGACAAGCTGTCATCCTTGGTGTTTCCCTGTGATGTCTTAAGGCATCTTGTCCTGACTGGATGAGTGAGATTTCCCAGATGAGAGCTGACTGAGAACGGGATTTGGCCAAACAATCCTCCTTCAGCATGCATTTAGTTTCCTTATTATAGACAAGGCACCAATCTATCCTCATGCCACAGCTGAATCACTCTGTCGCCCACCCTTTCATTCTCTAATAAACACTAACAAAACAGACGCACGCATGACTGCACACACACACACACACACACACACACACACACACTGGTGGTATGGCTCTCACCATCTCTCATTTGCATGGCAATGCCATTATCTGGCTGTGAGGTGACACGCTGGAGTGGCCGACAATGTTCCTGACAACAAGTTTATCTAAGCACAAAGAAAAGTTGGGAAGAATGGAGTACATTCTCTGCCTCCTTCTCCCCGGGCTTTAGCACATACACTTTAGCACTCCCCGTGGAGTACGAGGAAGCATGTCACCCGGCCTCATCCTGCATGATAGACTGTAAAATCCATTATTTATACCCCTGGTAAACCTGTGCTAAACACTTCGTATTAACACTTATTTACTGTTTTATCACTCTGACTTTCCTATTTTAACCCTCTCTGTATCACGTTCCTCCACTCTTTTTATCTTTATATAAAAAGGGGTTTATTTTCATTAAATTTACTGTAAATTACTGAAGCCAAAAGTGCTGCTGCGGTCTTGGCCAGGTCTTCCTTGGAAACAGGATCTGAGCTCTCAGTGGGACTAACTTGGTTAAATCAAAACAAAAATAGAAAGGTTGAGCCGCTTGTCAGTATTCATTAAAAGTGGCGGATATTGGATTCTATGCAGACACATTACTGCAGACTTTCTGGCATGGAAGATTGTGGAGACTATTGGCTGAACTGAGGAGAATCAATAGCGGGGTTTACAACTTAGACACTGGTAGGCATCATCATTACACAGCGCAGCCCTCTCACCTGCTGTTATCGACCTTCCTCTCAGGTTTACAGCGGCACTGAGCAACGCCTGGCTTGTCTGGTGATGTCATATATGGTTTGTGTGTGTGTGTGTGTGTGTGTGTGTGTCTGGTTTGTAGCAGCAAAGCAAACAGAACCTGTCTGGGTCACGCAGTAATGCGCGGGGACGTGAATAGCGCTATCTGTGGTATCCGTGTTTGAATAAATCACTTGTGGTGGTGTGTTGCAAAATACAGCATGACGATAAGTTGCTGTGTCCGGTGCTGGTAAAGTCTCTGTTGTTCCTGTGCGGGGCTGATAAGCAGGCTCAGCTCTGGGTTTGCTGAACAATTTCCTGTACATGGTTTACCAACTGTCTAACACTGCGCTAGCTCTCAGGAACAATGATTAGCCAGCTAGCTGTTTGAATACACAAACCTGCCGCATGGAAGCTTTGACTTACAAACACAAAGACAGACACAGAAATAATTATGTTCTGGACACATTTATATTTAAACACCTTCTCTAAAGTGCAACAACTTGAAATGAGACAAAAGAGTGCACGGCTAATTTCCTAAAATCCTAAAGCGGTAGGAGGTCAAAGGTCAAAGCACCCCTTAACTGAATGATTATGTAACATGGAGAAGAGATGATGAGAGATATAGTAGAAACCGGATAACACCCAAAAGATGCACATGCTATTAGAAGAATAGATGCATACTTTGCACACGCACTGCTCTATCTCGATGCATTCATCACTGGTTTCTGATCCGAGCTCTATTAAAAATGTTTCATGGATACTGAGTCAATTTAATTTAGCTGTAAACTCAGTACAATCCAAATCAATCCCGCCTCTCATATTACCCAGGAGGGACTTTTTAAAGAGTTTCATATTGGCCGCGTGCAGACACAAAAGTGCAAACAGTATATAAAGGGAGGCTCATATAGGCGGTGCGTGGCACTGATAGGGAGGTGATGGATATAGCCAGCTGGAGGTTGTGAAAATGAACTCAAACTAAAGAGGATGTGGATCAAAGAGAGGGACAGCGCCAGTGATCATCGTTAGACTTCCTGTGCGCCCCCCCCACCCCCACCCCCCGAACGCCTCGCTTTACATTACCATTATTAAAAAGGAGAGGACTCTCTTAATAAAGTCTATTAATCACACCGGGGGAGTCGGTTCATCGGTTCACCCTCTCGCGAGGGTCTCTAATCAATCAAGCTGGCTGCTAATGTATTCATGGGAGATGTAAGAAAGGACTTGTTTGACAGTGTTCCAAGGAGGAAGAATTTATTAAGTTCCCTTCACCAGTCAGCCAATCCTGAGGAGTCGTGAATACACCCCCGCCCTACGCCACCCTTGTCCTCTCCGCCTGGTCCCGTGAATAAAAGGGCCTTCATAATGTATGAAGTCTGTACAAATATTGGAAACGTCCAAAATATGTCCTCTCATTAACAGTGATGAGTGAAAGCCCGACTATTGGCATTTGTCAGATACGCTCGGAGTGTAAAGGCACTGTTGTACAAGGCCTCTGCTGTGTCGGGTGATGTAGAGACATCACTCTCCTGCGATCCTCTCAAAAGCCGGAGAAAATGTGTCTTATTAGTTCACACGAGGTGGCGAAATTCTGTGCTACACCGCTGACTAATGTACAAAGCTGAGAAAGCGCAGGGCTGCTGGTTTGCTGGGCCTCTGTTAGTGACGTGTGAGAGGAGAGGGTGCGGAGAGGAGACATCAGGCTGGTAAAAGCGCACAGCTGTTGGAAGCAGCCATGAGGCCGGGCGCTTTTTTTTAAATAAACCCACCCCTGTGCTCATCTCCTCGGAAAATGCTTTATAGGCAGATTGACACGGTGAGCAGATGAGGGAATGCAGCTTTTCTGTGGAAGAATGTGAAAAATGTGTCTCTAATATTCCTGTAAAAAAAAACAGCTCTCATAATTTTCTTTTACACTCAATTTAAAAGCACAAATATCAACACTCACTACAAAACTGTGAGTTAGAGAAGAAAAGTTCCGAACATATTGGGGCTGAAGCATGTTTTATAGAGCAGGGTGCATAAAAAGCCTGTATTGCCTTTGCTTTGTCCTGAGGAAGAACTGAAAGGAGGCTATGCTCGGCTTCAAAGCTGCATTTCCATAATTGCCCTGTAACTCGGGCCTGTCTGAAGATCTGAAGGGAGCTGAGAAAAGCACAATCTTTCAGCTGGCTGAACGGCAAAAGCCTCAACGCCTCTCCCTCTGGCCTGTCGGCCTGTCGCCCCCTACCCCACTTGTTGCCTTTCGGATTCAGTGAAAGAATTCCTCTCTCTAACCTCCGTCAACAAAAGGCATGAAATCAGTGCCCTCCCTCTCTGCTGCTTCGGCCCCAGAGAATGTCACTCCTTCTGGGCCTTTTGTCCTTTTGCTCTGAGCAGGGAAACACAACAACCCCTGTCACCCTGCTCCCTGGCTATTCTTTAACATGTTGCCGGCGCACTTTCACTTACATTCTCAATAATGAATGTGCCATAAAACATGCAGGAGACACAGAAGTCGCATATCTTTGGCAGGGGGGTAAAATCGAGCTTTCCACCTTCTCTTCTTTCAGCTCCAGAGTGCAACCGCTGTAACAAGTTGCAGGGGAGTGTGGCAGGCCTGTAAGCGGCCTGTGTATGGAAGTATGTGGTGTGTGGGACATGTGTTCCTGAGAGCAGATCCCCGGTCCTCCTGCGGTCAGCCAACAAGCAGATCGAGAACTTGCAAAAAGGGCAGCCCCCTTTTTCCCGGGCCGGGCGAAGCGCTGGGTGGGGGCGCGGTCGACAGTGGCTCATAAAAGGATTAGTCCACCGCACAAAGACAGTGGCCCGCTTCTAAGCCTGACTAGGTTCACAAAGGAGATGACATTTGTCTGTCTCTGTAGGCAGGAGGGGGTGTGTCACAGCGGTCCAGCCTGGGGTGAGAGGAGGTGGTGGAGGAGGAGGTTGCACTGGTGCTGGGGCTACAATGACAGAAGGGGTGGATGAGGTGAAAACACAAGGGTGACCCCCTTTATTTGCAGCGGCCTCCTCTTTCACAGGGCACCTCTGGCCCTCTCCAATGGGCCGCTCTAGTGTTTATTTACTCCACGGTTTCTCCCCATTCACACATGATACTCTGATGGCTCCATCGGCCGGACCCCTTCAGCCGCCTGGTCCTGCAGTCCACTTTCTCCCAGATCAATGAACGCTTCCAAAGACGGATTAGATTTCCTTTTAATGATTCCATCTTTCTCCGATTTTTTCCCTTCTAAATGGCTGTTAACGGCACATTACTTTTCCACCAGTGTGGCTGTGTATATGGTGCGATGTCGGGGTATTAAGGGTAAAAGAGAGCAGCATGCAAAAGTACTTAGAACAACATAGGCGATGTGTTGATGGGGAATGAAGCAAGATTCATTTGCACTGTGTGAGAAGCTTTTCCACTGTCTTAATGCTGCAGAAATGTGCCTTCATTTACAAATATTCATAAGAAAAATATATATCTAAGTCTGTGAAATGCATGGTGGTTTTAAAGTTACTCCTAATATACCTCTTGTCTCTTTAACCATCTTACCATCTGTTAAATAGATGACCTTGTGCTTCTTTAAGGCAGTTTAGTCGGCTACTACAGTGCCACAGTGCGCCCCCGAGACTCCCAGCATTTAACACAGCATGGACCTCAGAAATAAGAAGAGGAGTCAATGTTGATTATTGCTCATTAGCCAGGAGAACATCCACTTAACGTACGAGGAAACGAGTGACACACCATGCCCCACTGGAAATGGTCCCTGTGTAGCTCAGAGCGAAATGTTAGCTAATGCATTCCATTTGCTCTTTGTAACCAGGAGCAGGTTGGACACGTATGGCGACATAAGCAGGCATGATTACTTTGTTTCTGCCGAGGCTTTTTAATCCCTAATTTCATGCACTGATCAGAGGAGAGGCCCTGAGCCGCACACACGATCACTGGCCCTTCAGAAGCATTTCATCTCAATCCTCAACATCAAGAGGTGGTGTGTTCAGGGCCCCGCAGGAGCAAACATCCTGAGGACAGAGAGGGAAATGAAGCATCCTTATTTATGATCGGGTCAGCTGGGTGCTCTTACAAACCATGTTTTATTTTGAAAATATTTTTAAGCTGGCATGAATCTTTATAATAGTGATATATATATATATATATATATAAAAGTAATTGTAAGTAGTACCAAACTTTTTATCTCGATTGAAAAGCATGTCTGTAATTGTTTGATTTAATTATTTCTTTATTCCAAGTGAACTCCTAATTTTAATACATATATAAATCAGGATTCTTGTCGGTCATTCAAAGCTACTTCCTGGAAAGTGGGTGAGAATTGAAAGAAAGAAGAAAAACTATGACATCAATCAGCTGGTGCCTCTTATGAATATGCATCGCGCGGTTAGAAATGGCTCTAAAGGAAGGTAATTGATTAGACAGGAAGGCAGCATGGTGAGAGGAGCTCCAAAGGACTCCGCAGTGTTTCCCTCGGCTGAGTTTTAGGTTTGTTTAAAAGCTGATCTTAAACGTGGAGAGGATACGGGCCTGAGAGAATCAGCGCTTCATATCGCGGTGCACGTGCAGAGACACTGCTGACCGTCTGAGCCGAGTGGAGGAATGTGTGACACACTGAGTTCCTGCGTCTTTAACAAACATAAGTGTTTTACATTTTTAACTATGCAAAATATAAAAAATGTCACATTTATTAATGAACATGCAAACGTTACAATATCAACGAGAAATGATCATTTTCGTTTAGAGAGGAGTAAATTAGGACGTCGATTTTTTTCTCTCAAAATACACTTTTAAAGGTTCAAACTTATTTTTCTGCCGTTCAGTAACATGGATAAAAAATTAGATTAAGAAAATAATAATTAACATTACTGAGACTGTCCTCAATGAGTCTTTTAAAGGCTGAAAATTGTGTTATACTCTCGGTGAAGTGTGAATAATAAGAATATTGACGGTGTTTTATCTTTACTGATTTTTCTTACTTCACTTCCTACCTTCATTTTTTTCCTTCTTAAATTATGTTTAAAGGAAGTGGAACGACTGACTGACGCTTTTTAGGACACACGAGAAGTCCTCCAGTTAAACATCGCAGCCATGAAATGTTTTAGCGAAGAATATTTAAAAAAAGCTACATTTGATCTACTTCAATCATTAACTTTTAACACCAGTTTTGCTTTATTGTCAATGTTTGCGCAAGTGTCAGCTTGTCTTTTCTGTCAAGTGGAAAAGCGTCTTTGTTTTTAAATAGGTTAAATATTTTTAAAATGTGGGCAAAAGATTCAAATCATTATTTAGAAAATGTGCTTAGTTTTTATCGAGGCTTTAGAAACAGGACCACTGATTCACTTTAACACACACAGCGTCTTTTTGCATCAATAAATCGCACTAATAAGACTTTAAAACACATTTTAAAAGTATAATATTGGGGAAGAATTATAAGGCAAAAATATTACTATCGAATTTTATATCACAACCGATAGATGAATTAGAAGTGGAGCAAAGAAAAAAAGCAGCAGGCTGCATTAGAGGAGCGTGTGTGTCTGTGAACATGGCGGACACTCGGTGACTGTAGAGGGAGCTCCAACACTAAGTTTACATAAACTTCCTCTGATAAGGTCTCACGCATGCAAATGATCACATCACGGCCAAACAAAATAAATGATGTTATTATTAGTTATTCAGCGACGATATATTACAATTATACAAAAGAGCAGCGCCGGTTGAGGAGGACGTATGATGTATGTGCAGAGAAAAGGCATTACAAATCGAGCATGATGAGATGTGGGACTTTCACAGCAAAGCCAAAATCCATCTTTAGGATCAGCTGAAGCACTTTTAGCGGCGATAATCTCACAGTCATTTATTACCTAAAGTCTCTTTATGGACCCAACAATTTCAGAGGGAAATTAATGAAAGAATTATTCATTTTAACACGACCAGCGCGCCTCTATACGGATAATCCCACAACATTAATATCCAAATGTATGCCGCAATACTGGCTAATTAGCCTTAAGTCCCTGCACTACAAAAGTGTGATAAATCCCTCTCGAATATTTACTTATCACGGCCACGGAGGATGAAGTCTGCGCCTCAGGCTGTCCACCAACACACACACACACACACACACACACACACACACACACACACACTACACACACACACACACGTACACACACACACACACACACACACGCACACACACACACACACACACACACACACACCAAAGCATTGCAATTCAAGCAGCAATGCACAATAACAGCCACCATCAAAAGCAGCTGTCAAAACACCTCCGCCAGAAAACCAAGCGTTTCTTAAAGTTGCAGCAGTTCATTTATTAGCCAAAATATAGACTTTCTTGTACAATTTGGTTCACAAGTATGTACATATTCTTAACTTTATATACAAAAACATTTGAACATCAAATCCTCACAGAACTTACAAAAAGAAAACAAAAACTCACAGACTACAGGTTCATACATTATTACATTAGCAGTTTTACACAGGACATGCTTACAATGTAAGTATACAGAGATGTATTTATTCTTATTTTACATTCCATATTCAAATTAAAAAGAAAGGGGGGGATAAAGGAGGCTGGGTGAGAGGTTATTAAAAAGGAGAGAGCCGAAAGAAGCACCGCTGCTTCTGCATGGTTCTGAGGCCTGAAATAAACAAGGGGGGGAAGAAAGAAATGATCTAAAAAACAAAAACAAAAAAAAACACTAATAATAGCCTCGTGAAGAGCTAAAACACAAAGTGATATAAAAGTGACAATTGCCTTTTAAAAAACCGAGCCTGTAGTGAATTTGCATTGAGCTCATTTGCATGACCAAAACAAGTAAGTGTAACATAGGCCTTGACGAAATAAAACACAAGCGCACACACACACACACACACACACACACACACACTCACACACACACAGGGATAAAACACATCTGAGAATAAAAGCTAATTTGGGTAAATGTGGCGTTTGGAGGAGAAAAATGTGATATGGCATCAAACAGGAAAATTCCCTCATGTCATTAATTGACAGCCTCACTATCTTTGAAGTGGGTGGAAAGCTGTTTTTAACAACTTTGCCTCTGCATCCAAGGCACTAGATCTCTCTCTGTGAAAGTGTGGCGATGGAAATTAAAACAGAAAATTAAAACGCAATAATTATCATCAGAGCCCATCTTGGAATTTAGTTGTTGATTTTAATGTTTAGAGGGATTTTTGTAAACCATTAAATCCAAGCACGTGGGCCTTCATATCTAACAAATAATAAAAGAAAGGGCAGCAAATATTAAAAACAGCTTCCACCCACTTCAACATAAGACTTTTATTTTCTTAAATGCTCTCTTTTCCCTCTCAGACGTTTAGCTTTCTCTCTTTCACACACACACACGCGCGCGCGCTCACATCACACACACACAAGCTCCAACATTGTAACACTGTTCATCTGTGTGGCCTAGAAAGGAACATAAACCCATGTTTTAACAGGCAAAGGAGGTCTAAAATAAGAGAAATGAATGACGGGCAATGGGCTATAGTGTCTTTGTCTCTGTGGTTATTTACACATGCGCGTCTCAGTGTCGGGGACATGTACCTGTGACTGCAGTCTCTGAACTATGACTCTTGTCCTCCGTTTGCCTGCTGCTGCTGTAGAGGGCCAGGCCGGCTGCAGAGGCCTGGTTTGCCAGTCCCAGGTAATGGTTCGAGTTCAGTAAAGCCAGCTGGTGCGCCGAGAAGGCTCGGTTCGTCCAGTTCTGGATTTTCCCAACAGGACAAGAAGAGATGAGTCTGTGAGGGGCGATGATGGTCTGCGCGGCCGGCCCTGCGGAGTTGCTGCCGTTCATTTGTGGCGATTTCCGCGGATTGTCAGGGGCCGTGGCTGTCTCTGCCAAAGACCAGATCTTTGGCTTCTGCGCCGGGGCAGGGTTGTTTTCTGAGGGCGGTGAGTTTACGGACACCGGGTTCAGTTTGAGGGGTTCCCCGTTTGCTTGGGACGCTTTGGTGTCCAAAGACGCGTGATGGAGGTGGTGGTGGTGGTGGTGATGGTGGCTGTGGAAGTGCTCTCCTCCTCTCTCCACGTCTTTGCCCTCCTTCCCCACCGCCTTTAGAAACCTCTGCTCGGGCCCTTGTAAATCCTCATAGCCGTCAGAAATCTCAGAGTCACTCCTCCCGTCTAGTTTAAGATCTGAATGCAGGTCGTCCTGGTCGTCCAAGTCGTCCTTGTTCTCAATATTCTCCGTGTCGATGTTCTCCAGGTCGATCTCCTCCTCGTCCTCTCTCTTGTCCCCCTCCTCCCCCTCGTGATCGCTGGTGTAAACATTCCCCTCTTCGTCGGTGCGGTTCCGGGGAGCCCAGGTCATCTTGTTCTCCTTCTTTAGCCTCCTCCTGGCGTTGGCGAACCAGGTGGACACCTGGGTGAGGGTCATCTTGGTGATGATGGCCAGCATGATCTTCTCGCCCTTGGTGGGGTAGGGGTTCTTGCGGTGCTCGCTGAGCCAGGCCTTCAGGGTGCTGGTGCTCTCCCTGGTGGCGTTTTTGGGTCTGGACGGGTCACCGAACTGATACTGGCCATATGGGTAAAAAGCAGGGTGATGGTGGGCGAACCCTGGGTGCTGGACCCCGGGACTGTCTTTTAATTCATACTGAGCACCCTGCAAAGACAAAGAGGGATTTATTAGACTTCAAATATTAATACAACAGGATCCTTTTTCTGAAATGATTTATTATTATAAATATAATTAAGCCTCACAGTGTGACATGTGGATTTAAAGTAATAAAACAACAATAAGGTTATGATAAAAGTGTAAACAGATTTGATATATTTTATCACAACTTAAATAATATTTTCAGGCAGCAAAAGTTTCACAAATGAAGCAAAATAAAAGCTGTTTTTAATCCTTTTCAAACGAAGCACTTGCACTTTCCAGACTTTATTTTTACACACTTATTTCCCACCTTTGCATGTGCACCTCCCACAGCACATTGCATCATTATATTAACTCTATCAGTTTCAGGAAATTATGAGCCAACAATGAGCTCGAACACAGCTTGTTAATGTGTTACTTTTTAACCACTTTAAACTCAATTTAACAAAAGATTCAGCGGCGGAGCTCAGCTCCGCGCTCTGAAAGTTTACACTCCAAAAAGTGCCACTAAAAAGGCCCGCGTTATTTATTTCTTTTATTCCGAAGTAAAACTTCAGGACGAGTTAAGAGAAAGCAGAGGGACTCACCAATTGATTGAAAATTGATAGATCGTTCGAGTAGGGCAGAAACGCTCCGTAGCCCTGCGCTGCTGCGGCGAAAGGAGATCCGTACATGGTGGAGAGGACGTTGGAGAGCGCGCCGGACGGGCTGAGCTCTGTCCCGGACCGGGCATTGCCGGCGATCCCCTGGCGCTCAGGCGGGTATATCGGTCGGATGTACTGATATCCCAGCTGAGGGAAAGACATGGTGGTAGGAAAAGGGGGGAAAAAAGTCTGCTGCAAGCACACAAAGCAAGGGAATTGCCTCGATATCCACTTTTACAGTGTGAGCATGTGAGCAACAAAAGGTGCAAGCAAGGGAAGTCTATATTTCCTCGGGAACAGCCAGTGTAAACGATCCGGTTGCGCCCCTTATTTCTTCCTCTGTCTTCTTCTTTCCAGCCTCACTTCCCTATTGATCTGGATGGACTAAGGTCAGGTCCTTACAGATTGCTTTAGATTATTGGGACTCCCTTGCTCAGATTGACATTTCTAGTCGTTTAGAAGCCCCTCCTATTTCTCAAATCTCACCCCTCTCATATACACCAAACAGCCTCTCTCTCCCTCCCTCTTTCTCTCTCCACCTCTCTCTCTCTCCCTCTCTCTCTCTCTCTCTCTCCCTCTCTCGGATAAGTGCCCTGACGTCGCGAGCTCTTATTTGAATGGGATTTCAAATCTCATTTTATGGCTCGCCAATCTATTCCGTTTGTTATTTGTTCGCGTCTGTCCTACCACATTTTTTTGTGTTAATTCACAATTTTGGCCATTTGCACAACAGAACGCATTTCGGTGTCAGTGACTGATTAACTTTTTTTTTCTCTCTGCAGTTTCTTTTCAACTCCAAAAAAAAAATACAGAGGAAACTTTTGTTTGAGGGAACAAAGTTGGAAACTAAAAGATGACATCGGCTGAAAAATTAAACACAATCGATGGAAAATGATAAAGTTTAAGAGCACTTTTATTTAAGGGCAAGAGTTCACACACATGTTTGTGAATTTAAACACATCTTTATAAAAAAAGAAGCTACTTACCCGTATGAAACACATAAATCACAAGCCAAAAAAAAGCTTTAAATTAATAATGAATGTGTGTAACTACTGCCGGTGGTCCTGCCTTGTGATGGCCCGTGATCACAGCTTACACACACCTTTTTTTATTTATCGCTGCATTCTGGATCCAAGCTGTGTTTCCTCACACCGGCTCTGAGGTGTTTGGGGGGGACAATCGGACTCATTTCATTCATTAATCTGAGACATCAAACGGGTCGCGTGAAGCCACTTGACATCAAAGAGCGAGCTGATGATCGGCGCGTTACACTGTTAATGTGTAAAACACCAACCATGCTCAGTAATAAACGTTTAAGTGGATTGGGCTGGGAGGATGTTTATTCTAGGAGAAAACACCCGGATCTCAATATGTAAGAGGGACGAATACAAAAAAGGAATATTAGGAATAATTAAACATTTTTATTATAAATAAAGAGCAATATAATAATAAATATAATTAAATTAACAATGGAAGCAACAGTATTAATAAAAACACAGCTTAAATAAACAGATTGAGCTTAAGTCAACAAATAACAGAGTGATTTAAAATAAAGGTTTTTAATCCTCTAAAACCAAACGATCATCCGGACAGACTGCACCTCACCAAATCCTCCTGATAAACTTTGATTGATGCAACCTGATGTTTCGTGTAAATAATTCGGATTAAAACCAAACAAGTGAGTCAGAATTGAAATTCCAAGAATCAATATAAAAGTGTGTACGGGACAGGAATAATCGCATTTCAACCCCATTTTGTACCAGCATCTGTTTTGTTAATCGTTTGCAAAAACAACCGAGGTGGAATTATTATTACACGCACTTTATTAGAATATAAGTCTTCGTGTATTATTGACAGCGGGATGAAATCTCATCAATCTCCGTTTAGTTTTGATAATGCGATCTGGGTTTCCAAGAATTCTGAACTTGTATAAACCTTTAATCTTCTTTGGAAGCAGATAGTTATCATTGTCTGGGAGGGATAATAGCAGCTATAATTTCTCATATGGAGCTGCCCGCACGGATACGCCTTGTTTCTGTAAAACTCTGTCCTGGATCTGTGTGTGTTCTGCGTCGACATCCACCCCAACCCGGATTATGGGGTTATTAATTACAGCGGCTTGCTGGTGCCATCCGACCGGAATGGTAATCACTACATAGCAGTCAATAGCACGCTCACACTTAACACGCGCAGACACTCATGCGCGCGCACACACTCAGAAGATCGACGTGCAAATTGAGGGGGTCCAGACAGTGAAGTGAAGGGTGGTTAAAGATAAGTGGATGGTATTTGACATTAAGATACACAGCAGCTTTGTAAGTGTAAAAAAAGAGAGAGAGAAGGAAAAGAAGGGAAAAACAAAGAGAGGAAGAGAGGTAGAGAGTGTGTGAGTGAGAGAGCGAGGGGGAGAGAGAGAGAGAGAGAGAGGCAACGTGGCCGGGCCGTAATAAACGTTAGAAGTGAGAGGATAAATCTGCGAGTCCAGCGGGGTGTTTGCCTGCGAGTGTCCGCTAAGCAGCGCTCCGAGTCCGGATGGACACGTGTCTCATCTCCGGGGCCGTGTCGCTCGGACGCCCCCCCCCCTCACCCCCTCCCTCACTCCACCCACGCCGAGGTCTGCGTCTGATTTATTGCCTCCAATCAAACGCGCCACGCACTAACTTAACACTTTCACACCGACCCGGGAAACTGGCGTGGCCATAAAAACATTAAGACGGCGCTGCCCTCGCTCTCTCCCAAAGAGTCTCAGTAAACAGTAAACTAACCTCTGCTTGACTTCCGTATACACACACACACACACACACACACACACGCTTACCAACACACACATCAGAAAAGGCCACATGTCAACACAACAAACAACTGAACTGTAGACAAAAATAATTTAGGCAATTATTCAGTTGCTTCAAATTCATATTACAATTGTCATGATCTTTACTATGAATATTATTTCTGCTTTAAATTAGTCCTTTTTTTTAATTCTCGTGGATGTATTCTGTGCGCGCGCATCTTAATTTGTAGGTGCTGCAAAAAGAGGGCAATCACACACGAGTGACTTGAGGGCTGTTTAGCAGAGAGCTCTTTGACGGTAATTATGCAGATGACACAATTTCACATTCTCATAAGCAAACATACACGGCCTATCGCTCAACAGTAGTTCCTTATGCAATACACAGGGCACCAGCGACACGTCGCAAGTGATGAACCGAGGCTGTGCAAAACACGCGAGATCAAAGGCTTCAAACGGAGGCATTTCAAATTACACATTTGGATCTTTTCCATAACGCCCCGGTGACAGGAAAAAAAAAGAACTCGTCTCTTATCACACGTGGAATCAATTTTAAGGAAGCCCTCGCTGATCGTCATCATCGCTTAATTACGGAGACGTATGAGGATTTAAAGAGAAAACGCAATTAATGACCCCTGGATGCTCGTTGTGGAAGTTTGAAGTGTGTGTTTGTGAGAGGAAGAGATTCGCAGAGGGAGAGATTTAAGATTTGTTGACTTGCTTGACAAACCAGCTTTTATTTTGTTAAGCAGTTCTCATAAGGGGGACGTTCACCAAAACGCAGCACCTAGCTTGCAGGGTTTGTTGCTTTTTTCATCTTTAGTTCAATAAGCAGAAACTGCTGCTGTAAATATTCTATATAAAAGAGTGCAGCGGAGTGATTTACAGCTTTTTCAATATGATGAAGAAAAGCTACCTGTCAGCTGAAGCCAAATATATAAGCTGCAATATATTGGACATCTGTCAGAACGCTGAAATGACAGAAGCTCTGAAAAAAAGGTTCATTTATTATCATATAAGATATATTATATCTTATTTCAAAGCTATTCCTCTTAGCTGTTGGGGATATACAAAGTTGTGGTTGTTAATCAGAAATGTCTCTGCGGGTTCAAACTTAAATCTGCAGGCAACTAAAAAAAAAAAACTAACTGGGAAACACATTCAATCTCCAAATATGCCTCTCCAAACTCATGTCCCATTAGGGTGAAATAAAGGTCCAATAAATCTCACAGTGTTTAAAGAACACTGAGGCTTAATCCAATAAATGAATTACTTTCTGAAATTAATTGTTCTTAGCAGCAGAAGCAAGTGTACTTTGAAAATACATTTAAAGTTTAATTTTTTCACTGTTAGGATAATTTAAATGGTATAATTTTAATTACATTACACCAACCAATCATGCATATTAAATAGATAGCCTAACTTTGATTTGCATTAGTGGCAAAGTAAAGCATTTCAGAAGCGTTCCTCCTGCTCAAACAAATTAATAGTCAATGGACTGCAACTTATTAAACTGGGTTATGACAGCGGATCAAAGCATGAATTAAAGCGCTACCTTGCAAATGTTTTACATGTTCACTTCAGCTTGTTGGCTACTACTGAAATCAGACAGTCAGTCACTCAGGCTGAGCACATGGGCTGAAAGGGAGATGTTAGATTCAGGCCTTTTATAGACACGTGACCAGGCAGCCTGCAGCTTATTATGAGTTTTATACAATGCGCGATGTTCATACAGGCATTCAAACTTTAACACTGTATCTACAGGTATTGTATTGACTGTTTAGATGTGTTCCAACAGCCATGTTGGTGCTGCGAGGCCTACACTACAGTGATAAAATGTTATATTGTTCTGCAGACTTTTTAGCCCAGTTTACTCAATTGTGTGGTTATAGCATTTTATTTATCTTAAATTTCCTGCTAAAACATTCCTTAAATATCATTGTAGGATGTTATATATAGTTAACACTTCACCCTTGATATTCAAATATCCATCTGTAATATATTACTAGGATGTTGGTTCATTTGCACTGGGAGACGGGGGAGAGAAATGTGGTTAAAATTGCAGGACAAACTCCACAAAAAGAGTACCTCTGGTACAATGACCTGGTTTGGCCGTACATTTAAATTAAAATGCTCATGTTTGACCTCATTGTCTTCTTCCTTTAGTGTAGTTTTACTTACAGTGCTTTCATATGGACACAGTATAATGCCCGTGTTTGTATAGTCACTTTAAACTGTCATGTAGATGGAGACATGTCATCTTTCACTACATAAATCTGGATAAAAGTGAACTTAATTATTGTTATTTTCCTACATAATATGTTGCTGAGTTAAGGCGGCATTTTCAGTATAAAACCAGGCCTGTGCAGAACAAGCAAACACTTTCCCTGTTTAAGAAGAAAGATGATAAAGCACAGCATTAAAACCAAAGGATATCAGCTGAACATCAATATGATATTGTATTTTATATAAGTCGTATTATTCATATCACAATGCTCCTAGTGAGGAATCCTGGCTTAAATCACTGTACAGTATCTCAATGCTCACACTGTACAGACTCGCTCTGTGAGAGCCTTTAACAATACTGCATTGAAGGTGAGTTGTGTGTGTGTTTTTTTTTGTTTCCTCCCTGCCCACTCACTCTCTCCATCTGCTGCAGTTTCCCCTGTATCAGTAACACCAGGCATTGATTTTACGGTAAAGTCACTTTGTAAAGGGAATGAGTAACTCTGGGCCCCACTATCACTGTATTACACGGGTATGGCCCACGTAACAAGATGAACATTGATTCAGCATTACGGATGATCGATAATGAAATAAGTAACTTCGGGGCCAAATTAAAATGCAAGCTGGCTTGATGCTGCCAGGCGCTGTGAGAGGTGACAGCAGGAGAGAGAGGGAGAGGGGGAGAGAGAGAGAGAGAGAGAGAGAGAGGCAGTACAGGCTGGTGGATAAAGGGAGCTCTCTGTGTACAGTGATGATGGTGTTTTGGGGATGTTGATAATGATCAAAAAGGAAGTGATGGCTGTGTTGACCACAGATTAGCTAATGATGACTTTTATTGTGACATTTTAATCTTCTACACAAAATACTTCTAACATGTGCTTTTGTTTATTGTACAACTGTAATCCTGTAATGGATAATAATAAGTTTAGCTTAGCATATTATAACACACTGAACTAAATACCGTGTAACAATCCTAGCCTGTGTTCTCCCTTGTGTTATATCTAGTGCCTACTGATGTTAATTAGCATTATTGCTAACCTCGGCATGTTTACATCTTGTATTTTCACACTAGTCAAAAGTCACTTTCAATACAAAATATTTTATTTTGAAATCTGGAACCCTTTTTTCCCTCAATATATCTTGAATGAATTACTGAAAATGGAGACCTTAAAAGGAAAGCAGATCACTCCAGCTTGTACATTCTTGTATGGCTTACACAGAACACAGTCTCTTAGTTGAAGTGTTATTCAGTCCACACTGTTTTACTTCTACTACCTCTCTTTGAACTAATACCCCGAGGAGCATAACAATCATGATTTCATTCACAAAGTGGCACTTTGTCAAGTAACACCAACTTTTTCTTGACTAGCCATCAGAAGGTCTACTCCAACCCAAGAAAGCGTAACGTGGTTTGCCTATTATGGAGTGTCATGAACCAGTGGCAGCCAACGATGCCCTGTCGTGGCCCCATGAGCCGGACACTGCAGCCAGACAAATATCAGTTTCCCAGCACTTCTGGCCTACTGAGCCAGACAAAGCCTCAGTCTCTCCAGCTGTTGCTGCTGCTGGTTTGAGGCCGGAGAAGAGGCAGCTGTACCAACACGGGTGAGCGGAGCTTCCTCATCTGCGTGGAGGCCTGGGCTCTGCAAAGGCTGCAGGGTGGATAGTGGGTGGCAAAGAGAAGAAGCCAGGGAGGGATTTAAACTGTGGTCATTAGCTGCTATGAAACAGACTCTTTCTGTGATGCTTAAGTGACCATGAAGAATCAAAGATGGATTCTTGTAGAAGACTTTGAAGTGCATATTTGGTTGCATTGCAAGTCTGGATGTATGCCATCATTCACATAAGACAGCCATGATAACAGTAAATTGTGCATCGATACATTACTGGAGTTTCATTTATATTATAAGAATTATGTTTCATGCAGTTCCACACATTTTTTCCAGTCTTACATTTCCAGTGATTAATAATACGATTCAGAATCAATCTGTCTGTGTTCCCTCTAAAAGCCCAATTTAGTCCATCTCATGTTGACGGTCCAAAACGTTCTGATCAATAAGTATCCAACAGGAAACAAGAGCAAGGGAGTTTAAATGAGAAATAAATCACATTCGAGTCAGCTGTCTATAAAACCATTTGTATCATGATTTTACCCCTGTGTAAACTCTCAACTAATTTGCCTTGGTTTTTATAATTAGCGTCTCCTTATTAATTATTTAGCAAGTGTAGAAGAATTTTCTGCTTTGTTCTTTTTAGGATTCAAATAGGATTCAGTCACCTTGGGAGAACTGCAAGGTTGTGACAGATTTGGCTTCCCATGCAGAAAAAACAGCAAGTCTCTGTGGTGAAGTTAAGCAATTACTGCAAAGACAGAGCTGTTAGGGCAGATGCAAAAATGCAGAAATACTTCCTGGAAATGCTCTTTTTTTGTGACAAAGGAGCAGCATTAAGAATCACATCATGAGAAAATACCTTCTTCACTGGCAGCTCTGTCACCTTGTATTTCCCTATCTAGCATTCCATTATCAGGCAATGTGATCCTGTGATGGTTTGTGATGGAGGTCTGTGGGTGTGAACCTTGCTTTTATAATCGGCCCTATTGAGTGTCTCAGCATGCCAGTGGACTGAGGTCAGAGGACACTTTACAAGCAAACACTTAAACCTCAGCGGGGCAGCTTTGATAAAGACTTACCCACCCAAACACAGCACTTACTAATGAAAGTGGTGCCAAAAAGTGAGTGACAGTTAATATATGTGAGATAATTATGAGTCTGTGTCATAGAGGCGTTGTCCTGGCACTGTAAACACATTGTTATAGCTAATTATGTTTAAAACGCCAACTAATAGGGCAATGGGTGAAATTAACGTTAATGAATTTGAGGATGATCCGGAACAAAGTGCCGCTCCGACTTTGAACAAAGCATTCGTGTTATTACTGTCAACTAAGGCAGGTTGGCAAAGCTGTACCTGTTTAATGCTAAATATGGAAACAGAGCCTGGGTAACACTTCTGCAGTTTGGCCGAGCGTCTCTTCAAGGCTGCCTGTTTGGCCTGCTCTGCTTGTAGCTCACTGTCTGTAACTGTCTGTAGTTTCAGGAAGCTGTAGGTGACCCTTTTTCCGTTCACCTACTGGTCTTTCCAGCACACGTCCGGAGATATCGCAGCATCTAAACTATCGTCGAACATTTCTTTAAACATTCATGGTTCCCAGAGGATGAATCATGATGATGCTGGTGACCCCCTGACCTTTTGTTTTGACCACTGTTTGGTCAAGAAAGAAAGTCCCTTATTGGGTATCTCAAACATGAACATTATTCACTGTCCCCAGAGGATGTACCTGTATGTTTCTGTTATGGGCACCTCATAAGCTTAAAGATATCATCTTGAAGATTTACATTTAAATAAATGTCTGCTAAGTCACTATCTATCTCCGAATGAGGTAACACAATGGCGATTGAGCCTATGGCCCACTTTTGAAAGCCTTTGCATTTGCAGTATATAGTATTATTACAGACTGGGTGTCTGTGCCGACATTCACAGAAAAAATCACGAGTGGCGCCCAGTTAGTGACGCATTTTCCATCACCCAGCAGTGGTTGGTCTGCCAGAGAGGGTAGGCGGAGCTAAGCGGCTGCTTTTCTGGTCTCTGCAAGAGTTGCGAGTAAACAGTAATCTACTATGGTTGAACAAACAAAGAACAGATCGATGACTACAGGTACAACTTCAGAAAATAAGTTAAAATCCAAAGAAAAAGAAACAAATTTGACGCTCAGAAGAAGGCAAGCGACCGCCAGTGAGGAAAATCAAGCTATCGTAACAAAGGGAGTCAACTGTGGACTCCCGCAATTGCGGTTTATCTAAGGTGCCGCCAAATCGAACGAAACTGAAATCTTCAAGATTATCACTTTAACCTTTGCACGAATTGTCACCAAACCTTTCATTTAGGACATAGCATGATTTGATAGACTAACTGCCATGAAAAGATTTAAGCACAAGCTTGCTCCTGAGAGGATAAACCCTACTGATGGTTCTTCTCTTGCGCCCCCACCCAAGGCAAGCTACATTTTAGCCCCACCTCCTACTTGAAAACTCTGAACTGTTCTTCCATCAGTCCAACAGTTCCATATTTTGAGGTGTAATGAACACTACATCCTCCAGGGTACGCCCAACAAAGACAAACAATCCCCAACAAACATGTCTGTTAGTGCTGTTTGGGTTTGTTTTGTGTGTAAGCGCCAGCATGCACGACCACACACACATGTGCTCGCAGACATATGTGTGTGCGCGTGGGAGTGTGTGTGGTAGCCTGTCTGTTGTACAACAAGCACTGGAGCAAGACTGGACCCAGCTGTCAGGCCACCGCTGTCACAAC